>NC_058120.1:154406-1407406 GCF_914725855.1 Thunnus albacares | reverse complement strand
TAAGGCTGAGCCCAGACACTCTCCAGAGGAAACTCATTTCTGCTGCTTGTAACCACGATCTCATTCTTTCAGTCAATACCCAAAATTCGTGACCATACGTGAGGATTGAAATGTTGACCGACTGGCTTCATAAATCAATAAGCAAAAACAGTATTCAATATCTGTATAATATGTGACTTCTAGAGAACACTTTACAGAAAAGATGCATATTCCCTCCCTTTGCTCCTCAAACATAGTACAATCAAGAAGTATGCGTTGCCTTTAGTTGCACTGCAGACTCTTGTGCTTGAGGAACAGGAAACAGGTGAGTAACATAAATGTGGTAGCGGTGCTAAGCGTACCATCACACAGTGGATAGCCGGCATGCTGGTTTGTTGTTACTGGTCCAGTTGCTATTCATGCTTTGTGTAGGACTGACTTCTGGTGATGGAGGAGACAAATCTTTTTGAGGCACTGAATCAATATGAAGCAATTGTATTGAAAATGGTTCACTGTTTCAATGCATTTTATTATAGTCAACATGGCAATCTGCTGCTGGGCAACTGTTAGTGTTGCATTTGTATGGATGGATTAAATCTCAGATTTACAGTTAGTTAGAATATTTGGTCTTACTGCTTTCTTTATTGTTTTTTTGCTCAATAAACTATAAATATACTATTGAAACTGATCACTTTTAAACAGTCTACAGTTCGGTTTTAAATACTGTGGCAGATTGAGAAGCACAGCTTGTATCCAAAACCAGCACAACACCTCTCTGAGTGTAACATACCAAGACCGTGTTTGGGGTGGTCACAAGATTTTTGGTGTGGTGGTTACTATGATATTTATGCTTTAAAAAGTTGATGCTGTGTCAAGTAGTCTGCTTCTAGCATAACATCACTACTGACTTCCATGACTGCTGTTGTTGCATGTTACATGTTACACAAGCACAAAGACATATAGCATGACATTCAGCAACATGAGACTGAGGAGAATGTCATCACATTTCTCTCATATAGAAAAGAAGCTGAGAGAAAATGTTTGTGGAAACGTTTCAACTAGGACATTGCATAGTCCTGAAATGTGTTGTTTTTACTTAAACTGTATTTGTATTTTTATTTTAGAGCAATTTTAAGGACATTTAGTATTAAGATTTCTTCCTAGCAGAGTTTGTTGAAACTCACCAAAATCAGCAAACACAAATTAACAATCAGTTAATTTCAGCACTTTATAAGTGTCAATATGGATCCACAGCAGATGACACACAGAGTGGTATTTGGACACTACAATGGAGTTAATACTGGACTTTTTTAACACTAACCAGTGTTATCTTTTTCTCAGAACAGTGAAATGAATCTCCTTCAGTGTCCTGTCTTTTTCCTTCAGTGTCATTTGTTCACTATAGGTGTGCCATCCATATTAACACATACATGAAATGCAATGTGGAAAACCAATTTTATATACTCTCTGACAGGAAATGGCTTACCACAGGCGTTGCAAGAGAGAAAACAAAACTTTTGTGCCTTCACAGTAGTTTTTAAGACCTCTTGAATAAGCACAGAAAAAGTCCTTATTCCTGTATGGTCAAGAGTAGAGTCTTGTTTTTCAAATTACCAAATCTGGAGCTATAGGTAGAGCTTAATTTAAATAATCCAAATATCGACTGGGAAAAGGTCAAAGTTCATTGACCAGCACTGAGCCAGGGACAGATTGAGGAGGACGTTCACATCTGACACCAGAGACCTTTGTTAAACAGAGATTCTTGCTGTGTTCTAATTCCATATTGTGTCATCATAGTATACTATTTTTTGCAGACAGTGTACTAAAACTACAGAACATACTACATGGTTTTATACTAGCAGGAAAGTAAACTTCAAAATGTCACTTCCAGTTAAACCCAACAACAAATGTTTTTTTTTTTTTTTTAATCAACTGTTGTTGTTTTTTTTCTAAGGTGTTCCTGGAGCTGTTTCACCACCATCACTGTTAATTTTGTCCAGCTGTGAGTAGCTCCACTATGTCCAAAGAATAGTGTCCATCAATATGAGATTTTATTTCAGTCTTCATTCAAGAGCATGGTCTATCAATTTGAGAGTATGATTTATTGATTTCATGTTCAGAGTTTGTAATGCTTTCCCTCAAAACCCTGCCCTCATGCTCAAATAGTCAATAGTCAAACAGATTTGCTCTGATCCTTCTCAAACCTGTGTGCTTGCACAGATGTCCTGTGCTCCTACTTGAGTCCCTCTCTTTGAATTCAGACTGCTTCTGTGCAAGATTCTCCAACCAACAGAATACCAGGTATGGTGCAGACCAATGAAATGATCACTGCCACTTCACGGGCATGTTTGCTTTACTTCGTTAAAGCATCTCTTATGGTCAGTATAGCCAGGCTTATCCACTCCTGCCATACAAGATTTTATCATACAGTATGAACCTCCATTACCAACAGTTAAAATATACATCAGTTTCCCAAATTTTTTGCGACAATAGCTACATGTAGTAGCCTTGTGTCTATTGCACATCAGCCTCCTCTCAGCATGCTAGAGGAGAAAACAACATCATCTCCATGACATTATGGATGAATGGAAGGTCAGGAGCAAGAGCCCAGTGGATCCCTTTTCCAACATGGATCACCAGAGTCAAGGACCTCTGGTAAGTTTGCTCTTCCTGCTTTCAAATTAAATTGGTAAATTCATATTTTCAGTGTTTTTATGTGGCTCATATCAATGATCACTGGCATATGCCATTGGGAATTGGTACATGATGTCAGTCAGTGGAACAAGTTACAGTTAAGTGACACACATGCCAGTAGGAATCGATTTATGCCAGTGGGGAGAGGCGCATATCAGTGTAATATGAGTGGAAGAATATGGCAGTGAACATAGAGCATTTTTATGATCAATTAAAGTTTGGAAGGGGTTACAGCTACATAGATAACTTTATATGGAAAGACCAAAGGGTTACCACCTGTTGTGCAATAGGCACATGGCTTATAGGCTATATGTAGTTATTATCGCAAAACACTGGTTCTTTTATTCCAAAAGTCGTACAAGAAAGGGAAGTACATAAAATCCTGGGGGGCAGGAGTGGATGAACCTGGTTTAACCACCCGTAAAGGATGCTCTAAAGAAGTAAAGTGAACGTGCCTGCAAGGTGGCAGTGATCATTTCATTGGTCAGCACCATGGTTGGTGAATTTTGACAGGGTCATTGCACAAAAAATCGGGCAGCGAGAGCAGAAATTTGAGAGCAGAGAAGAAGCAGCCTGAATGCAAGGAGAGGGACTTAAGCAGGAGCACAGGAAATCTGTGGAAGCAACAATATATCTGAGTGCAGGCATACAGCTTGAATCTGCACATAGGCAGGGACTATTTGAGGACGAAGGCAGGGTTTTGAGGGAAAGCATTACTAACTCTGAATGTGAAATCAAGAAATCATGCTTTCAAATTGAAAGACCATGCTCTTGAATAAAGATAGTCATCAAATCTCATCCATCAACAGCACACTCAAAAATCAAGGACTTTTTTTTGTTGTCAGCAACATTTTGTCACTTTTCCAGTGTGAACACAAAAGCTGATGGTGTAGTCTGAATTCGAGATGCAGCTAGGGTCACTACCTACCACTCCCTCATGTACAACCACCTGTTATCAGGTGACTGAAGTTCTATACTTAAGTAACATGATAAATGAGCCATCTCCATGCCAATGGAGCAAACTCACCCTGCTGATGAAGACTGAGATGCTTTGAAAGCACCAGAAAATATTAATAAGTGGACCATGAGTTATAATTACTTAGTGAAACTGCAAAGTCAAGAATGAACTTTCATGCTCAGTTCAAGTATTCCTGGGCAAAGTTCCAGGGTCCCTGAGGGTGATCTTTTCATTTTCCAGAGGTCTTTCTAGAAGATGTAGAGATGACTCCAGTACTGGCTGCAGGGTTTCAGGAATACTATTATTTAATTATTTTTCCATTACTAAACACTGTGAAAATAACTGTATGTGACTGAAATAATAATAATAATAATAATAATAATAATAATAATAATAATAATAATAATAATAATAATAATAATTCTGAGTACTTCTACCAACATGATGCTTAAATGCAGAATATTATTCTCTATTCCCTTCACGCCCTGCAGTCGGAGCAGAAGCCATTTCAGTTCCCATACAGTGTATCTTATCTCCTCTCTCATCAGTTAGTCGTGCGTTGCGTTTTTAATGCATTTTCTGGGATTTTGAACAATTAATTAAGTTGGTGTGCAGCCCGTGACGCGAGCTGAACGGGATCCACTGCCTGGCGGAGCCCAGAAAATGCGCAGCTCCTCAGACGTGCTTGTGTTGCACGATCTCTCTCTCTCTCTCTCTCTCTCTCTCTCTCTCTCTCTCTCTCTTTCTCTCTCTCTTTCTCTCTTCCCCTCCTCCCTGCTTACTAAAGGTGACCGGGGAGCCGCGCTCAATGCTCATTATTTAACATCTTCAAGTTAAGCAGCAGCGGGAAGACGAGCTTGACGCAGATCTGCTCCGGACACTGCTGTCTGCTGGAATAAGCTGAGAGGGCTGCCGGGGGTCTGTGTATTGATATGTAGAGTGCTGGGAGACTGTATGTGCCGCTTCAGGCGCCAGCCTCGACTCTTCAGGTGAAGCCTCCACACCTATAGGCTGTTTTTTTCCAGTGCGGCTGCATTTCCATCCTAATTAATTTTGTCTCACCTCGCCACCACGCTTGGATGGTGGTAAAACGACTCGCATGCATTGGTCTTGGAATAATTTTGCAGCCTAAGTTGCATCCGTGAGATCGCGTGTCAAAGTCATTGGCAGGATCAGAGTTAGTGATGTGGACTACTCTGGACCGCGGGTGCTGGGGGGTCTGCTGCTTGTCCCTGCTGGTGACTGTAGTCTGCGGGGCGCAAAGGTGAGACCCGATAATAACACCATGTCTTATTTCAAACAGGGCCTTATTTTTGTTCGATTATATGGATTCTGAATTGAAATCTGTTCTCTGTCCTCAGCGCCAACGAGCCTAGCAACATGTCATATGTGAAAGCCACCGTGGATAAGCTGCTGAAGGGCTATGACATCCGTCTGCGGCCTGATTTTGGAGGTAAGAGCCACTAGTGTCCGCTGTGTTCATCTGACTAACGTGATGCTCGGCGGGCTGCTGTAATGCTTACTAATGCTTTGCTGTCATATGTTCCACAGGCGCCCCTGTGGATGTTGGCATGAGCATAGACATCGCCAGTATTGACATGGTGTCTGAAGTCAACATGGTAAGTTCCACATTCTCCCTGGTGCGATGCAGTTTGAGACACAGACTGCTTCCACGTGACAGTCGGGCGAGTTTTTTTGCCTTTTCAGCGCGCTCCCCAACAAAGAGATGGAGAGGCTAGAGATCTGTGTCAGTCCAGTTCGCTTCGTACTTGGTGCAGCGCCGCTCCTGAAGGAAACTAAAAAGATTCCCCTCCTCCCCCCGCTCCCTTTTCAGCACCATGGAGAGATCCGCAATGTGTCAAAGCCAATCCGTATGCATCAAGTGCTTCCCCGCGGTGTCACAACCGGCGGAGGCTGAGAATTAACAAGACAGAGAGAGACAGACACAGAGGAAGAGGTGTGTATGTGTGTGTGTGTGTGTGTGTGTGTGTGTGTGTGTGTGTGTGTGTGTGTGTGTGTGAGAGAGAGAGAGAGAGAGAGAGAGAGGAAGAGAGAGAGAGAGAGAGGGGCGATGTTGCACTGCTGTTTAGTGATTCCACACACGCTTCTGCGGCCCCTGCATGCGCGGTGAGCCCGGTGTCAGAGAAGCCTCAGCTACCTGAGCACCGGGGAGAATAGGACAGATGGGGGGAAGAGTGGATCAAACAAGACGTCTGTGTGCATGTTTTGGACGGTTTTTGTTTTTTTTGGCCTCAATGCAGTAACTTCATAACGGCTGTCAGTAAGTCAACAGGAGGAAGGAGGCCTAGGAAAGCAGTGTATCTGCAGAATATAATTTGACCACTTAATACAGGGTATCAATGCAGAGCTGCCAAGGTGCTACACAGCATCAGTGTCTGTAGCAGCAGAACCAGCTGAGAGGTCTGCATATGTGCAAAGACAGGTGTGTGTGTGTGTGTGTGTGTGTGTGTGTGTGTGTGTGTGTGTGATAGAGATAGAGAGAGAGAGAGACTCAAACTAACATAAACAATTATTGACACATACTGGTTATGTATTTTTTAATTTGATGTTGCTTTGCTGCAGCATTACAGAGCGCCTAATCTATGTTTTTCTAAGTGTTCATACAGGTCAGCTTTCAGTCCCAGGCCAGAAAATTAGAAAGTCAGAAAATTCTGCCTGTTTGATTAATCTGTGTCTTATTATATTCAACTATAGATGTATTGCATATTTACCTCCAGGATACAGGGGTATTTGTAAATGCAAAAATATCAAATTGTAAATAGCGGCAGTCAAGACTTTTAATAAATTGTATTTAGTCATGTAGTTCAACTAGAAAAATCCCACGACAAATTTAATTTAGTGAAGGATAAGGCTGATGTTGTTTTTTTTCTCACTGTCAACAAATTCCAGGCCGTTTCTCAGTACTTACTGACTTCCCTGTCCTTGCTGTCATACTCAACTTTGAGAAAGTGAACCCATCGCTGTTCATATGGCCCAACGTTGAGAGCTCATTCTGATTGTCCTAAAGGATATGGCTGGTGATTTTCTATAACAACAAATCTCATGCAGAGACAAACCAACAATGAACTGATCCAGCCTAATAACAAGCCTGATATATCTTGTTCCTCTGTGCTGTCAACTTCAATCATTGTCTAAAAACTATTAAAAACATGTTAATCACCCACACGAGTTGGTTCGGCTCTGCACATGAGATTTGTTGACAATAAGAAAAATATAGAAAATCACCAGCCTCATCCTTTAAGGCAAGTATGCCCACTCTGTTGCTAGTTCAGTACAAACACTCCACATATGTTAAATAGCTCAGCAGATGATTATTTATGACAGAGTGATCAGATTATGATTGTTTCTGCAGCTTTTGCGGTCTTTTAATAAGCTTTAATGAGGAGGTAACGTACTGTGAATCACCTGGGTTGACTACAGCGCTCTCAATCACCAGTGAGGAGCTCAACTACTAAAACCAACTGATTCAGTCAGTGACAATGGTTAAATCAATAATTATTATTAAATAATTAAACATCATCATTTTATGTCATCACTGTCAGCTGTGGAGTCACACAACTGTAATTTTCAAATTGTAACACATTGCATTGTGGTACTGTTAGCAAAAAGTAGTGAAAAAGTCTATGACTCTTATCCATTGGGAGCAAAGCATGAAGTCAGGTGATGTTAATATAGAGAGAAAAAGTCCATGGATGGATGGGTCAAAAAAACATTAGACTTTACATGAGAGATCACAGTTCATTTCAGGTTTACAACTGAGAGTCAACATAGTTTTTTTTAAACCATGACTATGATCGTCCCCTAACCTTAAGGAAGTAGTAATTTTCCCTAACTTAAAGAACTTATTTTAAACCTAACCAAGATGTTTTTGTGCTGGAACCTAACCAAACGTTAACCGCAGCATCATTACATCATAAAATGCATTTCTTTTTTAAGTGTTATTTGTATGGTTATGGTTTTTGAAGGAACAGACAAAATGATAAAATACTTCCGTGTGTTGTTCTAAAGGGCAGTTACAAAGTCTTTTAATTTGGAGGACTTGTTGAAAATTGTGGTTATGGCTGTAGTGTGTGTTGTAGTCATTCTGTGACATCAAATCTGATTGACCAGTGACAATCAACAGCACTACTGCTAACTTGGATTTAGCATCACCTCCTGAGCAATGCCCAAATTGATTTCCCCAAAGCGAGCAGAGAACAGTGGAGAGAAAAGCAGAGCTTGTGACGATGCATTACATTATGTTATATTTGGTCACATTCCTGAAGCAGAAAAGGGCTACATGACTTGGACCAGCTTTGAGATAACTGTCATGGAGTTAAAATCATTCAGTTTCACCATCTGTCTGAGTTTCTTGCACAGCCTGAAACTGTTCTGACACTGGATGGAAAAGAGATGATGGGCCTTGACCTCACTGGTACTGGGTTCCTAGAGGAGTCCACATAATTGTCAAGAGTGTTGACCTGTTGGCTCCTGGATTTCCACAATTCTTATGCCCACAAACACTTTAAAGTGGCAGGATTCTGACTTTAACCATGTGAGCATGGTTGAGTCTGACCACAGGAAAACTTGATCGATGACAGGGCGACCTCGTTTTCAAGCAGTTTACACAGTTGAGATTGATTTAGGGCAGCATTTAACTCCTGGTGGGGTAGGGTGAGTTGCTGATTGGGAGCTACTCATGACCTTGCCATGATAAAGGAGACTCAGATGTGACCCTCTTCATCCTCGGTCTGGAGATATAAAACAGAGCCATGGCCCTGCTCAGAGGCATTGCAGAAAATGCGGATCTGTCAAACGCTGGGCTGTAGCACCATGGCAGGGTGGCAAAGTGGCGAGTTCTACATCAAATTCCTTCTAGGCTTTTGTCAGCTCCTCTGGAAGCATCAGGTCATCACAATTCCATCCCAATGTGAAAGGGACAAAGAATTCCAAGGGTACATACTGGCTCACCATCACTATGTAGATATGCCACATTGTGGGGGCTGCCTGCTTCACTGGACAGTGTTTGTATCCAAGTGTATCATAAAGACAATCCCATTATAAGCTAAGAGTAGATCCTGGTACTGCAGCTTTGTCCTGCATCATTCGATGCTGTCAGAACAGGCTTCCTTTGTTAGGTCTTCATATATGTGATGGGCGATTATACACGGTGGAGGCAATTATCCACATGGAAACTACTGTCTACTATGGATCTCAGCTCATTGCATATTCCAGTGTGATCCCTGACATGCCACTGAAGGGCGAAAATGGCACAACATGAGCTAGTGTAGTAATGTAGTGCCAGCCAGTGATACTTGCCACTCATAGAGACTGGGTTTGCTGCTGCTTTCCAGGTCACGCGACACAAATCAAAGGAGGGTATCTCCTGGTATCTGATCTGCCCCAGTCAGGAGTAAGGGTGGTGCATTGTGAATGGGTTGTAAAAGAATACCCTGCAGGTGGCGATACTTCTTTAGTGCTCCACTAGACTCAGGTGGTCAGAAGTAAAGGCTGGAGATCTGATAGCTGTTGTGTGGATAGTAGAGGTGTGCAGAGAGCCCAGTATTTGTATTGTATCTGTATTTGTTGAGGCAGCAAAATTATTTATATTTGTATTGGAATAAAAGTGGAAATAGACATAACAATCTTGTTTTAGTTTTTATTACACTTCTAATTTTAGGATATTAAAGTGTTAAAATAAGTGTTCATCAATAAACTTTTAATTATCATGAACACTTAAATGTAATATTGGTTTATGGTTTTCGTAAACCCAGCAATAAACACATATAATCATAAACATCATTGAAAAGAAAATCATTTTAAAACTAACATTCAGTCCCTCAAATAAATATTTGTATGAAATATATATTTGTAAAAACCCACTATTGTTATTTGCTGAATACTGTATTCAGATTTGGCTCCACCCCTAGTGGATAGGCAGGTGAAAATATTCTGACAGACACTGAAGCACCACTGAGAGACGGTCCACAATGCTAAGTTCCCACCTGAGCTTTCCAGGCCTAGTTTCTGGCTGCTGCAGGAAGCAGTATTGTTCTTTCTGACCTATCATCTAGCACTGCGTACATGTCCAGGGTTTGTCCCTTATGCTGCAGGATGACTTGAGTTACCTTGAGATGGACACATTGTGACCCTTGTGGCTTGTTTAGGTAAGATGTTTCATTAATGGAATTCACCTGACAAACCTGTGTGGTCTGTGTGGTCATTGACTGCAAGGAGGATTTGGAGTTGTTTCCCATTGCACAGGCAGACTGGTTTCTTTAGTGTGCACTGGGCTGTTTGATGTAGCCAGCCACACTTCCAGCATCAGTTCCTGGTTCAGGTAATCTTCTTTATTCTCGTAGTAGGGACACATTTCCGATTTCCTCATCGTTGGTGCTTGAGTTGAAGGTGGGGGTGTCTCAGTGGAAGGAATAAAGGGATATTCTGACCCATGAGGGATGGTGTCTGGCCCGGGTTTTATTCTTGGGTCTCACTGAAAAGGTCGCTGTCTCTCATCTCTGCTCTGGTCTTCACAGTTATGGCACCAGGAAACTTAAAGGGAAACTTAAAGATTTTTCAACCTGGACCCTATTTCCCTGTTTTCCCATCATTTTGTGTCCAAGTGACTGATGGGGACAACAATTTTTGAAATCAGTCCATTTGAACAAGAACGCTGCGGCCAGCAGCCACGAAATGGGCTTCAATGTAATCCTTTGGGACAATTGCGCACCGTCAATGTATGTACACTAAAAATGCTTGGTTTTACCACTGACAGGCTGAGATTGTAATTATAAGTGTCTGACATTATGGAAAGGACCATACAGAGAAATAAAATGTTTTTCTTTACCTATCGCTTGATCCAGTCTGTTTGTTATTGTGTCTAACCAAGACTTGCGAGAGTTGAGTTATTGCAGGAAGACTGCTAAATAATCAGCTAAATATTCAGCCATGACTTTAATTATTTTTTTATATAACACTAAGCTCTTCTTTCCTCCAACACAACAAACTCTTCCCAGCACTCCTCTCTCCAACTCTCACTCATGTTTCCACTGTTATAAAGCATGAGAAATATTGCATTCCTGCTCTTTTGGCTTGCATTGTGTTGCTGAGCAGAGAGACCTGCTGAAGTAACTTTGAAATGGGTCCTTTAAACTGTGTGTGTGTCTCTCTCTCTGTACCTCTCTACTATAGTCTCTCTCCCTTAAACAATGCTGCAAATCTTACACCTGCTTACCCCAGATGTTAAATTTCAGATGCAGTTTCCACCGCTTTCCTTACACTATACCGTGGAAATAAGGAGAAAATGCAATTTGGCTGTTTAGTGCCTAAAAAGAAGCCACGATACCTTTTATAAATACCCCAGTATGGAGGTATTTGTAGTGGTGAACCCACAGAGAATTATGACCAACTCTGCATTTACCCTCAGCTCTACAGGGCATTTGGGGGTCTTTTAACACATTGTTTTGCAAGCAGCTGCTTTCAGTAAAAAAGCTCAGATAAACCCACCGTACACTACTTGCTCAGCACCACACAGCAGACAGACACAGTCAGAGACTAGCTAGTGGAGCATTTACCAGTTAAAGGCATACTATGCAGGATTTGTCGTTTGGTGTTTGTAAACACACAGCATTCAAAGTTGGCCCCTCCTCCCTGGCTCAATGACTGAGCGAGAGAGAAAGAGCAGCAGTGGTTGAGGGAGCCAGATAGTGAATGAAGAGAGTGAGCGGTGCGGCAGAGAACAAAGCTGTTAATCAGATAAATAAAACATTATTCTAAAGCACAAATAATCATGCTCACACCTCTGCACACTGCGAGAAGTTGCAGCATTGCCAGATTTTGTGTGAATGCAGAGCTTCATCCTGTCCGCTGTGGCCTCTCTGCTCTGTGTGTGTGTGTAGCTCAGCCCTGCCCTCGGTCAAGCAAACACACAGACCTGCAGCTCTTTATACATCCATGACACAGAGACAGAGAGCATAGGGGAGCAGAGGAGAGAGTGGAGACAGCGATGTAACCTGGTAGCTATGCTACGAGTCCTGACCTCACACCCTGCACGCTGTTGGATGGGGGCTACCAAAAGGCTGAGGCCCTGAAACGTCCCAAACACAGCAAAATAATAAGAAAATACAGCCAAACGGCAGTCTCTGTAGATAAAGGTACTGCCACATACTTTTAGTGAGTCATAAGTGATGATTGAGAGATTGTTATAGATTGTTTTTTTAGGAAAATCCTGGGGGTGGGGGGTCTAGGTGGAGACCAAACCACAGGTAAAGACAGAGTAAATATCAGCTGGAGGCGAACATGACAAAGTGTAAATGACTCCAAATGAATGTCTATGTTACTCTGTGTCTGCTTTATATGTAAATAGGCAGCTGTTTACTAACACACTCACCACATCCCAATAGGACTTGGCAATATTTTTTGACCAGTGGCAGGTCTCATGAGTCACAATCAAAAAACTCATGGTGGCAAGAAAATGTCAGAGGATCAACAAAGTCAGAAGGCTTCATCCTCAAAGGACCATGACTATGTACACCAAATTTCACGGGCAGCTATCCAATAGTGGAAAAGTGAATCACCATGGTCAGTAGGTTTCATCATCTGTGTCTATAGTCTAAGTCTATATAAAATCTTATGGCAACCCATCCAGTAGTAACTGTAGCTGAGATATTTCAGTCTGCAGCAAAGTAGTAGGAAGGACAGACACAGAGGGACGGACAGATGGACATACCATTAGAACTCAACACTGCCGCTAGCTAATCATTAGCCACTGGCTAATAATTCTGACCCATGAGCCAGTTTTATTGGGAGAAAGGTCAATAATACTTACCTGTGAATCAGTTTCAGCGGGAAGAAGGTCAATAATACTAACCCCTGAGTTGGTTTCAGCAGGAGGAAGACTGACCTGTGAGTTGGTTTGATGGGGAGGAAGGTTCAATCTGCATACAAATAACATGACTTTACACTTTCAAATTGCATGCAGTGCATATGCCAAAGTCCAATTTTGCATGCAAGTGATATGCCAATTCTTCACAGGGAAGTTAAGTCAATATAATACGACTTTCTTTTATTTTATAATCAATCAATCAAACAATCAATCAGTCAATCAATCAATCATTCAAACTTCATTTGTATAGCACTTTCCATACAAATACAATGTAGCACACAATAAAAACTGAGCTGAAGAAACCCTATCATAACTCATGAATTTGCAATGAGGAAACACCAGAGGTAGGATGAAAGTGTAAAAATTCAGAATAGCAAAATAAAACAATACAAAAAGTGAAGTGTGAAAAAGATAATATACTAAAAAAAAGAGGAGATGTATTAAAGTGAGTAAAACGAGAAATGAAAGGTAAAGTATTAAAAGAAAAACAAAGGTAAAGATAAAATAATAAAGAAAATAATAAAATACTTAAAGAGAGGAGATCGATTGTGTGACTAAACCAGAAATCAAAAGTAGGGTATTAAAAGGAAAACAATCAAGAAAATAAGAATATAATAAAAGGATATAATAAGTAGTAAAACAGGCTAAAACATATAAATAAAAGATAAGTAAATGAAATTCAATTAAAAGCCAGACTAAAGACAACATTCTTTGCTGCCCTCAGGTCCTTAGGAAGGCTGTTCCAAAGACATGGACCATAGTAATAAATGATGCCTCACCGTGGGTTTTCGTTCTGACTTTTGGTATAATTAAAAGGCCACTACCAGAAGACCTGAGGGTTATAGAAGGTTCATAGGATAAAAGCAAATCTGATAAATGGGTAGGACCAAGACCATTAAGAGCTTTATAAACCAATAAAAGGATGTTGAAATCAATTCTGAAGCAGACAAGTAGCCAGTGCAGAGACTTAAAAATGGTGTAATGTGTGCTCTCTTTCTGGTCTTCATCAACACATGTACAGCTGAGTTCTGAAGCAATTGTAATTGCGATATATTTTTCTTAGGGAGACCAGAAAGCAGAGCATTACAATAATCAGTCTTGCAGGTAATAAAAGCGCGCAGTGAGAGAAACGCCAGGACATTTTATCACATTTTACTGTTTTAACCCAAACCATGATCTTTCCCTAACCATAACCTAGTGGTTTTAGTGCCTACCAACCAACGGGATTAAATGAGACACAAAACTGTTAAAAATGCGTCGTTAAATTGGCGTATCACTTGCATGCAAAATTGGACTTTGGCATATGCACTGCATGCAATTTGAAGTCATGTTCAAGTCATGACATTTGTATACAGATTTGTGAGACCGGGTTAATACTACTGACCTGTGAGTCCATTTCCGCAGGAGGAAGGTCAATAATACTGACTGGTGAGTTGGAGGAAGGTCAGTAATACTGACCCATGATCAAGTATACCTGTGGGTACAGGTTTGTAGTCATTAATTTTAATTTTTAGTTTGCTGTATGCTGCCTTTTGGACTAAGTACTGCAAGTGTGTCAGTGCTTTAATAGTGATGTTCTTTCTTCTCTTGCTCAACTGTGACTCCATGACTCCACCCCCTGCATTCTCAATTGCCTACAGACCACAAAACACACATATGGGTCAATTTTTGTGAGTCATAAGTCACTGGAAGAGCAAAGTCATCTACTGTACCCTCCCAAAGGTCAAACAATATTGTAATATAGTCTGTCTTTCTTTGTTCTATCAACTGAACACAGAGTTCTTCCCCCAGGTGGGTAAAAATCCTATCAGTTCAACTTTAACTGCTGCATTGCTTTGCAATTGCTGGAGTGGAGCCATTATTAATGTTTCCACATGTGCTTTTTCTGCTGTGACAAGTCAAAATGTCTGCTGTGGAAAAGATCCAAAAATGATGATTCATCTGGAAACAACAAAGAAACAAGAGTGCTCTGATGCTAGCAAGGCTGTCAAGATTTAGGTTAGCAATATTTAGTCAGAGAGCAAAATGATGTATAAAGATGGACAGACTTTGGACAGGGAGGAAAAGAACAACTGAGGATGCTCATCAAACAAACTCATCAGTCAAGTCCAAAATATGAAGAATCCTATGTTGTTTCTTTCAGTATGGCAGAAGAGCCTTTTGTCTGTTGTGTGTGTATGACTCCAACAGAGCAAGGTTTAGCATAAATTTCACTTGCACAAAAGACACTAATGAAGATTAGTTTTCCTGTGCAACAAGGTATTATTACAGATATTTCAGGTATGCTCACTTTCAGTTTGACCTCCAAACAAAATGGTTTAGATCATCTTGATAAACTGTTGTCTGATATTCTGATTGCCCATGCTTGTAGCCCCCTTGAACTTTCTTGTAGTGATTTCACTATGTTTTTAGGTCTCAGGAAGTTAACTTAGGGAGTACACTGTTCTCATAATTGACCAAAATGATGGACAAAATGATAAAAATAAGCCTTGAATTATAATAATCTGGAATTATTATGAAATGTGTGTTTCTATTCTAAACAGAGGTATAATTTGTGAAGAGAAACTGTATGTTCATTGTGATGCAGAGAGATTAGCTGTCATCCTCCAGCTGTCTCTCCTCCTCTAGCTGCTGATCCTCTCAGTTTCTGCATTGTCTGTCACCTCTCTTGCAGTTTTCAGCCACCTGTCACATGACAGGCCATTTCTCAGTCACCTCTCATCTGCTAGAACATACCACAATCCCTCAAATAACTTTCTTCACACTTCTCCGAGGTTGGGTACACTTCATTGTTCTCACCTCTGATGGGAGAAAATGTCTTTCTGTCACCATCACACAATTTCAGTGCATTTCATTACATGTTTATCATATACGGGAAAGAGTGATTTAACTGACAAACTGACTTGCCATGCTCCTCTCACACATTTCCTTTCAGAGGACAAACTTTTCTTGCTCATGATCATGGGGTATGTTGTGCTTCTGACAGATAGTTGACTGGAAGGTCCAATACTGTTATCAGTAACACACCTTCTGCCATCTGGATTCATAGTCCTGTAGAGGTGACAAAGTAAACACTCTCTGGCTATAAAGTGACTGGAAGGAAGAGCTTCTCAGGTTTCATTATATGTGCCAGGATAACTAGAGAAGCCTTTTCAGGGTAACAAATTTCTCACCTAAAGCTTACAAATTAACACATTATATCTGGTCTGTTTAATCCATACAGAAAGTGTAAAAACAACAATTTGCTGTTTTACGGATGTTATGTGCCTAACTATTTCTTAGGTGGAAGCCTGAACTTCCTAGAGTCTGAGGTGGTTTTTCAACTTCCACCCAAGAAACAGTCCAGCACAATGTACCCATACTCTTCATGACAAAGGAACATGTCACCCAGTGCAACATTGTGGCTCATTGACATGCTTATAAAGGTTTTTAGACAGCAACAGAGCTCTACAGAACAGAGGAATAAGATATATCAGGCTTTGGATACACACACAATACTTGTAAGTAGGATCAATTCATTGTTGGTTTGACTGCAAATACAGAAAACCATACCATATCCTTCAGAGCCAATCATTGAGAAGGGGGAGACAGTAATTTGTATAATGCACACACTTTCAGACTGTCTCTCCTCAAAGGCATTCATTATGTTGCACTTGACTGTACACACAAAGTGATAGAGATAGTCAAACCCTGGATACTTTCACATCTCCGCACACCTGGCCAATCACTGTGTAAAGTGGGTGTGATTCTCATTGTCACTTTCAGAAAGTGACAAAAACTGTTGGACGCATACAGAAAACGTCTAAAAAAAAGTATTAAGATAGTTGCTCCTAAAGGCTAATGATTGCACTTAACAACAGGAAAATGTTGCACCGTGGGTGGTGCTAAAGGAAAGGCCACAAGTTCATAAAAATGTGAGGGGTGTATCTCTTTGGGAATATTGCGGTAATGTGCTCAACACATTTCTTGACAATGTGCCTGTGTTATTATGACATAAAGTTAAATGTCTACCCTGAGGGTGTCATTACAGGAAAGCTCATGGAGTGTGCTATGTGGAAAGGGTTCATCTCTGGGAGCATGAGTGTCCTCAGTAATTATTGTGTACAAATAGAAAATTTGGTACTAGAGTTGATGGTGGCTATAAGGGAAAGTACAAGGGAGTCTAAACATTAGAATTTGTCCTCTGGAGACCATGAATATTTACAGCCAATTTCATGGAAACCCAGCCATTCATGTTTGTGTGCACTGACACGATCAATGTGTTAATCAAAGGGAAGAAATGAGGGGATTGTAGCACAAGATCGAAAACTCAGGGTTTCATTATAGTATTTAGGAGTCATATTCTTGGGACCATGAATATACATACCTAATTTCATAGCATTCTGGTCAATAGGTGTTCCTTTCTTGCTCTGGATCAACTGACAACTTGACTTATCTCTGTTAGTGTCAGCTTTCTACTTGTTTACATATAGACAAAGTGACATGAAATAAGTGCCCCCCTTCAGGTTCTCCTGAGGACATTTCTCATGTCACATTGGGACAAATCAAGCAACCTTGTCCTTGACGTTGAAGCAAGGCCAGCAGACAGGGCCTGTATGCTTGTGAAGGTCTAGTGAACTTGGCAGTTAGTGAGTAGATTAAAGGGAGATTTCAGATCATTGTCAGGCCTGTGCTAGCCTTAGTCATCTGACATGCTGTGCTGTCAGAGGCAAGAGCAGTTGGTGAGGTAAAGCGACAGTGATGCAACATGAGGTTTTGTAGTTACACTCCTCACAGACATACGCCCCACAAAATAATACCCCCATCATGCTACAGTTTCGTTCCAGGTTAACATAACACAGTTTACACTTGATTTTCAAGTCAATTGCAGTAAGTTGGAGGAGTATTTTAATGACTCCATGGAATTAGAGGTGTGTGTTGGGCAGCCATCTGTGTTTTGGGGATAGACTGTGGGCGAAGAAGCAAAGTTTGTGGGCTCAACAGTGGTACCACAGTGCATGTTACCATGGAAACACACCTGAGATTGTCTGAAGTATAGGGTCTCTAAATGTTTAGGCTTAAAGTGAGTCTTTGGATGTGCCCAAAATGACTCCCTATTCGCTATATAGTGCACTATATCTACCTTCCACCATTTTATTTGATTGTTTGGATTCTGAGTGTGTCATTTATGTATTGTATGGTGCCCTCAAAAATTCACACAATGAAAAAAAAAACTGGTGAACATGGCCTGTGCTCTACTCACTGCTAGAAATACTACAATACAATGTGCCACATTTGTTGATGCAAAAATTTCAACTCTGCAGCTGTCAGTGATAACACAACATTATATTACAACATTTTACTGTTCACTAAAGTAAACTATTGAGTGTCTCTTATATGAGGAGTAGCATGAATGAATGTGAATTGGGGGAGTGATATCAGACACAGCTTTTATATTTGTGCAGCTGTCTAACTAACCTAAGAGCTAAACTAAGCATGGTGGAATTGGTCTTTCTTTCTGCAGCCCCCATCTTGACCACCTCCAGGACTGCTTTCGAGCCTGTATATAGATGAACTCTATGGACAGTTTGAGTCGTGTTTTTTTGCTGATGATGAGGAAACGTAGATTTGTTATCATGGCAACCACAATGAATTGGTGAGTCAGTGTTGCAGTTCTACTTCCTTGGTCCTTGTCTTTTCATGAAATCTATGAGCGCTGTGTGCTTTAATGACACATATTCTGATAGAAAACACCACCCCCAAGGCTCTAGAAAGCTTTCCCTGCCAAAATCAATCAATAGCATCAGCACACAAGCAATAAGCAGCTCATCAGCTGTTAATGAAAGTGTGCACATTGCCTTCAGTCCCATCAACATCTGTGCATTACACTGACAATCAACTAATAAGATTATGTACCAGTCAATGGATCTGATAGCTTTGTCTATTAGTAGCCATTTAAATCCCTCTTAATAGCAGCCTATAACTAGCTTGTGAATACTTCAGGGTGGTTTTACAGCTACAGACCTGGTATTACTGCTCTCTACTCAACATTCATTTTTTGTTGACTAATATGAGATAATTAGACTGATAACATTTTATCCTGCACTCTACGTTTAGGAACTTGACAAGGCTTAAACAGCATAATACATCTTTATCTAAAATATGTTATAATCCATATGAATTTTCATACTTGGTTGACTTATATTTTGCAACAAAGAACCAACAAAAGGGACCCTCCCACAGGACTGTGTTGTGCATTTGGAGAGTGTCATGTGTTATCAGTGTATGCCCAGCAGCTGTTATCGATCAGCCTGGCAGAGTGATATGTCCAGCATCACCTCAGCATTAGGATTTATGAGAAGCTCTGCAGACAACACTTCATCTTTGCACTGGGAAGATATCAAGGTGTCAGGATGTGTCCTGCTTTCCAACAGCTCATTCAGATCTGGGGTCAATGGGGGTCACAGAGCTCTCAATGCACCACATTAGTATGGGCAATATCCTCCTACAGCTGAAAAATACCAAAGACTTAATAAGCCTAACTGTAACAACACAACAAAGTGACCTACAAAAACCAATGGTGTTGAATCTAATGTAGTAGATTTAAATTAACTGTTTGGTTCAACCAAATTGAGAAAATCTTTTTTTTTTTTTTTGATTTCCTCATTACTATTTAGTAGTGTAACCATGCAGGTTTTCAGATTTCTGTGTTTGGGATTCCTGCCTCCACGTCAATACCATAGAAATGAATGTAATTTCAATTGTGGTGCTCACAACACTGAAAAATTACATTAGAACAACAACATGTCTTTCCAGAAGTCATGCCCTGTTACTCCATTGTGAACAGTTTTCATCGGGACTATTTATCAGTGTTGTCACTCTACAACAAGATGGTCCTGGGTTTAAATCTAGGATCGGCCAGCTCTGGTTTCCTCCCACAGTTCAGACATGACATGCAGGTGAGGTTAACTGGCGACTGTGAGGTTAAAAGTATGGATGAGTGTGTGAATGGTTGTCTTCTGACCTGTGCAGGTGTATCCCACCTCTCATCCCGCGTGAGCTGGGATAGGCTCCAGTCTCCCATGACTATGTAAAGGATAAGAGGTTATAGATAATCAATGGGTGGTTGGATGTCTGGCAATGGGGTATTCCTATGAAGCCAACACGGGCTTCATATGGAATAGAACTGCAACAGTTTGATGGATGTATATAAATGAGGCTTCGGTTTCAATTTGACAGTTGCTGTGTGGGGAGGTTTAAGGGAGTGAATCAATAGCATTTTCACTGTTGAGGATGGGACGCGGCCTCTTAATTTACACTTTATTTTCAAAAAATTGTCTTGTATAATTGAGAGTGTCTGATTAATGACAATTTTAAGTTGCATAAGATTTGCAAAGCATTATTTTTTTAATGTCACCACCAAATTGAATCCTACCTGTTAATTGTCAGCCACTTCCTGCAATCCACTGATAGATCAGGCCAACTTTTTTCCAGAGGCCTTACAGGAAGAGTGCTGCAGTCTGAAGCCTTACCAGCATATAGGGTTAGAGTGGCCAAGATATTTACATATGAATCCAACTGCAGGTCGTTCAACAATGTATTTTACAAAAATAATTCACTAGGAAGCGCACACTCTATATTTGTCTGAAACTAAATATGTAGAATTCTCAGTAAGTATTTGACAGTGATGAGAAGGAAAAGTTCAGACCTGAAAATTTATGTTCAGGTTCTTCATTAACCACAAAGTCAGGTAAAAGTGTACATCTCATATTGACCTTAGATTATTTATTTACTTTGCTTTACTTATTTTATTTGTGTCCGATAGCCAACTGATTTGGCTTAATACATAAAAATATATTTTTTTACAAGTCTGATGCAAGTTTAATTAATGTTACTAATATGCAACAAAGCTGAATGCATTTATCAGGTATAATATGTGTCATGGAAGCTATGTTAATTTAGTGTGTTGTATGCAAATGTTAGCATGCTAACATTTGCTAATCAGCAATAAACTCAAAGAAAAATTGAGGCTCATGGGAATGCCATTAGTTTGCAGGTATTTGGTCATAAACCAAAGTAATGGACAAAAAACTTCGACCACTGATGGCACTAGATGAAAAGTCAGAGGATGACCAAAGTTATTACAGTTCATGCTGTGGGGAACATACATGCCTAAAACAAATCTCATGCCAATCCATCCATCTATGGTAAATGGACAATACTTGTATAGCGCCTTTCTAGTCTTCCGACCACGCAAAGTGCTTTTACACTACAAATCACATTCACCCATTCACACAGATTCATACGCTGAATGGGTACAGGGGCTACCATGCAAGGTCCCAACCTGCCCATCAGAGGAAACTAACCATTCATACACTGATGATATTTCATTCATGCGTCACAATCACTGGTTCATTCATCAGCTTCGTGTCCACTAGCTGACTAGTAACACCCAGCCATGTTCATTAAGGTGGACAGTGCAGCTATTGCAACCTGATACCCCTCCCTATTATTCTGCTGATGTGTTAATGCCATCATTGTTTATTGCTGTAGCTCCCTCCACCACTCCAACCTCCTCTTCATGTGCTAAGTCTTTGGTATTGTTGGTTTGAACTAATATTTAACCCATACATACTGTTCATATTCCGACCCTTCACAGTATGGTGTGGGTCATTTTTGACCTGGCTCAACTGTCCCTTTATAATCAGTCTCTACACCAAATTTGGAGCCACAAATGTATTTTGCATCCATATATATGTTATTAATAAGTCAGTCATTAATAAATTGTTGAAAAATCAATTAACATTAATGTTTCAGAGACCAGAGTGATTTCTTTAGGCCTGACACTATTCGTTTTTAGAGAAAATACTTCAACAATCACACTATATTATGATCTCATGTTATCTCAAACAGGAAAACATAGCAGTCATAATTATTTCTATCAATTATATTAAAAGTGAAGGAAGGCAACAACATTTTTGAATGGTAGTTTTCATTATAATCATTAAAACCATCAATCATCACTGCCTGTAAACATGCCCTCCTTTTCTGTCAATTGTACACAATCAACTCTGCATTGAGTGTACTAGTCATAAAACAAAACAACAAACTGGTTTGAAAATTTCATACCTTGTGGTAATAAACTGTGGTACTGCAGACTGATCAGAGCAAGATTTGGACCACTGTGCAGCTGTGGTAGCTGTGGCTGGTGTGTGGGGAAGGTGGTGTTGCCTTTGCATGAGAGAAGTCACAAGGGCCTTTCCTCCATTTCCTCCATGTTGTCCTCCTCTTCAAATACTTTCTCTTCAACTCACCATTTCCTTTCTCATTTTGGAATAAAAGATCCACCAAATCAGTAAAATAGGGGCTCAGGGTACTTTTTATAGTCCTTTGAAAGCTGCCCTCCTCTACAGGGAGGACAATGTTGGGCAACCACTATGTTGGTTGCCTGGGATTCAAGATTGATTGCCTGGGGTCAAATGTGACCCGGACAGTATGTAAAGGTTAATATTTGTTAAGGGGGGTTTTGTTGCTTCCTTCTCCTTCAACGAGAAGAGTCTTTTCCACCAAATCTGACTGCTAACTATTTGCCATTAATGATCAATTACAGTATATCGTCACTATGAAGTTTTTGCACCACCACTTGCCTTGTGTAAAGCTATGTCCTTTATAGAGGAGCTCCGCCAAGAAAAAAGTTGTCTGATGATATGAGCACATTTTCGGCAAAAAATATTTCACATGTAAAAGCTTTAATGTCACATGTGCTTTGTAATTTGCTGGCTTGGAACCTTACTAAATGAGTGTGTAGGGAACTCTGTGGTACAGTATACAGTGCCCATTACCACAGGAGCTGTAGCATTACAACACAGTTTTTGACCTTTTGCCTTTTCTGTACTAAAATAAAACTACAACAGCCTGGCTGAAGAGCAAAGCCTTTGTTTAAGTAGCACTTTAGGTTTTGGTTACAGCTTGGAATGCACCAGACAGCATTTATTCTCCCATCTGTGAATATCAAGGTTTGCATGAGCCATTTAACAGCTCTGACTTTCACTTGTGAGCTTGTCCAGACAGACAGAGCCATTAGACAAGAGGTTAATGGAGCTCCATTTGATCACATGGACTGAGATGGCATTTCTGAGAAGAGAGATGAAGAGCAGGACTGACCTGAGCTGGGCAGTCAGGTCAGCCAGCTGGGCGGCAGTGAAATATGAGACTGTGGACAACACAAGGCTGTGGCTGAAATATGAGCCTGTGGGTTAAACGGTAAATGTTATGCTGCTCTGTATGTGTATCTACCACACTGGGGAAAATAATGTGCTGAAGTCTTACAGCTCATCCAGGTGCCCAAATCAAAAAGAAGTAAAATGTTGTCTCAAAGCAGCCTTGTATCCCTAGAAATTACACTCATATTAGACATTTCCGCACTTCATAATTTATGTCCAATTCCAAAATTTAAAACTTAATTAAAAAGTCTGCTAGAAGCTCATCAACTCTGTAACCATTGACTCTACATTTTATTGGTCTTCCCGTGTACTCAAATAATCTTGCTTTTAATTTGTCCAGCATACATTTGTCATTTCTAGTTGACATTGTGGGTGTGTCATGTACTACTGGGTAACTTTATATTATGTGTCCGGTGCGTTTTTTGCTTCGTACTGTTTGGTTATTATGCATATGTTTTAATTGTGACCTGCCAAGGGACTGCAAATGAAAATTAGCTGTAAGCTAACTCAGATACAGTACATCAAATGGTAACATTTGTGTTTAATACTGTACATGGTCCCTTACAAATAAAATAAATAAATAAAACATTCAGTCTCAATACAGCAATTAGGGTCTCCTTTAGTCCTTCAGTGAAGCTGAAAATAACAGCTTGTACAGGTCAGGGTGGTGGAACGATGTATGGCAAGTCAGTCTTCATGTGAGTGACTGGAGTTCCCATGCTGTCAAAGAACTACATTTAATGTCTTTATCAAAACTTTACCAGCTATTTTAATTGCCTAACCTAAATGACATAGTTTCCACGTAGTGCCAACACCTATCTAATATCAATGTTCTTGTCTGGCAATTTAGTTTCTTGGAAAGCAACTGACGGACATTTAGGGCCCTATTTTCCCAAAATAGGGCATAGGCACAGATCCAAGTCTTAATTCCTGGTGTGTGGCACATGGGGGTGTGGCCAACACATTTTTGCAATTTTCCCAACCATCAGCACTGGTGCACTCTGGGCTCAGCCAGGCGTAATGTGGAGGAGAGACTGAATGCATTATTAGTGGGAGGAATGCATTATGCACAGGTGAAGTCAGGGCGAGCTTCAATAATGTCCAATCACATGAGCAATCAATAATGGCCAATCTCATTCCCTTGAAACACAGCAACAGGTGAAATGGGGGACAGAGGCTGAGTGAGAGAGAGAAATGAGTTCACCTCTGTGAAGCACCTGAAGTTCCAAAATATACATTCAGGACACCCCAGATATTAATATACATGGAGCAATATGACCATGGACCATATCACCACCCTTCAAGGGAAATAAATAAACCAAATTAGGCAGTAGAGGTGTGCCTGAATACAAATACGTTATTTAGCAAAGCACAAATAGTGGGTTTTCATACAAATATTTTTAAAATGATTTGTTTTCGGAGAAAAAAAAAACATGTCAAATACCAGCATGCAGGTTGGTTACATCCACCCGCTACATGATGCACATTTCCTCAAATGGACATCATTCCCGGAGTTTGGGGTGTTCCCCAGAGATAAAGCTGAGCTACTGACACACATGAAGTGCTCCCAAGGGACTCTCCATAACCTGTTGTTCCCCTTCTCCTTTCCACAAAGTTAGGTTGTAAAAAATAGGCAATAATTGAAAAGTGCAAAGCCTTTGAAGTTCTTCCCTGTACGTTACACACTGTGCTGTGCTTTCCACTTCTATTCAAACACAAATACAAATAATTTTGTTGCCTCAACAAATACAGATACAAATACAAATACTGAGCCCTCTGCACATCCCTATTAGTCTTCTGCTTTAAAGAATGCACACAGACAATGACTCACCAATAAATGAAGACATTGTCTATCAATAATTGAATAAATGAAGCGTTAATAAGGAGTACATAATGGAAGAAAAAAATCAAACAGATAAAAAAATCTTTTAAATCGTAACATAGCCTGATCACTTCGTTGGCAACAGTGAACTAAAATATGTGAATAACAGTTATCAAAGAATGGTAGGAAGGTAGGGGAAATAATCAAACTTTCCTAAGAGAGCTTTTTCTATTCGACATCAACTCAACGCATCATGCAGAGATGAGTCAGATTCCAAAGTTGTTGTGCAGTGCTGGATCCGCTTTCGAGGTCTACCAGCAAGGTGCAAGCCTGTTTGCCTGTAAGGCTCCTTTGCTCCATTGCAGGCTCTGCTTCCAGGCAACTCCACAGGATACGGTGGGTCATCAAGCAACAAGGGCCCAACAGCAGGGCCTTCCAGCCAGTCTGGTGGTCTCACTCCTGGGCCGATGATGCAGAAGTCCAAGGTCAATGCGCCGCTGTCACAGTTCTTCCAAGGCAGTCAGATGTAGGCCAGCACCTGATTTGTGGCTGAATGTTGAATAGAATTCTTCTGCTACACTGACTTTACTGAACTATACTCATCAAATAGTCTTGAGAGCAATTCTGTTTGCCAGAAAACAAAACTTCAAAAATACTATAAAAAGAGGAGACTTATTGTGGCACAAAAATATAAAAATAAACAGTTCCCTCAGTTCAATACTGAGGTGCAAACTGAGGCTTGTTTTAGAAAAAGGTTAAATTCCACACATGCTTTAGGCCAGGAGAGTAAGACATCTAGAAAAAAGTAGAAAAATTACAATAAACTGGAGCATAGTCTTGGTGAGCTTAGGTGCTTTATCAACTAGCAAAGACAGGCAGTGTTTTGGGCATGGGGAAGATGCTTCGCACCTAAACCTCTAACAACTATTCATTCCTTTGTTTCCAGGAAGAGGACTGGGTCTGGAATGTTCTTTAACTAAATAGCTGCTTATATTCTCTAACTCTAGGAAAATTAATTCAATTGAGTTTTATGTGCAAAAACTCACATACTTCAATCCATCACCATGGTCAATCAGTAGTGATTTTAACATAAATTGTAGGTAATAATGTATCATATAAAATATTCAGTAAAACACATGGTCTAACCAACAGTCCTTTTTCAGCATATCATTCAATCACTTACACATATTCCTAACTAATTAACTATCAAAAATAATTCCCAATACTACTAATAAATGAACAGAAGTTTAAAGCAACACAAATGGTAAATGGACTGTACTTGTATAGCACCTTTCTAGTCTTCCGACCACTCAAAGCACTTTTACACTACGAATCATATTCTCCCATTCACACACATTCATACACTGAATGGGTACAGGGGCTACCATGCAAGATCCCAACCTTCCCATCAGAGGAAACTAACCATTCACACACATTCATACACTGGCGCAATTTGGGGTTAAGTATCTTGCCCAAGGACACATCGGCATGTGGACTGGAGGAGCCGGGAATCGAACCGCCGGTCTTCCGATTAGTGGACGACCCGCTCTACCTCCTGAGCCACAGCCACCTGAATGTGACAACAATATAATAAAATACAGTCTTACACTGGCACTAACTATACTTAGTATTACAGGGATCTCACTATCCATAGTCTCTAGATGGCAGTGTGGCCCCATGGTATAGAATGTATTACAGCTGAATTTTAGTAATTTATCCATTTTATATCCTACAGATATTAATTGATGGGATAATTGGGATAATTGATTACATTACAGACATGTGTTGTCTCTGAATGTTTGAGTAATATATTGATTGATTGATTGATATTTTAAATGTGAATGACCATGGTGAAACGTGGAAGCTTTGATTTTAAACTTAATCTCAACTAGAAGGATTTTCTGGTTGCGCAGGAGAAAACACACCCCTGCTGGAGGCCAAGATGAAATAACGTGTTGGCTATTTGTCTTCCCTTTTGCATCTCTAAGGAGACTTGCATCGTGTCTGTAAGGGTTTCCGCCATCTTAACTTTCTCTGCACTTTTTTTCTCATATCACATAATCTCCTAAGTTATCTTTTTTTTCTTTTGTCAAGCTATGTGCAATATTGTAACTTGAGTGAAAAGAACTTTAGGTTGAAATTATTTTGCATTTAGTAACTTGAGGTATAGTTTTGTTTTTGGCCAGCAAGGTTATTTTTTGAGGTATTTAGTAAGGAAGTTCACTCATTGTCGGGCCACAGCAGAAACCCGACTGCGTCATTACCAGTTCATCTGAGGACAATGCTACGACAAAGCTGAATAAACAAAACCTCTCCTGCTCTTCATCTGCTTCTGTGATTAAAGTGTTGGTGTTGTTTAAATTGAACTATCCAGTTAAATTCTTAGAGAAGTTGGTTCGTCAAATTACCTTAGCCTTAACTAATTTTCCGATAGTCTACGTTATCATTCCTACATTTCACCATTGTTCATACATCACTTCTAATTTGCCAATTTAAACCCGTTATACTCATTCTGGTTGATTATTCATTTATCTGTTTGCATTGATACGTCATTTATTCACTTGTTAACCAATTTAGATAAATAAATATGCATGTATCAGTATGTCATTGTCTGTAACTTCAATTTAAAGCAGAGAGTTAGATCCCTGTATCGTTACACACTACTTCAGACATGAGATTGATCAAAGTGTTTTCTGTGTCTTCTCCCGGCACAGTTAAAAATTAAAGGGAGGTGGTGCCCTGGTTATTATGAGGATTTATATTAATAAATGAAGATTATCCTACAAATATTAGCTGACTTACTGGATGATTGGACAACTAATTCACATTAATTCAGACTTGGGCTCAAAGAAGGAACATAACAGTGTTAAGTCAACTCTGGAATGCAATCTCAAATTTATGGCAGGGTCTGGCAGAACCTTATCTCAGACCACATCAGGGGGTGAGAGAGAGAAAGAAAGAGGGTGTGTGTGTGTGTGTCTGTGTGTGTGTGTGTGTTGAAAGAGAGAGAGGAAGAGAATAAGAGTGAGACTGAAGGTCATTTTTCATAATTTTGGTGATTTTTCCCGCTGTGAAAAATGCATTACAGTCTCATAAAAGCAACTCAAGTCTCTTGCTCCATGTGAATGTGAAATCCCCTTAACTTGTGTTCTTTCAGGTGTTCTCCAGCTAAACTGACCCAAGGGGTCATTTAAGTGTCTTCACATCCTCCTGTTAATTTTGTTATCTCGTCAAGACATATGTCTCTCAGGGGTGGAGAGCACCGGTGCCCGGTCTTGCCAGTGTCAAATCTGGCACTCCTACTGGGAGAGGTGAAAGGCCAGTCCAAAGGTCTGTGAACAATACGAACCCCCAAAAGGGGGGTTGTCCTCGCCATATACATCAGTCCAAATATGCCGACAATGGGACAATGAAAATAAAGCTTTTCCGTTTTCATGTGTGCTGCAGCTGCTGGCATACCAGTGCTGCTGCTTATTTTGTGCAAACAATTAATACAGGATAATTAATACATTTAACGTCTGCAGTTCTACTCCTCCTCTGCATATTTGAAAGTCCTCATTTATGATTTTGTACAATATCCTTAAATAAACAGATACAAAATTAGTTTGGAAATTTGCTGATTAGTGTCTGAAAAGCGCGAAAATTCTATCACTGTTCCGTCAAAATATTTCAGTGATGAATGAAGTATCCATGCTGTGTCAGCTAAGTAAGCAGGACTGTGTTTAAACCGAACATGTTTTATTTGTTCACTGCATATACGATGTAGGTCTACTCTGTTTAGGATGGAGTGCACACAGCACCTCCGGTTCTCAGATGCTATTTTACAGACTGATTATATGAAAACACGTCTATGTGCAGAACTGACTACTGCAAATATTTTGAGCCTTGACTCTAATTGGCATAGCTGAAAACTCACAATGACAGATATCGTGACATGACCGAAAAAAATATTTTGATTCTTTAACCTGTGGTCGAACTTTTATTTAATAAAACTGTCCGGACAGATTTGATGGAGCTCCTGAGGACCGCCGTGTTACTTCAGATTATTTTATTGTTAAATTTGGAATCTGTGAGTAATAGGTTTCAAGTCTGATGTTTGTCTGAAAATGCAGAACATTAATTACTGTTGATCCTGACCGATCCTGTCGCCACATCGGAAGATTTAAATAATTGATGAAGTTTCCTCTGCTGTGCCATGCGCGCGTAATCTGATGCACAGTCCCTCTCTCAAATCAGGGACTGTAAATGAAACACAGGTATCATTCCTGTTGCTGTGTGATAACTACAGCTGTTTAATAAAAAATGGGAAAGATCTGACATTCTACAAGTTGCTGTGGGAAACAGAATCCAACAGAACGTATTTCTCTGGGTCACCGGATTATGCTCATGTGGATGATATTATTAAGAATCTTCCTTAAAATGAAAATTGTGTTTTGATTCCCATGTCAATCTGCAGTAGATGAAAAAAGATGTGGCAAACTGAAAGGAGCAAAACATAAAAATTAAATGTTTTGTGATTTTTGAAACGTCTGTGTGCGTCAGTGGCAGCTGGTGACAAAAAATTAGGGAGGACAGGAGGAAAACCAACCCACGGCGTCATGTTATTTTACACTAGTTGGTTATCTCTACTCTCTTATGTTCAAGTAGCATTCTTGTTCAAATGCAGGGCCGTGCTGAGACCTTTAGAGGGGCAGGTGCAAAATGCTGCAGGCATGTGTGGAATTTGGCTGCACAAACAGACGAAACATTAAAAACAGGCATTGCAGGATTACTTTTCACAAGTAAGTGGCAATTTTATTGTATTTTACTGTTATGTAAGGTAGTGAACGTGAAATATAGTTTCAGACTTTCCTGAAAATTACCTGACACCGTAGTGATAATGGCTACCTAACAAAAACATGACCTTATTAATTATTAAAGCACCACGTGACTAGGGGTAAACGTGATATTTACTTAACAATGACCTCATTATTTGTATAATTTACTTCATAGAAATTATCAGTTGAAATGTGTTTATGCTTGTGAGATTATACACAGCAGCTAGCCTAAATTAGCTAGATCTACAAAGCAATATTTATGCTGCTAGGTTAATGCACTAGCTGCACCATTCAGCTACATGCCAGAAGTAATCTTAAGATGGCCTTGTTTTTGTCAAAGGTTCCCCAAAGATCCTGGACTAAGGAAAGATTGGGCCATAGCCGTCAGATGGAAGGATTTTGAGCCGGATGATACTACAGTTCTCTGTAGCTGTCATTTCAAGGTAGATGATTTTGACAGAACTGGGCAAACTGTGTGTGTGAAGAAATGTGTGATTCACTTTTTTCATCCTTTCCAGACCATCTGAACAAGATTAGTGTATTTTCAAGTCATAAGATTATAGTGTTCTTTGTGGTAAACAGTGTTAATATATAGTGGAAACTGACCGGAATGATGAGCATACAAATGATCTCTTGCTAACATAACTGGAATTACCACTAAACCTCATACTGAAAGTAAACATCCCCTTTTGATTTTTCTAATATTGATTTCTTATTTATGTTGAAGGTGCCCAATAAAGCCAGGTCAACTAGGACATCAACACAAGCTGGTGAGGCAAGTGATGTTCTATCTCACACAGGCTCTGCCCTCTACTGGACTCTATGGGTAATACTCTTCTCCAATCACATACATGCAATCGCCCATTGAAATTTGCATGTACATAGCCAGCCAATCAGGACATACCTACTGATTATGTGTGTCTCACACCATATATAAAGCAGCATGTCACTGCCACTCACTATCCTTCTCACTTCAGTGATGGGGAAACCACCTCACTGATCTTACCTTTCCGCAGATGGAGTCGCCGCTTCAAGCTTGTTCCTGCCAGTCATGCCCCAGTCTCATTGCTGCCACTGACGGGCATCTCCTCTGCATCAAGTGCCTCAAGACGGGACCGCGCAGAGAGCAGCAGGACGAGATCATGCAGGGAGCAGCAGCCTGTTAAATGCCGGCAACAGTGGGACCATTTTCGGCTTTGTGACGTCTCACTCTGCTGCGACAAGTGCAAACTGGAGCTCAAAATTGATCTCCATGGTGAAGATGAGTTCACTGCTTCTCCCTCCGCCACTGCCGCTGGTCACCTCAGCTTAGACTCTCCGAGTGGCTTCTTTGATGGAAGATGGCAGAAATTCTCCGCCCAAACTGGTCAGCTGGCTTTGTATGGCCCAGTTCATCCGGCCCCCCAGATGTGCTGGTGGAGTTCACCACCCCCTCCCACCACTGTTCAAGTTCATTATGTGTGTGTGCTGATGTTGAAATGTTGAAAATGTTTTTGAAAAAACAAATGACATGGTCCAAAGAGCGTGATCCTCCTGGTACGTGTTATTGGAGTGGATGGACAAGACACTGATACTGGGTTATTCTCTACAAGTCTGCCTTGTCCCTCCTCTGTTCTCACGCATCAAGAAGATAAATCAATCCTCCCAAGAGGAGATAGATTCTCTCTCTGTCTCGATCATTCCCACTCATGAGAGACAGAGGGGGTTTTACTCTGTGTAATTCCTGGTTCCCAAGAAGATGGGTTTCAGACCCATTTTGGATCTCTGCATCCTGAACCAATACCTCACCCAAAAAATGTTCAGTATGTTAACCATCAGGAGATTGCAGACAGGCAACTGGTTCACCACCACCGACCTAAAAGATGCTTTTTTCACTACAAGGTGATGCTGAAACAACAAGAAGTTCCTGCATTTCACTCTCCAGGGGATAGCCTATGAGTACAACAGGCTATCGTTTGGCTACTCTCATGTCCCCAGATGTTCAGCAATGTGTGGATGTGGTGTTGCATGGCAGTTGCCATCAACTAGAGAAGAAGAGTGCCCCCAAGCCACGCCAGCAGGCGGAGTATCTGGGTCTGCTTGACTTAGTCAATCCGCGGGCTGTTCTGTCGGAACCCAGATGGATGATCCTGCAGCAGGCAATCATCAGACTGTGGTGGGGAGTGGCAGTGACAGCTTTCATGTTGGTGAGAACACCACAGATTTGGAACTGGTTTGGGAGAGCAGAAGTGGACTTGTTCGCCAGTCCCACCCACTGTCCACTCTGGTTTTCTCTGAGGCTGAGTACAATCCACCCTTGGGGGTGGACACGTTTGCACATGCGCTGTGGCCATGGAGGCTGCTTTACACCTTTCCTCCTCTTCGTCTCATTCCCCCGAGACAAGAGAGACTGTTGGTCATCCTGATAGCCCTGGACTGCCGTTCAGCACTGTGGTATGCAGAGATGACCCAGATGTTGGCGGCCCAGCCCTTGCCTATCCCCCAGGTGTGGGGGGCTCTGTCCCAGGAGGTGGGCTTGATAGGTGTGCTGCCCATGTTGGACCAACCTTTTTAGGCTTGGCTCCTGAGACGTACAGGCTAATGCGGGCCAGCCTGTCTGCACAGGTGGTGCAGACCATTCAAGTAGCGAGAGCGGGATCCACCATTGCTTGCTACAAAGCTAAGTGGTTGGGATTCTGGCACCAGTGTGAGGAAAGGAGACTGGACCCCTTGACTTGTGCAGAGGGAGAGGTTCTCTCCACAATATCCACTGGGAAAGGGGCTGTCCCATGCCACTGTTAAAGTGTATGCAGCAGCTGTTTCCTCCTGTTGCTTTGGCAACAGACCTGTCTTTGCCCACTCCCTCGTGAAATGTTTCTTACAGGGAGTTAGGAGACAATGATTCCTAGGAACTCAGAACTGCTGTTGGAGCTCAAGGCCTTAGTGAGTGATCTCTATGACCCTCTGGAGTGCTCCTCTCTGAAGGCATTGCCATTCAAGACAGTTTTCCTGCTTGTGCTGATCCACCTAAGAGAGTGAGTGAACTGTGTGCCCTGTCTGTTCACCCCAGCTGTTTGCTGCTTCATGGTGACCACAGTGGTACTACTCTCAGACCAAACCCCTCCTTTACTCCTAACATAAGTAGTTAATTTAGGTCGAGAACTGTTGTCAACTTCCACAAGTTGAGGCAGTACTACACTGCCAAAGTTCAGACTCTGCAATTTCAAAGTGGTAGTTTGAGAAAGAAGCTCTTTCAGATGTACTGATTCAAGGATATTAATCCTTAGAGCACAGGGTGTTCACATGTTGCTGAAAAGTATGAGATGGAGAGAAATTGATTTGTCCAAGACAGTAAACTACTTTGATTCATATCTAGTTGCACAAGAGCCCAATTATTTTATGTTTACATATGACTGCACTCTATATCTGAACATTAGTCTCAAACACTTGACGCATTATATTGTATGTAGTATTGCATCATTATATTATATTATTATGTTACATTATTGCAATGTATTATTATATCATATTAGTATTGTATTTTATTACTATAGTACTTTATTTTATTATTATATCATTGTATTGTATGTGTGAGTGAAAATAAAATATTTGAGATTTACAATATTTGTGACATAGTTTGTGTAATGTCAGCTGTCCAGTCTGCAGAAGTGGAGTTATCATATGTGTCTTGGGGTGTACGGATGAACTGACTGACTTATTTTATTGATGATTTAATTATTAATACAATAACAAGCAACCAGACAGATCATGTTCAATTTCTCACGTTTAGAACAAACCAAATTTCGTGAAAATTGGTTCACAATTAAGCGAGTTACAGTCGATTTTGTAGTGAGGTATGCATCTCTCAGTACACATTATATTTGTTTGCCAGCAAATCTTGATCGAGGTAATATGGCAACTGTGCAGGTGCATAGCAGCGACATACAGCAGCAGCCAATGAGGTATCTACGTTTCTATATGTATGGCTGCTACAGGAAGCTAAATGTTCTGTTGGCTAATGCAACTAGCTAATTACTGCTCGATTAAAAAAAGGGAATCATAAATCTGACAAAAGGAAATTTGGACTCTTGAAAAGGCCTAAATAAAATGTAATTTTTAGTGATGTGTTTAAAAGTAGTTTGTAAAAGTGACTGGCCTGCATCTGTGTGTGTGATAGGAGGATATCTGAGCAGGTTTTATCACAATTTCATGCCAAAATGAGCACCAAAATTGCTTCACGTAATCTAACTTGCATAAACACAGCCTCAGCCATGCCTCTCCTCCCATGGCTCCTTTTGTGCCCAGAAATTACCAAACAGGCACAGACACACAAAATGTAGACTTGTGCAGTGGGAAAATTTCATAAAGACTATGCTTGGACCAGCGCAGGCAGTGCATCTGCAGGAAAATAGGGCCCTTAATGTTAAAGGGGCCCAGTGGAATTTTCTTGTAAACAAACAAAATGTATGTTTACATTAAGTGCTACTCACCAACACACGTTGTGTATATCCCTGAGGTCTAAGAAATGTGTAGTAAGTAATTTCCCTCCTCATAAAACATTTTTGCAAAGTTGTTTTTTCGCAAAAGTTTGGATCCTGCATTGTTCACATATATGTTTACTACCAGACGTCTTCTTCTCTGTCTTTGTTGGCGCATTGCTGCATTGTCACCACCTGTAGATCAGTGGAATAATGTTGAACTATTGGCAGAAATGTGTATCATGTCACACGTGTACATGTGTGCATGTGAATCCTTGTGTGCACAAGAACAAACAAAACAGGGACCCACTCAAAAACATGAATCCAGAGTGCAATAGTAATATATTGTACTGAACATTTCATTGCTGTAAACTTTGAATACAACAAGATCATTAAAAATAAGGAACAAGAACAAGAAAACATGAGCGGTCAGACAATCAGACATGAAACAAACCTCCATACAGACAAACTGATTTATTGGAAGAGAAAATGAAGCTGAACAGTAACATTATTGTTACTGTCTGTTGTAAACATCAGTTTACAGAGCCACTTCCTGCTTTCAACTTTGACCTACTGTTCTGACTGTGGTTGTGTGAATACAGTTTTCCTGCAATGAGGGATTATAAGCAACATTTCAGGTGTGCTTTCTTTCAGTCTGACCTCTAAATAAAGTGGTTTATTCTACTGATCATCTGACTGCTAATTTTTCTTGACCCATCAGACTTTGTAGTGATGTCATCATGTTCACAGAGTACAGTATTATCACACTGATAGAAATGATGGACAAAACAACAAAAATAACTACTGAACTGTATTAGCCTTTAAAAGACATGAATGGCATTAGCATTCTCATCTAACGCTCAGCAAGAAAGCTAAATTTCCCTTTGTTTAACAAGAACAACCAGATATTCACTTTCTTATCTATTTAGAAAGTATTTTTACGCATACACATCTTACTATGTTGCGCTGCCACTCCCCACTGAGTGATGTAACAGCAGGTATTGTTGTTGATGGTAAATGGAAAATATCTGTGCTGACATCACTGGGGGATGGGAGGCCTAGTGCTCTGCATTAAGATTGATTCTAGGACCTTTGTGGATTTTCACCCAACATACTCAAATAAAATAAAAACACAAAAGCTATAAAGAAAATACTAACACAAAAATAGTATAACGTATGCCGTCCCTCCAGGAAATCATGATTTGGCTAACTATTCTCTGGAGGGGCTTGCAGTTTTGCAAAATTTCCACAATTTTTCTGCATTAAAAGTGCTACCAAGAAAATGTTGACATCAATACATCATTGTAAACTGAAATGAAAGACAATGGCAGCAAGTTCATCGATATTGTCTATTTTGTATGGATATTGTGTGCAACCAGGTTGCATTAACAGGAGTTCTGCTGAAGGCATTATGGCACAAAGTAAACCTTGACAGGGTTTATAGGAAATATGGTCTTATCATGAGAATTAGGCTACCAATCATTGCACTTCCCTGTGTCAGTCTAATCAGAATAACCAACATAACATGTCATGATATCGTGCATTCAGGTGAAATTGCACGATGAACAAAGCAACCCCTCTGATTTTCCAGCAAAAATAACTGCAAAAGACCTTGCAAAACAATTTCCAAATGTTTTGCACCAAAGTGGAGGCAAACTATTTTGCACTCTGTAATCCATGGTCCTTTAAATTCAGAAAATAAAAAAAGATCCAGCTATTTCTGTGATGTGCAGTGTTCTTATTATCATGTAATCATATCATGATTACATATGACTCTTTCTTCATTAGGTAGTAGTTATAAACAAAATTGCGGTTTTCGGAGGGACTGAATATGTTAATGTAGCAAATTACTGGACAGTATGATAAAATCACAGTTATACAATTACCAAAAAACAATATATACAATTACAGTAAACCCTCTTTCTGTTCTTGTTTCATGATGGTGGGAGTCATTCCACTTGTCTTGCTGTTCACTCCTGCCAGAACCTTGACTTGTATTGAATTGTCACTTTCCACCTGCATGCGAGTGCATGCTGAAGTTGGCATGGAAACAAGGGGAGAGATGGGACCATGCTGGTTGGTTTGGCAACAGGCCTCATCAGACAAAAGACAAAAGTGTGTCATCATCTGTATTCTTGTGGATTATCATATCATTTTTCATCATTATGATATTATTATTATATTATTACAATCTTTAAGATGCTGTTTTGGTAATGTAAAAACAGACTTAATGACATAGTGGATATAGTTCTTCTGCTGAGTCAGAGGAGAATTTTCTTCCATATTATTACATAACAGCTTGGAAATACAGGATTCTGATTGGCTGGTGATCCGTCAAAAGCATCTGTCAGCACATGTGTAAGATTTTTCTGTTCAACAGTTCAATGGAAATCAGGTTTTAAGGTGCAGGTAAACATAGTAACAACACTGATGAATATTATTCAATTACCAGGTTACACTGAATGGGGACGCTAACTTAACCGTGGCTCACAGTAAACTGACCATAAACACAGTTTATACATAGCCTACCCTTTTCCTCTGGTAAGTGACCATGGAATAATGGAATCAACAGAGGAAACTGACTCCTGCTTCTCTCTTCTTCTGCCTCTCTGAAATATAATGATACTGACACCTGACATGGAACATGCAAAACCTAGTTATCTATAATCCTGTACATTTGATTCTAACAGAATCCAGGTTTCTGATGATAGGATAATAGGTCTGTTTTGTGTTTGTATTATTACTGGTAAGATATAGTGCGTGTTTCCACTGTTGTTTTATCTTTCATGGCCTCAGTAGGTGAAGTCTGTAATTTATGAGTAAAACATGCAGTGCTGGTGCATCCATGGTGATTTTTTGGCGGTACATTGTTTAGATCCAGGTGTTTGTTTTTTCAACATCTCTGCAATTCTCTGCCCTTTCTGTAATGGCTGAGACCTCAGCAGTTGAGGATGAACCCAGTTTACTTGATTTACTAGAGTATTTGTCACTCTGCTTGAAGATCAGCAACAATGGCAGAGGAGGAAGGACAAAGAAGAGAGACAGAAGTGAACATTAGAAACATTAGTCACTAAATCCCATTGAAAGACCAAAAGTAACAATGTGTTAGTACATTTCCCAATACTTTCTGAATTCCCCTACCCTGTCTCCAAACTCCAAGCCCATGGGTTCCAACTGAAGATATAAATATTTAAAAACCCACATATATATTTTCATTATTTTAAAAAATGTTTCCTAAATGTTTCCTAAATCAGCTGGTAATTGTAGTTCATAGCAAGCATTACTTGCACAGGTGGAAATAGTGCATTTGGTGTGGACTATTTTCAGCGGTGGATTAATCCACATTTGATGCTCCAGTGACTATTTTTGGCAGCAGATCATTTTCTTTGGGTTCATCACTACAAGCGACACATCACCTTCATGTATAGCTATCTGATCCATCGCAGGCACACACGCAAATTAACATGCATGTTTTTGCTCAATCACTGTTCAGTTCAGGTGATCAAAGTATAGTTGCAGTTCCTCAGATCAGAAGTTGAAGTAGTTTGCAGAGGGACTGTACTGCTAACCTATCACCCACCCTACCCCTCTCTTATGATGTGATATGGACTCGGCCAGAGATGGCTATGGATAGGGAAGAATTAGGTCAGGCAGCACACTGCAGTGGGGTTAGCATGGCATAGGTGCCCATGCTCTGCTGTGCTGATTGTTTGTTTGCTGCAGTAAAATAAGGACAGAGAGAGATAAATAGTTACAGGAAGAAAGAAAGAAGTACAGTGGCACAGAAGAGATCACCTATCACACAACAATGCAGAAAATTGGAGGAAAGCAGGAAAACAAGCCGAGGGCATCCACTGGCCCTGTTCTCCTGTCCGCCTAGAGTGTAACAGCAGCAGCAGCAGCAGCTCTGCCTCTCTCTGCTGCCGTGCTGCACAGCTCATATGCATAACGGTATTCAGCTCACGTTAAGGCCATCGCTCTGCCACGGAAACACCGAGGTTCCTCAACGATGATGGCGAAGCTGGTGCTGAGGGGAACAGCTGTTTCTAATAATAGTGTCTTCGAAAGTCTTCATCCCCAATGGGACTCTAACCCCCCCCCCCCCCCCCCCCCCCCCCCCCCCTCACACACACACACACACATACACACACACAGGTTGTCCTCCTTATTCTGTGTTCCCAGCTTTATGAGCCAGCAGTTTCTCACTGTTGCCTCATGAGATGTGATGTCATCTTCAATTTATTATAGGCCACTAACCGTTCCAGTGACTGGCTAAATGGCTAATCCTTCTGTTTTATTACTCAGTGCTCTACTGCTGTGCTACACAGAGCGGGATGCTAATATCTAACTTGTCTTCTAACTGTTACTGTAATCTGTTGTGGGATGTGGAGCCCCAACAGCAATTTTGTGAAAGCAAGTCATTCTCAATATTAGAGTTATTCACAGGTGAATGAAACTTTGGACATATTTAAGACTATGACCAAGTACTGTCAGGGTCACTGCAATCTGTCACTGCTATATTTTTCAGCAATTAATGAATCCATTGTCTCACCAATTAAAAAGTCTTTGTCAGTGTAGTCAATGTAGACAATGTCATCAATATAATGATTTTTTACAGATGAAAACATTTAATTGGCTGTTTCAGTCCTAACACATCGGACTGGACCTCCAAGCAGTAATGTACAATTGTCTTAACAATAATAAGCTTGTATACATATTTTAATATACTGCAATTATCTCTGCTATTTCTGAAGACAGGCCAAAGGTGTCAGATAAAACAATGTCCGATGATAAATCTCTTTCTCTCCATCCTCCCTTATAGGAATATCTTAAAATCAAACCATTTACCAGACAAGAACATGGATATTGGACAATTCTGAGAAACCCACTTTTACATACAATGACAATGTTGTCAACGACTGAATCATCATCCACATCACTGAATTCAAATAAGACAATGTATGACTGACGTGAAACAAAATGGGAACTCTGTCTGCTTATGAGGCTTCTAATGCACATGCTTTATGGCCTCAAAAAGGTGGAGGAAGCTTAAAACCTTTTTGCATGCTGCACCTGGTGAGCAATTTTCATTGAATGGGTACCAAATTTGAACAAAATATCCTGTTCTCTTAAAGGAATTCACAATTTTTCTAGTCTGTCTTATATCACTCACATGTTATTGTAGTTTGTTGGTCGCTGCAATTATCCGCCTTGTCTATGCGAGCTGTGAACGCAATTACACTATGTGTTGGGGTACAAAATCTATGGTCCATCCCATGTTCCTTGACCCTCACCCCTCATCAGTTCATCCCCCATCCCTAGACCCTCACCCCTTCCTCCCTCTATCCCTTCATCCCTCCATCCCTAATCCCTTCCTCCAGTACCCCAACCCATCCATTATTCAAAATCTCAGCTCTCATTCATTATTCTCAATTAAACTTTTTGAAATCTGTTTGTTGGTGTGGTCTTGGTTAATAAAATGGGTATTGTAAGTTACATTCTTTTTTGTGCAAAATTTCCTGTTTGTGTTTCCACAAACAACTGGAAACAACTGATGATCTGACAAGCACACCCATTTTATGCAAAAATTGGTCGGGTGTGCGGTGTTGAGAAAGCAGGCAGGCAGCAGTCTTTTCCTTCATTTCACCAGTGAACACCCTCATGCAGCCCCATGGTAAATATAGGCAAATGCAATTTCACTGTTTTGCACCCCAAATACAGGAGCTAAAACTGTAACAATTGCTTTAGGAAAGTGCTAGAGGGGCACCCATGGGGTTATTAGATAACAAAGTGAACCTTTGAGAGCATGAAATGTGCTCAGCCAATTTCATGGCAATCTACCCATTAGATTGAGAAATATTGTATTACAGGTTGAAATGTGGCCTTATGTGGAGGAGGGGTGGCCAACATTAGGATTGTTTAAAAAAAGAAAAAAAGTTTTGGACTGACTGATCCACCTACTGACCCTGCTGCTGTAGTTTCATAAAGAAAGAGCCTGCTTTCTCCTTACTGTCACTTACATTTACATGTACTCTGAGGTTTTTGAGTCCAGGTAAAAAAGGCCTTCCATGATGTAAGGCTTTGACTGCCCCAGTTGTAAGTAAATATCACCTTGCTTTTTAGCTGGTTAAAGAAGTAGAAATGATTGTCTTCATGCTTTATCCACTTTGTCATTGCAGTCTGTGACCACGGAGGGAAATTGTTCCATACGCACTTGCCTTTCAGAAAGTTTATTTCCCTCCAGCTTGTTGGGAAATGCATGCGTAAGCATCTTTACAAACTGCAAGCAATGCTGGAAAGCGGGAGGGCTGTGAGTGGAATCTTAACTGCAGCTTTGCACCTCAGATAAGCTCGATAGGAGAGCAGTGGTGCAACATTCCCCTGGCAGCCTCCTCCAAAGGTTACCTGCAGTCAACTGAAGCATTTTGATAAGTAGTTCATCAGAACACCTGCAAGGCTTTTAGGAGCTGATATCAATAATAGAAATGATGCACATTTTATTTATTGTGTTAGTTTTCTGTTATATTTGATGCAGGTTTTATTTGAAAGGAACAACTCTTATAATGCAATTAAAATAATAATATATAATAATAATAAATAATGCTTATGAAGTCAACTTACTAAAATATAAATAAAAGAACTATCCAAGAACGTAGTTCTAATTACATAGTTCCAAAAATTACAAAATTATAGATCTGTACAATAACGTGTTGTCCTTTTTACTTTCCCAACATAAAGGTCTAAATTGTGCTTGAAATAAAATTCTGTGGTAAAAATACTGATTTATTTGTTTATTTATTACTTTTGTTGGCTTAAAAGTTGTTAAATTTAGATACTGTTCCCATCATGCTTTGGGTGATGTAAACAGAAAGCACAGAGTTGCAATGGAAATGCAGTTAGCATTGCCTTATTTGTTTTAGCCTATATTTGTTTACATTTTGTCAAATTTGTACTATAAAATGTCATGATGAACAATTTATCAGTGTCTCCTGTTTGGACTGTAACCATGGATGTACACACATCACCAGATCACTTTGATACTGAAGAGAAAGTCTAAACATGATTAATATGAGGCCTAGATCTAAAGGTTTGAAGAGCGTCTGCTCACTTTTTAATTGTGAATACCTCTTAGATTTCAGCAAAATAAGTGCACTTTGATGGTACTATAATTATAATTTTACTGTGTAGCCAATAAATTGTCAAATCAAGGCAATAATCATGTATGGCGAGGCACTGTAATCATGGTTGCAACATCAACATCAGGGGCTCTACAGAGAAATGTTTGAAATGATTAATGTTTTGACGTTTGCTGGCATTTCTACATTTAAGACAGTTGAAAATAGCTTGAAAGAGAGAGCATGAGTGGTGTTCATCTATGAGGCAGAATGTATGCAAGCCATCCTAATGTGCTGTGACACAATGCATTTCACACACTGTACAGTGTTATTGTTGAAATGAATTCTGAGAGCGAGGGACAGCAGCAGAGACACGTGTTCCCTGAGGCTCAGACATCACACATCAGCTCACAGAGCAGCAAAACAAAAACACTACAAAGAGACAGTTCAGCATGTTAAAGCTCCTGAAAACCTTGTTTTTACCCTTTTTTTTCTCCTTGCAAAGCACTTTCTGCTGTGAGTTTTTATACTGCACATATGTAGACTGTATACTGGACATGACTTGTGAATTGATGTCCATAAACTCATTTAGAAATCCTATAAAAAGGCACTCCTTATAACTGCATATCTTGCTTCATAATCGTCAGATACAGACTTTTTCTTCAGTAGCAACAACTTTTGGCATTTCTATTCATTCATTAATAAGACATGTTTATAACACACTATAATGTAGTTGTAAGCACTGTGTTTATTATTATTACAGTTTCTTACAATTGGCAAAACACATTTCTCAATGCTGACTTCACTTTTTCCAAACTCTTCACAAAGTCAGCCCAACAGTAGTCAATGTGGACTGAACTGTAGATCACTTTTCATTGCTTTGACACAAAATGCATTCATTGACTACATCTTTGAAAACTCATGAACAGTTTTCTCACTCAAACTAAAAAAAAACCGAGATGAATTCTTTTCCTCATGGAGGTGGAAAATTTATGACCACCAGCCACATGATCAGATGACACAATGAATGCTGGATGCCTGGAAATATCTGCAGAAGATTGCCAGGGATGGATCAGATGCAAAAAGATTCTTTCCCAGGTGTGCTGTAAGAGAGGATATAAGGGCAAAGAGGGTAAAGACAGGGTTGACTAGCACTGCTATATATCTGTATGTGAAGCTATGCTAGACATGTATGTATAGTGAATACATACACATTTCGTTTGTATTGCATTACTGGGATTACTTTAATTTAGGAATAAAGCCTACTGAAGCATAGTGTAGCATTTCTGATCTGTAATAAATAGCATCCATACAGTAAAGAGATGCCACGATAAAATCTTGGTTTATGCAAAAATAAAATAAAAGCTACTTCAAAGACAAAAGTGATACATATTGCAATGCTACCAGAAGTTTTTTAGGTTAGTGTGTCATGAGTGAAAGAGTTTTTGTGTTGGGAGACAAATGTTGTCAGATTATAAGAAATTAGAAGAGTTGATCCTTAGAGGTGTATGAAATGCTTTGGTTGCATTAGTGCATTTTAGAGGTAATTAACTGTTGTGCTGAGCTACATGTTGGTAAACAGAACTGTACGAAGGATTCTGAAAAAGTGAAGTCAGTGTAGAGAAATCTGTCTCCTGTGAGGCATCTGTAACTGTGTAATGATGAATGATTGACAATATAACAGATGTAATCATATAAAATAATATGATTACATCTGTAATCAAATATTGTCAAATATGAAATATTATGAACAATGTATGTACATGCTTTAATTGTATTCTTTATATAACTATACTAGTTAAATATTTGTATTAACAAATAGCTTATTATAATTATATTTATAATAAAGTATTCTTCTTTACCCTTCCAGTACAGCCACAGGTGATGCAAATCAATGCTCTCTATTTTTAAATATCATGTTTGCTGAGTTTATGAAGTGTAAAACTTCTTTGACCATGAATTATTGGCATTTCATAAATCATTGCAAAGAATTATTGGGTTTGCAGTGATGGAGCATGTGATGCAGAAGACATCTGTCAGATTATTTACCTCTGTGAAAGATGTGTGGATTTATTGTTGCGGTAACACTGACTGGAAAACAGATACTTCTGTCAAATCATATGAGCTGTCATAACTTAATGATAAGTGAACAGAGATGAGGATGTGGAGGACCAGTGGTGGTTCCAGTAGAGCTGTGGGAGGAGTGGGTAGAAGTGCTGACATAGGGCTGCAGCAGCAGCAGCAGGTGAAGGGTTCAGGCTGATGTGGTGACTGGAGCCACTGATGGGCAGGTGCAGGAGGGAGCTCTAACTCTCTTAGGAGTAGTGGAAAGAATTGGAGCGAGCAGGTCTGCGACTGTTCCTGCTGCTTAATAAGAACTGACGTTACACAACATAATCCACCTCAGCAGTCTGTGCTACAGCTCAAGTTATTTTTGAAAAGAAGGTACAGACTGCATGGAAAGCTGCTGTATTCTGCCCCCTGAAAAGCCCAGACTGTGAATCATGACTCACAGCCATTCTCTCTCTCACACTCACATATGTGCCCTATGATATCTATTCACACACCATCACACGGCAACACAGACTCACACTCTATTGTCTTATTACTTCATACTTATGTTTTCTAATCTTGCAACCACCTCTGACTTTATTCCCCACATGACCTACACCTGATCACAGCTGTAAAGGACCAGGATGTCTCTTCCAAAAAAACACATTTGGATGTTTTAGTCCATACTCAGTATACAAAATGTGTAATTTCACATTTTTGTCTTTTTCAAATCTAGATTTGCATCATCACACCATCACAACAGTTCTCAGGGAACTGCTGACTTAGCTGCCAGATCTCTAGCAAGGAGTGATTTAAGAAAGTTTCCATAGAGACCTCTAAGTGCAGTGGTTGCCCCATATAGTACACTGTAGAGAAATGTTTTCTGCCTCTTTTGATGGGTCAGTACTGAAGTGCTGAAACAGTGACTTTGAACATATCTGGCAATTTTAGTGATTTTACACAGAGCTTTACATGATTCATATTATTGTATGTCATATTTTCATAATATTCCCAAAGTCATTTATATTTCTTTATTATCAAAATTGTATTTCATGACTTTAACTTTTTTTTGCCAGTTTTGCCCTCATTTGACAGAGGACAGTATTGAAGCAGACAGGAAATGAAGGAAGAAAGAGAGAGGGGTGACATGCAATGAAGTTCCCCAGCTGGAATGAAACTGGGGATGGGTGGGAATGTTGTGAATATGTGGTATGTGTTAGGATATCCCCCACTTTATCAAACTTTACCTTTAATTTGTTATTAAGTAACAGTTATGCTCTGTATCTACTTAAAGTGTTTATGATATTTTTCTAATATGATATCTGTATATCATTATAGGGCTATGTCAATCTGCGCATCCTGCACAGATAACAGGGAGGAAATGTGAATGTTAGTTGTCTGTCATAGGCGCTATTGCAGTTGTCATGAACTGGCTCAGGCTCAGTGACAAAAAAGGGATATTCACACATGAATAAGGTTACTAAAAATCACATCTATTGTCAAGCTAAGATAAAATAATATAATGTTTGTGAGCTAGATCAGTAATGAATGCAGTGTGTGGATAAGTGTAGTGTGTGATGCATGCAAACAAAACCTTAACCAAACTGACTGGTGGAGGCCTGGGAGGAAGAGTAGAGAGAGACGTTAATGATGAAGCCACTTAATTGGCTGAGGCCTAAACTACTCATGTGTAGGTAGTTTCCAAACGTCCCCTCTAACTCTGCCTTTTGGCTCCTGAGCCAGGAAGCCAAACCAACTTCACAAGCAGAAGGCAGAGAGGGGCATCACAGTAGTAATAGCTGAATGCTGCATGAGGAGTATTCATAACACACCCACATCAGGACCAGATACTAGTGGTCTTCACGGGTCCAAAATGTTGACCCGACCTGAAACAGACCCATGGAAAACCCACCCGACCCCAACATGCATAAATTAATTTTCAAAAAGAGAGAGACCTGGCCCGAATAGACCTGAACATAACATAACCCAATCCAAAATGTGGTTGACCCGAACAGAAAGAGAACGCAAACATCGGCAGCAGCCTGAGGCACTATCAATTAATTCAATCAATTAACAAGCAGCCGCGGTGGGAAAAAGCAGCAATATTATAATAGCAATGCCCTAAGAACAAATGTCATAGAAATTAAAATAATTTGTTTATATGCTTCAAACACATATTCATAACATATAACTAAAATTCCTATTCCATCTCCTGTAGCTACCAACAATAAAACCTTTTGTAGCAAGCTGGGTGATGAACAGATAAAAAGACCATGTGGTAACCTATTTACTCTTTTATTTTATTTAATATAAATGAATAAGAAATGTAATATTTGTGAATCAAATTCCAAAATTAATTTAACTTAATTTAAATCTTGTAGATTTTCCTAAAATAAGTTTGGCTTCAGTTCCCATGTCAGAACCTTTTTCTCATCTTTGCATAAAACAGGAGCAAACAGCCGATGATCCAGTTGGTTTTACCTCCTTGTTCTCCTTTTCCTTTAACTTGTTCTTCACATTGAATCACTTCACAGTTTACATTTTCCTCTCACTCAAAACACACTGTTTTCTCCAGCAGTGATTGTGACGTACCACATGATCAGAGCTGATACCGCATACACTCCGGTCCATTCAGATCCACTCAGGTATTGGACACTGGCATACAGACCTGAGACCTGTGGCAGTAAATGGAGACCCGACTAGACCCGATTAGACTGAGCAGAATTTGGACCCAGTCCAACTCCGGTCCCGGGTCAGGTCTCAGAACCACGTGAACCTGTGAAAACCTCTTCCAGTTACCACCACACAGCCCAGAATTATGTGCCAGTTTACTGCAGTGAAACTAGAGGCTCATGTATTTTTTACATTATAATTCTTCAAGTTTTCATTTTGTGTAAATGCCTACATAGTAGTTTCCATTGTTACTGGCAGAGTCTGCCACAAAGGACTGACAGGAAACTATGCATGTACAGTACATACTACATGTGATGCAGAAGACAAAAGGAAGTGCTTGTGTTCATTTTCATGCATTTTATGCATAAGCCAACATTCTTTCACAAACTGTGTTGGTCAACATTGTTGGTTTATAAACCTACTGTATATGACTTCATGACAAAAATCATATGGGATGGATTAACTGAAACAATTTGCTGTTTAACCGTAACCTTTAACCTTAAACCAGAGTTCTAATCCTAAATGGACCTTAGTTTTAACTCTCACTCTAACATAAATTAAAAACTAATTCTAATCTCAATTTAAAATAAACTGTTGGATGAGTGATGCAGGTCTAAAAGCCAAACCAGTTCTCATAGGGATAGAAGAAACAGAACAACACTCAGACACAGTAAATTACACAGGGCAGGAGAGATCCATGACTCAACAGCCTGTCCATGTTGATGTGCTAACCTTCCTCTCACCCTGTGTCATTACCGCAGGACTACACCATCACCATGTACTTCCAGCAGTCCTGGAGGGACAAGCGCCTCTCCTACACTGGCATCCCTCTCAACCTCACCCTGGACAACCGGGTGGCAGACCAGCTGTGGGTCCCTGACACCTACTTCATTAACGACAAAAAGTCTTTTGTCCACGGGGTGACAGTGAAGAACCGAATGATCAGGCTGCACCCTGATGGAACTGTGCTCTATGGTCTCAGGTGAGAGCTCTTTTTACTTTATAGTCCTTTCCACTGTAGGAACTTTCCCATAACCTGAATTTTTAAAACCTTTGTCAGGCTTTGTTACAAACTTCATCCTTGCATGGACAAGTGAAGTGGTTGTGTGATACAGTGGGAGAAGTTGTGCTGATATTGCTATTTCATTTTTTTCCATGTTTACATGAATTTGACATACAAATTTATACACCAACACAAGCTGGTTGGTGGCCCAATAAGGCGTGCAGCTCATTGTACCATGCCGCGTCTTGGTTTGCTCCACTGAGCACTGTGATACTGTACTGTCTATAATCTTTGATCTTTTTGGTATTTTTTGCCTGTGTTGTAACCCCATTCCTCCCTGCAATATTTGCAACTGATTTGCTGAGCAAATAGTGATAAATATGTCCATATCATGTATCATGTAGACACGCTAACAAAGTTTCATAATCTGTGTGACAATTACAAGTACATTGCATTTCCTTTAGCTGCTTCACAATAAAAGCCTTTCACTAGTTTGACGATATAAAGCATTGGAGCAGGAAATGTTTAGTTTGCATTAGCAGTGACTTAACACAACTCAAATACAGTGCTGGCTGTAAGAAAGCGATCAGTAAACAATAAATACGGCTGATATTTGAAAGTATGAACAGGAGCAGGAGGGAAACTAAATTCCAAACCACAGAGATTTAGTCTGTAGTGTAGTATATATTAGGGTAATCAGTCATGAAGTGTTTATGGTGAATTGTAGAAAGTCTGTGCAATCTGAATTCTCAGCATATTTCAGCTTTGTTTGACAACATACTGTCATCACTATGTAAAGCTATAACATCATAATTTCCTTCATTATACCCTGTTTAACCCCATCAGACAAAGGTGTAAAGTCATCTTACTCTGGTCACACTGTGAAAGGAATATGTCTGACTGTATTACATAATAAAAGACAACCAAATTAGAACTCACTAGAATCATGTTTTATTTGCAGAATTTAGTTTCCAACAATAAAGTAGACAACAAGACAGAGAGTAATGTTAAATAAAAACTCAGTCTTAAATCAATTAATTAATTAATTAATTAATTAATGACTTTTCTGCTGCTGCTGCCAAAGATTTATTTGTATTTGTATATTTATTAGTAATTTTTGTAAACACGATAGAGTTAAGTGATAGTATTTCAAAAATGATTACTTGAAAATAAACATTATAACAAGCATCATGAAACTGTACAGTATAATGAGGTAGCCATTTCAGATTTGTAGTAGCCACTTTCTGACATCTTCAGTAACACAAGAAAATGGTGATGATGGACTTGCTGCTGGTTCACTCCCTGTGACTGCTTCTTAAACTGAAGGCAAAACTGCCTCACATGACACACATACATGTGCAACCTTTTCATCTGCAAATGATGTCATTCACATCTGTTGTAAAATTGCATTTCATTGAACTATCTTGCTCAAAGTAACATCACTAAATGAAAGTAATTATACTATTCAGTTTGATGTCAGTAGTTTTTACAGACATATTTGAAATGGCCTTGCCCACAGCAGTCATTAAAGTTATTACGATTCATCCTGTGCATTTCACCCAAAATCACAAATGGTGGTGCTCATGGTGGTGCTAGAGAAAGTCAGGGGATCACCAAAGTTAGTAGGCTTCATTCAGAGGGGTCACGTCCCCTCAGATATTTGAGATTGGATAGCTTCAGAAATTATTACTTTTTACATTAAGTGTTTTTAATATACCTTGATAATATGATGTAAACAAATGTCTTTATTGGTATTCAACTCCTTCCAGCTGGAGAGCACTATTTAGTAGAATCAGAGCTAGTGGCAGCTCAGGAAGTGTGAATAACCAATCTCAGCTCACACCATGAATAAATTTGTAAATTACTTCTAACTTCCGAATTTCCTTTTAAAGTGACTTTAGGATTGGTGGTTTTAATTATAACCCACAGGTCATTAACATTAGTGTTAACTTGTTGTCTTTTGATATTATTGGCAGCTAAAATTTGCATGTCCTACAAAACAGGACATAAGAAGATTTTTTAAGAGTCAAGAACTAAATAGTGTCAGTCAAAGAAGCAGCTACATGTTTGTGAGCTTTCTTTACTCACCATTAAATAATCAACGGTGCTGGCTAGCTAACCAGCTAATGTTAGCGCTGAGTTTAAAATCTTTTGACTAGCATTTGTTTTTTGTTTTTCTTGTTAAGTACGGCAATTAAATGCAATATAGTCTTAATAAGTGTCATTCAATTATAGTTGTAGGTAGACACTGATAGAGGGCTGGATCATAAACATAGGAGCCAAAGCAGATAATTACTATTTTGGAACTGTAACTAAAAACTACATCAAAAAGTTCACTGCATGATGCCCCTGACTTCATTGTCTGGAAACCATGGATACCATGGAATTTCATGGCAGTCCATCCAATAGATGTTTGGACCCTAAAGTTGTGGAGCAGACCAACTGTCATGTAACTGAGCACATCTTGCAGCAGTACCCTTGGCCTATCCTCAGGGCACCACAGGGTGATGCTGCACCACTTTGGGAACCACTGCAGTAGGGAGAGCTGCAGTATATCAGTAGAAATTGGGACTCATTACACTGCCTGTCAGCCAATCACAGTGCAAAGTTGGAACTAACTGTTGTGTAATGAACAGTAAATAAGAAAAAAAAAAAGTCTCACTTCCAAGCAATAATACTGTCTAACAACGTTGGATTAATAATTACATGAATGGTTGCCTCACATTTTAAAGCTGATTGGCTTCCAGAGAGAAGCAGTAATAGAGCATTATTCCCCACACAACCTGTGTGTATGGCAATGTGCTCTTCTAGTCTTTTTTTCTCAATACCAACAAATCCCAATTTGAGTAGGGCTTTTAGCCATATTTGTAAACAAAACACTGCAGGGTTCTAGTAGCAGTAGCTCATTTGCATGGAGAACATTCCTCAAAGGCTTCTGTCAGAGGCTAAGTGTTGCTCTGTCTGCATCTCCTCTGGAGCTTTGAGGGAGAACCAGCAGGTGAATCATTTATGGAGGCTCTCCTGGTGCAGTGTACACACAGCCGTGCCCTCTGCTGCAGAGCACAGCGACAATGAAGTGAGCAGTTAACTGAGGAAACAGTGGGCCAGTCACTGTCAGTAATTCAGTCCAAGTTCAAAGGCATTCTGCATGTCAGAGGGAGAGGAATGATGATTTGACAGTTTTCAGCTGAGTGATTTTTTTTAGCTTTGAGGCAAAGCTGCACATTTTAATAAGGTGCTAACTTTGGCATACATCAAGGTTTGTCCTGGATCAGCATCTAATCATGACATTTCAGCTCACTGTAACATACATTGGGAGTCACGGTGTTCTGGTGTTCATGGTGTCACTGCCCATTTAGGTCATTAGGTGTGATTTTATGTGGACCTTCATGTCATATCACACATTTTGTCACATCACATTATAATCAAATCTGGTCAAAGGTTTGGTGTAATATTAGTCTTTGTTGTGGGTCTAGATCCAGGAATTCTTTAAGGATATCATATCATTACAAGACTTTTTATTTTTTAAAACACTATTTTTTTTTAGTTAATTACTGCACTGACTGAAATTATTTTGTTGAAAAAACATCTTGTCTCCTTTCAGGTCTTCACATGGACTTTGCTTTCATGCCACCTCTATATTGCTTTGTGTTATAAAATGCTTTAATTTGCTTGTTAGTCCAACCAAGTTCTTTGTCTTCATAAGAAAATTCTAATCTAAACATTTACATTCTCAGGTTAGTGTCATGGAGATAGGGAATAGAAATACTACTTCATTCAGTTCATAGATAAATAATACATAATCTGCAATCCACAAATATAAGGTTTTATCTGTCATAACTTGTTTTTCTCTTCCTATTCAAAGCTTTGGACATACTGTATATTCTGGAAATCCAAAAGCTTTGTCAAAAACGTGTTCAATTAAAGCTCCATCTTCAAGTCTAATCAAGTCTGAATCTGCAACTTTACAAATTTGTTGCAAATTCTGGAATATTCAGAATATCCCATTTCTTTCTTAACTGTAAGTTTAGAAAGATGACCACAAGTTAAGAGTCTCGTGTTGTCCAACATGTTTGCCAAAGGTGTGTTATATCACCTTCCTGTTCTTTACATCAGTGTGTCTGTTTCTATGATTGGTTCACATGAACAGTGTGTGTTGACTGTTTTCAGCTTGCTTTGGTCAGCACCATCATGCTGCACAGGATTTGGTTGTGGTGTGGCAGGTGGCTGAGCAGCAGGCCTCTGACAGTTGACTATCACAGGAACAGCACCAACATGGTTATCATGGCAACAGATACTGTGGTGACTGAATCCTATAGCGCACACAGCATCTGCCACATCAACCAGGATGCAGTTATTTATTGTTTGACATGAACCTAGGTTTAGCAATTTCAGTTGTATTTTTCAGTATAGCAGGTGTCGCCAACCTTTTGGATGTCCCATGCCACTTTACAATGTTTAAAAAAATCACAGACCCAAGTGCTAGTTCATTTTCATAATGAGCATTTATATATTTATTTATTAACTGCTGCTGCTTGTCTCCCCATCTAGATACCGCATGCCAAAAGATCTGCGCTCCACACACACACTTTATTTGTGCAAATATATGAAAATTACTAGGGCACAAAAGAAAATTAATTCAATTTTTCCAATATAGTACATACCTTGTCTCTGCTTTTCTGTGCTGAGCTGCATGAACTCTGGTCTGTATTTGGAGACTTTCAGTTGGATACATGCCTCTGAATGGTCCACAGTAATTTGGCTGCGCGTGGGACTCAAAGTTGACTTTATATATGAGAATATCAGTTCACACATAAATGTGGATCCAAATGCTGAAATCAGTGTGAAGGCCACCTTCTTCAGACAGTCAAACGTCTCTGGCAAGCTTTCCCAGCAGGCCAGGATGCAGGCCCCTTGATCAATGTCAGCAGTTTTCAGTGTTTAGTGCAGCTGTGTGAATTTAGATGCCCACAGTGAGGATGCCTTGAGTTCTATCTGCTGCATTTCAAACTCCTCAATCCCCATCCACTGAATTAGGAACATGCAGTGTGTTCTAGGAAAACAAAAGAAAACAATGGGCCATATTGCTAGAAGTCCTGAAATGTGGCACAGAACTCTGACTCTAGCTCTCACATGTATATGCTGATGTCATCGCCATTGATGGTTTGATGTTCTGACAGCTCCTTCAGGTTCTTGAAGTAACGAAAGTTTTACTTTGTATGTCCCACAAGTAGACTCAAATTTTTGCCATGAATGTCGTCATGAATGCCCTGCATCAGAGCCAGCACTGTCTGGCCCATGCTTTGCAGCTGTAAGTTGAACTTGCTGAGATGGCCTGTGATATCCATTAAGAACATGAGTTTCACAAGCCATTTCTCATCCTCCAGCTCAGGGTACTCTTGCTCCTTCTTGATCAGAAAGGCCTTGATCATATCAAAACACTCTTCAAACCATTCCAAAACCTTACTGCCACCTAACACTGCAGTAAAGTGGCAAATCCTTGTGAATACTGTCCATCTCCTCCAGCAGAGATCTGAACTGACGGTGTGTCAAAGAGGAGCAAGCCACAGTTTAGTTTTCACCACTTTAGCCATCACGCCATTAAGATCAGAATTTGAGATTTTTGTGCACAAATTTTCCCGGTGAATAATGCAATGGAACTTAATCACAGGATGATTGATTTGACTGTCAACCAGAGTCATGAATCCCTTCTGCTTGCCTGCAATGGCGGGGGCTCTGTTGGTGGTAACAGCAAACATTTTCCCTGATATCAACCCCCCTCTCCTCAAAATTATCAGTGAATGTTTTTGCCACATCCTTCCCTTTAGTGGTACTATGCATGGGCCTTAAACAGCAAAGTTCCCTGCCTATCTCTCCTTTGTCACAATGTCTGGTAACCACTGCTAGACGTGGAACATCATTTATATCCACACTCTCATCAAGAGCTACGCTGAATACCAATGCATCTTTCAATGCATGAGTTTGCTGGTGCCTTATGTTTTCATCCATGTCAGTAATGCGCCTCTCTACAGTTCTTGCAGAAATGGGCATTTCTTTGATCCTGTTAATGATAGTGTCTTTGTTTGGTAACCCATCAAATATGACCTCTGAACTGCTGAGGAAAGCCTTTTTATATACTTTCCATCGGAGAATTACTTCCTGTGTGTAGCAATGCACTGAGCGACTTTATAGCTGCCCTCTGTAGCTTGGTTTTTGGCAGCAGATAGGGTTGTAAACACACTGCTTCACCTCACTTACTGGGTCAATGCCCCTCCTAATTGATTTAGCTTCATCAGCTATCTTTAAAGTTTTTCTCGTGCCTTGTTTCAAAATGACATTTTACAATTGAAGTTTGACACACATTTTCGTAGCAGGGAGTGCACACAGCTTGGCCCTTGTATGAAATAAATCCAAATTCTTTTGTCCAAGACAGCTGAAACAGGCAAATATTAGACAACCTACATTTTTTTTGTTTCTTCCATGGTCAGTTGTTTGTTAAGTTCACCATGAGGCCATATTTCATATTTTTTTTAAAAAATGTATCCAAAAAAGTACTGTATATTAAAAAAAAAATTGATTGAATTGCTCCGCGTGGCCTCGCATGCCACTGGGGGCATGTGTGCCATAGGTTGCCGACCCCTGGTGTATAGAATCCTCATAACTTTCCAGCCGCCATAATCCACATATAGTCATCTAGGTCACTTTCAATTATGAGCATACATTCACAGCAATAAGCTTCAGCAGCAGCAAGCACTCTGTAGACATTCTTTGCTGTGTGTTTCGCCTCTCAGGCTGCATACTGACTGAACTTCCTCTATGATTGGCACAGCTTGTTAGGTTTGTTCCCAGCCTAAAAGGAAGATCTGCAAAAAAGGCGCTCAAGGCGTTGTGAGTATGTACGTTTTCTGCAGCAGAGATCTGGCAAAGGCAATTCTAGCAAAATTTTAAACAACAATTTGCACAGCAAAAAACTGATCTATGTTCTCCTAATTAATCTCCATGATACGCTGATAACTATTTGTCATTGGCCTGAGGTTCAAGTTTTTGACTGCTATCATAAGTCTTCAGGCATACAGCTAGTTAAGATGTACACCCAAGATTCACTTGCCGTTGTGGAAGGCATGAGAGTAGATCTCGCTAAAGAAAAGAGAAGGGTTAATGAAACTCACTCCTATGCTTGTAAAACTGTAACTGGACGGGAATGTGAATCCAATCCAAATACCCCAAGTAAAAGCCAAGCCGCCAAAAAGTTGAGGAATGCTCCATCAACTGCCGTAATGAAACCAACCCTGATTGAAGTGCAAAATAACATAATACAAATCCTCTCTGGAAAATGGTCAAGAGATGTCATGTGCTTGAGGAAGGACAGCGATACGCTGAAAATAGAAAATGTGGAGTTAAAGAAAAAGATGGCATATCTAGAAGCAAGAGTTAAGCAAGAGCATTACAGCTGAAGATGGTGTTTACGTCTGTATGATGTGGCTGAAAACCCTGCTGAGAATGTAAAAGTCAAAGTCAGAGAAATCTGCGGAGCAGTGATTCCAAAGGTGGAGAATGTGGTGGCAGCAGCGGTGGACATAGCACACCGTCTTGGTCAACTTAAAACTGAGGAAGACAGAAACCACGCCTAGTCATCATGAGATTTGTTTGGAGGGCGGCAAGGGATGGTAAATGGACTGCACTTACATAGTGCCTTTCTAGTCTTCTGATCACTCAAAGCACTTTTTACACTACAAGCCACATTCACCCATTCACACGTTGATGGCAGGGACTGCCATGCAAGGTGCCAACCTGCACAGTCGGAAGTAGGAAGTGATCATTCACACACCAATGGCACAGCCATAAGGAGTAATTTGGGGTTCAGTATTTTGCCCAAAGACACTTCAACATGGGGACTGGAGGAGCCAGGAATCGAACGGCCGATTTTCTGATCAGTGGATGATCCTCTCTACCTCCTGAGCTACAGCTGCCCAAGGGTTCTTACATGGAAGCATGCTAAGCAAAGCGACTTTCTGAAAAGTCATGGATACAGCTTCAAGGAAGATCTTACTGCCACTGGCAATGCAGAAGCAGTCGTCTGTGGCCAGCGGTAGAGAAGGCAAGAAAGGAGGGCAAGGCTGCCAACTTCAGTGGGGCGAAAGCATTCATTTATGGTAAAGAAATGCATCCTAATGGAAAGTAAAACTAAACAAAAATTAACATGATTTCAACACTGTTTACACTGAGGTTGATAAATGTAATGGTGAAACATCATCATCTTCATTAAGGTTATGATAAGGTTTGATAGTGAGGCTTAAATTCTATTCATTCCTGTTCAAAAACCATTGAAACCTCAAAAGTTACAGCAGTGAAAGTAATAATTTTGAGTATGTTGTGCAATTGTTAATGCTACACGTTCAATATATGCAAGTATCCTATAGCCTATAGAAAAGTTCTGTCTATACAAGTCATATTTTTTCTCCTCTTTTTTCTGATGTCTCTTTCTGCCAGACCTACTTAAGAGAAAAGCTCTTTACTATATTGCAAAGGTAAAGGTACTAATTTTCACATCAATCAGGAAACTCAGATGAATCTTTTTAGAACAAGACTAGGTCAAAATCTACAGTAGTATATGGCTGGACCATGTATGGTCAATGTGTGAAATTGTGGTCAGTTTGTTACAGGGATAGTCAGTTGTAGTGTTATATTAAATGTTCATCTGCAATTTTCCGTAGTGGTCCCAGTAATATTTGTTGGTAAAGTGTACTGATGTCTCATATCACATGACATGGTTAAGCTATGTTGTCATAAATGCAGTTGCAAGAACAATATTTTCTACTCAAATCTTGGGATGTTTGATTTGAAAGAGAAGTTATTTTAATTATAATTATAACTATTCTAATTATCTGTTAACACCCCCTGCTCTTTCATCTGTTTCACTCTGCGGATGTCTCTCATTTTTCACTCTTCATTGAGTGTTTTGTCAGAGTGATGGTTATTTGGGGTGCTTCAACTGTGTGCTCTCAGTCATGCCTCTATGCGCCCTTTTTCTGCCTTTTCCCAGTCAATGATCATGGAGACAGTTATGACAGTATTTTGGGTGCAAATTCAGGAGGCTTACCTCCGCCTGGGTACTGCAGTTACAGTCAAATCAAGCGCACCTGCAGAGCAGCCGCCCCACACTAAAGTGATATAACAGCTATATGAGTCACGTGTTTTACCTGTAAGACTTGTGTTTTAATGCTGTTGGTCATCCTTTGTGATGTGAATATGTCAGAGAAATAAAAAGCTTGCGTCCTGGTATTAGTTCAGTTATAAAATCCAAATGCACTGCAGAGTGTCTCTCCTGCCGGCTGCTGACAGTGCTGCCAGACAGAGAGTCGATCACACTGGACGGTAGAGGAGGAGACACAGAGACACTGGTACATGTCTGAACAGGAGTTTAGCTGACTTCACTGCATTTTACACCAGAGCTGAGAGCATCAGAGCTCAGAGCAGGAAACACAGTCGCTCTGTGTCACGCTGCTGACCTCTGCTTCCATCATCTCACGTCGATTCATTTTGAAAGACCAATGGCCAGTGAGGAAACTCCAACACTTGGCCAGTCAACCAATGGTGTAACTTCATCACTCAGTCAGGCACTCAATCACTCAGTCACTCTTGGACAACCGTGGTTAAAGGGCTAGTCTGTGGCTGGTCCATCCAAAAATCAGTGGGGTAGCGAGATGTGGTCCAATGGCAGTAATTAATCAGCAGAGGTTGCCGTTTTAAAGGAAATTGCACAGTGAAAAAGATATGTCTGGGAGATGGATTATGGATGGATTTTAGTTGCTTTAAATGCAATTCAGACACTATTCCACTGTTCCAGCTCTATGAAATTAATGTATGGTACCTCAGAAATATTTAACATTTATTGTGGTATTAGACAAGGCTATCCCGTACCTTCATTTCTGTTTTTGTTAATTTTGTCAATTAGCAGATGATATCTCAATTTCTCTAAAAGACCAAAGTCAGGTTTCAAACAGAGTGGCTCATATAAATAAGTTTACTAATGTTTCAGGTCAAAAGATGAACTTGGATAAATCTCTTTTATTTCCAATTAAAACCCAATTGGAAATTACCTTTTCTTTAATCCCAATTAAAGAAAAGGTGACATACCCAGGCATGGTTATTTGTAAGAATGTGGAACAACAATGTAAACTAAATTTTGCCACTATTATTGAATAAACAAAACTGAAATTGAATTTGTGGTTAATGAAAGATATTTCTATATATAGTAAGGTCCTGTTATCCAAAACAGAAGGAATCTCTAGATCAGTCTATGTTTCAGTGTCCCAATAAATGTTACCAAGGAACTGGATAAGATGCCATATGATTATATTTGGAGGGAAAAAAACATTATCTTAAAAAAGAAATAATTAGAGGTATTAGAGAACAAGGTGGTCATGAGGTCTTAAGGATCTTAATATCTTGACTAATACTTTTAAAACAGCTATCCAAGAGTAAACAAGTTTATTTAGCATCAGCAGCTACACAAAGACTGACAGCTAGTTCTACAAACTACAGGACCCATAACGCAAGTTAGCACCGAACTGGTACAGACATGGCCAAAAATATCGTTACCCTTCCACCTTTTTTTAAAAAACTAATTTTTTTTCCGTATGAAGTTGAAACTGACCGAAGTATATGGTATCCATCATTCCTTATTTCACATTGAATACAACTGAAACTTTGCTTTGATTTACAACTTAACATATTATCTAACACAATGAAAGAAATGAAAATGGCATGGCCAAAAAATATTGGTACCCTTAACTTAATATTTAGTAGCACAGCTCTTGGAGGCAATAACTGCAGTCAAGCGCTTTCTGTAACTCTGAATAAGGTTTCTACACTTCTCCACTGGTAGTTCAGCCCACTTGTCTAGAGCAAACTACTCCAGTTATCTCAGGCTTGATGGGCGCTGTATCCCAACTGCAAGTTTCAGCTCTTTCCACAGATGTTCAATGGGATTCCGATCAGAACTCATAGCAGGCCACTTCACAATGGTCCAACATTTTCTTCTCATCCACTCTTTTTGATGTATGTTTGGTGTCATTATTCTGCTGGAAGATCCATGTTCTGCAACTAAGACACAGCTTTCTGACACTGGGCTGTATGTTTTGCTCCAAAATGCCTTGATAGTCTTCTGATTCCATTGTGCCCTGCACAGATTCAAGGCACCCAGTTCCTGATGCAGCAAAGCAACCCAAAAACATCACTGAGCCTCCTCCATGTGTCATGATAGGTGTTGTGTTCTTTTCTTTGAAGGCTTCATTTTTTTTCTGTAAACATAGGGTTGGTGGGATTTACTGAAAAGCTGTAATTTTGTTTCATCTGTCCAGAGGACATTCTCCCAGAAGGACTGTGGCTTGTCAACATGCACTTTGGTAAATTCTAGTCTGGCTTTTTTGTGTCTACCTCTTAGAAGTGGGGTCTTCCTGGGTCTTCTACCATGGAGCCCATTTTCATTCAGACAGCGACGGATGGTGTGACTTGAAACCATTGTACCTTGAACTTGAAGATCAGCTTGGATCTGTATTGAAGTTTTCCTTGGTTCTTTCTCGACCATTCGAGCAATCATTCTGTTCAATCTCAGGCCAATTTTCCTCTTGCGACCATGTTCAGAGATGTTGTCTACAGTTCCATAGGTCTTAAACTTCTTAATAATATTGGCAACAGTGGTCCCAGGAACACATGCTCTTTGGAGATGGTCTTGTAACCTTTACGTTGACCATGCTTGGCTATTACTTTTTTTCTATTGTCTTCAGATCACTCGAGTTTTCCTTCTGTTTTCCATGTTCAGTGTGATGTACACAGTGACACAAAACAGCAAAAAGAGTAATTTTCTCTTTTTAAGCTGGCTGCATGAGTGATCATAAGATTGAAAACATCTGTGATACTAATTAAAATACAATAGTCTGCTTGAAGTATCACTACAAATTCATTATTTCTTACAACTTTTAAAGGGTACCAAACATTTTGTCCAGGCTATTTTAGAATGTCTTTGTACAATAAGCATGAATTCAGTTATTTTCACTACTTTTTTGTTTTGTTCCACTGCAAACCAAACATAGACATGCACTGATAATAAAATATCTTTTGATTTCAACACTGTTCAGGGCGAATGGTGCATTATTTTAATAAAATGCAAGGGCCATGTCTGTAACTCTGTAAGGAGAACAAAGGAGTGAAGTTTCCTCCGACCAGCATGATCAGACCCCTGACTGCACAGTAAAGACTGCATCATTCATCATCGGAACCAACAACTCTTCCCAGTCTGGCTCGCCCACAAATGACGGAATCACCAGCTAACAAAGCAGTACGCTAAAGAGCATTTCATTGGTAGGTTTCATGGTTAGGTTAGCCACACCACTAAGTTGATGTTAGTTGTGCTTCACACACGCACTAATAGTATTTGAGTTACATCCAGTAACTACCATGTCTTGAATGCAAACTAACTACCCTCCTCTCTAACCTGGCACTGTGTCCTACATGGATTGGACATAAACATAGCCACACACACACGCACATGTGGCCTCGGCTACCATCTTGGATCTGAGTCCGCCATTTTGTTTTTGTGTGTTTCCTTTGTTCACCCCCACAGGCACATGCGATCCTCTCCACCATCTTAGATCTGAGTCCACCATTTTGTTTTTGTCTGTTTTCTTTGTTCACAGACACACACACACACACACACACACACACACAGACATACACCTGTATATAGTCAGTAGTAACAAGAGTTACAATTTGTTTCTTAGTTAGGTACATTTAGTTAGATTACATATTTTGTGATTTAACCCTGGTCATCTTTTAAATAAATGCTTTTGAATATATACACCATCTATTTAATGTTGCACAAGAGTGAATGCTGCCAACCTCTACTCTTCAGAACTCCAAAACCCTTCAGTCTTTACTAACAATTGATATGGTAATTTTGGCTGTAGCATTAAGTCAATTATTAATCAGAGTTCCAAATTGATAGCTTAGTATATTTGATTAATTAATTGGCTATCAATTTTCCCGATGCCCTGAGGTGGTTACTCAAGTAGTAAAAGCAGAAACAGCCATTGATGATGATGTTTGATGAAGAGCTGCAGATGACCAGCACACCTCCTAGGGATGCACAGAGAGCCCAGTATTTGTATTTGTATCTGTATTTGTTGAGGCAGCAAAATTATTTGTATTTGTATTCGAAAAAAGTGGAAAAAGGCTTAAAAATCCTGTTTTTGTTTTTATTACGATTTTAATTTTAGAAAATGTAAGTGTTACAATAAGTGTTCATGAACAAACTATCTTACGAAGGAAGTCCCCACACTGGGTCTCGAACTGGAGTCTCCCAGATCACTGTCGACTGTGCTGACTACTGAGCTAAAACTTTACTCATTGCCTCATTGACAGACAGACCTCTACCTATTTACACATCCATAACACAGAGACAGCACAGCATGTAATGTGTAGGGAAGAACTTCAGAGGTAATTATTGCTTTGCACTTTTCATTGATTGCCTATTTTTACAACCTAACTTTGTGGAAAAGAGAAGGGGAACAACAGGTTATAGAGAGTCCCTTGGGAGCACTTTATGTGTGTCAGTAGTAAGGATGCAATGGATCACAGAACTCACGGTGGTTTTGGATCATATCACGGATTTGAGTCACAGATCGGATCATTTTTCGGATCAGCAAAAAAACAGGGGAGAAGACTAAACTTTTCTTTCCATATATTCTGTAAAACACAGCAAGGAACTTTTGCCCATGGTCTTAAATGAAAACAACATTCAAGATGTCCAATGTTTAAATACAATCTTAAAATATATAGAATATTCAATGCTCAATTGTTAAATTAAATTGCAATATGAGGCATGATACTTTCCTCCTTAGACATGGTAGTGAATGAAACAGTAGCCTGTGTCTACATCATCAAAACTTCATGATAACTTGAAACATGAACAAACGTCTTGTCCTGCAGCTTTGCTTGTTGAATGAGCCACCAAGCAAACATTCACCATGGAAAGATGCACCGCTAACATCAGTTAGCAGTGAGATAGCTAATTAGCTGCTCAGCTGCAGCACATTAACAGCATGTAAACATACTTGCAGATGTCACTGCGAACCTATTAGATGCTGGTTTGGTTGTTGCTCTTCAAAATCCCTGTTAGCAACACGCTGTCTGTCCATAACTTGTAGCTACAGCAGTTTGTTTACTTTGTCTTAAATGAGACATTACATTTCGCCGTTAATCTGTGGTTCACAAGCGTGCTGAACCATGGGGGGTTCACCACTAGTCAGTAGCTCAGTTTTATCTCTGGGGAACACCCCCAATTCCGGGAGTGATGTCCAAATAAGGCAATGTGCATCATGTATCAGGTGGATGTGACTCCCCTCGTTGAGACCTGCTAATAGACATAACAGGGGAGCAGAGGAGACATGGGTATTTGACATGTTTTTTTTTTAAATAATTTTAAAAATATTTATATGAAACAAATATTTGTAAAAAAAAAAAAAAAAAACAACAACAACAAAAAAAAACCCACTATTTGTGCTTTGCCAAATAACGTATTTGTATTCGGGCAAACCCCTAACACCTCCAACTACTTATTTACTTTGTTAAAATATACGTATGCCCACAAAAAAGTTGGAGTTTATAAGAACAAACTTGATGAGAGAATGTGCACACCTGTATGGAAACTCTGACCCATGCATACAAACATTTTTGGAACAGGAAAAATTGGTGAGGCAGATGGTGAGGTGGTGAACTGAAGCTAGATTGTATAATGTTTCCTCACACATATTAAATCTCACTTACTATCAAACATTAATTATAGATCCACTTTATTATAAACAGCAGTGTTATTTGTTCTTGTGCTTGTTTTAAAAGATATAAGCCAACTCAAATCTTACCCAATTACATCTGTGATTTATTATTAAACTATTAATGAACTATTGAGCGCATTTATGAACTTCATCAAACAGTTACATGAAATAAAACAAATAATATAACAGCTCATATAACTACACAACACAAAGACAATGATTCAAACAACATGCAATCATGTGGTTTCAGCAACAGCAGCGTGTAAAGTGTAAAGTTTGAAAGTTTAAAGTCCTGTTCTTTGTATGCAGATTAAAGAGACCAGGTTTGGTGCTTACATTCACACAGCACTGCTGAAATGCCAGAATGTGGCAGGTGGCAGGATTCTGGAAAGTTTGGCTTGCCTTTCCCCAATATTAAGTGTGAATATACTGATTCAACCACCTCAACCACATTAAGTAACTGATGAAATTATTGTCATAAGCTTTAGAAATCCAAGATGAAATCAAATAACTTTAAAGAATTGCACAACAGAGCACTAATAGATGTTTAATAATATCTTCTAATACTGTGCATGTACCACCAAGTATGTATGATTTTAGTTTCCATATAGTTTTTGTGTGTAAAATCACTGGAGACACCAGTGGCTACCACACACACTGTGCCTTCTCTAGTCACCTCACCACCTGCACTCATATATGGACTGTGTATATTAGAGAAACACCTGCATGCTGGATTTTGGAGTAAATTTAATTAATACAGTGTTTATTGTATTTTAGATATTGAGTGTGTAGTTTCATCAGTCATGTATGTGTCTATATACAGTAGATGCTTAACAAATACCACACAGTGAGCTTCAGTGTCTTAGTACCTCCACTTGTCTCTACACTGACAGTGTGCAGCAATGCGCCTCTTGGCATCTACCTCCATGTCTGACCACTTTGTTTAATTTCAGGAATTGTTTCATTTGTTGCACCGACAGCAGTAACAGCTGCTGCACACATCAACCTCTCAAACTTTCTGCTGTTACTGTTGCCGTTCTCTACAGGAGAACATGTACATCAATATTCATGACGGCTTTTGCATTGACCATATATGGTTAATTATGGCAGTGAAAGGGGTGGGATATGAGGTTCGTCCACGTGTGCACGTTTTCAAGTTGATTGTGAAAAATACATGCATTTTTGCATGTGTGCACATACACTTTTGGTATGGATCCTATGCACTGTTTTTTTTAATTAGGCCCCTGGTCTCTATCAATGAAACTAAATATGACTATGTTGAGTTAATACATTCATAATGCAGTTCATATTCTTTTGTTAAACTACTGTTATTATGAAAGCAGTATTATAGTTCATAGTCATAATGTGTTATTTGCTATACAGTAATAAGTGCAACATTATTTATAAATATAAATAGCATTACATAGAATATCATACATAATATAAATAGCACAATAGTATTAACATAGAGGTAATAGTTGTAATAAGCATTCATTTATTAGCTCTTGTTTCATGTATAATGTGTCTTGAGTACTTATTAAAAACAGGACAGAGCACTTTGTTCTTTGTTCTTTTTGTAAAATTTGCCAGTTACTAATGTCACTTCTAATATGCACTTTGGTGGCTATTGTGATAATAAAGAAGATGTATGGTTTAAAGCCCGGACCCTTTGTGCATTACTCTACATCCAGGCCTGATGAGATGGCCCTGTGTATGGTAGTGTACTGTATCTTGGTAATATGTTGGTAATAAGATTCACCCACAGAGCTGCATGGTTTGGATCAGGTGCATCACCCTGTTGGATGAGTCGAGAGCCGGCTTTCACACACACACACACACACACACACACATGCACACACAGAGATACACACAGAAAGAGAGAAAGAGAGAGAAAGGCTTGGGTAGAGCAGTATACCAGGACAGACCTGGAGTGCTTTGCATTTAGACCCAAACAGGAAAGAGCATGCTGAAAAGGACAGGGAGCACTGGCTAGATTTGTCCAAAAACAACACTGGCTGGCCCTGCCTTCATGGCTGAGTGAGCACAGGCCTTGTGGGCTGTCCTCATCATTCCCTCTCTCCTCCAAGGTAAACACTTCTCCGTGTGTCCAGATAAGCAGGGCTTGATTCCCCCTAAGTCAGTTCACACACAACATATCCCTTCTGCCTCGCCCAAATCTCATTCAATTTTTCCTCTTTCCTTCTCACTTATTTGACCCCCTGCACCTCCCCCCCCCCTCCTCTTTTTCTTTCTCCCTTTTGTAATTCTGCCCTTGAATTCTCATTCCACTGAGGAGGTTGTTTCCAGATTGAGAGAAAACATTAACATGATGAAAATGCAAAAAGCAGGCAGCACACTGTCAATCCTTTTTATGGTGATATTGTGAGCTTGATGGTACAGTATCCATCTGCATCTGTGCCTGAACACAGGATTCATGATGAAGCAGGGGCCAGCATGTTCTCATTCATACAGTTTATCCATCAAAATAGGACAGTTTAATCATGTTACTATCATGTCAGTTGTATGTTAGTTGTATGTTCTTTTGGAGAGATTCAAACTGTGGTTAATATGTGGTTAAAATCCACCTCCATTTAAAAATCTGTTTGTTTCTTCTTCTTCCTTCACATGGATGTTTGGGCTTCACTGTACAGAATGATGTATGTGCAGTTTGTCTTCACATTCATCTGCCGAAAGTGGAAAGTTTTTCTGTGGTCATTGAAAATCTGATTTTTAGGGACGGGCCTATGAGCATGATTTGTGTGACAAAACAACTAGTTTGGAAGCTCATCCTGGTTCAGTATTCAACTTACACAAGTGTGATGTGGAAACTTGAAGCCTCCAGTGTACAAACACTGAGAATGGACTTTACAGTGAAGTAGAAGACATCTTGTGTCCAACAGGAAAGCTTTTGAGATGAAATATGTTGGCATATTTATAGATTCTGGAATTTTTAATGAGGGAGATGGATATATAAAGATATGTAATTTTAAGGATTTTAATGGGGTGAATAAGCAACTACTAAAACTACTTGGTTAAAGTTAGTGGTTTAAACAATGGAATGGGAATCAAAACACTTTCCACCCAGACCTCATTCCAAAACCAGTAACTACATATTTGTTCAAAATTAAGTTGAGACCTATCCTGTTTTCCATAATAGAGAAATCTAAACAACAGCTAAACTAGTCCGGCTAAATATGTATAGAATAAAATTTATAGTGCCATCTCAGCACTAGTGGAATACTTGTGATTTTATTTGCTTAATCTACCTTTACATCACATATTTAAATTCCTTCAGTTGTTCATATATGATATTAATTTCAGTATCAATAGTAATATCACAACTGGTAGGCACAACATTTAATTTATTTAAAGCATTAATGAATGAGTGATCTGCTTCCTACATACTGACAGGTAATATACAGTAGTATGAAAATCATATTATACATTATGAAGAAAAAGTATTTGTTCGTGATGTGTAATCATGCAAACTACTTTCATTTCTTCTCTGTCTCTTCTGCCCTGAAATCATTTTGTTCAGATAGTGTGAGGACATGTCTCTTCCTCCACCACTTTGGGCTCAGATTCTCACAGTTTCTGAAGGAGCTGGGAAGATTTCCTTCCCACTGGCATGCTGCAGAATCATTATCCCCTGCAGGCTCCCACAATTATTCATCCAGTGTGCATGCTGCCAACAGAAGGGTTATATTTAGGTTTCCCAAAATGACCTCACTAGTGACTGGCACATACACATGTTGGTTGTTAGTGGCTCAACACATGTGAGCCACATATGGTGTACTTGTTTACAGTTAGTAGTACACAACCCAGCACCATCAGGTCTGTTCAGTTGTAACTGATGGAGGATAGCTGGCCTTAATACCAAAAAGAGATAAAAGATGACAGAGCAGCCAAGTTTAGTCCATGCTGCTGGGCCTGTGATGATGTACAGTTTACAAAGAGACACATGTGATGCCATCATATGTAAAAAACAATTTGACATGATAGTCACATACTGTATATCATGTGGGGTTTTGGACATTTCACATGTGAACCTATGAGCTTCATGTGTCCTATAAGGGCTCTTTGTGGAGTGTCACATTGTACACCTGCTTATACAAAGACTGCATTACTGTGCGTTACTCAAATATGTATATTGTTCATTCATATTTAGGGGAAATACAGCATCTAAATGTAGATTTGTTGTTGTCACTATCTCTGTCAACTTTAATTAACAGCTGAAACTGACTGTGCTGTAACTTTTACTTTAAACAGATGTTTCATCACTAAGCCATATCCGGTAGACACAGAAACATTTGAAGTCTTTGCTGCATACAGTTTTATATTCATAGCGTAGCAGGAGAGCTCCAACTGCAGTCCACGTCTTCAAGTCTGCATTGTCTATATTTGAATACAGGCAATATTTTCTGTTATTGTTTGTGTCTCAGCTGGAATGTAGACCATATGGGGAGTCCACATGGACTGGTTTGGCAGAAGTGGTTCAACTGTACAACTACTGACTAGGGCTTCAACATATAGTATCGGCTCAAATGTCATTATCAGCCTCACTGTGCATTCTGAATGATGCCTATAAAGACACTAGCACAGTTTTTTGGGGTTTTTTTTATTGCCCAACAGCATATTAACAAGAGCATCATATCTGGGGTCAACACTGCCACAGTCCATATTTCCTTTGTACAGTCAATATTTCATTTCAAGTATCGTATCCCATTTCAAAACTATTACTATTCCATTCTGTAAATAGATTTTAAAAATTAAATATGATGTTGTTTATTTCATTATTGTTATTATTAACTTACTTTTGTCTATTATTATTCTTCTGTGATGGATTTTTTGGGATCTCTCTTAAAACAGAGTCTTCCTCAATTAATATTGAGCTACGTCATCCTATAAAGCACTCTAACATTTGTGTGTGTGCATGTGCATGTGTGTGTGTCTTTGGGTTTGTGTGCATGCATGCACATGTGTGTGTGTGTGTGTGTGTGTGTGTGTGTGTGTGTGTGTGTGTGTGTGTGTGTTCGTGTGTGTGAAATGTGGGCTTCATGAACACACACAAAATCTTTGAAATAAATAACGGTTTTCTAATGAATAACGCAAAGCAGACTGGCTTCATCTCCATAGCAACGGTGGCTGAGTACCATATTTTCTCTAATAGTGGCTGAGGCCTTTATTTACCTCAACTGCAGAGGGTACCAGGCCTTTATAGGAAGCAGGCTTATATTAGAGAGAGGCCTTTATTCCTATTTCCCTCTGTTTGATAAGTATATTTGCTCATATTTTAGTATGAAGCCTCTCTGTTTTCTGATCTGCTTCCGTTTGCGCTGCTAAATTTTTGTTACTGCATTATGCTATTAAGAAACTTAAAAGCCCATGGACATAATGCCTTCATTTCCTGACTTTTATTATGAAACATTACACAAACATTTCAATATAACTTGTGTGAAGTATGACCGGTCAGTATGGGAGGGGAAATATGGCCAGTGTCAGTTAAAAACTAAACAAATCTGAGGTAACATTATGTTGGATATAAACATTAATAGCCAGTTAACACAGTCAAATATCAAATATCAATCAGCTGTCTCTCTAGCTCCAAGCTAACTTTCTTCCTCCCACCTCCAGCTAGCCGTGCTATCCTCTTGTCAGCTAACAGCAGCTCACGTTTCTGTCTTTTCCAGTATCTGATTCTTTTCGGGTCAGTGTCAAAATGTCTTGCAGCTTTCGCTCCTTAATTTTCCTCCGCATATTGCAAAACTCTCTCTTTGAATTTGATGTCAAATTTCCATCTGGTTGGTGCCATGTTCGCTCTCTACAGTGTTATGGAAAATGTAGTCACTGACACTTGCACAGGTCCTATATGGTACTTCAAATATAGCTACTGCCATCTTGTGGCACTTGTACATTACTACAAACCACAGTCACAGTATAACAGGCACCAAGAGAAGGGGGGCGGACATTTCTTTTCATTTGATAACGTTAAAAGTAAAGTTAGGCTTTGCTGTCAGTTTCCCAACTCATTTTAAAAAAAGACAAGAGAAAAAGAGAGTGAGGGAGCTAGAGAGTGAATGAAGAGATGGAGCTGGTAAGAAAGCAGTGAATCAGATCAATAAAATAAATCTAATTGTTTCACAGCAGTTACTTTCTCGAGCACAAATAAACACACCCACACCCCCAGACATCACCATCCAACCCTGCAGCGATGCAAAGCAACACCTGATTTGGTCTGAATACGGCCTCAATCCTTTCTTGTTTTTTCCCACCTGTATTTTGGGCCGGCCTTTATTTGTTCGTGTCGACCACACCCCCGGCCATTATTGGATACGGCTTTTAATTGAATACCGACCACTATTAGAGAAAATAGGGTATCATGGGTAATGTAGCCTTCCACTATCCAAAACTGACAAAAAACTTAATTTCTTAGAATCAAAGGAGAGATCATTAAAATTGATGGCCTTAACATTAACCTACCATATTGTTGAGTTATCAAGGACACTTTCGTGTGTTTGTGTTGAGAAATGTTGAAGATATCATTAAAAGAAAAAAATACAGATGCCAAAGGGTACCTTGTGTGTGACAAAGCATCAGTATTTGATGACCTGGGAGTGAGAACAGGTTGATTTCACTGTCATCTGGTCCTTTACTGAAATAAACAGGGGGGTTAAAGTCATGTGGTGGTAGTTGTTAATTTGAGACAATTTAGAAAGAACATTTTTGTGCCGTTTATTCATGACACACTCTATGTTTACATGTCTCAGCCTACGCAGTAGTGGTGTGTGCAATTTTTATTCCACATACAAGAATAAATAGTTTAAAATTTTCTTCAACTCAATAGCTCAAAATCAGAAAGCTGTCTCCCAAACTCTATTAGTCTCATTGAGAGTGGTCTTGGTCCCTTGTCTGCCAATGTGAAGCCCATTGCCAGAAACTTGGGAGTGCTATTTGACTCAGATCTAAGTTTTGAGTCACAGATGATGAAAGCTGTCTAGCCCTGCTTCCTTCAACTAAGAACCATCTCCAGAATTAAACCAATGCTTTCACAAAGTGACCTGAAAAAAGTCATTCATTCACTAATCCTCTCGAGACTAGACTATAGTAACCCCCTCCTTTCTAGCATAAACCAAAAGTCACTCTCTCACCTCCAACTAGTTCAGAATGCAGCAGCTCAGCTTCTTACTACTTTTAACAGACGACATCGCCCCAGTCCTGGCTTCTTTCCATTGGCTCCCTATTCAATTTAGAATAAATTTTAAAATTTTTACGGATCACTTCTAAAGCACGTCTGGGACTGGCTCCAAGCTACATAACAGACGTGTTGACCCCATATGAGCCACTTTTCAGCCTTAGATCCTAAGGTGGGGCCCTTCTGGCCATTCCAAAGTCGAGGCTTAAATCTAGAGATGACCGTGCCTTTGCCATCAGGGCCCCTCAGCTGTGGAACGACCTGCCTGAGGAGATAAGGCTGCAGAATCAGTGACTTCTTTTAAATCACTTCTTAAAACCCATTTCTATTTACTTGCTTTTATGTGATGTTGTCTTTCTACAGTCTTTTTTAAATTTTTTACCATCTTTTTACCTTTCATTATCTTTTTGTCTTCTCTGTACTATGTATTTGTGTCTTTTGTCTTCTTGTCTTAACTTTGTCTTAGTTTTGTCTTGCTTTTGTTTTTTGTTTGTTCTCAAAGCACTTTGTAAACTCTGTTTTTAAAGGTGATATAAATAAAGTTATTATATTAGTATTAGTATTGAAATAATAAAACATGAACTGGGGACAATATAGCAGTGTGTTGATATTCTATGTCTTTCAGCTCTGACTGGAAGACTGAAAGACTATGTCTTTCAGCACATGCAAAGAAATTAAGTAAGTGTGTGCGTGACTGGCTGAATGTTACATGTTGGTCCAGTAAAGACTTCATGAACAGCAACAGCGTAGCAGTCCTGCCTGACAGGTTACACTCTCTATTTTTACCTCCACTCTGTCCGTCCCTGCTCTCTGCACCTGTTGTATTATTCACCCAGTTCTCCCTAATGCGTTCAGTGTGTCCAACACATGGATCGGCAGCCCCAGAATATTCATCACAGTAAGAAATGATGAATATTCATGTGTTGAGGGGCTTTTTACGTCCTGACACTATAATAGCTGAGTATGGGGATATGTGTGTGTATCTGGACACTCTCAGCTGAGTGAAGAGAGGTAAAAGCTGCTCATGGACAGTTTTTTTTTTTTTAAGGAGACGCATAAGTGGATTTTTCCTGACTTCCAAAGTCACACTTGTCATCCCTTTTCTCTTAGCAGTAAAGGCAGCTTACAATATTTTACAACATAGTTTCACATAGTGTTAAAAAGTATAATTTCAGCTCAGCTGATGAAGTTTAATCACTTGTTATGTAACCCAGGGTGTCCCTGGAACCTGCAGTGCTGAGCTCTGCACAGCTGTGCCACATTCAGGACCAGGCAGACTCCTTGTTAAAGATGGAGGTGATACAGATACATGTAGAATACATTTCCAACCACCTGCTTTTATAAGTCCAAATAAAACCATCCACTGGACCACTGTTTAAGGTAAGAAGCTTTCACCACTCATCATACAGACACCTCATCAGTCCTGCTGCTGATGGAGAGTCAAGGTAGATTTATGTTTCTGTAGACTGTATGGCAGTCCAGCCATAAGTGCATCCAGTGTATTTATAATTTGGATTTATAACCCAGTTCTGGATTTCACCCACTGATAGCACCCCCACAACACTGCTGACCTGGGCCTGAAGTAAATGTATACAGCAGACTTTTGTTCACTTTGTGATATAGAGTGACTAAACCAAACTACTGCTGTGCAAATACTAATAGTTGAGGTAATCATGTTGATATTATTTTGTTCACTGTGTGATAGAGACAGTCTCTCAAGCAGATGGTTTGCAGCAAAATTATCTTTTCCAGATGTTACTGAAAAGGAGAGGAACATTTCTCCATCCTGCTTGTGGCATAGCTATGGTGGCCACATGAATTATGCTCTGGCTTTTCAGAAACTTAGGATAATCTGATCTCAAGGTGGGTCTGCACCGCCTTGTCCCGAGCCTGCAGTTAGCCATGTACAGCTAACAGGAGATGTCAAGTCAGGGTATGACGCTGGTGTTAGTTCTTGTGGTTGGTTAAATTAGGTGATGATAGCCATTAGTCACTTATGGCCATTTTCAATTTAACTCACCTCCAAAAATAATTTGGTACCCTGATGATATATATTCTCTGTGGAAAAGAGCAGATGAGCCAGTGGATGAGCAAGACCAAATAGTCTTGGCTATTTGTTCACAGTTGAGGGGGCAGGGGACACAGAATTCTGCTTAACTGAACATTCAACTACAAGGAGCTGGCTTTTAGCAGAAAATGTGTGTTTTGTTGAAAATGTGTACTGTTGAATAAAATACATGTAATTACACAATACACCAACAAGAACCTATAGTATGTGAATATGTGTAAAGGTCAAATAATAATAAAAATAATGATGTGGAGTTCCTCTATGTAACTGAAACTAAGGTTGACTGTTGTACAGGAAACGAGAAATGAACAAGGGTCTCCCATGTCAAGGTCAAACACTTCGTTGACCCATCAATCCATCCCAACCTCCTTACCGCAGATTTTGTGGATCTATAGCAACATCACACTACTTTCACCTTTAACCCTGACAGACAAGGTTCATAATTCACACAAACAACAGAGTCCTTGTCAGTCAAATGTAAACATAGCCAACAGCAAATCATGCAATACAGTCAAAATAGATAAACATGTAATAAACTTTTAACAAATAAGCAAACTTGCAATAAAACCTTCAGTCAGTAAATATGCATAATATATTTGAACAACATAAATTACCAGCCTCTGACTTTATCACCACTGCCAACAAAACACTGTCTGCCCTGGCTCTTGTTCCTGCTTTCTTACTGTGTAGACGTTTTGCTGCTTGCAAATCACTTATAAATCTCTGCTTATAAATCACTGGGACTGTAATTCTTTTTAGATATAGTAGGCTGTTGCCATATTTCAACATTTTTATGACCTCCTCAGTACTACGGGAGCGTGGCCTACCAACAGCGCAAGCCTGTACTGCAGTGACTGGAAATGTGGTAGCTAAAGCTAATTAGAAGCAAGATGCCCCCCTTCTCCATCCTCAACTGCCACAAACTTCTACAGAAGATTGCAGTATTGGAAACAAAAATTCACCAATTGGAAGTGAACATGGACGTGAATGGACTATGTGGGAACGACACCACTCTACTATGGACTCAAAACAGTGGACAAGATCATGCGAACACATGGCTAATTAACCAAGACTACAAAGAAACAGGGAGGCTGTGTACTGGATAATAAATCTACAAGTAGTAGTCCTCCCTGGAACTTTCTTGGAGTATCATTCAGGCAGAGTGCCTCTTCAACACCTGTTCTTAGTAGGACACAACTGTGGACAGCTGCGAAAGGGAAAACTAACAACAAACCTCCCCAACAACCGAGTGTGCAACTGGAGAACAGCTATGCTCCACTGTTGCAGGACTCTGGATCTCCGTCTGATGACTTGGATAAACTCTCATCTTCACACAGCAGGGTAAGGACTGAGAGTAAATCAGAAAGTAAAAGACTACAGGGAAAGGTAACGACAGGGCCTCAAACTCTGATTGTGGGTGATTATGCTGTAAAAGATGTAAGAAGCATATACAGTAAGAACATCAAAATACTCTGTTTTCCCAAGGACATGATCTCTGACATGACAGAAACAATCCTGCATATGGTGGCTGCATATCCAACTGTGAAAACCATCTTCCCCAATGATGTTGTGAAACAACAGTACTGAAACAAGACTTCAGTGATCTGTTGAACTCAGTCAGCTCTCTGAATACTGAGGTCTTTATCAGTGGCCCTCTACTGCCAGTCAGAAAAGGAGTTGAGAGATTCAGCAGGTTGTTGGCACTGAACACATGGCTTTCAATTGCATATACCATCCATTCACTGCACTTTATTGACAATTTAAACTTATTCTGGGACCACAGACATCTTTTTAAGGCAGATGGACTTTGCCTTAACAAGTCAGGAGTAAAATTGTTCACCTCTGATCTATTTTACTTCCTGCGTCACCCATCTGTTCCCTGTGCCAAGGACAAGAGACAAGAGGAGTCAAAACAAGAAGAGGACATAACACAACGCGGCAGAAACTTTGTGAGAGGGGTGGAGACTGTAAGAATTCATCTTCTTCACCCACAAAACCCCATCCAGGTGACCCTCCTCTCCAGTCACCTTTTCCTCCCTCCTCCCCCCTCTTGGAGTTCACTGACCAGATGAAAGAGCTGGTTACTGTTGGGACCAAACTTACATCCCCGCCCTACTCCCATTTTCTCTCTTTTCTCTCCCCTAAACCCCCCTTGGTGTCCACCTCCACCAGTTTTGACACAATCGTCACAGCTGCAACAGCATTCTTATCGAGTCAACCACTTCCAACTTCAGTTCAGTTCAGTATGAGTGAAGCTAGAGTGCATAAGAAAGGAGGTGGAGTTGCCATTTTGTTTAATGATTCCCCCCAATGCAAGCAGACATCTTATGGAAAATTTGCTTCTTTTGAATATGCAGCTCTTCAGCTGTTCTTAAATATCTACAGGCCACCTAAATACTGTGCAGCCTTTTTTTGATGACTTTGCTGAACTGATGTCTATAATCTGTATTGACTTTGACTGTGTAGTTATTATTGGTAATTTTAACATCCATGTTGACAACCCCCAGGACAGAGGCACTAAAGAACTGTGTTGTGTTCTTGATAACTATGGACTGACTCACTGCATGTGATGGAGCCCATACACAATAAGGGACACACTCTGGACTTAATCACCTCCAAGGGTCTGAATATTTCTAGGGTTGTGGTGACTGATGTTGCTCTCTGATCATTCCTGTGTTTTCTTTGAGAGTGCTATCTCACACAAATGTGCAAACAAAATACAAAACAGTATATCACTGAAAAAACACCCCAGAAATATTTATTTAGGCTTTCTCTTCCACACCTGCCCTCTCTTAGATCTCAGTCAGTGAGCTTGTAGATCATTTCAATTCTAAAATTACAAATGTTATTGACGCCATTGCACCCACTAAAGTGAAGGTTGTCTCTGGTAAGAGAAGATCTCCATGGAGAGACACCACCCTGGTCAGAAAAGAAAAAAGAGAGTGTTGAAAAGCCGAACACAGGTGGTGAAAGACAAATCCCCAGGTTCATTATGACTACAAAGAACTATCTATAAAGAGAGACTTCGCATTTACAATTTGGAACTGAAAAATGCAAGGTGGTCCTTCTCTGACATCATTGCCAAAAACAATAATAATACACATACCTTGTTTGCTACTGTCAACAGGCTAACAAACCCTCCTGTGTCAGTAGCCTCTGACTGTCTGCCAGGGCCTGCAATGAATTTCCTTCTTCACACATTAATTAGAAATAATTCAGATAATTCATTAGATAATTAGATAATTCGGAAAATTAGACAGGCAGTCAGTGCCTCCATATGAAGTACAGAGTATGTGTTGTCTCTGTGTCCACTTAAAATCAATTCAAGTAGTATGACACAATTTTATCCAATCAACCATAAAAACCTGGAGGATATTATACAACATCTGAAATCCTCCTCCTGCTTCCTTGTTATTGTGCCAACAGGCGTCTTAAAAAATGTTCCAAATTGCATGGTCTTAGATCTTCTACAAATTGTCAACACATCTCTTCTCTCAGGTTTATTCCCACCAGCCCTGAAAACTGCAGTCATCAAGGTACGCTTAAAAAAGAACAATCTAGACACGTTGCTAATGAATAATTATAGGCCCATATCTCCTCCCGTTTTTAAGTAAAATAATTAAAAAAGCAGTTTTTCAACAGCTGAACAACTTCTTGGCACTAAACAACTGTTTTGATGTCTTCCAGTCAGGATTTTGACCTCACCACAACACCATCACTGCTCTTGTTAAGGTCTTCAGTGACATCCACTTAAACATAGACAGTGACAGAATTTCAGTCTTGGAGAAAACTGGAAAACTGAGTGAGACTTTCTGGCACAGTACTAAACTGGTTTGAATCCTACTTAAAGGACAGGGACTACTTCCTGTCTATAGGTAATTACACATCTGAGCAGACAAAAATGACAGAGTTCCCCAAGGCTCCATTCCAGGGCCTCTTCTGTTCAACATCTGCATTCTCCCACTGGCTCAGATTATGGAAAACAACAAAATATGTCACCATATTTATGCAGATGACGCACAAATGTACATAACCATTTCACCAGGAGACTATAGTCCAATACAAGCACTAAGTAAGTGCATTTCACAAATCAACGATTGGATGTGCCAGAATTTTCTTCAATTAAACAAAGACAAAACTGAAGTAATTGTTTTTGGAGCCAAGGAAAAATGATTAAAAGTCAGTGCCCAGCTTCAATTGATAATATTAAAATCTTGGTGTAGTCATGGACTCAGACTTGAATTTCAACAGCCACATTAAGACAATTACAAATTCAGCCTACCATCACCTGAAGAATATATCAAGAATTAAAGGACTTGTGTCTTAGCAGGATTTGGAAAAAACTTGTCTTGTTTTCAATGGACTTGACTACTGTAATGGTGTCTTTACGGGTCTCTCTAAAAAGTCGATTAGACAGCTGCAGCTTATTCAGAAAGCTGCTGCTCAAGTCCTCACTAAGAACAAAAAAGTGGATCACATTACCCCAGTTCTCAGATCTTTACACTGGCTTCCTGTCTGTCAAATATTGATTTTAAAATACTACTGTTGGTTTATAAAGCACTAAATGGTTAAGGGCCAAAATACATTTCTGATCTTCTGCTATATTATGAACCACCCAGACCTCTCAGATCATCTAGGACAGGTCTGCTTTCTATCCCCACAGTCAAAACTAAACATGGAGAAGCAGTGTTCAGTTTTTATGCTCCATATATCTGAACAAACTTCCATAAAACTGCAGGTCTGTTGCAACTGTCAGTTCTTTTAAATCAAGGCTGAAGACCTTTTTGTTGGCCGCTGCCTTTTATTAAATTAAATGATTATTTATTTCTAACACTACACTGTAACTGTTATTCTTGTATTTTATACCTGTCTTATTCTATTTAAGCTTGTTTTTGTTTTCAGTGCTCTTGGCATTTTAATGACTGTTTTTAATTGTATTCTTTTATTGTGTTTCTTTTGCTCTTTGTCTCAATGCTTTTAATGTTTCATGTAAAGCACCTTGAATTGCCTTGTTGCTGACATGTGCTATATAAATAAACTTGCATTGCCGTGCCTTGCCTTGTCCTGCTTCGTGAGCTACAGTTACCAGCCCAGGTTTGTTTACATTGTCTCTCCATGCTGCACAGCTGTCAATCAAACATGTCCATTGGTCAGCCCAGTAAGACTTGGTGAGAAGAAAAGCATTAATAATACATCTCCAGAGAGCATTTTTTTCTTCCTTTACATCATAAAAATGATAGAAAAGGTAAAAAGGGGTGACTAATTGTGATTTTAATTGGACAAAATAAGAATACAAAACCCTTCTGCTATTATAGAAGATCACAGTCATAGCTGTAACTCTACTCATTTTGTCCTCTGGGTTATACTGTTCTGTAGTCTTTTCACTATGCATGTTCTTGTTTCTCAAGACAACTTCTGTTCTGCCAGAGGAAGATAATACTGCATACATTTTGTGGCCCTGAAAAGATTTGTGCAGGTTGCTTTCCAGGTAGAGCAGTGTGAGGCCATGTGCATAAATTATACAAGGTAGCAGCTTGATAGAATTTTGAGGCCAATGATGCATGTTGTGTTATGACTGGGGAAACGAGGAAAAGTGTCTCACAGCTACAGGGCTGTAGCTGTATGGTTTGATTTGATGATTTCACTGTAGCTTTTTCATCCTGCTCTGTATATTTGCTCACATAGTGGGCAAAAGATGTCAAAGCATTATCCAATGAGAGACCAGAACAGCTGAGAAAGGAGGAGCAGGTCAGTGTCTCACTGTCTGTCTTCATTTGACAGTATCTGGTATTCTTTACCACTCTTCAGGTTTAGTTTTTTATGCAACCAAAGGCAAACAGAGGGCATTTTCAAACTTATAGTTGGTTTGCTCAGTCAGATCTTGATTCATTCTACAGGTAGCTGCTAGCAACTGTTAAATTTGCTCGTCCACATCCTAGCATGCAAAGCACACCTGGCTACTTGCAGAGTACGCCTAGTAGTTGGGTCGGATCAAGGACGGATCATGTTCCCACTATAAACAAACCACTCCTCCAGAGTTCATTTGGGACTGGACCTGGGATCACCTCATCTAAGTGTGGTTGTTTTGGTCTGCAGCCAAGTGCGATTACTGTGTTCACACCTGCCCAAACCAATTGCACCAAGGGAAAACCAAACTAGAGTTTGATTCAAGTGGACTTAAAAGTGCAGGTGTGAAAATGCCCAGAGAAGCCTTTAGAAAAGAACAAGTACAAAAGTTTATTATGAATTATTTATTCATTGGTAAATTGTGACCATTGAATTAAGGCCCTACTAAGGTTGTTACTTTATCAAAAAATCTTGTTCAAACAAATGATAACTAACTACTGTCTAGTATAAAATCAATGTGTAGTTGTTTCTCTGTATAAAATCAGTGTGTAGTCGTGTCTTGTATAAAATCAGTGTGTAGTCATATGTAGTGTGTATATTTGATCTCATGATCCCTCAGATTTACAGTTGTATGCAAAAGTTTGGGCACCCCTTTACAAATAACATTTTGGTGATTTTTAATTGAGAAGATGTAAACACAGCCTCTCTATGATATTGAATATAAAACAATATTTTCAGGAAAGATTAATGCATAGTTACTTTTTATGTCACAACTTGAACAGAAATAAAAATAATAATAAAAAAAAATTGGCATGTACAAAAGTTTGGGCACCTTACATTGTTAGTACTTAGTAACACCCCCTCTGGCAGATATCACAGCTTGCCTACGCTTTTTGTAGCCAGCTAAAAGTCTTTCAATTCTTGTATTTTGGATTTTCTCCCATTCTTTCTTGCAAATGGCTTCTTGTTTTGTAATATTCTTGGGCCGTCTTGCATGCACAACTCTTTTAAGATCAACCCACAGATTTTCAATTAAGTTTAAAGACATAATAACTAGACCTGTTATATATTTTGTTGAGTTGCGTACTTACATTACCACAAATGTTTACAATGATGTTCAAACTTAGAGAGATCTGTAATTTTATTCACGGCAACAGTCTGTTTGATTTGGTTGCATGTCAGTGGCGTCATATCCCTTTTACCCCTCTACTTGCAAGAATTTCCAGGAAACATGGGAAAGACCAGATGTTAGCTGATGTTATTTGTGGCCATTCCATTAAAATGAAATTACATAACATGAATATAACTTTAATTCATTACCTCGTCCATGAACATGATTTTGCCTCTTTTCTTTTCTTATGTCTGAATGACGTCAGATCGATTTTCATCGGCAATGGTGGTTGTTTCGTTTACATTATTAATTTTTAATTGACATTGTGGGTATATGTGATGTGCTGTTGTGTGCAGCTTTGTATTTTGTATGGTGTGTTCTTTGTTTGTTTTGTACTGTTTGTTGTTGCGCTGTTGTATGTTTTGATTGTAATGGACTACAGATGCAAATTAGCTTCAAGCTAACTCTGGTGCAGTGCATCATTTATGCTTAATACTGTTCAATAAATCAAATCAAACTCCCATGATCCCACGCTACTTCACAACATCATCCAACTCAGTCTTTTGTTATTGCTTAGATTGAGATACCCTAGCAGCAGAAATTACATACTGTATTTGAGTCAGGGGAGTATGATGGCCATTCCAAAACTTCAGCTTGCATCTCTTGAGTCTGTATGGCAGTATGTTTAGGATCATTATCCTGTTGTAGAAGTCATCCTCTTTTCAGCTTCAGCTTTTTTCCTAGACGGTGTGATGTTTGCTCCCAGAATTTGCCGGTATTTAGTGGAATCCATTCTTCCCTCCACCTGTGCAATGTTTCCTGTGCCACTGGCTGTAACACAACCTCAAAGCATGATAAATCCACCCTCATGCTTAACAGCTGGCAAGGTGTTCTTTTCATGAAGTGTTGCTCCTTTTTTTTATACAAACATACCTTTGCTGATTGTGGCCCAAGAGTTATATTTTAACCTATTGCCATTCCAGTAAATTTGTATAAAATTAGCCTAAAACACCTATCACAGGCATGCCCAAAGGAAATTGAAAGCTGTTCTTGAACCATTTGGAGTACCTGTAGGGTTTTGGTACCTTTTTAAAGGTAGCACTGAGGTTTTTTTCCCCAAAAGTCAGAATCACAGTAAGTGCTACTGGCACTGAGTAAAGTAGGTTTTTGTTTCCATCTGGATATTTTTTTTTTTTGCAAACAGATGCCTGCAGATGACCTATAGCTGGGACTTATTAGCTGGAAATGACAATGGGACCACAGCATGAAGCCTTACTTAGTCCAAGTTCAAATTTGATAACAATACTACAGAAAATTAATATTTTACACATTTTTCTAAGGGTATGTCTAGCTGTTCCAAAAAAGGCCATTTGGAGACTCCAAAGGACCCCTGCTTCAGAGTAACTGAATAACAGAGTAACTGAAGCATTAACAAATTACAGTGCTTTGTTCCCTTCTTGGAACTAAACTTTGTACATATAAAAGCATCAAAATAAGTGCGATGGTGGAAAAGCAGTTTATATAAAAAGCAGCACATGGCAACTATTTAAATTTACATAATTTCCTTGTTGTGGCTGTATAGAACCCATTCAAACTGCATATGGTCATTTTCAGAATTTCATTGGCTATACAAAGCACCAGCCATCAACATTATCTTCCATTTGGCTTGGTCTCAGGCACTTCCTTTCAACACAGACTCTTGTTGGCTCTTGTAGGTTGTGGACAGAACATGGAAGCTCGTATTGGGTCAGGTGAGGTGTTCATTGAAAGGTCAGAGCGCAGCTGCCATTTTGATACCAAAATATTGGAAATGTTTACATGCGAACTGAAGTTATGACAGAGAATACATGGAAGATTAGGCACATCTGCCAGCTAATTTGAAATGATGCGTCAGCAGTCCGTGGGTATTTATTGATGTAATAATATGTTTTGGACTAAATATTTTACTGGATTGGATTGACTTGACCTTTACAAATGTAACAAGACCATTTTTTCAATTTTAGTTTTATCAATGGGTGGAGTACTGTGAGGCTTCATAGATGAGTTGCATCAATTGTGTAATTGTTTGTTGGTGGTCTGACAGAGGCAGTGATTGTACCTGCTGTTGTGACTGTATCTTGAAATGGTTTGCATCAATTGATCAATTTCCAAAGATATATTACAGGAGTACCCACTTAAACTTAAGAGTTGTTTACATAGCATAGTTTTGTATTTAACAGTCCAACAGCCTGTTTCAACTTCATCAGTCCACAGCATTTGTTTCCACTTGTTTGTTGGATTTTATGATGTGAAGGCAAGTAAGGTTTTCTTCTACTGTCTCTTCCATGAAGGTCTTGTTCATGTAAGCATCACTGCACAGTGGAATGGTGCACACCACTCCTGAGTCTGCTAAATCTTCCTGCAGGTTTTTGCAGTCAAATAGGGGTTCTGATTTGCCTTTCTGACCAGTATACAAGCAGTTCTCTCTGAGAGTTTTTGTGGTCTTCCAGATCTCATCTTGACCTCCACAGTTCCCCTAAACTGCCATCTCTTCATTACATTTCACACTGTGGAAACTGCAAGCCGACAACAGTTGACAACGCTATCTTCTTGTAGCCTTCCCCTGCATTGTGGGCATCAATAACTTTCATTTTCAGAGTCTTACACAGCTGCTTAGAGGAAACCATGGTTGCTGAGTGTTCATACAAGGTTTGAAGAGTCAGAGTATTTATAAAGCTCTGAATTTGGCACCAGGTGACATTTCCTAATGGCAATTGCTGACATACTTCAGGCCTAACAAGCTGATTTAGAGTGTTATGGCACACACAGGGAAACCAGGGGCAAGTTAGGTGCAGCGGAGAACAAGTCAAACGGAGTCATGTAGGAATTTTCTTTTTTGAACTCTTTTTTCTTTAGCACAAAACAATCAGCAATCAAATGTCCTGTTTCATGATAATAGAAACAGGCATAGTGGAACCAGCAACTCACACCAGGGACTCTGGGGTGATTTTTGTCTCTCAGACGGAACTAAACAATCACAGGACACAGATGAAGAAAACACGTTTATGTATGTTAATGTAAATTCATCAGCAAGCACTGCTGCTTGCGAGAGGGTTGAAACCTTTCGCTCATTAAGATACACAATGATATTTTCAGGTAAGCAGTTTTTAAACTCCTCAAGCAAAAGTTCCTGCAACTCTGCACTCTCAGTGGCATGACAGCACTTAACAAATAATGTGCGTTTTTCATGTGCAAACTCGCCGTAATTTTGGTTGACAGTTTTTATACAATTCCCAAATTTTTGGCGATAAGCCTCAGGAACTAGTTCATACATGGAGAATGGTGGATTTTACAATCTCATTATCTAGACTCTGTTCTAGGGACAGACTTTTTCATAATTCCTGCATTTTACCTACTAATTTACATTGCAACAATATTGGCCACACATCTTTAGACCAGCGTAAAGCAGATGCAATACATTCAAATGCACAAAAGTAAGAATCAACTCCGTTTCTCTGAATGGAGGAACAAATGCCACATGCCTGCTGACATCAAAGCTATCGTGAGAGGCAGGCGTAGGTGATGTTACCTGATTGGTGGAGGCAGACACAGACACAAGGGGTTGTCCTTGCTCCAGCTCTGGTGCACTGCCTCCTGTTCTAATTCTCTGTTTCTCACCTGCATGTCTTTAATGCAGAGCACCAGCTGAAGCTCCTTGGCAGTCATGCCGGGCTCTGAATCAGAGGATCTATGTGAGGTGGAGGAGGTGGCATCTTTTTGAGCTCCAAATATTCAGGAGCAGCCACAGGAGGCTGTGGAAACACACCCTTCTCCCCCAGTTTTTCAACAAGGATTTGCTTTAGATCAGCTTTTTTGGCACTTGTACATAAAAGAAATTGGCAATAATCAACAAATCCACTTTTTTAAACTTATCCATTTTAGTTATCAAATGGATCTGTGTTAAAGTCATCCAACTGAAACTCCATCCTGTCTACACAAAGAAAATAACTCACAACCAGAAACAGCACACGTTACCTGCCGCAACTTACCCAATGACACAAAATCCAAAAAAAGAATGGACGAGCCCCCACAGTGTGACAAAATGCCCTCTAAGGTGCCCCCACAGTATGATAAAGTGCCCTCTAAGGTGCCACCCAAGTTTGATGAAGTGCCCTCTAAGGTTCCTCCACAGTATGATACAATTTGATCGTACACCAAAAAGTGAGACAACATGATGTGCCCTTTAAATGAAGATGACGTAATGCAGTGCCTATGAGTTGCCGTGGATGGGGTGAGCTGGAGGTTCTGTATGGGTGCCCATCTAGTGAACAAAAACAAAAAATGGAAAAAGGGAAATTTAGGGTTCCACTAAGTCTAACATACTGAAGAGCAAAATTGGGTGTCCTTAGATGAAACATTGAAAAAAGTATCCTGTAGGGTGCACTGTATGTGCGAAAAACATGGTGAAGTGCCCTTCAAGTGAAAAACATGAGATACTTTGCCCTATAAGATGCCCTTATGATGGAGTAGACAGCCCATTATGATAGAAATTAATGTCTGCTCAATGTAGGCTGACCATTAGGAAATAAAGTAGCCGTAAAACATGTTGTAGTTGTTGTAGCTGAGGTTATTCCAGCCAGCTAGCTAGATATGTACTTAACCATCTCTTTGTTAAATATTTGGTACAGTACAGTAAATTTGGTGTAGTAAAACCTTTAAGGAAATCATTAGAGTATTATTTACTCAAGATGTGTTTACAACCATTTATCTTAGATTAACTAGCACACGTAGAGAAGGAGATTAGCATTGGGTTACACTATGATTACAGAATGCCAAGAAGAGAGAGAAAATTGACGACAATACAAAGGGATCTGCAAAATGCAGCTAGAGGCAGTAAGGGAGGAGATGAGAGAGCTATAAAGGTATGTTTGCATTCACTATTAGCAATTAGAGGGATGCCCAGTAAAATTTAAACCTCTGCCTAGGCATGTTAAAAGGTTTTAAAAATGTATCCTGTCATTAAATCTGGAAGAGAACCTTTTGAGTAACCTTGCTAACAGACAAACAAACAGAAAGGAGTGAGAACAACTTCCTTAGTAGGGGTAGAAACATACATGACAAAGGCAAGAGGGCTAGTGCAGTTCTTGTGCTGTATGTCAGTGTCTTACCACCCCAAGCAACTGGAAAGGCATGACAAATGACAGAGCTGCCCAGTCTTTTAAGGATGTTTGCGAATTCTATGACATGGAGGAAGACAGTATTGTCACTGAATTGAAGTTGTTCTACTCCTCCTATGCTCTTCCTATCAGCAATGTCCAAGCTTTGCTGATGTTCCCTAAAGAAAATGATGTGGACGCAGTCTTTCTAAAGCTGATAAAACTCCTCAAAATAAATGTTACATTGCTGTTGTCCATTCAGAGGCACGTCCCAATTGACCATAACGAGGTCATTAATATTTACAAATTAATGGCCAAAAGAATTTTCCTTTTATTCACCAATCTTGCTTCTCTCTTCCCTGACAAGACCATTTCCATAGTTCCATGTTGTTACTACAGATGTGAGAAATAAACATTTAAAACATTATCTATTCCATATATTTTATTACAGAGATGTTTGCAAAATAAATGTTTAAAAAGTAATCCTTTTTAATACAGAGGCGTTTTTTTCTTATATTCTGAGTCACCCTATAACATGTTAATCTTAACTGGGGATGTAACCTTTTTACCAAACATGCATTGTTATTCTCTGCTGATGGGGACCCATTGAATGTGTCAGGTGCCCTTTATATTTTTTTACCCCTGCCCCTCAGACAGCTTGAGTCTGCCATTGGTGAGTACCTCCACGTAAAGTATATGAGGCATGCAGGGATTGTTTGTCCTGTATATCCTCTGTACTGCCAAATTTGCAGTATGAATGATTGTAACTGCATGTCAACAAGAAAATTGCTTGTCCATAACCCCTATGATACATTTTCCCATTACAGCATATTAAATGTAATATGCCTAAATGATTTTGGCAGCTAGCTGGGATGAGCTTTAATTGTGTTTACTGTTTTAAACAAATGATTATGATGACTGACCCTTTCACTATACAACAAACCCATAATCAGCTGTATGAGGCTGTAACCAGGACCTGCTTCTGCTCCAGGAGACTAAATGAAAGGAACCGACTCACCTAGCCTGTCTCACTCTCACCAAGAACTATCATCAACTCAAAGCTCAGAAATTTAAAAAAAAAAACAACAAAATGACTCAATCATTCTCTCCTAAATTGTCAAACTGTAGTGTTTCCTCTTTCAGATGTAAGACTTCAAAGGGGGGAAGTCACAGGTTTCACCTGATTGCCTGGATTTTAGTGTTAATTCTTAATTACTCATAGTTGTAATTAAGATTGAACACGGAGCTTTTCAAAGGGAAGGGAGCCGCAGTCGTGACTTCAGCAGTGCAAAGGCAATTATGGCAAAGAAACAGATAGTTCAGTTCTGGTCGAGGTGTAAAGGGATTTGTTTGATTGAAGACAGAGTAGGCACCAAGTGTGCTGTGGAATTCAACGTGTGTGTGTGTGTGTGGTAGACGTGGAGAGGTGGTGTGTGGTAGAGGTGTATTGTTCATTCTTTTATTAAGTCAAGTGTTTCCCCCAGGCATCAAGAAATGAAATGTTTTCCTCCTCTGAACTGCGAATGCTAGATGTGTTATGGTGTGGACTGAATTGCCCATTTGTGCATAGAATGAGGATTTCCAGTGGTGGAAGAGCAGTAATCTAAGGGCATAGTACATTAGAGGTTATGATAGATTGTTTTACACAGATATCAGTATATGACTTGAAACCCTTTGTCTTTTAGGATCACCACTACAGCTGCCTGCATGATGGACCTGCGCAGATACCCACTGGATGAGCAGAACTGCACCCTGGAGATTGAGAGCTGTGAGTGACATTGAGTTTGTATATGTGTTTGTCTGTCTGAGAATGGCCATAGTCCAAAGTTGTGCCTCTGGTAGCAAACATTCTTAATGTCACTTTCAGTTTAAAAAAGATACATTGTTGCATTTTAGTACTGATCTGTTTCTTGTTCACACTGACTATGTTTACATGCACACTAATACTCCACTATATGATACCGAATTTGATATGGGTCATGTAAACAGCATATTCCATTTGGATATTCCAAATTAGGCCTTATTCTAAATGTAGCATTTTCCGATTAAGACGTGGGATATGCTGATATTATTTGGGCTTTAGGAGCATTCTTTGGACTTGTATACAGCACATTTGGAATATGCGTCTTAATTGGGGTTACGGTCAGCTCTGTGTGTTGTAAACAAACCAGCTAGCCAACAGTTTGCAAGGCTGGGATAGAGATGCATGATGGATTGGTTGACAGAGCACGCTCTCTCTATAAATATAACTATAAATTTATATTATCAGTCATATCAATATCACTTATAAATATCAGGCAGCAGCTCACTAATGTTTTTCACCTTGCTGGTTTACTTCACTGCCTGCGGAGATCTTTTCTGTATTCCCGTTCCCACTGGAGCAGAGGGAAACCCTAAAAATCCTCTGCACATAAACGGGAATATTAGTGGAAGTAGAGTAGAATTTAGTCAGAGCACCAGTGTCTTGGTGATGTCATCCTGCATCATCAGTGCTACATGGAGAAATGTAATTCTGGAGATGGAAAGCACATGTTTCCTGAACCTGATGTGATTATTTATCTTCTCTGGTATCACAATCAAGATAAGAAATAAGTGATTATGAGCATTATTAGTCCAGACTCTAACTGGATCTGTCATAAATAATGATGAACATGTGTGAACAGGATGAAAAAGGTGTTTTGTACATATAGATAAAATTTAACATAAGACTGGTCCTTTAAAGCAGTACTCCACTGAAAATCTATCTTGTGAGTATCCTCAGGCCCTGTTCCCCAACATTATCATTGTATTGTGTGTTAAATGTCATCATTTTCAGTCAAATGTTTCTGTTAATTTTTCGGTTAGTTTTTTAAATAATTGTACGCATTAGTTGATATGTGTAGTTTATCTTTGTTTAGAGGTTTATGATCTGGTAGAAAGGTCAGTGTTGGGGGTAGATCAGCTGCTCAATCAGGCACAGTGGAAACAGATTTACATCATTAGGTCCCCTTAAAATTGTGTAGTGTTCTGTATGCTTTGAAAGCCTAGATTCTGAGTAGCTCACCCCATACTTACCTGAGCAGGTGATAGGTTCTGGTTAGGTGAGCCTGAGAAGGTAAAATGCCATTCAGTGGTCAGTAGGAAAGAGAGTAGGTGCCAGCTTGCTGTGAGGCAGATTTTATTTGTTTGTTTGCTTTGGCTTAAGTTTTTTTGTTGAATTTCCCAGGGTTTATTTTTGCTCCTACCTGCTGACTTGCTTCATTAACATCCCTTTAAAAGTTTCCAGTGCCAAATAATATTATCTGCGTTTTATTTGGAGTGGCAGCACTATGGTATGGGAGACCCAGAATACACACAGCAAAACATCTTAGAATGTATCAAAAGGTCCACAGAATCTTCTCAAACCACTGCTGCAGCATTATCAACCTCAACGTTCTTTTCAGTCCTCACTTCACCAATAAATCAGCAGATACACTGCTTCAGGAAATGCTTCAAAGCTAGGCAGTAGCATGACATAAAGTAGTGTATTTATCGTTTTAGGACATGCTGAACATAAAGATCAATAGCAAAAGAGGTGGCTGCTTTGAGAATCTCCTATTTTGGATTTGACATATTTTTTGCCTTGACTCTGGTTTGTCCATGAAGTAGCAATCTACGAATATTTTAGATATTTCAAGCTGGGTGTATTTCTACCATCCAAACTAAACCTGTGGCATATCCTACATGTAAAAATGTTCTTGATATTGAACTTAACCATCTCCAACAAGCTGCTGTCAATCAAACACGTGCACACACTGATGTCACATTGACGGTTTAACCGACAGTGACACTGTATGCCTCACACTGATTTGTCCATTGTATTTTAATATGACTAATTAACACGCAGCTTAAGTACACAGACTTATCAGCCACACAGGGTTGTTAAATTTCATTTAGCTTTTAATAGCTTTGAATGCTTCTCTGCCACAAATCTTTCCAACAATTGTTCCTGTCCACACAGTAGTTACCTCAGGTCAGAATCCAGTTCCTCCAAGCCTCCACAGAAGACTCTTTGGTCAATGAGGTCATGCAGCACTTTGCGCCAACTAACACAAAACTGGCATTTCTTGTTCAATCAGACCTGACTGAAGTGCCTCAGTTGAATAATGGATCCTACCAACATGCATAGTTAAAGTCCCATACATACTATATACACAGAGACACACTCAGGGCGAGGTGCAAGATGAGTGTGTGCCAGTCAAAAATTCACTGTATGCTACCTGAATGAGTAGATTGTATAAAACATAACACTGTATGGACTGAAACTATGGACAGTACTTTTGAAATCCATTTGTAGGATAGGAAACCTTTAAAAAACAGGTTCACAGTTTTTCAAGTCTGTCGTAAAACAGACGTGTCGTGAACACTGAAAAAGGTTTTCCTCACTGTCATCATTCCTCCTGTTCATACTGGCTATTAAAAGATCCCCTTCAAATGTGCTTTCAATGTAAGTGATGGGAGAAAAATAATTTTGTCATATTGTGCAAAAATGAATTTAAAAGCTGATGTGAAGCTTATATGAGGCGTCAGCAGTCTGAGTTAGTCATATCAAGTGGATATCTGACACATTTACAGTCCTCAGACAGTGTTTCTCTGTTGAGCTGCAGTAGAAGTATAGTAACAAAAAGAGGGACTTTTCATATTAGCTTCAAATAAACTTTTAAATACATTTTTGCTCAGAAGGAGGACTGTGGATTTTGTCCCCAATCACTCACATTGTAAGTGCATTATGAAGAGATCTTCTAATGGTCAGTATGAACAGGAGGAATGATTACAGCAAGAAAAACATGTTTACATGTTCATTTAGGCTCCTGACTGTTGTTTTAAGACAGACTTGAAAAATTGTGAACCTGTCCTTTAAGTTCCAACTCCTTCTTACTAAGGTCCTGCAGATGTCACCATGTAGGGCTGAGCACCATATCAAAGCAATTTATGTGTAGTTTGTTGTTTTTTTTCATATTTTTTCATCAGTCATTAAATACTGTAGAGCAGGTTTCCACTCTCTTACCACTTGTTTCACCTGAGCTCTAAGAGCCAGAGAGATGCAGTGATTACAGAAGGAAATACATCTATGACCCACCTTTACTCTCCCTGTTCAGATGTTTATTAAAAATATTGTACATGAAACTTCAGCTCACTTCTAGCTGGATATAACATTAGCAACCTGGTGAACAATCCCCCTACAGTGCACCAATAGGGTGATGAAAAAAAATCATAAATATATCAAGTGGCTGATGAGTTCGGCTTCATTCTACACTATGAGTCTTAATTAGGAAACGTTACAGGCTTCATATAAACATAATATGGCTCAGTGACAAAGTCACTAAACAAATGTACTGTTCAACATAATCACACTTGAATAAGGAATGATGATGATATGAGCCACCTTGTGTAAAATAAACTTTGACTCATTCTATTTAGTTTATATGCGAACTAAAGTTACAATATCATGAGTAATCATTGTACTAATTTTACACTTTCTTTAATAAATCAGTTTTTTGTTTCTCACAGTGAAATTACAGTTAACCTTTAAAAATGTTAAAGTCATTGATATCATGATCACTGTAAACCGTTGTGAACTCTGTGAGCTCCAACTCTAACTACAGTCTCTTCTTCTGTAGTTTTCCCCTCCACCATGGTGCATTTAAGCGCTGATATCCATTAATCTCTGTAATGTTCATGGAAAGGAATATGATGAAATTGAACTCTTTGTTTGGTATTCCTGCAAGTCTGGCATAGTGAACATTTCCTTTGATTAGAATATCTCTGCAGTTAATGTATTTAGATACCAGGAGAAACACGTTTTTGTTTTGTTGTGCCTGCCAATGTAGAGGCTGGATTATGTTCACTAGCAAAAAAATTAATGTCCAGAAAACATTACATTCTTGTACCACACCGGAGCCATGAGGAGGTAGTGGATGGTGTGTGTATAAAGCACAGGACACCCCAGAGAGTTCATGTCCTTCGTCCTACATGTGGTCATGTTTAGGCTACTTAACAAATTGATTAAGGATTAGGGAAAGATTCTGGTTTTGGTTAGCGTAAATGTTAAAAAGTGTTGATTTTATTATCATTCAGACCTTCTCTTACCTTAACCGGGCGCTTTTAGATGTCTAAACAGAACCATAAAAATCGTAATCACGCAGTTGCCACAGTTTGTTATAGTAAAGTGGGGCATAATAATAACAATAATGTAGAATTTCTGCAGATTAACTCTACCTAGCTATCAGTCAATCAAGTGTTTCCTCACATTTTGAAGTCATGCTGGTCTTCTCACATATACATTAACTTGGGGGAGGGGGGGGTGGGGGGGAAGCAAAATCATAATGAAGGCCTTCCAGTAATGAGAAAGAGCTAATTCCCTGAAATCCTGCAGCTGCCTTTAGATAAGATGGAGAATCTGAGGAGAGAGGCTAGCTGGCCCAATTAAATTGGTCTAATTACTGAAAGGGCAGCGGGGGCCTGTTTCACTCTGGTTCAGGCTGTAGACATAGCCCAGAGACCTGCCAGGAAAAGTAAAGGGAAGGCTTTAGTGTTGTTCCAGTTGAGCATGTGGGAAACTGGAAGATGTTCAGCAGTTTGTGGGGTGGATTATGTTTATATTTAGTGCTGGACCGAGAATGTTTCACTGTTATAATTATTTCTGATCCAGGTGTTTCAAGACTAAATTAAAAAAAAACTAACTAGCTAACTAACTAACTAGTCAAGACAGTGTTTATGGTCAAACATTTGTTTTGTCATTACTGGGGCTCACTCCGCATTGACACTGTGCCCTGCACTGTTCATATTAGATATGAGTACCCATCGGGTTTTACACATTATAGTACACTAGTTTAGAATTATTTTACTGCAGTGGAAAATTAACATCATGAAATCTTGTCTGTATTTGTGTTTTTTTTCCTTGATGAAGTTTCATTATTTGTCAATGTATGGCTATTTGTGCTTAAAGAACGCTTGGAAATGTTTATTCTCCATGGAATTATCAGTTATATTCTTTTGTATTTAGCCCCATTGACAAGCCACCTTATTGACGCAGTTTACCTCAAACTTGCACCCATTCAGAGTCATAAATCTGAACTGAGACATCACGCAAATACTACTGGAATCAATGCCAGTTTTTCCTTGTGATAAATTTAAACTAAAATTATAAAACAGCTTATTTTCAGTGTCTTGTGCTATAGTCACACTGGACTAGAATTATCTGTGGACCTCATGATTTATGATTTGAGCACCACATTTACATTGGACAGACAGCATCTGTGTCACTGATTGCATTCTCCTTCTCAAGCTGCACCTGAATACTGAGTATTACTTTAAAAGCTCCCATCAAAAGCTTCTGCCATGTGCATATTTGTACAGAGCCACATTTTGTTTCACATGTCAAAAAGGTGGAGACTGTGTATTCAGGTTTTTCCTGTGTGGCGGGTTTTCAAAGTATAGAAACAAACCCCTGATCAAGCTTTAACTATGATATTAAATGGGCATCGACCAATCAATGAAGTTTTTGTATGCAATCGTTCAGGCACAATCACAGTGAAATGCAATCCACATCAGTTCCTTCAAACTGTGCAATAAAAATAGATTAAGTAAGTAATGATTAGGAATACTTTAAAAAAATATATGATGGAGGTGCTGTGGGAGCAGTGACCTCATTTAGGATCCTAGTGGCCTGAGGGTAGAAGCTCTTTCTGAGCCTCTCAGTGCTGGCCTGGTGTATCTGGTATCTTCCTCCCAATGGCAGCAGGGAGGTTGGGATCCTTAATGATTCTCCTAGCCTTTTTCTTGCAGCACCTGGAGTAAATATCCTTATGAAAGGTAGAGCATGGCCTATTGTATGTTCAGCAGAATGAACCACTCTTTTCAGGGCCTTGCAGTCCTGCTCAGTATTGTTTCTGCACCAAGCAATGATGTCCCCCATCCCAGTGGTGCAGGAGTAGAAATTCCTCAGTATTGCGTATCCTCTCTGTATTTGAGAGGATACCCGGAATTTCCTCAAGTATCTGAGTTGAGACACTCTCTGCCTTGCCTTTCTCACCACTGAGTCAGTATGCAACCTCCAGGTCAGGCCCTCGGTGATGTGGACACCAAGGTACTTGAAGCTGTCTACCCTTTCCACCGAGGATCCATTGATATTAAGGGGGATGTTGTTTTTCCCTGCTTCTTCCCAAAGTCCACTATCAGCTCCTTAGTTTTGCTGATGTTAAGGAGTAGGTTATTGTCCTCACACCAGTGGGTAAGGTCCTCTACTTCTTTCATTGTTTACTGTGATCAGGCCCAACACAGCTGTGTCGTCAAGTCCAACAAAAAATGGCTACACAATTGTGTGTGTACAGGGAGTACAGCAGGTGGCTCAAAACACAGCCCAGGGGTGCTCCATTGCTAAGGGTGAGGGTAGAAGAGGGGTGTCCGCCTAGCCTCAGCGCCTGGGGTCTGGCCATCAGGAAGTCAAGGATCTACATGCACAGTGGAGCTTTGTGGTAAGCCTGGAGGGAACTATGGTTTTAAAGGCTAAACTGTAGTCAATGAACAGCAATCTCACATAGTTCCCTTTCTTGTCTAGGTGAGATAGGGTGGTGTGGAGGATGTGTGCTGTGGTGTTTTCCATTGATTGTTTGGGATGATAGGCAAAGTGTAGTGGGTCGATAGTGCTGGGTAGTGAGGAGCAGATGTAATTCTTGACCAGCTGCTTCATCACTACAGAGAGTGAGTGCTGCTGGGCGGTAGTCATTCAGGCAGGCTGGTCTTGTTTTCTTGGCACAGGAATGATGGTGGACTTCTTGAAGCACGTGGGTATTACGGACTGAGCCAGGGACAGGTTGAATATCATTATGAACACTGGCACTTTTTGGTCAGCACATATTTTGAGAACCTGCTCACTGATATCGTCTGGTCCTTTCTTGGTGTTCACATGCTTGAAAGCCCTCCTGACGTCATGCTCAGAATAGGTGATAGGTGTGAAAGGTGTTCCCACCCATCCATTAACCTTGCTTTTGCTTGCTAGTTGCAGATGACATCAAAGCGAGCATAAAAGTTGTTAAGCTCACTTGCTAGAGACACATCAGCACTTGACAAGGAGGGGGGCTTGTAATCTGGCATAGTTGTTAGACCTTGCCACATGCTTCTGGAGTTGCCCTCTTGGAATCGTAGTTACATTTTCTTCCTGTGGTCCCTTTTTCTTCCTTTACTGTACTTTTGAGTACAGTTGCTTCTGTTTCACAAATTAAATCCACCACAAACTCAGTGAATCTATTTATGTCATCCTTGACGTCGAAGGTGATGTCCTAGAACTTGTTCCAGACTGCTTCATGTAGTGCAGACTGTAGGGCAGCCTCTGATTGATCATTTCCTGTAGATCACTGTGATAATGACTGATGTAAATTCCCTTGGTAGAAAGTGCAGTCTGCATTTGATTGACAATAACTCCAGATCAGGTGAGCAGGAGTGGGATAGAACTTTAATATTCCCACCGGCACACCAATCCTTATTCATCATAAAGCACATGTCCACTCCTTTTTCTTTCCAAAGTCCTCTGTTTTGTTGGATTGATATACAGAAAAATAGTAACCTGGTTGAATGGACATTTGGAAACTGATGTGGGTGCGGAGATTGTCCAGTTTATTATCCAACGCCTGTACATTGGCTAGCAGTACGCTTGGCAGAGAAGATCTTAGGCTGTGAACACAGCCAGTGTTTAATGCCTCCATGTTTTTCCTGGTGTCTCCTCTGATGTTGAGATGAATGCAGGGATGGTTTTGCTTGTCTATGTGGTCAGGATCATAGCTGGTGTTTATCCTCTCCACATTTTCCTCAATATTTACAGTGTTTAATGTTTACATTTGAAAACCTTGTCTGGCCAAGTAGCAGAGTTGACTGGATGAGAGTTTCCAAAGTGGTGAATTGACCATTTCCCTATGCTGACTCGTAGTCATATATTATCATTGTTCAATATTGTCCAATATTATTTACAAAAGTTTAATAACAAAAAAGTTTAAAAACAAACTTAGCGGAACTGATGGAGAGGTGACTGGAAAGGTCTGTGCCTTTTAGTCACATTTTAGGAAATACACTCACTTTCTTTTTGACAGTGACAAGGATGTATTTGGATGTGTGTGTTAAGTCTGGAGTTGGACACAGGTTGTGATTATTGTAGCTTAGAACTGGAAGCAGGGGAAAACAGCTAGCCTGGCTCTGCCCAAAGTTTAATCTGTAAATAAAAAGAGAGACGTTTGTTGGTTTAAGGGGATTCTAAAAATATTTCTCTCATACATTCATCATAGTTTGTTTGGCTTTCATATGCCTGAAGAATTGCTATTTTTGGTGTTTTCTGTGTCAATCCAATATTGAGTTATGAGACACCTGACGTCATTACTCCATGTTTGCTTTTGCCCACTCATGTTTCATCTGGTTAATCATTTTCTCACCTCCATCAACACCACCACCAAAATCATCAACCCATGATTTACAGCATAAGTTTGGGGCAGTTTGTTTGTAATGAGAAAGCCAACCACTAATTTTATTACTTCTGGTAGGTAGACCAGTTATTGTTTATGGACCAAAGTTTGGTTACAGCATTCTCATCTGTTCATGTGGACAGTACCAAGTAAGAAATAAAAAACACTCCTGAGTTCCAAACTAAACATGGCAGGTGTGAAAGTGCCCCCAGCTGTCAGCGTATCACTGCATTCTGTTCATATATGCTGTATTTTCCCTGGATCCAAATGTACTTGTCCTTGTGTTTCAGCTATCATTAACTTGTTGTGTTCCGCTGCCTTCCTCAGATGGATACACCACTGACGACATTGAGTTCTACTGGCAGGGAGGAAGTAATGCAGGATCAGTCACTGGGGTGGAGAACATCGAATTGCCCCAGTTCTCCATCATAGACTACCAAACACTCTCCAAGAAGGCCGTGTTTGCCACAGGTAACAGAGAACAGAGTCATAGAGCGTCAGTTCAACCCTTTTGACTTGTAAATTTTAGTAGGAAAAAAAACATTGAGGGGCTGGAATTCCCTGGTAAATTATATAATAACACACATTTCCACAGCAATAATTCCATCCATGTTATACTCACCACTCTTTGATTCTGTTGTAAGCTGCTGTCACTGGCTCAGATTCAGGTTATTGTAACCTTCCTTTTGACATTGTTACAGACACCAAACTCAGCACTGACCAACACACTTCCAACACTTTATTTTAGCCATGTCTAGCCCCCTCTAGCCACCCTGTACTTCGTGTCTTTCACAGGCTCTTATCCGCGACTGTCCCTGAGCTTCAAGTTGAAGAGAAACATTGGTTATTTCATCCTGCAAACCTACATGCCCTCCATCCTGATCACCATCCTATCCTGGGTCTCCTTCTGGATCAACTATGATGCCTCGGCTGCCAGAGTAGCCTTAGGTCAGTGACTTTTCAATTCTTTACAGATATATTTGCTGATACTACTGAAACTCTCATGAGGAACTCTCTGTTGTCTCACAGTCAGGAGTCATTGTCAGGTTTGATTCCTGGCCCTCTCTGCTGCAGTTTCCCAAATTTCTTGAGACATAAACATGAGATGTGCTGGAGACTCCATCACTGATAGAGCATCCATCACTGTCATGGTGGGGGAGGAGGGGTGCAGACCAACAAGGAAGCCTGAATCTCTTATTCTGCTGTGCTACAGAGCTCCATTGTCCAAAAAACTAGTATAAAATGCAAAGTCAAAATATAGATCCTCAGTGTAGAGATACGTCACTCTGTGAAGGGGAATTCAGTCTACCTGGAGGGCTTTTAGTTGGTACACTCTGCCCTGAGGGTATGTGCAAATGAGTATTCAGACACGGCACATGGTGTTTACAAGCCAGTATTTCCCCTGGAGGACTGTGTGCTCCTCTGCATTCGAAGATAAGTACTAAAGTATATATAGTATACAGGTACCTCTTATACTCGTATAAAGTATGAGTATATTGCACATTAAATACTGTATATTTAAATATGTAACACTACATGGATTGGAGGGTGTATCAAGCATTATGCCCAAACACCACTGTGACTATATAGGAAGAAGCAGAAAGAAGAGTCATCTATTGATGCCACTGGTTTCAGTTAGATATAAGTTTTGTTTTTTGTCATCCTTGTAGTTTATCAAGAACTCAGTCATTTTCTATTATTGGGAGGCTTAAAGGATACAGCTGGCAAACAAGTATTGTGTGTGTGTCCAAAGCCTGATATATCTTATTCCTCTGTGCTGTAGACCTCTGTTGTTGTCCAAAACTTATTATAAACATGTCAATGAGCCACACCACTGCACTACATGACATGTTCCTTCAGCCATGAACACAGTGGTCACCATAGTTTGTTTAGAAATGGCTCCAAAGAGTAAAAACAGCAATAAGATTATAACTCAGAGGAGAGGTTCCTTGTTCACTGCACTTGCGCAGGAATGCAGTTCCATTTAAAGAGCTTCACTAGCTTGTTGTGTTACATATCACAACCTCTTGACTGTACTACATTATAAAGTCAAGTTTCCAAGTCACTTTGGATACACATACAAAGACTTGGATACACATACAACACTTGCAAGTAGAGTTCATTGAGTTCATTGTTGGTTTGGCTCTGCACATGAGATTTGTTGACTATAAGAAAAATATAGAAGATTGCCAGCCTGTTATTTTATATTTTTATGAAAAGATCAAAACCAACAATGTGTTAGAACATCTCTCAATACTTTTTGACTTCCCTACCCTACCTCTTTACAAACATCTCACAAATATAGTTTTATTTTTAGCCATGCTGGCTGGCTTTAGAGATTGCAAGGTCGGTTGCTTGTCAATCCACCACTTTGGTGGTAATTTTCGTATTGTCCTGTAGAGGAGAATGGGTGCTCCTCTGTGTTGTTGTACTTATTTGTATTTTTGGGCTAGAAAGACAACTGAATTTCAGCTTTAAAATAAACTACAGTATACCATACAGTATAAAAAAATCGATATAATTATCTCTTTTGTGGAGAAAAAGTAAGAGTGGTTTGTCACCACTTTGGGCAAGTATACTCTAACCACATGGACATCCTTGTGATACATTAGTTACATTGTGATCATTAGTCTCCATTCCACTGCAATGGCAAGAGAGAGCCCTCTCTGTGAGTTGGCCTGCTGGAAGCACTTGAGTTATTGAGGTGACAAAGGCATATCAAGTCAATGGCCCATCCATTCCAGTGTTTATAATAGCCATTAGTCTTCCATTACTCAGGTCGTGTCGTGTGTGAACCAGAGGTGAGTCAGAGTGCAGCACTGCCACTTAATTACAGCCACTTTAGTAGATTTTACAGGAATTTGTTCTCTTATGTGAAGCAGTAGCCATCTGTGATAGTACAGTACACATAAGTCGGTTTTAGGGAAGGCAAAGGGAAAGGAAAGCTCTACCCAGCTTAAACCCAACTTTCACTTCACCAGTAGATACCTTTTTAACATGAATACATGGAAAACCAATTAAACACAACACAGGAATGTAGCTCAACCCGTGCTGGAGACCTTCCAATTTTTTCTACTTAACTAAACACATCTTCTACCTCTGTACTGGATGCTCAGAGATCAAATTGTTAACAGTCTTTACATCTGACTCTGCAAGATGACAAATGTTTACCTACTTATTGACTAATATGTATTATGTTTGCATGCATGCTTGCCTTAGTATTTGTGTCACTATAAAATGTGTAAAGGCTCAAACATACTGAAAGCGATCATTTGACGCACATCAATTGATGCTCCTATGGCGCACTGCAGGCATCAGATTTGAAATTCCAAGACCACAGAACCAACACAGGTTTGTCATTTTGTTCTTTGCATTAACCGCTGCATTAGTTGGATGTAATGAATGAATGAAAAGAGAAGAGAAATGCAGAGGAGGAAAATTAAACTGAAACTAAGAGCGTCTGTGTCCACAGAAAATCATCTGTTGACTGTTTGATGGTTATTTATTTATGCTTTAAAGCGTGACTGCCGTGAAATAATCAGAATGTAACATTTTATTTCTCTCATTCAGAGGTTTTGTTCTCACTACCACTCACTTTCCTTACTTGACCACCGCCGCACTGTCTCTCTCTCTTTCTCTTTCGCTCGCCGGTGCTCAGCTGGCTTGTCCTATCTCTCTCTTTTTCAGCGGCAGAGAAAACTGGGTCCTCATTTGACGCTCTAAAATCGAAACAAGGTTGGAGTTGGGGTGTCAAGACATTTTGACGTGCCTCATAACGCTTTTAGTGCATGTTCGGCCATCAAAAACAATAGGTGTACTTCAAAAGACACGTTTAGGCCTTAAGAGTCCACAGCCACACTAGAGGCTCTGTGGTTGTATGTTTTGAGGTTTTTGAGGTAAATGCTAATGTAGGCATGCTAACATGCTCACAATTTAACACAATGTTACAGTAATATGCTGAATTTTAGCCACTAATGTTAACCCATAGACTGTAAAAAATAATGGACATATCCACTGTGACATCACCCATTGGTTTGTGGACTCCTGTTTTGAAGCCTCAAGTCACCATCGCCATTTTGGATTTTTGGAGCCAGAAGTGACCATATTTGGAGGAGAGGGTGGAGCTGACCCTAACGCTAGCTGCTAGCTGTTAGCTTGGTTAGCACAGTGCATTTACAGTTAACTGTGATAATGCTAATGCTAATTTTCACTAGAGAGAAACATTAAAACAGAATGCACTTGCTGGAAAAAACTGAACATCTGACTCCTAAGAGGGTTTTTTAGTGCAACCAAACACTGAACAAGACTTTTTTAGGTGACCAAAATGTTACAATTAACTTTCATGACCTGAAAACACACTGAAATAGCGATGGCTATGGCTACACTCAACTTCTGTGAATCTGGGGTTACACCATGGTTATGTTACCTAACCAATGTTGTCCTCATGCTAGCAACTTGCCTGTGACGGCACCCACCTGTAATTCAAAGTGATCACGCCCTTAATTATGCATAACTTTAAGTCTTAATGAAATATAAATTGGTGAGTTACATAAAAAACATTTTTTGTACCAGGCTGTAAACATTTTTATTTTTACTGTAAACTTGGGCATTTTAACATGGGGGTCTATGGGGATTGACTGGTTGATGGAGCCAACCTCAAGTGGCCGTCTGAGGAACTGCAGTTTTTGGCACTCCTGCATTGGCTTAATTTTACAGCCCAAGAGGTTGCCGCTTGTGTTAATCATGGTCACCAACTCAGCATGTTAGAATGCTAACATTTGCTTATTAGCACTAAACACAAAGTACAGCTGAGGCTGATGGGACTTTGACTAGTGTTGCAGGTATTTGGTCATAAACCAAAGTATTGGACAAACTGAAATTTTGACCTGATGGTGCTGGATGAAAAGTGAAGGGATCACTAAAGTTATTCCAATTCATCCGGTGGGGAACATCAATATGAGTATCACATTTCATGGCATTTTATGCAATATTTGTCAAGATATTTCAGTATGGACCATAGTGGTGGACCATGTGACTCATCAACATATTTCTATTGCATCCATCTAAAGACTGTCATGGTGATTGGGAGTGTTTTTGAAAGCACAAAGCTACAGGCTTCTACAGCCTGGAAAGAGACTCTTAAAAAATCAAATATGTTAGCACCTGTATAAGTAACCATGGAGGAAATGATCACTGTTCCTTTTATCACCCACAGATAGTGTATACAGTATGATGGTTGTTGACTGCCCCATCCTCCCTCCTCTCTGTCTGCAGGTATAACTACGGTGCTGACTATGACCACCATCAATACCCACCTCAGGGAGACTCTGCCCAAGATTCCGTATGTCAAGGCCATTGACATTTACCTGATGGGTTGCTTTGTCTTTGTCTTCCTGGCTTTACTGGAGTATGCCTTTGTCAACTACATCTTCTTTGGTCGAGGTCCTCACCTGCAGAAGAAGGTGGCAGAAAAGGCTGCAAAGTCCAACAATGAGAATAAGAGTAGACTGGAGAGCAACAAAGTGCAGGTGGGAAAGGGGCTTCATGAAGGGGTTCTCATACTACTCATACACTCATACTAGACACACCAAGCTAATCAATAGCATAATCAATAGCATAATTTACGCCCCCAAAATTGCTGTACACATAAGGCCTCCTGTTCTGCTCCATAAGCAATTTTTATTCCTTAAACTGTCCAAACCAAGATATAAAAAGAAAAAAACATATGTATATATATATATATATATATATATATATATATATATGTATATATACACACACACAGACACACACACACACACATATATATATATATATATATATATATATATTTAAACCCCAAATTCAGATGCATGTTTCAGATGCTGTTAGACAATTCAACAAGCACAAGATCTGAAGCATACTGATGCCACATTTTACTACATGTACTTCTTTACTGACGCTGCGAGGTGTGGGATTTCCAATGCTGGAAACAATGTTTGCCACAAGGAAGGTTGTATATTTTATAGAAAATATACAACCTTCCTACAGTACAATTAGTGTATCTTTGATTCTTATTATATCACTTCATCTCCTTTCGTTCCTGTGTATACTGCCTCCTGATAATAATTAGATACATGCTAAAGATGCTAAAGATTGTAATGTAATTTCATATTTGAGTAATATAACAGTTTTTGTCAGCTGGAGTAGACATTTCACCAAAATAGAATGCTATCTTGTTGTCAGGAAACTAGTCACTGACTGGCTGTTTTTTTGGGTTTGGTGACAAAGTGAAGTCAATATAATCTGATAACCTCTTTCCTCAGGTTGATGCTCATGGCAACATCCTCCTAACCAACTTAACCAGTGAGATGGGTGGAGCAGACATGATGGGTGCTCTCAACGACCCTCGGGCTACAATGTTTTCTTACGACAGTGCCAGCATACAGTACCGCAAGCCCATGACCAGCCGAGACCTCTACGGACGACCAGCCATCGACCGGCCAATGGGCCACAAGAAGAGTCGCTTGAGGAGGAGGGCCTCACAGCTCAAAGTCAAGATCCCTGACCTCACGGATGTCAATGCCATAGACAAGTGGTCCCGTGTTGTCTTCCCAATCACATTCACATTCTTCAACTTGGTCTACTGGCTTTACTATGTCCACTAGGGTGGCGACAGCCAGCCTCTATGGCACCACCTCTGCTAGTGATTTGTTAAAAAAGCTACCTAAGTCTTATACAGCGATGAAAATGGAGAAGTGTTCAGCCCATTTGTATAAATCCTGTTTTGGAATGAGGAAGTGCTGGATGTCTTTACAATGTAAATACAATTTAATATATAATATTTAAATATATATATAACAGAGGTATAATTTATTAAAAATTCTATCACTTTTGCTGTACTCATCCATACAAAATAGATATAGATAAAAATAATATGGACTTTAAGACACAGTAAAGGTAGGGTATTTCTAAGTCCAAACTTGCCAAAATGACTTGGTGATTCCAACATTATGGGCAATGATCTTTCATTTGTTTGATCTCTTTTTCTTACCTTCTGTTATCTCACTTTTTGCATGTAAATGGAACACAACTTTTATTTGCTTATAAGGTCAAAAAACCAGTAAAAAGAAAAAGAAGCCCAGCGCAAAAACAGTGGGTAACTAAAACAATTTTCACTTTCTCTTGTGATTAAAACTGATCTTATGATTGGAGCTCATCCAGCAAATTAACGGGAAGATGTTTGGTTGAATTCCATCATGATAATGTTGTCCTCATTTAGTTTAAGCTCAGTGGAGTGGAGTTGGATGTGTATCATTGTGTTCAAATTCCTCTCTGACAGCCATCTGTGAGCTAACAAACACGTTACATTGCTTTTCATGAATGATGTTATTTTGTTAGGATTGTGCTGAGTGCATGTGCATTTTATGCTTTTGCACTGTAAAACAAACTCAGTTTACTTTTATTTCTGTAAAAAAAAGAAAAAAAAAAGCTTTGCGTGGCTCTACAGCGCCACTCTGTATTATAATCATTATTACTGTATGCTTTCGAACAATCATTGCATTTAAGGTAAGTACAGGACAGATGTTAATTGGAACTTCACTAATCTCTCAAAAACTAAATGTATTCAAATTTTTACCTATGATATTCTCACAGCGTCTGTGAGCATGTACAATGTAATTTTCTTTAAAAGAAATCAGGTAAAGAATGACCAATGATGTCACCACTCTTTCAAAACCACATTTCAAATTTCAAGCCCTGATAAAACACGCTGTGGGTGTTGAAACACCAGTGTCCTTTGAAAATTAAAGACTGTTACTGAACATTGGTATCAGATACATCAAATTATATTGTATGTAACTGTTACAATTGCATAGAGCTTCATCCACCTCAGTGTGATAAATAATTAAAGGGCAAGCATGAGGTCAGTCTTGTTTTTCAGTGGATGGGCTTTTAGTTTATTATCAAGGCCTTGTTTTCAGGGGATCAGTTGTAAAGCCCAAGTTCAAATTTCAACCATATGACAGTCATATTGAAAATACAGTTTGTAATGTAATTTTATGTACGCAAGTTTATGTAGTATCTCTTTGCTAGGCCAATACCCATAGGTATCATGTCCATACATAAGTCTACACTTCACAATTTACATCTAGTGCCACTGTTCATTGCCAATGCAGGAAGTAGTGAGTCCTTTATGTGATGAGGCTGAGAGCAAGGGTGTTGTCTCACTTCTAAGCAAAATCCCAGAGTTTATGTCCTGTCCTGTCTTTTTATTCATTGTAACCATGCTCTTTTCCTAACCTTAACCAAGTGTTTTAGTTGACGTGCAGATTGTAGAAAGCGAGAATTTGTCATTTTGGAAATTATTGCTCAATTAATAAGATTTGAAGATGTATAGGAGCTTTGATGTCTGCCATGTGGGCATTGATTGACAGTTGGCTTACCTGTTGCTCTCCCCGGCTCTGGGACTCAGACTGAGTTGGACTGTTATCACAATATTTCAGTAAGTTTAATGTTACTTGATAACGATACCTGCCATGTTAGTTAGCTAATGTTAGCCCAAGTGTGCAGTGCTCATTGTTCCCAGTAAGCTAGCGTTAGCTCCGGTCCGAGGTAGTGGGGCATTTCCAGAGCATGAAAGGCCAGACACCCAGACTCCTTATTTGGAAAGTCCTTGATCAAAACAGAAAAAATGGCGCCAACTATAAGCAGCAACTCTGGGCTTCAAACGGGCTCCAGTGCAATTCAATGGGTGATGTCACAACTCACTACATCCATCTTTATATATAGTCTATGGTTTGTGTTCATTCAAAAGTGTTGGTAGGATTAATTGAATGACCTGGCCTCTTATGGCTAGGTCATTCCACCTGAATGTTCCTCAATCAATAGCACTGAAGGGGACCATTATATTGTAGAAAGTTTCCATCATCCACTTTGAGGTGCATGGTAGGCATGGATGGATGCCAACTCCAGTTTGCTATGATGTAAAGGTCTTCTTATGTGTTGGTGCTGGCATCAAAGTGTCAATCTGCAGGTTATCCAGTGTAAGCCAGTAGTTAATACCTGCCAATCCATTAACATCTCACCCACAAGCACGTACAGTTGTAACCATGTATGGTCTATAACTGATGTTATTTAGGCAACTCACTGACTGAGATTGTAGTATTGGAGATGGAACCAGGATTCATCAACTACAAAATCTTGACTTTTCTCAGCCTGCTCCATCACCAGACAAGGATGGTTATTTTGGACAATTCTGCAAAAAACAGAAACAGTTCAATGAATTACAACTAATTAATTACATTCAGTGTTTTTATTGCAATGCCAACATTTTTTAAATTCTCGCTTTCTACAATATCTGCGCATAGCAACTATGGTATGGTTATGGTTAGGCAACTGCTCTTGTCTGAATCAGTGGAGTTGGTAAACTTGTTGTGTTTTTTTGTTGGTTCTCATTGGACAATTCCCAACCTTACATATAAGGTTGGGAACTGTCCAATGAGAATATAATTCCAGTAGAATACACTTTCATCAGTTTCCCATTGACAAGAGAGTCACCTTGTGTAGTTATCTGCTGTTCTACCCCCACACAAGTAGAGTGAGACACATTGTGGCCCTGTTACACCTGGCATTAACATGTGTCTTGGGTGATCCAATCACAAGTGGACAGCTCTAAGTACAGGTGTGAACATACCCAAGACATATTGAGGATGCTAGAGAAAATCAGTAGTATGGGCATTTGATTTTCATGAGGGGGCACACAGTGCATTGTATATTTGTGTATCCTGTTATCAAACAAGTTGAACACAGCTTTGGACGGAGGGTACATGGACCCTGCCGGTCCTCCCACCAGCTAAAAACAACAATGAATTTCATCTTTGCAAACGGAAATTATGTAGGCTATGTGTTTATTTGCATATAGAGCAGGGAAGTGAGATCCGATCACAAGTGGTCACTCAAGACGCATGTAGAGAGGTGTGAACAGACGTACATAGAGCTGTCCACTTGTGAAAGACGCATGTTAATGCCAGGTGTAAATAGGGCCTGTGTGTAAATCCTTGCGCTGATCAGTCACCAGACATCTCCTACATTCTTACTACATTTGTAGACCTACCAAGGTCTGCATCACTCACAGCAAACGATGAGGTTATGAGGTTTCTTTGTGTTCTAGTCTTTCCATTGTTTAACTTTGAAATTGCTACCTTTAGCATGCCCATAAACTTGACATTCTTTGTGATACTATTTAGTTTGAAGGCCATACTCTTCTCACATACAAAGCAAACTGGGAAATGCAATTACTGTTGCACACACCTCATTTTTGTAGTGACGTTAAGGGTAAAATGGGATCACTCCTTTGGTTGTACTGGTCACTGGTGTTTGTATGTAGTGAGATGTGAATGTTCACAATGAAATCAAAAACTGAGTTTTCTAAAAAGATGAGTCTTATTTTCACAGTTTTTGGCCATCATTTCTATTAGGTATGCTAACATTGTGCTCAGTAAGTTAATTGCTGGGATCAGGGAACATGGCAACAGTCAGGCTGTTCAAGAAACACAAGTAACATGATCAGACAGGTTGTAAACAAAACAGCTGTCATCCAGATCATCTAAACCATTTTATATGGAGGTCAAACTGAAAGTGAGTATCTGAAATATCTGTAATAAGAGATCGGGGACAAATTCAAGTTGGTATTTTCCAAAGTTAGTCCTTTTGGTTTGAAATTATCTTTGTGTTTCCATAGACAGTGTTTTCTTGCTGGTCCATAGTGGAGGGATAAATTCTGGTAGTCATATGTAGGTTTGCTGCTGGGACAAAACCCTTGCAATAAACCTAAACAGGCCCACTAGGATGAAGATAGCCACTTTAGACTGCTAAGTCCTCATAAGACTGCCATAGCTACTATTGAGTTCACAGAGGTCATGTCCTATTGTTAAATTCAATTTGGAGTTTTAACGACATTATGAGGAGTTTACATTCTACAGTTGTCACATCTGACACATCGTGGGAGTTTTTGTTAAAAATGATAATTATTAAATTATACTACAAGGATTTTGTATTTTTCTACCAGAAGTATACCATGGTAGTGTGAATGGGGACATGACATGCTTTTTGTGATTTCCTGTCATTTTAAAGACAATTATAACGCCAGATGTCTATGTTAAACATAGTCAAAGTTCCAAAACTTAAGCTGAAAGTATGTAAAAATGCCACTCTCAAGTCAAAAGCCAACGTTTCAGCCTGCCCTGAACACTGCTGTAGTCTTCGCTGCTAAGGTTGTTGCTAAGGTTGTTCCACATGATGTTCGCATATTTTGGATCGGATTCATGCTCAGCATGTACAGATGTATTTGAGAAGTTTATATTTAGAGTAAAGAATGGGAAAAATAAACAAAATCTGACTACAGTTGTTTATTTACGTAGCCTCTGGAGCTGGTGAGGGCCAGCTTCCAGGAGCTAACCAATCAGAACAGATTGGGTTCAACGGGAGGGGGGCCTTAAAGAGACAGGAGCCTAGGCAGCTTTTTTCAGACAGAGGCTGAACTGAGGGGCTGCATAAAGGGTCCATATAAGTTAATAAGGAGTTCTTTTGAACTGAAAATCATGCAAAGATATTCTAGTGAAGCCCCAGAATATAAATATAGAGCTAGAAATGTTATGTCCTCTTCAAGTAGGCTTTGAAACAGCATTTCAATCATCAGGCAGGGAGATAAATTTAACAGGAAATATAACTGAACAGTTTTTCTTTTTAGAAGTTTTTCTAAAATCCTGGATCCTTATGAAAGGATCACCTCACAGCCATTATGGCAAGGAAGAATAATTACAAACACCAGAAACTCCTTCAATGTACATATAGCCTGTGAGAATTGTATGAAGATATGCTTGATGAAACACAAATGTATCCTTTAAAACCTGTGTGATCATCTGACTACTTGTGTTTCTTACCTGTACTACTTTTTAGTTATGCTGCCATTTCTCCAGATCTCAGCAGGTAACTCGGTGAGCACTGTGTTATTATTAATGATAGAGATGATGGTCAAAACTACAAAAATAAGACCTAACTAAATTTATAGACATAATGAAAAATGATATGTGTAAAGTCATTAGTTTCCTCAAATACTCTCCAGTTGTAGTCATGGCAACATGATGGTTAGGACAAATGTGGACTGCTTGTCTTATCAGGGCTTTGAACAACAAAACAAAAACAAAAAAAAAGCAGCAAAACCAGACAGGCTTCTACAGGACACAATAGTAGCAGTGTGCTCTTTCCTCATGGCTGAATATTGTGCCTTTACCAAGAATCTCAATATTTTCACAGGGTTTAACTTAACTTCTATCTAGTGAGTAGAATTTAAAACAAATCATCTTGTACTTTTTTAGATTAAGAAGAACAAGGAGAACCAGAAACAAAACAGAAGTGGACTCTTGAGATTTTTTTCTGAGGCTCTCAAGTACAGTACCATTATCTAAGCGTAGATTGTAGTAAGACATTCCAGCATTACGATGACAATCTTTTGAATTCAATGCTGAAAAATTCTCCTGCGAGGCTGGTCTTCATGCTGTCAGCGTTGCTGTTTTGGGACGGAGCAGAATGGATGGATGGACAGGAGGAGAAAAAAAAGAAAAAATAAAACAGCTTGGCTTTCTTCACAACAAAGGACTCTTGAGCAGAGGGGACACATGTTTTCTGTGGACGGATGAGCTAATGGAAGCCCTGAACAACTGGTTTGCCCACAGGCTGTGGAGTGGGAGGACATGTGCTGGACTCTTATTGTGTAAAATTACTGTACAATTTTTCTCTCATGCTCTATATGTGCTCTCAAGTGGAATGGGGTGTGGGTGTGTTAACGTGTGTGTGTCTTTTTGCTTATCTACAAGCAAACATGACACACTTTGCAGGAACGGTTACATGTATGCGTGTGTGTGTGTGTGTGTGTGTGTGTGTGAGAGAGAGAGAGAGAGTGTGAGTGGGGCCATATGGATGCGTGTGAGAGGGAGAAAACACAAAATACTAATTCTTTGTGTCAACTTCTAGAGACTTCAAAGAATAGAATTTAAATAAAATTGCTGCCATCTCTACCACCTCCGCACATGAACATGCATCTCATTTCAGTCAGGCTGGATATTGTGACCTCATGAGTAACACTTTATAATACATCCTGTGATTTATGTATGAATCAAGCGCCAATAAAATACCGGTTCTTAAATGTTGGTACAGTGGAAAAGAAAACAAGAATATGGGGAACAAGGGAATAAGAACTGGACATTTTAGAGGATTTTAGAGGAAGGATTTTTGTAAATTCTGGATACCTGTGAGTTAACAACACTGATATGCTTTGCAAAATCTATAAAGCAATGATGGTATAATGTATTTCACAGATTGGTATGCTACTGAAACTTCAGGGGTACAGTAAGGTAATGAAAAGGGGCTTCAGGAAAACCTCTCAACACTCAGATGGAGGAATCGTTGAAGAACATAAATTATATGGTTTAGGTATGTTCCTAAAATGATGATGGAGTACTCAGCAATGAGTTACAGCATATAGTTTTGTTTTAGTTGGAATAGACACGTTTCTTGACTTCATGACTCCAAATCATACAGTGAGGTAGAAGACAGAATAATGAATCCCTGTAGCATGGGTGTAGCCTATTGTAATTCTCTCTACACAGCGCAGTAATGTTCTTGAAGTGAAACTACAAAGTGTATGTTGTGTTCTTTATTGTTTATTGTATCCAGTCCCCTATAAGTATGTTGCTATACTCCATATTATTCCAACAATGTACCCCTTTACTGAGTTTCCTACCCCAAAACTACATTTCTGTACCTCAGCATCAGTGAGTACCCCTGGAGTCATTTTGGGAAGATAAACCATATATTTCATGTTCTGTAAGTCCTCCTTCTGGGTTTGAGAGGTTTTCAGAGATTTTCATTTTTTGTTACTCACCTTAGTATGCTCACTGAGTTTTTGTAGCATATCATAACCTTTATAGGTTTCACAGAATATCAGTGTTGTTACTTCAGTGTTCTTAGAGATGACTTGATTACATTTTTACCCCTAATCCTGATCAGGGTGTTTTAATATTGAGTATCCACCAACCAAATCCAATCCAATATTTGATTTTGTTTATGTACATGCCATGGACACAACTTTTTTTTGTTTTGTTCCATTGTTACATTTTTTAAGGCCAGTATGTAGTGGATACATTTACACGCTCAGAATTAAGGCATTCAAATAAAATGTCAGACAGTAAATACAGTATAGTGCACTATTTAGCACAGGGAGTGATTTCAGAATCGGTTTGACAGCAGAACAACTGTTTTAAGGGAATGTAACCTCCAGCTTTCTCTGATGGTTTCCTATAACATTGTGTATAGTGTGCTGTAGTATATGGTATATCTGTGCAGAGGAGAGTCATCATGGATCTGCTGTGGCTGGACAGCTTGTCTTTATCTTCAATAGGAAATAATACTGAAGTTCAGCTGCAGTTTGCAGAACATGAGACTTCTGATTCACCTGCAAAATGTCACCGACACAGACACAAACCAACCACAAAGAGACACAAAATGACTGTGAAACAACTACAAATGATGAGGCTGTGATTTATCTGTTAGCTGATGTTCTGTCCTTCAGTCTGAGGGTCTTTCTGCTATGTAGGAGGGGTGGGTTTTTTTCTGTATCTGTGCCCAGGGCCCATTGTTTCATAATCTATCCATTGAAGACTTAAAGACGCTGAGTCTGAAGGTCTGAAGTGAAACTGTGGTGGCTGGAGGAGAATACCATTAGTCCATGTCTGCAGCTGTCAGCAGCAGCGCTCATTCTCATGATTAACGTGAAGCTTTGGAGTGAAGAGGAATGCCATTAGCACATTTAGCATGACTTTGTCTGTCTGCAGTTGTGCCCATTCTCATTATTAATCAGACAGCCGGCTGTCTAATCGACTGGAAGGCCACAGCCTGGACACTAACGTCACATCGTCTCACCCAGAGCTTGCTGTGACTTCTGTGCCTTCTTCTGGTTTTAATTCTTTAATTTCTCATCTTTTTCTCCTTCTGTCACAAGTAAACATGGCTGCGTCTCCTCACAGAGTGGTGAAAACCTCACTTTAACCATGTAGAGTGTAGACATGCTTTCATCTGTCAACTTTGATATGAACCCAGCACAACTGAAACTGTTCAGTCGATCAGTAAATCAGAGCTGTGAGGAAAAGAACCCAGCTGATCTGCAAATTTCAAATAGGCTGTACAGTATATCAATACATAGCAAAATATTATAGTCAAAAAATCTGTGATGTAACCTACGTCACCAAGAGCACATAAACAAACATTTTTTATAAGGATCCCTTAAATGAGTTTATTCAAGTTGCCAAGATAAATGGAAGTTTACAGTTTAAAAAATAAACTTGTCAGTCAGCATCAGATGAAGGCTGCAGAGGGTCTAAAGGCAAAAATAAGCTGTGGGCCTCTACTGAGCCGCTGTTTCTCCCACTCTTTGTGTATTATATTAGTTAGTAATTAGTTTGTGTTAGGTTGATTAAAGTCTGCGTAAAGGAAAATCAGAGATTTCTTTTGAAACACATTATACATTATAGAAAATAATTGCTGAAAACATGTGAAAAGACTTTAAACTATGTAGTACTGAATTGTGGAGCTAGACTGTAAAACTGTTTTTCACCATTTCTGTGTTCTGGATTTGTTGGGCGTGCCTGAAACAGCTGCACCATCATGTAGAGGTGTTACTTGCATGACCCACCCGCCTCCCCTCAACACTATATAAGAACTAGAGCCCTTGGCTTCAGCTGTGTCTGTTGTTTGCTAATGACAGCACGCATTACTTCCCTTGCAAGTTTAGCATTAGCATCCTAACATATGCTGCAGTCACAACAGTAGATGTAAACTCTGTGCAGATAGAGAGGTCTACACTTAACTATGAGTCCCCCACAACCCTCTGGTCTTACCCGAGTAAGATAAGTTACTTAGCTGTTGTATCCGCCCTTAGGATGTAGCAGGCCAGTAGTTCAATGGCTCTATTGGGGATGCTGCTGTTGAGCCATGTTTCCATAAAAATCATGAAGTTGCAGTCCATAATCCTTTTATGAGTGGTTGTAGTTGCAGTTCATTCATGTTGTTCACCAGAGACCGTATATTGGTGAGGAAAATGCTGGGTAGAGATAGCTAATGAGGAGTTAGCCTTAGTTAGCCGTTAGCGCTCCTCTCATCATCCGTTTATTTACGCTTTCTCTCCCGGCCAGCAGAGTGGGGCTGATAAGACGCCGGTGTCATGGTATTAGCTGTTACTAGTGAATGGGACCATTTCTAGTCAACAGTAGCGCTCAAGGAGTTATTTCAAACTCAGCTGAAGCATCAGTTGACGTGTAGAGTCCATCAAGAGCACATCAGCAGGAGCTGTGCCTGTGTCGTGGCGCTCTCTGCCTTTCTTTCCAGTCTCACAATTGCTACTTGGGCTTTGTGGCTTTGTTGTGGACACTACTCCGATTCCTTCACCACCACTACTGCAGCAACTACATCCAGCCCCTTGCTGGTGATTTTCAAAGAAGCAAGTAATTTTGACACTGAACTTCATTGAAAATAACAATAATTTAACAGAATAATGATTGGCCATGGTTTACTCGTTAACTACTCATTTAAGTTACATTTTTACTGAAGTAAGTCCACATTTACCTACAAAACAGGTTGTAAACAGTGGCTCCTAGCATTATTTTATTTTTGAAAGATCATCCATGTCGCTTGTCTTACACCTACAAACAAGGCCTATTTTTAAATTGTATATTTTTTAAGGGAGTTCGGCATGAGCGTTGTTAAGTTCAGGGGCCCAGAGGCCCAGAGGCTGTTCAGTTGGGGGTGTGGTTTCAGCACCTTCAGTGGACACGCCCCCAGCGTTTCCCAGCTCAGAATACTGTTTGTTGTTCCATTATTTTGAAACCTAATTTCATATACTTTTATATTCTTTTAATCAATTCAGATTTGGCAGGTTGGTTAATAACACATTTTTCTGTGGTGTGAAAAACTCAGAGCACATATTTATTATTGCTTTACACAGACTTTAAGCACAATTGTATTAAATAAAGTGAACCATCTAAGCTCAATATACTGTGTATTGAAACAATATAGCCTTAAAACTATTTTAACTCAGGGCTGCTCTACAAGATGGGGGCTGCGATATTACTGCAGCCTTAAACTTCCTTTCACATTTTATATAGTGTTTTTGTTGTGTATAGGGTTTAAATAAATATCAGCTCTCTCTCTGATGATCAACTATGTTACAGAGACATTGCTCTGAAAGGAATCCAAACATATCTTTGGGATTTCTGTACTGACATTTCTTGTTACTCGTCACTAAACATATATGTCAAAATGGATGGACTTACTAATGAAAAGCTCATAATAGCTGACTTAGTGGTTGGGCTACAGTGTGGACTGCACTCAAGATGAACATTTCAGGCAAAATTGTTCTGAGCCCTATGGTGATATATACTGCATCACCTGCCTTGATCAAAATATTGCATTGTTACACACATTGATGATTTGTCACTAAAATACAGGAGAAGATTCCTAATATATTTAGTGACTAATTTAGTGACCTCTAATCCTGAGGTCAGACATTCTCACTCTATGATATTCATGATGCCCTGACAAACTAAACCTCTAGGAGAAACCCTAATGTTTCTGGTAACTTCTTGTGGTACATACAACAACATCCACTCATGTAAGCAAGAAATGTAAAAATCAAACAGATGGTCAGCCATGAAATACATGCTCCCCGGAAGATGAACCATTCTTGTTTAGCACACTATATACTATATACACTATATACACTTAATAAATGCTGCAGCTCCTCAAGACCAAGAAAATAGTCGTCTATGGAAGGGGGTTAGCCCCGAAGTTAGCAACAACGTGTTAGCGTAGCCTGACCACGCTCACTCATTTTAGTGTCACTTTTGGCTGCTCTTTAACAGAGAACGGACAAATGTCTGGCTGATGAGTGTTTCATATCCTCCCCTCCCCTCCCCGACTGCTTTGGACAACCAAAGCAGTCAACCTAGGGGAAACACTGTGAACTATCCTCAAGCTCCACAAAATGTGAGTTTTACAGACACAATATCTCATAATCTAATAGGCGGGTAGCACATGAAATGAAATGAGCACACTCATCATTTTAGTAAACCTGTGGTTCTTCCTCTAATGTCACCCTCAGGACATACTGTGCATCCCATTCATCTACTACACTAGGGGTGTTTGCTGATAGGGCCTTAAGTGATTTAACCTTTTTTTTTTAAATTTTGGGTTCCTTTTGTAGACAATGTGACACCATGTTGTGATTTTGGGCACAACTACAACTGATGACACGAAATATTTCAGCTATACAAATCCTCTATGGAAAATATCATGTTTTGGTGTCCAGAGTTGCTTTTCTCAACTATCACACTGTTTTTTCACTCTTCAACTCAGTAGTTTGCAATATTGGCCTCAGAACAGCCTCTGTGAAAAGTAGCTGATCCAGAAACAGCTCAAGTTAGTTCAGTGTTGTCAGTTGCAGTGACTCTATGACACACACACACACACACACACACACACACACACACACACACACACACACATAATACATATACATATATATAGAGAGAATTATTTAACAGTCTTATTCTGTTGCATAACTCATTTAAACATTAATGTGTTATTGCTCTGCCCTGTTGGTGGCCAGATGTGCTTAAACTGGGTAAAAATGGCCTCAAACCTGCTGCTCTCTATGACACTTGGATATCTGATGGGAACACATAGTGTGAAGACATGAAACACAGCTGAGGTAAAATCACAATACACATGGAACTCTATATGTGACTGTTTTTCAATCATTTGTTGTAAAAATAAATGGACACTGGTTGAGTTCATTTCCACAGAATCAAATATGATTCAATAAAACATTTACTTCAACATGTTCTTGATACAATGCATTACAAGTGTTTAGCAGTCAGGCATTAGACTGTATTACAAAAAAACAGAACGCATTAAGACTTTATCATCAAAATCATTTGTGTGTGTCAACCACACACACACGAAGGCGTGGCAAGGCTTCTCTTCATACTGATGACATGATGTCCGTGCACTGGACTTCTGTAGTCTTGGGTCTGAAGGGGATCAGTACTCCACAATCATTCCATCATTTCAACTGCAGCACCACCTGCAAGACACAAATACATAGAAACGCTTAGCATTTCTGCTTGTTTCTGCCCCCAAGTGGCCAAAAAAGTGATTGATGCAGCTTTGTAGGATAACTCTAGCATTATTCTACATTTTTCTTACTGTCAACATATCCTATGATAATACTTTCTGATTTCCTTGATCTGTGTGTGACTCTCAGCCCCAAGATCACAGATTCCCAATGATGTTTTTTGTCATAAGTCAAACTTGTGAAAAGGGTTTACATATGCAGTGTATACTGTACACTTTCAGTTTAAAAAAAGGCTCAACTTCCTAAATTTCCTAAAATAGTGGTAATGACATGGTATCATTTTTATCTATTCGGTATAGATTAATAATAAAAAATGGATTAAAAAAACAAACAAACAATTCATTAATATCTCTTATTAATGTAAAATCTGATGTCAACGTCTCCACAGACAAACAGTACAGTTTTATTTTATTAGGAATACAGGACTAGAAACAAACTACATCATATCCATCATGCTAGAAGAGTGTGTGCATGTGTGTGTGTGTTGAAAGATCCCCTTCAAACATGTTTGAACTTATTAAAAACTTTGCTTTGATTTGAATAATGTGTCTGATATAGTTTTTCCACAAAAAAAAAGTTAAATTACCTTCTTAGAAAATGTCCTCTTCCTCCCTCATATAAAAGTACAGAATAAATGAATATGCACATTGTTCATTTCAAGTTTTCTTGCTGGACACCAGATTTCTCCTCCTTCACTGTAAAGTCCATTCTCAGTGTTTGCGTACTGGGGGGGGGGGGCATACTGGACCACGATTGGCTCAAAACTAGATGTGATGTCACAAATCATGCTCATAGGTACACACCCACCTTAAACTCACCTTTATCAGATGAATGTGAAAACAAACTGCACATACTGTACATCATTCTGCACAGGGAAGCACAAATATCCAACCATAAGCTAAACACTTTTTGGAGTGGAGGGGGACTTTAAGAACTGATAATATATTACTAATATATTATTGACTAATAACATGCCAGCCATGTAGACTCATCTACAGGCTCCACAGCTAACACATGGATTAGACTTGAACCTTAATCCTTAAAGTATGAACAGAGTGCTGTAATGATTGGATTTACAGTATAGTTAGTTCTAAACCATCCTGATGACACATTATATTCCACTTGTGTACTGAGCAGCTCTGGCTTCATACTGTGACAATGCTGCCACCTAGTGGCCGAGCTGTTTATTCTACATGAATGTGAAAACATTAGCTGGTGAAAACATTCTTGTGAAACTTCTTACAGAGACAGAAGAAAGAATAAGTGTGAAGTCACATACACACACACACACACTCACACACACACACACACACACACACACACACACACACACACACACGTTGTCCTAGGTAACTTTTGAGAACATTACCTATATTTACATTCATTTCCTGGAACTCTAACCATAACCACTACTTACCTAGCCCTAACCCTTACCCTAACCCTAACCACTGACCCAAAAAACAGCTTTTTATCAATTGGAAAAACAGATTTTATCGCAAGCCATCCCCAATTAACTGGTCTGAATTTGTCCCTGAAAGTAGCCTATGATAGACCTAAAGTGTGAGTGTGTGTGTGTGTGTGTGTGTGTGTGTGCACATTTTTGTTACCTCACTGGGACCTTTTCTGTTATAAACACCAGTAGTCCTCATGGGGACCAAAGCCTGGTCCTAATGAGGCAAATGGTTATTTCTGAGGTCCTGTTTAAGGTTAGGGGGTTAGGCATGTGTTGGTTATGGTTACGGTTAGTGTTTGGGTTCAGCTGTCCACAATGAATGGAAGTCAGTGCAATGTCCTAACAAGGATAGCCGTGCAAGTTTGTGTGTTCTGTGTGTGTGTCTACCTTATTAGCAGCCTCCAGTGAACTGATGAGTGTGTTGAGCTCCTCTCTGTTCATCTCCATGGTGATGGGCCGGAGGGCTCCGTTCTCCCTCACATCCAGACTGAGACTGAGCAGAGGAGTGTGCAGAGATGAGATCTTATCACTGGACAGGGCCAGCTGGAGGGAGAGCAGATACAGGAACAGGAAATAAAACAATAGTTTGATATCAGACCTACCACTTTACTTACAATTTGAATTTTTTTTTGTTGGATATTCTTCATCAAACAGCTTTTTCCAGCCCAATCAGTGACAAGATGCATTATGGAAACATGTAAAGTTGTTCATGTTAAGATAAATATACAAATGTTTCAAAATGTGTGTGGCCAGCGCAAACACGCCCATAAAGTTTTGCAGCTGAGTGCAATTTGCCCTTGTTTTGCGTCTGTTTGAGTGAGCAGAGCAGTTTCTAGTGTTTCAGGCTTTTCTCCACATTTCAGCACACAGATTGGTCCATAATGAAAACTGCAGAGAGCACAAAAGCCTCAAATTAAGTGTCTTTAATTAGCAGAGGAGCATACACACAAGCTCTCCACAATCACAAACCAACTTCCATGTATTTTGCTTCTTTGACTTCTCTAGTATTTCACATCTATAACATAATCTACTGAAAGTCCATCATTATAGACTACAGCTATTAATGTGACTCAGGCAGGTCTGAAACATGTTAGATTCATGTCTGAATCTTACAATAATGTTGTTCAGGTGTCACTGAATGTATCCAGGATTTTGCAGAAACATCAGTACTGATGTTCTGTTTGTTGCCCACAGCTGGCTGTGTGTCACAGCTGGCTGCAGCATCACACAGCAGCTGAAACGATAAGAACGTCTCTAAACTGAGAAAGAGGCTGTATGCAGCACAGCAGTGGTAACTTCAATAACACCGGATCAGTCAGGATCTGACGGTAATTAATGTTCTGAGTTCTGCTACACATCTACACAGGTCAGCTGTTACACACAGATTCAGGTTTATACGGTGGGATAAATAATAATAATAATAATAATAATAATAATAATAAAGCAGAACTTATGGAAGAATCCTGAGCTCCATAAGAGCTGTCAGGACATTTTTATTTTTACGTAGCTGAAAGTCCGAGATAAACCTACCACCTCATACCCACTTGATCCCCCCAATGTCTGGCTGAAGACTTCACCATTGATATCATTCAATATCAATTCAATATCATTCAATGCCTCACACCTGAAGCCTGAAGATTTGAAGAGAGAGAGCGAGAGAGATAGAGAAAGAGAGGAGTGAGTGTGCACCAACGTCAACTATCTGAAGACGCTAATAACTCAACCCTAACTGTGTGTGACAATTAGTGCTGGTCTTTGTGAATTAGAGTTTTTGCAGCAAGGCTTATTTGCATAGAAAGTGGTCAATTTTGCGCCGAATGCATGAATATCACCTCATTTACATACATGCAAATGACACAGGCACACTGTGACGCTGTGTGCTTAGCGGTGCAGTTTGCAGTTCATTTCACCCTTTGCAGGTGCTTTGTGAATTACATGCTATGTTTTTATGTCACAGGTTTAACAGCCGCATAGCTGCACAATCCTTTCGAGGATTTGGCTCTAAATGAGCTAAATGCACATCCACCAATTCATTTTCAGGTTGTTTTCATAAAGATCTCTGACCACACAGAAATGCCAAAAACAATTGTAAAACAGATGGTGCCAAATTTACAAAAAAAAAAACCCAAAAAACTAACAAAGCAGATCATAAAATGGTGAAGAAAACATTCTCACAATGTCCACCAACACAGGAGTGGAACCTACTTTAAACCTATTGTTTTTAAGAGCAACCCAGTCTCACGTCAAAATATATAATAGCTATGTTCGTCCAAACCGCAAAGTATACAGACTTCAACTCAGACTACAAGCTGTCTAAAGCTGGAATGGGATTTTGATGATTTGTATCAGCTACATGAAGTCTGATTGCATGATGTTCTGCAGTGACCCTCCTTGCTCTACAGTGGATGATCCTGTTATTTATGACAGTTTGGAAGTAAATATTAAAAATGCAAGTCATGCTTCTTAAGTAAAAAGGTTAAGAGCGCATTTGTCAATGAATGACAGTATCCAGTAAAAAAAAAAAATGCACAGTAGTAATTCACCTTAAGCTGCCAGTCGAAGTCCTGCAGAGTAGCAGAGGAGATGGAGTTGGTTCTGTCCAGCAGAGCGCGGCGGATCTCCTCCCGTCTGGCTTTCAGCACACTCAGCACAGCCTCGGCGTGGCTGCTGCTCACATCTGACAGTCCGGCCAGCACCTGCACCCAGCCAGCAGGAGGACACTGACAACCTGACCTGAGAACAGCTACTCACCACTACAGCCCGTATGTTGCAGTATGACACAAACCTCAAAGTCTGAACACACGATGTAATCATCTTTTACTTGACAATGAAAAGTTGACATATACGGTGGATCTCTTTTACAGACTACTGATTCCATGATTTATGACTTTTTAGAGTCAATAGATGACATCAGAGCCAATAGCAGATCAGTGCATATCTGTGCTTCCCTCGTATTTACAATTACGTAAAGATGAAACAACTACCTGATTAATCCATTAGTTGTTTGGCAGAAAATGAATCTGCAACAATTTGGAAAATCATGGAATTCTTTGTAATTTTTTAAGTATAAATGCCAAAAGTCTTATTATTATTATTATTATTTTATATTAGTTCATTGAATATATTTGGTTTCGGACAAAACAAGACGTCAACTTGAGCTCTGACATTTTATTGATGAATAAACTGACTAATCAAAACAACTGACAAATGCTCTACAATAACGATAAGATGTTAATTCATGCCAACCAAAGGAAACAAATCACCCCTCATCTCTAATCTAAATGTCACCCTACAACTGTAGTCGTGCGCTGCTGCTGCTTTCATCTCACCTCCTCGTCAGAGCTGTCGTTCCCTACAGCCAGGCGGAAGAACGCTGTCAGAGAGTCGAGGAGCTCCAGCCACTCCGTCAGGCTCCAGGTGACGCCGTAATCTCCCCTGTGAGGAGGCTCCCGTCCACAGAGTCCATCCACCACCCTGTGACACAGCTACACACGGACAACACCGTCACGCTCTGTTTGGTGTTTAGGGCTAAAACTTATAGGCGTTCACACATTTGAGAGTTTTGAGATGATCAGCTCTGTACGGCTTTGCAATGATGGAGGAAGCCAGAGTCACTGTGCTGAGTTTAGAGATGCTCTACTCGAGCTAACACGGAACTTTAACTGCTGTCTCATTGCTCGTACAGCATTTCCAATGTTCTCTCTGTTCCCCTACTCAAACTCCACATAGAACGGGGTCCCAGCTGGTCTGCTTGAATTCAGATCCAGCTGTCATCATCACTGTGTTCATGGCCTAAATGTTCTTCCAGAGCTGCAGTAACAGGTGGGAGATGTGTTTGGGGTCAACTGCTCTCCAGTCTGATCACTGCAGATTGGGTTTCAAATTAAAAGAGAGCTGTCTTCACATTAAAGCGACTGCAGTGGTGAGGTTGAACCTGGCAGGTACACATATTAGCAAATGAAATAAAAAGTGAAATTTAAAAGCCTTAAAATTAAATAATCTTGAAATTCGATTTCCATGTGTAATTATAAGTCATTTAAAGATAGAGCAAAGATGTAGAATTATTAATGGACAAATGTAATGATACTTTTATTAACATGCAGCATTTAAATGCAAATGTAATTGTTTTTTTTAAGACATAAAATACTCTGCTTGGAACAATCATGTGTGTCTGATATGGTTTTTCCCTCAAAAGAAGTAGAATTACCACTTTCAAATCATTCTAATTACATCTACTCTCAATAATCTATGAATATATAAACATATTTCATTTCAGAAGTTTACCTGCTAGACACAAGACGACACACCCACTTTACTACAAGACCAAACTAGTTGTGATATCACAAATCAAGCTCCTTATAATTACATTTTCAATGATTTTAGAGAAACTTTCAGCAGATGAATGTCAAAACAAACTGTACAGAAATCATTCATCAAACGTCCATCCTTCATGTTGGAACAAGAAGAAAAACCTATTTTGGGGTGTAGTGGGACTTTAAGTATCAATGATCATTATTCAATCATAATGAAACACTGACGAAGACAGATGCAGGACATTTGTAAGGACTATTTGTAAAAATAATAACTAGCCTGTTCACATGGAATCCATCTACAGGACCACACATAGAACAGATTCTGGTTGTGTGTTCAGTATCAGACATAAGATCCAACATATCATCAGTAACTGGTGAGGGAAGAATGGAGGAAAAGACTAATAACTGCCGGTGAGTGATACAAGAACAGTGACGTCACAGACTCTTGATTTACAAGCTTATTTCAATACGCAGTTATAAAACGTGTAGAAGCATGCAGCAGCATAAGCATGGATGCAACGCTTAGCACTTACTTTTAGACTTTCTGTGACAGGTAAGCTTCCCAGTAAAACCACCATGTTTTCATTTGGTTCCGTGTTCTGATCAGCTGATGTCAGTCACATGGTAGTCTGAGCTGCGTTCACTTGCTTTGGGGGAAAATGAGAACCCAGCATCTTCAAAGACTACTTATTATGTGCGTGGAAGGTGTTAAATGTATCACAGTGTATATGTATCTGTGTTTCGCCATGATGTGACTCTTACACTTGTCGCCTGGTCATTATGTGTTAACGTTGGCCCGCGCGCCGAACTCAGTTTAAAGATCTACGAGTTCAGTATGACCTTGCTCGTTGGCAAAAAGGGCAAAAGCCAGAGTCAACCAACTGTTAACGTTTAAAAATGTCGTTTCGCAAACTGATACAACGAATCCAATGGATGCTGGGTGTATTACCAAGGTCAAGTAATTCTTAATTAATACCACACTACACATATATTTTTGCCGATACGGAAGGGAGTGCGGTTGGACGGCGCCGCACGGGGAAACGGAACGCCTCGCAGCCGGTGATCACATCCTGCTTTGTGCTGCGGGCTGTTGGTGAGAAAGTCGCAGTCGCACAGTGACGCAAAGAAACAGCGATGATGTGAGTTGCTGTCGTTACCGTTAAGCAGGACACGTATGGAAACAAACAGCAGGGTAAGTGTTGTCTGTCACTCGGATATTTTCTTGGAAGAGATGTGTTCATTCATTACAGTGATGGTGAACAGTATGCAGAATGCAGAGGAACAACAATGTAGGCCTGCAGTTTTATCTACCACTGAAACACAAGCTATTGTGGGAAGCTTTCTCTTTCTGTTTAGACTTAATGTTGGTCGAGCGACTCATTAAAGTAAGTCATAGCCGGTCATAGCTGACTATATGTTGTTAGCTATTGGACACAGTAATAAGTAGGTTCAAGAATTTACAGACTCTTACTCAGCAAACCCAGTTAGATAAGGTGAGTAAACAGGTGTGGTTACAGGTTAGTAACCTCGTGTTTATATATCCAGCTTCAGTCAAGAGAAAGCGTATCACTGCAAACCATGCATGTAGTTTTTGTTGGTATGAAAGGCTAAATGTATCTGTGTTGTTTCCCAGAGTTGGTAAAGTTTGTTTTAGCTGGACAGTGATGACCTGATGCTGTTTGGATCCACTGTGAAAGAGAAGAGTGATGTTGGGAGAGCACACTAGTATGTGTCAGCAGCTAAACCAGAATCATGGCATTTTAAGTAGCTCTCACTGTACTCACACATAAGGCAAAAAAAGACCCTACCTTACTACCCTATGTTAGGGTCAGACCTGGGGGTGCAGTTACACTTGAAATGATGTGGGCAAAATATTCTCTCAGAGACAGTTTCAATAAAAACAGAACATTAGAACTTTCATACAGGTAGTAGTTGTAGTACATAAAGCTAATAGACTGGCAGTAGATATATGCATCTGATAATCAAATTGCATTGATATTTCAGCTGTGGTATCTCATAGCTTAGTGTGAACCATATCACAGGGTTATGGTGTGGATGGCGATCATGCATCTATTGAATAAAACAGCAGAACCACTGGCAGGCCAGTATGGTGCTGCTTACATGGCCAGCAGATGATCATCACCTGACCAACTTAAGTAGATGTTTCTCTCAGTGTTTTGGTGTTTTTGCTGGGTCTAGCTTTTCCACCATTGTAAACAGTAAGATACACCGTTTGACCAGAGGTATGCTGACACCCCTGTCCACATGCTTAACTTTTGGTCTTGGGCTGATTTTCATATTTTGGGCTCAGCCTCTTATACCACACAATCACATGGTGGATGGATGGTAGAGATAGGAAAGATTCCCGTGTTTATGACGTCTCAAACAGGTGTATTACTACAGAGTTGGTCGTCTCAGGGTTAAAAATACTGTGCATTGACAGTACTATATTCTTTAAAGTTGACTTTTATCTAGAGGTGCAATGATTAGTCGATTAATCGATAAGTTGCCAACTATTTTGATCATCGATTAATTGTTTTGAGTCATTTTAAGAGAAGAAAATGTCCAAATTCACAGATTCCAAATGTGAATGTTTCTGGTTTCTTTAGTTCTCTATGACAGTAAACTGAATATCTTTGGGTTATGAAAAGAAGGGAAAAGATCAACATTTTTCACAATTTTCTGGTATTTTATAGACCAAACAACTAATTGATTAATTGAGAAAATAATCTTCAGATTAATTCATACTGAAGATAATCATTAGTGGCAGCCCTGCTTTAATCATGTTGATCGACAGACTTTGGTTTACATTTTTAGGTACATCCATATTATGATGCGCCAAGTCAGAGAGAGCTTTCAGACATTCCAAACATAATCATGAATGTTGACGTGAACAATATTTACATATCAGAAACTGTACAGTAATGACATGATTACAGCAATAGTTCCAAAAAGGCATCTTAATATGACAACATATCATTATTTTAGACTATAGGGTTTTTCCAAATGTGCGAGCCAGACCTTACCAGCCAACATCAGTGTTGGACCTCACTGATGCTCTTGTGGCTGAATGAGAGCAAATTCCTGCAGCCACTAATGTACCGTAGGTCTTCTGTATATGACCTTCAGTGATCAGTTTCAAGCACACACAGACCACCTGTGGTCATCAGAAGACCATCTCAGACAATCAGAGATTGGCAAAGATTCATTTAAATAAAATACAGCACTCTGCACAAAATCATATATATTATAATATACTAACTAGACTATAACAGCTTGACCAGTCAAATTAAGTGAGGATCATACAGTAGATCCAGTTAATGTGACATCATTAAGTCAGTAGCTCTCAAATTGAGAGTCTGGGGACCTGTTAGGATCCTTCAGAGGGTTTCAAGAGTCTCCAGCTATAATAAGTAATAGAGTAACTCACTGCAACATGATTCACTGGGAATGATCCCTGTCATAGAATGTATAAATGTGAGTTGTAGTTTGATGTATTCTGCATACATTTACAATTCAGTTCCAGAAAATCACAACACAACACAAAAATAAAATCACACTTTCAACTAAGACAACATGTGACTAACACAACATTGTTCCTTTTTAATGAAGTAGGCACTGATTCTATTGACTTCTCCAAAACCAGTTTAAAACTAGTATTTATGGGGAAGTGTACTTACTGTACTGAAGTAAACAAAGTTCCATTGTACAGGGCTGGTTGAGACTTTTTCAAGTTCATTTGCCCACATGAAATGCTGCATTGGTCAGTAAAGCCTGGGCAATTTTTTAGAAAGATCTTATTATAACCTTTATTTCAGCTGGGAAATACAGTGAGGCAGAGACCTCATTTACAATGTAGCCGAGTAAAACTAAGTAAAAGAACCAAGGTAATATTTTGAAATGTTGATGTACTGAATTTGACACGTGATTTTAAGGCCTTAAAAATCAAACATTCAAACTTGCAGGTGTGTACATGTGACATGAGCGGTTTGAGGAAGGAGTATAGCTACCGACTGTACAAACACGTGTGCCTGTGATACTGTGGAGATAAAGCAGAGATTTACATCTTCTGTGTGGCCTTTTAAAGGACTATTGTCAAATTTGTTAATAACGGGCCTGTATGTCTGTGTCCCATATTTACTTTGGTATTATGAAAGTAGATGGTACATGTGCAGTAGCCTCAGTTGTTCTCTCATTATCTCAGCCCATGTGCTGAGAATGATGGTTAGCAGTTTGAGCATAGACCACACAAAACACTAGATCCTGTTTTTTTTTTAATATTTATTGTATGCCAGTTATTTATAACTGCGTGGATCTTTGTGATTTTGAAGGAAATTGTGCATCATTATTCATGGTGACCTCAGACGTAGACGTAAAGAGTGATAACACCTGCTGTGTATTTTCACATCCATGTTCCAGACATGTTTCTTCTGGAAAAGTGTGCTCTGAATTTTCCCCCCTATTACCAAACTGTGTCCCCTTCCCTCAAAGCCTTTGACTCCTTGACTTTTAATTTTCCACTTTTAGTCCTCCATTCAAGAGAATGGGAAGGTGTGTCCAAACTTTTGACTGGTACTGTATACAGTATGTGTGTGTATAAACAACACTGGATATCTTACATCTGTATAGCCTACATTGTCGAAGTACTCTCATCATTTACTTCAGTAAGTAGTGTCAATACAGCAATGTAAAAATACTCCATTACAAGTAAAAGTCCTGCATGAAAAATCCTTGATGTAGTTAAAGTATTGCAGTAAAAGTACATAAGTATTATGAGCTTGATGTAGTTAAAGTATTGCAGTAAAAGTACATAAGTATTATGAGCTTGATATAGTTAAAGTATTGCAGTAAAAGTACATAAGTATTATGAGCTTGATGTAGTTAAAGTATTGCAGTAAAAGTAGTGGTTTGGTCCCTCTGACTGATATATTATTATATATGACATCATTAGATTATTAATAGTGAAGCATCAGTGTTAGAGCAGCATGTTACTGTTGTAGCTGCTGGAGGTGGAGCTAGTTTACACTACTTTATATACAGTTAGCTAGTTTAGTCCAGTGGTTCCCAACCTAGGGGTCGGGCCCCTCCAAAGGGTCAGCAGATAAATCTGAGGGGTGGTGAGATGATTAATGGGAGAGGAAAGAAGAAAAAACAAAGTTCTGATACACAAATCTGTTTTCAGTTTTTGGACTTTTTCTCTAATCTTTGATTTTTGCTGAAATATTGGATCATTTGAACATTTATTGAAATGAAAGCATGTGAGAAGTTTAGAGGGAAAAATCACTATTTGTTGGAGCTGTTAACAACTCATAGACATGTGAAATGTGACCCCGACTACACACTGCTTTTAGTAAGACGTCAAAAGACAAAAAGGTTGGAAACCACTGGTTTCATCTTTAACAATGTGTTGTATTTTAAAAGCTTGTTATATTATCCATTGTGTCAAATCTTCATCTGAAAAGTAACTAAAGCTGTCAAATAAATGTAGTGGAGTAGAAAGTACAATATTTCCCTCTGACATGTAGTGGAGTGGAAGTATAAAGTAGCATCACATGGAAAGACTCAAATAAAGTAGAAGTACCTCAAAATTGTACTTAATTACAGTACTTGAGTAAATGTACTTTCTTTCCACCACTGACTGTCACTGTAAACTGTCTACAGGGTTACAATAGTACAATGGTTCACGTGAGTGCAGAGGGTTGTGGAATAAATATTGTATGTGTAATGTGATGTTATTTTGCATACAGTGGATTATGTGCAGCATGCAGGTATATATACATGTCTGCATCCCACAGTCTGTTTGAATTTACAACAATTTGTACATGTTTATTGCACAATTTGAATATAAACAGTAATATATCATTGTATATGTTTATTGAAGGTAATCATAATAAGGAACAACATGATTAGATATGTTCTTCAAACTGTTCAAAGCTAAAGTCATCTGTGCAACATATGAAATGAAGATTTCCTCCCTTAAACAACGTACAAGGAAATCATGGTTTCTAAGTTCTCTTTTTCCGACGTACCGCTTTTGCAAATGTATTTTTGTTGGTCGCTTATGTGACTAAAGTATTGTACATGTTAACCAGCGTGGAAGGTACCTGCATGTGTCTCTCTGTAATGTTAGACAGCTTGTTCTAATGAAGCTGTGTCAGGTCTGATGTCTCTCTTGTCAGACCAGCTGCAGTATAGAGTGTTACTCACATGTGCAGCTCCTCGCCTGAGGGCCGGAGCGAAGTGACGTCAGCATGTGTAGAAATGTGTCAGAAAAGCTTCTTCCCAGAATTACTGGAGGTCATAGACAGAGTGAGAAGAGCCTGTGTCATGTGCTCCAAATGTTAGCCTTTAGCTGTTTCATAGTGTCTATAGAAGTCAGGGTTACACCGACATGGACAGTCTGTTGATAGTTCAAAAGACGTGACCTGGAACACGTCTTTATCACACTTTTACTGTAGGTTCACTACCATTCGTTTTCTTTGGAACCCTGTCACCATGTCACCAGATAGAATGTTGATCAGAGACAACTCTGCAAACTCCCAGATTACAACATTATTAGCTATGCTAGCAGCATGGCTCAAGGGGGGGTGTTGGTCTGTCAGTCAGTCCAAAACTAGTCCAGACTGAAATGTCTTGAAAACTATCTGATGGTTAATCTGAAATCTTGTAGTAGACATTCATGTTCCCCAGACAATGAACTGTAATAACTTTGATCTCCTGACTATTCATCTTGCGTCATCATCTGGTAAAAGTTTCATTTTGTGAAAGAGTGCTGTGGTTTATGAACAAACCTCTGAAACTAATAATAGTCACATCAACCTCAGCTGTCTGCTTTGTGTTTAGTGCAAATGTTTGCATGTTAACACACTAAACCAACATTATACCTGCCAAATATGAACATTCTGGTATCATTACTGTGATGATGTTAGCATGCTTATGTGAGCATTTAGCTCCAGCACAGCCTCACAGAGTCAGCAGCGTTGCCATAGACTAGTCTTGTTTAACATTCAGCCCTAATGTGGCAGGTTGTTTAAGGTACCAGTGAGACAGAAATACGATATACGTGATGAAATATGATCCAGGAAGTCCATTTGGACTTAAAGGACAGGTTCACAATTCAGGTCTGTCTTAAAACAACAGTCAGGCTCCCAAATGAACATGTAAACATGTTTTTCTTGCTGTAATCATTCCTCTTGTTCATACTAACCATTATTTGATCCCCTCAATATGAAGTATAAAAGTATAAAAAGATACAAAGAAATAGCCTAGTTCCTCCAGGTTGATACTGATGCGAGAAGAAAAAAACCTGCAAGAAACTTTGATAACTGAAGCAATGAGCACCTTGGTGGAAATGAGGGCAGCCTAATGAATGACATTCAGCAGGCTCTCTTATCAGCTCGCAAAACAACAGTTTTGGGCGTGTAGAAGGTGACTCACACCACAATCTGTAATGCATATTAAATCCTTTGTTTCTTAGGAGATGTGGTTTGGATCTAAAATGGTGGCATGTCCTCTCTCATATCTCTTGACTCTTAGGGAATTCATTTTTGAGTTTTTACGCACAAAAATTCAGACGTCATCAATCACTATGGTCAAACAATAATGGTTCTAAACATAAAATTGTATAGTGATTATTGGGAAACACATGGTCTAACAGTAGCTCTTATGTTTCATATATTCATCAGCATGCAAGGTCATTGATAAACAGCGATGACACTGAAACCCTGTGCAGACTTACTTTTTTTTCCACACAAAAAATTGGTCAGGAATCGATAAGGGAATTGAAAGAATCAGACTGATACGCAGAATTGATAATCAATTTAAAAAAAAAATCAATAAAATCTTATCAATTCCGATCTCTAGTCTTACATAATATGAGTCTCACACATACTAACATGCAATATTAATTGTCCTCCGACGATAGGCTACACTTTAGGTTTTTACAGTCTCTTTGATCTGACTGCAAATGACAGTGTATGGCGTGTGTGTGTGTGTGTGTGTGTGTGTGTGTGTGTGTGTGTGTGTGTGTGTGTGTGTGTGTGTGTGTGTGTGTGTGTGTGTTCAGTCTCATCTCAAGCTAAAATAACCCAAGAAGTCATTTTAGTGTCTTCACATCCTGCTGTTACTTTATCTTGTCAGACCATCTGTCTCTCAGAGAGTTTTGAGGGCCCAGTGTTTGGTCTGGCCAGCATCAGTTGTCACCCCGACTGTGAGACTGAGAGATAAAAGGGCCAGTTCTGGAACAACACCCACCTTGTCTTCTTTGTGGAATTAAAGAAAAGATTTCTCCTGTGAAATTCAAAAATAAAAAAAAGGCTGTCCTCCTTACACTAGTGCCAAAGTTCCTCTTTTTGTCACTATACTTTCACCTGCAGCTCAACAGGGAAACACTGTCTGAGGAAACACAAAGAGGGAATTTGATGCTAAAAAGATCCACTTGATATGACTAACTCAGACTGCTGAAGCCTCATATAAGCTTCACATCAACTTTTAAATGCATTTTTGCACAAAATGACTGTGGCCACCGTCACTCACATTGAAAGCACATTTGAAGAGGATCTTTTAATATCCGGTATGAACAGGAGGAATGATTACATCGAGGAAAACCTCTTTCACTGTTCATATGGACACCTCACTGCTGTTTAAGACACACTTGATGTGTTTAAAGACAACAGTTTGTAAAATTACCACAAAGGCAACTGCTGCATTTTTCACTGTGACAAGCAAAAGGTAAATAGTAGGAACACAGTATCCATGTTACAAAGTAATCCACCAGTACTGTGCACCTGGTGTGCCAATGTATAAAATTAGCCAATGAATGTAGTGTCTTGTGATGACGGAGTTGAGCCCAGTTCATTTTTTTTTGTCCCACACTGCCTTATTTTGCTGGAGTCCTCTGGGTTGGTACTCTAGCTACATCAGCTCAGGACTCCATGACTGATATAAGAGGTGGTCAAGGGATGTGACAGTCATGTAGATGGATGAGTGTATACAACACAGAGGAATCATCCAGTCTGGAAGTAATTCGTGAGGTACGGGCTGCGTCTTTGACTCAGCTGTGTATCAGCGGTCATTTTCTCAAAGCAGTAAAAATGGTCCATATGACAGACATCCTTTATAGCTATTCTGAGGAAAGTTCGAACTTTGATCGTGTTTCTGAGTGTCTGTATTCTCAGGTAACTGATGAAAGATTATTACGCAATGATTGTAATACAGGAAATATTAGGGCATGGCAAGTGAATGAATAGCCTTTACTTTTGCTGCTTCGTCATCTCCTGCATGCATGTTCACTCACAGGAGAGACATATACTAAGTATATTATTAGACATTTCTTTTGGCTTTCCTGCACACCAGCTCTACTCTCTTAAATTTGTTTCCAGCAGCAGCAGGCAATTATTTTCAGTTTCACCATAACAATTTCATAATGTGATAATATGTTGTGTTCATAGCATGTTCCTATGTTCCCAAGTAGCCAAAACAATGAATTAATGTAGGTTTGAAGGATGAGTCTGGTGTTACTCTCATGTAATGAACTGATCTACTAACAAGTATTGTGATGTATCTTATTCCTCCGGGCCATACAGCTCCACTGTTGTCCAAAAACTATTCAAACACATCAGTGAGCCACACTGTTGCACTTCATTACCATGAACACACACACTGGAGTTTCTTTTGACTCAATCCCACTCACACACCATCCTGCTGCTAGAAATACTCACTAGAACACCGAGTGTGGATTCATCTGCCGCTGAAAATAGTCCCCAATTTTTTTGCCTTTTAAAAAAAAAAAGGAAACTACTAATAGACTGGGTATCATTAAGTATTGAAAGACAAAAATACGCATTGGACCTTTTCATTGGATTTGTTGACAATAAGAGAAATGCACAACCTTGCACTTTAAACTGGAGAGCCTTGATAAGAACAAACTAGAGCAATGATTAATGATTTTTTCTATCTGCAGGATGAGGACATTGTGAAGTCCGCTGTGGAGCACAGAGGAGCAGGAGGCCACAGAGGAGGGGGCCTGGCCACTGTCACAGCCCATTTTGAGCCCCTGCTGTGTAGATGGAGCGGCTCCACTGGGTGCAGCATCGCTGTCGGCAGCTGCTAGCAGGAGACTCGGGGCGAGGCTGGTACTCTGCCCCTGATGGCCTGCCCAACAAAAGCTCCCTGGACCCCCACAGCTCCCCACACAGATGCAGTGGGAAGAGAAGAACAGTGTTTGCCCGCCATGGGCCCCACCAGAAGGAGTACCAAGCCATCTCCAAAGACTACAAGGTCAATGCCATCCGCACTACCAAGTACAGCTTGTTGACCTTCATCCCCATGAACCTTTTCCAGCAGTTTCACAGGTCAGACTTTTACTTTGGCAAGTGGCATGAAATTATTAAATGAAATAATTTCTGCTTTGTTTAGTCTTTTGCTTTGCTTTATAATTTGCTAATGAGAGCTGAGAACAAATGGAAAAGGAAGAGGAATACATATATCACCATGCACAGATTGGAATAATAACACTCCTTTGTCTCGTCTTTTGGCCTGAGAATAGATGTCATGGAATGTAATAATTGCTCACTGTGCATAGAATCCACTTACCCTAATTAAAGGACGGGTTCACAATTTTTCAAGTCTGTCTTAAAACAACAGTCAGGAGCGCAAATGAACATGTTTATCTTGCTGTAATCATTCCTCCTGTTCAAACTGAACATTAGAAGATCCCTTCATAATGACCTTACAACGTAAGTGATGGAGGACAAAATCCACAGTCCTCCTTCTGTGCAAAAATGTATTTAAAAGTTTATCTGAAGCTAATATGAAGCTTCAGCATCCAAATGAGTCAAATCAAGTAGATATCTTTCAGTGTTACAGTCTTTTTGTTACTACACTTCCACTGCAGCTCAACAAGGAAATACTGTCCAAGGAAACACAAAGAGGGAATTTGATGCTAAAAAGACTGTAAATGTGTCAGATATCCACTTGATATGACTCAGACTGATGAAGACTCATATAAGCTTCACATCAACTTTTAAATGCATTTTTGCACTAAATGACTGTGTGGACACACTGTGGATTTTGGCCTCCATCACTTACATTGAAAGCACATTTGAAGGGGATCTTTTAATATCCAGTATCAACAGGAGGAATGATAACAGTGAGGAAAAGCTCTTTCACTGTTCATATGGACACCTGACTGTTGTTTTAAGACACACTTGAAAAATTGTGAGCCTATCCTTTCAGGCTATTTACATTAAAATGTCTTAGATTCACTGTATATTAAAGGACCATACCAGTGTTTCTAAAGGGTTAAGCCCATTTACTACACATACTGTACTGTATATTTCACATAACAGTATTTTCCAAAGAATGGTGTATTCAGGGTTTTGGTGGGGTGGTATGGTTTATCCTGACAGCCTTTGGTTCACACTCTGATGGCTCTATAAAACATGATGCAAGTCATTGTAGATCATAGTCATGCAGGTTAATCCTGTGAACACCAAGCCTGACTATGATGACCAGGTATATTGATTTGATCTATTGATTGGGACAGTGTGAAGTTTTAAACATCAAAGATGCACGGCACCGAAGTTAGCTCGAAGCTGATTTGCATCCATAGTCCCCCACAATTAAAAAAACATACAACAGCACAACAACAAACAGTACAAAGCAAAAAAACAAACAAAAAAACCAAAATAAAAAAAAAAAACCCACACAGAACACACCATACAAAATACAAAGCTACACATAACAGCACATCACATACACCCACAATGTCAATTAGATGTCAATATCATGCTTCATTCTACTGATGTCTAAAAGTGTCTCTATTGCTCTTTATAACTGGTCACTTTATTGTAAACTCAGCACTTTAGTCCCTGTCAGAATCCCGTGAGAATGTTTCTCCAGTAATTGATTGGTCAGTAGTCAGGTTGTCCACAGTTTTGATCTGATCCTCTGAACTGAACCTGCTTCAGACAGGTTAGTTGTGCAGCATAGGTTACCATGGTGATCTTCCCTGGTTACCATGGTGATCTACCTCACTTAAAGATGAGTCAGCTACATGTTAACAAAAAAGAGTCAAACCCAAAGATAGCTGGAGAACACTTTAATCTTTGCTGTGTCATAGGAGCCCCTGAATACTGTGACATGTTAACAAGTTAGATATGTTGATAAAGGATGTAATTATGTGGATGTGGATGAATTGTATTGTTTGTCTTGTCTTCCAATACTGGTTGGATGAAGAAGCAAACCTGTTAGGGAAGTAAATGCAGCAAAGTCAGAAACAGAAATGAGTTTGTCCTCAGCTGCTGAGGTCAGTACAGAAATGACAGAGCTGCTGGATGTGGAATAACACAAGACACTCTTTTACTAAATCAGAAATATGGACACTGTCAGAGTTTTTTGCCTTGAGTAAATTGATTTAAGTTAATCAGTTAATTTATACTTATTGAAACTCGGGGTAACAAGTGGTTTAATAAGGCCAACACACAATAAATAAAGTATTTATCATGAGACAGAACAAGGAACAAATAACAACATAAAACATCAAATGGTTTTGTAACTTTGCTGAAGTTGACATGGAGAGCTACAGGTAGTTATGGGGGGATAAGAGAATATAACAACATAGCAGATACATAGATAAGAACCCTAACCTTTAGTTTTAAATTTGAATAGTTAAATAAACCGCTTTGAAATGTGTAATGTGATGCAGAACCTGTGTATTTACATCTCAGAGTTCCATTCTAAACCACAGTGCTTTCAACTGGAATCACACCACAAGACACTGTAGCACTCGTCAGATGATTCAGATTGTTTGACATAAAGCTGTGATCAGAATGGGGACATAAAAATCATGAGGAACATTGAGCAACAGGGTCAATGCACTCACACACTTCCTGTTTAACAATGCCTTACGATCAATAAAAACAGATAATGCTGAAAATCAAAATGACCTAGATCATTCTGGAACAGAGAGCTTGAGTTTAAAGGTCATTTCATCAGGTCTCTTCCCTCTAGAAGTATCTACACATGCAAATAGTTTTGGTTTTAATCATCCAGAATTTGAGATATCTGTCTGACAGTTCAGCCAATACCCAAATATCCCATTACATGGAGTGTGATGTTCACAACATTGTAACTTTACACATTGTAAATCTACATAGTAAATTTCAACACTAATGTTTCTTTCCAGACATGATCTCCCTGTTATTCAACAGTTTTTCTTTTTTTGTGAACTTCTACTCTACTGTGCATTTTTGTAAATTGGGTAAACCAGCACTTTTATATTATTTTTACCAGGAAACCTTACAAGGCTGTGTACTGTCCTCCAGACAGTGGTCATTTTGTCTCTTTTGGGTGGAATGCATCCAAACTCCAATAAAACAACCCCAAACAAGTTGACACTATGTCTCATTTCAGGGACATTCATTTCAGTATCAAATCCTCCAATTGCCACACAGCCAGTGTATTCTTTGTGGTATTCACTGTAAGGAAATCCATGGCACATTGGTTTAGTGTTTTTTACAGTCTGTGTAAGTTGTGACATTTGGATAGAAAGCACCAGCTCAGGTTATTAGCCCTCAGTTGACTGACGGCCACACGTTTTTTCCACAAATGTATGTAGAAAGCTATATGGAAATGCATCCAATAGTTGTTTAAATATTTCACCAAAGTTGTGGACTGACAGAAAGACATTGCTAGTATGGCTAAAAGCAAACAGTATGTTTGCAGGAGATGCAAGCTGGTCTGGTTGTACATCATGACAAATGATCTGGTAGCACCTGCACTTTAGTGATTTCTGTTTATTGATGTTCTGCTCTGGTCTTCCCTGTGCAGGGCTGCCAACCTCTACTTCCTGTTCCTGGCGTTGCTGAACTGGGTGCCAGTTGTTGAAGCCTTTCAGAAGGAGATCACCATGATTCCCCTGCTGGTGGTCCTCACTGTGATTGCCATCAAAGATGCCCTGGAAGACTACAGACGCTACCTGTTTGACAAGAAGGTCAACAACAATGTAGTGCGGGTGTACTGTGGGTGAGTGAACCATGGCCAGTTCCATTGACAGTCCATTTTTTTTTTAACTTTCTACATGGTTATGATATATATGTCAGTGTGTATGTCAAGAGTTTCCCAGGCAAAGACACCGAGGTTGACTCATGTGTCAGAACAGTGCCACACAGAGGCTCCCAAACACAAATGATTATTGATTTCCGAATAAATGGATATTTGGCGTTATTTTTGGCATTAAAGAAAATATTTTTTTGGCCCAGTGGGGCCTCTCGTTGGCCTGGTGGCCCACCAGGCCTGTACAGTTATAGGGGAAACACTGTATGTATTAGGCCTGTGCACTTGTCTTAAAGAATATCTGAAGGATGGTTAAAGAAAAGTACATGAATGCTTTATTGAAGCTGGCAAGGCAAAATTTAGAAATGCTGCCTTTGTCATTTAGCATCTGACCATGGTTTAGCTGAAGTTTAGAACTGGTCCAGCTATATGGGAACGTACAGGGGTTTAACATTCAGCTGTGTACTAAGTTGTACCTTATTAGTGTGTCAAAATGAACACAGGGTCAGCTGACCTGCAGCTAAACTGGATTCGTGATGAACTTGCCTCAATAGCTCTGGCCAGCACATGTGATTCAGAACATGGTAAGGTAATGGTATGTTTGCTCAGGGCTTTCCACAAGGGTATGGAGTAGCCATCCAGTGGGACAAAGTAGCCAGCTAGGGGTTCCAGGGGCTTTCACAAGGGGCTTGTCGGTAAAAGCCCAATTTTGGTGGCCTCTGGTACATTCTAATGCCACTATTCCATCATATACAATGATCTTAATTATTGCATATTTTAATGAGTTTGACTACCTGATTGTAAACATGTACTGAATTAGAGGAGGCTTCTTGTGCGTTTTAGCCCATACAGCCTATAAATAGCTATTAATAATTAAAACCACACCTATTCCTGACTGATTAGAACTTTTGTAATTACGAATCATCAGACCTTATTTATTTTTTAATCATTTATTACACCTTCACTGTAAGGTTATCAAGACATGCCACAATGATAGTTAAGTTATTGTTTAAACATAAATGCACTCCTATTCAACAAAAATAAACAAGGTTATTTTGAGGGGGAACATGTTTTTAATCCCATATCTTATCTATCCTAAGTATTGTTTTAAATTAGGCTAAATTATTTATAAACTAAGGCTATGCCAAAAATAAAATAACAAAACATGTGACTCATTTGACTCAAATCATGTGAATCTACTGAATCAACTCAACTTCTAGTCATCTTCGTCTTCATTTTCATCCTCACTATCACCCTGTGTGTGAGGCTGAGGTGTAGCCCACATTTTCCTCATATGACAAAGGCCTGTTACCTTGACAACATTGCCTGTTTTAGTGTGTGTTTGCAATGCGCCTTAGAGATGGCTCTGCTGTAAATAAAGATCATTCAATCATTCTGTGTGGCATATGTAGAAAATACAGTGCTTTCAGTGGACTTTTTAATAGTTACTGTGCAATTGTGAAGTTGCTGCCACCCATTTTCCAGTGTTTTCTGTACATGACACAAACCCTTGTAATACACTCTTTTACGTCCTAAGATGCTGGGAGCCTTGGCTGGCCTGGATAAACACACCAAAATAAATAACAGAAAAATTCTACTTCTGACTGATAAATGTAAAATTAAAACTCTGGTAGCAATTACATGTTTTTCAACACTGAAACGGGGAAAACGTTACTTGTGTTGGACTATAAGCTAATCTCCCCTCCCCCAGTGTGTACATGTGCTCCTAAATGACAAATTAGGAGCAAACAATGAAATCATGGAGCACTATGAAAAATATTCACAGGATATATTAACTCAGTGATGAGCAGACTTCTCCTCAGTTTATCTTTCACACTAACTCATTATTCTGACTTACTGTCTTTAGCACATCACCAGCGCTAAATATCTTAGTTATCAGTCAATGTGTTGTCTTACTGCCACAGCAAATGAATAAATTGTTGGGGTATTAGCACGACGTCGCCTCCCTGTTGTCTCTTGTCAGACCACCAGCTCCATGAGAGGCACAAACTGAGGCTAAAGTGTGCTAATATTTAACGTTACGTGGCGGTGTGTCTTTTCAGGGAAACTAATGCACTGCTAATAAACATTGCACATCATCTAGGTTTTGAACCATTACCAGCAGGGCAAAATAAATATACATTACACTCTTACCTGTCCAGCAGTAAACTGGAAACTTCGGCGTTAGTCTGCAAACATTTCTCTCACCAGGGATTTCCATCTGGGTTTATCCTCGTTTTATGCCGTTGCTTGTCCCGATTTCGTTTAGCTTCTTCGTGTCTTTGTTTCTTTGACGATGACAATTCACGCTCCTGTGATTTTCTAAATAAGTTTAATCCTCCATTTATCAGATTTTGGTTTCAAAAACTTCTCACAACACAAAATTTTTGGTCCGTTCTTCTTCTTCGTTCTAAAACCAGTGCATTTCCGGTAGTCGCCCACTGAATCTAAAATGCGTAAGGCCCTCACTGGAGCCAGTGTTAGGTTTGTCCGTTCTGCACTATAGAAGAAACATGGCGATGCAACATGGCGGCCACCATGGAAGGGGACCCACTCCCATGTAGATATAAAGGGCTTATTTCTAAGGTAACAAAAACACAACAATTATTATTTTCAGCTGATTAGACACTAATTAAGATATACTTATAAATAATCTATTCAATTTTTACTAAGTCTGTTCTTTTAGATGTTACTAAATACTACACACTGGACCTTTAAACCTTAAATCACAGCTAAGCTGATGACGGAGCCCCACTTTCCCAGTATGCAACAACAACAATGTAGAGCTCCATACAGAAGAACAGCCCCTCCACCGTATTGAAAAACCTAGACGCAGATAGCTCAAAACCTTTGCAGCAAAACATGACTAGATACCACCAAAAACACCCAAAAAAGTCTTTGCTCTTGAGGTAGCACTTTCCCATGACCCAGGATTTATCAGCTGTTTGCAGTGCTGGTCAAATGCAAGCCTCAAGAGTAAAACAACTTTTCTGTCATTCATGCAGACTGTAAACAAGCACTGGCTGTCATGTGTATCATTGTTAGTCTTTGGGACAGGAATTTCCAGAAAGCAGAACATTTAGCTCATGATAGACAGGGTAAGCCAGAGGAAAGGAACTGAAACTCAACTTCATATGGCTGGTTGTGTTTTATACCAGAGCAGAAAACCGGTCATGATGAAACGCTACCTCCCTTTCTGCCATTTTCAACCCTCCCTCCCACCTCTCTCCATTTCCTCTCCAAAATCAGTTCAAACATGAGAATCACACAGCAGTACCTTACACACATAATCATGCGTCATTGTCTTGTAACATGCAGGCAGCTCATGGTCTGAAAAGTATGCAGTCTACTTGACATCAAGAAACATCTACCATGAAGTAAAATAACAAACAAGTGCAGTTACATTTTTATGGTGTGATTAATTACACCGCTTACTGTTACAAGAGGTCCAGTCACACAAACTCCTCCCCAGATAAGGTATGTTTCCTTATAAACTCAACATAAGAGGAGACCTCCCTCTCTCCCTGCATTTGTTGTTTCACTGTGGGGAATGTGTACAGTCTGCTTGGAGATCAACCTTGAAAATGTCCATTTTTTTCTGGAAAGACTGGAAAGCTGCTATTAAGTCACACACTCAGTTGTTACTTCCCTGCAGCTTGAAGTTTAGCTTATTAAGCTCAGGTGTCATGTGATGTCAACCAAGAATGCCATTATATCAATTTTTAATCTCAACTTGCCAAATAATTGAGAACTGTATGGCTTTTCTGTTGTACTGAGAAACTTTTTATTTCCTTTCCCAAACATGCTTCAGCACCCTAACTTAGCCATCTTACCTTGCAGTGCAGCAGTACGTCATTTGCATTTGCATCAGCTTCTTTTTAGGAATTGATGTTGATAGGATGAAGATGCCCTGAGGACATTAACAAGTTTCATCACTGTATTGATAACTTCAGCATGGTCTTCTGCCAGAGCAGGGCACAGAACAAACTACTGGATAATACAGTGGTACAGTATAGTCACAGCTCCTCTCTGTCTCCCTGTCATGGAGGACACCCCATCAGTGGCGATGGAAACCACAGATTTCAGGCTGACCCCTCTCTGTGTTAACATCTCCTCCTGTGTGTTGCCTATGCTGTCATATCTAACAGGTCCTCACAGAAATCCTCTCTAGAAAATCTGGGCATTATCATATCAGTTGATTTGTCTGCATGGCCTATGCATGGTGCACTCTTCATGGCAGCATCAAGCTTTGACTGCACATCCTTGGCTAAAATTTCAGATCTTCTGGTAGCTGTTGAATTTGACAGTGGGATTTGCTTGATCTTTTCCAGCAGTTCATCTTTTTGTTTACTGCTGAGCAACACTGTGTGTTCCGGGCATGCCCAACTGGTAGGAGAGCCCAGGGAAGACTCAGAACACACTGGAGGGATTAAATATGTTATATATCTCTGCCGTTGGAACATCTCTGGATTTTTGCTGAGGAGAGGGACATCTGGGTTACCTTGCTCTGTCTGCTCCCACTGTGACCCGGCCCTGTATCTGTAAAGCTACAAACTGGTCATACTGAAGGTATCTATTCGTTAGGTTTTCTACAGTATCCAATCATGAAAGGATAATTAACATTTGCATGTTCTGTTTGGGCAACTCAACTCAATTGATTCAATATTTTTAAAAGTCAATGCTATTTGGAAGCATGCGTAGTTTACTTTTCCAAGACTAAACCAAAACTATCAATCATTTGTGTAACTCTAATCACAAGTGTGGGGCAGGTTATAAACCTTTGTCTCTGATATAAAAGCCTTGTGCTTTATACGCCCTCCATCCACCCCAAACACCTCCACTATAACCAATGGACCAAGAACACTTCCTGGACTGGAAAAAATGCTGCCAGTGAGCATAATCAGTTTCTATGTTAGTGTAATTTTCAGGAGCTTTTGTGTTATGGGCACGTTGGCCTGCAAGCAGAATATCCCTTTACTGCCTCCACCTTCTCTGCCTCAGCACACAGTTAACTCTTTGCTGCCATGCTTGGGTGTGTTTATGCCTGTATTCATTATTTCAGTGTGTTACAATGTAATATAATATTATCAAAAGGACTTTCTTCAACAGATAGATTAATCAAACTATGCTTTTCAGTTTCCCTAATATACATAATATGGACTTGTGCACCACTTCATTCTTGAAGGATCATCAGGAAATCAATGACAGCACAATCCATGCCGCTGAATTGTTGTAAAACTTGAACCTTGAGTTTGTTTACAGTGTCAGTGCCCTTTAAAGGAGTGTCTGTGAATTCTGTCACAAAGGTAGTTAACTATCCACTCAGTCCCACCTCACGTGAAAGCCGACCCTCAGGAAAGACAGGGAGGTCTTTTTTTTCATGTGGAATCATGTGATTCCACATGAAAATGGTCAGTTAGTGGAAGGGACAGCACAAATACTGACAGCAAATATTCTCATTACAACTGGAGGATAACTTTCGGTGGGTAAGTCTTCTAAGTAGAGACATAAACTGGCAGGCTGCTGTGAATCCAGTGGGGCAGTGGACTCATGTATAGCTTGGAGCGTTTGTCCCGTCTTCACTCTACCAAGAAGCACCTGCGGAAGAAGAGGACAGTGGGACCTTCCTCCACAGAGGATGAGGAACTGAGTCAACTCCTGAAGTCGTATAAAAACAACAAGATCCAGACTACAAAGTATTCCATCCTCTCCTTCCTCCCCAAAAATCTCTTTGAGCAGCTACATCGCCTCGCCAATGTCTACTTCATCTTCTTGGCTGCTCTCAACTTTGTCCCAGTGGTGGAGGCCTTCCAGCCAGAGATCGCTCTGGTGCCTATCCTACTGGTGCTGTCAGTGACAGCCATCAAGGATATGTGGGAAGACTACCGCAGGTTTAAGTTGGATCATTTGATTAACAGGCTTCTCTGCCATGTTTACAGCAGGTAGGTTGTCTTATTTTTATGGCCATGTGTATTCTACTTTGTGTTGAAATTTGGTTTGATTTGTAATTCCAAGAAGGAAATTTGTGACTCAGTTGCATGCTCTCTTGTTTTGCTGTGTTCTCTCTCTAGTAACTAGTTAACAGAAAGTCAAAGTCCACTTACTAGATTTTTTGCAGAAATTAAAAAAAGAGAAGACTTAACTTCCTGCATTTCTGGGAGAAATGTGTCAAAGTACTTCCAAAGTTAAGAATGTATGAAGAATGACAAAACAAAACAAAAGGGGACTATGTGTAAACTAGAATGTAACAATAAAATAAAATTACAGATGCTGATGATTTTCACCATCTTCTATGGTCAAAGTGGTAAAAAAAGAAAAAAAAAATCAGGTCAAGACTTCCAGTAAGGCTCGACAACATGGACGTTGGCATGATTTGGTTGATGATCAGATGGTGAACCTGTAACAAAGGAGGGGGTGTAACAGTACGTGTATACCTTCCAAACCGTCACAGTACGGACGTTATGGTTCAGTGCACGCAGTCGTATGAAGAATACGCTGTGTGACCCAAACAATTACTGTCAAGTGGATTATTGATTACTGTCAATAATCCACTTAGTTCAACATGTGCAAACAATAATTCTAGAGCACGAGTTCCACCTGGAATGTTTTGGCAGCACACCACTTAGCTGTAGCATGTTCATGGATGTATGCTAGCTGGCTTAGTCAAGTTAGCCTGGTTACCCTGTAGTGTCACTGCCATCAGAATGACAATCGAGAGACCCATAACACTGACCGAGTGCAACATTATTATTAAAATATGCACCGTTACCTCTGTATTTAAACAATGTTAAAGAAAAAGTCTTAATGAAAACTGTTCAACTGTGACTAATAGATGATCCGTGAGTATTATAATGGAAATAAAATTTCAAGAAAAAAATAGAATGGTCACTGCACGTTAAAACTACCTAAAATGCAGGTGGAACTGAAATCCAAGATCTAAAGCAAAATCTAATTAAAAAGAAATAAAAATATCCTTCTCATGTTTAAACTCTCTGTTCCAATAGTAGTCTTAGATAGTGGGTATTTTCTTTTTGAGGTCCTCTAAAGTCTATTTGACACATCACTTAAATAAAAATCTGTGTCTGGACTATTTACCAGCACACTGGTCATAAACTCCTGTAACTGTTTTCTCTTGGAAGCCTGGTTTGCATGACACCCACCACTAATGGTGGTAATTTAAAAAGAAATCTTTTATCACCACATTGCAGTATGTCTGTATTGCAGTGCTTGCAGTTTAATTGGAGTAGTTAACTTTGGATAAGCTCATAACTCATGACTCACTGTACAAAACTGTACAATTACGGTAACTCCTCTACCCTGCTGTATTTCAGTCATTATCGGTAAAGGGTGTGGGACTGTGAGTGTTACAGTGTAATGATTAACCACTAATTGTATTCACACACAGTGTAGATCAATTGACAGGTGTTTGTATTTCCACTGAACCTTTGATATGTACAGCCTTACTGTTGGCAATTGACACCAAGAGCTATAATATGTAACTATTCTGCATTAAAATGTCTAAAAACAACTAGACCTATGTTATATATTGTTGAGTTGTGTACTTACATCATCCAAAATGTGTCCAACAATTTTCAAACCCAGAGAAATTCGTAATCTTAATCAAGGTAACGATCCGTTTCATTTCATCATCTGTCAATGGTGTCATATCCCCTCTACCAAATAGTATACGCGCACAAGATACATGTGTCAGCGTTGTGTTTGTCTGCTACAATGGCCTCTACCAAAGAGTATACACCCACAAGATAATACGTTGGCGTTGTGGTTGTCCATCGCAATGGCATCTACCAAAGAGTATAGGCATACAAGATAATACGTCGACATTGTGGATGCCTGCCAGAAACTGTCATATATTGACTTTTATTCAGTTTTAAGCTACATTTTCATGATAAACTTTTTTAGATCCTGGTCGTATTTAACTGTATCTTTTAACTGGATGAAGGATTCTAGTTATTGGATGTCTGGATCTTAAGTTATCAGAGAAATAAGCTGAGCAAACATTAGCAGCAGCTTGGCCAGCAGCCCCTCCCAGACTTCCTCTTTCTGTTGAATAGCGTCAGAGAAACAATGATTTTTAACGTGAAACTGCTTTACCCACTGTTTTTAACAAGTTTTATTCCCCGTGTACATTTGCTTTGGAGAGGAGGAGACCTCTGTGGATAATTCATCCCCGGTAAAAAAAAACATGTTGAACTTCTGTATCTTAAGTTATTAGAGAAAACAAGCTTAGCAAACGTTCACAGCAGCTCGGCTAACAGCCCCTAGCAGACGTCCTGTGTCCACTGAACAGGAATCAATATCAAGATTCTCACAAATGATAGGCCACGTGTACTGTCAGCCACAGCCTGAAGTAGGAAGTTGAATCGCGAATAGGATGTGAGATGATCGCTTATGTGATACAAAGTATCAGTAAGTTCAGAGGGACAGTGTATTTCTTGCAGCTTGTGTGTTACAGTCGACATCCTGTGTTCAGAGGATGAGGCACTGAAAGACTACACTTAGTGTAAATATCATATAATATGATAGATTCTTTTTTTCACTTAATTTAATTCTAATATCGAGGTGTCTGCAGCATGCTGATGCCAATGCTAGCAGAGGTTTGTAGGCCAGACTAGATACATTGTATTAACAGGACTGTTTTCATTAGGCTTGCAACATTTAGGCCTGATCTATATTGCTTATACCATTTTTCAAACAGTACGGCCAGTCATGAGCTTGTCAAACAATTTTGTTTAAAATAATTAAAAACCACAGGTAGTAATTTGTGTTTTTTGCAAAGAAACATGTCAACAATTAATTCTGCCCACAGAGGAGCCAGTGGAAATCATATAAATAAATAAAAAAAAGAATTAATGGTGCCTCGGAGGCTGTGGTTTGTGTAGACCAGCGATAGACCTTGACAGGTAGAATGATAAGGATACTTGGATGGAGGGAGACAATACTATTTAGTCTCATACAAAATTATTAGTATGTCATGTCTTTATTAGCCGATAGACATTAAGTGTAGACACCTCTACATCATGTTCCTGAAGTAGTGGACACTCATTGGCTCCCGGCTGTAGACCACGGCACACTTAGGGTGGAGGTAGAAAGATTTGGCATCTGATGGATATTTGGAAATATATAATTTGAAACTTGCAACCGCAGTGGACCTCAGGCCTGGCAAACATAAAACCTCTTAGGTTTTCCTTGTCTGGGTCATTTGGGTCTTTATGAGTCTTAATTTGTGGATTGTGTTCCAGGCTGACATATTTGACCCCGTCCCTGTCTCTCCCCCCCTGCCTTGGTGGACTGGACAGCGGCATAAAACCTCTACAAGGCCTCATTCACAGCATCGGCAGTGTAGTTTTCAAAGTCCTTTCATTTTTGTGCAAGGAAGTCTCTCAATGTATTAACTGCCCATTTCATTGTTTTTTTGTGTTGATCTCATCTTATTCATCTTCTATTTGATTTAATTCTCTCGGTGTTAACTCCTTGTGCTGTTTCTCCCTTTTCTTTTCAATTTCTCTTTCTTCAGCTGCATCCCAGTCATCAGAGTTGTCATATTCTCCAAATAGAAAAGAATAAAAGAAATGCTGAAGGCACTCATTGTTGTAATTAGATGTTAGCTTGTTAACGTGTTGCAATAAATTGTAAATGGAGGCTCTGACTGCCTCCAAGTTGCTATGGTTACTCATTTTAGCCAGCACATAAATTTAGAACAGTGAACAGACAGTTTCACAGGAACTATTTAGTTTGATTTGATTTATTGATTGGGACAGTGTGCAGTTTTAAACATTAAAGATGCACTGCACTGGAGTTAGCTCGAAGCTAATTTGCATCCGTAGTCCCCCACAATCAAAACATACAACAGCACAACAACAAACAGTACAAAGCAAAAAAACAAAAAACAAACAAACAAAAAAACCCAAAATACAAAATACAAAGCTACACACAACAGCACATCACATACACCCACAATGTCAATTAGAAATTAATAATGTGGTCACACAGCTGATTGGTCTTTAATACATGTTTTAGTTTGGCCTTGAATGTATTGATAGAACTACAGTTCTTCATATCATCAGGTAGGGCATTCCACTGAGTGGTGGCTTTCACAGAGAAAGCTGACTGTCTAAATGCAGTGTGATGAAATGGTATGGTACAATCTTGTACAGAGGATATTCTGGAGGATCTAATAGAACTTACTGAGTGAGTGTACACAAAGTCACATAGTGGAGAAGGGGCCAAACCATTTAAAATTTTATAAACTAGGCAAAAATTTGAGAATAATCTAAAATTCTCAAAGCTCAGTAAATTGTATTTCTCTAGTACCCTACAGTGATGGAAATCCATTGGCTTTTTGTCCAGAGTTTTTAGAGTTTGTTTGTATAAGGACTGAAGAGGTTTTATGGCTGTTTCTCCAGCCTGCCCCCAACAAGTGATGCAAGAAGACATATGGGTGTAGGTGCCCATTATCAGGAATTAATGGACACCCTGCAGGCGTTCAGAATCACCCAGACCATGGTATAAGAAGCAGATAAAACAGTACCAAAATGGTGTTCCATGGACAGAGGATGTTCTGTGTGACCACCAGCTGATTAAAACTGTCACATAGACTGGGAGCCACATCATCAATAAGCAGCTGCCACACTCAACTTTGGACTGTGATGTTTAACATTTGAATGGCATATGGGGGCTGAGGTGCCAGCACTAATTTGGTAATTGTGGAGTTTTGCAGCTGTGTTTGCAGACTGGCATAAACAGCATGCAGGGGCCCTTAGATTTTGTTTTTTTACTGTACAAACTGTTGTGCATACAGGGCTATTAACAGTATTGTCACAGTGCATCCAGGATACTTTGTCAGACTGGATAGTGATTGGATAGTGCTGTATTTCAGCTTTATTTCCCTTTTAAACTGGATAAAGCACATAACCTTCAGTGTCTGTTAAGTTGTATCGAGGATGTCAAATGCTGGATGACCAAAATTATCCCCCAGCTTAATGAGAGAAAGTTTATCACTCCCGAAAATCTCACTAGTGCTGTTGGCAACATTCTGGAGCAAGTCTTCAAATGACCACACCCATGCAAGGAATTTGGCTGTTGACTTTGATGTAAAATATATCAATAGTAGCTCTTTCCACATTAGGTCAACTGCGAAAATAAACCCTTAAACTTTGGTGATCCTCTGAATTCTCATCTAGGGCATTCATCAGGTCAGCATTTCCATTTGTCCAATACTTTGGTTTATGACCAAATATCTGAAAACCTTTTACATTCTTTGTGTTATCATGTTAACATGCTAAACTAAGATGGTAAACAGTATACCTGCTTAACATCAACATGTAAGTATTGTCATTGTAGCATGTTAGCATGCTGATGTTAGCCTTAGCCTCACAGAGCTGCTAGCATGGCTGGAGACTCTTGTTCATCTTCTACCTCCTCTGTGTCCATTCTTATGTCCCATAGCAAACAGAAAGCCTACATTGAGCAGTGCTGGAAGGATGTGCGAGTTGGAGACTTTGTTCGTCTGTCCTGTAATGAAATCATCCCTGCTGACATGTTGCTGCTGTATTCCTCTGACCCCCGTGGGGTTTGTTACATTGAGACCGCCAACCTGGACGGAGAGACCAACCTGAAACAGAGACAGGTGGTTTCGGACCTCCCACTGCAGGCAAGTGCAGACAAGGAAAAGTTCCAATATTTTCCACTGGAGCTGTCAAGTCTCTCCATCAACTTGTGGCAGCTAGATCAAATCTCTTCACCTTTGTTACTGTCTTTTGAATGTGTTCACTTAAGTTTCTCTGCACTGACTAATCAGGGACTTGGAAATCCTTGGAATAGTCTGGTAATAGAGACTCCAGACTGTGTTGCTTTGGACAGCATTATACACCTCATTTACATTCATGGAGGAACAAAAATATTACTAATTTGAATATAGGTCTACTTTGGACTAAGTGTACCCTGTGTGTTATGTAATAAAATATATACTCCATATTTAGACCTGGATCTGTAGTAATGGTTGACAGACTCAGAGTAAAAGCACACACTTTAAAATGCATGGCATTATCAACCTGTAGTATGTATTGTGTATATACTGTGCATGATCTGAATGTTTCTTTTTCTTTGTGTGTGTGTGTGTGTGTGGCTGTGTGTGTGTTTTCCAGGGAGTAGAGTTCACCCCTGAGAGCTTCCACAGTCACATTGAGTGTGAGAACCCCAACAATGACCTCAGCAGGTTCAGAGGTTACATGTGAGTTCCTTTTCATCTTAAAGTTCGCATGACCAGTCTGATATATGACATCAGTGTAGCCATCTTTGATTGGGTAATGTTTCCATTAACCTTGTATTGCTGTATCTAGATACATTACACAGTGTACCCAGTGTACTTGTCATGTTATATCTTTGTCTGCATTTATGATCAGTCAGTAGCCTGGGCAAGAACACATTCATGTTTAGTCTGAGGTTTCAGTCATGTTGATCACCTTTTGTTATAATATGTAGCATCATTTATTCATAAAAAAATTTCAATTAATTCAGCATCACATGGTCACATGGTGAGAAAGCTGCAAAATAGTGTCATGTATAATGTATACTGTAGAAAACAAGACAACTTTTTAATAATATCCTTTACTGGGCTGTATTCATGGGGTATTATAAAGAATATTGAATACAGAATATTGATGTTATAACATTGACCATATAACAGAGTGTCCAATCCATATGAGATATGAGACAATTAGTTGTAGTAGTAAAATGTTTCTTGCAAAATGGTAGGATTGATCAAAACAGCTATATTCTCTATATAGCAAGATGGTGGATGTAAGAAAATATGTTATCAACCAGCTAATCTTTGCTTCCATAACACTGTGTAGGAGAACCTGACTCAAATCATCAGAATGCCTCAAACACACTTTTTGTTGTCTCCCAAATAAAGAGGTCTATTTAGAAGACAACAACAACAGCAAAAAGAAATAGACCTGTCTAGTGGATTCACAGTGAGTAAAAGTGGATCATGTTATGCAGCGTTAACTTCAGGGTGTGTTGTTCTGCAGGGAGCACTCCAATGGGGTTCGTGTTGGCCTCCATAACAGCAACCTCCTGCTGAGGAGCTGCACCATCCGCAACACAGAGACTGTGGTGGGCATCGTGGTCTATGCTGGTAAGAGCATTTACAACACATCTGACTGACTCTCATCACATCAGTCTGTTCACTGCTCGCTGCGTGAAAGCAATACAATGACACATTTGACTGATGTCATTTGTATTTCCATATTGAAAATCCTGCAGGGGCAAGCAGGTAAGTCTTTCTCCACCTGGTTCAGTATATTAACCACAGACTTTGTATAAGATGGATGTAGCGAGGTGTGACGTCACCCATTGGTTTGCATTTTAGCCGGTTTGAAGTCCAGAGTCATGGTCGGCACCGTCTTTTCCGTTAATAAGCAGTGCGGCGTGTTTCCTTTCATGCTCTGGAACACGCCTCGCTACCTTAGACCCAAGCTAACGCTAGCTCACAGGGAACACCGAGCGCTGCATCCCTTATTTTTTTCCCATTCCGCGGAGACCCGCCCTACTCTGCCTCTAATTGGCTGGTACTCATTGCCTTCATTTGATAGGTTTACGAATGAGGAGTGAGATGGTTGGTTAGGATAAGAAGATCAGCCAGTTGGAGCCAATCAGAGGTGGAGTGGGGGCAGGTCTTCACGGAATGCAGGTAGGAAAAAAATAATGTGTGCTGCACACTCGGGCTAATGGAAACTACTTTAGCTAAATTGTGCTAAGAGAACAGGCATTGTAATCAAGTCACATAAAACTTGGTGAAATATTGCATGAAAGCATCCAGTTAGGGTCTTGTTGCTTCTTAACTACAAACACACAACTGTGTGGCTGAAGAAAAATCACTGTTTATACTTTACACAGAAGCTCCAAAAGTCCAACTGTTGTCAATCAACACCCACATGGCAGACATCAAAGCTACTATAAGTCTTCAAATATTATTAATGCAGCAATGACCACCAGCACACTCATTAGAGGGCCTGAATTGAGAGATTGAGACGATAGTGATTTGTTGGAAAAAATAATTGACTTAGTATTTCTAGAGAGAAGTTAAGACTTTTTGAATGGGAGTCAGTTGGAGCATCGAGGAGCTGTCAGTAGTGTTACACTTTAAGGTACCTCTGTATTGGCTTCAGCCTCAAGCTGTGGCAGTTGCTGCTAAGAGATCTGGATGACATTTGATCACCCCTACACCTGGTATTCCCCACCTGTTCAAATCAAATCTCAATATGCAGATTAGGTAGGTGGAGCTGGTGTACTGGTCCCCGGTTAAGACAGGCAATGCTACTGTACAGGCTGTGCTTCGCAGAGGATGGGTTTGTCTGTGGCTGTTTGATGGGCAGCTTAAGAAAGCTCTCTTAACCTGTTGGCTGGATTTAAACATATGGATGTGGTTGGTCTTCATAGATTGTATTACATTTACACCTTACTTTGATCCAATCACAATGTGAGCCAGACCACCTCAGATCTGGTCTGGCTGATCTAATTACATTCCAGTTGCATTGTGTCCTGCATGAATTTACACCTGCATTCATATGTGTTTACCCAGATCCAGATAAGATATCCTTTTACAGATCACATGTTCATACCTGAACCTATGTTTTCCTGAAGAATATGCTGGTTGTATCACCTGAAAGTGATTTCATCTGTAAAAATAATCATTACATGCAACTTCTAACAGATCCACCCCCAAAAATGTTGTGTAGTGTGTTCCTATGTTGAAGGTTCAGCTTCTCTTGACAGACTGCAAACAAATACTGTATGGGAAAACAATCCTGGTTTATGTCCTTGAAGCAGCCATTCTAAAGAGATTATTAGAGAACACTGGGCAAGATGACTGAGAGGGAGAAGAGAAAAATATGGAGCCTTGATGCCAGGCTTTTCAAAGGAATCCCATTTCATCATGTTGTATACTGTGACAAAACACATATAGTCAGATGCAACATGCATCAAACACTGCTTTTACAGATTTTATTTGTGACAGAACTCACCTGTTTTCAGTCTGTTTCAAATGTACTGTAGCATGATACAAGTGTAAGTGAATCTTAGCTCCTTTGTGTCTGCTCTGAGTAAAGATAATACAAGTGAAACCAGTCAGGTGAGTGGGAGGAGGCGTCCACCCTCTCTGCCTGCACTAAACTGTATGCAGGTGTTGTTATAGTACTCGCTCTGTCCACAACCTGCCAAAGATAGACAGAGGCCATCATGAGTACAGTGTACAGTATAAACACTGATTCAGTAATGTTATTCTCTGACCTGAGCTTCAGGGATCTGGAAATGTCTAAGAATGTTGGAAAAAAAAACACATTAAAGATCCTGAATCAGGCTGCATGGAAAGACCACTGACTTGACCCTGGCTTGCACTGTGCTGTAGCAATCCTGCAGCTCCAATCCGAGTAATTGCTCGGATGCTGTAAAGCAGGGTAATTGCTACACACATTGTCAGATGAGCTAAACCACTTTTTTGGGAATTCAAGTTAAAAATGCACTTGAGATTCTTGCTGACAATCTGTTATTGCACAAGAAAATAGTGTTGTACATAATTGTGGTAGTAAAGTAAATAGTTTGTTTTAGATAGAGGGTTAAGGTTAGCTTAGAGATGGATCTAGGTTTATTTCAGAGTCAGGCTAGCTGTTTCCTGTGCTACTTCCTATCATTATGACAAATGCTGCACACAGAACATTGGTTACTATTATTACTTATATTGACACTATTCTTGGTTAGCAGCTTGCAGGTAATGGTAGTAACTTCCTGTAGTGAGTCAAACAAAAAGTTAAACCAATCACATATAACAAATCAAGAGTGTAGTACACAAAGGATACAGAGAGTCTGTTGATATTCTCTATGTTTTAACAAACCCCACAAAGGGACACAAACCAACAATGAAGTGATCTACTAACCAGTATTATGTGTGTATTAAAGTCTGATGTATCTTATTCCTCCGGGCCATACAGCTCCATTGTTGTCCATAAACTATTAAAACACATCAATGAGCCACACTGTTGCACTGGATGACATCTTCCTTCATTACCATGAACTCAATCCCACACACACCGTCCTGCTGCCTGAAATGACTTAGTCTGGTTGTTTTGTCTGCACCAGAAAATAATTGACAGCTTTCACACTAGCCAAACATAATGAACCAAACAGGTTAGGTGTGAAAATATCCTAAAAAAATTTGAGAAACAATAAAACAGAATATAAAGTAGTGTAAGGTGGAGCTGGAGCTAAAGATTTAACTAAAACAAGAATGAACTAGTGTGATAATAATCATACTCTGTATTACTTTTTGTGAAGCTTTATGATTCCAACTTCATATAAACTCTTGCTAAACTTTCAGTGACCTGATGTAGTCCTGGATTAGTCATTATAATTGAGTATGTTCTCTTGCTGTGTGACTTAGGTCATGAGACTAAAGCCATGATGAACAACAGCGGGCCGAGGTATAAACGCAGCCAGCTGGAGAAGGGTCTGAACACAGATGTCCTGTGGTGTGTGCTTCTGCTCATCATCATGTGTCTGACTGCTGCCATAGGTTTGTACCAGCGCCGACTGACACCACATACTGTAGCTCTCAGTTCACACAACACAGCTGAACAGCAGCAGTATTGTTGGCTGTGTAAAACAACATGAAGACCACAGGAGAGCCATTGACACCTGTGTTCAAATCATTTCCAGCTTTAATCTTCAGTTGTTAGTGTCGGTGTGATGACCTGCTCTAGTGTCTCGCTGTGTTTCAGGTCACGGTCTCTGGATGAAGCAGTTCAAAGATCCTGTCTTCCTGGTGGATGGGGATACGTCTCCTGCCCTGGCTGGCTTCTATGTCTTCTGGACCATGATCATTGTGCTGCAGGTATGATTTAGCTGTGTCTGAGTCTCCCATCAGCTGCAAATATAAATCCATGAAACCTTTTTTTAACCAAAGATAATTAAATACATTAAACACATTTACTAGAATTCTGGAGGTGTCAAATATGACAGCTTATTACAGAACTTATTATTGAAGTACTCGGTGAAATTTGTGAGGTTTTGGGTGTAAAGGCATCATCTCTGGGATTACCACAACATCAGATCGAATGGTCTCCACACCATTCAAACCACTAATCTTTCTGACTCCACGGGGGTCAAGGGTCAACACCTTGGATGTCAGTTATTTAAGCAACACTATTAGCAATAAATAGAAACAGTGAATTGTTTATAAGCTCTTTCCCCACTTCAGCAGAGTGAGACACAACTAAAAGTGATGTGCACATGTTTGGATCACCACAGCATAGCAAATGAAGGGGCACAACCAATCATGATAACTCATTTTACTTAGAAGGAGTACGACCACTGATATATTGGTCAACAGCTACACAGTGTTACACATGTAAGCATCACTCAAACAATGCACACTACACTGGTGTTCTGGTGGTCCAGTGCAAACAATGGACAAAAGCCCACAAAGGCTTATCAGACACAGGGGTTACTATGAGACAGGATTGTACAACTCTGGGAAGTTATGATGGTGTCAGTCATTTTATTCTCCATAACAATGATCGCCATAGTACAAAGTAATCTATCAGGAATGTGTGCTTGCTCCTATTAGTCCGGCCAACACAGTGAGTTACCGGATGATGTTGCATTGCATTGCAGCAAAAGCTGAGCCACTGGCACCTCCACTGTGTCACTGCAGTGATGTCATTGGAATGAATCACTTTTTTCACGCAGTGCTAATGTCTGAATCTGTTTCAGCAGAGCTTCAGCTACAGTGTTGGTGACTTGGTAGAGAAAAGGCATCAAATTTGGTTCATTTTTTTTTATGTGTGGTTGTTTCAAAAGCAGTGGAACATAGAAGCTTTATTATACCTGCTACATGTTCAACAGTCTGCTTGTCATATAATCCATTTCTGTCCGACAGGTGCTGATTCCCATCTCTCTCTACGTGTCCATTGAGATTGTGAAACTGGGCCAGATCTATTTCATTCACAATGACCTCGCCCTGTACAATGAGCAGCTGGACTGCAGGATCCAGTGCCGGGCCCTCAACATCACCGAGGACCTGGGTCAGATCCAGTATCTGTTCTCTGATAAGACGGGAACTCTGACAGAGAACAAGATGGTGTTTCGCCGCTGCAGTATCTATGGAGTTGAATATCCTCATGAGGAAAATGGTAAGATCTGAAAATATGTCTGCGAGAGTCTTGGACCTTCAAGATCAAGAGAATGATATAAGATGAACACTCACAGTGGTGAGGAGTTAGCTCACTGATAAGAGCAGAGATCTGACATGAACAATGAGAGGTTTTTATACTCTCACAGACAGTATGCAGGCGACTAGACAGAAGGGCTCATTGCAGTGTGTGCAGGTTACAGATGTCAGCTGATCAGGGCATATACTGGTTAAACCAGATGATCCTTTCTTCACTGTACTCTACTCTGTTTGTCCACTTCAGTCAGTTAGTGTTGCAACGCTGCTCTCCTTTATGACAGCATTTCCCTGCATACAGGAGTGAAAATTAGGGTGTGAATGTGAAGAATGATTTGGCGCACCGGTGCGAGTGTGTGAGTTCTGACACCAAGATTAACAAAATACACAGATTCGCTGAGCTTCTGCTTCTCTCTTACTACAAAGAGCAGCATATAAAACATTCAGGCAGCAGCTTCTCATTTTTCAACTGTTTTCTTGTTGATATGTGTTTCCTGTAACCTTAACCTGAACCCCCACCTTATCAATTACCCCCAAGCAGTTATCTCTGCTACACCTCACCATAACCTAACCTAAGCCCTAACACCAACTGCAGAGTGGAGCGCTACAGGAAACATCATTTTAAAGAGAGGAGAAACAGACTTTGACACATGAGTCGCTGTTGCATTGACTGTCACTGTTGCTGGTTAATATGACAAGCATGACTGACAGCAGGTCGTATCAGCTGTCACTAACTTAACATTAATTCCATGAGTAACTTGACAACAAAATGAAACTGTCTGTTGTCTTGTAAAAGTGCTTTCTGCAGCTGGTGTCTGTCCTCTGCCAAAGATTGTTTATAAGGGAGGAACCTCCACTCTGTCACATCACTGTGTCACTGCAAATGTGTTTTTTTGCTGTTCTCACTGCTCCAACATAATTTAAGCTTATAAACTAAATATCTTTGAATCAGGACCTTCAGTATTTGGATCAAGGAGCTCATGAAAAATCAGGTGTTCCAAATTCAGTCGTCAACAGCTGTTATTTCAATGTGTCAGACACATATTTAATCAATATTTAGGTAAATATAAGAATGGGATTTAAACTTGATAGGGACATACCTAGTGTAGACCTTCAGTCAGAACTTTTTTGTTCACTGCTCTCCAGTGCAACAATACCTTTGAAAACATATAACATTACAGGAAAATTCTTGTTCATTACAATTTGTATCTTATTTTTGTAGTAATCGACTTTTTATGGAATATTTGACCATTATAAACCATGCAACTCATGAAGACACAACAGGCTTCAGAAGAATAACTCCAGATCAGATAGACAAAAAAGAAAGGAAAAAAAAACGAAAGTTATTTAGGGGTTACAATTAACCATTGGGAAAAAAACCAGGCTCTCCGTAGGTTTCCTCCATAATGTTTGAGTTGTAAGTCTTGTGCTGTAACTGCTGTGTTTGTGTTTGTGTGTTTGCATTAGCTCGGAGGCTGGAAGTGTACGAGGCAGAGAAGAATGAAGCTGCAGGTCGCTCTATGACTCTGAAGTCCGGCTGCAGCGGTAAATCTCTGAGCTGTCGTTCCCTCAGCTGCAACCGCAGCTCCGTGTCTCTGCACACCCTCACTGCTGAGTCAGAGGAAGAGGAGGACCAACTGTCCAATCACATCCAGCCCAGGACCAGTGCCTTCTGCAGCCGCATGGTCAGACACTCACACACACTCAAACACACCATAGACACATTATTTATAGTCTGTTCGGGCCATATCCAGAATTGAGAAACTATTGCAACTTATGCAGCTTAAACCACACTATAGTCAGAATATCTCAGCCTGTGCTGCACAGATGTGCTCTGATTTTATGGAAGTGTAGTATTAAATCACACTTAGTACATTCACATGCACACAGGAAAGCAGAAATCAGGTTGTGCAATTGAACAACATGTTAACACACACAGTGTGTTAACAATTGGGTTGTACAACTGAGACTATGTCACGTGACTTGCAGGAAGAAGGCTTGAAGCACATGAGGGAACTCCCTGAGCCAACATGTAACTTGTGTATCTGTCGGAATAAACTGAATAAACATTTCTCCCCTGGGCATGTTATGATGGATGCTTTGTTCATGCTCTAGTCATGATGGCTCAGCTCCTGCTGCTTGTGTCTCTTCAGGCGAAGGAGGTAGTACCTGACCCTGAGCTGGTGAGGAAGTTGAACTGGCTTTGCTCTCCTGTGATGCCTCACTCCGGTGTCTCCTCTGTGACTCCATCCAGCCTGGAGCTCACCTACATCACTGACTTCTTCCTGGCTCTGGCAATCTGCAACAGCGTGGTGGTCTCCTCACCCAGCCAGCCGCGACATGTGGTAAGTGGACAACATCTCCAAAGATTATATACGCCTTGTACAGCTTCTTCATTTGTTTATATTGTGATTTACTGGACTGGAAAGATTTTCTGGTGGACTGGTGGTGTGCTTTATGTAACTCTATGAGACTAAAAAGTTTGTTTAACTGTACTGTGTGTGTAAATGCTGTAGTTCAGTGTGACATGGTGTCACAGTTTGGCTGATTAAATGTCACGTTGTAAAGATGAAACCAGTGATGGGTCGATTAAGGTGTTAAATGAAGAAAGGTTGGAAGCACCTTGCTTGGAGAGAGCAAAGATTTACGCATGCACAAACGCACACACACACATTAAAAAAAATGATCAGATTAAAAAAAGACTGGCAGTTTAGCTCAAGAGTTCTCTTACAAAAACTGATTCCATCTTCTCTTTCTTTCATCGTCCCTGCAGGTGCCTGAAGCACGAACACCTCTCAAGTCCCTGGAAGAAATCAAGCTGATGTTCCAGCGCTTCAGCTTCTCTCCTTTCTCAGCCCTCTCCACCCTGTCCCCTCCCCAGATCAGAGGCAGCCCTCGTAGCTTCACCAGCAGGCTCTTTGCCCGGGGGAAGACGGGCTCAGCATCCCCCAACAGTACCACAGAGGGGTCAGATCCAGGCAAAGACAGCAACTTGGAAACCTCCAACCCAAGGCATAAGCTAGACTTATCTGCCAGAGTGGAGGAAGGAGCCGCTGGGAAGGTGGAGGTCAGAGAGACGGAGGACGATCTCAAGAGTAAACAGACAAACTCTGACGGGGCCTGGCAAGATGCGGAGGACATGAATAGGGAAGTTGACACTGAGAGCAACACTGATGATGAACTGCTGTATGAGGCAGAGAGTCCTGACGAGGCGGCTCTGGTCCACGCAGCCCGGGCGTACCGCTGCACCCTGCGGGGACGATCTGCAGAGAGCCTGCTGGTGGATCTGCCAGGAATCGGCTCTCTGGCTGTCCAACTGCTCCACATCCTGCCCTTTGACTCCAACAGGAAGAGGATGTCAGTGGTGGTCCGCCACCCGCTCACAGGAGAGGTGGTGGTCTACACCAAAGGAGCTGATTCAGTCATCATGGACCTGGCTGAAGGTACCTAATAGAATGAATACTGAATAAAAAATGACAGCTCCAACTGAAGGATTATTATAACAGAGATGTTGCATCACTTTCTGTCCCTGTGTTCTGTTCAGGTGCAGAACAGGCTCAGGACATCTACAGTCACATCAGAGAGCAAACTCAGAAACATTTAAACAGCTATGCCAGAGAGGGCCTCCGCACACTCTGCATCGCCAAAAAGGTAACATTTCAGGAAGGTGATACTGACATGAAGACAGCATGAACTGTGGGTGTCAGGAAACGGCTTTCTACATTTTTCTTGCACATTTTCATGTACTATCATGAAGTCTTATGCTCTCAACAGTTCAGGTAAAGCTCATTAAAGCAACCCCACCTAAATGATGTCTTCAAGTTACATGAGGAGCTGAGCTATCCCAAGACCAGGGGCTATATTTATCAAGCTTCTCAGAGCAGGAAATCACTCCTAACTGACCAAAAAGTCTCGGTGATCCTGAGATTTTGGTTCAACTTTTAGGATGAGGAGTAAGAACATCTTATCAACTGTCGTAGCTTGGGGAAATCACTCCTAACTCGGTTGATATTTAGGAGCTCCAGAGGTGTCCTGACCTGTTGGGAGTTTCCAGGAGACGGCATTCAGGCAGAGATATTCTGTGAGAGGAAAGATGTTTTATGGAAGCTTGATGAGAATAAGCTTATTGAAAGATCATTTTCACCAGAAAAAAATGCTGTAATGGGGAACATGCAGCTTTGCAACAGTGATGAATCAAACTTTGATTGCCCTTACACAGATATGGTGCATGTAAGTGAGACTAAAACTTATATGAACACAATCACTTATCTATTATAATTATATTAAATTGATGTTCATGTCACATGTTTATTATTCATGGAGATTTAACGATTACACACAAATAAAATTAACTTTTAAAAAAAGTCTAGTTATACATGTTCTTATAGAATAACATACCACTGACCAATCAGAATGTACAATATGACAGATGTAGGGTCAGTTTATATCTCTGATTGGCTTTTCCCTCATGTGATTAATCATGTGATCACTTGCGAGTTGCTCTTAAAAGTTACTTTTACACTTTGCTGTAAGTAGGAAAAAGTCACTTCATAAATGTGTCATTGCTCCCACTCAGAGAAGAACTTTACTCCTAAGTTGGTTCTTTAGAGCATTCTTCATCGTCACTAGATAAATGAGCTCAATCAGCTACAATCAGCTGATATGATTTTACTATTTTTGATGCTTCAATGTAGATGTTAAACGATTAGTCCATTTAATTGATTGCCAGAAACATAAGTTAAAAAAAGTCCTGGATAACTAAAAGCACACTGAAGGCACAAGTTAGCACAGGAGGTTAAATCAAACATTAAGAACATTTCTAAAAGGTGAGTTCTGAGTAAATTCTGGAACAAAAGAAGATTGGTGCAGTCATGAATGTGTTTTGGGCAGAGAGCTGGCTATGGATGAGACTCTGTCACCCAGGTTTAGTGCTGGTTCAGGAGCAGGAGATACAGACTCCACCTGTCTCATGGCTAAATATACAGCTTCCATTCCATTCCACATGTACTACTCTCTGCACTTCACCAGCAAGTGTGTGCGCTGGTTTGCACCTGGTTTTTAATATTAACATAAATTTTAATATAATTACTAAAAATGTCATTCTTTTAAACAATTTCTTCAAAGGTCAGTATTCTCTATCTGTGCGCATTTGTCTGCTTAACCGGTGTTCCTCAGAAGAGAATCCACTGTCTGTATTGAAACAGGTGTGTGTGTGTGTGTGTGTGTGTGTGTGTGTGATCAGGTTGTGGAGGAGGAGGAGTATGAGGTGTGGCTGAAGAGACAGCTGCTGGCAGAGAGCAGCATAGAGAACAGAGAGGAACTGCTGCTGGAGTCAGCACAGAGACTGGAGACCAACCTCACCCTGCTGGGTAGGACATGGACCACACATATCAGAACTGTGATGACTCAGGCAGCTCAGTAGAGCTTAATGTGCTTTTCTACATGTTCAGGCAGCACAGGGATCGTAGATAGACTGCAGGAAGAGGTCCCAGAGACCATAGAAGCTCTTCAGAGGGCCAACATCAAAGTCTGGGTCCTCACTGGAGACAAACAAGAGACAGCCATCAACATCGCCTACGCCTGCAAACTCCTCCGTCCCAGCGACCGGCTTCTGACTGCCAACTGTGGAAGCAAGGTCAGTGGAAAAGTTGTTGTTTTTGGAGTTCCACCTTCCAGCTTATTGGTGCTTATTTGGTCTGTTCTCATCTACTGTCCTCATTCTGCAGGTTCTAAATACTGAATTATAAGTTTGGCTTACAGTGTCGGTTAGCTTGCTGGCTGCTCTTTAGCAATGTGTCCACCCTACTTGTATGTTTGCCATAAAAAATCATGCTGCATAGTATTGTACGTTTACAGCGTGTGCAAACTAATTCTTCTCCTGCCGGTGGTGGGACATAACAGTGCTGGCCTGTCTGTCTGTCCATTCAGCACTTTGGCCCAAAACTATTCTTAAAATCACACTCCACTCAAAAATACATCTTTCCTCTTGTTCCTACAGTTGAATATTTGAGCTTCTCGGTGCAGAATGCTGTATGTGCAGAGTTTGTTTTAACATTCATCTGCTGAAAATGGAAAGTTTCTCTGTGCTCACTGAAAATCAGATTTTAAGGGGTGGACCTATGAGCATGATTTGTGACATCACAACTAGTTTTGAGCCAGTTGTGGTCCACTATTCAACTTACACAAGTGTCATTCGGAAACCTCCAGTGTACATACACTGAGAATGGACTTTACATATTCATAGCTTCTGGATTGTTTATTTAGGGAGAAGGAGATGTGATTTTAATGAATGAAAGTGGTTGCACTATACTGTGATCTTTAATGATCCCCTCCAGACATTTATAAAGACATAACAATAATGTGTGTCTGATATGGTTTTAAGTACCACTTTAAAATCCTTAAAATAGCATCTCCTCCTTATTCCTGGTTAAAAATTCAAGAATCTATGAATATGCAAATATTGTTCATTTCAGAAGTTGAACTGCTGGACACCAGATGTCTCCTACCTCACTGTAAAGTCCATCCTCAGTGTATGTGCACCGGAGGCCTCAAGTTTGGACCTCGACTGGCTCCAAACTAGTTGTGAAATGTGAAAACAAAGTCTGAACATACATCATTCTGCACAGTGAAGCTCAAACATCCAACTGTAGGAACAAGAAGAAAAACATATTTTTGAGTGGAGGGAGACTATAACGATAGTGTTGAAGTGTGTTTCTCCTCAGGAGCCTGAATATGCTCAATACATTTAATAGAAACCTGACCTATAGAATATGAAATGTCTTGTGCGTGCCACATTGATATTTAGTCCTGATGTGAAAGAATAATCAAGGTCACTGAAAAGTCATCCTTTAGGGAGCATGAATGTTCACAGCTGATTTCATTCACTGTTGTGTAAGAAGAAAGGTCAAGGGGTCATAAAAATCATATGGGTAGTAAAGTAGTAAAGGTATGTTGTAAAGATATGTTCTTCCACAACAGTCACACAGACTGTCTTACCAACAGCTTGTTTGATTGTGATCAATTCAATGAGGTAAGTGAACTGTGACTCTGTATGATAGTATTTATGTATGTATTCTCATCAGGATGCGTGTGCAGCCTTACTTGAGGACCTCAAACTGGAAGTGCAGCACGGTGAGGACGGTGTGACTGAGCAGACTGCAGCAGGGAATCATGGGGAATTGTCCTCAGGCTGTGCGGCTGGCTTCATTCTGGTTATAGATGGCCGGACGCTGGACTGGGCACTGCAGGAAGAACTGAAGAGAGACTTCCTGGAGCTGAGCTGCCGCTGCAGGGCGGTCATCTGCTGCCGCTCCACCCCGCTGCAGAAGAGCCAAGTAGTCCAGCTGATCCGGGACCAGCTGAACGTCATGACCCTGGCTGTGGGTAAGGACATGTAGCAGGTCCGAATGTTGCTTGTTAATGAATAATTAAGATGTCTGTTGAAAGCATGTTGATTTCTAAGTGTGTAAAACCTCTAAAGCCATCATCCTATACCTCTCACCGTGGAGGATAATACAAAGTTGTGTTTATTCATTTAGGTGATGGAGCCAATGATGTGAGTATGATACAGGTGGCTGATGTGGGTATCGGGATATCTGGTCAGGAGGGCATGCAGGTAACAACCATTAGTTTAAACCAGCACCTAATAGAAGCACATACATCTAAATCACATAAAGGGAGCATATGACTTATTTGTTCTGACAACAAATAAGTCATATGCTCCATGAGAACTGGAAATGGAAATATAATTCCCAATGTTTTATTTCTAAACATTTTCCCCTTTTGTATGTTATGTTTCTGGACTGTTCTCCAGGCTGTGATGTCCAGTGACTTTGCTATCTCCAGGTTTAAACACCTCAGTAAACTGCTACTGGTCCACGGTCACTGGTGTTACTCTCGTCTTGCAAACATGATCCTCTACTTCATCTACAAGAATGTGGTGAGAGATCTTTACCAACCTCGACATAGTCCTTATAAAAGTTTGTGAACTAGCTTGATTACAGTGGGTAAGGCACTCACCAATACAGAAAAAAAATCTACTTCACAAACCTCAAAAGATGCACAAACATCCTCAGGGGTAAATTTCTTGATCTAATGTTCAACAATTCTGTCAATAGACAAGACAAGACCATGGAACAGATTTACTGTGGCTTTTGAGCAGGTTTTTCATGTGATGCATGCTGTATGTATCTTAACAGACATGGCAGGCCAGAGCCCATGAACATATTATTACCTCCTAATGTAGCTCATTAACAATTAGATATGCAGTACAATATATATCCATTCATGAGAAATATTTTGAGTAATAAGTTCTTTTTTGAGCGTAGTGTTCTCATTCAAATCCCACCTCTGACCTGTACCTGTGAGCTCTCCTTCATTCACTGCTTGTGTCAGTTCCAGGATCAGGAGCTGACTGTGTGATGTGCTGCTGTCTTAGTAAATCAAACATTTATTGCACACAAATTGAGGCTACAAAATGCAGTTGCACGATGCCACTTTCTTAGTAAATCTTGCCACAAGTATTTTGCTCACGTGATTTTTTCCTGCCACCACCCTCCTTACTTACATGATCACTATCTCGTGATCAGACCTGTTCTACTGGATATTTGTTGTGTAAGCAGCAGTTGGGATTAAACGTTGGTTCTCACATATATCTCACCTGGAGGTTCCTGTCCCACCTCTCTAGGAGGTGGAAAATCAGAAAAAAAAGCTAAATACCATATAAACACATATAAACATGTGCATCCTCACCTGTGTGTGTGTATGTGCGTATGTTTACTGCAAACAGCGTTTCATCTTAAGCAAAGACACAAGATGCTTTGTACCCTAATTTAGCTACTAGCAACTCTGCAGGCCCTCGTTGACACAAACACTACAAAATACAATCCAGATGTTGTGAGAATCCTAACTGCTGTCTGTGTCTGCAGATGTATGTGAACCTGCTGTTCTGGTATCAGTTCTTCTGTGGTTTCTCTGGGAGCGTTATGACCAACTCCTGGGTTCTGATCTTCTTCAACCTGCTCTTCACCTCCGTTCCTCCTCTCATCTATGGCGTGCTGGACAGAGACACACCTGCAGACACCCTGATGCAGCTGCCTGAGCTCTACCAGGCTGCACAGACTTCCAAGGTGATTACACGCACACACACACACATACACACACACACACACCAGACACAACACAGAAACATGTCCTTCTAAAACCTGCTATCACAGCTGCTGCTATTCAGTATTTAGATTTTTTTAAATTATAGTTTGCTTTTGAAATGGGACCACAGAAAATAATATTAATACTAATGACATCATTGGATCTCAGCAGGTTCAGGTCATATTATTGGCTTCTCAGAAACACTGAATATGTGATCAATATGTATGCAGTCAGATCATATCATGATTTGATCATGAAGACCAGCATCAGGAGACAGATTTCTCCAGTTAACCTGATCAGACATGCTGTAATTATTTTATTATTAATGAGAAAAAAAATCATGTTCTTTATTTATTTGATCTTTTTTTATATTTTAAGGTATAAAATAAGACTTAATGACTGAATGACTTTCTGTGGTACATATGTTTTGTATTGACTGCTGTGGTCACATGCGTGTAGTTACTGTGGTTTCTGCATTTCCAGCAGGAAAACAAAAGCCACTGAAGTCATTAAGAAGTGTTCAGTGGTGGCTGTTGTGTGCTTAAACTGGCTGACAGATGATGTGTGTCTCTGCAGGTCTATGCTCCCTACATGTTCTGGATCACTGTCCTGGATGCTTTTTATCAAAGCCTTGTCTGCTTCTTTGTGCCTTATTTTGTAAGTACAGCGAGTCAGTTGATTCCATTGCTTCACTTTACATTATAGTCTTACTAATACTGGACGCTTTGGGCTGATACTGATATCGATATTTGGAAATTTAAAGAGTCTGATAACAATATATTCGCCAATGATACATTTTTAAAACATAAACAAACAATCTTGATACAGATTCCTAGATTTATTTTTTTTTTTTTTTAAGAATTGAAAAGATACACACTAATCTGGACATTTTTCAGTGTAAAAATCAACTTGTCACTCCCCTCTGGTGGACAAACTATGAACTGCTGACCTGCAATTTCTTGTTACTTGTGGGTCAACATACACACAGATACCGATATCTGCCATAAGCTCATATAAATAATACCCATATTATAACCATATATTATTAGCAATATAGCAGATATCAGCAGATATATGGTAATCGTTCAATATTGATGTTCTCTCCAAAAGATGGTTCTCATATCAGAATTAATGGTACCCAGCTTCATTTGTCAAACATCTGCCTGAAATCTGAAAACATTTTTTTTATCAACTCATTGTTTAAATCAGTCCTCCAGAGATTCACTGTCTCTTCCACAAAGTTAGTTGGCCTTGGTCCAGACTTTTTGTGCCTACTATGAGTCAAACTCCAAAAAACCACTGGATCCTGCAGTATAGCTCTACTTAATGGTGGTGACCAGGCAAGCCCAAATGTTGCTGTGTGCTGTTTCTTAAACATAAAACTAACACTGTCTAACACAGCGGCCTGGACAGCCTTACAGCTTATCACACCGTGACAGTTTCATATCACAGAGTAAGGAGAATCTATCCCACTGTAAGGTGCTGTGATGTTTTTTCTCAGGCATACGTGGGGTCAGACGTCGGGGAGCTGTCCTTTGGCTCTCCAATCAACGCCTCGGCTCTCCTCATCATCCTGCTGCACCAAGTCATCGAGAGTCATACTCTGGTCAGACACACTGCTACACTGAAAGCAAACTATAGCTTAACTATCTCATTGTTGTCATTGGAATCATCGATTATGTCCACCACTTGCTTTAATGACCTTCTAGGACACCATACTATACATAACGCCCAACTGTGTGTGTGTGTGTGTGTGTGTGTGTGTGTGTGTGTGTGTGTGTGTGTGTGTGTGTGTGTGTGTGGTGAACGCAAAGAACTTGATCACAGTCCAGACGATAACTCACATGAAGAGCAGATAAGCATGAACAGTGTCCCCCCTGGTGTGTTGTGGAGTGTGTAAATCCTCTGTATTACCTTGCAGACATGGATTCATGTGCTGGTGTTGGTGCTCAGCGGGGGTTTCTACTTCGGCTTTGTGTTGCTCTTCAGTGTGTGCTGTGTGACCTGCAGCCCCCCAACCAACCCTGTGGGTGTGGAGACACTGCAGATGTCCCAGCCTCTCTTCTACATCGTGTGTGCTCTCACTACTGTGACGGCTCTGTTACCCAGGTACACACACACACACAAAACATATACAGCCATACGATCATATAACAGAATAAATCAGAACAGGATGTCAGGGCTGTTCTTTTCAGATGCAGATGAGATATGCGGCCTCCTTTTTCCCTTTTCCCTTTGAAGGATACAAACAGTCTATCCTCCCTTTGTAACCTAAAATCTATCTCTTGTCACTTATTCATGAGGTTGGTCCTCATCAATGATTGAGTCATAAAATTGTGAGCATGTTAGCATTTCTGGAAACTAGGAGCCTCATGTATCATACCACACCATGCAGACGCTGGTATCTAAGCATAGAATCTGACTGATCAGTTTCCTCTTGTGCTTCAGCATGTCAGCACATTTAGAATCACTCCTGTCCCCAGTGGAACACAAGTATAATCACAAGCAGACTGATAATCAAGTCATTAAGAGTGAAATGTCTCTATTTCTCCTTGTTTCTGTAGTACTGCACCGCAGTGAAATGTCACAACTCATAAACTCACCATGTTTCTGAGTTGTGTGAGATTATGCTGTGGTGAATCCTCTGGATTGCATTAAAAGACAACATATTCATTTGACAGAAAGTCAGAAGGTTGACATCCAGAACTCTTAGAACAGTAGTTCTATTTGTAACTCTCGTTTGGATTTATAATTTAAAAAGAGAACTGGAGGTTTTAACTGTCAGCAGTTGGCTTGCAATCAGTGTGTGAGTCAAACATAAGCCGTTACATAGCTGCTCTGATCTGAATACTTTTTAATTTAGTGACCAACTTTTTTTAAATGTATTTTTCCCCATTTAGTTTGCTGAAGATACAGGAACATAACACAAAAGACTGAATGCACTCATACAAGGAACATCAACTCCAAAATGAAATATTTTGCATACAATCAAAAACACAGACAAGATGGGTCAAAATCTCCACCCAGGCTCCTTACAATATTGAAAAAAAGTAACCCCATACCTTCCTGCCACCTATACCTTATATTCATGAGTAGATTTGTTTTTTTCAAATGTGTGAAGAAGTGTGTTCCAGCTACAACAAGGTGTGTTAAGTTGTTCTTAAATTAATATTATACACACACAAGAGCAAATGTTTGCTTGACTTGAGTGGGAGACATTGAAGTGTCCGCCTGTAAGCAGAACCACGCAGTAAAGGTGTGATTGTCATAGGCAGTGATCCAGCTGCAGAATCAACACACAATCTCAATGTCACTGACTTGCGGTGACAAGTCGTCATGGTGATGACATTACACGTCTTGTGTTTAAACCTGAGTGAACACACATCGCATCTTTCACACACACCCACGCAAACACACACACAGATAAGTATGCTGAAGTGTGTTGCCACACTCAAAACACAAGAAACGACAAGAAATTAGAAGTTCGGTCTGGATCTAGATCTTTGTTTTGGACTTTGAAAGTCCTCTTGACGGTCCTGAAAATACATGCGGCTCTACAGCGGTGAAGTCATCAGTCACATATAAAAAAAATCTCTCCTGTGCTGCTGTGGCCCCTCACTGATACTGACTGATACTCATACAGCCCTGTGTGATTTGTCTACAGGCTCTTGTTTCGGGCTCTGCACAGCTCCTTATACCCGCCTGCTGTGAAGAAAGCAGCTCAGTTGGACAAAGTGGATTCAGAGAAATACTGCAGGAGAATGCAGCGCTGGAACCTAAACCACTCCAGAGCCAACAGGCTGCCAGTATGTGCCGACAACCCCGGCCTGGAGCCCAGCACAGGATCAGTGGTGTCCTGACCAAGCGCCTGCACACACACACACACACACACACAGCAGGCCATGTCAGCAGAGCAGAAAGACTCATGGCCACGTAAGTTCAGCTGACATGCTGAAGTCAGTTGCATGTCAGAGACAGAATAGCACAGAGACATTTGTGGATGGATCCTTCAGTACAATCAAAGCTTTTTAGTAAACTGCTCCACTCCTCATCTATTTATAGACTGACTTGGCTTCATGTTTACCAAAGGACTCTTGAGGTGAATTGATTTTTCTTCTGTGACGTGAGCTGCTAGAAACAAAACCATATTTTGATTGGACATGGAAACAGAATGGAAAAATATTCCACTGTTGGAATGTTGTCTTTACTGAATGGATCAGAATAGTGAGTATCTGGTAAAATAGCACATCAGCCATCAATTCATGGTAACAGAAGCTGTGAAACATTGACCATCAGAAGGAGCTGTATGTATCATTGTAACATGAGGGAATCATCAGCACATTCACCTTCTGACATTGGCTTCATTAACATAAAGAAAGTCTCTTCTGGCCAATAGTCTGTGCTGTGGGTTACATTGAGATGGTTGCAACATTCACACTGCAGGTGACCAAATATTTTCTTTTTAATTTTCACATCTCCCATCATTATGACCTTGTGCTTGCATGACCACATGGAGAGGTGTTCATCAGAGAGACAGTGAAGTGATGCCTCACTAAAAGCCGATATTCAAATCTTGGTTCTCTTTTCGCCTCCTCACCCTTATCATTTTTCTTCTAAACTTCATTGCACATGAATACTTTCATCATGCATGAGTAACACCTGTTATCACACTGTTGACAGTGATGACACATCTCCATGACAACTGACCAAAACTCCACTGAAGAAGCCACAGAGTGTGGTGAAAAGTTCCAGGAAACAACAAGGACTGTAAGTGGTTCTTAATAACAGCGATTTTAATCAATATTAATCTCAAAAATGTTTCTGAGGTCAACTGAAAGCCTGCAGTGTGAATGTAACACCTTTAACCTCTATATATGAAGGAGGAATGGGGGGGGGACTACCAGCACCGCAGCACCCTGTGTGATCCAGCTGTCTGCATCATGGTCTCATTAGTTTCTGTCTACTACAGTGTAGATACCACTTTTTGTGACTTAACTGTGTGGTGGAGTTTTGTTTTTTTTTTTATCACTGATGTCTTTTTAATCTTTAGTCTGCTTGGCACTGTTTCATGAGGAACAAACACACTAGCATGCTCACAATGTTAGGAATGTGTTTACACTTTTGTGAGCTGTGGACAGTGTGTAGAGAGATTAGTGGAATTTCAGAGCTGTTAGAATAAGCAGCCTGTTTTTGTTTACCTGCTCAGCTGCTCTCTCTCTCTCTGCACTGACCACCAGAGCAGAAGAGGTCAGTTGGGGGGTAAATGAAGGAATCATCACTGAGTCATACTGACTTGATTTTGGACCAGTCTGTGTGTATTTATTAGCTGACTTTGTGTTGCTGATATCAGTACTCTCCATCCTCTCCACCAGCACCTTTCTCAGCAGTGACATGATAATACTACACCACAGAACAAGGACTGAGCTTGAGCTGTGTTTCTCAGGGCAGACTGATGGATCTGCAGAATAAGTCATAATTCTTCGTCTGAGCTGCACCAGCAAGGATTAACAGAAATCAAGATTTAAAGGTGATTTTTGTTCCTAATAGTCCCACTTGGTTATATCATATCCCAGCTCACTGTGCTTATATTAGAAATATTGTAAGCCATGATTGAACCAAATCACATCCAAGACTTAATTCTGTTACAGCTGAAACTGCAATTTAAATGTAACCAGTTTCAAATGCTCCAAATGTCAGGTGATACTGTAAATTCTTTCAAATGATTGTGCGCTCGCACATTTAAGCTTCATTACATTTTGCTGACTGTTTTCAAATGAATGCTATACAATTTTAAATTGTCAGATGTATTTTTACTACTGTATACTATTTATCCTTGCACACAAACAAGCCTTGTTAGCTCAGTTAGAAAATGAAATTTAATTATCTCTATATAATAAAAAAGACCTCTCAGATTCACAGATCACACATATTTTATGTACTGCTGAAAGGTGGTGATTATGGTCTGGTTACCTTGTGTACTGATGTCTTATATTTGAGTCTAAATCAGTATATTGGTGTTATAGATGTGGCAGGGAGTGATTAGAAAAATACATACTGCACAGACTTTGTCAATTTCAAAGCAATTAGAGTAAAAATGGCCTGTAAAGTTATTACTATTCATCTTTTTTTGTTTTTGGAAGAATCATATCATTTTGTAGGTCCATGAACTTGGGAAGGTCTGAACTAACATGCACAACCACTGATACAGTCCTTTTAATTGTCACTTGTAGTGATTTAATGTGCATCAGTAGTTAAAGCATCACAGGCAGATTTCTTCCAGAAAATACCATCACCATAATACTGTTAATAACAGACAGTTCGGCTGTGTGTGATGTAACAGATTTGATATGGAACTTGAACACCATGATATTTAAATTTGAATTAAATATCATAATGACATTAATCTGAATTATCTTTAAAATGAGAGTTTAAACAAAAAACAAATAAGATCAAAATAGTTTCACCCTTGTCTGTGCAGCACAGCAGTGGAATACTGTGTGAATGTTATGTGAAGGAACACCCAGCCAGCCTGTCAGCATCCACGCTGCCCTCTCCTCCTCTGCAACTTAACATGAACTGGCCTTACTGCATCTGTGCACATCTGTATGAGTGACCCAGGTGATAACATGAAGATAATCTTTCAGCCTTAACTTTGATGCAATACTTTCTAGATGTTGACTTTTCTACAAAAGCCTTAAAGATTAAAGTGCAGTCAACACAAGTCACTTTTTTGTACTCTGTAATTGAGTTGTTTAATTAGATGTATGATATGTATGAAACTTCCAGTGACTGTGAGACTTTCCAATAAACAGCTTGTTGTTCAGATCATGTGTAACATGCACAGTGTGTCGAAATAACCTGCAGAACTGTAATGAAGTCATCTTGTTGGATTTGTTATATGAAAGCCAGCCTTAACCGTTTACAAGGAAACCATGTGCCTCTCCACAGAACTACTAGTTCAATCAAGTGCACCACATTTACAAGAAAACATCCAGCCTGAGACGTAAAGAGTACGGTCTTGACCTGCTCTATGTGAAAAGTGCCTTGAGATGACTTCTGTTGTGATATGGCGCTATATAAATAAAAATTGATTGATTGATTGACTTTCTATAAGACAGCATCCACTGCTACTTCCTATTTTTTTTCTTTTGATATATTACCATGCTCATGGGAAGTGAAAATCAGATATGTTCCTATTTCAGATATCTTCAGTTGAGTTTTCTTCAAGCTGAACTCCTTATTCATTGCCATTGTATATCTCACATCTGCTGCTCTGTAAAGGAGGTCTATACTGAACTTGCTGTACTGATTGGCTGAAGCCTCAGGAGTCCTGTATCAGAAATGAGGGCAAACAACTTTTATTAATTGACTGGACTTATAACTGCATGTTTAGGGCAGATCAGTACAGACTGAATGAAACCAAGCAGGGACAACTGTGTGCTAAGATCAACAGATAATGAAACTGCATTATTGCTACAGCACATCTGATAGAACAGTGGTTTTGACTGATATCATGAAAAATGGTGTGATCTGGTTTAACTGAATAATGTTCTTGCACTTGCAGGATCATTATCAACTGTTAAAAATAAATCAAATAATATAACAATTATTTGTGTAATAATATAGATGTGGAGTCAGTTAACATGATGTTCCACGACACCTAAACAAGAGGTCAGTGTATCATGTGTAATTAGGATTTTGACTACATTTGGAGACAGCACTGATGTTAGTGAACAGGGCTGTAGCTGCCACTGAGGATGCTACAGGTCATTTGTATTTTCTCTGGGAGTTACTTGTCATAGGTTGATACCAGTATTTTTACTCATAGATCCCTCCAGACGTCATTTAACACATGTAAAAAATACTCTGTTCTGACAAATAATTTGTGCTGATATGTTTTTTTTTTTCCATGCATATACAAATATTGTTGATTTCAAGTTTTTCTGCTGAACACAAGACGTCACAGAGAGACTTTCCTCCTTCAGCAGATGGATGTGAAAACAAGCTGCACGTCTATTCTGCACAGTCAAGCTCATATGTCACAGTGAAGGAACAAGAAGCAAAAACATACATTTTTTACTTTAATACTGTATTAAGATTTCGCCTTGTAATGCCAAGCATCTTTTATGTGAAATACATAAGCTATAAATCACATGCAGAGCACCGGTCACGTGAAATACTGAACATATGAAAACTAAGACATCACGTGTGAAAAAAAAATCAAGTTCACATTTAATGTCATGTGTGTAAAACTGACATTGATAAATTAACATAGAAGCGCGTGTGGATGACATCACAAACTGACATGTGGTTCTCGGGACATTTCACATGTTAATGTAATATTACATATATTACTGTATATGTAAATGAATTGCTGTTTTTCTATGGGTTCATCTGACTAGGATAACACAAATTAATATCATTAATAGTCAGTTCTGAATTTCATTCATGGCAGTGTGGGGAAACAGAAGCTTTTGCCAAATCCGTCCCCTCGGTTTATTGGTTGTAATTCGCGCAGCTTTTCGTATCAGTGCTTCTCTTCTCCTTCATGGCCCCTGGGAAGCTCTGTACAGTAAAGCTTATTTCCTCTTAGGCGTGTCTGACACAGTCAGGCTGTCAGGCAGCTTTCACTTCTGCCTGCTGTTCCTCAGATGATCAGCAGACTTTTGAGGCAGTGAGTGAATCCTGGAGAGATGAGTTTCTACAGTGATGCGTCCTCTGAAGATATAAGCGACGAGCTGGAGACTTTGGGGTAAGACTGTGAAATAATTCACTCTTTGATGTAAAGATTTCTCGCCTTTCTCCTGTTGCACAAAACGCCGTCGCCGCTAGAAGCATAAGAGGGAAACGAACTGCAACCACTACTGTGCCAGACTCTATTCAAAAAATCATGCGATTGAAAGTGTTCTTATTTATTCACAAACACGTAGGCTACTCTATGTAGAGTTACATAATGTTCAGTGTTTGTTGGCACTGTACACAGTAGAGGTGTTAATTCAATGACGTGTATATGTTGGTGTATTATTGTAGTGAATGGTGGTGTTGTTCTGGTTCAGTCTGCACATACCAGGGCAACCAAATGCTGTTTCACGTTTTTTTATTTAATGTTTATTTGTATAAGGACAAGTATACAGCATGAACTAATGCCACATACCCCAGCATGTATAGCCTTTAAAATACAGAAAACTCAACAGCAAAATAGATATGGAACTGCTGACGACTGCAACATCTAAGCAATGTGTATTTACTGACAGGTGACAAATTAAAGGAAAAACTGGTCCAGGTCTGAATGCTTGACCCCTACAGTGAGGGGATCTGGTGGCTTTGTTATGCTGTGGGGAGCATTTTGCTGGCATGGTTTGGGTCCATTTGTCCCCTTAGAGGGAAGAGTCACTGCAAATCAATACAAAGTTGTTCTGATTACCTTTATCCTATGATGAAACATTTCTATCCTGATGGGAGTGGTCTCTTCCAGGATGACAATGCCCCAATTCACAGGACATGAGCAGTCACTGAATGGTTTAATGAGTATGAAAATGATGTGAATCATATGATATGACCTTCACAGTCACTAGATCTCAACTCTATTGAACACCTATGGGAGATTTTGGACTGATGTGTTAGACAGCGCTCTCCACCACCATCATCAAATATGAACAATCAATCAAATCCTGATGTTGGCGTTGAGTTCTATGTAGCAGCAGAATTAGTAACAGCTGTGCAAAAAGGGACGTGAGGTGAAAATTATGTAAGGAGGTATTGTGGGTTTTTCCGTAATGATGGCAGTCAAGCCATGACCGACCTGATTACATCACTATTACATCGTCTGGGGTTGTTTCAGTTTGGACTTAGAAACTACAGATTTATACAGATATTACAAAATGGAGGTGTGGATTTGAAGTTTGACCCATACAGGATATGTCCACCTCTGATGCTTCAATCTCGGCCCCATGAAGCTGGTGTACTCCAGTATTATGACATTGCATGGAGTTTACACCTTTAAATCAATACATAAGAGAACAGGAGTAGTTTGCTCTGGAGGAGTGGGCTGAACTAACAGAGGAGAAGTGTAGAAACCTTATTCAGAGTTACAGAAAGCGCTTGACTGCAGTTATTGCCTCCAAGGGCTGTGCTGTTAAATATGAAGTTAAGGCTACCAATATTTTTGGCCATTTTCATTTGTTTTATTGTATTAAATAATATATTAAGTTGTAAATCAAAAGCAAAGTTTCAGTTATATTCAATGTGAAATAAATAATGATGGATACCATATACTTGTGTCAGTTTCAACTTCATACAGAGAAAATGTAGTTTTTTTTAAAAAAGGTGGAAGGGTACCAATATTTGCGGCCACGTCTGTATTGTGCATTTAAATCAAACTCATTCTGATGAACTGACTTTTCTCGTTTTTACTGCCATTTCCTTTGTATACTGTCCTGATTGTTTTCTGTTTAAATATCGCCATCACAGTTACTTTACATGTTCTCAGCATCTCTAATGCAAATAATCAACTTTCACATCCTTTCACACTTGTTTCCTCCACATCTGTCGCATAGGTTGAGGTTTAACAGCAAAAATCATCTCCTTTTCCTCTGAAAAGCACCAGGTCTCTTCTCCCTCACTGCTTGAAGCAACAGTGCACCTGTATGTCAGGCCGCTTCCTGCTAGGGCACCATAATTCAATATAACAGTTTACAGATTATAAATGGTCTTGTATCATGATATGATTCTATCCTATTATCATTTTACAGAACTCTTTTGCCCAGATTAATATATCCAATCATACTGTAATTAAATTAAAATAACCTAACTTGTTTTCCCCTGATACTGATTCCAGCACACAAACTCAGGGTATCTGATCTGAGACCAGCACTCCTTTCCCCCAAAATTTAAAATGAGTACATTTCTTACGAAAATTAATATGGATCAGATGATACACGATGCACTTCAGAAAGTGTTACAGAGTGCTTTACAGTGGAATAAAAGCAGAAAACCAACAACAATACTAAAGTCAAAGACAAATTGTGGAAGATCAATTTATAAAATAGATTGAAGTTTTAAGTGTGATAGACCAAACACCTCACGCAGCTCAGTTTTTGATGCTATGTCTATAAATACCTTCATGGAAAATGTGTACTTGTAGTGGCTATTTGTCCATAATATAAATGGAACATGAATCCAACTGATAATCAAAAGAGCACTGAAGCACCATGGTAGTGTAGTGGGAATGTAGGCAAAAGAAGTCCATCGTCCAAACAAAGTCTTTGAGTTTTCTTGGAGGATATTTATCAAATGCAAGCAGGCAAACAAATGAAGAAAGAAATCACAGCTCCTGCTGCCTCTCTTGCTCCAGTAACAAACCAAAGACCCACCCAGGTGCATGCTGGTCCTATACCTGCCTACCTACTTACACAATCTGAGGTGCTCATAGTGTTACCCAGTTCTCACAAAACTGAATACCAGTAAACTAAACTAAATATGCTAAACAAACATATAAATAAACTAAACTAACGAAAAATACCATGAAAGAAAATACCATAAAAATCTAATCTAAATAAAGCATATATCTATAGTAATCAAACACTCCAAACAAATACTAATAATGAATAATTATTAATAAAACAACAAACAAAATAAATATCTCCCTATAGTACTATCTGCAACATTTTGTTATGAATCTCTAACCTAAACTTCAGCTGTACACTGGACATGACAATATGCTTTAATGTCAGTGAATGTGAACGTTCTTGTTTCTCACCAGTGTTAAAGTGGCCAGTGTGAAACTGTATGGATTCCAAATACAACAGCAAAAGCTGTTGTACCTCGAACCAACCATGAAGGGGAGAAAAAGCTATGACTTGACCTTTGCAGTCACGGTTCAGTTGTCTGGATCTGAGCTGTTGGATCATGCTGCACTGTATTTTATCAAAATTTGGATCTTGTTTTTTAAGAAATATGATTGATCATTTTGCTTCTCAGCTCACCACATTATTAAGTAACAGGTTCTGTCTTTACAATCAGAGATTTTATGTCTGATGTGTTGTGTTGAAGGTGGTACCACTATGACCTGTCCCGTCACGCTGCAGAAGCTCTGCTCTTGTCTAATGGGAGTGATGGAAGTTATCTCCTGAGAAACAGTCACGACGGACCAGGCTGCTTCGCCCTGTCTGTCAGGTCAGTCAGCATATATAACACCATCATTCTAAATGAAAGAAATATAAACACAATGTCACATAGACATCTCTTGTTCCTTTATATCACTGGTGTTACTGTGAGGCCTGTTTTAGAACATCACAACTTATGCTAAAGTAATTCCCCTAAACCTAGTGTAATGTACTGCATCAAACCTCAGTACTGTTTTGGTAGAGAGCAAAATGTTTTACTGAGTATCGAAAACTGTTTAATACCAAAAGTTGCTGAATTGGAGAATGATGTTGTGCTTCAACAATGGGATTCTCAGTGCAGTGCTAAATCCAAAGTCCAGTGAGCATGTTTATTATAATTTGAATCTGTATCATATAATCAGAACAAATTCTCACATTTGAGATGTGCTACGTTTTCATATTTTTGGAACATGACCAAAAGCTGCTGTTCACTGCCTGGTCAGATTGGTGAACTTGATTTGATCATATGATAAATATTCAGATTATAATTCAGTTTTTATTCAGAAGAAGTTCTTGTTGTGGCTGCATGTGTTTAGAGGACGTTTAACATTTGAGACTGACTTCTTTTTTTAATATTTCTCGGAGTAAGGTATTGAACAAAGTATTATTTTGATATTGGTATTGAAACTCAGTATCAGAACTAGTATTGTAACATTTCAAATGATACCTGAACCAGTGATCAACAGGAAACACATATATGGTTTTGAATCTAATTGTTGCTCAAGGATCAGATAAGAGTGCTAATAAACATGTTTTTAACTGCATGTTTGCGTGCACATCCTGGTTGTTCTCATCCTCCAAAATGAATGTTCATTAATCACATGAAAGGTATAGGCAGTTTATCAAGACATGAAGTAAAGCTACAGACACAGAACAAATAACAATAACAGTGAAGGAAAGCTCTCAAGAGATAATAATAAAGCATGTTGCTAGTTTTCCTTCATGAACATCTCGTCATCTTCGGTCCTGTTTACATTGCTCAAAATTGGAAGTTCTGAGGGAAGATATTCCAGGTGGCACAGGGATGATTTGGCTGCACACTACTGTAGATGTACTTTAAATCTTCCTGTTACACACAAAGTACACAAACAAGTATGTAAACAATGTGTTGCAGCCACTATGTGTCTTTGTACATGCTAATAAAAGCAAGTATATCATGAGCCTTAGCTTTACAGTTAAGAAAATAATCTAATTAATGTTTGACATTTTCCTTTAAGCTGCATCTCTGTAATGTCACTCACCTTTTTTCTGCAGAAAAGCACCAATATGGATCATTCTCTTGGATCATTTTTGCATGTGAATGACTTCTTTTAATTCAAGAAAAAGGTATCTTAAAGGAAAAGTGCAATGTTACATGTCATTTTATTTGTAACTTCACACACAGGGCGAAGGATTCAGTCAAGCATTTTCATGTGACACGTAAAGACAAAGATGGCTATGTGTTCGGGTTTAACAAGTTTGCAACCCTTCAGGACTTTATCAACCACTTCGCTAACCAGCCTCTGCTGGGCAGTGATGCAGGTATGCAGAGTCTCATTTCAGACATTCACTAACACATTCACTGCAAGTTAGCAGCTTCAAAGCAGCATAATGCTGAGGTGACTTTGTTCAGCCTCATGTTTGATTCATGAGGAATTAAAGGTCTTCAAATATAGAAAAGACTCAAGTAGTTAGAATTTGTAAATGTAAAAGTGTGTGTCAGGATTGCTGATCAGGAGGCCTAGATACTGTCCATTTACTATAAACTGTAAACAGACCTGGGTTCAGTTTTCAGCTTACACACAGTATTTCTGCTGTTTTCTCGCAGAGCCCACACCAAATAAATCAACCAAGGATTAACCAAACTGTTTGCCTAACCTAAAACCAGAACCCAAAGTTGTTCTTTACTTGCCTAACCTGTTAACCAACTTTTACATATGCTGAACAGATGTCTCAAGTTTATGCATGCCACATCTAAGGAGAAAGCAAAAGCACTGGGCTTAGATCAGAGGAATTAAAGCCCTCAACTTATCCCTCCAGGCTGTGTACTGTACTAAACAAGCTACCAATCAAATCCCATCCCTAATATGATTATAACCAGGATAAGACTTATACTAGGGACTGTAGTGTACATGAAAACATACTCAATCTGTGTGTTGCTTGTGACATGACACAGATCACAGGATGACTGAAGTGAAATAAAGTTGAACTAAACTGAATATCATAACACAATATTGTGCAATTAAAACATAAGTCCCCTCGGGAGCACCAGTGGATGTCTGGCAAAGGGCAAACAAATGGCCAAGGATCAAATGCTTTTCATTACAGACATTAGGTTTAGATCCATGGCTGGACGTAGAGTCCTTCAGCATTACACACTACCGGTCAATATAGCACCAACACAATGCCGGGTTAATGCTACCCAGGAAGCCAATCAAGACAAAGAGTTGTTTTGACCCAGTTTTAGTGTTATTTTATTTAACTAAAGCTTATTATAATCTACTCTTTTTAAACTTAAATGTCACATTTTGTTTTTGATTGTTAATAACTTAGTGACAATTTTTAGCTCAAGCTTGTTGTGTGTAACACTGGGTCAAAATAACAGTTTGCTGCTGGGTAAAATTAACCCAATGTTGTATTGGTGCCATATTGACCCAGACTGGGTACAGTTTTAACCCCTGTCACATATTTTAACTGTCACAGATGTTTTGTTTCTTGTACAAAACAAAGTGCATATGATATTCAAAAGATACACAAGTTCTTAACAATCAATAACAAACTGTGACTTGTAACTTAAAAAGGAGTAGAGTAGATTATAACAAGCTTCAGTTTGGGTGAATAACTCAACAGTAAAATAAAAAATAACACTAAACCTATATTGATCCAAACTGGGTAACATTTTAACCCAGTGATTTTTAGTGTGTAGTGAAAAAGGAAGGATGTATATACATCCTGACAGAAAGTTCAGCCTGTCCTCAGACCAAACCAGTGAGACTGAATGGGAAATTGAAAAATGGCAAGGCATTAGAGTTGGGTGATGTGATGATATATCCTGGGACAACAGGAACGTGTCAAACATCACATAATCACATCTCATAATCTGATTTTCCAGTGATGCACGATGCACACATGACACACATGAGGAATTGCAACACATTCCAGCTCTGTTACAAAATCCCCACCACACATTTTCCAATGTCACCACAAGAGAGAAGCCTCACTCATATGCATTGCGTTGTTGGATCTTGTGTTTTCTTCAGTTAGTCAGGACTATGACCTCCTCTCTCCCTCTGAACCAGGGACGCTCATGGTGCTAAAGTGTCCGTACCCATGGCGTGTGGAGGAGCCATCCATCTACGAGTCTGTAAGAGTTCACACAGCCATACAGACTGGACGCACTGAAAATGACCTGGTGGCGAATGCACCATCGGTATGACACTTGCTGCACACACATTTGAGCAGCTGATGCTCATGGATATTAAAATGTACGTGTAATGTGACGTGACTGAAGTAAAGGATAATTCCAGTCTGTTACAACTTGGGTAGTAATTTCATTGTTTTGGCCATCATTTCTAAAGGTTACGATAAAATTGTACTCATCAAAGTAACTGACCATTTGCTAAAGCTGCCCCCAACAGCAATTGTCCAATAATAGCTTACAGTAGGTAAAGCAAACCAGTCATGCAATGGACTTTACCACATGTTCAAATGTTGAGCATGAGGCTCTATAAGAGTGATACCTGGTATCTAAAGAGTTTGTAGGGTGGTGTCTTTTTTTTTAGTTTTTCAAAAGGTTTCCAAAATGAAAACTACAAGAGCACACATGTAAGGAGCAAATGTTAGCAAACCTGGCTAACTAGCTTACAACCATTTTAACCATTTTAATTACATTGTTACTTATAATACAGTACTATAATACTGGGGCTAACTAACCCTGAAATACACAATATTTTTACATGCCTTTTACATGGATCCGCTGTGAGGATGAGGACAGTGAGGTTGCTGAGTTTTTGCCTGGGACATACCTTCAGTCTTTCAGCATGATATCATGTATGCAGCCAACGAGTACATATTTAACCTGTGAGCCATGAACGAGCTCCATAATGTTGTCAGACACTGATAATAACAATCTGAGTCTGTCAGTAGTAAAAACAAGCACTTTTAGTGGATGTACATTGATGGGGCGCTATTGACCCAAAGGATTATATTGCAGCCCGTTTCACGGCTGCCAGCTAAAACACTCTCAATCAATACTGGACCAATTTCAAAAATTGTTGTCCCCAATTAGACACTTAGACACAAAAAGATGGGAAAATAGGGTCCAGGCTGAAAAATCCCTAAGTTTCCCTTTAAGTTTTGTCTTTTGTCTTAAGTTTTGTCTTGTACAAAGACAATGTCCACAAGCAGTAACTAAAGAAACAGCCATGAGGTCACCCATCTCCCCCATTGTAGCTAACATGGAACATTTTGAACAGATTGACACTTTCTCCAAACTGTGCTGCTCCAGCACTGAAAGCTTCATCCAACACATCAATTCACTAGTAAACAGAAAGGGGCTTGTAGGTTTTTTGTGAAGACTAATAGGAGCACAGTTCACAGGAAACCACACACATAGAAATAGTATCTTAATTTGAATTCTCAGCTATTACAACACCAAAGATCAGTGTGAGGAGCCTCGTATCAAGAGTATAACATCTTATCAGTGAGAAGGAGGCAAACAGCAAGGACCCTCTACAAGAAGTGTGTCATCATTGACATCCAACACCAGAGACCCTCATGTTACTGAAGTTCAAAACTGATGACAACTGAACCAACCACATAGTAAATGAAAAAACAACTTAATTCACTAATGAAAACCATGAGATGTGGTTGAAGCTCCTGAAAAAGCTAGTAATTTTAGTTGAAAAAAATGAGAAAAAGAAAAATTATCTTTGGGATGGGTTAGGGTGATGGTGGGGTCTCCTATGCTCCTGTGTCTTTTTAAGTTATTTAAAATTTTGAAACTTGCAGCACAAGAGCAAGCGGTGTTGAGATGGAACCTGTTAGAACATCAGTCAAATCAAATCTGCCGGAAGCTTTAGCATGGGCCCACCGCCACTCAGTGCTACGCTGAGTGCGTACATAACTTCTGTAGTCACAGTTTGCATCACAGGCGGATGACGAGCAAAGCAGGACACTGAAGTGTGAATATGTTTAAAATAGACTCAATATTTATAAAAATGGGTCAAAAAACTTCTCTCACTTGTAGAATTTTTCTACTGACACAAAACATTTGTTTTCAGCTGGGCACAAAGGAAGGCTATCTAGTGAAACAAGGAGCATTTGTGAAGGTAAGAGTTACACCTCACCATGTCTAAGCATGAAGCTTTTACAAGCTTTTATCAGGACGTCTGTTTTCAGCTGTGCTACTGTGACTGCAGTTGAAAATGTTTTAACTGTAGTAGAGCAGGACTATTTTAGGAATATGTGGTGTTCAGCCCACTTACTGAGTAATTTGAAATGCTTCCAATTTCAAACCTCGTTGCAGAACTGGAAACAGAGATGGTTCACACTAAACAGATATGAACTCAGATACTTCAAAGACAAAGTGGTGAGTCTGTCTTCAACTCTGGGAAATCATGTGTTAAATGCTATTTCGCTTTACAAGGGTTCGAGCTTGTAGTATGTAAACATAAGCTGGAGTGTGTCTCTGTTGCAGTGTGAGGAGCCCATTCGAACCCTGGATCTGAGAGCCTGCTCTGCAGTCCAGTTTGACTACTCTCAGGACAGAGTCAACTGTTTCTGGTAAGTGTTGGAGTGGAGTGTTGGACCATCTGTCAGTGATGGTTTATTATCATACTTCCATAAAGACAATAGACAGATTAAAAAAGAATAATGGAAGTCTGTGCAGCAGAGGCTGAGACATGATGATTTTTCGGGTGTTTTCACACCTATAGTTTGTTTGCTTTGGTCCCAATCAGTGGATGAGCTGCTACATTGTTGCATTTTCCCTTTGGTTCAGTTTGGTTCGGTTTGGTGTCACACGACAAAATTTCAAGCAAACCAAAATGTATCAGTAAAAGCCATGTGGGAGCTGTCATTCTGTTCATTGGTCAGAAATCTTGTGGGGTTGGAGGCTGGAGAAAGGAGTTTTTCAGAAACAGCAGATAGGCCACAACATTCATAAAGGATTTGATTTTCCTTCTCGCCTTTGTAGAAGAGAAAATAAAACTGATGTATGAACTATAGCATTCAGGAATACCAAGTACTTGTTCCACACAGGAGGGTAGATTAATAAAATGATCCTTGAACATATTTTCTATCAGCAATAAAGTGTACTACTGTTACACTATGACTCAATAGTGATATGTAGATGTGTTCAGGCCTGAACTTTTATTAAGCATATGACATTTGGGCCAGATTTATCAAAATCTCATCAGTTATTTTTGCATGTAAAACCAGATAGAATCTCACTGATTTAAACTTTATTGATAAAAAAAGAAAAGCAAAAAAAAAAATGACATGCAAAATACACAACCGCATTTTAAATTCTACTTTCGTTTTATATATGGAACTACTGTGATATTTAACAACAGGGGGTTATTGTATGGGTCATTGTGATGGCGAGTAAAATCTTACGCACAGAGAACATGGTGATTACTGGATCGTCAACGTGTATAAAGTAAATTTAACTTGAAACTCTCTACCACACAGTCAATAATAAGTTTCCTCTGAGCTAAACTCTGACTGATCTCAAAGGAACTTCATTTCCTCTCTAATTTTTCCTCTTATTTCTGTGCATTTTGGAAGTATTCAGGATATTTTGTACTCAGTTTGAAACATTTTCATTGGATGCCTCTTCGGCTCATTTCGTGTTGTGAGTGAATTTGCATCTGTTTGCACCAACTTTTGCCTTTCCATTGATTGCATATGTAATCACACCGTGTCTAAAATTTACTTTGCGTTCTTTCTGAACACCTATTGAATCTCTTTAAACATACAGTATGCTCCGTGGCCAATATTTCCTTCCATCTCACTGTTGGTGTTTGGAGACTCAACTGTGAACTGTGTTGAGTAACATCATTAATAAGTTCAGAGGATATGTTGAAGAGTTCAGGAAACAAATCAGGTCGTGTATAAAAATAACACAACAACTAAAACTACACACAAGAAAGTCAATGAAACATGTACAACATAATAATATAAAAAGGTATAAAATGTAAACAATATGACCATGACTATGAAATACAAACATCACAATGTGTGTAATACTGTATGTAACAGATGACAATATAAAGAAAAAGTGAACCAAATTAATTGCAAATCAGTCAGAGCTCTGCAGTCTGAGGTGGGTGTTTTCTTCTCAGTTGTACTTCCCCATGGTAGCAAAAACTGACATTTGCGTTGTTTGAAAAGGGGGAAGTTTGAACAGATAAATAACAGAAGGAAACAGTGGGAGGGAAGAAGAAGGGCACATGAGCTGAAAGGCATCAGTGGTTTTACAGCATTTCTACCCACTGATGCCCCTTTTCCTTTTACATAATGTCTAATGCTGCTCAGTTATTAATGCAAACAGGAAGTGCTGATTTAGCTTTCTATCAGGCTGCTGGAGTATCATTTCTGTTCATTTCTGGATGTTAGAACATTTCCAACAGCCCCCCCCCCGTGAAGTGACGGATGAAGTAAGTGTGAAAGGGTTGCACACAACCTCCTTGAGCTTCTTCAGGCATACAAAGCAAACACATACGCACTACAGCAATGGAGGATGGGTGATACAGTGTGTGTGCTAAAAGGGTGCTTCTCACTTGCCTTATTGCTTGTCTTCTCACTCCTCTGCTGACCTGGGAATTGGCATCACGAAGGACGTTCCAATTAATTCATTTGAAATTCATAATTTTTGTCTGTTGTCTCTCAGCAATAAACACGTTGTATTTGTCCATCAGTGTAATTTCCATTTCCTCACATGTGATGCTGTAAATCAGCCACAATGTGTCAAGTAGAAACTATATTTTGACGTGAGCTATACTTACATCATTTACATTTTTCCTAAAACATTATGGCTTCTGAATTATTTCTGCACAGATATTCTAATCATAACCTGGATCATAAAATCAACTTGCAATTGAAATACCAATACAAGCAGACACATGCTACCATATACTTCTCCAGAGCAAGGGCCACTTATGGCTTCTGTGATATTTATTGCCATCCGGCACACAAAACTGAATGTAATCCCATGCTGTTGTTACATTATCCAGGAGACTCCTCAAATGGACACTCTTAAATGCTAATGCATTGTGGGACAAAATAACCACAGCATGGTCTCTAACGCTCAGTTCTGTTGAGATGACTGAATACTGCTTTTAGTCAAACATGTGATTCTCTGCTCTAGTCTGTCACAGAGTAGAATATAAAATACTTCTTGGCACTTTTTTTAATATCTGCATTACTGGCCTGTAGTGAGACAATAAATGCGAGCCTCACATCATGGCGGCTGTTAGTGTACAGACATTAGCTTCGGCTGCCTGCTGATGATGCTTTCTCTAATGATATTGCTTTTTTGTTCATCTAAAATCAAAAGTTTGATTTAAAACATGTCCTACCTTTGAAATGAAACCCAACCAAAGCTTCTATTAAACAATGAAAGACATTCAAATGAGAGAAATGATATGACCTCTCTCTGACTTGGTAATAGGCTATCTTTAAAGGACAGGTTCACAGTTTTTCAAGTGTGTCTTAAAACAGCAGTCAGGTGTCCATATGAACAGTGAAAGAGGTTTTCCTCACTGTAATTATTCCTCTTGTTCATACTGGATATTAAAAGATCCTTCAAATGTGCTTTCAATGTAAGTGATGGAGGCCAAAATCCACAGTGTGTTCACACAGTCATTTAAAAGTTGATGTGAAGCTTATATGAGTCTTCATCAGTCTGAGTTAGTCATATCAAGTGGATATCTGACACATTTACAGTCTTTTTAGCATCAAATTCCCTCTTTGTGTTGACTCAGACAGTGTTTCCCTGTTGAGCTGCGGTGGAAGTATAGACACAAAACGACTGTAATGTTGAAAGATATTTACTTTATTTGACTCATTTGGATGCTGGAGCTTCATATTAGCTTCAGATAAACTTTTAAATACATTTTAGCACAGAAGGAGGACTGTGGATTTTGTCCCCCATCACTTCCATTGTAAGTGCATTATGAAGAGATATTCTAATGGTCAGTATGAACAGGAGGAATGATTACAGCAAGAAAAACAGATTTATATGTTCATTTGGACACTTAGCTGTTATTTTAAGACAGACTGGAAAAACTGTGAAACTGTCCTTTAATGTCAGAGCTGGTAAAGTCACAGATTCATCATAGCAACACATTGTGTACCAAAATTAGATGTTGTACCCTGAAACTGTATTACTATGTTTACAGTCATGGCAATTAGAATCACCCCACATCTGTCTTGCAAAATTATGTAATATGAGCCAGCTCCCACAGTGCAGATGTTTGGTTCTGTGTTGTCCTGTTAGCTTGCACACATACCACAGTAATACACAGCTTTCCTTCTCTTAACCTGGGGGTAACTCTGCATGACATATATTCTCCACAGTATGGTGTTTCCTGAGAGGACATTTTATCTCTGTGCAAAGACCGCTGTGGAGGCAGATGAGTGGATCAAGATCCTGAGGTGGAAACTGGTGAGTTCGTCTTCACTGTAAATTTTAAACAGTGCTGGTAGGAAGTTTGATATTTTTACCAGTAACTTAAACTGTTGGAGAGCCTCCCCTCTTCACTCCATGTCATTGTGTAGTTTCAAGACAAAACATCTCTGGACATAGCAAGGTCCTGCCTTTCATGGGGGTTGATGAGAAGCATTCTAGGAAATAGAGGAAATTACTAACTGAAGGGACAGTTGGTAATTACCACACTTTATGACTCAGGAAGTCCTGCAGTGTCATAGATAAGGGATGATTTTTGTTTGAAGCAGTGCAAACAAATTGAAAGTGAGTAACATGTTATATAGCTTGTGTAATATTAAACCTACTTCCTTATTACTGAAAAATACCATATTTATTTAACTGCTGAGCTAACACTTTTGATTATAGGATCCTCTGCTGGTTCCAAAAAACACACTGCTATACTATATGACTGTGTGTGTGTTTGCGTGTGTAGCATAAGTCTCTGATATTATCAGTTTGATATTGAAAGCTGAAATTCTTTGTGACCATTTAAACTGAAAGTAGAAACAGTGTTAAATCAGTAATCTGTACACTTCCACTAAATAATTTCCTGAGGTTCTTAGGTTAGTAGTCAGAACACAGCAACTTAACATGCGAAACATGCCATGCCTTTAGAGAACTAAAGGCAAGCAGACAATTTAGCATACGTCGAGTAATGTTTCCAATAATAATTTAGTAATTAATTCATATTTATTTAAATGGAGGTTTTCTGTCAAGGTTTTCTTCCTATTTTCCCAATAAGTAGTACCAAATAACAGTAATATTGAAAATGACTGGGAAATAATGCACTTGTAAGGTGCACAGTAAAAGTCAAGAAGCTAAATAATTGTTTTCCTGTTGCCTTTAAACTGTTAAAGCAATATTTTTCACTGAAGTTGTAGTGAATCATTCACTCAGCCATATTGTGTTACCAGTCACACACATTAATTTATGAATGCTTTCCAGTTCAACATTTCCTATTGTCTGTATCCACAACACAGATACAAATCTGTAACTACTCCAAAAAAAAAGGATAAGAGTATGGGTGTAAGGATCTAAAGGGACAGTTCAACAAAGCTGGGTCACATTTCTGCCTCTACCTCAATACAGTGGAGGCAAATGCAGTCTAGTTTATGTTGTCCATTAATCGCAGTGTTTGTGGTTTGATCCCCAGCTCCTCCTGTCCACATATTGAAGTGTCGTTGAGCAAGAAACTGAACCCCAAATTTTGTGTGACTGTTTGTTTGAATGGGTAGCATTATGTATAATGCAGTCCATTTAGTTTGTGGTGCTCACAGCACTGAAAAATGAATTAATGAGCAACACATCTTTCCAGTAAATGAGCTGCAATTATATATAATGCCTTTCTAGTCTTTGACTACTCAAAGCACTTTACACTATGTGCCACATTCACCCATTCACACATTCATAAACTGATGGCAGAGGCTGCCATGCAAGGTGCCAACCTGCTCATCAGGAGGAGTTTCTAATCATTCACATACACTCACACACCGATGGCACAAAAAAAGCAATTTGGAGTTCAGTATCTTGCCCGAGGACAATTCAACATAAGGACTGGAGGAGCCAGGGATTGAACCACTGATCTTCCAATTAGTGGACAACCCACTCTACCTCCTGAGCCACAGCCGCCTAGTCAGTGTTCCTGTTACTCTAAATAATCTATAGCATACACAGTCAACAGTTGATAGGGTATTTTTCCCTCTGTATGCATGTCTAAAGTGCACACATAGACAGATAGCTAAACACTATGCACTGAGAGGCTAGAATGATGACTCAGGCCTAGAAGTATGTATGACACATCTTTACTGGAATATCTTGACACATCATGTCATCTTGCTCGCCTGGCACATGAGCCAAAAAAGTTTTTGAGCTTCTGGGTTTGCATCCGCATTGTGTGACGCACTGAATATGTGCAGTAGTGTTTGTCCCACTGGCCCTGCCCGCAAGTTCCTGCTTGGAACAATAGAGTTTACATTGGGATGTCACAAATTTTAAAATTCAATTTTAGTTATAATTTTCTAGGCCTAAGGAAAGTTTTACAAATATAAAACCTTCATGGATTAAAATTCATAATACAAAGATTAATAGTTGACCTCATTTGCAGTCCGAGATGTCCTGTAAACAGTTTTACAGACGTCTTTTTTTATAATGGTGGTCTATGGGGAAAATGCTTTTTGGGCCACAGCATTTTTTCGCTGCAGTACCAGGAGTGGCCACTAGGAAGAATTGGCAGTAAGGCTGAGCAGCAGTGCCACATCCAGTTGTTTTGATATATCCATGCTCTGCAGCATGTATTCCAAACAAAGATAGTTGAAATGAACTACAACCTGGGTACATATTTGCATTAACCAATGGAAAAACAAGAGAGAGGAAGTTTCCTAAAGTGGCTTTGCTTTAAAGCTGCACCAAAAACATCCAGCAGGGGGTGCTAAACCCACCGTAAACAAATGGTACATGACACAAGGACTACAGACAGGTGACAAATTAAAGGAAAAACCATCACAGGTCTGATTGCTTGACCCCTATAGTGAGGGGATCTAGTAGCTCTGTTATGCTGTGGGGGGCATTTTGCTGGCATGGTTTGGGTCCACTTGTCCCCTTAGAGGGAAGAGTCACTGCAAATCAATACAAAGTTTTTCTGAGTGATCACCTTTGTCCTATGATGAAACATTTCTATCCTGATGGGAGTGGTCTCTTCCAGGATGACAATGCCCCAATTCACAGGGCACGAGGGGTCACTGAATGGTTTGATGAGTATGCAAATGATGTGAATCATATGTTATGATCTTCACAGTCACCAGATCTCAACCCAGTTGAACACTTGTGGGAAGTTTTGGACTGTCGTGTTAGACAGTGCTCTCCACCACCATCATCAAAACACCAAATGGTATCTTTTGGAAGAATGATGTTCATCCTTCTAGTAGAGTTCAGAGACTTGTGGAATCAATGCCAAGGCACATTGAAGCTGTACTGATGGCACGTGGTGGCCCAACGCCTTACTAACACACTTTATATTGTTTTTTCCTTCAATTTGTCACCCATCTGTATTTCTTCAGTATCAATCAATCAATCAGTTGTTATTTATATAGCGCCAAATCACAACAAAAGTCATCTCAGGGCACTTTTCACATAGAGCAGGTCTAGACCATACTCTTTAATTTACAGAGACCCAACAACTGAGTAGCACTCGGTGACAGCGGTAAGGAAAAACTCCCCTTTAACGGGTAGAAACCTCAAGCAGAACCCAGCTCTTGGTGGGCAGCCATCTGCCTTGACCGGTTGGGTTGAGAGAGAGAAAGAAAGGGGGGGCGGGGTTAGGGTTAGGGCTAGGGTTAGAATAAGGAATAACAGGGAATAACAACAATCATAACAATAACAATAACAGCAGTAATAGCCAGGGAAGGACACAAACAGGACTGCGAAGGACCGCCAAGGCTCGGCCTGCAACCCAGGGTTTCCTGCGAGATGAGAAAGCACAAAAAACTCAAGGTAGTTTTAATGCTGTGAGCACAAATGAAGTATGATTCTCCTCCTGAGGCACAAATCTCAGAGACAGATATCTGACAACTTGGACAAAAGATAAAACTGACTAAAGGAAAATAGAGGAAATAGGTGTTTGTCATTTGGGAGAGCTGACTCTTTAAGTCAATACTAATCTTCACTTTTCAATTTTTGTTGTTGACTTGGCTTAAAACTAACAAACTTACACAATCTACAGTATTTAAAGGAACAGCTAATTTCACTTCTTTGTTGTAGTAAATTTCTCGTTTCCAGTCACAGATACGAAAAGGTCGATGACTGCTGTCAATGAACAAGAGATCGAAAGAAGCCAGACCTTCATAGAAGACATAACATCACTGTTCAAAACTGAAGATCACATTCCAGCATGAATAACACAGGGACACATTTCCCTGATTGCACTGAGTGAAGAATAACAACATGGATGTGACTCTACTGTGCTTTATGACTTATTTAATTTTCATTACTTTATTTTCTAAAAAAGTTTGCTTAAGTTCCTCTAAATATCTTGTTGACAGTCTTACTTTGCTGTAGATGTTCTTTCTTAGGGGATTTTTTTTTTAACATGAACAATTATTTAAGATAAGAAAAGTGTTATTCTATATTATTAATTAAAAGACCAAAACCAACAATGTGTAAATCCATCTCTCAATACTTTGACTCCTCTGGCTGTGGCACCAAGCCCGTTGTTTTCTACTGAAGATGTAAATCTTCATAAACAGCTCACAAATAGGTTCATCTTTAAGACTCAGTAATTTCCTAAAGCAGCTTGTCACTTGTTATTTTTAACAAAAGTTTCTCAACAGGGGGAATAGTGCATTTGTTGGGGACTATTTTCAGTGGCGGATTAATCTCTAGTGAGTATTTCTGGCAGCAGGACAGTGTGTGTGGGATTAAGTTAAAGTTAAAGTTACAGTGTGTGTGTGTGTGTGTGTGTGTGTGTGTGTGTGTGTGTGTGTGTGTGTGTTCATGGTGACAGAGGAAAATGTTACCCAGTTCAACAGTTTGACTCACTGATGTTTTTAATAGTTTTTGGACAACAATAGAGCTGTATGGCCCAGAGGAATAAGATATCAAGCTTTGATACACACACAATACTAGTTAGTAGATCAATTCATTGTTGGTTTGGGATTTGTTGACAAGATGAAATATATAGAAAACTGATGAATACTACATGAGAATTTACAGAAGACTGATGAATGTCATCATGTAATATGATTTTAAATAAAACCAGTTAACTGAACGATTCTCACCAGATGTTTCGTTTTTCAATAACACCTCTGAAACAAAGCTTTCATGCATGCAAATACACTGACACTCCACTGTTCAAGTTATTAAATGTATCACTGTTTTAGTAACACTTTAATTATCTACTAATGGCAGCACGAGTTGACTACATGTGTCAAACTTAAAAGAACTTTACTACCCAGGTGTTGGAACCTGGCTGCAGGGATTTTCTCCCATTCAGACACAAGGGCATTAGTGAGGTCCAATACTGATGTTGGGTGATGAGGTCTGGCTAATGTTCCAGTTCATCACAAAGGTGTTGGATGGGGTTGAGCTCTGGGTTCTGTGCAGGCCAATCAAGTTCTTCCTCACAAAATGTCAAACAGTTGGAAGCACGTTATTGTTGAAAATATAATTTTATGCTGTAGCATTTAGGGACAGATTTGTACTCCTCTATCTTAAAGAGGATGTATCATACGCATTTCCAGGTCTATATTTATATTCTGGGGCTCTACCAGAATATCTTTGATATGATGATAATTTACAATAATAAAAAAAGTAAACTACTTATTTAACTTATACTTACCCTTTACTGTTACCCAAGAAGGCCCAACAGAGGATGTTCTACCTGAGGCAGCTGAAGAAACTCAACTTGCCACAGGTAGTGTTGATCCAGTTCTGCACTTCCATCGTCGAGTCCATTCTCACATAATCCATCACCGTTTGGTACACAGCAGCAACCAAACAAGATATTCAAAATCTTTCCAGAAGCTGTTGCCCGACTAAATAGCTGAACTGTATAGTTACCAAACTGGACTTTACATTTCACATCCCTCATTTACTCCCTGCACTGCTCACTTTAATGTATTTCATCAAACTGGATTTAACACTGTACATTGCATTCAACCTTCACTGTTATGTAATTTAATTATTTATTGCACGTCACATTTAATTTTTGCACATCTTGGTCGGTAGCGCAATCCATATTTCCTTTGTACAGTCAATATTTTATTTCTATATCCCATTTCAAAACTCCTATTCCATTCTGTAAAATTTTAAAAATGTAACTTAATTTTAGTACTACTTTGTTTATTTCATTATTATTATTACCTTACTCCTTATTATATTTTTATTCTTCTATGTCACGTTTGTGGGAGCAAATGCCAAGACACATTCTTTGTATGCTTGCATACATGGCTTAGATTCTTCTGATTCAATTCAGCCCAAGCGGCAGCCTCCAAGGCTGAAAAATGAAGCCAGTGCGGAAGTGCCAAAAACTGCAGTTCCTCGAATGGCCACTTGAGGCCCGTTTCAATTTTATGAAGCCATAAAGTTATGTATGATTAAGGACGTGGTCGCTTTGAGTGACAGGTCGCTAGCTGCTAGGTGGCTTGTTACAGCAACTAGGCTTCATTTGGCCTGCCTCAGCTCCATGTCTTTGCCCATTTTGGATTAGCTGGGAGTCAGACAGAATCAGGCACTGCCAAGATGGCAACGGCCTGAGCCGCCCACTTTGAGCTTCAAAATCGCTCTTCAGAAACCAATGGGTGACGTCATGGTGGCTATGTCCATATTTTTTAGTCTATGGTTCACTCTCTGAAACAGGTCATTTTAGCTCCTGTCTCTTTAAGGCCCCCCTCCTGGTGAGCCCACTCTGTTCTGATTGGCCAGATGCTACATAAACAAACTGTAGTGGCAGGGTTTCACTTTTTTTTCTCCTTCTTTACTCCAAATGTCAACTTCTCAAATGCAGCCATACACATTAGAGACTGAATCCAATGTAAGTAGACAGTGCGAACAGCCTCATAGAACAGCCTTGTCAGGCAAGACTACCAGCGGACAGCCATTTGTTGGCATGTGCAAACAATCTGATGTCATCATGGGAGGAAGCAGAAGTAACACTGCAAATGAAGCATTCAGAGCAGGCTGAGCAGCCTGGCTTTTGACTTACAGGGATCATTTTACATATCTATGTTCACCTCAAGTTTTTGAACTCTGAATGACAGAAAATCAAAAAAAGCATAATATGTCTCCTTTAACATAACACTCACATGACAAATAATTTTACTGGTCACTGTAATCATTCCTCCTCTCCATACTGGTCATGAAGTGATCCTTATGTAGTAACTACACTATAAAAACTAGGGAGCAAATTCTAACAGTAGTCTCACTTACACAAATTGAGTATCTTCGTCCTGGCAGTCATGTGTAGGTTTATTGCAACTAGGAGGTCTGGCCTAAATCATTCAAAATAGCTCCATATCGGTTTGCATGTGGAAAGGGGTGTCCAAAACAACACTGTTGTGAGCTGTATGTGTGTGGTAGATTCAAACACAGTAGATTTTGAATAGCATGAGGTACGTCACTTCAGTTGGATCACCTTTGTGTAGCCGCATCACTGGCTGACTCAGGCTGTATGTGTACATTGAGACTTTAAGAAAAAGGCAGGAAAACCGTTTTAGGTGCTAAAAATGAAACATTTATTCAGACTTGACATTTGATTTGACATAAAAACTTTGCCTTAGATGTGAAAATGCTGATGAGGAGCATCTAAATACTACAGAAAAGCAAAGTCAGCAGAAAACAGAGTGTACAGGAAATTCAATCATGATGTAAACTGATCTGAAGATGTAAACACTTCCAAGTCGTTACTTAGAACTGTTCAAACCCTCGGACAGGTTTTCCCACAGGACATAAATGCAACTTTAGAGACAGAGAGATTGAGTGGGCAGTATGTGATCCAGACTGGTGATTCTGCTGTGGATCCTGCTTAGGGTTCTCCTGTAAGTCTGACATTATGTCACCTCCACCACCTGCCTCAGCTCCTCTATTAGTGGGGCCAACTCCTTCTCCAGACTCATGATGAGACCTAAGGACACATAGGGCAAACTGTTGTTACTTCACCGGTCAGCTCGTTGCTCAAGAAACAAGAGACGCACATGTGAAAAAATAACTCAGCATATTCAACAGAGAATGAACTGTAATATCTCTGGTGACACCCTGACCTTTCCTCTAATGGCACCAGCGCAAAACATCATATCTCTGCACATATTTCTCACAATCTGACTGCAAGAGGCAGACTGCCATTAAAACATTCATGCTCCTCAGAAAACGAACGCTACTTACTGCAGAACAGGATCGCCACCCTCAGTGCTAACCAGCAGTTGAGCTAAAATGTATATTTTAGTTCCACTGCTGGTCAGTTGTCTGCACTTATACAGCAACGTCCTACCTTAACGGACAAAGCACTTCTCTTATTAAACACATTCACACACATATGTCAGAGGAGCCCCCTGATCACTGGGTTCAGTGTCTGGCTCAAGGGCACTTTGACTCATTGACAGGAAGAGCCGGGGATTGAACTGCCAACCCTGCGGTTAGTGGACAATCTGCTCTACCTCCTGAGTCACAGTGGCCCTGGTAAGGTGCTAAAGCTCTAAATAGTCATCTGTATGTTCTTTGTTCTGTGGTGCACTTCAGTAGTATGTGGTGTAGTGAACACTGTAGCCTCTAGTGAGCTCTAGCAAGGCTTTAGACTTGTACACTTTTAGTTTCATGAAAAACTGCGGGTGACAACTAATAACACAGCAGAGGTAACACAGCTTTCACTGCTCATAACAGACTGGAGGTAAGCAGTTTGTTGGGAGGCTGATTAGCATCTGGAGTTGAGTTTAGTGGTGAACTGAAATCTGTAATGAAGTCCATGATATTAGAAGCCCAGATGACTTGTGGAGGGATAACCCACACTATGAGGAAGTGCAACCTTGGTAGACTGGTATGGGTTGGTACACTATGGAAATGATTCCGGTCAGAGAATCCTTTGTGGTAGGAGGGCTTGTTTATTTCCATAAAGTTGAACACACAGGTGTTGCAGCGGTGTATGTATGGGGAAATTCTACTCTGCTCGTTAACTACTTCATAGTCGGGTAGGGCTGTGTGTCGGGAAGGTGGGAGTCTGTGTGTGACGTCACCTTATGAAGAAGTTCAACTGGTAGGCTTTCGTACACACACAGACCATATTTCATTAGAAAACACCTTTTTTTTTCTTCCTTCCTTTCTGTCTGTCTACACCTTTTTTCATTTCTGCCAACACAAAGCACCCATACCGCCATGAAACTACAGACCTTATTTAGTGATTTTAGTAAATACATAGGGTAAGTTAATTTATATTAATTTATAATGGTATCTTTATTATCATTTGCACATTATAATAGAACTGCAAAAATGTCAAACTAGTGATTCCACAGTGGACTGAGGTGAACAGTGTCTCCAACATATTTTACCTGTGTTTGCGTTGCTGCTGGCGATGAAACTGATGACCAGTGGTAACCGATTAAACTGCACAATCTGTTCAACACAGAGACAACAGAGATGTTAAACCACAAGCAGGCTGACTTTAGGAACAGCAGATTACTAGAACTCATCTACTATTACTACTAGAACTCAACTCAAAAATGATGGGCAATGGTCAGCACAGACCCCCTGACCTGACCTCTCTCACAGGCTGACTGCTGGCATTCACAGCCCATGTGTTGCCTTGATGAGGAGTCAAATCTATGAAACAGCTTAAGGATGATCATGTGAAATATGATTTATTTATATGTAAGGATTCCTATCAACAAGCTGTGTGCTAATTTTCAATTATAAAAACAAATGTATAATCAATAATAATGCATCATGTGCATTTTGGAAGTGGCCTGAATAAGGCCATAATTTACCAAACTAATCTGCTTATCTATTACAACAGTGATGAATGTATGAAATAGGATGTAAAAATGTGTTACATGGACTACAGCTTCTTTTTTTTATCATTTTGTTTTAGTGCAGAGAACGACTGTATACAGAACCCAACATAGATGAGAGGGAGGGAAAAAGAAAAAGAAAACAGAGGCTCTATCAAGAAATTGTCCACAGTTAGGCATAGTTTTTGAACATTTGGACAGTTATACATTTTGCTCTTCAGGCTCTGTGCTTTAGCACATTGAATTGTAAATAAAACAACAGATACCACATTAGAGTGCCAAGTCTCAGTTTTAATTTGAGTAGGTTCACATCAAAATAGAAAAACTGTGTGGGAGATATGGCCCTTTTAACACATAGTGCCTGAAGTTTAGGGGTTCAGACTAGGGATGCACAATATTGGATTTTTTACTGATATCTGATATGCCGATATTTCCAACTCACTGTGGTCGATTGCCGCTGCCGATACCTATATATGTGCCGATACCGATACATGCACATATTTCTTTCCAGATGGCTGAGGAGACTATTATGCATGCAAGCATAGATTGTACTAAGTATGATCAAGAAAGACAATATATGAAGGAAGAATTTAGGAAGCCTTAAAACTTTACTGAACCTGCCAAGTGAGTGGAGCAGTAGAGTTTCTTTGAGTTTATTAGACGGACAGGATTAATGTGTAGGATTTAATCTCTGGTCCACACTCCGGAGCAGAAGGTGGCGCTAATGCATCTAATATGCTGCTTGCCAACTGCTGTTATAAACCAAAAAGATTTTTTTTTCCAGAGTGGTACATCCTGTCAGCCAAGGTGTTTCCTATGTGTGCAGCCGAATTTAGCAGCTCCTCGAGCTTGACTGAAGTGGAGTCTGTGGAGGAAGCACCAGAACCGTCAGGGTGCAACAGTCCGTGGAGGGAAGCACAGTCAGGCGGCGGAGGAGAAGGCAACAAATCGGCCTCTCATAATCAGCAGAAATGGCCAATGTTGATATTTCATTTTAGAGCTTTTATCGGCCGATACCGATGATGTGCCAATAATATCGTGCATCCCTAGTTCAGACATATGGACACTTGGATAAGAAATGTTTATTGGGAAGTTGTGTGTTGTCCCAAAATTAGTTCTGCACAGAAGAGCTAACACATGGCTCAGAGTTAAAGTTGCCACTTAGATTGAGGTAGAGTTGTCTGTCTGAGGAGTAGAGAGATGATCATGCACGTGAAGAAGATAATGAGGCTGAAAAAAGCAAAAATCTATCAGAGAGATATCCAAGGTTGGGTAGTTGGTACGTTCTAAAAAAGCAAGTGCACACAATAAAACTAGAAAATGTCAAACAAGCTGGTAGACCAACGAGCAGCTATAAGCCCTTCCGGACTGCACAGCTAGTCAAGAACGCTCTCCAGGATGTAGGCAGACATGTTTCCTTGTCAACGATCCAGAGAAGACTTGATGACCAGAACCTCAGAGGATTTCAGCACAAGATGCAAACCCTTGATAAGCCTCAAAAACATGACAAAAGAAAGTGGAAGAGTTCTGGAACAAAGCTCTATGGAGTGATGGAACAAAAATCAACCTCTATCAAAATGATGGAAAGCTCATGACCTAAAGCATAGCATCTCATTTGTCAAACATGGTGGTGTTTCTATATGGCTCGGGCATGTATGACATGCCAGTGGAACTGCCATGCTGGCATTGATTGAAGATATCACTGCTGACAGAAAACAACAGGATGAATCCTGAGCTATTGAGAACATTCAACCAAATGCATCCAAACTCATTGGACCACATTTCATCATTCAGCATGACAACCATCCTAGACATACAGCCACAGCAGCCAACAGGCTTTTCAGGGTGAAGAGGTGAATATCCCTCGAGTGGCAGAGTCAATCACCTGATCTCCATCCGATTGAGCTGCATTCCACCTGCTGAAGACCAGACTAAAAGGCAGAGAGAGCCCACCAGTCTGAAGACTGGAGCAGCTTGTTTCAGATGCAGCAGTCTGTTACACTAGTCTTTGATCAAATGATGTCATTCTAAAAGATCCTGATGAGATAACATAAATCATAAAATTGTAATCAGATTTATTTATATGACACATGTCATTTGTGCGCTAAACAGAGCCATATTTTACTTTGAACTCCATGTTTTAGGAAACAAATACCTAAAAGTGTTCTTAATTACTGATTCTGGTAAATATTTATTTATTTATATATTTTTTTTCAGTACAAGTAACTAATGAGCCCCACGGTGAGGACAAATTTGGATTAATTGTTACTAAACCATAGTTCTTTCTATATTGATGTGAACCTCCTAAAATGAAATCTGAGACTTGGCACTTGAATGTAGTTTTTTGTTATTTTATGTCAGATTGAATAGACTGAAGCACAAAACCTAAAGAACAAAACATCTGTATCTGTATATTGTATATGTAACTGTATATTACAACAGCATCTCATATATGAGTTTATCTGACATTCAGAATTGAATTGAGTTGTCTTTATGATCATCATTAGATGTCCGATGTCTGACCTGGTAGGTGTTGTAATAGCAGATGATACTCTTATTCTTGGAGAGGCCCAGCTTGCTGCCCTGATCTGTGGCCAGAGCAAAGGTGGACAGGAAGCCGGGTCTCAGAGCGTGGACTGGAGCGTTGTCATTGGCAACTGTGGGAGAAACAACAATCATGCTCACAGCAACTCTCCAAGACAGTGAATGACCATTTCTCCTTCTTTCTGTTGCAGAATGTTAAATAACTTGTTGCTTATTCTTCCCTTTAGGGTAACCAGCAGTCTCCTGCTGAACGGGTGGCTTCGATTTAACACATGACAGCAGTGACACTAAGATTGTTGTTTTCCTTGATGATATACCAAAACTACTAGAACCACCTTTCACCTGCATTTCTTCTTCTTTCTGATCCTCTCACAATGTTTGAAACTAATAAAAGAGCTGAAATGATTCAAATCTAGATGTAGATCAGTTTTTAAATTAAACAAGCAGTTAGCAGCTATTGGATAATCACACTGACTTAAGTAACCTCTGCTTGTAAATGTTTCCCAATAAAAGCCTTCCTGTGGTTTTCTGGTGGAAAGCTTTTAATGTAAAGCAGCAGCACGAAGGTTTCAGTTTGGATAAAATGTAAAAACAACGGGTGAAGTCAAACTTATACAAGACTTAAATGTAACGTCAAGAATAAAGTACAGTATAACACAATAGTTAAGAGTAACAATAGATATAAAATAGAAGAAAATATATAAGAAAGTCTTTAAGAAATAAGTCCTGAAAAGTTATTTAAAAGAAGATACTGATGTGGCAGGTGGTTCCACAGCTGAGGGACCCTAACAGCAAACACTCGGCAGGTTCCTGCCTGAGGATCTCAGGCTGCGTACTGGTTGGTACAGGGACAGCAGTTCAGATATATATTCTGGGGCCAGACCGTGAAGGGCTTTAAAAGTAGTAACTAAAATCTTAAAGTCAATCCTAAAATAAATGAGCATTAAAACTGTAGTAATGTGTTCTCTTTTCTTGCATTTTGCACAACTTGGAATCTGTTAATTGATTTCTGATTGATACACGTTAAAACACCATTGCAATAATCCAACCGTGAGGAAATAAAAGCATGAATGATAGTTTGAGTGCCATTAAAACTCAGCATTGATCAAATCTTACTAATATTCCTCAAATGGTAGAAGCATGACTGGGTGACATTGTTAGTGTGTTAGTGTCAAAGAGAACACCCGGGCTCCTGACTGTTGGTTTCACATTTATTGATAACGGACCAAGAGAGGACTGGAGACTGGGATGCAGACTATCAGGATTGCCGTTTCATTAACATAAAGGCTACAGCAGCACAGGCTTAAATACACAGAGACATATTATATGCACATGACATCCTGCCATCTAAAAGCACTGCATGTCATAAACTTGACATTAAGTATTATCGCCAATGAAGAACTTTGACCTAATTTAAAGCAGAGAATGAGTTGATTTGAAGTTGTTGGGACATTCTTCATGTCAGATGAGTCTATGAAAAAGTGCTTTCAATCATTGTATCCCCTTAAAGATGGGAGGCAAAGGAAGCCTGTGAAAACTACAACAATCATCAGACCATCAGTTTCCACTTTTTCAACTTGCTCTCATGTCAAAGTTCACAGAACACATATGCATCTTTACATTTAGCATGTGAGCAAGTAAGGATTTAATCAAAGTCTCCACCTAACATCCTCCCATTTTTAACCACGCTTGAGGGTCATCAGATTGTAAGTTAGAACTGATGACACTGATGAGAAAATGTATTGAGTAAAGGGTTCATTAGAGACCAGGTGCCAAATATCACATGAGCAGTGCAGCTTCAGTCCAGTCATATTAAAATAAAGCCATTATAAGACATTTCTGTAACTGAGACCTAGAGCTTTTAACTTCAAGTTTGGTAGTAAAATAAAATTTCAAATCAAAGTCATAGCTATATGCTACACAGCAAATAAAAAAAGAGCTTTTAAAATGGAAACCTACAGCCGTGCTATGACAGTATTTTGCTTCATATGCATCATGAGGTCAGAAGGGAATGGTTTCCTACCTTTGATAACTGGAACTCCATCCCTGTCTGTCACAACAATAGCATGAAGACCTTCAACACTGCAAGAGAACAGACAGCAGACTTCACAATTTGCTCAATGCTGAACATTCTTTTTCTTTTGCAACTTTATTTTCATTAGTGTTTTCAGGCAAAAAGGATGGGTTGTTATAGCCAACATAACACTAGTATCAATCAGGGTCTTTTAACAATGTAAGCAATGGTATCTAGTCCTTTTTTCCAGTATCTTTTATATTGATCATATTGTAGTATTTAGGAAAAGGTCAATTTCTCAGTATTTTTTGTTGCTACTTTCAATCCAGTCATCTATTTCTGGAATGACTGTCAGCCATTTTCAACCACATTGCCTCCGACATTCATCCTGTCCCTGAGAACCCTGCTGTGTAAATGTCAATTCTATGAACAATAAACATTGTGACAGTTTCACTGCCAGCTGTGGCATGTAACACACCTTTAACATTGTATGTCATCTATCATACACACCTTTGCAACTGTTTGTACAGGAATCTCTTCAAATCCTGCAAAGAAAAAAAAATGTTAGATAGAAAATAACCAGCCAAGCTTCGTCATGACAGCAGCAGGTGACTTGCCAAGCTACAAAGTGTTGTCTGGTGTGGACATAAAGTCAAACCTCAGAGAACCACTGCCACTTTAATGCCTTCTTGGCTCTAAATAACACCGCATGGCGAGTGTTGTGACATGGTGTGCAACTAAATGCGTACCACTTCTACATACCACATACATACAATTTATTCTTTTGTTGTAATGAACACAAATGTTAGTTTTCTCTCTCCATGTTAAAGATGGACAGGGACTCTTAGACGAGCTAAATGGAGGAGAAGTGACTCACATCACCCATGGTGTTATCCAGTCCGCTCGGCAACTGTGGAGAGAGAGAAAGCGCTATTAATAAAGATGAACTTAAACTGTACGCTGAGATAACTGTGGCTTAAAACATGCTAACATGCTAGCTAATTAGCATGATAGCCGGCGACATTTTGCTACTTATAATTTTTCCACGGCCAACTGTTTAAATTGCATGCGAGATGAATTTGAAATTATAAACTAACAGATAAAACAAACATACACGTTTAAAAAAAACACACAATAGATGTCTTGACATACCTCTTTTAGATTCTTTTTGAGCTCAATTAACTTTGCAGCAACATACTAGGCAAGAGACAGAAGCAGAAATCACATGACACACTTGTTTTGTTTCCGGCTCTTGAAAAAGTGTTGAGGAGAGTCAGTACTGCGCGGCATTGGCGCAACGTACGACACACTGCACACCTCCGCAACATACAACAGCTGCTAAATATGACTAGAAAACACTGGTCCCTCTGCTGCCAGATGGTTAAAGCTGAACTGTAGAACAGCCCCGCTGTTAGGTAGTACTTAGGGCTTTGATTTATGGTTGTGAATTTTCCCATACTTCTTAAATGCAGCATTGTAGCAGGGCTGTAACCAGGATTTGAATAGCTCACCACATTAGCCCATGGATGCATTACATAGACTGTATATAAATATACTTTATATGCAGTCTGTGATGCATTATAAGAACCTTCAGCCTCCCGGGACAGCTGGCTTGTGGGATGATTTTGCAGAGTGACTAGTGTGAATGCTGAAAAAAAATCAGTAAAATAAAGAAGATAAAAAAGAAGCCATAAATTTCACTCACATTCAAAAACAACTCTCTTAACAAATTAAAAGCCAAACAATGTCTTATAAATATATTATTCTTATGTCATTGGATGTACCTGTGCTACATTGACCTGTAAGTGTATGATAAAGTTTGAACCCAATAGTATGGAGCAACCTGGGGGTCATATGGCAGACAACAAAATATTGGTGTGGATATCATTGTTTATAGATTGGTTAACCAAGTGGATGAATTACTAAACCTCCATCTGTATGTTAATAAACTGGAATGGGAATTGCTCAGTCAAATTATGTTCATGGGATTGGTGACACTGATATGGACATCTGACCTTCAGAATAAAAGGGGTGGGCATACATAGTGTTAACCCACTGAATGGAAGCATGAATTAATTTCTCAAAAAGAAAAAAAAATAGTGTAGAAGATGATCACAGGAACACAGACTTCACTATGGAGTTCATGTTTGCAACTTTGTTGCACTGCCCCTGAGTGGCCAAAAAATAAACAGGCACAAGTTTAGGAATTAAAATAGCTCCTGATTTGATTTTTGAAAATATATGTAATGTTGGTATTATATTAGTATAACATGTTGTTTGTACTACATAACTTTGATAGATCCAACTATACTGTGTATATTTAATTATCCTACAAGTAAAATGTATTCACTCCTGCAAACTTTCTAAAGAAATTCAACACTTAGCCATTGTTGTTACACCTGAAGATTAATCACCTAGATTAGATCCTGATGAGCAGGTTGGCACCTTGCATGGCAGCCTCTGCCATCAGTGTGTGAATGTGTGTGTGAATGGGTGAATGTTGGTATGTAGTGTAAAAGTGCTTTGAGTGGTCAGAAGACTAAAAAGGTGCTATATAAATGCAGTCTGTTTACCATTCACCATGTAACCACAAAAAGATGTAGAAATATAAAAATATTTTTTACAAGTAAATGTGGGGTTTTGTGAAGAATGTCTCATCCATCCTTTATACTGTATATAGTATATTTGTACATTATTTTGACAACGACTTGCTTTTTTAAGAAATAAAGAAACATCAAACATAGTGACTTTGCAGTTTAAGTTTCTGGAAACAGAGTAAAGGCAGGGAACAGTTGTCATATCCCTGAAACCAAGTCCAAATATAACCAACTATTAATAGAATATCCTCACAGTCTGGGCTTCATGTGTTCAACGCCACACTACGGTGAAGTGGCTGTCTGAGAGAAGGCCTTCTACACTATTTGGCTGTGTGCTCTGGACTCAGGTGAGTTTATTGACGAGAAAAGAAGAGGTTGTTGTGTGACCTGTAAACCATCGTTAGCAGTGATATTTCAGAAATGTAATCATAGTTTGCAGCACTCATATCTAAACCAACTTTACAAGGTTTGTCTCAACTAAGGATAAAATAAAAAAAACAGCTAAAGAAAATGTTGACTCTAAAATGTTGAGAATGATAAAATTAATCACACAAAGTAATTAATCTATGCTACCTTAATAAAAGCGCCTTTGATTGACATTTTGCAGAACTCTGTGTAAATGCAAAAAACAATCACACAATAAGTGCAGCTGATTATCAACATGAACAATGTTTTACTAAAAGATTCCGTCTTTCACCTCATATTTCATCTCCACCTCATCACATCACCATCAGATTGTTTTAGAAAAACGTGTGTATGCCTGGTCTGGACGATGCGTGAGTAGCGCACATTCTCACCACACATTGTTTTTATAAATACCATTTAATGTGCGGTAAACCGCGTATGCATGGTTTTTGTGAGTATGGATCTTCATGCACCTGGCCTCAGGTGTTGTTTTCAGGCGATTTAATGATGGTAAACACAGTGAATGGCTGTGTGCTCTGGCGCAGCAATTCAGAGGTTGCACATTTATCAACATATCAGCCCTGCTGCCTTCAGAGGCTGCAGGGATTAAATGAACTGCAAGAGAGAAGCGTTTCATACAGTATAAAGCAGAACCACCCACATTCATTTGCAGACCAACAGCCTACAGATGCTCTAACCACATTAAACGTTATTCATCATTTTATGCACCTTAAACCACAATATTCCACCAGTTTCCCCATTTTAGTCCAGTGCAGCATCTGGACTGTTAACCACCTGAAGTTTTCTACATAGATCATTACATCAGTGTACTTTATAGGACAGGGATTACGTCACTTCACTTGTCTTCCTCGTCACTCTTCTACCAGACAATGCAGGGCTTCCTCCACGAACCAGACAGAATAGCGACCACAAATGTGTCTACATTGAAATGACATAAACTATAGCCTAAGTTCTGTTACAGTTTTTTTTTTTTTTTTTGTATAATGTTTGATAAATCTTGGCCAATATATCAGGTCTGGACTTGGATTTGATTTCTCTTATTGTAGTTAAAGCTGTTGCTGAATCAATGCATATGACTGAGTTGTCTGGTTTATTGTTCTCTATCCACCAAAGTGCACACTGATATTGCCAACATCTCTGCTGTGAATACTGACATCTGATATGTCCGTTTTTAATTCTTAATTCAAGGAATGGTTACTCCAAATGCCACTTTCCCACTCTCTGGATCCTTTGATTCATCTGTACTCTGTAAATATGAACTCCATCCTTGTTGCAGATGAGACTTAACTTCCTTGACTATATCTCCTGATTTCTATCTTTTGTTATTATTCAGTGTGCATAGATCGACTTCAGGTTCTGAGATTATCCATGATGGTACAACTGACCAACAGACTGGAGGGCACACATTAATATTAATAATACCAATTTCTCCCGCCTCAGATCTTCGCTTATTTCCAAGTTTCTTCTTACTTCTGATTTAAGAGAGACGATTGAATTTCTGTCTAATCGGCGCTATCGGCTGGGTAGCACGCGCTGTCAAATTGGTCATCCCGCGCTGTTGAATTGGTCATCGTGCGCTGTCGTATTGGACATCGTGCGCTATCAGCTTGGTAGCGTGCACTGTCGAATAGGTCATCACGCTGTCGAATTGGTCATGGCGTGCTGTCGAATTGGACGTTGCGCGCTATCAGCTGGGTAGTGTGCGCTGTCAAATTGGTCATCGCGCGCTATCAGCTGGGTGGCGTGGCGCTTCATATTAATTATGAATCCTAATATCCTTTTAGATTTTTTTATGAGCCAGAGGCAGAAAGACAAAGTTGCTTCTTTCAATAAAACAGTGTTACTGTCTGTAGCCTACTGTATGTATTCTGGTAGTTAGGAAGGTCAAAAACATTTTATAAAAATAATAACTCAAATAATATATATTTTGACAGTTTGATATTGATAAATGCTACTTCAGTGGTTCCCAGTTGGAGGGAGAGTGTCCATGAGCAGGGGGAAGAACGTGGAGTGAAACTTAAGTTGACCTTTTTTCACAGCAGACATTTTCACTTGTCACTTGTGGTTTTCCTGATGACATGTCCAAAAATGTGATTTATTTGTGAACAATAGAGTAAGTAAGTCTGTTAAGATCCAAGAAACAATGCATGCAAAAAGCAAAACAACATGTTGTTATGGACAGACCTTTGACAGGGAGGAAAAGAAAAACACATGATGGAAAAAACAAACAAACATGAAGAAGCCTATCTTGTTCTGGAGTTCACTGTTCAATGACAGCTGAAAAAACACCTCACAGCTGATTTTATATCCAAGATATTCTGAATATCTCAATATATATTCAAAGGTTTTATGTAAAACGCACTAATGAAGGCCTGTCAGTTCTTTTCTATACACTGATGGACTGTTACTTTATTTCTGGGTAAGCTTAGTGGACAGATTTATCGTGTTTTATCTTGTCTTGTCTTTGCTCTTAGCATGGGGGACTTCCAGCAGTTTGAGCAGGACTTCTACCAGACAGGATATTACATAGATGACCAAGGTCACACTGTGGCCTACAGCTATGATGCCTATGATTCCGACCCTTCTGCTTATTACGACAAGTAAGTATTCAGACTTTTGAGGATAGCTCCAGATTGTGCCTCTCATGTACTACCATTCCAGACTCTGCTAACCATCTGCATTGTTAGAGGAACTGATTGTCTGTCTGCTGCAACATAACAGGTTTTTACCTTTTTTTTTCCAACTTGTGACTGTTTCCTTATCCAAACAAAGAAGGTAGTTGGAAATGACTCATATCCTTGCTTTATTTGTACAACATGAACCAAACTTAAAAAAAGTGTTATAACTGTATTTGTCTATATTGATGTTAGCTCAGTGACTCAAACGTAATGGGAATACATGAGGTGACAACAATTAACATGTGAAAGGATGAAGGCACGTGCAATGACAGGGGAATAGAAAAACTACTGGTGTGTACTGAGGATGCAGTGCAGGGCAGGAACAGACTTACACACCTGAGTGGATGAGAGAGTCATTCACATTAATACCATGTCTGCTACTGACTAACACATGCTGTTTGTGTTAGAACAATGTGTTACATGTCACCATTCATCTAAGGAGATATTACACAGTGACTGTAACACCTGTAGCTCATTGACCAGTACAATGAATGATTTGATGATCACGTCGTCATGGCCAGGGTGGACATCTGACTCAGCCTGATTTGACTGCCATTAAAGACAGTCCGTGGCAGTGGATGTGAATAGAACCAAAGTTCCATTAGTAAAGAATTCCATTCTTGGTAAACAAGACCCCACTTGAAGACAGCACAAATTAAGGCCTTTTCACTGGGTCTGTCAAAGGGCACTCTGGGACATGTAGGAACACACTAACTTATGTACAAGTAGGTGAAACAGGTTTTGGAAAAGCGTGTACATCATAACATTATAGTTTAGGTATGTGCCTTAGTATCTCTTTTATTACTACTTCTATATTCATTCAATGAGGGTTTACATTTTTTTTTTCTTGCAACTGTGTTGTTTTTAGTGGAAGTCAGGCTTTCATGCCAGGTGTTCTGGATCCTTCCATGGAGCAGCAGTACACTGGACAGTTCTACCAGCCCTCTGGGACTGTGGGAGACAAAGGAACAAATTCCCTTGAAGAGGAGCCTCCTCTTCTTGAGGGTATACAGAAACTGTATTATTTGCATTATCTCGATGTTTGACAATTGTAGAGCACCAGTCAAAAGTTTGTACACACCTACTCATTCAAGGGTTTTTCTTTATTTTTACTATCTTCATTGCAGAACAATAATAAAGACATCAAAACTATAACGTAACACAAATGAAATTATGTAGTAAACCAAAAACAGTGTTAAACAAACAAAAATATGTTTCATATTTTAGATTCCTGAAAGTAGCCACTGTTTGCTTTGATGACAGCTTTGCACACTCCTGGCATTGTCTCAACCAGCTTCATGAGCTCATCACCTGGAGTGGTTTTCAATTAAAATACTATTCAATTAAGAGTGACTTGTCAAAAGTTAATTGGTGGAATGTTTTGCCCTCTTAATGCATTTGAGACCATCAGTTGTGTTGTGCCAAGGTAGTGTTGTTATACAACAAATAGCACTATTCCACTACTGTAGTAATCCATATTATGGCAAGAACAAGTTCAGAGAAATGACAGTCCATCATTGCTTTAAGACATGAAGGTCAGTCAATCCAGAAAATGTCAAGAACTTTAAATGTTTCTTCAAATGCAGTCACAAAAACTATCAAATGTTGTGATGAAACTGGCTCTCATGAGGACTGCCCCAGGAAAGGAGGACCAAGAGTTACCTCTGCTGCAGAGAAGTCCATTAGAGTTACCAGCCTCAGAAATCCCCAATTAATGGTACCTTAGAGTAGAGCTCACATCAATACATCCCAGAGTTCAACTAGCAGACACATCTGAACATCAACTGTTCGGAGGAGATTGTGTGAATCAGGCCCTCATCATTGAAATACTGCAAAGAAACCACTACAGAGGGAGACCAATAAGAAGAAGAGAAACATAAGGAATGGACATTAGACCAGTTGAAATCTGTACTTTGGTCTGATGAGTACAAATTTGAGATTTTCAGTTCCATTCGCCATGTCTTTGTGAAACGCAGAGAAGGTGAACAGATGGATTCTGCATATGTGGTTCCCCCGATGACCTATGGAGGACATGTGATGGTGTGGGGAGGCTTTGCTGGTGACACCGTTGGCAATTTATGTGCTCAGCATGTGTTGGAACTCCTTCAAGACTCTTGGAAAAGTATTACAGGTGATGACCTCATGAAGCAGCGATAATGCCAAGAGTGTGCAAAGCTGTCATCAAAGCAAAAAGGTGGCTACTTTGAGTCATCTAAAATATGAAAGATATTTTGGTTTGTTTATACTTTTTTGCTTACCATGCAAAAAAGCATGCATATGTTTTATTTCATAGTTTTAATGTCTTCAGTATTGTTCTACAATGTAGAAAATAGTAAAAATAAAGATAAACTCTTGAATGAGTTGGTGTGTCCAGACCCTTTGACTGGTACTGTATGTCTTTGGTCATCATAGAAGTTGAACTCTTGCTAGCAATGGTCTGTTCACACAGGGGTCAGATGTGTTGGTCCCAGGAAACAGAGGGGGACCAACTAGTCACTGAAAGCAACATTCCTCCATTTCATTACATAATTGACGCCCAAGAGGGTAAATTCTCCAAAATTTGACAAAAAAAGCAAAGATTTGAGAAGTCTGATAAAAATTGTATACAATTGTACAGTAGAACTTTTCTCCTTTCCTCCCCTCAGATTTATCTTGTGACATTTTGGAGGGGTTGGGAACCACTGGACTAACCAATGAAACTGTTTATAGAATAGTTAAAGCTGGCTCCACTGTGACGAGCTGCTTTAGATTCATAACTTGCACTGCGCTGTAGCTGTACTCTGACTTTTATTCTTCTGTTTTATTCTATTTAAGCTTATTTTTATTTTCTATTTAACTATTTTAACTGGATTTAAATGTATCTTTTTATAATGAATTGTGTTTCTTTTACATTTGTCTTGATGCCTTGTATGTTTCATTTAAAGTACTTTGAATTGAAATGTGTTGAAATTTGCTGTACATAGTAACCTTGCTTAACACATTGATGCATCAATAACACTATAATAATAATGTTATACATGATAATATATCATGCAGAGGGACATTTTTCTGCAGAACGAGTACTTTTACCTCAGTACATGTTGCTGATAATACTTCTGTACTTTTATTTAAATAGGATTTGAATACAGAACATGTACTTATTATGGAGTATTTTTAGACTGCATGGCACTGAGACTTCACTCCACACTAACAGACAGAAAGAGTTACAGGATTCAAGGTTACATTTTTAAATGTTTGTTTTCTGTGAATTAATTGAGTGATTTGTTTTTACTCCCGTCTCTTAATTGCCCAGAACTTGGCATCAATTTTGATCACATCTGGCAAAAGACATTGACGGTGTTGAACCCTTTTAAGCCTGCAGATGGCAGCATTATGAATGAGACTGATTTGACAGGTCCTATCCTGTTCTGCATCGCACTGGGGGTCACTTTAATGATGGTGAGTTACAACTCTCAAGAGAGTACATGAGCATTACTACAACTCCTAGTCAACATTCAGTGCTGTATGATATGTAGTGAGATTTAACAAGTGTACTTATGTTCTTATTCTCACACATGAAGGCTGGTAAAGCCCAGTTTGGCTACGTGTATGGGATCAGTGCTACAGCCTGTATTGGAATGTACATCCTGCTGAGTCTGATGAGTTCTCTGTCAGTGTCGTATGGTTGTGTGGCCAGTGTCCTGGGCTACTGCCTCCTGCCCATGGTGGCCCTCTCTGCATTTGCTGTCTTCTACTCTCTGCAGTAAGTCCACTCAGTGCTTGTGTATTATTTCTGTCTGAATATAAACAATAATTATGACTGACTGAATTTTAAAAATTAAATCTAATCTAAACTAAAGGTCAAATCCCAGACACTGATAAGAATATTAGCTGTGGCTGTTTACGGTGTGTGCTGCCGAGAAAAACTGCTTAGGTGCTCTTGAGCAAGGCAAAGTGTGCTGCAGAAGTACTGCTCAGATATCAAACTATCCTACAGATTCTATCAGCTCCTATATAACATATATTCCTGCTTCTCTCTATTATCCTATTATTTTAAAATTTAGGATACACACTATATAATATAATTAACTTAAAGCCACCAATCCCGTTACTTCAGCATACAGTTGCCAGTCACTAATCACCATTCCTTTTATTTGCCGCACTTTTGCTAGCAAGGGCCACTAGCATTTAAACGATTTATTGACAAAAGGAATGAATGGTGTGCAAGGCTTGAAACTTTGCTTGTAGTTCTTCTGTTTGCTGTTTGCGTTGTGGGGAAGCTTTGTTAGGGAGTCAGCCATAGCACCTGAGTAGACAGACCCCCTCAGGACCCTACAAAGGGTCAATTTTGTGCCAAGCCATCCCCCTCACCTGTGGCAGCATTGCCCTTTTTGGTGAAGACTCCTTTATATTCTTCATATAGTATCATCCCGCAGGATTTGTTTCACTGCTGAGAAGAATACTGCTCTAGTTTTCCCTTCTTTTTGCGACATACTATCGTCCTTTTGTGCACACGCACACACTGCAAGCTTATTCCAGCCTGGCTAGAGTTAGCATTGACTAGACAAGGCTAAGCTGCGTTAGTGGAACGGTTTGAGCCTCACATGAAAGTTGACATTAATTCAGGCCAGGCTTTTTCAAGTAAGTGCAGCTTTCTTTAGCTGTGTTGATGGAACACCCCTCTGGTGAGGTGTGGTCCTGCTCCTGAAACCTCGCAAGATAAGCTTCAAAACATGCTGCATCCAGCCCCTGATGCCAACATTGAACAATTAGCTACCACTTTCTGCACCAGTCCCAGCATCCATAATGAGCAGGTTAAGTTCTAGTTTCATTTGGAGCTAGAAAGAAAGAGGTCAGGTGACGTTCGAGGATCCATACAGGCTGTAGTTCAGGTTGACTTTCATGATTGTGCTGCTTTGTTCCCCTTTTTGTTTTTTCAGAGGCGTCCTGGGTACAGTCCTGGCCTTACTGGTGGTTTGCTGGTGTAGTCTTTCTGCCTCCAAGATCTTCATCTCCACCCTGGCTATGGAAGGCCAGCAGCTGTTGGTGGCCTACCCATGTGCCCTGCTTTATGGGCTCTTTGCACTGCTCACTGTATTCTAAATGTCATCAGAGTACACCCAGAGGGAAATCTTTATTATTCAAGCACAATCTTTTGTTTTTATTCTATTTTTTATTTGTTACTTTTGCCAACAAAGTAAGAGGTAAATGTTTTTCACCCCTGTCTATTTTTCTGTTAAGGTAAAAGATTCAATGGGAAAATATGGGGATGATTGTTCTCATCTGATTACTGCATTTTGTTGATGACTTGTGCCATAAGATGTTTGAAGTTCTGGCAGTGCGTTCCAAAAGTTTATGTTAATCAGGAAGGTTCACACTTAAAAGTGTCACATTGGCAGAAACTGGAAATGGTGGGTTTAGAAATAGAGCTTCAGTGCTTCCTTTCCTGTCTCCTTTAGTGCAGGAAACACAGAAGCATGCATTAGGACAGTGGTTCAGTGTAGTGGCAAACATGGGTTCTAAGGGATCCTGAGATAATTACTGGAGTATGGAACAAGAAGAACCTTTTCTCAAATCTTTTGTTTGTTTTTGTGAAAAGTTTCTCCTCAGGCCTCTAACAATTATTCAGGTGAAACAATCTGACATCTGTGTCCAGCAACAGACTATAAATGTGAGTGTTCCTCCTCTATCTGCAATGAATTTCATTAAAGATTTGGGTTTAAATCATAACACAGAACATGTGTTTGAGTAATACACACAATGTTAGAGGACAGAAAGAGACTATTGATTAACTGTTTCACTCATTTTGAAAACATTATCATGTACAAAACTAAGCCTCTAACTCTCCTCTTACTGTATTACAGCTTCAGTTCCAGACTAAATCCCTAACATTAATGCGCTTGTTTTTATATCATTTGATTTTATTCTCTTTCATTTGAATACAACCTTTAAGGCCTATTTACATTTTAGTTAAATTATTTAATTTAATACTTGCATTTATGTTTGACTAAGACAGTGTTCAATTATCTTAAATAATGTATTGATGTATGTTATTTATTATGTTAATAGTTTTGATGAATAAAGATTTATGTATTTAAATGTCTCTAACAGACATCTCTAGTATCAATTTGTGAGATTCTTTAGTTGTCTTTACTTAAAGGGGCATTATTGATTTCACACATCAAGTTCAGTGAACTATGGTTAGTCCTCCTCAGCTTTTGAGAACAATAATGTCTTGAGGGGCTCTGGAGAAGCTTGGTCAAGTTTGAGAATATTAACATAAAAATAAAATACTTTGGAACAGAGAAGTGAGAAAATCTAATTGTTTTTGTTTGGACAATTGGTTATAGGACTAAATAGATTTGATCAGGATGAAACATATAGCTTCAGCCCTGCAAGAATCAGACATGGCTTGGATGAACCCTGAATATGTTAATGATAGAAATATGGTTTAATTACTCAGATAGAAACTGATGTTTAAGTATGAGTTTACTTAAGAGATTTGCTAGTATCTCATGTCTGTGGATATTATGATGTAATTCTCTTTGACAAATGAATTTCTCCCTCCTTTGGTTTGTCTGTAATCTCTGCTTTTGTCTTGTTACAAACTTTGTCTGAGTTACAAACTTATGACATGGAGTTTGAAGTTACTCTATGTTAAAGGTAGTATCCAGTGTTTTTGGAATGTGAGTCATATCAGGGGCTTAAAGTCTGGATATCTTGACCTCTGCTGTTGTTTTGACCACCGTTTCTTATTCAGTGTCTTGTGAGTCCCCCAACTTTAAGGAGGTGCAATACTAACTGAAGAGCCCCTTCATAGTGAGACTACATAACTTTTGCTGAGCAGTGGAAACAGCAGCCCTCTGCTGCCACAAGTGGTAATTACAAGATGCTGGTTCAATTCATTGTGTTAATATCTGAGTGGAGGTACCACACTATTCTAACCAACAAGTCCTACAAATTAAACAACTACATATGTAGTTTGACCATGTGACTCAAGAACAACAAATAGGATTGTTTTCTAATCTGGCATCCTTATCGGCAGGACAACATCATTTGTCTGTGCTTTCCAAAACTGTTACACGTCAGTGTTAAAAAACAATGATGTTTCATGACAATACTGTGGTTAAGGTTTTGTTAGGTTTAGGCACAAAAACCACTTGACTGGTTTTCAGGGTTTATTTGGGGATCAATCCTGCTGCTTGACCGAGGTATGAGAGCGGCTGTCACAACTGTCAATCATGACATCACACCTTTTTATATTGTGAAATAACTAATTAAAAACAAGCTTATCAGAAAAATAAGCATTTGGACAAACAACAGCATGATACGAATGACCTAAAATGACAGACACTATCTTTGGGAAAAATTTATTTGATGTGATGTTTTGATATTTTGTGTGTACTTTGATTTTTTTAGTCTGACTCATGTTCTATTTGCTAACATGGAGGGGGCGGGACTTATGACCTATACTGCAGCCAGTCACAAGGGGGAAATCGAGATGTTTTGGCTTCACTTTTGGAGAGCTGTCATGACGTCCATATTTATATACAGTCAATGATCTGAATCCACAGCAGCAGTGTGCTGTGTGTAGCTGCTAACAGCTAGTGTTACACTGACTGAGTGACTAGCGACAGGTAAGGGTCTCACCTTCATCGTAATTCACAGAAGGGCTTCTAAATAAATGAAAAAGATGTGTCTGGTAATGACAAAAATAAACCTGAGAGGTAGTTTGTGTAACTTAAAGGGGACGTATTATGCTTTTCCTTATTTTCAGACATATTCAGTACTGTGCAAGAGTTTTAGGCACTAAAAGTAAAGTGAGAAAAGTAAAGTGAGAATGCTTATGAAAATATTCAATATAAAATAAAAAAAAATAAAAATAAAATCAATATTTGCTTTAAGCAGCTTTGCCTTTAAAACAGCAGCAGTTCTCCTTGGTACACTTGAAAACAGTTTTTCATGGTAACTTGCAGGTAGGTTGTTGTAACCATCCTGGAGAAAGAATGTTCTTCTGTGGATTTATTATTTAGGCCATCTCAGGTGCTTCTTCACGTAATCCCAGATTGACTCCATGATGTTGAGATCAGGGCTCTGTGGGGGCCAAACCATAACTTCTGTTGCAGGACTCATCATTCTTCTTGTTGCTCAAAATAGTTCTTTATGACTCTAGCTGTATGCTTGGGGTCATTGTCATGTCATAAGTAGGCTAAATGTGGGACCGATGAGACACCTCCCTGATGATATTGCATAATGGGTAAGAATCTAAACATCTAGGGTGCCTAAAACTTTTGCACAATACTGTATATAATATCACAATGTCGGATGTTCATATTAAAAGTGGCCACGTGTCAAATAACGAGGTAAACGTATGTAGCAGTAATCCCAGTGAACAAAAAGCAGCAGCTTCAGACTGCTCTGAACGCTCGGTTTCCAACAGTTTTTTCTACTTTCGGCCAAGCTGACGTCAGTTCATGACAGATTTCTTTATATGGACATCTGCTACGTGCACAGTGCGTGAGCTTGCTGCTCCGCTCTGGGAGTAGTTACGCTAAGCCATGATGCCATTACACAGCACAGCAAAGTAAAATAAGTAGTTTACCTGTTGGAGGTGTGCTGGTTGTCTGCAGCTCCTCATAAAACATCTCACTGTGGCTGTTTCTGCCTGTACTATTCCTCCCTGCATTATTTCTAACTGATCCGCTGAACAAATAGCTCCAAATAGCTCCATGTGTTTTTGATGTTTGTTTGTTTTGACCGGTTTTTAGTGCCGTTAGTGAAGCTCCGCTAATTTAGTGAGGAACACGTTTTTACTTCTTGTAAGTTCTTCACAATAAAATCCCCCATTAATTAGTCATTGAAAAGCTTTTTGAAAGAGTAAAGCAGGAAATGTTATGTAAAGCTGGCCAATCAGAACAGAGTGGGCTCATCGGGAGGAGGGTCTTCAATCAATCAATCAATCAATCGTTATTTATATAGCGCCATATCACAACAAAAGTCATCTCAAGGCACTTTTCACATAGAGCAGGTCAAGAACGTACATACTCTTCCCCCATGAGCAAGCACTTGGCGACAGCGGTAAGGAAAAACTCCCCTTTAACGGGTACAAACCTCAAGCAGACCCCAGCTCTTGGAGGGCGGCCATCTGCTTTGACCGGTTGGGTTGCAAGAGAGAAAGAGAGAGGGAAAGGGGGAGGGGGACAGGAGAGCAACAATCACAACAACAACAATAAGCATAAGTATCAATAGACAGGGAAGGATGCCATCAGGACTGTGAAGGACCGCGAAGGCTCAGCCCAGAATCCAGGTTTTCCTGTGAGATGAGAAAGCGCAAAAAACTCCGGGGAAGAAACAAAGTTAGTGACATGCATTGATGTTACATGAATGCATACAGATGGAGAGGAGGAGGAGCTCAGTGCGTCATGGGAAGTCCCCCAGCAGTCTAGGCCTATAGCAGCATAACTAAGGGCTGATCCAAGGTGAGCCTGGTCGGCCCTAACTATAAGCTTTATCAAAAAGGAAAGTTTTAAGCCTACTCTTAAACATAGAGAGGGTGTCTGCACCCCGAACTGAATCTGGTAGATGGTTCCATAGAAGAGGAGCCTGATAGCTGAAGGCTCTGCCTCCCATTCTACTTTTAAAGACTGTAGGGACCACCAGTAAGCCTGCATACTGGGAGCCCAGTGTTCTAGTGGGATAATACGGTATTATGAGCTCTTCAAGATATGATGGTGCCTGACCATTAAGGGCTTTGTAAGTTAGGAGAAGGATTTTAAATTCTATTCTAGATTTTACAGGAAGCCAATGTAGCGAAGCTAAAATGGGAGAAATGTGGTCTCTTTTTCTAGTTTTAGTCAGAACACATGTAGCTGCATTCTGGACCAGCTGGAGAGTCTTTAGAGACTTGTTAGGGCAGCCTGATAATAAGGAATTGCAATAATCCAGCCTAGAAGTAACAAATGCGTGAACTAGTTTTTCTGCATCTTTTAGGGACAGGATGTGCCTGATTTTTGCGATATTACGTAAGTGAAAAAAGGCAGTCCTTGAAATTTGATTTATGTGGGAGTTAAAGGACATATCCTGATCAAAGATAACTCCAAGATTCCTTACGGTGGTGCTGGAGGCCAGGGTAATGCCATCCAGAGTAGCTATATCATTAGATAATGTGTTTCTAAGGTGTTTAGGACCAAGCACAATAACTTCAGTTTTATCTGAATTTATTAGTAGAAAATTGCAGGTCATCCAGGTCTTTATGTCGTTAAGGCATGCTTGGAGTTTGTTTAACTGATTGGGTTCATCTGGCTTCATTGATAAATATAATTGGGTGTCATCTGCGTAACAATGAAAATTCATGGAGTGTTTCCTAATAATATTACCTAAAGGAAGCATATATAAGGTGAATAGAATTGGTCCAAGTACAGAACCTTGTGGAACTCCGTGTCTAACTTTTGCCTTCACGGAGGATTCATCATTAACATGTACAAACTGAAATCGGTCTGATAAATAGGACTTAAACCAGCTTAATGCAGTTCCTTTAATGCCAATTAAATGTTCCAGTCTCTGCAAAAGGATTTGATGGTCAATTGTGTCGAAAGCAGCACTAAGATCTAACAGGACAAGTATAGAGACAAATCCTTTGTCCGATGCAGTTAGAAGGTCATTTGTGACTTTCACCAGTGCTGTCTCTGTGCTATGATGCGCTCTAAATCCTGACTGAAAATCCTCAAATAAACTATTGTTATGTATAAAGTCACATAACTGATTAGAGATTGCTTTCTCAAGGATCTTAGATAGAAATGGAAGGTTAGATATAGGTCTATAATTGGCTAAAACACCTGAATCAAGAGTAGGCTTCTTAAGAAGAGGTTTAATTACAGCTCCTTTAAAGGACTGTGGTAAATAGCCTGTTACTAAAGACAGATTGATCATATCTAGTAAAGAAGTGCTCACTAAGGGTAAGGCTGCCTTAAGCAGCCTAGTTGGGATGGGATCTAAGAGACAGGTTGATGGTTTAGCTGAACAAATCAATGAAGTTAGTTCAGACAAGTCTACTGGAGAAAAACAGTCCAAATATATGTCAGGATTTACTGCTGTTTCTAAGGTGCCTGTGTTTGGGGAGTGAACAGTGCCTGTTGAGGGCAGGAGGTGGTTAATTTTGTCTCTAATAGTTAGAATTTTATCATTAAAGAAGCTCATAAAGTCATTACTACTGAGAGCTATAGGAATACATGGATCAATAGAGTTATGATTCTTTGTCAGCCTGGCCAAAGTGCTGAAAAGGAACCTAGGGCAGTTTTTATTCTCTTCTATTAATGCTGAGTAATAGGCGGCTCTGGCATTACAGAGCCTATATGTTTTAAGACTATCTTGCCAGACTAAGCGAGATGCCAAATCCTTCCCAATTTTCGCGATGTTTGCTTTAATTTGCGGGTTTGGGAGTTATACCATGGAGCTAACCTCTTATGTTTTATTATCTTCTTTTTTAAGGGGGCGATGGAGTCGAGTGTTTGTCTTAGTGAGCCTGCAGCACTATCAACAAGATTATCAATTTGGGAGGGACTAAAGTTAACATAAGAGTCCTCTGTAGTATTGAGACATGGCAGTGAATTCAGTACTGATGGAATTGCTTCCTTAAATTTATCTACAACACTATCAGAGAGACATCTAGTGAGGACATTTCTGTCTAATGCTGTGTAATCCAGTAATAGGAATTCAAAAGTTTTAAAAAATGATCTGATAGAAAGAGACAGGAGCTAAAACCGAGTGTAAAAGAAACTGTGTATATTGAGGGGCTGCATAAAGGGCCAGTATGAGATAAATAAGGATTTTTTTGAACTTTGAATCATGCAGAGCTACTCTAGTGGAGTCCAAAAATAAAAATTTACAGTTGAAATGAGCATAATAGGTCCTCTTTAAATGTATTTACCGGAGGCACAGTAACATAGCATTAACATTCTTTATAGCAGTCACCCTCCTAATGGTAGGATAGTGAATCGCAGTAACAATCATTGACAACATAAAAATGTAGCTAATCTCCACATGAAACTGCCACTTTAAAGGTTCTGTATGTAGGCATTAGAAATTCCTTCTCATTAATGACATCTGTGACCGTTAAACGAGGTGCATGCAAAATCCTGGTACTTGTGCTCGTGCGCATGCTCGTGGCATGAATCTATTGCAGCTGATGTCTTTTTCCTCGCTTACACTTCTCATAAATACATAAAAGAGCTCTAACGTGTTTTGCACCATGTTTCAGCAAAACATTTCTCACTCCCAGTCAGTTGGCCCGCCCCCCACTCACTGTATGTATGCTCACTCAGAAAGAGAGCTAACACTTGGGGTCAGTTACCGCAGTAACTGACTCTGGGAAGCTTACTTGCTTACTGGCAGGTTTTCTTCAACAAACCCTGAGTCTTCCCTCTTACAGAGCCAGACACACTGTTTCATTTCCTCATTCATTCAATCTGTGTCAAAGTGTATTCATTAGTGGAGGTTTACTGTCTGCCAGAATCTAAATTCTGGCTGGATTTTAGTTTGTTACTCAGGACTTTCTAAAGTTATCACTTTTATGCGCATCAGTCATTTCTTTCTCTCATATTCAGATATTACACAGCGTGAATTCATCCTCAGCTCAGAATAAAACCTCTCCTTGTCCTTCTGTTATAACTCTGTGACTCTGCGCACAACACAGCTGTTAGTTTGTTAGAACAGCTCCTGACCTGAAATCATTATTGCACATAATGTGTAATCTCAGTTTAAATTTAAATTTGAACAATTGGTATGTAGCTTTAAACTCGTGGGATCAATGAATAATTATCTCTATCAGTCTTGATGTGATTGGTCGCACTGATGGAACATTATTCCTATAATATTGGAGATTATATGTTAATATGCTTAGTGAGCAGGATTGTGGTGCAGCTGCAGAATGTAGTTTGAAAGTGAGATTTTTAAATAGGGAGCATAATCTTAACGTGTTTTAACAGCATTTCATTGACAATGTTTAAATTTACTACATTTGTTGAAGTAGCTGAAATAAAGTCACTGAATGCTGTTGAGCTGAGATACAAATAGACATCTAAAAACGCCTTTTCACCAAACACATTATTACTGGATCAGACTGTGAGCATACAGTCATGTCTCTGTGTTTTTGATGATATGATATATATATGTATGTATATATATATATATATATATATATATATATATATATATATATATATATATATATACATATACACACACATACATATACACACACACACACACACACACACACATATATATATATATATATATATATATATATATATATACATATACACACACACATATATATATATATATATATATATATATATATATGTTTTAAATCTTTAACTATACTTTTCATCTTCAGTTGCTGCTTCCTGTGTTTTGTCCATCAGATTAAAGCTGAACAAATATATTTAAAATATAATGTAGCTGCAGCCTGATACACAGTCAGATGTCACTTGATCATCATTAAGGAAATGTAAGTCTGGTAAATGATGGATTAATGGACAATAAAACTTTATTGTGTTAACTTATTGACACTTTTCCTGCTTTGACATAGGTTCTGCCTTTTATCTGTCACTTTCTATTTTGTCCTGCTGACATCCTGCTGACTTTACTCCTCTTCCTTGTAACGCACAGTGCTGCGGTTGGTGGTGGCTGTTGTATTTCCCCCCAAAATATTTGTCATGTTCGCCCTCCCTCCCATTCTTTTTATGTTTTATGGTGGCTGGTAAAAATGAAGTGACTGACTACCACCATCCACTGCTATGGAGTGTGTTATTGCTTACACGGTGGAACATTTGTTCACACCTGGTTGTAAATCTGGAAAGTGGTCGTTCCCGACAACAAAAAAAAAAAAGGATTTAGCAGCCAAAATGAAAGTAAAAGTCAGTTTGGTGCATTATTTTCATTGTGTAAAAATCTAACTTTTTTGTGAGAAAGAATTTATTTTTTGTACATTTAAATGTTACATAGATTCACTTTAAGTCCTTGTAAATTATACTTTACAGCTTTTCTTTTCCATTTTGACCACCCAACCTCATTTAGGGTGTGATCTGCCTAAAAAATAAAACAAATGGACTATTTTTGAATGTCAGACCCTTGCAATAAGTGTGGACAAAAAGTTTTCAAGGATTTAATACATAATACGTATATTAATACAGGAGTGTTCATAGGTTTAAGGTTTCAGTTTTAGACACTGCAGTGTGTTGTACCTGTTTTATTATTATATTTTGAAAATCACCGCAATGACCAAAAAGTAGAGAATCAAATCCATTGATATATCACATGCTCATATTCATGTGACTTTTATAGCAGTCTGTGAGTTCTACATGGTGATTGCACTCCACATTTAGAACACAGGGTGGTACAAGCTTAATTTTTTTAATTTTTTTTCTCCAGGAAAAGTGGTCACATCATAACCTAGGTGGATTTGAGATTGTAAATTGCCCATGAGTGTGGGTAAGTGTGTGACAGTGGTCTGTAATCTGTTTGTAGATAATCTGTTTAGTCTCTGTCATAAATATGGTGAGGAGTTCACCCAGACTCTCCATAGGACTTGAAATTAATCTCTTTTATTTTCTTATTTTTCTGGACTGGATCATCCCACTACCTAAGGCTACACATCTGCAATTCCTTCTTACCACAGCAGAGAGCGCCACAACATCACAGTTCTTGCAAACTCTGCAAGGAAACAGCTGTTCTCAATCCCAAACATCCAGCACATGTCATGAAGAAAGACAAGGGCTTCAAACTAGGTAAAATGTTATAAAGGGTTCCATTTCTTATTCCAAAGCCATTTCCACTGCACTGTTTGTCATTTTGTGTGCTGCAGAAACATTACTGTATTAGTGCTATATTGAACAAGCTATGTGTGTGTTTGTGTGTGATGTGTGGTCTGTCATAGGCTCCTTTTGAGGACAAATTTCAGACTTATGACCAATTAATTGGGGATGGATTGTCCAATTGGGGCCAAAAGCCATGTCCCCAGTTGTGAAAAAGCTGATTTTTGGGTTTTTGGGTGTGTGTGTGTGTGTGTGTGTGTGTGTGTGTGTGTGTGTGTGTGTGTGTGTGTCTGTGTCCACAGAGCTGTGGAGCATTCAGAGGTAGAAAAGGAACTCATTTTTCACATAGCATCCATGATGTATGAGGGTCTGAACAAACTCTGACAACTGCAGAGTCAGTGATGTTCTGCAGACAACTTGCTTTAAAAGCAGGGGGAGTAGTAGAGGTGAGCCGGGGGGCATGGATGTCGACACAATTTGCTGTGATATTAACAGCGGGTTACTTCTGAGGGTCCCAGTCCAATCAGTCAGGTGGATCCAGTCCCTCAGGTGCTTGTCGAGCTGACAGGGTCGACCTCAAATACCAAGGCCATGATTTCTCAATGCTCTGTGTGAGAGACTGTGGTGGCACCAGGACTGAGCTCGGTCACAGTGACTCACAGAGCACCACTACACTGCTCATTACTAATGCTAATGTGCTGAAGAATGCTAACAATGTCACTTTTAGAGTGAAAAATAGAGAGTGCACAAAACTATCACTTTATTATTTACAGCTGGATGGATTCCATCGCATAATCAAAAGTTAGACATGCACTGAAAGCATGGTCATATTGAACTATTAGGGGCCATGTAGTCATCATGGGGTCATGTGTTAACATTTGTTTTGATTGAACTTCTTCATAAAATGAATGGGGATAGAAATCTGAAAACCTTATGGTGTTGACTGTCGAGTGGTACAGACTTTTGTTGCCTGACTTTAGGGCAGTGCCTTCTCCTAGTCAGTGTAGCACTTCAGAGTGGTGAGAAGCACTGTCTTCATGATATACTCAAGGTACTAAAATCCCTTCCCTTGCTGTGGTTCTATAACCCTGAAGCCTCATGGAGGGGCACAAATGGATGAGTTCAGTTAAAATTGTAGCCAGCAAATTGTGCACGTGCACAAAGTTCAAATATGAAGCGAACACAAAGTACAATATTAAAGGGGACCTATTACAGTTTCCCTTATTTTTAGTCATATAAATAATGTTACAATGTCAGATGTTCATGTTAAAAGTGTGTCAAACAATGAGGTAAATGTATATACAAGTAAACCCTGTGAGCAAAAATCACTGGCTCCAGACTGCTCTGGACACTTGGTTTCCAACAGTTTTTTCTACTTTCAGTCCGGGCCGACGTTGGCTTGTGATGGATTTCTTTATATAGTCATCTGCTCCATGCACAGGTGTGCTGGTTGTCTGCAGCTCTTCATCAAATATCATCATCACTGTGGCTGTTTCTGCTTGTACTATTCCTCCCTGCATTATTCCTAACTGATCCACTCAAATAAGAGCTCCAAATATCTCAAAAAGTTGTTATACCCTTTGGCAGGCTTCCGGAAAGCTGCCCAATCAGAACAGAGTGGGCTCATTGGGGGGGAGAGGGGGGGGGGGGGGGGGTTAGGGGTTATGAGGGGATGCATAAAGGGTCAGTATAAGATAAAGGCATAGTTTTTTGAACTGTGAATCATGCAAAGCTTCTCAAGTGGAGTCCCAGAATAACAATATAGAGCTGGAAATGAACATAATAGGTCCCTTTTAAACTTTGTTAAAAAAAAAGCAATCATACAATGATGACACCAACAACAGTCACAAGCTAGAGGGAGAAGCTGACTCTGATGTAACATTAATGAACAATGTTACACTGGCAGCTGCGGCACCACAGAGTTTCACAAGCCTTTTCCACTCAGACCACTGTTACCTCAGCAGGTGCTGACAGCAGCACAGTACTTTATTCCATCAGCCATCAGCGTTTTAAACAAAATGTGATTTGGCCCGTTACTAGTTGTGGATGTGATAAGGGGTATGATCTTAGTGGCAAGTGATAATGACAACAGAGATGTTGGTGTTAACCTGTTTATTTTAATGTAGTTGTGTATTTTTTTTCATTGTTTGCTGTTTGTTGTCATTGTTGTCATTGTTGTATTCTTTATGTATTTATTATTATTATTATTGTTATTGACTGCTGTCTGTAAGCCAGATTGTTCCTCTGGGATGTTAAAGCTTCACTCTGTTCTATTCTACTACCACTTACCAAGACACCACTGATTCTGAGAGATGAGGGAGGGAGACATATATCCTACAATATATAACACAGAGAAGCTACAGAACCTGGTAAACCATGTTAAATCAATTATTGATGCAGAATTTTCCCACCTTATAGGTTGCAAATAATATTACCCACCATCCAGTAAGTTTGTACAGTATTGTTCACGGCATTGGTTCAGAGTGACACATATACATACATATACAAACACACACACATATATATATAATATGTGTGTGTGTTTATATATATATATATATATATATATATATATATATATATATATATATATATATATATATTGGTAAGATTGGTGGAACCTAACCTCAACTATGGCCTAACCTAAACTTTAGCTCCCTGTAACCTAAACTGCAACATGACCTTTTAATTGGTTAATTCTGTATAGGGTCTCAGGATTGTAACAGCATATAGGATATATATATATATAGTTGATCCTATACACTCTGAACTGGAAAAAAAGATGGTTAGCTGAAGCGATAGCTTAAACAATGGCAGAAGAGTGTGTTTGTATTAGTGAGCATACACCCCCCTACAGAGAAAATGTATGTGAAAGAACATGTGTGTATGTTTGACAGAAAAAGGAGGGAAAGGGAAAGACAGTCCCACAGAGGGACTGTGAGGAGCAGGCCCAGTCTTTCTTCTCCTGACTGTTTGGATTGGTTAAAGCAAACAAATCCCTCTGGCCAAGCAGTAGGCTGAAGACAAGCGCTCCCTGGGCCCTGCGCAACTCTCCTGCTACTTTACATTAAACTCTTCCAGATGATTTATGGGCTCTCTCCTCTCATAGACTCGCTCCTGCTCACCTTTCATCACCAGAGCACAGGCTGACGGCATCTCTGCTCCGTGTACTGCGACCCATCATTAACCAGTGCACTCCACAGGACAAATAATGGATTCAGCTCACAATAAAAGTGAGACCTACTTAATCTGCTGTAAACCTTTCATTCCCCACAGCCGTTTTTAAAAGTCTTTATGTTTAATTTTCCAAGGATGCAATATGGATTAAGCTGACTTCCTGCTTCTGAAGTTTTCTGTCTTAATGCTGAGACAAGCACAACAGTCATAGAACAAAATAGGCTACTGATGACTTTAGCCCAGCCATTTTAATATCTACATGACAGAGCCCAGTATGGTAGGACATTTATCAAATGACTCCAGTAACAAAAAAACATTTTTCCTTTTCTCAATGATGGCAGCTTGTGCAGACCCAATAGCTATTTGGTTAAATGTTATATTGTATTTTTGTTAAATTTGTTATGTTTGTTGTTTTTACATTATCATTTGGCACCTAATTGAATGTTGAATCTGATATTTATTTCTGGACATGTGGAAAGGGCTCCATGTTAAATAGGACATATTCTGCACATTTCCAGGTCTGTATTTATATTCTGGGGCTCTACTGGAATATCTTTACATGATTTACAGTTACAAACTCCTTATTTAACTCATACTGACCCTTCATGCAGCCTCTCAGTTCAGCCTCTGTCTGAACCAGGCCATTTTAACCTGTTCTCTGTTCTGATTTGCTCACTTCTGGAAGCTGTGCCTGGAGCCTATGTAAACTATGACACAAATAATAATTGCAAGATTTCACTACTTTTTCTTATTCTTTATTCAAAATGACAACGTGAACAGCACATGGAAAAACCTTAGCAACAACATTAGCAACAAAGCCTGCAGAACTGACAGCTGTTTATGGGCATGCGTGACCATCTCATGTCAGCTCATTGCAAATGAAGTGTTCAGAGCACATTGAAGTCTGGGTGTTTGACTTGCAGGGAGCATTTCCACTGTTATGACCCTCTAAAAACAGCTCGCCCACAGAAGGCCCAACATAATTAAAAGTCAGGATATTCCACAATAATTAAACCAATTTATTAACAAAAACAACAACCAAATAGCAAAAGCTGGTGAGCCAACCAAAAAGAACAGAAAGGAGGAGACACCCAGACCAACCCACAAAGGGCCGTAGGATATGGGCTCTCCCCTCTAACCTAAATCCACATAAGAACTAAACCTAACAGAAACAGAAAAGAGGACTACCGGACTCACCAACCAAACCAAGAAATAACAAAGGCAAAGCTAAAACATAGCAGAACAAACACAAGAACAAAACTGCTGCTGCTCAGATGATATATATGTAACATCTACATATATACATTAAACTCAAGTTTTGGAACTTTGACCATGTTTAACATAGATATCTGACATAATAACAATATAGAAATAAAAAATCACAAAAAGCTTGATATGGCCCCTTTACAAAATATAATTTACATAGAGTACAACTGAACAGAATCTTTTGAAAGTAATGGGGGGATTCTATAGCCCAGCACACAACCAGGGTGGGTGGAATTGGTTTTTGCTGCAGTGTGGTAATAAGGCTCCTTTCACAGATTCATATCATATAGTACATAGACGTCATCACATATCACACAAAACAGTATTCTCAGTATTGCTAAGCAGGAATATAAACCTGCATTTTCAGTAATTCATACATGTAGGCATTACATTATTAGCGGGCAGAAATTTGCTGCTGGGTGCCTGCATACTGCACCATCCACACCCTCTTACCCTCTGTGGAGTGTGATAGAGTTGTGAAGTGGGAGCAGCTGGTGGTTGCGGAGGTGTTTTTCTCCGTCTTTATTCCCATTTCAAATTTTCTCGAATAATTAATGAGATCCTGATCACGTTATTATGAGAAAAAGTTTAAGGTGGTTATCAATCATTATTTGAGAAGACAGACATGATGACGCTATCTGATTTAATTAGCTTTTATTATTTCCTCCTTGATTTGAGACACTGGGATATATTATAGTAATGTCACTGAATAATGAAGATGGTATATTATTATTAGTTTAATCAGACGGCCTGAGGTTGATATGCTGACGGATGTGAAATACAGCAGTAGGAGCAGGAAAGAGCAAGTCACACAGCAGAATAGTACATAGTAATCTCAACAACACACTTTTCATTATAGAAAAACATCCAACAGGGCACAGCAGTGTCAGGAAGCAGTGACTGTACAACATGTCATCATATTATGCAGGAAATGAACAGAAGGAAGACTAGAAATGGTTACACAATTGCAGTAATCAGGATTATCAGAAATCAGTATAAAAAGTAGTATGTAAGCATATGGGGCAGGCAGAAAGTGGCTGTTTGGTTCTTTGAGGACAACCAGACTAATTAAACAGATACAGAATAATGGGACAATGACTAGGACTAAAACCAGAAACACTAAAACCCCAAAGAAGAAGAACGTGGTAGTATTCTATGCATGTCATTGCTGGAGGGGTTATGTAGACCTGTTTGACACAAAAAATGACACAAAGAATGACAATAAGCACTACAATTAGTAAATCAACATTGTGCATCCAAAGTCGTTAGGATCGTTCAGGCACACATAAAAGCAAATTAAATCAGGTAGCTCACCATGCCTCTGTCTTCTAAAATAATGATTGATAACCACCTTAAACTCTCATAATAACAAGATCAGGATCTTGTAATTACAAGTAAAGATCTCATAATAACGAGATCTCATAATTATTCTATGCATTCTACGTATTCCTTCCTCCTAATTTTGAGATAGTAAGTAACAAATATTACATCTTTTCTAGTAATTCTAAGATAGTAAGTCATAATTATGAGATCTTTTATCCTAATCTCATAACTATGAGCTCTTTTCTCATAATTATGAGATATAGAAGTCATAATTATGAGGCCTGTTTTTTTTTAAATTGGTGAATGTAATGCGTTTCCGTAAATTTTAACTCTGTTTCTGCAAAATATATTGTATCCATCATTTTGGCTAAAACATTTGTATGGCACATTTAAAACATCCAAAGTTTACCAAAATGCTGAACAGGCTTAAAATACAAAATAAATACATATAAAAGTAAATAACAAATAAGAATGAAAGAAAGCAATAAACATAATAATAATAAAAGAATTTCAGCACAATAGAAGATGAAGTCAAGGTGTCAAGCTCAACTCGAACTGAATGTCAACGAGAGAGGTGGGTGTTCAGTAGCGACTTAAAAGTTTCTAGGGTCCTGTTCTTATATGAATAGGTAAGCTTTTGGTGCGGCCGCCGCAAAGGCTCGGTTGTCTCTATTTTTGTGCCTTGATCTTGGAACATCCAAGAGCACCCGGTTGGTCATCCTCAGGGCTCTAACTGGAGTATGATGATGCAGGAGTTCTGCTGGATAAGGTGGCAGCAGCCCATCTAAAACCTTGAAAACAAGCAATAAAATCTTAAAATCGATCTTGAAACAGACAGGAAGCCAGTGGAGAGAGATTAATACCGGTGCTATGTAATCATGCTTTCTTTTACCAGTTAGAAAATGAGCAGCTGCATTTTGTACTAACTGCAGACAACAAAGAGATGACTGTTCTACACCCACATACAAAGAATTACAATAGTCTAACTGAGAAGTAATGAAAGCATGAATAACTCTCTTGAAATCTTTGGGAGAGAGACAGGCCTTTACCTTGGCTAAAACTCTTAACTGAAACAAGCTAATTTTGACAACTGAACTAATCTGTTTAACAAATTTGAAGGAGCTGTCAAAAATCACACCAAGATTCTTAACAAAAGATCGATTGAAGAAGCTTACGGGCCAAGAGTACCATCAGAGTCATCCAATAGGTCAGGTCGTCCAAACGTAACGATCTCAGTCTTAGTTTCATCAAGATTGAGCAAGTTTAAATCCATCCAAGTTTTGATATCTTTTAAGCAGTTCAGCAGAGACTGCATTTAATATTTACTTTCTGTATTTAAAGGCAGATAGATTTGTATATTATCAGCAAAACAATGAAAAGGAATATTATGTTTCTTAAAAATGGACCCCAAGGGTAGCATATACAATGAAAGGAGGATGGGGCCCAAAACAGAGCTTTGAGGGACCCCACAAGTAAGTGGGCTGCAGTTGAAGAATATTTGCCTAGGTGAACTGAGAAACTCCTATCTGTCATGTATGACTGAAACCATTTGAGGGCAGTACCTGCCTACGCACTGTTCAAGACGTGATAAAAGGATCCTCTGATCCACAGTTCCACACTTCCTTGAATTAACAGTTAAGAGAAGATCATTAAAAACTCTTCAAAGAGCTGCTTCAGTACTATGGTATGGTGATGACTGATATGATCGAAACTTTTCACAAATGCCATGGGTAGCTTAGAAATTGGCCTGAAGTTAGAGAGAACAGAAGGGTCCAGATTTTTCTTTTTGATAAAAGAAAAATCGGAGTGTAGGCGTTGGCACAATATGAGCTGTATCACTGTACTGAGCTGTAATGGAAAGCAATGAAAAGAACCTGAGGCCTATAACTGTTATTGGAGACAAGGTTAGATATAAACTCTGATCTAGCAGTTTTAACAGCTCTATGGTGTTTTGATAAGCAGTCCCGTAAAATCCCTAAGGAGACTTGGAGCTTATATTTCTTCCACTTTCTCTCAGCTCCTCTACATGCATGTCTGAGAGTGCAGGTAGTGTCATTCAGCCACGGCTCTGAAAGTGGTGTTGTGCATTTAGTCCATTTAGTCCTAAATGGAGCAAAAGAGTCCAAGATATCAGTACAAGTGTAGTCATAAAGGGTGGTAACCTTCACAGCACTGAGATCACAACAGCCATCCAGGGTATAAAGCATAGTCTTTAAAAGCAATAGGAAACTGCAACATAGTTAGGAGGTTAATCACATGCAGGAGGTGTGCAGAAGCACAAGTTGTATCCCTAAAACAAGGGACTGCAGCTGTAAGTAGAACAGGCGGATGATCAGATATAAATGTGTCGCAAATTTCACTGACACATACAATAAATCATGACACAGCACAAGATCCAGTGTGTGTCCCTTTTCAGTCGGGCCAGTTATCAAATGAGTGAGATTAAGAAAGTCAATATGACTCAAAAACTCTTTGACCAGAGGTCTGGTTTCACAGTAACCATGTATGTTAAAATCATCAACAATTAAAAAACATAATATTTTAACATAATCCCCATCAAGAAGTCTGCAAAGTCCTGTGTAAAATCCTTATTGAACCTGGTGGTGGTACACCACCATGCACAGTGTGGGAAAAGGAAAATTTATCTCAAATAGCTGCAGCTCAAAGCTGGAGTAGGTGTCAGATGAGGTCTGCTGACAGTGGAAGGTGGTTTTGAATCAGGGGAGGCTGGTCCATAGAGGCAGAGGAGGTTGATCCTCTATCTTTTGAGAGGCAAGAGGGAGATCAAAATATAAAAAAGAATATTTGGTTGAAATAAACCATGACCAAATCTCAGTATTATTTACAAAATATTTTTTCTCTATTCTTTGGAAAAAATCCATCATTGAAATTCTGTTTAAAATGCCTCAACAGCGACACCTGTAGGGCAGGAGGAGAAAGAGCAGTTTGTGTGAAGTGGTGGTGGGGGGCAGTGGGGGATAGTGGAGGAGAGTGGGGGACAGAGGAGGACGGGTGCCTGCTGTCCTCCACAGGGCGGGATCTGTTAGATCAATTTAATGTACTTCATTTTTTTTCATGCTAATCTATGATTGGCAAAGACACGTAAAATGGCGCTCCAAGGGAGGACGTCCTCCCTAACCAATCAACACCCAGAATACAATATTGACATCGCGTTGGTCCAACGATAGTTTCCAATTCAATTCTCTACCACTGTAAGGCAAAGTAGCAGCAGTAGATAACGAGCAGTAGATAGCTCCTTGCGTTAGCCAATGCAACAGTTGGCTTGTTGTAGCAGGCCTGAAGGACTCTTTATACATCCATGGAAGGACTGTTAAGGACTGTTGTTAAGTTAACGGGAGAATGGATCTGGACTGTGCGGCGCAGCAGCGGCAGGACGCCGCTGGGGAGGCTGGAGGGTGGACCAACCAGAGAAACAACCGAGAGAGTTAGCTTGTTTGTCAATGTTGCTAATGATATCAGACTGGTTTACCAGCAGCCACAACATTCTGTTAACTAACAAACAAGATGACCAACAACCACAAATGGACGTTATGACATGAGTACTTCATCTCCATGATAGAAAGAAGAAGACCTCAGATAACGTGAGTCAGATACAGCTTCTCTCTCTCTTTCTCTTTGGGCGCTAATTTAATCTCTGATGGTTAGATGTCTGTGTGGCTATTGTGTGAATTTATCTCCTTAACAAGAATGCAGCAGAGATCATATAATGTGTTGTGGGTAGTTTGCTTGTTGAAGTTACAGTGAGCTGTTGGAATTGATCCAGTTTTTAATTGAATGGTTATTCAGTCACCTGTTGATGTGTAATTAGTGAATGAGTGTGCAGGAGGTCTGGCTGCTTGTTGTGACGATTTCTTCAGTTTGTTTTTAAATTGAGACTTATGTTGAGTAATAAGCTTAAAGTAACTAGAATAACAAGTGTTAACTAGTGGTGTAACGCATCGTAGTTGATCCGTGATCCGAACGGATCGCCCCCCAAGGTTCGGCACGCATGTGAACTGTGGATTAATTGCAAAATTTAATGTCTCATTTAATACAAAGTAAACAAACTGCTGAAGAGCAACGATCAAACCAGCACCTAACGCCTGGGACACACTGGATGTGTGAACCTCAGCAGTGTGTGTGCGTCGCTGAATTGCTGCATCTTCCACGCTTGCAGCATCCACACAGGAAGCGTGTCTGCTGCGGCGCTTCTGCCACTGGCAGCCCTATCTTTCTATTGTGTTCCCTGTCTATTTCTAAAATAGGCGAGAATCACTAGATGACATGATGCAGCAGTCTCGTGTGAGATGGGCGTCTCAGGAGGGCTGTGTGGCTGCTCTAACCTGTTAACATGGGCGCCACACAGTTCTCCCTTCTCTATTTCTCTGTTTGGCGTCTTCAGATTAGGCTAACCCATTGTTGCTAACTTTGGAGCTAACCCACTTTACTTTTCCAGCACTTGGGGAAATAACTGATGACTTTTCTTGGTCTTGAGAAGCTGCAGCATTTATTGACTGACACACTGTCGTCTGTACTTTACATTTACTGCCAGACTGACAACTTACTGCTAATCTTTTCCTCTGCTCCACTCACATTCACTGTCACTTTTCTGCCACGCGCTCTTTCCCACCAGCTATGTACACATATTACTCAATGCCTTATTCCTTAATGGAGTGACGCTATCAATAGTTTCCCAGGCAGCAACACAGAGATTGACTCACATATCGGAATAGTGCTTCACAGGGGCTCCCATACATTGCTGATTTCTGAATGAATGGATATTTGGTGTTATTTTTGTCATTAAAATTTTTTTTTTGGCCTGGCGGGGGTTCTCGTTGTTATAATTATAGGAGAAACACTGATTCAGTAATTGTACAGTACGTTCAGTAAATTCTCATTCAACGCCGAGTACAGTTAAACCTAGCAGTCTCCATTAGGTTGAGTGAGTTTTTTTTCACAGGTAATTTGTTAGTCTGTCCCTCCCACCGCAGCAAATGGATTAATCCTGGAAGGCTACTGATGTAGCACTTTTCTCCTTATGAAAGTAAGCCAGCAATATTCGACCAGTGAGAATTTGGTCGAACAAGAGCATATCAACCAGTCGACCAGGAGACTACAGCCCTACATTTATTTATACTCCTCATACATATATGTATAAGTTTAGTTGCCCACAAAATATTCAAAACACCATATTTTAAAAACTATAAGCAGTAAAAGTAACATACAGTGTAACATCCATCAGTTGTATCCTGCACTGACCAACAACTCTGGTGAAAACTGATGAAAAGCTGTTGAAGATAGACCTTACTGAATATTTGAACATCAAACTTAAAACTGTCTATACATCTACACTATGTATTTTTAACCTATATTTACATTGTGTACATTTGATCACTTTATTAGGTTGATACTAAAGAGAAATGAATTGAATAGAAATCTGATTATTATGAGTCAAGATCTGAAGTAAAGGGTGAATATTGCTGCAAACATTGATGCTGTTTGTATCAGTTCAGATTCCATCATCTGTATAAATCAGAATAATGTTTTCATATTTGTTTACACCCCTAATGTGCATCATGTAAGCATGAACTAAAACTAGATTTTGACACAGGACCTCTCTATAAAAGACAGGACAACCTGAATAAATAATGATGAGGTGCAAATATTCAAACTAATTTGCAATTAATGAAACAAACAAAAAGCAGTTCAAGGCCCCTGGGGTTCAGGGTCTGTTGCCTGCTTTACTCGGTTGGTAATCCAGCCTCGACTCCTGCAGTACTCTATATTTTAAAGGCAGAGTTCAGTATCCTTAATGCAGAAGGAAGTGGGAGGTCATTTTCCAGGTGACTTCCATATGGTGACAAGTACTTTTCAAGGAATAGTGTAACATTTTAGGGAATATACATATTTGCTTTCTTTCTGCGAATGAATCTCACATCTGTGTGTTAAGCACAGAACTGGAGGTATTTCTAAATACTTAAATATAAAACAATAATGGGCTACTACTGACCATTGGAACATAATTAGACTGGATTCAGCAGAACTTGATCTGTACTTTAAAATCCCCTGAATGAATAAAGATGACTGAGAATATGCATTACATGTATGTAACTGGACTATCAGTAAGTCAACTTGAAAGTCTATACTGTTCAACTGTGTGAAGAGAATTCAATTCTCTGTGTGCAAATACAAATATGTACTTTATCACTCATCAATTACTTACCGCCTCAATTCTCAGCTTTGTAATTATTACACAATAAAAAACCAAGATAGGACAAGTTGCAATCATTTGTTATAAACTTGGGCTAAAGTTGAAAAGTTCAGCATGGTGGTCTAAGGCCACAGCAGTACAGAACAGATTTGGATGTGCAGAGGCATGGGCCAAACTAAATACTCACGCTGTTTTCCTTCAGCCTGCTGTAGGCTTGGTGCTGCTCCAGCCGGTGTTAGGAAAGAAGATGAAAAACGCAGATAAAGAATTGGCACTTTGTTCCTGGTGAAAGTAGAAGACGTCTGAGTCAAGACCTATTAGTGCTTCAAATCGTTCAGTGAAAAACTCCACAGTGTAGTGCTTTAAAACCTCAGTTCAGCTGCACACAGGCTGATGAACACACGCTATCTACAGGTTTCACCAAGCCAAACTCAGACTACTGAGGGTCCTCTTAATGCTACCAGCAAAAGAATTTAAAGTTTGTTTTGGAATTCACATTTGTCTACATTGAAAGAGGCTGTAATCATCGCTCCACCTTGTACTGGCCATGAAGTGAACCTACATGCTTGGAAGGGGTAGGGTGGTTGGGGTATTAAGTTTGTTGCAATCTGCAACCTCACTGCTGGATACCACTAAATCCTACACACTACACCTTTAATGTCAAAGATGCCAGCGACCCATCATTCAATTTCACTACCTGTCCAGTGACGACTACCAGTCAGTTTAACTTCTTATTATTTTTATATTCATTGTATCAGATGTTACTACACTCTGTTGTGGTGACTTTCAGTCAATGTTAGCAAACCCACTAGTTGAATATATCAAAGACTTTTTAAAAATCTTCCCTGTATCTTTTGATGATCTAATTTTGTCAACAAGGAAAGCAGACATGAGGATTAATGTAATAAATGATTTCACTAAAGCAAGATTCAAATTCATTTCATCATTGGTTTTCATGTTGTATCAGGGATGTGTGAACACACCAGTATATATGATAGTGCTATGTACACTCTAGCATCCTTTAGATATTCAGCACTAATGTAAAGTACATGTGATTTTTTCATAAAAATTGACTGAGATATATATCAGACTTTTTAAAATCTCAATATCTGATATATTTCATAAATATCTCTTCCATATGCTATTCAACTACAACTCTTTATATCTTAATCACAACTGCACTACTGCTGAAATACTGTATAAGTATTAACACTAGATACCATGAAACTAAACCCTGACATCTTAATATGTAAAACTATAACCTTCCCACATATTCTTTCCACATTTTCATCACCCTCTGTGATCGTGTTGCTGTATGAATGTTGTGGCCTCGGTTGCACCATCATGTCTAACATCAGCTGTGATGTAAGGCCTGCCCAGCTCGTGTCACTGGGGAGCAATAGGCTCTGGAACAGCCTCTTGTATTGGTCTCTGGGTGAGTATTATTACCACAGCGAATGCTTTGCGAGGTAACTTCTTCCCCAAGCTGCAGATAAATTGATGTTGGACATTACCACACAAAAACAGGTCAGTATTACCACAAAACCTCCACTGACAGGACTTAAAATGAATTTTTGTAAGCCAATATCTATATTTTATTTATTTGAAATTCACAGCATCATTATTCAGCATGCATGCACGTAGCAGCTAATGGTTCAGTGTCTGGTGCCCCTGTCGGAAGGACGGTATTGTTTGTCATTGTTACAAATGAGAGTTTAAGCAGCTATGATCTACATTTTAGCGCATCTCATATTTTTTGGAACATGCTCACTGGATATTGTGTTTAGCACTCCACTGAGAATCCCATTGTTGAAGTGCAACCTCCTTTTCCAATGCGGATCCATACTTCCAGATACTTCATGATAAGAATGTATCAAACAACAACATGCAATGTCAGTGGTGTCTCTCATAGTGATGAACTTACAGAGAATTATCAGCAACCCTGCAGCTCCCCTCAGCTTTATGGCGCTTTAGAGCGAATTTCAGCTCATCATTTGGCTGTCCGGCTGAACTTTACTGTTTTGGTTCACTCTCAGCACTCTCATAGCATCATTTTTGGCCACAGCAAGCAACTGTTGTCAGAGAAAAAACTGCTCAGCACCAAAGGCAAAAGACACAGTTAGCTATAGACTAGCAGGTGAACATAGTGGAGCATTTGGCAGCATAAGAGACATATTATATGTTTCCTACAGGAGTTGGTAGAGAGCAAAAACAGAGATAAAAGAGAGTGAATATTGGACTTACATTCACCAGGTGGACAGAAACACAACTCCATATGAATGATAATATTGCTCCGTAACTGCTGGATTTCCACATCCAGCAAATGTTTGCTAACAAGTTCAACATATCAACTTAAAAGCTGATGATAGGTCAGTGTTGTGGTTACTACTTGTTTCCACTGCCCCCAACAGGCCAAAAGATCAGTTAATGCAGGTTTAAAAAAATGATTTATGTAATATGTTTCTGACTTGCCTTCTCTATGGTTAAAGGGGAACTCCAAAAAATCTGGGGGACCAAAATCTGTTTCTTGTGAGACCTGTAACTTTATGTTAATGGCTGGACAAACTAATGATTTGTTTGATTAGGTTATTGCTCAATTTATTTTATTTCCCTCTCCTACCATAGATCTGAATGTCCACAGTGAGCCTGAGGGCTCGGATTGATCATTGTAGATATAGTTAGTAACTTCACAACATATTGTGATTTGTGTGATCTGCATGGTTGCCTCTGGAGATTACTATATGCTTTTAGAGGTGGAAATAATGAATCTTTGCTGATCTAATTCACTTCGTTAAGTTCAAAGATTTATTGTTACTGTGTAATTCATTCACTTTTTTTCCACTAAGCAGTCACATCACTGTTAAAATGTACTTCACTATGTACAACAGTAAGTGAGTGCATCACCATTCTATGGCCTGACAATCAGAGCCGATTCTGACTGTCTTCACTTCAGAAGTACATTCAGTCTGTTGTTGGTCCAAGCTGTCACATTCAGTTCAGTACAAAAACCAGCCTATACAAGCACTGTACAGAAGTTTATTACAACAGAGTTATCACATATGGTTGTTTCTGTAGTTTTCACTGCCTTTTAATAAGTTATGATGTGGGAGAGAGACAAAATATGGGATGTTGATTTTGCAGGTACACTTTCATATATTTTAAGCTGGTCCAATTTAGAAACATGAATTCCCCTGTTGCCTTAAAAATGAGAGTTAACTGAACTCAAGTTGAGTGATTAGTTAAAAGTTGTCTTGTGAGTTGTGAAAACGTGATACTAACTCAGATTAGTGAAGTCATAACAAGTTCAATAAACTTAAGATATTAAGTTGAATCAACAACTGGTCACTCACATCCACAAACATTCTTTAGATTTGCTTTCCATTTCTCAGTTTGAATTTGACACAAAGAACTTAGAGCTGTAGCTGCTGCTGGAACCACCTTGTACCAGAGTCAACACAAAGTCAACACACAAGAGTACTCTCAGTGACTTGGTTCAATAATAAGTGTACAGGGGTAGAGACTGATCATGGCTTGCATTGTTTTCATTACTAAGAAAAGAAACAACCATGACTTCTTATTTTAACATATATTAAAGACACACAGCAAGTTTCCATCATGTATGTTTTCTTCAGACTTTCTTCAAACTTTTCTTTTTTCTACAAAAAAAGGATCTCTGGAGAGTTTTAACTCTAAAACAATACATGCTGGGAAATATGTGAGTATGCTGATCATGTTTCTTTAGAAACGTAATTTAATGAGTGGAGTGAACTCTAAGCAGCTCAACACATCATTTCAAGTCAAAGGACCTCATGTTTATAAGTTCAGAAATGGTCTGAAAGGGAAAACTAGACTTTTTGAGTTGAATTAACTTGAAATTAAAAGCATTTACATATTTAAGTTAATGACAAAAGATTAGTTGATTCCACTAAATTCCTGTATAATGTTTTACAATGTTTGGTCTTCAACCAAATTAAAGATTTGACCTGATAATGTTAAGGGATCACCAAATTTAATACTATCAATCCTGAGATGGACATGAATGTCTGAACTAAATTTAGTAGTAATGCATCCAATAGTTGTTGAGCCTTTGGATCAAAGCGGTGCACCGACTGACTGACACTGGCATTCCTAGAGCTGCAGCCAGTGTTAAAGCTCATATGTCAAAATGTCACCGATCAAACTATTTGACCTATAAAATATGAGTAATGCCACTGAACATGTACTTATTTCAGATGTATGAGACATGAGCATAGTGAGCACAGTCAGTTCAACAGAAGCTGAGGAAAAGGCAGATTTAATGCACCTTTAATTGAACCATCATGTGTTGGACCTTGAGGCAGCCTGAGTGAGGCCCTCGCCATCTATATTAACATTGCAGTACCTATCAATATTACTGTGCCTATTAAGGGCATTAAACTCAGTAATTGCACTAATTGGAGTTATTTGTAAAATAAATAAAATGGAGCTGCCATTAAAATGCCCCAGGAGCATTGTGTGTGAGATGCATTTGATAAAGTGGATGCCTTTGAGTTTCTACCTTGTTTTCCAAATCTGTATAAATGATCCAGAAAATGTCTTAATGAAGAATACAGGTGGGAAAGTCATTATGTATCCTGGGGGTCTTGCTACCACTTCATGTAGGGAGAAATGCTCTATCTGTAGGTGACCTAGAGAGAAAACATTCCCAGCTAATGACTGCTCTCAGAGCAACAGGCAAGGCCGACTGAAACCTACCCCTGAAGAAATTTGATTTCCAACCCCCCTTCTCCCCTCCTCCCCTGGAGCTTGTGTGTAAATTAGGCAGTCTGTAAATGAAGCAAGTCACTAAGCATTATTCTATTATGTGCACCTGATTGTAGAGGCTTAGAGCAACATAAGATAACAGACCTACCTCTGTGTACTTATTTAAGGAAACATGAGAGAAAATCATTTATCTATTCTGTAAATTCTCTGATCAGTTAAAGCCATTTACTGCAATGTTCTAACAATGTTGTCACACTTGTTACTTGACGGTATTTAAATGCTGCTCATTTTTTTACATGACAGTTCTGCCACTCTTTATGCATTGAGTATGTATTACTTTGAAAAAAGTAATATGAACCATGGAAGATCAATATGAAATAAAATGATTAAGTCCTTAAGATTAGATTTTTAACTCAGCTCCATTTATGCCTTTTTTGCTCTCTATCAGCTCCTGAGGGAAATATCTGGCTCTTTAGCTGCTAAATGCTCCACTATGTTCACCAGCTAGTCTGATGGCAGGCTTAACTGCTAGAAAGTTTTAACTGTACTTAAATAGATGATGTCTGTGGAACCAAATGTATGTGTAGAGGATGGAAAAATAGCCCTTCTTTTTTTTTTTTTTAAATAAAACATGTAAAGAGCAAGCTACTTCATACATTCATCCCTCAGATAATACATTTAGTTTGAATGTTGTTGTTGTTACATCTTGTGACAGTAGGTGTCACTGTAATGCCAGGTCCAGTAAGAAACATCCCACTCAAGCCCATGTTGGTCATGTCAGAGACAGAATAAAATAGTGCTTGAGTTGGTCACACACCAATAAACCGATAAATAGGTATGTAAAATGTGGTGTAAAACAACTTAGTTTTAGTTTTAGTGGGTCAACATACACCCTAAACATTAGATAAGCATTCGACTAGATTTGTGAGTTAAATAAGTGCTCAAAGACCGAGTTTGAACGTAGTTTTGTGTCGAGTGTATTTTTCAAGCTAGCATCTATTGTTTACACTACCTAGCTCAAAGTGACTGAGATGCAAGCGTGGAAAGAATAGTTTTTGGTTTCAACTGCATTCTGAAAATAACTAGGTACAGTAGATTTTCAGTTTCTTGTGTGAGGGGAAAGTATTTAGTTTTGATTCCATGAGCTGGAGGTGAAATCACAGTGAATTTGTTGTACTTTATGACGCCATAATTTTGATAATGGCGGCCACCAGGTGATGTAGTTCATGTAAACACACTGACTTGGTGTTAGGGAGAGGAGAAATATACGTAGGGATGTTTTACTGTTATTTCACAGGGTTGTTTCATAATCTTTGTGCATTTGATATTGAAGATATGAAATTTGATTGTGTTTCATCATCTTTGTGCATTTGATATTTGTGCCTTTGACACTGAAGTTATGAAGTTTAATTGTTTGTTTCATCGTTTTCATGCATTTGACCGTGCATCTATGCAACCGTATTCCATTTATATAAAAGTATTATTAGGGCTAAAAATGCTGAGGAGCAGAAACCAGTTGAATGTGAAGTGATATGTACACGATGTGACTGAAACATGATTGAAATGATAGTAATAACTGAGGATACGAAGGGTAGTATCAGTTAAGTGCAGATTTATGTTTACTTTGGATACAGAAATACTTTGTTGGTTCATGAGGATGATATTGAAGTTGAACATCCTTGAAGGATTGTGGTTTTGAGGAGACAGAATAAAATGGCGCTTGAGTTCGTCACACACCGATAAACTTGTGTCTGTTCCTTACTGCTGACTGTGTAGCAACATTGCTACGGGCCCAGGTAACCCTAGGCTTAAGGCCAGTAACATGCAGAATCAGAGAGTGGTTTAACCAATCAGAAAACATACCATTATATTTTATGGGGTACAGATCTTTTAGATTAATGGGGTCACATTTATAAAATTACAAGATTTTAGAATGACATTGGCATGACATTCTTTTTCTGCCTGTATTGAGGGTAAACATTGCATGGTCACAATTAGCCATCTAGCTACCTTTATTATGTTTTGACAGGAAGTGTATCCAAATGTGAGCGATGCAAGGTCCAGCTACCTGCGTAGCCTGTGTATGCCACTTATCCTATTACTGTCTTTCCACTCATCATTTTGCGTGAGTTGCTACGTACTGAGCTGCTGTTCAGAGTTCCAAACATCAAATGCTAACTAGCCACATGACTGAACACCAACACATATACTTCATTACCCAGAATTCACAATGGGTAACAGTTGCCTTTTAGTAAGTTCGTAAAAGTGGCTTGTCGAGCATGCAAATGACTTCGGTTGGTGACAACACAATTGTACATGTATTAGAGGTTTTATTATGCTTTGTCCTGTCATCGTATAATACAAAGTTTGATGTGGAGAACGATGTAGAGGATATCAAATTTAAAGTGTGGAGTCTATAGCCCTAAACAGATCCATAGTCAGGATCAGGTCATGAGTCAAAGTCCCTGATAAACCCAACCCCAATCCACCAAAAAGAAAGTCTAAAATATTTTATTTATTTGGATTTTTCATATATTGTTTATTTAAGTAAGTTGTTTAGCTATATTTTCTGTTTTATTTAAAAACATAAACTTTATTATTTAACACGTCTTTCCTAATATTAAAAAATTATAGACTCATAACAAATAATTTTATGTCTAAATTCTGGTGGAGAAATATTGAATTATTAATTTATGTGGCCTCAAGGGAGTCAAATTTAAATATTCCCTGTAGACATGTTTTAAGATACATAAAACAGTCTGCTTAGAATGATAATTTGTGTCTGATGTAGTTTTTCCACAAAAAAGTGGAAAAATTTTGCGGGGGAAAAAAATCCTCAAAAACTTCAAATTACAACTCAAATTACATCTACACCTTCATCGAAAATCCAGAATCTATAAATATGCAAATATTATAAGCCTAATAAGCCTATTAGACACAAAATGTTTTCTACTTCACTGAAAAGTCCATTCTCACTCACTGGAGGCCTCAAGTTTCCACATCGCAATTGTGTAAGTTGCATACTGAACCATGATTGGCTCCAAACTAGTTGGAGGCAAACTCAGATTTAAAGAGATTACAGAGAAACTTTCCTCCTTCAGCACGTGAATGTGAAAACACTGCACATACATCACTCTGCACAGAGAGGCTCAAACATCAAACTGAAGCAAAACAGATTTTTGAGTTAAGGAGGACTTTAAATGTACAGAGTCTAAAAAAATCATTTCATTCATTCAAAAATTAGCAATGAATTTAAAAGAAGTTTGCACATTAATAATAATCTAATAAACAGTCTTTGAAATGACAAACTGTGTTTTTATGGGTGTGAACAGTTTATCCATGAGCATTTATTGTATGAATCAGGTTTTACTGCTGTGACTTTCTCTCATTTCCCCCTAATGCTGCACTAACATGACAGAACCTGTAATAGGTAAAGGCCTATCCACAGACAAAGCATTTTTGATATCTGTCCCTCGCACAGCTCACAGAACAATGAACAAATCCACACTGAGTCTGAGACACACACAGAGACGCATGTCACGCAGGAACCCCCGTGAGTTTTTTAACACTCTGAGTCTATTTTATATTTTTTTCACTGGTGAGCTTAGTGAAGCATGATGTTCACAGACAGCTGCTAATGTTAATTAATGATTGATGAAAGCACCTAGTGTGGCTGTAAACTTGCTTGTCTATAGGCAGAATCCTGACAGCTGATTCCGAGGACAGAGACGCTGAATGCAGGTCATAGTCGGTATGGATTGAACGAACAGCTTCAGTGAACGCTTTAGTAGCACACGTGTTCTGTTCATGTCTCACTTTTGATGTGAATTCCCAGTAAGAGAGCAAAAGCATGAAGTTGAGAGGGAAAAATCATCATTTCTTTTAGTCTTTGCAAATACTTTCCTGTTATGAAATAGCTATGTCGGTGACATAGTCATAGTTTTATGAATGGAAATATCTCCCATGTTTAGACAAATAGGTTTAATAATTGACAGAGAGACAGCAGTAAAGATTGATTTTTTGATGTGTTTGCTGCGTGAATGCTCCCTCTAAACTCTTGACCTTGGGAATAGCAGTGTGACAGAACAATGTTAACTCAAGGTACACTTACTAGCTTTTTAAGGAGCTTTTAACAGCATCTCAAAGTTTTCCTCAGCAGACGGTTCAGTTGTCATCGCATAATTTAAGCACAGTTTCAATCATGTCGTAACAGGTGGTTGCATACGGGGGGAGATGATAACATCTGTCTCTGTTCAAGGGTGCTCTCTGCTGCTGGATGTGAATGTCCTCCTTGATCTTTCTCTGGTCATTGAACTTTGACCTCTTTCCAGTGGATGCCGTGAGTGGTTTTGGTCTGGTGTTCACATGACCGAAATTCCGTATTAATCTCATGTGATATCAATTAAACCAGCTAAATGACAAATGAGGAAATTCCATCTGCTGAGAAAGACCATGAAAACAGTGAATTAACACCAAGTAAGTAGACCATGTGATGAAATTTTTGGTCGCACTTTATTTCACAGTACATTAATAAAATGTAATAAGCTGTACTTTGTACCAAATTAGGCAAAAACTAGAAATAATGTGTTCTTTATTCGTGTGTGTTCGTTATTAGACAGTAAACAAACACAGTTAATCCCTAATTAGACACCATACACCTAAATTATGCTGAAATTAGACACCTACTGCTACATGCTACCAACATGGGCCTATGATAGCTTAATTAGATAACACAGGCTGTAATTAGACAAATTTAATGCCATATTATATCAGGCATAGCCTTTATAATAGTCAGACAAAACACTTAGAGCTTAAAGGACAATGCATTTATTTGGCCTTTCTTACAGGGTCATTTGTTGCTCATTAGAAGAAAACTTTATTGTAAACTAAAGTCAAACCACATCAGGTCACATCTGATCACTACCTCACACGTCCCTCGTAGCCTGGATGTTCTTTGGAGTCCCGTGGGGTTGCTTCCTCGAAACTCTGCTCCAAAACCATTTAATGCCATGTCACTATCCAACCCTGGTAACATTAGACTATGGAAGCTGCAAGCTGCATCTTCATTTACCACTGTTTGACCCTTATTAGACTTTCTTGCGACACATTAAGACTGGGGGTGTCTAAAATTATTTGTTTTTGGGAAGAACAAAAAAATGTGTCAAATACCGTCATGTAGGTCGGTTAGATCGCTATCTCAGTCTCTCTCCTCTGCTCGGTTGGATCAGCAGGTCTCAACGAGGTGAGTCACATCCACCTGCTACATGACGCACATTTCCTAATATGCACATCACTCCCAGAGTTGGGGGTGTTTCCAGAGATAAAGCTGAGCTACTGACACACGCAAAGTGCTCCAAAGGGACTCTCCATAACCTGTTGTTCCCCATCTCCTTTCCACAAAGTTAGGTTGTAAAAAACAGTCAATAAATGAAAGGTGCAAAGCAACAATTACCTTTGAAGTTCTTCCCTACATGTTACACAATGTGCTGTCTCTGTGTTATGGGGTTATAAATCGATAGAGGTCTGCCTGCAATGAGGAGATGAGTAAAGTTTTGGCTCAGTGGCGCAGTCGTCTATGATCTGGGAGACTCCAGTTCGAGACCTGGTGTGGGGACCTTCTTCATAAGATAGTTTATTCATGAACACTTACTGTAACACTTTGATTTTCTAAAATCAAAAGCATAATAGGTGGGTCGCTGTTATTAGAGCTCTAGTAATATTAAATAGTTTTACTAGCTGACGCACAGATTTGCATATATTAGTGCAGGGGTTAAATAAACACACGTGTGGTATGTTGTTTGTGTATTGCAGTTCGCTTGAGTCTGGTGTTTCACAGCGGGGACGCTGGGCTGTCCCACCTTTTCATTCGCTTGTGAACAAGCAAATAATGCACATTAATTTATGACTCAATAGTAGCAAAATATTTGTTCATTGAAGAGTATAATGTAAGACTCGTGATAAGCTAATTGTAATAGTAAATTGAAATCTGTGGGTGCCATACACAAACTTACCTCTGCTATTAATAGTTCCAGGAAAGTATCAAGAAGTGGTAAGTGAGTAGAGGGGATTTCAACTGTACTGTTGTACTAGATTTTCTGTTATTTCCAAGGTCAAGGATGAACCTTCAAACTCAGTGTTATTTTAATTTGTAGCTCAATCTGTGTAACATATGTAAAGTAAATAGGAATGTTTGCATGCATATAAGGGTTAATCCTGATCTTTTGTCTTTTTTGTGTTATCTGTGATATGCTGTTAGTCTGTAACTCATTGTTATTGCATTTGTTACAATATTTTGCTGTTTAGGCTGCTACAACAACTTTCAGATGAATGGATTTGTTGACACTCAACATGCAGTAAGTTGCTGTGTATTAAACCTGCATTATGTGGATATTAATGTTGCTCTGCAGATATACTGTATATAAACACTCCAATACTGTGTATGCAAGTATTAGAGTCCCTATACATTCAACAAGCTACTGAAAAATCTCATCATCTTTTTGCTGGAGTCTCAGATTTCCTAAATAAATCAGTTAAAACCTTGAGAGGCCCCCGGTGGCTTGTAGCCAAAAGAAACAACACAGAGTCAAACTCTTCCACTTCCACCAGTGGTACTGAGGCTGGGCCTGTTGTGGTTGGTTTCACAGTTGGGGCTCTACCAGCAGCAATAATGTGGTAATAACATCTGTAACATCTGGAAAACATCAGAATTAAAGCCGAGCTTGTAACAGACAAATAAGCCTGGGTCCAGCATGTTGCTCTGCTTCAGCAGCTGAGAGTGAAGCAGCTTCCCATCACATCAGTAGCTGCAGAGATGTCTACAGAGCATTATAAAAACTGCTATGCCCTTATACAAACTATGACATGAATAATAACGCATTTATGGCTGCACAGAGAAAAGCAAAAGAAACAGAATAAAAAGTGTGCGAAGCAGCTCCTTAAAGGAGTAGTCCGAAAGTTTACAATACAGCCTTTATATCAAACCCACAGTTAGACTAGAAGACCAATACTGTCAATTTCATGTCTTTACGTCCAGTACAGTGACAGATCAAGGATCCAGGAGGCCTTAGCACAGAGACTGGAAGCAGGAGGGAATAAATGGGAAGAAAATTATACCTACCAACAATATCAAATGTTAAGATATTCATGTTAAGATTGTGAGAAAAGACTCACAATTACTTGTGTTACTGCAAATACTGACTTTTTGTAGTTTTTGAGTATATTTGAATGAATTAAAGAATAATTCCAGTTTTTCTCAACCTAGTTCTTATTTTCATGGCTTTAGTTTTATTTTATTATTCCTATCACTAATAATAACATTGTACTAACTAAGTGTCAAATTGCTGAGATCAAATTACATCACTAAAAGAAATGGTGGAATGAAAGTATGTAGTCATTTAATGATACATTTAAACATCATTTAAATGACTTAAAGATGAGAGCGAGAGAGAAAAGAAAAAGTCAGAGAGAGATGGAGGCATGCAGGGAAGAGAGAGAGAGAGAGAAAGTGTACACATGAGCAGGTGAGAGAGGGAGTGTACATATGGACAGTTCAGTCAGGATACTCACATCAAGGTTTTAAACATTTATTGCGGTAACATGCATTTTAATTTGATGGTGTGGTTCTGCTCATGTGATGCTCTGGAACAAATCTGAGCAGGCTTGACACAGACACAGAAGCAGGCAGCAGTATAGCAGTGAGTGCAGAACTCAGTGTTGTTGTAGGTAAAGTGAATGAGCATTTCTATTGAGAGAGGTAGGTTATGGATATACATGATTGGAGGGTGTATGGGACATGTGACTATGAACTTACTCACCTGCCTGAACTACCACAAGGCTTCATAAGTAGACACATTAAAAAAAAACGTAGCTTATATTTGATAATTATTCAGCACAGTTCTGTGTAACTCTGTTCAGTAGTGAAGTGTACGGAACTGCACTGCAGACTGCAGTCTGTGCTGCCAGTAACCAGAGTGACAGCTGTTTCATATAGGTCCAACATGGATAGATTACACATTGAGTAGATCCACCATCACATACTGTAGTTATGTGAACACTGTTTTCCTGTTAACAAGCATTAAGCAACATTTCAGGAAAACATTTCAGATTGCACTCACTTTCAGTTTGACTGAAAGTGAGTGCAAAAGCAAGTGAGTGTGTTGTTTCTATGTTTACAACCTGTTTAACCGTCTGACTGCTTGTGTTTCTTGTAGGAATTTGTGCGCTCAGATATCTTTATGATTTTATGGGAGAATTATGAATTATTATTGTGCACAACTCCAATATGAAATTATTGGTCCAGTGACATAACTCATATTAGTGTAGAAATAATAATAGGGAAATAGTCGTCCTTGTTGGACACACAAGAGAGGTCAATTAGAATTATGATTGTTATTAATCTTAATTATGATTTTGCAAAGGTACAGGTCTTTTAAGGTTAAGTGACTGAGATGCAAGCACAAGAAAACACAAACAAGTTCACTTTAGTTACATACACATTTATTACTAATACTACAGCTACAAGTTCTTCACACTACAACATTTTACAGACAAGACACAAGAAGGAAAGGGAAACTGGTACACAAGGCTATGGCTAGTAAATGATTGAAATGCATAATGCAGAGTTATCTATTGTGTAGTTAATATAAGAAACCTGATAAACAGATGAGATGACTGATGCCCGGGAAGCAGCGAGTCAAATCAATGGTACCACAGCTTAGTTCTGAATTGCCAATTGCAATTACAAATTATGAAAGCACCAGGGTTTAAGCAAGTTGATGAGGGTTTTGTAGGACTACTTGCTTGCTCCCCGGGGTGTCTTCTTGTTGAGAATGGAGTCCGATGTGCTGGGGTGAGGAGCTGGAGTCTGGATCTTGCTGCAGTCTGCTCACCCAGAAGGTGCCTCCTGGCCAATCCCAGGGGTGGCAAAGTTCTGGGGGAGTAAAGTCAGTCCCCCCCTGTCCACAGACAGGCGGGTGCAGTTCCTGAATATGGTTACTCCATTAAACAAAGTATTTACAATGATTGATTCCTAATTTTGCAATTAGAATTGTAGCTTTAGTGTTCTGACAGTGAAACAAGCAGAATGATACTAAACATGATAGGGTTATCATGGATGATGGGATTATGTTCATGGTACATGTCTTGGCTTAAAGGCAGTGGGATAAAAGTCTAACCAAAGTACATAACAACACACATATGATACACACATATCAACATACAACAATAATTGTCCTTAGACAAAATCTAAAACTAATCCATGGATTTTACAGTCCTCTGGTCTTTGGTCTGACTGCAAATGGCAGGGGTCAATGCCATTTAAAGGTGTGTGTGAGTGTGTGTGTGTGTGTGAGAGAGAGAGAGATAGAGAGAGAGAGAGAGAGTGTGAATGGGGCATGTCATATAGTGCAGCATGTCTTGTGCCTTATGCTGGTTTGTCCAGTGATCAGTTCTTGGGTTGGTCACTCAAGTCTTGAAAATCAAATTCCACAGTGGGATTAAAGTTGATGCCAGCTCGTCTCTGTGTGTGACTGGCTCTTAGAGATGAGTTATGATAACCAATGGTGGGGGTCTTTTATCCAAATGGTACTATCAATTCACACTGGGGTGTGAATTGGTCTTCCTATCGTGTCAGATCTTGTAGCTTGAAAGATCAAAGATGGTTTGGGTCAGTGGTCTGGTTTGGTGACCATGCAGGAGATGGGGGTTCCTTATCTGATCCTTTCTGTTTGCAGGAGCTTGTTTAGATGGTCTGGTCAGGAGGAGTTTGGGACTCTCACTTTATTGGCCAGCTTTCCTGTGGTGTTGAAGAAAGAGCTGGTCAGTTGTTTAAGGTTTGTGCTTTCTGCCTTCGAAACATGCAGGGACTTTATCCTACATTCTTTACCTGTGACTTAGCTTTGATGATGCCCCTATATTTCCAGATCTCAACAATTATGAAATAGAAATTATGGACATGACTACAAAAGTAAGACTGAACTACTATTAAACTGGAATAATTCTTTAACAGCACCTTAGTTGGCCTATGAGTATGTCTCAGTGTGTACAAGCTGTCAAGAATAGCATGAAAACTGACAGACAATGAATCAGGACTTATACTAAAAATGCATAACTTGACATTTGCAAATATGTTTGATTTATAAATGATGTACAAATGTGTAGTGACATTTATTTATGTGCACCCCATCTGTCTCTTATTTATGTGCACTTGGGGAAATATCAAAATGATTGTGGTGCTAGGGTCACAGGGTCACCAACATCATCAGGATTCATTCTCTGGGAATCATAAAAACCAACAGCAAGTACATGGAAATCCAGGTCCTAGTTTTCAACATACTGGAACTTTGTCAACCACTAGTCTTATCTTCCATATCCAACTTCATTACCTTATGAGGCAGCTGGATTCACAAGATCATGAGATCACGTGAGAATCCATCTTGTCCAGCTTCAAATTATATGCTTGTGTCCAAACCACTGGTGGTTCGGACCAGTCAACGTCCAATGAGGATTCTCACGTGATCGCGTGATCTCCCGAATCCAGCTGCCTCACAAGGTAAGATGGCGATAGATGGTGATAGCCAGATGGTTCATCCAATCACCTGCAAGGTATTTTTTGAAAGTGCCTGCCCTTTTCCAAACAGTTTCTAAGGATGACTTTTCAGATGGTTCTGTGTAACAAACCATCTGGTGCGTCAGATTACCAACTTCATGCAGCAGGGAAAATAGTAGTTTGTGTTGAATTACATGGACTTGGGCAATCATACACGTGGCAATTATACAGTATTATGACCTTAAAAAGGCGTTACAGTGAACATATTAGAAACAGTTGTCCATTAACACACCCAGCAGACACAGAGCAATATTAGCATTCATTCAGAGTCCTGTTTTTGTTCACCTGGTGAATGTAAGTCCAATATTCACTCTGCTTTTAGCTCAGTTTTGGTCTCCACCAGCTCTTAAGGGAAATATCTGGCTCTTTAGCTGCTAAAGGCTCCACTATGTTCACCAGCTAGTTGCTAACTTTGTCTGCTGCTTGGTGCTGGGTAGGTAGTGTAGACTATTAATAGGCTTTTATCACAGAAGACATTTTGACATGTCACATGTAAATAATAAAATGAATGATGGCTGAATATCATTTGGGTGCTTCAGTGTCAGCTGGTGACAGCTAATGTTAAGCATTTTTCCTTGATAAATGACCCAAATAATTAATTGATTACCAAAATTGTTGAGGATTAATTTTCTGTCAATCAATCATTTGATACATTGCTTAATTGTTTCAGCCCGGGTAGTCTGACTCACAAGATGTAGACTGTGGGGATAAGCGAGTACACCATTATCTGTATCTGTATCTGTATCTGTATCTGTATCTGTATCTGTTCAACCAACTAAATTATCTGTATCTGTGTTCGTACTTGGAGTGGGACTGGATTAAACCAGAAGTGGGTGGTGTTTAACCGGAAGTTGGTATTTTAAGTTGATAAGAAGTTGCTAAATGTATTGTTTATTAGAAAACTATTTATGGAACAGCCTCAGAATTGAGCTTCAGATTAACGTTTTTGATCACAAGTTTTTAATAAACCCGAATGACTAAATGTCAGTGAATCAATGAAAACAACACATACACAAAGTGTAGCAGGGTTGACACTATTAAATGAAGAGGGGTGCGAGTCAGAGTCACATTTGACAGGTAATAATTATAAATTATACAGCAAATAGCAAGTAGCAATGACATATACAGTACTGTGCAAAAGTTTTAGGCACCCTAGATGTTTAGATTCTTATCCATTATGCAATACCATCAGGGAGGTGTCTGATCAGTCCCAATTTTATTCACGACATGACAATGACCCCAAGCATACAGCTAGAGTTATAAAGAACTATTTTCAGCAACAAGAAGAATGATGAGACAATTAGACCACAACTCAATCCAGTTTTCAATAGGTGTATTAAATCAAGCAAGCAAAGCAATACTGGGGTGTGTCATGTGTAAGTCATCCCACAGTCTTAGAGTTCAATCTACTTAGTAAATAATCTATTTTGTTTTCCCCACAACTCTAAAAAAGTTAGGTTCAGTCCAGTTTCACAAACATAAAAGAAAGACAACTCAAAAGTCCGCTGCGGGTTTAACCAGGAAATCAAAATTGAAATAGCAGAAACTCCGACTGGGAAATACATACATCCACCGGATTATTCCTCCTCCTGACACAGACTCCAGAGACAAGGCTTATGTTGGCTTATGAGTTGGCTACAATGACACACACTTTGATGCTGAAGGTAAAGCTGGCATAACTCCCCTCCACTGACCAAAAACACTGGCGGCTCTGAGACACACCAATAGATTTCCCGGAGGTTGGTTTCACATTGCGAAGGTTTTTTAGGGGGATTGTGATTAGATTATTGGAAGATTGTGGGTGTTAACTGTGAGAAACATGAATTAACTCTTGACAGGTGGGCCGTGAAATAATTCTGATGGGTGGTTGCTACAAAAGTATGAAGTAAAATGCATGAGTAACTGCTGTAGAAGCAGTGAGATTTGCAAGCTGTTAATCACTGTGGACAAAGTGGCTATGATGATGGCAAGATTGTGTTGTGTGGTGCAGCAGCAGTGAACTTTGTATAGGCTCTGTGTAGGGGAGGAGCTGTATGTGTGGCTGCCTGGCCTATCACGGAACAATGTGTGCACGAGTATGAATATTGACACATTTTACTCTGATGATCCTGCTTGTAAAAAGTACATTATCTGTACCAGATGTTACACGATGTCAATATTGTATTCTGGTTGTTGATTGGTTAAGGAGGACGTCCTCCCTTGGAGCGTCATTTTAAGTGTCTTGGCTAATCATAGATTAGCATGAAAATAAATGAAGTACATTAAATTGATGTAAGAGAGCCCGCCCTGCGGAGGACAGCAGGCACCCGTCCTCCTCTGTCCCCCACTCCCCCCCACTATCCCCTACTGCCCCTCACCACCACTTCACTCACACACTGCCCTTTCTCCTCCTGCCCTGCAGGTGTCGCTGTTGAAGCATATTAATCAGAATTTCAATGATGGATTTTTTCCAAAGAGAGAAAAAATATTTTATATAAATAATACTGAGATTTGGTAATGGTTTATTTCAACCAAATATTCTTTTTTTATTTTGATCTCCCTCTTGCCTCTCAAAAAATAGAAGAGTAGCAACATCCTCTGCCTCTATGGACCAGCCTCCACTGGTCTGGAGTGAGCTAGCGAGGGTAAACACAGACACATGGCATGAAAATTCCATGGTTTTGTATTATCCCCCTTGGGCACAATAATGGAGGCCCAGGTGAAAACCCTGCAGTCAAGGGGGGTAGCTGACGTGTGCCAGGCAAGATCCAGACATGTAGGAGAAAATAGCTGCTGGCCAGTACTCCACTGTATATGCATCTCCTGAAACATTTGTTGGCAAAGATAGGTGTAGAGCCATCCTGCAAATGACTATGTTTTGAGAGCAATTGTAGGGGATCGCTGTGGACGAAGTACATATGGTGACATATGGTGATCAATTGGTAAGAGCAAATTACGATTAACTATCTATCTAGCTAATTATCTAATTTCTATAGATTACGTTACTGTATTGTGTGCAATTTAACACTAGCAAAATAACTTATTATCACATTTATTTTTAATGCCAGGGCTTGCCTCCCTACGTGCAAATGTTACACCAAAACATGTTCCTGCCACCACTATTTTGCAAGGGCACTGTCACTACATTTTGGCACTCTACCCAAGATGATTGTGATTGATTTAAAGAATATAAACAAGCCAAAGTATTTTTTCACTCTATAGCAGAATGATAATGGGTTCAGCCAGACCTTCTCCAGCACTGGCACAGTGCTAAAACAAAGCATGGAGAACTGGAGATAGGTCTGGCTATGTAAGACTACAGCCCTGCTATTCTTTGGTTGAAGTGGTCACAACCCATAGATATATGCAATTGATGACAATAGGTCATAAGTAGACATTTCTTAATCATAAGGGGTCACAAACCAAAAAGATTAGGAACCACTCCATTAGCCTTAAGTGTTTTGAAATATCCTGATGATGTGCTTCCTAAAATCTGAAGCACTCCGAATAAACCTTCACCTCTCACCTCATGACTTATGTCAGAGCACCACAACTTTTTACCACCACAGTCCTGAGAGACTCACCACCAAACACTAATTAAGTTGTTTATTCATCATAAAGCCTTATATGTTACATGTTGAACTAAAACTGTTTCCCAGTAACAGGATACGCTTCACTGTGCTATCCGCTTTCTGTATTTCACCACATTAGAAATCCTGTCAAACGTACTGTAAGACTTTCCCATTTTTCTATCCAAACATAGCAACACCAGAATCCACACATTCCCACGTTCAAGCCCATGTTTTCTCACATGAGGAGAAAAAAAAACAAAAAACAATTAAAGAACTATCTATCATCCAGCTAATAAAAAACAGCTTTAACTGACATAATGTATGGCCTAGATGACAACTGCAGTCCCAGTATGTCAGTAGCTTGGGCCAAGACTTGGCTTTGATAAATGGGGGCCGGTGCTTGGTGTGGAGGTGAAGAAATAGGGATAGGTCTGTCTCCACTGTGGAGCTCAACACTTAGAGGTGAGTGCTCCCAGGACATGTCTGTCTGCACACAGCCGTGACCAGTGTGACCCATCAACCCTTCCAGGTGACTGGCTCACGCCTCAGCTACATGTCACATGATGTTTCAAAAGAGGCAGCTTTCACCTTTACCCTCATCCATCCACAGCTGCAGCGTGTTCAACATTCCAATAGCTGAAATATCTGAATGTTTCATATTCAAACAGGAATGGATTTATAATAAATGTGTTACTGTCTGTGATCTAGTGAGCTTAGAGATATTTCACTGATTTTCATGTTTCGGACACACTGCACCATCAGTTGTGTGATGTCCTACACTTTATTACCTCAAGAGGAAAAGTTGCATATTGAGCCTTTAACCTCCACCAGCCCTCCTCCATGGCTAAATGTAATTGGCCAAGAGCAAGAGGCATAGCTACACCAAATGATAACTTATGGCCCCTTGATTACTAAACAGGCAAATTACAAATGTGTCGTCTAATTATGGTTTCTCATTTTGCATGACTGGGCTGATGTGCAAAGCAAAAGTCTTTGCCAGTATTACTGTGTCAGACAACATTATTTAGTGTTATTTGCTGTCTTTTCCACCTTCTTTATCAAAACAACATGGAGATGATGAATCCTTTCAGCTTAATTTGTTTGTCTGCACTTAAAACAAATACACCTATAGCTCTTCTGCTTTATTTCTGACAGAGTAGACACACAAGGTGTGTGATTTTGAATGGAGCTTTGGGTTCAACCAGTAACCATAGGTGTCGCCAAATCAGCCAGGACTGAAATCTTCAAGACTGCAACTTTTTACCACCACAATGTGTTGAGCTCCACAGTTGAGACAGACCTATCTCTATTTCTTCACCTCCACACCAAGCACCAGCCTCCAAAGTTAACTTGTACAGTACATGTACAGTACTTGTCCAAACTTTTGACTGGTACTGTAACATGTAGGTAATTGCTGTTATGCATGTATAAATATAGGAAAATATTTTTAAAAAGAAATGGTAAAAATAAAAAATACAAATATTTAATTATCATGTATCCACTAGTCTCATCTTTTAGTATCACTGCATCATTCATTAACAACAACATTTGGTTTGCAGTCAGTGCCAAGGGGAACGGCATGATGACATACAACTCAGAAACAGTTGTTATAGCTAACAAGCAAGCTTACAAAAATGTCAGTGTACACTTTTGTTTGTAGTAACAGTACAATATTCCCACATAGCTGTGTTATAAAAGAACACTCTACAACAATAATTTTAAGAGCCCTAGATTATTTAGACTGCTGTGGGACCATATAATACAGTTTATGAGACATTATGGTCAAAGCTATGTGACTGTACTCACTTAAGTAAAGAGTAACATCGGGTGTTAGGATTGCAGGCAGGGTGGAGGCTTAGAGCCACAAAAACGCCTTGGAAGAGAAACAGGAATTGTCGTGTGAAAAGATCAAATGGACCGAATAAGTGTTTTTGTATTGCCAAATAAAATCTCTCACTAGCTACCAAAAGGTTTCTCCACATTGTTTCCACACACAGTCCATCTGCAGGCAGTACCACCTTTCCAACAACCTAACACACAAAACCCTGATTGTCTTCACTAGTGCACATCAGACAACAGAGAGGTATGCTGTTGTTCTGTCATAGTTATGTTAAAACTATTGCAAGTTGAAATGGTGATACCTTGTGGCTCCTGTCTAAGCTTTAACCAGGAAATGGGATCACATGCCATGGAAAGTAGCTATGTTCAGTGTTTCAGTTCATCTGTGTAAATCAGCAACATCTGCATTTATCTCTCGCATCCTCTGTATCTATTGTCATTTTGTATTTATTCATCATGTAAATTTTTGCTGTTTTGGTCTACGTGCCACATTTTAAGCTTTGTATGTGAGATATTTATCAGGCAACATTTCCTGATGTGTTTCACACTAGTTTTGCAAGCCAGGCTATTTTTGTTGGTCTCATTCTCATTACTGCTTATTTGTAAGAATTTATATTTAAAGCACAATTAAGCCTATGGTTCTTTTGACTGTAGTTTGTTTTCTTTATAGTTTCACCCATTCTTTTCATTAATAAACCTACTACATAGGTTTATTACTACATAATTGCTACGACATAATTGCCTCCAGAGTCCCGATGAGGGTCATGAGGACATATAGGCTATACATCAGGCTCTACTCCTCCTGAGACTGGACAACACACTTAACAGTATATCATTGACCAGGCAAAATCTGTAGAAATCCAGGAAGAACCTGGTAACAGGGAAAGCACATCCAGTGGATGGTCCTTCTCCAAATGTAAGTCACAATCACAACATTCAAGCTCCACACATCAACATAAGGGACTGCTATCATTCTCTAGAGTCAAGTTTTACTCCTGACCATCTCACTAAAGTTCAAAATGTGTCAGCCACTTCCTTCTCTCCATATGACCTCACATTAGAGGAGATGTTTATTATAGTGGTCACAAAAAGCATTATTAGACAACTATAATGATCACACAAACAAACTCCAGAATTACAGAACCTGGAAATTCTCCTTTCAAAATGCAACTAGAGGTTTAGCTCTGATGGCAAGTGGAGAGATGGATATGTTGTTTAACTAGCTTGGAAAAGAGCTGAAAAATGTTGAGCAGATTTGAGCCATACACATCAATCTCCCAGAAGCAGGACTGCAAATGATATGGGAGAGACTTGAGCAAAGTGATAGAGGATGTTCTGTTCTGAAGGATTTACATTTTACAAAGATAACAAGTAGAGATTATTCAAAGCTGAGAAAATTAAGTGACTTACTAATGGAACTCCAGTCTGTTAAGACTGAAGGAGACCTTCCTGGTCTCTCCTTCCTTGACACAGCAAAAGGTGTAAACCCAACTGTACAGAAGTTGCGATTCAATTTGCAAGAAAAGGGGTCATCAATTGGTGCAAGCTACAAACCTTTCAATGTCCTTGTTGGCTTTGTGAGCCGTCAGGCTAATATCAAATATGATTCAAGCTTCAACTTTCACGCTGACATGATGGCCAAAGCAGAGAGGAACCCAGTAAAGAATGTGAGCAGCTCTTAAAAGAGAACAATTTTCTTTAGGTGCTGTGCCTCTTCATTACATTTTGCAAAGCACTGAAAGGCCAAGGTCCAGTGTTCTGAATTTGGCAATGAAAACCTCAATAAGGATCTCCACCAAGAACCAGCTCCATGGACTAAAGAAAAAGCAACTCTGAGACAGAGCATAAATTTGGTGGAGAGTATCCTACCACCAAATCAGATCACCTCGAATTGCAGGTTGTGCTCCAAGATTTGCCTGGTAAAGGTATAAAGCAGTGTCACTCTGGTACATCTTATCCCAGACATTGACTAAAAAGCCCCCACAGTGATTCTTCTTGGCTGAGACATTGAGTTCACAGGAATCAATTGTAAATGCTGGGCCTTCTATTTTGTTTTGTTTGGTAATTCAGTGTTTTGCTTCAATACCTGGGATTCTTAAACCATGTAAGAGAATATGGATATCAGGGAAACAACTCCTGTGGATTTATTTCCCACTTTTCTCGCCTAATCTGTGGAATTATTGGACATTTTGGTCAAAGGTGCCTTTGCCTTTGGCCAGGCAGTGTGGAGAGGAAAACATGCTGGTGGGCTTGTGCAGGACTTAACGACTATAGACCCATCCCACTGACCTCTGTGGTGATGAAGTCCTGTTCCACCTCAAATCCATCAACAACCCACTTCTGGACCCCTTGCAGTTTGCCTACAGAGCCACCAGGTCTGTAGACAAGGCGGTCAAAGTGGCCCTCCACTTCATCCTCCAACATCTGGACTCTTCAGGATCCTGTTTGTGGCCTGCAGTACTGTCATCCCAGTTCTCCTGCAGGACAAGCTCTGCCAGCTGAATGTACCTGGCTCCACCTGCAGGTGGATCACAGACTTCCTATCTGACAGGAAGCAGCATGTGAAGCTTGAAATACTTCTTTGACTCCCTGACCATCAGCACTGGTTCCCCTAAAGGCTGCATCCTTTCTCCACCCTCACTGGGCTCATTTCTGGTGGAGATGACACCGTCTACAGTTCGGTTCAATTCAGTTTTATATATATCAAATCATAACAAAAGTGATCTCAGGGCACTTTTCACACAGAGCAGGTCAAGACCATACTCTTTAATTTACAGAGACTCAATAATTCCCCCATGAGAAAGCACTTGGTGACAGCGGCAAGGCAAAATTCCCCTTTAACGGGAAGAAACCTCAAGCAGAACCGGGCTCTAGGTGGGCAGCCATCAACTTGAGAGAGAAAGGAAGGAAGGGGGAGATGGGGGAGAGAGACACAGAGAAGCATAATAACAATAATAACATCAATCAATAACTGATGGAATTACTTCAAATGATAATAATAATAGAGATATGACTAGTAAGAATATAATATAATAATACTATAATAACACAGTGGAAACCACTCATAGTGGTCATGGTTACAGTAATCAATCGCTTATATGTATCAAAAAGCTTGGGACAGAATCATTCCTATACAAATGGTGTGTAATATTTGCTTATAGTAATCAAGTAGTCTGCTTACAGTGTTCATTTTGGATCTTTTCATACATGAAAACATATAGAAAAAAATTAGAACTATGGCAATTCTATTTTCTTTTTACCTTACTCCCATAGTACATGTATGATGTGTATTTAGTGGCTGCAGCAACATCATCACGCATTGCATCACATCTCCACAGGGTTGTGCAGAGGTGCGGGGTGTGGTTGTGGACATGTTTATTTGTAACTGCCATGAAACAATCAGCAGATAACATTTTATTCCTCTCATTCACTTGCTTTCTTACTACCACTGCTTTCTCTCCTCATCCATCAGCAAAGCCTTACTTTACTTTTAATGTTATCAAATGTCCTACCCTCTTACCAGTAATGTTTTCGTCTTCCCTCATGGCAGGGTTGTACAGTGTTACAGGTTGCGTTTCTCCAAAAGTTGATTCTGGTTCAATTTTCTCGCTGCGGCACCCCTGCGGCACCCACCCTCACCGCCTAAATGCACAACGCACAACCCGTCTGCTGCCAGCTGGTGACCTGAGGCTGGTGCTGTGTGCACATTGAAATCATGACGGGAAAAAGGAAAGGAAAAAATCATATTCTCTCAGTGAAAAATGTAGTCTCGAGCCAAGATGCAGCAGCGAAACAAGCGTTTGAAACTGCCTTACTGTATTTTGAAACAGTCAGTAAAATTCAGTAAATAGCAAAGCTTCCCGTTTCATTACTTTATATTCATGCAATAAATATACAAATGTCAATTAGATGATAATCTGCATGAGAAATTAAGAAAAAGAAAAAAAAAAATAATAACCATCCGTTTATAGTGATCAATTTGACCTGGACAGAATTGATCACTATAAGTGGTTTCCACTGTAGCAATAATAGCCAGATAAGGTGTCAAGGTAGGACACCCACAGGGCCATGCCACCGTCCCTACACCATACCCACGGCCATGGCCCACAATTCAGATTCTGGATTTTCCTGTGAGACGAGAGAGCACAAAAACGGGGAAGAAGCAAAGTTAGTAATATGCATTGATGGTACATGAATGCATACAGATGCAGAGAAAGAGGAGAAGAGAGGAGCTCAGTGCATCATGGGAAGTCCCCTGGCAGTCTAGGCCTATAGCAGCATAACTAAGGGCTAATCCAAGGCGAGTCTGGACAGCCCTGACTATAAGCTTTATCAAAAAGGAAAGTTTTAAGCCTACTATTAAATGTAGAGAGGGTGTCTGCCCCCTTGACCAAATCTGTAAGGTTGTTCTCCAGCAGAGGGGCCTGATAGCTGAAGGCTCTGCCTCATATTTTACTTTTGGAGACTGTAGGAACAACAAATAAACCTGCATTCTGGGAGTGCAGTGTTCTAGTGGGGTAATAGGGTACTATGAGCTCTTTAAGATATGATGGTGCCTGACCATTAACAGCTTTGTAGGTAAGGAGAAGGATTTTAAATTCAATTCTAGATTTTACTGGAAGCCAATGCAGCGAAGCTAAGATGGGAGAAATATGATCTCTTTTTCTAGTTTTTGTTAGTACACGTGCAGCTGCATTCTGGACCAGCTGGAGAGTCTTTAGAGACTTGATAGGGCAGCCTGATAATAATGAATTGCAATAATCCAGCCTGGAAGTAACAAATGCGTGGACTATTTTTTCTGCATCTTTATGAGACAAGATATGCCTGATTTTTGAAATATTACGTAGTGAAAAAAGGTAGTCTTTGAAATTTGTTTTATGTGGGAGTTAAAGGACATATCCTGAACAAAGATGACTCCCAGATTCCTTACAGTGGTGCTGGAGGTCAGGGTAATGCCATCTAGAGTAGCTATATCATAAATTAATGTGTTTCTAAGGTGTTTAGGGCCAAGCACAATAACTTCAGTTTTGTCATCCAGGTCTTTTGGTTCTTAATGCATGCTTGGGGTTTCGTTAACTGATTATTTTCATCTGGCTTCATTGATAAATATAATTGGGTATCATCGGCATAACAATGAAAATATATATAGAGAGAGAAAGGGAAGATTAGATATAGGCCTATAGTTGGCTAAAATGTCTGAATCAATAGTTTGCTTCTTAAGAAGTTTAATTACAGCTACTTTAAAGGACTGTGTTACATAGCCTGTTACTAAAGACAGATTGATCATATCTAGTAAAGAAGTGCTAACTAAGGGTAAGACTTCCTTAAGCAGCCTAGTTGGGATGGGGTCTAAGAGACAGGTTGATGGTTTAGATGAAGAGATCATTGAAGTTAGTACAGGAAAGTCAATCGGAGAAAAACAGTATAAATATATATCAGGTTTTACAGCTGTTTCTAAGGCTCCTGTGTTTGGGGATCACTGCCTGTTGAGCATGAGGTTTTTTGTAATAGTTAGAATTTTATCACTAAAGAAGCTCATAAAGTTGTTGAGTAATAAGCGGTTCTGGCATTACGGAGGGCCTTCCTATATGTTTCAAGACTATCCTGCCAGACTAAGTGAGATTCTTCTAGTTCGGTGGAACGCCAAATCCTTTAAAATTTTTGTGATGTTTGCTTTATTTTGCAGGTTTAGGAGTTACACCACAGGACTAACCTCTTATGTTTTATTATTTTCCTTTTTAAGGGGTGATGGAGTTAAGTGCTATTTGCAATGAGCCTAAATGAGACTAAAATTAGCATAAGAGTCCTCTGTAGTATTGAGACGTGGCACTGAGTTCAATACTGATAGAATTACTTCCTTAAATTTAGCCACAACACTATCAGATGGACATCTAGTGAAGTCATTTTTGTCTAATGGCGTGCAGTCATTTGGGGCGGCTGTGGCTCAGGAGGTAGAGCGGGTCGTCCACTAATTGGAAGATTGGCGGTTCGATTCCCGGCTCCTCCAGTCCGCATGTCAATGTGTCCTTGGGCAAGATACTTAACCCCTAATTGTGCCTGATGGCTGTGCCATCAGCGTGTGAATAATTAGATCTCCTCTGATAGGCTGGTTGGGACCTTGCATGGTAGCCATTCAGCTTATGACTGTGTGTGATTGATGTAGTGTAAAAGTGCTTTGAGTGGTTGGAAGACTAGAAAGGCGCTATGCAAGTACAGTCCATTTACCATTTAGTCCAGTTATAGGAATTCAAAGGTTATCAAGTAATAGTCTGATAAAATAGGACTTTGTGGAAAAACTATTAAATGTTTAATTTCGATGCCAGAACAAGATCAAGGGTGTGATTAAGACAGTGAGTGGGTTTATTTACACTCGAGAGAAGCCAATTGAGTCTAATATTGAGATAAACACAGTGCTAAGACTATCATCATCAACATCCATATGAATATTGAAATCACCTACTATAATTACTTTATCTGTGCTAAGGACTAAGTTTGATAAAAACTCATAATTCTCAGAATTCAGATACTAATTCACAGTATGGGCCAGGAGGACAATACACTATATCAAATAGAATTAGTGGTAAAGTTTTCCAGGTTAGGTGAGAGATATTAAGAACAAGGCTTTCAAATGAGTTATATTTAAATTTAGGTCTAGGGTTGATTATTAGGCATGAGTTGAAAATGTGTCCAGGAATGTGAGTATTAATGTGAGTATTAATATGACTGGGGGGAGTGGATTCATTTAGGCTGACTTATTCTTCATGACACAGCCAGGTTTCAGTGAGACAAAATAAATAAATATGATAATCTGAGATCGTTTGCTAATGTGGTTTTAGATGACAGAGATCTAATGTTTAAGAGTCCACATTTAATTCTCCTATTTTGCTGTACTATTGCAGTTGTGACGCCCACTAAAGTGTGATCATATTTTGGTAAATGAAATTGTTTGGTTTAGTGTGTTTGAAAGAGAATCAGCATTTTATTTTTATACTGTCTTTTCTTTCTTTTTTTTTTTTTTTAAAAAGGAATAATCTAGTTTTAAATCAAAATAATTGGTCTGCTACAGCAGTTTTTCAAAAACAAGTGGCAGTGCGAGACTGTGGTTTGCCCCAGTGACTGTAGTCAGGAGCATGCACAGCTTCTCCTCACAACTGAGGACGATTCAGCAGCAGCAAGCCACGTCTCTCTGTCTCATGTTTCTGTCCTGTCCTATTTCAGGTTAGTAATATGTCAAAAACTCAGAAATTGCTGTAATTCATCAGCTAATGCTAAGAGATAATTTCAGTTTAAGTATGAGAGAAAAACAGGTGGTGAAAGAGTTTGTTTGTCTTGCTTTTATGAGGGTAGCAACCACTGACTGACTTTCTGTTGATTAATTTTAGTTTGTAACATTAGCGAATGGCTACACGTCTCCACTATTTTGGTTAATTTTTCATACTGGTTGACTCCATAAATGATTTGTCTCGTTTAAGGTCTATAATATTTTTAAACTGTGTTAAAAACTGTATTGGAAATGGTTTTTTGTGTATAAATTTGATGTTCAGATGTTCAGTTATTAGTACTGTTATGTCTTAATCAGGTGGATTGGTGTGGACAAAACAACTTGGAGCTTGATGCTCTGAAGACAGTGTAGATGGTTCTGGATATCAGAAAGAGCCCAGCCCTCCCCGTCCCCATCGCCCTGTGTGACTCTTTAGTCAACACAGTGGACTCCTTCCGCTTCAGATGAAACATCATCACCCAGGACCTCAAGTGGGAGCAGAACATCAGCAGCCTCGCCAAGAAAGCTCAGCAAAGGATGTACTTCCTGCGGCAGCTGAAGAAATTCAGCTTGACAAAGGCAATGATGGAGCAACTCCCAAGGACAAGGTCAAACTCCAATGTATCATCCACTGTGCTGAGAAGGTGATCAGCTGCATCCTGCCATCCCTCCAGGACCTGTATGCCTCCAGGACCCTGATGCAAGCAGGAAAGATCATAGTTTATGTCTGGGCTCCCACCCCAGACATAAACTAAACTTTTTTAAAACACTCTCCTCTGACAAGAGGCTGAGGTCTTAATAGACCTCAGCTTCTTGACAAGAAGACCTCACATGACAAGAAAAAAAATTCCTGACTGCAGCTAGTCTCATCAGCAAGGCATGGGACCCCCACTGACATAGATTCTATCCCACCCCTGGACACTACACATTATATTAATATAAAAATGTCATAATTTCTTCATCTGTGAACCCATCACATACAACATGGTGTGTTACATTAACACATTTCTTTATATTATTACATTTGCACATGACTGTTTATAGTGTGAACATTTGCACAATCCCGGTCAATATCTTGTGCAATATCTTTTAAACTCAAACAGCTCTTTTCACTCACTTAGAATATTTTACTTACATTTGCATTTTGTCATTTTGCAGAAGCTTTTATCCAAATAGACTTACAAGCGAGGCAAGACAATCAAGCGTTAGAGGTTGGTTCAAACTCTCAAGTAGCTGACTAGGTACAAGTGAGAGTACTAGACAGAAGTTTTTTTTTTTTTTTTTTTTTTTCTAATTATTACCGTAAGAAACAACTGAGAGTAGACAAGTCCATAAGGAATACCATAAACAAAAAGAAAGTCGTGCAACAATCAACATTGAGAAGTTCACAGAAGAGCTGAGTTTTCAGGCGTTTCTTGAATGCACCATGGGAGTCAGCAGACTGTATGGACCTGGGTAGCTCATTCCACATTGCAGAACCACAAACAAGAAGAGTCTGGATCGTGACTTGGTACCAGGCAGTGATAGTATTACCAGGCATCATTCATTTGTGGCAGGAGTGGATGGGAGGGGACATAAGGCCTAATGTGTGACTCAATGTAGGAGGGTGCCATTGCATTGGTCACCTTGAAGGCAAGCATCAAAGCTTTGGACTTGATGCAAGCTGCCACCAGGAGCCAGTGGAGGGAGATGAATAACGGTGTGACATGAGCTTGTTTAGGTTGGTTGAACACAAGATGTGCCACTGCTTTCTGAATACTCTGCAGTGTTTTAAAAGTGCATTCTGGAAAGCAGCAGATAGGTCAAGCAGGATGAGAACTGATGACTTATTTTCCACTCTCACTGATCTCCAGAGCTGCATAGTCTAGAACTGCCAACAGAGCCGTCTCAGTAGAGTGACCACTCTTGAAGCCAGACTGGTTGGGATCAAGCAAGTTGTTCTGAAAATGAGAGACTTGGGTAAGTACAGCATGTTCAAGTGTTTTAGATAAAAAAGAAACTGGTCTCTAGTTTAAAGTTTGTTTAAACCATTTATGATCTTGGTAGTAGTTGCCTTACCTTGTGTTTTTGATTGTTACGCACCACAACACCAAAGCAAATTTCTTGTATGTGCAAACCTACTTGGTAATAAACCTGTTTCTGATTTCTGGAGATAAGAATGGCAAGGTAAGAAGGGACTAAATGCTTTCTATCACCTATCACAGAGACTGGTCTTCTCCCACCAGAGATATAGAACTTCAATTCTTTTCACAACATTTAAGAGTGTCAGGGAAAGTTCTGTCATAGTTATATTAAAACTACTGCAAGTTGAAATAGTGACACCTAGTAGCTGTTATGGGTATGCTGATGTACAGTATGTCTAAATGGGAGTGGGAGCACATGCAGTCCACTTAGCAACTTACTAGATTTGCCAACTTTTAAGATCCCCTTAGCTACTTTTTTCCCAAAAAAGCAACAAATCTAGCGACTTTCTGGACACACCATAATTCCTCTCCTTGAAATGAGTTGCAGCAGCACCAAACATTGGCCAGACAGAGATGTGAATGAGCTGCGAATGTGCATACCAAGACCAATCACTTATTCGCATTGTTAGGCTACCTTCTCCTTTGTTTTTATTCTGAATGATTGACCTTAATCTTGACTATTTAAGTTAGTTTTTTTTACAGTTTATGATAGTGAGTTTACTCCAGTGTGTTTTTTCCAGTTTGACTCTTTACTTTTATTTTTTAAATATATGATATATATGATATGCAAATTAGTACGCGATACCATCTACCAACATCCAGCAACTTTACGAGCAAGCTTTACCTACTTTCAACTGAAAATAGTTGGCAACGCTGAGCACAGTCTGAGGAAGATCTTACAGATCAAAATGTTGCCTCAAAAAAAAAAAAAGAAAAAGAAAAACAAGAATGAAATTGGGAGCTTAACAGTGTGCAGACCTTGCCCTTTTGTACCCAACACTGAGCACATGCCATGGAGAGCAGCTTTGTTCAGTATTTCACTTCATCTGTGTAAAGCGACATCTGCATACATCTTATACCTTTTGTCATTTTGTATTTATTCTTCATTTATAGTTTTGGTCAAGATGTCAAATTTGTTAGCTTTGTAAGAAAGATGTTTACCAGACCATATTTCCTTGTGTTTTTCAGCCTAGTTTGGTAAACCAGGCTATTTTGGATTGGCCTATGGTTGTTTGTGAAAGTTTATATTTAACACATATATTAAACCCTTGATTCCACTGGACACAAATGCATTGTATTCCGGCTGTGACACGGTTTTGTTTCGTCCTCCACACAGCTTCATACCCCACTTGGAGTGTTTCAGAAGTGGAGCATTTTGCTCCGGCAGTGCCAGAGAGAAGAGAGCCATCCCTCTACCTGGAGAGTGGGCAAGGGACCAGGGCAGTTATGGCAGCAGTGGTGCCATAAAATCTTTTTCATAAAATTTTCCTCTTCCAAGATGAACCTCTCGTCATCCATGGTGACAAATATCCTCTAACTGGTTGACTTCTGGCCTGGTGGCACTGGTTATAACGTAATGTTGATGTAGTGATGTGATATATGATCGGAACTCTTCACAGGACTTTTATTTTGAAAATTGCATATTTTTAGCAGAGTGGAGCAGAGAGCCACTTCTAAGATGCTCTTGAAACATGCTGTGTCTGGTGGAATCACAAGCATTGACTAGAGTGGCCAGCTCTGGTGGCTGCGTTGCAGCCGGAACGTGACCAGGTGGAATCAAGTCGTTAAGCATATGAATCTCTGGACTATATTTTTGTTTTCTTTATAGTGTCACCCTTTCTTCTTGTTAATAAACCTGTTGGATACTACATAAATGCCTCCAGAGTCCTGATGAAGGAAAGGTGTTTAGCTGCCTGTCAACATATACACACCATGTGTGTTGAGAACAACACGGCTTTTCTTTAATGTCAGATAAACTTGTTTGTTTGTGGAGCACTTTAAACAAACTCCACCTCCATGCCATTAGCTAATTAGTTTCCTGTGCTACAGTCATTCTCAAATTGGTCTCAACCTCAGCCCCCAGTTGAATTCAAAAATAGTTTGGATTTTTAGCCTTGGGAGCTTCTCCTGGGAGCCACTCTGACAGGCCTGACCTCAACTGACCCTGCCTGTGATTACCATCCAGTAGGAGGAGGCCCTGGAAACCTGAGAGCACACTGGATTTTGAAAAAGATGGGTTTGATTGGTTTGGGAGGTGCTGAATTTTATGTGGATTGTTTTAACGGAGAATCACAGTATTGCAATAAGATAATATTTCTGCATTTGAAACTCATTTGTTTTGTTTGCATTTCAAACCCCCTTCATTTGTTAACGTAAAGCTATGTAACTTTGCAAAGAAGAAATAACATTCTTTCTCTTAAAAATTGAAAGTGGAACTCTAAAGCTATAAAAGTGGCTAATTAATCTCACTACAACTAAGGGTCAAGGGCCAACACAGGTCAAGAAACACAAGTGGTTAGATACTGGATTAGTTGTATCTAGGTGTACCTAATAAACTGGCAAATCAGTGTATGTTATACTATGTACTTATATGAATATATATAACATTTATTATATACTTATATACATTACATCATTATGTATATTGCACTTGTCATTCATACCTATAGCATATATATATCATATCATTCATACATCATGGCTGCGGGAGTTGCACCACTGGAGTATTTGCACAATTCACTTCTGTAGTCTGAGATGTTGTAATGGCTATACAGTATGTACAGAGCTTTTTAATGTTGACTCTCTGGTTTCTTTAATTGCTTATTTTATTTAATATTTTTATTTTTTCAAAGTGATTTTCCCCTCGGGGATCAATATTTTATCTCATCTCATCTTAAGTAAAGTAGGTCAATGTTGAGGCAGGAAGTGGGTCTGTAAACTGGAGACTGTCCTCCCAAGAAAAATGACACAATAGGTCGTAATGTGATAAAAACGATTTGTAGTTATGTTTGAGTGACATCTAGTGTCTAGTCTAGTCTATCCGGGGGGACTGTTTGCAACCTGTCTGATCATCTGATTGCTCGTGTTTCTTGAACCATCTGACCTAGACCTCAGCTATGAATTTAGTGATTATGTTGACCAAATTGGCAAAACTAAAACCCATGTTGTGATAATGTGGAAATATCCTTGATATTTATGATATACATGTACAGTACCAGTCAAATGTTTGGACACACCTTCTCATTCACTTGAATGACAAAGTGTGTCTCATCATACTTTCCACCAAATTTTAATTAAATTAGAAATTAATTCCCTGAGTTGAATTTGAGCCCTGTGCTTTGTCCAGCCCTTTCTTTCCTGCATCAAATATCAACCCTGTGTTTAGCCGAGATTAAAGTAAGAGTGATACATTGTAACGCACTTTGCAAAGCACAATTAGAGAGATGTAATTTGCCAGCTGCACTAATCCATCATAGGGGTATGTACTGTCAGCCTGGGCTACATCAGGGGCTGCAGCATTTCGCCCAAATCTCTCCCACTCTGCTCATTGATTTGCGCTTATTACCCACTCCAGAGTCACTTTGGGGATATGTAAACAACTTAACAGCGGGCATGTTCCGGTGCTGTGTAGGATGACTGATTATACTTGACTGACTTTCATGCAGTGCACAGGGGCCACAGTCCGCCTGAACCCCTCCTCCCCTCCGGTGGACCCTGCAATCTCCCTCCTTCCCTCCTCAACATGAAGGAAGTGGGACTCACTAAAAGTGTGGTAGCCATTTTCCGCATTAACACTCTGACCCCCATGCTCATTGTTGGTTCTGATGTTAATCAGGTTTACAGGCCAAGGAGAGAAACAGGAGAAGGGGGGGGGGGGGGGGGATTTTTGGGTGTGGGGTCCAGGAGTGTTGACTCTGGTAGTTCATGGAGGTCTACACAGTCACTTAGCGAGAAGATTTCATCATGATTCACAGTTCTGTGGTTAGATGAAACAGTGAAGGGTGAAATATTGAGATGCTGGCTGATTCCCCTGAACTTTGTGTCGACTCCCTCATTGCTGCTCTGCCCGGCTCTGTTTATAGCTCCTCAAAGCTTGGTTGTTTTGGCACAATGGTTTACCAGCAATGAATTATAATCTCCTTCATTTTCTCTCTGGATCTCCACTTACTGTGTTTTAAACTTGGTCATATAATCAGTGCACTGTGTATCCGTCAGATTTTGACAGTTTCCATCTCCTGCAATAGAAATTGTAGCCATCAGGTTGATGTCACATTTCTACCTTCATACAAGACTGAGGATTACATGTCACACTGACCCGTCCTGAAAGAGTAAAGCTGGTCTGTGATGCTGTGTGACAGAGATGCACTCACTAGTCTTCCTATGACAGTACTGTTGTTAACACACACAGTGATTCTAAGAAATAGAAGTTTAGCAAACTTGTTACCTCAGTCATGATAAAAAATAAAAAAAAAACTTCTTGTTCTGGAGCTGCATTGATATATTTTTGAACCACTTAGGGACAGAAGTCTGACCCTTTAAAATGGGTTGTGTAACAGTTGTGTATTACACGTCCAGCAGACACAGAGCAACATTAGCATGCATTTGGAGTTGTATTTCTGTCAACTGACAGATTTAAGGCCAACATTCACTTAGACTTAAAACTTTAACATACTTCTACGTGCTGCACACAAGCAAACATGCATGGTTGTTTCTTTTACACTAGACACATTTGTTGCATCTTCTAAGAAACTTAATTGATCATCAGGGTGAATTGTCATTTCATCCCTGACATATCCATCCCTCTGATATCATTTTCAGTGTACACTGAGCCTATGGCAGAGGTTGCTATTTTTCATGGATGTAGTTATACATGATGTTCCTATTCGCTAATATGTCCTACTTGGCTCTTTTTAAAACTGGGCAAACAGCCACCAGTGAGCACAGCACAAAACCTATTTGAATGACTGAAGAAGACAGAGATTTAGAGGTGAGCTAAAAAGGCTACAAAAAACCTTTGTAGAGCTGAGGGGAACTGTAGAGTTGGTGATAATTCTCTGTGGATTCATCACTACGAGTGACTCCTGTCACACATACATATGACCCACCCATCAATCAATCCATCAATCCATCCATCCAAACCAAACCAAACCACCTCAGCTAGCTCCTTTTGATGTGAAGGAGCAGCAGCTCTACTCTGAGCTCCCACCAGATGTATGAGCTCCTCACCCTATCTCTAAAGCTGAACCCAGACACTCTCTGGAGGAAAATCATTTCGGCTGCTTGTATCTGCAATCTCATTCTTTCAGTCACTATCAAAAGCTCATGACCATAGGTGAGGGTTGGGATGTAGACTGAGTGGTAAATTGAGAGCTTTGCCTTCTGGCTCAGCTCTTTCTTTGCCACAATGGTCCAATAGAATGCCTGCATTACTGCTGATGCTGCACCAATCCGCCTGTCAACCTCATGCTCCATCTTACCCTCACTTGTGAACAAGATTCCAAGATACTTGAATTCTTTCACTTAGGTCAGTAACTCACTTCCAACCCAGAGGGAGCAGTCCACCTTTTTCTGGCAGAGCACCATGGCCTCAGATTTGGAGGTGCTGACACAGATTTGGAGGTGCTGACACATGTAACACTAAAGAGGTGTGCCAGTCATGACAGCCCAACAATATCCAGAACCTTCAGCATCTCAGGGCAAATCTCATCCACACCTGGTGCCTTGCCACTGAGGAGCTTTTTGACTACCTCAATGACCTCTACCAGGGATATGAGTGAGGCTTCTCCCAAGTTGTCCAACTCTGCCTCTTCCATAGAGAGCATGTTGGTTGGGTTTAGGAGATCCTCAGAGTGTTCCTTCCACAGCCCAACAACATCCCCAGTCAAGGTCAACAGTTCTCCACCCCTGCTGAAAGCAGCCTGAGCTAAGCCCTGCTTTCCCTTCCTGACTTGCCTGATTATTTGACAGAACTACTCCCACACTGGGTATTTGCTTCAGCAACCACCTGAGCCAGCCCCACAACTGAGGTCCTGAACATGGCCCACTTGGAATCCGTGTCACCAACCTCCCTGGGGATGCAGGAGAAATTGAAGACCTCATGGACAGGGGCTTCCGCCAGACATTCCCAGTCCACCTTCATTACTCATTTGGGTCTTCCAGGTCAGTCCGGCAGCCTCCCCCACCACCTGATCCAACTCACCACCAGGTAGTGATTACTTGACAGCTCTGCTTCTCTCTTTACCAAGTATCCAAGTACGAGTGTCCAAGACATGCGGCCACTGAGCTGATGACACCTCTACAATGTTGATCATTGATCTTCGGCTTAAGGTGTTCTGGTACCAGGTACACTTATGAACAACCTTATGATCAAACATGATATTTATTATGACCAGTCCATGTTATTTCCCCCCACCGCCCACGTGAGCATTGAAGTCCCCCAGTAGAACTATGGATTTGCCTGGCCACGCCCCATCCAGGGCCCCACCCAGAGACCACCCTGAGACTCCAAGAAGGCCGGATACTCTGAACTGCTGTTTGGTGCATACAGACAGTTAGAGGCTTCCTCCCAGCAACATGTAGTCACAAGGAGGCAACCCTCTTGTTCTGTGGGAAGAACTCCAACATTGCAGGACTCATCAAGGGACTCCTGAGTATCCCCACATCTGTCTGGCCCCTCTCAACCTGGGCAACTCTGGAAAAGAAGAGAGTCCAGCCCTGCTCCAGGAGTTTGGTCCCAGAACCAGTGCTGTCCATAGAGGTGAGTGCATCTATATCTAGTCACTACCGCTCCACCTCCCACTCTAAATTTGTCTCCTTCCCCATCAGGGAGTTGACATTCCACATCCCTAGAACCAGTTTGTGATGCCTGGGATCAGCATCCAGGTCCCCGCCAATTGCTGCCGCCTGTTTGGGCAATGTATCCGACTCCAGTCTTTATCTCTGCAGGGGATGGGCCCACAGGGCGGTGACTCCATCATATTTCCTTGGGCTGTGCCTGACCAGTCTCCATCGGTCAAGGCCTGACTACCAGACGATCGCTGGCAAGCTCCCCTCCCAGGCCTGGCTCCAGGAGGGTGCTCCAGTCTCCCTCCTCCAAGTGAGGTTCCCACACTCCTGAAATGCAGCTTCATTGAGGTTGGTGAATAGTTCTTGGTGTGGACACTTACCTGTGACCAATTTGCCCTGTGTGACCCGACCAAGGGCTATTGCCCCTGACAACATAGCTCTCAGGGTCACAGGGACACTCAAACCCCTCTACCACAATAAAGTATGGTTCTCAGAGGAGTACGGCCCATTTAATACATATTTGTATGACCCATTTAATGCATATTCATTTGATTACAGCAGCTTTAAGGAGTGTATGGAAGCGGAAAGTGCTGTGGTTGTTATTTTTTTAGGCTTGTTACCTTGACATCACAACTTAATTATCTCTTTATATGAAGATAAACAAATGGTGGTTGTAAAAGTAATATCCAGTGTAAGCTTTAGGGATGTGCAGAGAGCCCAGTATTTGTATCTGTATTTGTTGAGGCAGCAAAATTATTTGTATTTGTATTTGAATAAAAGACTAAAACTTTACTCATCGCCTCATTGCAGGCAGACCTCTGCCTATTTATACACCCATAACACAGAGACAGCACACCATCTAACATATAGGGAAGAACTTCAAAGGCAATTATTGCTTTGCACTTTTCATTTATTGCTTATTTTTTATAGCCTAACTTTGTGGAAAGGAGAAGTGGAACAACAGGTTATGGAGGGTCCCTTGTAAGCACTTTGCGTGTGTCAGTAGCTCAGCTTTAGGTCCTTTTGGGGCCCCTCTTTGTCTTTGTGATAACGAGACAGATCACCAGAAAACAGAAAACAAAAATCTAGATACCATAATGAAACTATTGTTGTAAGTTACATATAAGTTATCTGGATTAAGAAATATGAATATTATCACCATTTATCTTAATTTTGAAATAAGATAAAGTTGTGATCTAAAGACTGGTCGAAAATAATTATTAGCAACTAACTCAGCCTAATGGTTTCTGTCACAGGTTTCATTTCTGTAGTTTCCATTACCTGAACCCATATCCAAATTTTACTTCAAATTTGGTTTTTAAATATTCCTGCAAATTTTGAAACCACTTTAGGTCTTTCAATGACTGATTATTTGCTTCATTCTCCATGCATCATATATATCTGAGGGATATTAACATTCACAGGCGACCGAAGAAGGTTTGAGTTTGAGCTCTGACTCTCTCAATCAGCCACTTTTCACAATGAGCACAATAATCACAGAAGACTTCTCTTTAAATGTATAACAGTGTTTGTTAAACAATAGCAAAATTAACAAAGTTAGCCAATGCTTTGATCAATAAATCACTATCCTAAAATCTAATTCTACCTAAGCAATAACAACAGCTATACACAGTGAAAACACATGCAAGCGGGAGTGTGCATGTGTGTGTATGGGAGTGTAGATGGGTAGGTGTGTCTCTCTGTGGGCAAGATGGTGGATGTGATCTCAGAAGATGACGTCCCCCGCAACATTCAAAATGGTGGATGTGATCGTGTGAGATGAAGTCACGTGAGAATCAAAATGCGGACGTAACAACATGAGGAAGTCACATTTTGTGAGAACCAAATGGCGGATGTGACTGCAGTGTTATAGTTAAACAATAGCAAGATGGCACCGACTGGTGGTCTGTAACTCACATTGTCTGACTTTCGATCGACAAACAACTTACTTTCTCACTCATGGTGGCACAAACACACTAGTCTCTAGTGGGACAAACACAAAACAGTCTAGCGTGGTGAACACAACTGAACAGGCAGCAAACTTTAACTACTCCTCAGAGTATAGCAGAACAAAGGGACTCATTTCACAACAAACAACACTGAAGCTGAAAACACTTTCATAACCTATCTCTGCCCAGACTTAAGCCTGTGTCCTTAAGTGCCTTGTGTCACTTAAGGAAGCGAGTAGAGTATGTTTCAGTCTATCTTTGGGTCGGCTTGGTTCTTTGGCTCTGACGCTGATGGAGCCATCCTTGTGCTCTGTCCGTGGGTTTTACAGCAAGCTGATCCTTGGCAGCATGGCAGAGAAAACAGTGAAGTCAGCTTAGCTGAGGAGGAACAGGGCATAAAAGTTATCCATGTCTTTGTGCAGAAATCCTTTTCTCCCTTCTGCAGGCAGTGAGAGCACTACGTTGCAGCAGCAGCAGTCTCTCTTGGACCTGGTGATTGTGTTTGGGAGAACATGGGTGAAATCTTGTCTCATCCAGCGGATGAGGGGAATTACACGTGCATGGGGTTACCTCTTTCAGAAAACTGGCACATGGAGAAAGTAAAGCTTCATCCAGCACATTTACAATGGAAATGCAAAGGATGTGTGTAGCTGGTGGCCTCAGTGACATCATGGCTGTGTTGCCTTGACTCCCAATGGTGTTAGTGCATCTCTGCCAATGAGAGATTTTGGTTTGGAGTTTGGGGCTTCCCACAGATTTCACACCAAGGTGCAAACTGAGAAAAGCATGATGGGAGATGGAGTCTGTGAGAGGTTGTTAAGGAGAGGTGTTAAAAGACAAAGGAAGCCTCGTGGTCAGGCTTAAGAGTTTACATGTAGGCCTGCCTTTGTCTGACTCCATGGTTGAGGCCCAGCAGAGTTTATAAAAAGTGAGGAAAAACAAAGCATCACCATGTAACAATACATTTTTTACAAGTTGTTTTAACAACTTGTTTATTGAATTATACCTTGTTCACTTAATTAGATTTTTACAATTGCTGATTTTTGTTTGGAGCAACGCCTCTGATTTCCCTTTACTAATATATTATAGGAACAGTAAATATTGTAATCAATTCACATAGTATAAAACTCATTAATAGATTAAATAAAACAATAGGGAGAAGAACTTAACACTGAGCTTCCTTATGATGTTTGGCAGGAAACGTCATTACTTCATTATGTTCAATTTGTTTAAGAGACTTATTTGATTTAAGATGATTTCAGATGTGATTGCAAGTAAATGACAGCTACCCATTCACATTGTTCTGGTCTAAGTTTACCTATCAATAAAAATGATCTTGAAACACAGCTTTGTTTTTACAGCAGTGTTAATTGCATTGAAATAACAAGAATATTATGGCATCAAGACTTTCTTCAATAGATACTGTAAATATAAATTCTCCAACATCTGTGGCAGCCAGTGGATTAAAGAATTTACACTTGAGAAAATCAGACATGAAACAAGGTGTGATTCATAGCAGTTTCATACAATGCAAGATTCTGATGTTGGAAAATATATTTTTATAAAATATGTTTATATAAAATATATTTTATGACAGCAAACAATTAAAAAACATCCTTGAATTTAAATGAGAAATAGAAAGAATTTGGTCAATAGTGGATTAAAAGCAGTCCTCAGAATTTGCTGAGGTTGTCCAGACAAATGACTACTGAAAAATCTCCCAGTGAGGGCTAAAATATTTTTGGTAATGTGTTTATATCATTTGTTGTGGCTTCAGTAGCTGCACAAATACATTCCTCTAAAATTGGTGCCTGGAGTATTTTATGAGCATCCCTCATTAAATTTGGAGTAAAATTAAATCTAAATGGAGTTCAGTGAAACTGATGTATTTCTCTCTAAAGAGTCATTTCATGGTTCATCACTGCAATACATGCAAAAACATGGTGCACCAACGGTGCTGGGGTTAAAGGTCTCATTCTCATTGGAGACATCCATACTAAAAATATGTGCACTCATAATACTGAGATATGCTCTGGATAAAAGGGACCAAAATTACTTATCAACGTGTAGCCTATCAGAGAACTCACTCATTCACTTCACCTCACTGCTCTGTGTTGCTCTCTTGGCTGGAGAACAAGGCTTTTTGGCCTGAAAAGTGTTGCAATGCAGGCCCCTCACTCATTGCACTGTCCTTCATGACTGAGCAGTAAAATACCAGGCGGTCGTGGGGAACTGGGAGTGTGTTGAAATTCCACGGGAGGGGGGTTCAGCACACGGCCAAGATATCAATGAGTCATCGCTATTGATTAACAACCCTATCAACCCCGGCAGATATATGATGATCATTTTACGCTGTGAGCCAATAAAAACCTTACTAACTGTATCTTTAAAAGAATAAGTGGCAATTCAATAGTATCATAACAACAAACCCAACCACAGCTGTGGGAAAATAATACAGCCAATAGCCATTATAAAGGCAAAGGAGTGACAATTAGTTAATTTAGCAGAATGTGCACATTGTATATGTTTACTGTTAAAATAATACCTACACATATTGTATGCTATGTCACCATGACTCATGCTACACCTGTAATTTCACTGTTTCCCTCCAGTCCAAGTTCAACAGCTCATGTTTTTGCAGCTTGTCTTAATTTGATAGATGATGTACCAGTGGAGCAGACTGGTTCACTTTACATGGAGGTAAACACTGTTTCTCTCCACTATCACAGGAGGAAACAGATTGTGAGCATGACTAAATGGGAAGGTAATAAGAACAGGACAGGCAGGCAATCCCTCATTTACTGTGATGCACAATAAGGAGATGAAATGTGAAAACATCTGAACTTGATCTTTGTGCTGCCACTAACATAATACGCTCCCTGCTTCAGCATTGGTAAAGGTCTGCCACACAATCCAAAGGACAGCAGGACAACAAGAACCAGAAATATTGTGAAGGCAATCAGTGATTAAATACTTCATATACCAGAATTCTTCAGTGGTGGAAAGTAACTAAGGACATTTACTCAAGTACTTCTTCTACTCAAGAACTTAAGTAAGTAAGTATACCTTTGAGGTACTTGTACTTTAATTGAGTATTTCCTTTTTGTGCTACTTTATACTTCTACTCCTCTACATTTCAGAGGGAAATATTGTACTTACTACTCTACTACATTTATTCAACAGCTTTAATTACTTTTCAGATGAAGATTTGTCACAATGGATAATATAATGAGCTTTTGAAATACAACACACTGTTAAAGATGAAAGCAGTGGTTTCCAACCTCTTTGACTTTTGACGTCTTACAAAAATAAGTGTGTAGTCAAAGTCATATTTCAGATGTCTATGAGTTGTTAACAGTTCCACCAAATAGTGATTTTTTCCCTCTAAACTTCTCACATGGTTTCATTCCAATAAATACTCAAATGATACAATATTTCACCAAAAATCAAAGGTTAGGGAAAAAGTCCAAAAAACGAAAACAGATTTGTGTATCAAAACTTGTTAAAAACTGTTTTCTCTTCTTTCCTCTCCCATTAATCATCTCACGACCCCTCAGATTTATCTGGTGACCCTTTGGAGGGGCCCGACCTCTTGGTTGGGAACCACTGAACTAAACTAGCTTACTGTATATAAAGTAGTTCAAACTAGCTCCACCTCCAGCAGCTACAGTACATGATGCTTACAGACTGATGCTTCAGTATTAATAATCTAATGATGTCATATATAATCATATATCAGTCAGAGGGACCAAACCACTACTTTTACTGCAATATCTTAACTACATCAAGCTTCTAATACTTATGTACTTTTACTTAAGTAGGATTTTTCATGCAAGACTTTTACTTTGATAGAGTATTTTTACATTGCTGTATTGCAGTTAAGGATTATTACTGACACTTCAAGTGCTCTCACTTTCAGTTTCACTCATAATGTGGTTATATAATGTAAGTGTCTTCCTTTTTCAACCTGTGTGTTTCAACCTGTTCATGTTTCCTGACCGTTCTGACTTTTTTTTTTCTGATGTCACATTTATTGAATGGGACAGTGTGCAGTTTGAAACATTAAAGATGCACTGCACCAGAGTTAGCTTGAAGCTAATTTGCATCTGTAGTCCCCCACAATCAAAATCAGTACAGCACAACAACAAACAGTACAAAGAAAAAAAAACAAAAAACAAACAAAAAAACAAAAACAAAACAAAACAAACAAAAAAACTCCACACAGAACACACCATACAAAATACAAAGCTACACACAACAGCACATCACAGACACGCACAATATCATTTAGAAATTAATAATGAAAACTAGACTCAGTGGTGACACAGCTGATTGGTGTTTAGTAGATTTTTTTAATTTGGCCTTCAGTGTATTGATAGAACTACAGTTCTTCATATCATCAGGAAGGGCATTCCACTGAGTTGTGGCTTTCACAGAGAAAGCTGACTGCCCAAATGCAGTGCAACGAAATGGTATGGTACAATCTTGTATAGAGGATATTCTGGAGGATCTAATAGAACTTACTGAGCGAGTGTACACAAAGTCACATAATGGAGGAGGGGCCAAACCATTTAAAATTTTATAAACTAGGCACAAATTTGAGAATAATCTAAAATTGTCAAAGCTAAGTAAATTGTATTTCTCTAGTACCCTACAGTGATGGAAATGCATTGGCTTTTTGTCCAGAGTTTTTAGAGTTTGTTTGTATAAGGACTCAAGAGGTCTTATGGCTGTTTCTCCAGCCTGCCCCCAGCATGTGATGCAATGAGACATATGGGAAAGAATCATAGCATGCATAAATATCTTGGCTGCGTCCAAAAAGAGACAGTTTCTAATGTCTAAAATTTGCTAATTTTACTTTAAGAAACATGTTAAAAAACAGTTAAAACCAAAAATTTGGATCCAGTGTCATACCAAGATATTTAAAATCAGTAACTATGTCAATTTTTTCACCTTTGATGAGAATATCAGCATTAGGAGGTTGTACCATAGCCTTAGAGAAAAACATACTCTTTGTCTTGTTTACATTTAGACTCAGACATGATTGATCAAGCCAATGTGTGATCCTTTCCAATGCAATTGTTAGCTTAGCAGCAGCTAACTCAGCTGTTTTTGCATGTGTGTACACAACGGTGTCATCTGCATACATTTGTAATTCTGCATCATGACACTGTTGAGGGAGATCATTAATATATAGGCTAAATAATAGGGGACCTAACATTGACTCGTGTGGATCACCCATTGTGCACTTCTTGTTACTGGACAGTGTGTCACCAACTTTAACACATTGTCTCCTATTAGATAAATATGAAGACATCCATGCCAGTGCTCTAGATGAGAAGTTAAATTTAGAGAGTTTCGATATTAAAAGATCATGATTGACTGTGTTGAATGCTTTACGCAGATCTAAAAATACAGCACCGACTACTCCTCCTTTATCAAGTCTTGATTTAATTTGCTCTATTAAGTGCAAGGTAGCAGTTTCAGTGGAATGATTTGCTTTAAAGTCAAATTGCATACAATGTAGACCAAAAGGTTGTTGCTTGTATTAAGAAATGTTGTCAGTTGTTTAATGACAACTTTCTCAGCAACCTTTGAGAGTACTGGCAGTATACTTATTGGTCTGTAGTTACTGGCTTCAAGGCTGTCTCCAGATTTAAAAATAGGCATGACGATGGCACATTTCCAGTCATCACGAAAGGAGCTGTGTTTAAAAGACAAGTTAAGTAAATGAGCAATAGGGGGAGTTAAAATATCTTTGTGTGATTTGACAAACATAGTGTCAAATTGGAAAGCATCTCTACTTTTTAAGCTTTTTAAGGAACAGATGATTTTCTCTACCAGCTAGAAAATCTGACCTATAGCATCTATAGGAACAATATCCACTTTCCTTTTTGTAAATTTTTTTCCTAACTCATATACAGACTCAAGAAAAAATTATTAAAGACAGAAGCAACAGTAAGATGATCTTCAATTAACATTCCCTGTACTAAATTTTGGGTCCCTCCTTGTGAGATGATCGATGTTTTTCCAGATCAATTTACTGTTGTCTTTTGTCTCATTCAAAATATTGAGATAAAAACGAGATTTAGCTTCTCTTAGCTCTTGGATAACTTTAACCAACTTAAACCACACGTTCACATTTGATGTTGTCTCTCACATAAAGAAGCACCCCTCTTCCATCAGGTCTGTCTCTTCTGAAACATTGGTATCTGGGCACCGTGAACGGAGTTGTTTGTTTCAACCATATTTCGGTCAGACAGAGAAAGTCCAGATTTGAGTCAGACACATGATGAGTTAGCTGATTGCTCTTTGCAGTAATGTTTCTGATGTTAAAATGTCCACCGAATAGCCCCCTCAGTTTCAGCTTTGGGTCCCATAAGACTTTTGCATGATTGACAGTTTGGAAGGTTTTGAATAACCTCTGCCTCCTCAGCAGGTGTCAGCAGCAGGTTTTGTGAGAGAGACACTGGACCTATCAAGGTTTCCACAGCCCAGTAGAGAAAAGTTATTCATGGAGCCATCATGCCTGGTGTTAACAAAGTTTAGACTGTTAAAGGAAAAGCCCAGCTCAGAAAGCTGCTGCTCATCTGGAGTCCCAGACACACTCGGGCACAAATTAGCATCGAAGTTCTGCAGCACTCCAGGGGTCACTGGTCCAGGATTTAGCTGAACATCTCTGGAGAGCAGGATCAGCATGAAGATGAGACCTGCTATTCTCCAAAATGGGGTGGCAGATGACCGATCCACTGGATCGGTGATTCACTCTGGTACCTGGGCTTGTCCGTGCCACAGGACAGAGGAATAGATCGCAAAATATCCCAGTAAATTATGATCCAGTGTCATACCAAGATATTTAAAATCAGTAACTATGTCAATTTTTTCACCTTTGATGAGAATATCAGCATTAGGAGGTTGTACCATAGCCTTAGAGAAAAACATACTCTTTGTCTTGTTTACATTTAGACTCAGACATGATTGATCAAGCCAATGTGTGATCCTTTCCAATGCAATTGTTAGCTTAGCAGCAGCTAACTCAGCTGTTTTTGCATGTGTGTACACAACGGTGTCATCTGCATACATTTGTAATTCTGCATCATGACACTGTTGAGGGAGATCATTAATATATAGGCTAAATAATAGGGGACCTAACATTGACTCGTGTGGATCACCCATTGTGCACTTCTTGTTACTGGACAGTGTGTCACCAACTTTAACACATTGTCTCCTATTAGATAAATATGAAGACATCCATGCCAGTGCTCTAGATGAGAAGTTAAATTTAGAGAGTTTCGATATTAAAAGATCATGATTGACTGTGTTGAATGCTTTACGCAGATCTAAAAATACAGCACCGACTACTCCTCCTTTATCAAGTCTTGATTTAATTTGCTCTATTAAGTGCAAGGTAGCAGTTTCAGTGGAATGATTTGCTTTAAAGTCAAATTGCATACAATGTAGACCAAAATTGCTTGTATTAAGAAATGTTGTCAGTTGTTTAATAAAGTCCAGATTTGAGTCAGACACATGATGAGTTAGCTGATTGCTCTTTGCAGTAATGTTTCTGATGTTAAAATGTCCACCGAATAGCCCCCTCAGTTTCAGCTTTGGGTCCCATAAGACTTTTGCATGATTGACAGTTTGGAAGGTTTTGAATAACCTCTGCCTCCTCAGCAGGTGTCAGCAGCAGGTTTTGTGAGAGAGACACTGGACCTATCAAGGTTTCCACAGCCCAGTAGAGAAAAGTTATTCATGGAGCCATCATGCCTGGTGTTAACAAAGTTTAGACTGTTAAAGGAAAAGCCCAGCTCAGAAAGCTGCTGCTCATCTGGAGTCCCAGACACACTCGGGCACAAATTAGCATCGAAGTTCTGCAGCACTCCAGGGGTCACTGGTCCAGGATTTAGCTGAACATCTCTGGAGAGCAGGATCAGCATGAAGATGAGACCTGCTATTCTCCAAAATGGGGTGGCAGATGACCGATCCACTGGATCGGTGATTCACTCTGGTACCTGGGCTTGTCCGTGCCACAGGACAGAGGATTAGATCGCAAAATATCCCAGTAAATTATGATGAAAACTCACCGAAGGGGCGTCAACTGGCCATGAGCCAGCATTTGTCCCAAGCTCAATCACTTGGTGTCCCAGTTGTTTTCCATAAGTGTTGATTGCTCTTGTCAGACAGACACGTGCAGGCAATACAGCAATGAGTACCAACAGTAGTCTAAAAAGCACTCCATGAAACACAGCTCAGGTGTTTTTGCTGATGAAATACTGCTTTGAACTTAACGCAGGTTTTGACAGGCATGCTCTGTGTTATGATAAACTGCCTTGGAGGACAGTCCTATGTAGCAAGCCCATCCAGGATCCCAGTGGCCAGAGGGTAAGAGCTCCGCTTTAGCCCCTCAGCACCGGCCCGGTGCACCCGGAATCTCCCCTCGACCTCAGCGGGGAGAAAAGGCCATCATCCGGGCAGTTAGGAACCCCAGGAGATCCGTGTGGCCAGGACCATTTCCTTCGATGTTGAGATGGATGTACAGTTGATCTTACTTGATGTATAATCTGATGTTTATATTTGAAAACCTGGACTGACCTGGTAGCAGAGTGATTGACTCCCTGTCATATGCCATAGCTTCTTGAGTCCAGGGTGCACAGAGAGGCTCCAGCATGCATGGATTACATTACCAGCAAGGATCCTTTAAGTTTTCTTCTTGTTTTTTAAAAAAACAAACAAAAAAACAAACAAAAAACAAAACTCTTCTGTTAGCTCTTTGTTAGCATTGTTCCTACATCTCAGCAATTAACTAAAAAATAAGAACCAGGTAGTAATAAGGCAAATGATATGCTCAATCAATCAATCAATTTTTATTTATATAGTGCCAAATCACAACAAAAGTCATCTCAGGGCACTTTTCACATAGAGCAGGTCTAGACCGTACTCTTTAATTTACAGAGACCCAACAATTCCCCCATGAGCAAGCACTTGGCCACAGCGGTCAGGAAAAACTCCCCTTCAATGATAATAATAATAATAATAATAATAATAATAATAATAATAATAATAATAATAATGATAATAATAATAATAATAATAATAACAATAACGTTTATTTAGTATAGCACCTTTCAAAGAAATGAAATTCACAAAGTGCTTCACAGGAATAAGAGTTAAAAATAAGACCATAAGAACATACATAGATTAAAAACATATGCCACAAGTTAAAATTAACCTTAAAAAACAAAAAAACAAACAAACAAAAAAACACCACAGGCAGCAAGGTACCTCAAGTAGAAACACATGAACAAATGATCATTACACATCACACACTCCAATTACACAACTCAAAATGACACAAAAGCCAATTTAAAAAGATGGGTCTTCATTTTTTTTAAAAGCTTCTATAGAGACTGCTAACTGTATATGTACAGGAAGAGAGTTCCATAGTGTTGGGGCCACAAATGCAAAGGCACAATCACCTTTAGTTTTCAGCCGTGAGCGAGGGATAGCCAGTAGGTCCTGGTTGGATGTAAGTGACCTACTAGCAATGTAGGGATGGATAAAATCCATGATGTACTCAGGTGCCTGTCCATGCAGAGCCCTGTATGTAATAGCAAGAACCGTAAAATGAATCCTAAAATGGATGGGAAGCCAGTGCAAAAAACTTAAAATAGGAGTGATGTGAGTCATCCTGCTGGACCTGGTTAACAGCCTTGCAGCAACATTTTGGACCATTTGTAGCCAGTTCAGAGATGCTTTGCTGAGACAAGTGAAAATGGAATTACAATAGTCTAAACAGGGTGATATAAATGCATGAATGATCATTTCTAGTTCCGGTTGTGATACGATGGACTTGAGTTTAGCGATATTTCGTAGATGGAAAAAACATGTATGGGTCAGTGATTATATATGCTGATCAAAATGCATAGCCTGGTCAAATATGACACCAAGATTTCTTAAGTTTGACCTAACAGCTGATGAAAGGGACCCAATACTCTTAGCTACCTGGGGAGCTTTTATGTCAGAAGCAATAATGAAAACCTTTGTCTTGTCAGTATTAAGCTGCAAGTAGTTGTTTGACATCCAGTCCTTAATAGCAGTCAGACAGTTGTGCAGCACAGACGGTTTATCGGGGTTATCAGGCTTAAAAGATGCATAGAGCTGAATATCGTCAGTGTAACAATGACAGGAAACATCACTAAATTTGCTGATAACCTGACCTAGGGGGAACATATATAAAGCAAAGAGAATAGGACCCAAAACAGAACCTTGCGGCACACCACAGGAAAGAGAAGCAGTTTCGGACGTGTAAGGACCAGAGACACAGAAAAACTCCTATCTGTGAAGTAGGAGGAGAACCAATCCAGGGCGCTCCCTGAGACATCCACACATTGCCTGAGCCTTTCAGTCATTATTTTGTGATCCACAGTGTCAAAAGCTGTGCTAAGATCCAGCAGCACTAAAATGGAGCACTCACTCACATCTGAAGACATCAATATGTCATTGGAAACTCTGAGAAGAGCAGTTTCAGTGGAATGCTTCTGACGGAAACCTGATTGGAATTTATCAAAAATGTTGTGTGCAGTCAAGACAGCAGTGAACTGTTGGCAACAACCTTCTCTAAAATTTTTGAAATAAAAGGCAGCTTGGATATAGGCCTGTAGCTATTGGGACTGTATGGATCAAGGTTCATTTTTTTCAGGAGGGGCTGAACAACTGCATGTTTGAAGTAAGCAGGGACACAACCAGATTGCAGGGAGATGTTAATAATAGAAACCAGGCATGGCCCAATACACTCAAGTGCATTTCTGAGCATGGAAGTGGGTAAAATGTCAACAGGGGAGGAAGAGGATCTCATACTACTCACCAGATCTGTGAGTTCTTGCATGGAAATAAGAGAAAAACTGTCCAAAATTGATGGTCGAAAAGCATGAGTGGAGAGGGGAAGAAATGAGGGGATAATGCTAGCTCTGACACCTCTAATTTTACCAACAAAGAAGGAAAGAAAATTGCTGCAGTCCTTATTTGACCAGACAGGCACATCCGGAGGTGCCGGAGTGACGATGTTGTTAATAGTGTCAAACAGGACTCAAACAGGTTGTGCTTACTGGTGGAGATGAGGTTGGAAAAATAAGAAGCCCTCGCATCTTTAATCAAGTTGTTTAGCTCGGTTAAAAGGTCTTTGAAATGAAGACGGTAAACACTGAGTTTATTGGATTTCCGGACATCTACACCGGAAACAACGAATGGTGTCATTTATCCAGGAGATGACTTTATGGATGGAACAGGTCTCAATTAATAAGGAGCCACTTTGTCCAGAATCGTGGAGCAATGAGAGTTAAAAGATTGGACTAGACAATATGTGTCTGCTTGAGGAAACAATACTGCACTTGGGTTAAAAGCTGCAGAAAACTTTCCAGCTGTGAGGTGATCTAAGATGCGAGAGTGTTTCAAACTTTTACTGGGCAGAGAATCTAGGTTAAAAGACAGGTTGAATAAAACACAACTATGGTCGGTAACAGGCAGCACCTCAGAACAGAGTCAATAGATCAACCACATGTAAAAACAAGGTCCAGGTTCTTAGTGGGGCAACAAAAACATGTCTTCAGTCAGCATAGCTACTAGGGATGTGCAAAGGGCCCAGTATTTGTATGTGTATTTGTTGAGGCAGCAAAATTATTTGTATTTGTATTCGAATAAAAGTGGAAAGAGGCTTAAAAATCCTGTTTTTGTTTTTATTACGCTTTTAATTTTAATTAATTAATTATTTTCCAAATTAGGAAATAATAGTAAGTCATGTGGCAGGTGGATGTGACTCCCCTCGTTGAGACCTGCTGATAGACATAACAGCGGAGCAGAGGACAGAAACCAAGATAGTGATGTAACCTACCTGTGCGCTGGTATTTGGTATTTGTATGTTTTTTTTTCTTCCCGAAAACAAATAATTTTTAAAATATTTGTATGAAACAAATATTTGTAGAAAACCCACTATTTGTTCTTTGCCAAATAATATTACTTGTATTATATTAGGAGTGCTGAACTTTTTCTTCACATTAAGTCAATTAAATACAAAAAACTCTAGTTGCTGAGATATTTGTACTATTGAATAGAGAACTTGTGTTAACAAATACAAGAAACCATAGAAATAACCTTGGAGATACTATATTTCACAGCTGCTTCATTATGGTAGATTATTCTTGATGTATATGAATTTTAACACACAAATGCAAACCATTCATTGCTGAGGTTACATTACCACATTTTACATGTTTACTGCATGTGTACAATATAAACAGAAGAACCTAAAATAGTTTGAAACAAAACAAAAACGGCACAACTGTACCCTCTTATTAACATAAACCTTTCCAGTGGGAAATGTGTAGTCATTAAACACATTAAAAATCCAGAAAAAATACCCAACAGCACACCTATCAAACGTGGAGAAAATATTCATAATGTTGCACCTGCATGGTGTGGAGTAGGTCAGAGAGAATACTGAACACAGGTTTATGGAAGTGGTGGGAGAATACTTAACATTTTCATTTTCATAAAGCACCAAGCAAAGAAAGCAGTATGGAAATTAATAAAGTAGATTAATTTTCTCGCTGGCTCTCTGAGCAAAACAACCATTACATTACACGCTGGTTTGGACTTTGGCACAAACATTCTTCATTTTGTTGGCAGCTTCTGAGGAAACAGCATTCTCTGCAACAACCCTATGAAAACAGGAAAAAGAAGCACATAACATCAGTGAGGCCATTAGGTCTACAGTATATACTTTGGACAAATGAAAATTTGAGGCCTTGGAAAAAGAAAATCACATAATTGCAGAATTTAAAAAACAGTGAGGTTTTTTATTGCTTGCAGACCCGCGGTTTGTTTTAACTGTCAGTTTGAAGTGTGTAATGGTATGAAAAGAAGATTGTGTCAACAACACTATTCAAATGTATGCCTCAGAAACCATGTATTTAACTGCAGGCAGAATCACACTGTTGAGCTTTTCTACCATCCGACAAGCGTGTCTGAAGGAGTATACAACCACCTTTATTTTAACAAGACTTCAAGTCTGAAGCACAGCTAGTGGCTGTTTGTGGCTCATTACACCCAACAATAAAAAAGTGTTGAGTGGAACAAACCACGTCCTGACAGTTCTGCCATGTTCTGAGCCTTCCCAGTGGTGGGGCTAAAAAACACATCGGACCAGATGAACTAAGGAAATGGCATAACGCAAATGTTAGCTGAGGTTGTCTATGAGTTTGCAGCCGCAATCTGAATGTACTGTATTCAGCATCTGATTTAAGTGATTTAAGAGAGTAAATTTTTGGATGTTGGTCTGACTGCACCATCAGTCCGCCTATGGGTGTAGCCACAACCATAGACCTTAGCCACACCTCCACGCAAGATTCTCAAAAATCTGTATCGTTTGTAAATCTATAAACTCAAAATATATTGTACCATTTAAACCACCATTGTGTACATAATGTATCACAAAAGCAATACACTGATAATTTATTAAACCCTTTTTATAAGTAAGATGGTTTTGACAGTAGCATTTTCTATAAGTGTTTCTTTTGCCACAGTGGATTACAGGTTTTTAGCACTGTATTTTAAAACATTCAACAACACACCTAGCAAACAAAGAGAAAATATCTTTAACATTGCACCTGCACTGTGCAGAGTGAGTCAGAGAGATATATTGTATTTGTATATTTGTTTTATTGTTTCATTTTATTCTGTATTATGATGATCCCTTGTGGTTGTTATTGAGAACTTTTCTGGGATGGTATATAGAACTTTCAATTGAGCCTCCCCTGCTTGTTTTTTGAGGGTGATTTAGATAGCATGAGTTTTCAAGATGTATGTAACTTTCACTGACCAGTCAAAGTTTCATTTTGATCTTATACTCAGATTCATCCTCTCTTTCCCAGTTGATTGCCTTTTGTTGCTATTATAATACATATAAAAGCAACAAAAGGCATGCCTTCATTCTTTTGTTTTTTCAGTGATTATCCTTACAATCTTCTTGTATAATGCTTTTGTGATAAATTATACAATTTTGGTTTGAATGGTACTTACATATTACTGAGTCTGGCTTGGATATATGCATTGATCCCATGGTTGACTACTGATTTATTTTTTTTATTTTTAAAATGGAGAATTCTACAGTGTTGTGAGTCATTTGGAAGCAGAAAGAATCTGTCATGATAATGACATGTCTTTTGCACTAACCATAGACTGTATATAAAAATGGATGTAGAAAGGCATGACGTCACTCACTGGTTTCCATTGGAGCCAGTTTGAAGCCCAGAGTTGCTGCTTACGGTCAATGCCATCTTTTCCGTTTGGAGCCAGGACCTTCCAATAGGGAGTGCAAGGTGTTTCCTTACATGTTCTGGAAAAATATGTTGTTGAAAAAATGTATTGACTTAGTATTTTATTTAGTATTAGTTGATGCTTTTTGAACTTTCACACTTTAAGGGACTTTTGCATTGGCTTAAGTTTCAAGCCGTGGTTGTTTCCGCTTAGCATTAAATCTATAGTTTGAGCTGAGAGTAGTGCTAGAGAGCTCATACCATGTTAAAAAAGTAAATTCACTGTGTATGAACATCCTCAATAGATTCATGCAATTCTACCTGTTAGATTTAGATTTTTTTAAATGAAGAAATGAACACTTTGAGAAAAAAAGAGGGTCATCAAAATCATGAAGACTTAACTTCTGAGAACCCCAAATATTCAAATCAAAGTTTAAGGAAATCCACACATTCAAGAAGTGACCAGTGACAAAAGAAAACCCTGAATCTCATGCTATGGTCCTTACTATCAGCAGTTCTCAATCCAAATGAACACCTATCTGAGATTTTGGAACAATGTGTTTTGTTATTATTATTATTACCATATCATTTTTTATCTTTATGTGCTGCTCTGTTTGAATTTAATTTTATCTGTTTTATCTGTTTTGTTTATTGCTTCATGAAGCACTTTGTAGCATATATTTTGAACAGAGTTACATAAATAAAGTTCATTATTGTATTATTATTCAAGTGCCAATCTGAGGTCAAATTTTAGCCCCACTACTGGTTGTAGTTAGGCTCTCAGAATAGCAAATTATCAGTATATTATTTGTATTATTCCATCACTTTAGTATTGTAGGGTGCCATGAATGTTAGAGCCTCCAGAAGCTGTTAGGGTTTTACTCTTGCTGTACTAAGGCAATAGCATTTTCAATTTGTAAATCTAACATCTGAAATTTTGAATGTATTTATCTGCAGAGGCCTACAGCCTGTTTTCCAGACAAGCATTCATATAGAAAAATGCATTTATAAGGAGCCACTTAAGTCATTTTAGACAGATAAGTCCTATCTGATTCTAAGAAGGAGGTCTCTCTCTCTCAGTCTAATAGAGCTGGAACGCACCATTTCCTCGCCGTTGTTTCCCATGTTAACATGCCAGGCATTTGCTCTTACATATCTGATGTAATAACAAGTAGAGGGTGACAAGTGTGGAGACCTCACAAACTACAGTCACTGATTTGTGGGGAAAACTTTCATTACTTGAAACACAAAGGTTACAAAATTTGCTCCTACCTTGCACTTTAAATAACTTCTCATTGGCCAGTGTATTCATGGGAAATTACAGTAACACTTTTCCTCGCCGGGCTCACTTTGTTAATTAAAAGGTGTGTTTCACTTAATTTTTCTACTTGCTGCTGTCAGGTTATTGGCCTTGGCAGTCATCCTGCTTAGTTAAATGTTGTGTAGATGTGAAGGAGAAAGAGGTGAGAAAACAGAATTAGCGGGAATTGAATATATGTAGGAGAATTGAGGTTGTGAGAACCAACCACAGCCAAATACATTAATGAGATAACAGTCATTTCCCCATTATTTTAAAGAGGCATTAAGTAATCCTGCAGTCAGTCATGACTGCACCAACACTGATGCAATGTATGTCCTCCTGTACAGACCCAAACAGGATAACCAGTGAGACCTTCAGAGGAGTTTACACTAGATGTCGAAATTTTCTAATAGCTGTGAGTTCACAAGTTTTGATATGCAGTGACATTTTTAAAATGGAAGAGCCAATGGAGCTTAGTTTCTGTGCTTTTTTCAATCTTTGACAAACAAATTTCACAAGGAGGATGTCATTTGTGGGAGCTACATAAACTACCCACAACTATTTTAACCCCCAGTAATTACAACCCCCGTCGTACAGGCGCCCAGACCAACCAGTAGGAGTCACTTGTGCAGCAACATGTAGAACCCTCGGCAGATGTCATGATGTTGCAGAAAACACAAAAATAGTTAGATTTCCATTTATATGTAGCGCAAATTGGATGGAAACCCACCTAATGACTTAAACATTCACCAAGTCCTCAATCTCTAAACAGAAGAATCTGTGTTTTGTCAGTGCCTTCAAAAATGTGATCACAGCCAGATTAACCTCCTGGGGCAACTCGAGACAAAAAGCGTTCCACTGAGCCCCAACAGCCCCCGGTTCCTCCTGCTCTCTGTGCAGTGTGCTAGACCTGGTCTCAGATTTGCTATGTGGTCATGTGATTTCTACAAGTCAGCACCTTAAGATCTCTGTTGCTACACCTTGGAATGGTGTATGATGTCATCATGACATCACATGTGATGTAACTGACGTTTCATATGTAAGTCATATGATCATACCTGAGCCACTTGCATTCATTGAAGAAGAAAAACTAGTAAAAATATATTAATTAAATATTATATATATATATGGGGGTCAGAATGAACTAAATTGCCAAGTAAGAAGGTGGTAACTTTTATGTGAGACATCAGTGGAAAGGAGTGCATGGTGAGAGAAAGGCAGTGTTTGTCTGTGTTATCTGCCACTGGAGGCAGAAAAAGCCCATTTTCACAAAAAGATTCCGTCCATTCTAAATGTCTTTCTCATTCCCAAATGCTACTTTTTGCCAAATGGATCTGTCTGACATCCAGTGACATATGTCAGGCTGTTTCTCATTTGGTTAAACATCTAGTGAGTGAGAGCACATGGAAGAGGGCTGACAAGTTGTGATTTTCTGTCTCTGTTCTCATGCTGTAAGAGCATCTCAAATTGATACTCTGCAGGGAGCTGGGAGGATGTGATAAAATAAGATGACATCATCATCAATGGAACACAATCATCTGATCTCAAGAGTTTTGTTTGCAACACAGCAGCAGAGCAATCCAAGAATCCATAGAAAAATGCAGCTGCTGTTATAAATTTGCTAGTTCCAGCAAGAGCTCTTAGAGAGGCTGATGTGTAACAGTTATCAGGGTTAGGATCGTTAAAAGGCCTCTTTATATGAATATTTAGATTATTGAAACCGTTTGGATGAGAAAAGACAGAGAGGGGGCTCATTGTCTGAAGAGAAGTCCATGCAGGCGACTCAGTGACTGATTTTCCCCTCATAGTGTCTACATGACTGTCCAAACAAAACAGCTCAACAGCATTGTGTTAACACCAGACGGCTCATTGAGATGAGAGAGTGGCTAATATCTGGGAGGTACTACATACTGGGTTGGGTAAAATTTAAAATGAAAGTAGCACTAAGGAGAGCTCCTTCCTACCTCCAATCCATGATCAAACCCGCTCCGGACCAGGTTAGCTGTTCAGCATAAGTTACCATACATATGAGTTAAATCTGAAGTTACCTCGCTAACCATACGGTTCTCACCAACTGCAGTTACTGTGGGTGTTTCACCCATCTGCCTAAGGGGGCAGTAATGGGCCCATTCCCATTTGACTTACTAGATAGAAGCAAAAACGATGCTGTACTTGAAAATTAACTTGGGCAAACCTCACTCAGATGAGATTCATGCTTTCTTGGCATTATTTTCACATATGTATTGGTTTTACAAGAGAAGAGGCTTAATGGATGAGCACAAAATGGTTTGGCAAACCTGAATGATACCTCTAATTAAGAGCAGCACATAGCCACTTCCCTTACAATGTTTTCAATAGGAAGTAGGAAGGAAAAAAAAACATGTCAAATATCAGCGCTCAGGTCAGTTACATCGCTATCTCAGTCTCTCTCCTCTGCTCCGCTGTTATGTCTATCAGCAGGTCTCAACAAGGGGAGTCACATCCACCTGCTACATGACGCACATTTCCTTATTTGAACATCACTCTCGGAGTTGGGGGTGTTCCCCAGAGATAAAGCTGAGCTACTGACACAAGCAAAGTGCTTTCAAGGGACTTTTCCTTAACCTAAAAATAGGCAATAAATGAAAAGTGCAAAGCAAAAATCACCATTGAAATTTTTCTCCACACATTACATGCTATGCTGTCTCCGTGATATGGGTGTGGGGACCTCCTTCATAAGGTAGCTTATTATCATAACACTTAAACACTTTAATATCCTAAAATTAAAAGTGTAATAAAAACAAAAAATGGATTTTTATGTCTATTTCCACTTTCATTTGAAAACAAATACATATAAATAATTTTGCTGCCTCAACAAATATAGATACAAATACAAACACTGGGCTCTCTGCATGTCCTTCATGGGAAGCATCCAAGACCGTCTCCAACAGAGAGAATGAGACAGTCTCGAAAGCAGCAAAACGAAACCCTACACTCCAATGTGGCCATTCTACTCCGCTGTTTGGAAAAGAATGCATAATTCTGATGACTCCTAAGACTCTGAAGACCAGTCCAAAAGAAAAAAAAAACCTATCAATTTAATTTTGTCGCCTGTGACTCTCTATGACAGCAGGCTTTTCACCCTACTTTCCAGTATAGCTAGTTGTAACAGCTATAAACACTTCTGCCTTATACAGGGCATTTTCTTTGAGCTTGGTGTAAATTTCATACCTGCTCAATTTCAGTTTCTGCCCTCACCTGACCATTCCACTACAAAATGTGTTTATTAGAAAGTACAATAGGGCCGATCTAAATTTGTTTGTTTTTTTATTAATGTTATGACCCAGTCTGAGCAGCTCATTGGCCCATAGTCGGGTGGCCCTTTTGGCATTTGCCAATCTGTCACTGCTTAAGTCTGGACCAAAGTGGTGGACCAACTGAAACTGATCAGAATTGCAGTTCTTACAACCAAGCTAGCAGTGTGGCTAACAACAAAATAGTCTGTATCCTAGCGATTCAGGGTAAATAAATAGTAAGGCATAAATTACTCAAAAGACATTGGACATTGAAATAAAGGAAATCTATGAAATAATAACCAAAACCCAAATACATTCCACTATTAGCCTCATTATAGGGCCCACCTCTACAACCACAGATGTGAACTCGGCTAGTAAACTGTTCCTCCACTAAATCATTCTGTTGTCAAAAACAACAGTGCTGATCACAAAAACACTGAGGAGGTCACCAAACCCTCTCAGCTGTATTTCAGGTCACAAGTTATTCCCATTACACAAAACTTAATTTATTGGTTCCCTGAAAAGCAAAAATGTGACAAACATTTGCAGAAGTGGTTGAACTTCATGGTTTACAACACTGAAAAAAGTCTTTAAGAATGAGAAGCAGCTCCCATGGATGGATGAGATTGAGGAAGCAGCTGTTTGTAAATGAACCAGTAGGAATGACATACCAAGTTTCCCTTAATACATCTTGGATAGCGTGTAAGTGGTAATCAGAAGAGCAGTATTTGGAATAAAAATGGTGTGCACTGCGCAAACAATTAATCCATCACTGACAAGGTTGAGGACTGAAATTGTCCAAGCCGTCTCAAAGATTTGGCGGCAACAAAACAAAAACAAAAACAAAAACAACAAAGATGAAAGTAAAGGGTTGTCTGAAACAGGTGGGTCACAATATCAGATCCTCCAATGACCATTCACAGTAGAAACAGAAATCTCTATTCTACTAGTTTTTTGTTCAGGTTATTTAACATTATGAAGAGGCCATCATACACTAATACAAAAAGGGATGACACAGTAAGGTCCTGGACTAATTTCCATTATGGTCTTTAATGTAAAGATAGCAAAGATGCAGGAGTCCAAGTGACTCAGCAACATTATACTACCTAAAAACCAACACAATAAATGCCTACATCATCATCATCATCCAAGCTGTTGGCACTGCTGTTAACCAACATGAGCCTTAGGTTCCAACCCAACACAACCCTGGCTAACTGATGCATATACTAAAAGACCATGCACACACTACTTCCCACACATCAAACTTTTTTTTTTTTTTTTTAACAAAAGAAGTTGAAACTGAGAAATTTTCATCAGAAGCAGATTTAAAGTCGTCCACCTGACTCATACTGTATTAATAATAAATGAAAACAACCAGAAGCCCAAAACACACTTTTATTATAGGTAATAAGAAACTCTAATTTTTATTTCTGTCCATTTCAATAGTCTAATCTGTTCATTGACTCGTGTTGGCACTCCCTAGCATTTTGATTCTTAAATGACATTTTCGTAACCAAAAATGAGCATTCTGCAGTTTGTAGCATGTGTACTTAAAGGCTCATAACCACTGCACACTTCAAACTGCAATGGTAGTTTTTCATGGTGGATGTTTCAAAATAGATCAGGAGTAATTTATCCTATCTCATACATGTAGTCTTGGTTGCAGATGCAAGGTTACACTCCTTTCTTCATTAACTAGAAAGTCTTTCATGTCATGTGACTTCCACCCAGCTTGGACTTCAACGGTCTTTTTTTGGACGCATCAATATTTTCCTATGTGTTCTTGTGTCTATACATAGGTGAACAGTGGACATCAAAGTGAGTATGTGTATGTTTTCTTAACCCTTTCCCTCTGCAGCGTGGCATGCATACTGTTTGAAAGGGTCCTTATGGGAAGAGAGTGGGAAAGCCCTGCTGTGTTCTGGTTTCTAGGCCTGATACAGAAACTGGCACAAGACAGCTTTCCTTCTGACAACAGAAAACAAGCTTTTACCAACCTAGCCAATTTGAATTAATACACTTGAATCACATTACTTTAATAAGATCTTTATGAACTTAAACATGTCATCTGGATCGCTCCAGGCCACATCCCCACCCCCTACCCTCCCCCTCTCCCACACAGGATCTGTTCCTAAGGGAATGCTTTGGATGAGAGGAAGCTGAATCAACATGGAGGCTTTGACTCCTGTCAGTTTGCTCCAGTGGGTCTCGCACCAGAGGCATAAGAGCAGGTGGAAAAACTTATGGAGATTCTATGACTTTCAGCTCCCAGGAGGAAGTGACATGAAGCCCCACAGAGGGACTGGGGAAGGGGGTGGGGGGTGCTGGGGTCGTGTGTAATGTTCTCTGTTACACACAACTCCTTTAGTCCACCAACTTTCACTTACCCTCTGTCTTTGAAGTACAAATGTGATCAATGTGATCACAGTCAGTACAGTGTAAAGCAGCTTAATTACATTGCTTTCTAAGACATCTCCACTGTTCTTGAGACAGTATAAAGGGTGAGGAGAGAGGGTGAATGACACAGGATAGGAATTTGAGTAGAAACTGGCAGACTGATTTAAGGGAGAATATCCAGGTCCACTTTAAAATAAATGCATGCATTCGGTGCATCTAACAATCTAACAGTAGTTGAAAAGTCTTGAAATGTTTAATGCAGTGGGGTATGTTGATGCCTCACTCAAATGAATGAAGGGGCTCACTTTTTTCATACAGTGTAGGCCTGAAAAGCTGTATGCTTCATTTTAACCATGCTATGATGAAGTATAAGCAACAAAGCACAGCAATACTCTTGAACAGTGCAGCCTTTAGCTTAGATTTGATTTGACAAAATCATGTGAGCCTTTCAACTAGCCTTTGCTTGTAATGATCCCTGACTTCATTTGGACTTTAGCCTTTGAAATCAAAGGCTAGAATAATATGTTTTATCACTGTGCAGTGGAAGCTGCACATCAGAGTGCAGCAGCAGCACAACACTGTCTACATAGGAGGCGTAGTGTGAGCTGCATGTTAGCAGAGCAGCAGCAGCTTCAGTCCTCTGTCTGTCTACACAATATGCATTCAGGCACAGTAATGAGTGTAGGACACTGACAATATGGCAGCATTCAAATCCCAACACATAATCATAGTAGTTACACACTTAAGATGACAGAATATGAATCTGAAATGCAAAAATATGCTTAAGGTTGCAGTTATGCATGTATAGAGGGAGTGAAATGCAGGGTTAATGTTCAGACCAACATTAGCCCTGCGTCAAAAAACAAAGCCCAGCCATTTATTTGAATGGAGCCAGTGCCTTAAAACCAATGCAGAGAGCTCCAACAAAACAACGCAGGGACATCAAGATGCTGCATTTGCATCACATGCATGCAAGCGCACATTCTTGGTGGATTATTTTGTAAAGTGAATGCCGTGTTTCTGCTGTTTACCTCGCAATTATAGATAAAATAGAGGCCTGTACTACAAAGCAGTATTTGGGGATAGCGAGGTAATTTCATGTTTAATTATGAGTTTTCAGGGTTACGACAGCGGTTCACTTCTTACCAGGGCACATCACCATGGTAACTTATGCTGAACAGCTAACCTGCTCTGGAGCGGGTTAACTTCAGAGGACTGGATCACAACCTGTCAACACTCTGACCACTGACCAATCAGATCAGATCATCATTCCTACAGGATCCCGACATGGACAAAAGTCCTGAGTTACAAAAAAAAGTTAAAAAAAGAGTAATATATATTTTTATAGGTCAGTGGAAACATTTTATTGTTTCTGTTTCCACTCTGGTTTTAAAACAGAGCTTTTAAAACAGAGCTTCTAACAAAAGGAGAGATCATTTACCACACTATAGAGGTGGGCCCGAATACAAATATGTTATTCGGCAAAGCACAAATAGTGGGTCTTTTACTGTCTGCACATTTGTAACGTGATTCGTTTTAGCTCAGTAGTCAGCACAGTCATCTATGACTTGGGAAACTTGAGTTCAAGACCAGGTGTGTGGACCTCCTTCGTAAGATAGTTTATTCATAAACACTTGTTTTAATACTGTAATATCCTAAAATTAAAAGTGTAATTAAAAAAGAAAAAAAATATTTTTATATGTATTTCCACTTTTATTTGAATACAAATAGAAATATAAATAATTTTGCTGCCTCAACAAATGTAAATACAAATACAAATACTGGGCTCTCTGCACATCCCCTGAGTGATAGCTGACAGTGTGGATGATTTTACACTCTGATTACATCAGATCAGCTCAGAATAACATCAGACAACTGTGATGGTGACTGGAAATAAAAATGAAAGATTGTCTTTTACTAGAAAAATAATCCACACAGTGTTAATTGGCTCCCATGATTTTTTATGTGACATATTCAGAAAGGTTTCTTCATCATTCAACTACAAAAACTACTCACTCTGTAGTCATATATAATAATTCCTACATATATTTTAGCCTACTTTTAAAATTTGGAAATTATTTCTAGCATTTCTACATCTTCTTATTCTGTTGTATGATTAATGGCTGTCGTTTGCATTTCACTTCATTGAATATGACTTTTTGCTGTCGCTAAAACAGAAGTTTCCTGCAGGTATTTTGTATCACTGTTTCATCTCATATCATATGAAGTACTTCATTCATGGTTCTGATGATGTCGCTCATAATTAACAACCCCACCTCTTTCAAATGAATGCGCTTGTAGATGGAGAGGAAGATCCAGAGTTGACTGATGATAGTTGATAACCAGCTTTGTGTACCGGTTATCTGGATGGCCAATGTTAGGCTCAGTGAAGCCAAATAACAAAAAGATATCCCAGGTATGTTGAACTTGCCTTGTAGCACAGACCCCAGTTGCTACAGTGATAACTTACCAGAGTTGTAAAATCCTGTCTGTATGACAAACCACTGTGTTGTGTTTTGGCATCTGATATACATTTAAATGCATTAATCTGTAGCTCCAACTCAATTTCCTGGATTGTATTTCATTGTCTCACTTGTACCTTAAACAACATGCCCCCAACAACACAGGCCCTGCAGTGTTTTTGCACAGGACTGCTTGAAATGTCATTAAATTTGGTGAAGGGTGCATGATGAACACAAAGTTTAGGAGTTTAGTTACTTGGACTTGACTTGGACTTCATAGCCCAGACCTGAGGTATCCCACCTCTCGCATAAGCCATCAAATCCATTCTTACTGACGAGAAATACATTCCCAGAGTGTGTCATTTTTTTTATGTTGTTCATATGTAAAGATATGATATGTCTTGCTACCTTCTTAGTCATGGCTTACATGAGAGGAGGAAAATATTTCAAGTGTTATATTAAAATGAATGAGTAAATGAATCAGTGTTGTCCACCAAAAGGTGGAAGTTGCCAAAATGAGGTTCCAAGGGGACAAATGAGGAATAGTTTAAGTTTGCTATGATTTACACTAAATCAATTAAAAAAACAATCTTAATTATTTTTTAAGAATCACTTTTGTACAAATACTATATGTCTCACTACTACAAATGTAGGCAACAAAAACCTCTGGGGTCTGTAAGATTTCTCTACTTTAAGACACAGGTGGACAGACATTTTGTGTATAACTTCAAGCTCCCCATGGCAGGCTGTAAGACCCCTCCGAGGGGTTGACTGGAGCACATGAGCACTCTAGCCCCAGAAGATTCAGCTGTCCAACTGCTTGAAACAGTCTGACACAAAGGCATGTGGCCCCACCGGTGGAAGAACAGCTTACTGATGCAACTGAAGAAAACAAAGGCCCTCTAAATACAAATAAACCTCTGTAACATCTGCAGACAGAGAAAGGGGAGGCACAGGGAAGCTAACTGCTTCTGCCAGAACCAGTGTGACCGAGCAGGGAACATGTGACCAGAGAGTAAATAAAGCAAACGGCATGAGGTGGGGATGCAGCGTGGGGTTTGGACCCCTCAGGCAGATGGATGCTCTGGCCTCCACGGTAGAGGTCTGGCCTGTTAGAGGACTGGACATCGACAGCTGTGTTTTCACTGTGTTTGTTCCTGAGGGCCACATGGAGAGGCTTCAATAACCAACAACTCCTCTAGGGTGACTGTGCTGTACTGCACACACACGCACACACACACAAACATATATGTACATATACACACACACTGCTAAAATCAAGCAGCTATGGTGTATTAACTCTAATGCTGATGCTAATTTGTTGCTTTTAGTTTAGTTTTGTCATTTTTAGGACCAATTGGAAGAACTACTTTAACCACTCAGCCCTATCACCAGACAATTTTGCAAAATCCCAGATTACATTCAATGACTTATTTTACATCCAATGCCAAAGGTTTTAAAATGTTTTAGTTTTCTATAATAACTATGCATAGCTACTATGGTTTGGTTAATATTAGGCAAAGAATGTGGATATGGTTAAAGATCCCCTCCAGATATGTATTAAGACATAAAATACTCTTCTTGGAATAATAATTTGTGTCTGATATATTTTTTTCACAAACAAAAAAAAAGTATAATTTTAACTGCAGATCTGTGACTGGACTAGAAGCCCTTTGCTCCTGCATGAAAGAAAAACATGCTACACTCTCACCCACCACTCCAACCCTCCTTTTTGGCTTTCTGCGGTGACAGAACATTGAAACTGGATGTAAATTTTGAGATTCATAATTTTTCAACATGTATGTAATTCCTAGGATAGCTTGCTGCTACTGAGGCTGCTAATGAAACTGTTCACATGAAGAGACATATCAAACAAAACATATGTAGCGGTGGTAGTGTTACTACTACTGATATCACATCATCACAACAAATTTTTCTGCTTTGATGTGATGCAGTACATCAATGCACCTGGGCATCTTGCTATATAGCTGAGAATTGTAGTTCACTCTTTAATTTGGATTTAATGTGTATGTATTTTTAATTGAGCTGCTCTTCAGAGGGCACCTTGCATCTGCAGCCAGAGGTGTTTCCAAATAGGCCAAATAATAACTCTCAAGTGGATATTAGAGTGAATGTCAGACTGCATGCTGAAGGAAACACCAGTGATCAACACTTCTATAAACACAGATGACAGGTGATGACATTAAAGTAAAAAACAGAATAAATAAGTGTAGAAACATTATAAATGCAGATGCTTCCACTGAATGGTTTACTGAAAATGATGTGAAGCTATGGCTTTCAGTCACCAGATTTCAAACCACTATGGGAGATTTTGGAGTGATGTATTAGACAGAGCTCTCCACCACCATCATCAAAACATTAAACGAGGGAATGTGTTTTTGAAGAATTCTGTTCATCCCTCCAGCAAAGTTCCACACACTTGGAGAATCTAAGTCAATCTATGACAAGGAAAACTCAAGCTGTTGGGGAGGCGCATGGTGGAACAACACCTTACTAACACACTCTATATTCCTTTCACTTGTCAAACATTTGTATAAATAGTATATACAGTATAGATCTGCCTCATTATTATTTAAAATAATTCTAATGGAGCAAGGTCAGCATTGAGACATCTGACAGAGTTGCAACTTTATAGAGAGGTTTGACATTTGATGTTCCAACTGTGAGCAGCAAACAACTGATAGCTTAGGGCATTCCAGCTATATTCTCTGTCAATAAACCCATGAAAAGACCAACACCAACAGTGTTTTAATCCATCTCTCATTACTTCCTGACTTTCCTGTTCTGTCTTTCAAAATGGCTAACAAATACATATTGGGCAACTCCGTCTGCTGAAAGAATGTGGTTGAGAGCTTTGAGTAACTTTTGACTTGTGTTGAGATTTTTTTTTTTGTTAAGCCATAAATATATAGTTTATTTTTATAAAAAGGTTCAGTAATTTAAACACTTTACATAAACAGCTGGCCATTGTAGTTTTAAGCAAGCAGGATGGTGTGTGTTTGTGATTGAGTCAAAATAAACTAGTGTGTGTGAGTGTGTGTGTGTATGTGTGTGTGTGTGTGTGTGTGTGTGTGTGTGTGTGTGTGTTCATGGTCATGAAGGAACATGTCACCCAGTGCAATAGTGTGGCTCACTGGACAACAATGGTACAGAGGAATAAGATATAGTACCAGCCAAAAGTTTGGACACACCTTCCCATTCACTTAAATGAGAAAATGTGTCAAAACTTTTGACTGGTACTGTATATCAGGATATATTTGATAGTTAAACAAACATTGCTCGTAGATCTTCATTGTTGGTTTGGGCCTCTTCATGGGATTTGTTGACAGAAGAAACATATAGAATAACTACAGTTTTATCCTTTATGACAAGAACAAACAAAGTCAAGAAGTCATGATTTAACATTTAACATTACATTTTATAAAGCTCACTATGAAATCTACGCTGGCTTCTGCTAGTCCTGTCCTTTCTATGTTTACTTTGTAAGTCATATATGTCTTGGTAAAATACATTAGTCACTCTGTGATACAAGTGCATTTTGGTGTTATTGTACTATTTGCATGTTCTTGTAGCATCCAGTCACCACTTGATACAACAGGCCAAGTAGTCACATTTCCTCAGCTGAGGGCAGCCTTTCCCACAGTTTGAGGGCTCTCACATTTCACTGTGAGAGAGTACTGAGATGGAGGGATGGAGAATATTACAGTGTTTCAGCTGCTGCAGCACAATCCTATTTCTGACTATAATGAAAAGTGAGACTGTAAATCTTTCTCAGATACACAGTCAGAAAATGACCAGTGTGAGTGACCGTGTTGTGACCCATTATATGCAGGTTGTGTTGTACAGAAAGAAGCAGCAGCATTAGCAGTGAGCTAGACATCCCCAACTTCCCTTCTCCTGCACCTCCAAGCTGCCAGCAGTGCTCTACTTTATTTGTTATTGTTGAGGATAATCCAAAGGGGGGATCTCTCTCACTAAGTATCCGTTTCACTCGCTCCATTTATACACAAGATTGATGCTCAATTGAGGATGAGAACTCCTGTTTCCCCCTACTGCTTCCCTCCACTTTTTACTCAGAATGTAGACAGCAACTGGAGGCCATGGTGACATGTGCCAGCATGTAAATCTTTACAGTGCTGGAAGCTCTGTGAAGCGAAAAAATCTGTCGGGTGCATGAAGGCAGCAGAAGATGAAAATCCTTCCTGTTCAGCTGGAGTCAACACAGCAAAGCTGAACTGTTGATGTGACAATGTTCAGATGTACCAAAATTACTTCTAAAATGTTTTAATTAATTCTAATACATTGCAACAGATCAGTAAATAATTAGTGACTTCTTTCTGCTGCTTTGATACACACAGGTTAACTGTAATTGATGTTGGTTGGAAACTGCACCTGAACTTCAGCTGAAGATGTAGAGATGCTTTGGGAAATCTTTCCAAAATCTTGTCTGCCACAGGTGATCCACACTGACCCTCCTCTCCACAGATAGCATATTGAAGTGAAAACCTGTGCTGCAGGTTATATTTTCTTTAAGCAGAACCACACTGCTTATTCGTTGACAACTTTTTTTTCAAAAAGAGCAAAACAAAAACAAGATTAAAACTAAATAAAAAGTAACTTTTGAAAAAGAGAAGTGTAACAATATGTACTACATTTTTTGACAATGAATAAAATCTAAACAATGATGTGATTGAAAAATGGATGAATGGACAAATGAACAAATGAACCAACTGTTTTAACTGTGCAATGTCTTACAGAAGTGGTTGTAGCATCTGTAGAATCACAAGCTAGGTTAACTGTTAACCCATATGAACTGACAGTTCCAACAATCATGTTGCCTAATGTTCTCTGGACAGCAAAATGGATTACATAACTCCCCCATCAGTGCCGGTCACTTGTTGACATGCAAGAGCTGTCTACATCAAACTGAGACATGTACTTTTCTCTTTAAATGCACTTTAATGCACTGTGCTGCTAACTGCTAGTTCTTTTTTTTTTGTTTGTTTTCTCTCTTGGGATTTATATGTTTTATCATTTTTTAAGGGAATTTTTAGATATGCAGTATATCTTTATCCTTTCTGTTGTTGTTGCACTGCTGTGGGCTGGGAGTAACAGCATTTTGTTTTTTTGTGTATGCAAATACACAAGAAAAAGACAATAAACAAAATCTTGAATGTCTGTCTCTCTATCAGTAATGTTATCTGACCTTAGTGCTTTTGGGAAGATACAGATTGGTTGACAAAATTCATCTACAATCTACTGAGAATTAGACAAGAAGCAACAAAACAGCTGACAAATTGTTAAAACCTACAGGCAGCAAGGCCACATTTATAAGAAGGGACGCTAATGTAACAGTATCAAGTGCTGGGGATGTAATGTTAATGTTACTTTCAGTCGGATGTCTTTCCTGTTACAAGCAGGACGAATGAGTCAGTTCCAGGATTCATTTTGGCAGGCAACCATGTAAATCTTCCTCTAGATGTTCACTAAAGAAATATCACTACGCTATCCCATGTTTGAGCTTCTCCTCTTAAGCTAAACCCAGACAGTGAACTGTATGTAGTAAACAGGTGAGTGAATCCAGCTGCTGAATGATCAGCTGCTCTGCAGTAGAGAGCACAGGTAGCTGTGGCAATGCTACAGTAGGTGAGAAGGAACATTTGTTCAAACAGAGTTTGCTGAGGAGAGTGAGTCTGTTGTATTGCTGCAGAGCACAGTCACATGGACACTGTGTGTGTGCGTCAACAAGTAAACACTGCCTTTTCTGTGTTCTGTGGTTATTCACCACAAACAGCGAATGTACTGACTCAGGACTCTTTTGGGGGAACTAAGCCGCCCCTGGCTCCCCCGTAATTCTAAATATCATCACACAGGCTCCGGGTCATGAACTATCATATTGACCATGCCTACAGAGGCAAGTGTGTGAGAGAGAAAGAATATGTAACAAGTGAATCTTTTAGCTTGGGGAAATTTCCAGAGGAAAAATTAGGTGGTCCCCAAATTGTAATGATTATCCACAGCAAAGTTAAAGTGATACTCTGAAACCTGAAATTCATTTCAGTTAAGCAATTACAAGTGAACCAAAACATAAAAAAACATTCCCTCAGCAAAACCCCACTGTCCGGTCTCCATAATTGTGCGGGATATTGCAAACGCTCATAGTGGCTAAATACATGTATGCTATTTCAGGCAGGAGTGCGACACAGAGATGTACTTGGTAATATTTTCATTTAGATCGAAGTTTTGGATGCACAGATCAGCTAATCAACAAACTGACATTGCATCCTTGAGCCCTGACTAAACATTTTTGCCATGCTAACATGTAAACCCCAGGGAGGACAGTTGGTCAGTCTGTCCACAGGCCAAGACTGAAATACCCCAACAGATACTGGATGAACTTGTAACAGTCGAAATTGTGAAATGTACCTTGAAGACATACCGTGTTGCCTAGATATGAGAGAAGCAACGTCATCAGACAGTGCTTTGTATTCTTTGAATTAGTTGAGTGGCACGCATGCTGTGAATGGACGTGTATTATTGAACTTCGGTTTCCTTTTTGCTTCTCAAATCAAGAGTAATGTTTTGGTTATGTGTGGCATCATGTATGATAAAATAGTAGCCTTGGTAAGCTTGATGTAGATATTGGTAATAAACGCTGAGCACTGTGTAAATCCCAGTATCAGCGTGGCTGTGAGATTTTGACTTGTCTTCTTCTACTTCAACCAAGAAACATGGACCAAACCAAGTGATGCCCGAACACCTTTTCCTTGTGTTCCTTGACATTAATGAGATGGTACCAGTGCAACTACACAAGGTGAAGTGATTTTTGTCCCTTTTTATTTACCGTGTTGGACTGTGCGCTGGCTTAGCTGCACGTCAGTAAGATCAAATTATGGATGGGTATGCACATATGTATTGCTGAGCCAACGGCAGGAGAGAACCTGCTTTCAACTAAACTTTTTACCATCAGCTGATCTGTTGAATTGATATGCAATGGATTGAAAGATGGACACTTATGGTGTGAGTTTGAACTTTATCTCCGCTGTACACCTGTGCAGGTATTTTTCTTCTCCTTGTCCCTGCTGTACTCTGCCCTTGTGGAATACTGTCGCACATGCCTGGACTGTTCATGCCGAAGTGGCCAGATCTATTGGGTAATGTACACGAACTGAGCACCTAGACATGTTACTACACACCTTGAACTGAAAGTAAAGAGTTTCCAGACTGAAGTTGACATCCTTCAGTGGTGTCTGCATGACTCTCTTGATACACAGAGAAATATTTTTGAATGCTGGGACCAAAACAACAAGGTAGGCACAAAAGCCCCATCTGCTCAGCCTGCTAATCTGATCCCAGTGGCTGCTTTGACGCCCTATGTGCTTGACCTCCCCAACAGGAGACCTGAATATTCTGATACGGGAACACCTGGTCGCACTCAAACTGCCACAACTGCCTCACACCTTCGGTCAGATTCTCTTGAACTGAGCAATACAACCAGAATCCTTGCAGCTGCACTGCACCAAGCTATACTGGGGCCTCTTGTGTTCACCGGCAATGGTGTGATCCACCCAGAGGACTGGCTACAGTCTGTTAATACTCACAGATTCTCGCTTGACTTGACGGATGCTCAGATTCTCAGAGAGCTACTACAATTCCTTGCTAAGGAACCAAGAAAGTGGTTCAGCGTGCTCAACAACTAACATGTTGTTACTTGGGCTGACTTTTGTGAGCTTTTCAGAATGGTCTTCCTACCTGTGGACAATCAGGAGCATGTCATGAGAGGCATTTGTTGCCCACATGTTCAGAGAATTAAGAAAACTGAGAAGCCCGCCATCAGAGCAGAAACAAATTGAGCTCATCTATAAGCATGCTCTAGAGAAGTACAGAGTCACACTTTACGGCACATCTGTCAAATTAGTCACTGAATTAGTGCTGTGAGCACATGAGCTTCATTCTGTCCTTGGCCCTAACACCACGCAGCTGACCCGTGTTCAAGTGAAAAATAAACCTGAGAAGGGGACCTACTGCTTCAAATGTTCCATGCCATGTTTCATGTCTTGCACCTGCCCTAACTGCTCCACATCCCCCCGGGGACCCCCAAATCCTCCCAGGTCTACCGTTGAGTTACAACAAGCCCTGCCTCCAGTTGGGAGTTCTGACATGGATGCTGCAAGAGTTGAGGATGGGAATACAATGGTGGATACAAGGCCAACTGGCAGGAGGCAGGGAAACTTCTAGGGGGGAGGACATTTTGCAGAGGCAACCCTCCCCCCAGAAGCTGACTGAGCCTCCTCCACTCTCATCCACCCCACAGGACCAGTCTGTGCTCAATCGTTTGGAAGATGAAACTTCACAGTCATCATGGAACAGCCCATTTAAAGTGAAAGTTAACTTTAAAGGTGCAGCATTGGATGCCACACTTGACGCAGGCACCCCACTCTCCCTTCTCCTGAGGGCAGACTTGGTTCTGAAAGTCAATCCTTAACTAGCACATGATCAGCCCCACCAATCCCGCTTGCAAATAATACAGCCTGTAACCCATTAGGGACCAACTGGGTTTATGGGCAATCCTGTCTATCAGCAGTTCATTGTTCTCCTTGACCTCTGATTCGTGCCTCACTGACCATACATATACCTACCAGAACAGTGACCATGGGTGATAATCCACCCTTCCTCGATGAACTTGATGATAGCAGCGTGGATACAACTGACCTGGAAAGTGGAACCATAATGCTTCTCAGAGTTCCACCAGCTGCTCTTCATGCCAAACTGGAAGAAGCCAACCTGGAGAAGGCAAAGAAAACAGAGCTGTTAAGGCTACTTGAAGGCTACAGTGATCAGTTTGACAGTCATCTTGGCCGCACCTCCCTGGCCTAACATGTCATGCAAAAAAACAAATCATTGAAGACCAAGTGCAGAACATACTGCAGGAGGGCATCACTGAGCCAGCATCAGGGCCATGGGCCCCCTTGTGAGCCAAAGTTCTGTGTGGACTTTAGACTAGGAAGGACTCTTATCATCTACCACACATAGACAAATCTCTTGACTTCCTGTCCAGAGGGAAGTTCCTTACTACCCTGTACCTTGCTCAGGGTTATTGGCAGGTGGCTGTTGCCAAGGAGTCAAAGCCAAAAACTTCATCATGCACTGCGGCCTATTCCATTTCAGATTCCTCCCCTTTGGTCTTTGCAGTGCACCAGCAACCTTTCAGAGGCTCATGAACACGGTCCTTGATGGTCTCATCTATAAGTCCTGTGCAGTTCACATCTCAAAAACATTGTCATAGCCTCGCCCACCTTCGAACAGCATTTTGGCAGACCTGGAAGAAGTCCTATCCAGACTGAAATCAGCTGGCCTCTCCTTGAATTTGAGCAAGTGTCAGTTCTGTCTAAGCAAACTCTCCTTCCTTGGCGTGCACCTTGTAGTGGTCTGGGTGTATGCCAGATGCATACACCCAGACCCCGACAAGGTGAAAGCTGAGTTCAAGGTGCAATCTACTATGAAGCACATGCGACAGTTTCAGAGCTATTACTGGTTATTACTGTCGGTTTGTTCAGCATTGTGCTTGACATGCTGAACCACTCTTTGCCATCACAAAAAAAGATGCCCCATTCAACTGGGACAGCAAATGCCAAGCAGCCATGGATCTCCTGAAAAGCTGCATAACTTCAGTGCCTGTCCTGAGATTCCTGGACTTTCCATGTCCTTTCTTCATTCATGCCTGGCCTTGGAGCTGTGTTAATGCAGAGAGATGATGATGGCAGAGATGTTGCTGTGGCATATGCTAGTCGTGCTCTGCAGTCTGAAAGTCTGAAAGTCTGAAAAACCATACTCGACTCCAGAGGAGAAGTGCCTAGCGATTATTTGGGCCATAGAAAACTTTAGGCCATATGTCGAAGGCCTCCATGTGACTATTTTCACAAACCACAGCAGCCTTTGGCTAATGTTCCGCCCTAACCCTTCTGGTAGGTTGGCCCGATGGTCCCTTTGTCTCCAGGACTTTGACTTCAGTATAGAAGTATATGGAGTATATTCAGTATATGGAACCTCTCCCTCTAATGTCTTACCCACTAGATTTTTAAAGGAGGTTTCTGGCTTTTTATCCTCAGATATTATAACAATTTTTAACAAATCTCTATCTTCAGGGATTGTACTTCCAATTTTTAAATCAGCCATTGTTCATCCCCTTCTGAAAAAATCAAATCTTGACACCACTAATCTTAATAGTTTTAGACCCACATCCAAATTACCCTTTCTTGCCAAGTTGCGAGAGAAAGTGGTTTACTCTCAGCTTATTTTTTTTTTATCAATGACCACTCTCTCTTCGAAAAGTTTCAGTCTGGTTTTTGCACTCAGCATAGCACAGAAACTGCACTTTTGAAAGTTTTAAACAACATTGGAATGAACTCAGATGCCAGCTGCTGTACTGTTCTGGTGCCTTTAGACCTCTCTGCAGCATTTGATACAGTCGACCATGGAATATCAATTAAGCGACCAGGAAACTGCATAGGTGTGACTGGAACTGCTCTTGACTGATTTAAGTCTTACCTGAGCGATAGAACTTTGTCTGTTTCAATTGGAAATGTCTCCTCCAAATACTCAGATATTAACTGCGGCGTTCCTCAAGGATCTATTCTTGGCCCTTTACTGTTTTCCATTTACATGTTATCACTGGGTCAAGTCATCCACAACTCCAATATTTCCTTCCATTTTCATGCAGATGATACACAAATACATCTATCCATAAATCCATCAGACCTCACCTCAGCTACCTCACTTACAACCTGTCTTGCAGATATTAGATCCTGGATGTCCAATATTTTTTTAATGCTAAATAATGATAAAACTGAAGTGATGGTGTTTGGGCCCAAAGCACAGAGTAAGCAAGACCTTAGTTTCCCAGGGTTTGCAGTGCACCTATGAGGCCAGAAATCTGGGTATAATCTTTGATTCTGACCTGAATTCTTCTAAACATTTCACCAAAATCATCAAATCTATTTAACTGTATTTAATTAGAGCTTCTTTTTTTTGCTTTTGCTCACTTATTTATTCTAAAGTTTTTTCATAGTCATACCTTGTAATCAATATGTAATTGCATTGTGTGTTTAGTTTTTTTATGTTTTTACGAGCACCCAGCATCAAATGGCTTGCCTTGGCTTGGCTTTAGCAGTGATGTCATCAGTTTGCTTTTGTAGTTAGTTCACTTTGGAAAGTTCTGAATGTTAATTTGACAGGCATCTGTAGCATAATCCCACCTATTGTTGGGTCATTTGAAATGTTAAAACCACTTAATACATTTTAATGGACACTTCTGAACATATACAGCAGGGGGCAGCACAGTGACTTTCCTTCCCTGTTGGTGATATGTGTAGGTAAGTGTAATCTCCCCCTGGACAGCACAGAAAATGTGAAATGACATCTTTTAAAAGCTACCCTGTTGGAATGATTTCATAGAAATAAATATGCTGCAGATCCAAGATCAGAGTCTGCACTCTGGAAATGGGAGTGGGCAGCTGCTTGCAATTGAGACCAAAGAGCTCAGTGCCAGGAATGTCCCCAGTGCCTCAAAAACAGAACAGAAAACACAACACAACATTAAAAGCACCAGAGCACGGGGCTGTGAGGCTTTGGCTCCCTCATCTACTTCATCACCATTTGTTTTTTCTGTTGGGGAGGGAAATGTATTTGAGGGTTGTGGAGGGGTGGTGGGGATGGGGGTTGGCGAGGGTTTGAAAGGACACTAGACTTTAAAACAGAATGAAAGTAACTGTCATGATACTGTATGGAAGAATGAAGAAACAAGCAGGAAAATATTCAAATGATTTAAAACTTGAGTTTTGTCTGGATTTATCAGCATTAAGCAGTTTGTCTAAAGAGTCCCAAAAGGAGTCACAAACTAAAATTATATGTCAAAAGTAGACAAACAATTAAGTAATAGATCTCTAGATGTCTCTTAGTCCCCATTTACCATTTAAGTTTTTATTTTCACTACTTATGCTGTTCTCTTGATGTTAGCACATTTAGTCATTTATCTGTTTCCCATTTACTCCATTGCTCCAGTGTAGCATTTTCCATTTTCCTCACACTGGGAAAAGGGAAAATTAGCTTTACTGTGTCCAACAGTATGTAACATTATTCTGGAATAGTGTTCAGCCACTACAGTTTAGATAAGATATGATTCTTCATCTTGTGATCAAGCAGTCAGTATACAATATAGTGTAACTGTGCAGCACTACCACCCACTGTTCATTTTCAATTTGATTTTATGCAGATTGTTTTTATAGACTAACTTTACAGCAGACCAAAAAGCAGTGCTTAGCTGTCCTCTCTGGTTGGAAGTTTGAAGCCTGTTTTACCTCTGACCACAGCCACGCATGGGTGTGGTCAGCAGTGTGCCCCTGTAACCTCACCCAACAGTGACAGAGTACACCTGTACACCACTGCAGCAAGGTGACATGTTAAACCACTGGAGCTAAGCAAAGATAAGACTTTCAGCAGAAGTTACTCTACATTTGCAGTTGAGAAAGAATAACACTGGAGCATGGCTGATGCTGGATTTTTTTAAAAAGGAAAAGAAAAGAAAACAAAATAGTTGTGACCAAGATATATAAGCTTGTATCAGCCAACTTATCAGTCTAGCTCTAAAAATAACTTAATTATTCACAAGTCAGCCTTGCAAGTGGTAAAATGGCTAGATTCCCTACAAGATGGCACTAGCTTCATTTTTGCTATTACAGACTCAACTTTAATTTGCTATGGCTGATATAGTTACCACAGGTGATGTTTGTCATTTCAACTAGTGAAAGCAACGGTCACACTGGCTAAAAATTTGACTGCAAACATTGTTATCTACATTGCTTTGCTGATAAAAAAAAATAGGGATAAAAGGGCTGATAAGACATTAAATGACGGAGCTGATTAAATCCACATATTTTGCCACCAGCGAACCAGATTCAAACCCTCCTCCTGAGTCAAAGTCAAACATTTTGTTCCAAGGTTTTGAGGCTCTATACATATGTCACACTACTTCCACCTTTGCTCCTGAGAGACAGGAGTCATTTTTACACATGCACAAGATTTAGGTTGTCTGTAAAACAAAAGCATATGTCATATTTAGGCAGTTGAAAAACAACTGACGCTGTTCTTTTTCTTAGGAGGACAGTCTCTTGGATTCACAACAGCTCATAGAAAACACTCCTGCTTTATAATCAATTGCCAACTTGACTCTAACAAATTGCCATTAATCTTCTGGTTATAGCATACAGTACTTGTACTGACTCCCTGGGTAAGCATGATCCTCGTCATGTCACCATGCATTTTGAGATATTACCACTTACAGTGGAGAGTATGAAAGGCCTAATCCCTGTCTTGCCTAGACTCAGTTTTCAGATGCACCACACTTTATAGAAACAGCTGGCTCTCCTCCGTCCAACAGCGAGGTAGAAGAAACTGAGTTTTTGCTACTCTCCAACATCAATACTGAGGCAGTATCTTCTGTCATGATAAAAGAGCGACTAAAAGAGAAGAGCTGGAGCCTAACTACCTCTTAAGAGACTATTAGAGAGTGAGTTTCCTTCTCTTCTCTGTCTCCCTGCTACACTCAGGGAGGCTGGCTTTTATCATGCCAACACATTGAGAGCTTTTAAGTAAGCTGTAAAAATAAAATATGTCCAAAATACCTGCAGCAGGCTCCAGAAACAGCCAATGTTGATTTTTTTAAAAATAGTCAAACGTCAAAAGTATTACTGCTAATTGCTTCATCGGAGGGTGGCAGTGCCGGGGCTGATGGTCCTTCCAAGGCAGGCTGGATGTTCTGTAACAGAAGAGCAGTCAGTGCAGCACTGCCAAACTCCTCAGGAGCCTAAGGTCATAGCTGCAGTGCAGTTAGAAATCATTACAGTGCCAGCTGTCTTGTCGAGCACTTCAGGATAGCTCATGTAACATAATACAGTTTGCTTCAAAATCTCACGAACTGTACAAACTACTTCCACAGTAGAGCCTTACGAATGCAGGAAAAATTTAAACTGTTCAAGATGAAAGCAAAGTGTTTCCTTTTTCCAGAAACAGATGGGAGGTTTGGAAGTGCATTAAAAAAATACTCCATCAAAACAAGATTTCATGTTGGAACTGCAGAGTGTAGAAACAGCAGTGATGTGTTCACTGTGCTCTAAGTTCACCTATCAACTGACATCACAGATATTTCTTTCCTTTCCCAGAGTAGATTCATCACTCTGCATTACTCACAAAGGCAAATTTTAGAGTCACTGTCAATGACGCCGGAGCTACGAGGTTAAACATGCAGTTGACAGACAAATCACACAGGCCTAATCTGTTTTCTCCTCGACCTTTGTTCCCATAGTAACAGAGGCTCAGGATGTCTGCTCTGAGGGCCCCCACCTGTGGACAAGGAGGGGATATCCTCCAGTTCAACCATTAACTCCAACTGCCATCAACACATCAGCAGCTTGACAAATTGCTTCAGATATGTGCAAATAAAAGCAACAATAATAATGATAAATAGACAGAAGAGTGAGGACTGTGAGAAAGGTAAATGTTGGTGTAATGATGTAACAGTACTAGAAGTGATCTATTTTTGACTTTTCATAAGTCAAAAGTATCACTGATTACAATAAATACAGTCATGTGAAAAAAATAGGACACCAAATGAAATATTTACTTCTTTTTTAAGAAATATGGACATATCAATATTTGATCTTCTTTCAAGCAATATCCATAGATAAATGTGATGTAACTGATCCAAAAACAATTAAAATTTAACTTTGTTAGCATTTATTTAACAAAAAATGAACTAAGATGCCAATTCCTACTGAGGAAAAATTTAGGACACCCTATGCCCTAATGCCTGATATTGCCCCTTTGGCTAAAATAACCTTAATCAGACTTTTTCTATAACTGTCTACCAATCTGACAAAGTTTTTCCCACTCCTCCATGCAGAATTCTTTCAGCTGTGTGGTGTTTGAGGGGTTTCTTGCATGCATTGCCCGTTTCAAATCACCCCACAGCATCTCAATAGGATTAAGATCCAGCCTTTGATTTGGCCATATTCGAGAACTCTCCATTTTTTTCTTTTGAGCCATTCCTTGGTGGATTTACTGGAATATTTTGGGTCATTGTCATGTTGCGTAATCCACATCCACTTCAGCTTCAACTTCAACTTCAACTTTTGGACTGATGGTCTCACATTTTCCTCATACACCCTCTGATACAATAAAGAATTCACAGTTGATTCTATGATGGTAAGCTTGCCTGTTTCAGCAAAGCAACCCCAAACCATGACATTTCCAGCCCCATGCTTCACAGTTGGTATGAGGTTCTTGTGCTAAAATGCTGTCTTTGTCTAGGTGTTCTCTGGAAAACTTTAGTCTTGCCCTGATGTTTTTTTTGACAGCAAGGGTTTCCTCCTTGCACACCTCCTCAAACTTGTGCAATCTCTTTCTGATGGTAGATGCATGTACCTTGACATCAACTGTGGCAAGAGCTACCTGAAGGTCCCGTGATGACATTTTAGGATTGTTACAGACTTCCTGAAGCATCTTGTGGTATGCTTTTGGGCTGAACTTGCTAAGACAGCCTGACCTAGCCATGTTGGCAGTTGTTTTGAATGTTCTCTACATGTAAATTATTTTCCGGATAGTGGAATAGCTGATTTCTAATTGTTTGGAGATCTTTTTAAATCCCTTCCCAGACTCATACACATCTACAACCATCTACAACACAACAAACCTTTCTGGAGGCCTCAGAGGGCTCTTTTGATCTTGCCATGGTGATACCACTCACTTCAGCAATCAAAAGCGAACCAAACTAAATGTCTGAGGTTTAAATAAGACAGGCTGCAATCCTCACAGTCCACACAGTCCTCTCTAATGATGTTCTAATCATTTACACCTGATGTGGTGCACTTGATACTAATTTTAGCTGTTTAAAGTAGTAATAAATGTAGGGGTGTCCTAACTTTTTCCTCACAAGAAAATTGCATTTATATTAATTACATTTTACAAAACATTTTTTAAATACATTTCTTCAGTTGTATTTGTTTACTTATATTAATTACATCTCCCAGTATTGTTAAAATAAAGATGAAATGTCCATATGTTGAAATATGTTGAAAAAGACAAATGTTTTCATGGGGTGTCCTATCTTTTTCACATACCTGTACATACATAGGTGTTAAATCATTAAAAGAGCAGTAAATATACACCATAGGCTATTTAAACAATCATTTTATCTTTTAAACCAAGCTCTAAACCTGCACGGGTCTAGTGTGTGTGAAAACACGAGTCCGCAAACCAGTGGGTGTGCACCAACAAGCACCAGGTGGCAGTCCAGATGCAGTGTCTGTCTGTCTCTCTGTAGGGTAGTCAGTACAAAATGGTGACCATGCTCGGGAATTGTGCTACCCCCATTCAAATGAATGGGAGGACTGGCGTTTTCGCCACACTGCATGATTTGGTCTGAATACAGCCTTTCCCTGCTGTGTGTCATGCGTAAATGTACACAGCATCTCTGTCAATGGGTAGACGCCCTTTTCAATTCTGCTGCGAGGGATTGCTGTAACTGCCTTGCTAACTCAATATTGTTGTGACTAAGATATCTGCTGATAAAAATAATTTTTCCACGGATAGATTTAGCTACTAGGTCCGTTCAAGCTACCATCCAGCTTCTACAGTTATCTAGTGCAGCAGTGCAGTTAGTTTGAAGGCTTATCCAACTCCAAAACACTGAATAATGGTTTATAATAGTGCGTGACAGGGTTTTACTACCCTGGAACCCCTTTTATGAAAGGCTAAGTAAGGATAGCTAGTTCTGGCTATCTTGTTATGAATCTATAAAACATTAAACGAAAAAATACATCATACATGACTGTTTTCTGATATGCTAACACTATGGCTATGGTTATGGGTGTTCAGATTTAGGCAAAAAAATGACTTGGTGAAGGGTTAGGGAAAGATCCTTGTCACAGATAAATTAAATAAATGTTGACTGTTGGTATGAATCAGAAAATGAGCAGCAGTCTCCACTGTGAACATCCATCCATCCATCGAGGCTCAATTTTGCGCTACTTCAGCCTTTGTTACTAACAGTACAGGGCTGTCTAAATATGTTTTGTAAGGTCATTAGTGGGATTAGATGTAAATTGTGTACCTTGACAGACTTTATCATATCTGTGGAAGTCTGTTTGGGAGGGATGTATTTCCATTTTTATGACATCTTGCTCTAGTTCCCACAGAGTGTAAATGCACTTACTTATATTAAGGTGCCTCGGCCAAAAGCATCTGTCAAATGAATATAATGCAATGCAAGACAAGTCCTCACTTCCTGCTACATGTGATAGAGCTCTTCAGAATATATCTGTTATATAAAAATGTCAGTTCAACATTAAAAGCCAGTGATACAGCAGAATACAGGACAGACTGTGTCTGTGTACTTCATTGGCTCTTAGATCCTTATCTAGCTATATCATAATGCTGTTTACACTCACTTGTATGTTTTTTCTTATGACACATGGTCATATATGATAGCACTCTGACATAGTATGTGTGTTGGAATTGTACAGTTATTTATTTTCTAAGGGGTCATAAAATGTTGCCTAATTGAAAAAATATGTCACTCCACTGCTGAGGTACCTCTGGTTCAAGACCATGATGTTTTTCTAGCTAATTATAATAAAATACCACAAATGGCTGAGGGCCACTGCTGCTAAAAGCAAAACAATTTTCAGCATCAGACATAAATGTTTTCTTTTGGTTATTAACAATGGAAATTGCTGCTTGGCAGCCTCTGTGACTGCAATCAGCTCCCCTAATTGTCGGGCATTTTATTCGCAGTTGAGCTCACAGCGAACACACGGAGGCGAGGTTGGATTCTCTTCACTAAACATGCCATTACTCAGCACAGTTTGAGCTGTGCAGACAGGGAACGCTTTTCTTAGTACACAGCTCCCGTCATTACCCAACATTAATGGGGTAAATGACACTTTGACTGATGCTTGTAATTTTGAAGGTTTTCTTTAGAGCAGAAACATTTGCTTCTGCTCTTAGAGTAGATGCTTAATGAAAGGCAGGTAACATCAATGACATCTTGTTTTCCTTTCATCTGTGTAGTTCCCACATGTATGATAGCAATAGAAGCTGTCAAACATCAACTTACTGCTGAGGATTTCAAATTGATCTATTGGTAAAGAAACTGTATTGTCTCGTGCTGGAGTGGGAGAGGTTACATTCCAAAATATGTGACAACTTCACCCACTTCCAAGTTGCTGGAGAAACAAAATAAACTTCAGCCCAGCAACTCCCTCATTTAAAACGGCTAAATTTAGTTAAGAAATCAGTTCATTCCACTGGAAGCACCATGATCAGTGGATTTGCTTGCAGGGGGTAAATCCACACAAATCCCTGATCTTTGTGTGGATTTACCCCCTGCCCCCCTTAAATTTATACCAATGACCAATATTGCGAGACAGGACTTGATGGTACAAATACTTTAATAAACTGCAATGAAACTATTGGCCAGTTAGAGACAGAGCTAATAAACTTGCTAATTCCACATTTTGTGTGTGTCTGAAATCCCAATTTACTGCTCCCTAAACTATTGAGTGTTATGTAGGAAGTAGTGAATGAGAGTGATTTTGGACACAGCGCATGATTGTTTTTTTTTTTTTGTTTTGTTTTGCTTTTATTGACTCACAAAATACAAACAGAAAGACAAAAGATATACATTTCTGACAATAAATCAACATACAAGTGAGTCCTACCATTTCTAGACCCATCCAAACCAATTTACAAATCTAAACCTTTACCTTAACCAATGCACCTCTCAAACAATATCTGCCATTACCATTGTTACTATCCTTCAATTTTCGCTGTACTTTCGTCTTACAGCAACAAACAAAGCTTAGCACGACAAAGCTTCGTGATTCCATTCTTTCCATGTGTGTTTCTTTCCATTTGTTCCACTTTATAACCTTTTTGTTTACTGTTATATTTGAGTTCTGCCATAGCGGTTGATTTATTGAGGTTGTTGTGTTCATTCCAATGATCTTTGTACATGATTTCAAGATGTTAAATGAGGCTTCGATTGGACTTTGCATGATTTATTTTGGAAATATTTTCATAAAATATAGAGATTTCACGTCAATGTTTAAGATTTGTAACATATTTTCTTCTATGTATTTCCAATCTTTGCTCACAGAGGGATCAAATGACTCACTAACTTGCTGGCAACCAAAGGACAGATAGTAGTGAAAAAAGCTGAGTAGCTGAAGTCCACCTTTTTTGTACGAACTAGACATCCTTAGGTATGAACATGTTAGAGTGTAATTGACAGTAGGAAGAATGTTCATCTTTTCTATGTTCACTCAACCTCATGGAAATATGTGATGATTTGACCACCGATATATATTAAATAATATATATAAATTTGTGTAGGATTTATATGTTGTGTTTGATAGCTATCTGTTGTAATTCTTAATCCTAAATATGTTGGCTCTGTTGGTTTCCATTTAATATTTGTATTTTGCACACGTGATACTGAAGTGTTTGTTTAGAGGCAGTAGCTCACATTTTCCCCAAATTACTTTGTATCCTGAAAGTGAGCCATACTGAGTGATAATCTGATCTGAATCGATATAACAAAGTGAGAACTCCACATCTGTTAGGTAGAGGATGATGTCATCAGTGATGATACAGTGATATTTTGTATAGTTTGCTTCCAATTTTTATGCCTTAAATATTCTTTTCAGATCAGATTTTCTCAGCTAATGGTTCAAATGATTAGATTAAATAAAAGTCCTGAAGCTGGACATCCTTGTTTTGTTCCTCGATATAAAATTAAAGGTTTTGAAATGACGTTGCTAGTTCTTATTGAAGCCATGGGTTTTGAGTAGATCATCATAATCCACTGCATAAAACTGTTACCAAACCCATATTTCTGCAGGGTACTGAACATAAATGGCCATTCAATTTGATCAAAGGCTTTTTTAGCATCTAAAGTACACAGTGCTGCCAGATGAGGGAGCTTTTTTGCATACTGAATAATATTGAATAATTTCCTTGAGTTATCAGATGAATTTCCATTTTTCATGAAACCAGGTCAGTCTGTATCAGCTTTCTGATTACTTGAATTAATCTTGCTGCAAGAATTTTGGCAAGGATTTTATTATCTAAATTTGCTAATGATATTGGACGATAGTTATTATAGATTAAAGGGTCTTTTATATGAATTAAAATAATGCGGGAATAATTAAACATCCTCACAAAACTCTTGGTTGAACTCTTCATTATAATCATCAGGTGTTCTTAGAAAATTAGTTAATAATTTATTTATTTCAAATATAGTTATTGGCTGTTCAAATGCATTAATTTCTTCCTCTGATAAGCAGGGGAGATTAATATTATTTAAGAATTCTTGTGTTGAATCAGGGTCATCATCACTGTTAGACTTGTTGAGATTTCCGTAAAAGTCAGTAAAGATTTTATTTATTTGATCTGGATCAGTGGTAGTTGAGTTATTTGGCAATCTAATACCACATATAGTATTTTTAGTCATCTCTTCTCATGTCTTGAAGCAACTTTCCTGCCTTCTCCCCACATTCATAATAATTTAATTTTGCTCTCTTTAATTTATATATTTCAATTTTGTTCCTTATAATGTCATAATATTTCATTCAGGCCATATTTCATCCTCATATTCATTTGACAGTAAACTTTGCAACAGCTTGATTTCTGTGAACAATCTGTTTTCTTCTTATCAGTGGAATGTCAAGGATGGAGTTTTTGTTAATGTCCATAAATGTATGAATGTATTCACTTATTTGCTTTTTAATTTCAGCACATGATTGTGACTGAGTAGAAATGGCATGTTCGCAGCCATTTAGTGTGTTAGCAGTAAGCTTGTCAGCTTGAGTAGTTTACCAACGAATGCTACGAGTAGTCATTACGTCATCAAATGTCTGGCATGACTTTGGTATATGGTGGTTTTAGGCAGGCTGTGTGTGATATCATGTTGTGGAAGTGCCATGGGGAGATAGCAGCTGGTTTAGAGGAGGTCTTCCTATAATGTATGTTCGACATACTACATGAACACACTGTACACAATGCTAGTGTATAAAAACTCATTGCAGGTATCTAAAAGTAATCATAAAAACACGTGATTAAGGATCATTATAAAAGCTCATTAATTAAGGCATGGTATGGCTAATTCATTTCTATGCGTATAAGAAACAAAGATGCAATGTGATGCTCCATTTCACCGAAATGTCTTACAAATCAATCAGTTTCATCATTACTTTTAATAAAACACCTCCACCCCAGACTGAGATGTTCAACCTACCGTATGTAGATCGGTATATATATTTACCACATGGGCACGGTATCATAGAAATTACATTTTTGTTTTGCATATAATGAAATTCTTACCCATCAGTAGGGTTATTAAATGCTGTATGTTTATTAGTCATGTTACCTGCATGGCTCTCAGATGGCAATGTCAGTCTGTCGGTCCTCCACTTTGGTTTAGTCTGAATTATGTCAACAGCTACTGGATGGATTTACAAAAAATTATGGATGCACTTTTTGACTCCACCTTGTTTTCTGCACATACAAGTCAGTCCTCTTTATAATTTTCTTTTCTTTCAGTTTGGTCTCAGCATTTCTTTTTTACTTTCCTTGTAGTCTTCTTCACACTACAAGTTTTACTGGAGGATGATGACATGCAGAGAGCGAGTGGTGGTCAGCCCACATGTTCCTTTGAGTTTTGTTTGAACCATCAGCGCTTGCTCATAATTGTTTTCTGCCGAGCGAAATGATTGATGACTGATTGAGTAGCTTCTCTCTCTCCATCTGTGCGAGTGTGTGTGTGTTTGGAGAGGGGGCAGCAGAGCCTGGGACGTTGCTAAGTGAAGAAATTGTTAAGAAAACAGTAATTTGGCAAGTGTGACCTCACATGTGCAACTAAACAACGTAATGTTTTGGGAAGGCTAATTTCTCCATTTTGATGGTCTCTGCCAAGAATGTTGCTTTTCAAATGGTTAACATTTCTTGGCCGTTGCATACGAGAGCTGAATTAACAATATGTGAAATTTTAAATAAATATCCCACATGTAGCCAATCTTGCTTGTCAGCGCCCCTCAAAGCTGTAATGCTCCCCAGAGTCTAATGTTTGTCTTAACCCAAAGCTTTTCAGCCCACAGTTGCCCTGGCCAAGAGGTCATCATAAGACCATTAATACCTGCAGAGGCGCCCACCTCCTGCTCCCAGTGAGCAAACACAACAACTGCCTCTCCCAGTTTTATCAGATCAGTTAGGCTTATCTTAAGATGTACCGTGAGTCTCATGTCTTTGACATCGCTTGTCTTTAAAAGAAAAATTATTAGGGAGCACAAATTCTGTACCACTACCTCCTAGAGGCTTAGAATTTTTAACAGACTGCCTGCATTACAAACAGGTGTGGGGTTGAAAAAGTGGGCATTTAAGAGGCAGGGAGGGTCTAATAAAACAGACTAGTGAGTTGCATTATGAAAAATGTATGATCCAGTGTTTTAATTTTACATACCAGGGTCAAAAAGTCAGAATAACTCACCCTCTGCTGCTTTCTGTTTTCAATCTGTCTCTTGTGAGTCCCTCAGCTTTATGGAATTGTGATACTAAATTACTGAAGTACTCTTTTAAGTTCCTTATAATCCAAGATTGCTCCAAATCTTCAAAGAGATATGCTTTAGTTTACGCTTCCATAGAGTTGGGGGACTCACAGAGACATATTACAGTTTGAACACTGGGTTTCACAGATTTGTCAATACTGGGTTCACTTTGTCAAAACTTTTCACACAGTTATTTTTACCACCATGCAGTTTGGCACAGCAGCTCATCTCACAACCAAATGATGGAACCATCCATCAAATGTTGCAATCAAACCAGCAGGGGCTGAGGATGGGTCAAGTTTTAGTAGCCTATGGTCTTACTTTTCCCATAATGCAACCAATAGCATCAATAAGATGATGCAACCCTCCTCTCCTAGAAATTACAATTATATATGACTAAATTGTTTTCCCAAGTCTGTTGTACATGTTGGCAAATGTCATTGCTTCCTAGATTATGGACACAGGCGACGTTTTTTTAAATTAATTAAGCACTACATTTATATCTTGCACTGAAATCAGGCACAAGAAAAGTGCTATATGAATAACTTTAAACTTAAGTCAATTTTTATTTGTATAGTCCAATATCACAAATCACAAATTTGCCTCAGGGGGCTTTATAATCTATACAGCAATATAAACCCCATAAGCGCTTTGGTTAAGGTGAAGTGAAAGACTGTGGTTTTGTTTAAATGTCAATAAACATGTTGAGCTTCAAATCACTACAGATTTTTTTCTATATCAAACAGAGGCCATTATCTTTGTCTAACCATAACCAAGTGCTGCCTGTGCCTAAATGTAACCATAAAAAGTATGACAATGCTTTAGTTTATATTCGCGGATACTGTAAAGCCAGATCAGATATATGGGTGGGAAAAAAGAACTACATTGTCTCTGAACATGTCACTAATAGGTTCAGTATCAACAACATTATCTTGAGAGAAAAATGTCATCCAGCCAGCATTACATTTCTGGCAAAAATGTATGCTGTTGCAATTATGTCATATGAACTTGATTCCTAGGAGACAGGGTTGCCCTAATGAAACCATTATATTCAGTTTTCACAGGCTCAGTAGTTCTCCTCATGACTAGCAAGCTCATTTGAATTTGTAAAAACAGCAGAGTGCCCCTTTAACTAATTTCAACTCTGATCATTGACTGATTTAACATTCAGAAATGGTTGTATTTTATGAGCTGGATGAAGTAACAACTTATTATGTTTCCAACATAAAAGATGATTTGTTTTTAAACCTACCATTTCTGAAAGATTAAATTCAAATTGAGTTTCACTAACCTTTGTTCAGTTTTCAACCATATAAATTGTACATATTTTCACACTATATGTCATACCATTGTCTTTTATGTAATATTTCATGTAATGTCAACTAAGTATTATATGAAACATAGGCCTGCTGTATTGCTGTAAATAAACCTTTCACAGCATCAGAAACCATGAACCACATTAGCTGTCATCTGCAGATAGTCTGTGTATTCAGTGTCTTATTAGTCAATTTGGGAGTGGCAGCAGCTTCTAATCCTGTTGGTGCAGCTCATTTTTTCTATATCTTTGAGCTGTACTTTGTATTCTTTTCTACTTGTGTTGCAGATTGGGGGAAAGATCTTTAGATGACTGTTCGAGGTGATCAGTCTCCCAGAGACCTTTGACCCGTAAATAAATTCAGTAGTCTACTAAAGGCTTCAGAGTGTAATGTTGCAATTCTGATAGCCAACAGAGGCTTTAACCTGAAGCTAACTAGACTCAAAGTTTCTGCTCCTGCTCCTAATTTGTTAAAAATTTCATTGTTTACATTACATTCATAAATGCATGGAATTTGGCCGCACGTTAACCTCAAATGATTTTATCATATAACCAACGTTTCTGACCACACTTGGTTTCACTTCAATATAAGTGTCAAATACAGCCTCATATATATATACATTGCATTGCATGGATCTTGTACTAATTCATCATCAGTGACATTATCAACAAGTTACAAGGGTACACGTGAGTTCATTACAATCACTGAACACTAATGAAGAGTAAAAGAGTAAGATGAAAAGTTCACAACACATCAACATTTCGTTATATATATGTTATTTGACATCAAGAGACACACCATAAAGACTATACCTTTTGAAGAATGTAAAAAACAGGACAATATAAAAGTGTGTATTGTTAGGGGCCCAAACTGTACAATTGAATAACATAGAGACATAAGATGTAATACAAACAAGAATTTATTTTAACAATAAGGGGAAAAAAGAAAAGTCTATAAAATCAATATACACATATTTACGGCACAATTAAATAGGCCTTTCTAAGTACATAGCATTGTTATATATATCATATCATCATCTGCTCTAGGTTCAACTTTCATTTATTCTCAAGGCATAATAAAACCAGTCCACTCGACCTCTCTTGTTCCACTGCACCTCTCAAAAACTTTGAGCGGAATGAGTGCTCGGCAGAAACCTAGCAGAGAGGTGATGCGTACCTCACTGAAGGAAGAAGTTCCACAGTGAATGTAGAATGTAAGTACACAACTCAACAAGATATATAGCTTAGGTCTTGTTGTTTTTAGACATTTTAATGTGAAATAGTTACATATTATAGCACCTGACTGCTGTACTGAGACACCATTAAGTTGTGATTAAATGTATTTAAATACTCTTTTTGGAACTTAATGTGGACATTGGACATTAGAGAGATGGCATAATTCCTGAACACTGAAGTCCACAGAGCATAGTGTTAGTTCAGGCAAAGCACTGAAGTCATGTTTGTGTTAGCTGATTGGCATCAGCTATTTTATTCATGTTTCACGTAGCTCATCAACTGTGTGGTTACCCGTTGACAAGTGACGTCCATCATAATTATTCAGGTGTACAGTGTGGCTGTTGTATTCTGACACTTATCACTATTGGTCCTCTGATCCACTCACTACAACACTGTTTGCTGCCATAGCTCACTCCACAACCCCAGCTTCCTCCTGATGTCTTTGGTATTGTTGATTTGAACTAAGATCCTATGTTAATGTATGTGCTCATTAATGGGGGGTTAAGGGTCTCTCAGCAGAATCCTTGTTGATGCTCTGATTCTTTGAGAGCTCCAATAAACAGTAGAGCCTTTTTCTTCAAAGGTAACTATATAATCATTTGATAGAAATACTAACGGTTATGGTTTTATTCCTAATTGTCTCTGACTGAACTTATGTTACTGTAATACAGCCCATATTGAATCATTTGGAAAATATAATTCTATAACCAATTATTTTAAAATAATCATCTACTTGCCCCAGTTACATGTTAACATGTAAGTGAATTCAGTGCACAAATAGAATATCTGCTCTATCATGGAAATTTTCTCTCATATATTCAACATTAATCTTGGAAAACTGATCAGGCCTACCACCATGGACTGTGCACCTGGTTCATAGGAAAACACACACACATAGCTGAAATATGAGGTTCCCATGAGAGTTTGTTAGGTTTGTAGGCTGGTGCAGTTAGTCCTGATTAGGTTCTAGCTCATGTAATATAAGTAATGTAAAATCACTGTCTATGCTCTGCTGGCTGCCTATGCAGGATAGAACATAAACATGACCACATGCTGAATCGATGCTCCCTCAGTGGTTTAATCAGCAGTGTTTTGACAGGTCATCATACACTGACTAAAATTCATATATCATTCAACTATGTGTGTTCGATACTGCTGATGTAGATCTCCTGTATCTGTCTGCCTCCAACAGTCAAACAACAGACTTTTACAGTAATATGACTGTGTGAATGTATGTCCTCATTAACTTTTAAAAGCAATACTTTGCAAGTTAAGAAAATTATGGTCCTCAGGCAGTCCTGGTAGCCAAGGAGTCGTCTGTAAAATACAAATCAGTGCCACTTCCTGAAGAGGGAACCACCAAATCAACATGCGTCAGAACAGGCCAACAATGAAGCTGAGAAAAAGACTCCACAAGTGTTTACCTGGTGAAAGAACAGACTACCAAGGTTGTAGCTATTCAAAAGCTCACTGCTGACATCAGTTGCTACATTACACAGATCCCATTACTGATTAACATGTGACAAATGCTGCAGGACTCTGGAACTTTCCTTAGGAATGATAATTAATGATGTGTTTTTATCTTGTTTACATATTAAACATACAGTTTTCATTCATGTTGAACAAAAATGTTCCCCTTTGAAGGCTGACAATAATGTATTGATGATGTAGAGCTACATACAGTGCACACATTGCAGTCAACAGGCTGTTGCTTGAGTTGGCCTTATCACATTAACAGCTGTGGAAAAGTACAGTGTAGTGACCAATACTGCTGTTACTACTACTTATGTGGAGGACATGCACTGCCTGGGCTACATTTTAATGTCAGAACACAGATGAACTGGTATTTCAAATCAACAGGCGTGTTGGATACAGACATATTTAAAACTGTTCATACAGTGCCATGAAAAATCATACATCAATTTAAACTTCTCTCTCTGTTAATAAGTACCTGAGATGGTTTTGCCAGAGCATAGTGCCGTTACACACAGACACCAGGCTGCTCGATATTCTGCAGGTTTGTGGGAGGCATCTGATAAGCAGGTCTCATCAATCCTGTGCATCACTGCCTCTTTCTTACCTTTATTTTCAGCAAAAGTGGCATTTCATTCTGTAAATGTATTACAATATAAACACTGTTGTGTCAACTTAGTTACAATATGATGTGATCATATACAATGTGAGATACAGTAGAATTAAAACTAAAATAGCGTTGAATTGAACAAAAACATTTTTTATTATTTATTTCTCTCACCACCGCACTCAATCTGCCTCTGGCTGCAGATTTGTGGTTCTGTGTTTTCATATAACAACACACTGCACCTAGACAACAATACAATTTACTGAAGAATCAACCCATTTGTTGAGCTAATGTCATCATGCTTCACTTTTATTGGCTCAGCTTTTTCAGAGCTCTGCAACTAGCGATGTGAGTGGCTGGGAGTGTATTTAATAATCACCATACCTGTATATGAAACAAAATACCAGGTGAGCTTGGAGACGCCCACACTGTCTGTGCACTCAAGACCCACCACTTGTTGTTGCACTTTGTGATCAAAATGGGGCCCTGTGTATCTGACATCTCTAATGCTCTGATGAATGTCTTTGTGACATTTTAAATCAAGAAGAAGATAAATGCTGTTGTTTTGACTTTTTAATAACCCAACAGCACAAAAGTTTTTAGTAATGGCTTGTAACTGATCTATTAGTATGGCTTATTAAAGTTTTATCCAGTTAGGGTAAAGAAATGATCTGCAATAAATCTGTAATAAATAGGCCTATGTGAAAATATGAAAAGTCATATTCAATAGATATTGTCATTTTGTGATCATTTTATACAAATACAGAGCTGGCACTCACAGTAAGTTTCTCAGTGAGATGAATCACTGAGTCTTTCTGTCATGGTCATCATCATTGCTTCATTGACTCTTTGGCTTCCCTGCTCATTGAGTAACAAAACCTTTCAGCCATGTAACCAAATATCATCTGCTCAAATCATCATCAGAATATGCCGTTTAACAGACTACCCTAAATATTCTAATTCAAATGGTCATCAAAGACAAACACCAGTGTTGCTTTTTGCTTGTAAGACTGCCGTCTGGTATTGGTAATGTAAAGTATATGTCAATCTCTGACATGCTCATCGGCAGCAATGGTGATGACTTTGGCAGGTTAAAAATTCAAAGAATTTCCGAGAATTTTTGTTTCATTGTCATTCCTCAGTATTCCACAGTAGTCTCAGAACAGTGAGGGAACTCAAAGGCCAAATGTGATCTCAGCAATAAGGCAAAGTCATCACACCATGAGGTTTGTCTTTTGCATGATTCTTTACTTTTAGCGATGGAAAATGCACTTTCCCTGTTTTGATGGTTGATTGCATGCATGTAGGAACCCCACTGATTGCCCCCTCTCACTTCTGTGGCCTGAAGTCTCATGAGAACCTTTCATGTGTGCATGAAATATCATTCATGTTACCACCGTGACATGTTGATTCCAGTGGACCTAAGGCATTCCAGTGGATGCCTTAGGTCATCTTCTTTCATATGATATCAGTATCTTTACTCTAGCTTTAAAACTGAGCCTCTACAAGCCTCTGAAAGACAGTAATGCATTAATCGTGCTATTTTTTTTTAAATGCGTTTAACATTTCAAATTAATTCAAAAATTAACACATTAATTTTGACAGCACTACTTCCAATATAAGCACAATTTTGTTCATGGCATTAGAACTGGAATGGAGGTGACACTCAGATGATGGAAATATGAGTGCTGTAGCTAGGTTGCTGCAAATATTACTATAGTTTGTTGCCAAACTGTACTAAAACCTGGGACATAATAGGTTATTTGTTACATGTTGTTTTCAGGTACTTCATTGTGATTCACCCTGAGAGGGGAACAGAAGCCAGTCGGGTAAAGTGCTGCCTAAGAAGACAGGCAAGCTCACAGAGAATGCCACTGTTCTGAAGAACTTGACGTCACTCCTTAAAGGTAAGTTAGGTGTCCTTGTTCAAAATGTTTCTCTCTTCCATTCAAGTGTTTCATTTCTCTTTCTCTCACTCTGTGCTCGACTTTCATTCTTGTTTCTGTCTCACTCAGTGAGCTGTGAGTCTGGAAACCTGGAAGCCAACAGTTTGCCAATTATAACAGAGGACATTTGAAGGCATTACAAATTGTGTATTCTGCAATCTGTTTATTTCAAACAATCAATCAATCAATTTTTATTTATATAGCACCATATCACAACAAAAGTCATCTCAAGGCACTTTTCACATAGAGCAGGTCAAGACCGTACTCTTTAATTTACAGAGACCCAACAATTCCCCCATGAGCAAGCACTTGGCGACAGCGGTAAGGAAAAACTCCCCTTTAACGGGTAGAAACCTCAAGCAGAACCTGGCTCTTGGTGGGCGGCCATCTGCTTTGACCGGTTGGGTTGAGAGAGAGAAAGCCTTTATATTTGAAACAGTAGTTTGTAAAGCAGCTGTTGTTTAGACCCATTACTAAGTTTTGCTGGCAGCTCAGGATCTTATAATTAACAGATTTACATTGACCCCCTTTGAAAGGGCATGTCTGCAATTTATAGTTGTTGTTTATTGATATGAATAAAAAGATTACTTTTCAGTTGTTTACTGTAACAGTTACAGTAGGAAACTGTTCATGTAGATTATAATAGCAACACTGTAAAAATACAGACTATTACTGCAGGCCTAGCTACAGTATCAAACTGTAAACCTCAGTCATTCTACAGCAGGATACTGTAATACATTTTACAGCACTTAACTGATAAAGTAAATTACAATAGTGACACTGTAAAGAAATGGTACTACAGCTGCCAGTAGTTTACTGTGATTTTACAGGGAAATTTGTTACAGTGCAGAGATTGTAAAATGACAATCAAAGGAATATTTATAAACATAATATTTATTAATTATTTTTGTGCGCCTCTGGGGAGCATGGATATGTCAATTTAATGGACATGGACTAATCTCAAACACAGACACAGTACAAACACACAGTCATCTCCAAAATCACAAAACACCATTTTGTATGTACAAATTTGCTTCTTTCAATAACTTACCAATAACTTAAAGGTCCAGTGTGTAGTATTTAGCATCTTACCAAGTCTGTTCCTTTAGCATCTAAAGGAACAGACTTGGTAATAATTGAATAGATTACGTATAAGTATATCTTAATTAGTGTCTAATCAGCTGAAAATAATAATTGTTGTGTTTTCGTTACCTTAGAAATAAGCCCTTTATACCTACACGGGAGCGGGTCCCCCTCTACGGTGGCGGCCATGTTGCATTGCCATGTTTCTACAGTAGCGCAGAACGGACAAACCTAACACTGGCTCCAGTGAGGGCCTTACGTGTTTTAGATTCAATGGGCAACTACCGGAAATGCACCGGTTTTAAAAAAAAGAAGAGGAACGGACCAAACATTTTGTGTAGTAAGAAGTTTTTGAAACCAAAATCTGATAAATGGAGGATCATACTTATTTAGAAAATCACAGGAGCGTGAATTGTCATCGTCATAGAAACGAAAAGACGAAGAAGCTAAACGAAAGTTTCCACTTACTGCTGGACAGGTAAGAGTGTAATGTATATTTATTTTGCCCCGCTGGTAATGATTCAAAACCTAGATGATGTACAATGTTTATTAGCAGTACATTAGTTTCCCTGAAAAGAAACGCCGCCACGTAACGTTAAATATTAGCACACTTTAGCCTCAGTTTGTGCCTCTCACAGAACTGGTGGTCTGATAAGAGACAACAACGTCGTGCTAGTAACCCAACGATTTATTCATTTTCTGCGGCAGTAAGACAACACATTGATTGATAACTAAGATATTTAGCGCTGGTGATGTGCTAAAGACAGTAAGTCAGAGTAATGAGTTACTGTGAAAGATAAACTGAGGAGAAGTCTGCTCATCACTGAGTTAATACATCCTGTGAATTTATATTTATATTTTTCACAGTGCTCCATGATTTCATTGTTTGCTCCTAATTTGTCATTTAGGAGCACATGTACACATTGGGGGGCAAAGTTAGCTTAACACAAGTAACGTTTTCCCCGTTTCAATGTTGAAAAACATGTAATTGCTACCAGAGTTTTAATTTTACATTTATCAGTCAGAAGTAGAATTTTTGTGTTATTTATTTTGGTATGTTCATCCAGGCCAGCCAAGGCTCCCAGCATCTTAGGACGTAACATAATGTATTACAAGGGTTTGTGACTGTGTCATATAGCACTTATTTTCTTGATGTTGCTGTTTTTTCTCCAGCTATGAGAGAGGTCCTGTAGCATTGATGCATGGTATTGCCTTTATCTTCATCGTAAAGTGACTGTGTAATAGGTCAGGGGTATTTCACCATGTGCCATTGATGGCTGGGAGTACGTAGGTTTTCATTACAACCAAAGACAACAAAAGTTGATTTCACTGATTAGCTACTTGTCTCTGACTGAAAGTGTGTTAATCAATTAAATAATCTGATCTAGTCTGTTGTTGGGATGAAAATCTGCATGGAATAAGGTTGAACAGTTTCTGATGAGCACATTAGATAGATAGATAGATAGATAGATAGATAGATAGATAGATAGATAGATGATTTATAATAGTACGTTCGTTCATTTGTGCTGTTTTATTTTTCTCAGGCACTATAGGTTGGCATTATTCACCATGTCTGTGACACTCACACCTGCCATATCAGAAGTATTGCAGACCAAGTCAGGAGAGGTCTAGGTAAGTGATCCACATTTGTTTGCCTATGTAGCATATTAACTTACCCTGTAAGTCCTACTCTTGGTTAAATAGCACTATTTTCACATGTACAACTGTATAAAATGTATGAAATAGTAAATTATCTCTATGTGTAATGGTACTGTCTTCTACAGAAGCAGTTTTCCATGCAGCTGCTGCTCTACACACTGCTTCTGGAGCAGATGAGGAACAGCAGTGCCAGTGAATCATGGGTGCTGTTCCTGCCATGAGAGCATCTTCATCCAGAGCAGTAAGTTGAATACCTTTGGTGTGGTTTTGGTCTGACCCTTGTCAGCTATTATATGTGCAGCACTTTGACTGCTGGAAGGTGATCGGATAAGTTTAATAACACTGCTTTTAGTGTTCAAACAGACTAATGATTTGATAGATTATTCTGTCTTTATCAGAATCAACTCTGAAGAACACAGAATAAGCTGTCAAAATGTTTGTTTGAACAGTAAAAGCTGCATGTTTATGTTATCCTTTTATTGTCCAGATTGAAAAGGATGTCCAAAAATGTTTCTGTTAAATAGAAGATATTTTTATTACAAATGTCATTATTCTTAGTGTTGTTTTTTATACTTTTATTTTGTGGTTCAAACTAGTGAATTACAGTTAACATAACCTGACGTGGCAATGAAAATTAATCCATAACATGTACTACAATGCCCTGTTCTGAGGATCAGTGGTATTCAAACTTCACTACTATTTTATGTTGCTTTATAAATATAAATAAATATAAATTTATTATATATATTATATATATATATATATATAAATGTAAAAAAAAGAGTGTGTATGTGCGTGTGTATATACATCAGTCAAAAGTTTGGATATTACATAAAATATTACATAACACATATGTAATTACATAGTAAGCGAAAACAGCTTCACCTGGAATGTTTTTTGTGTTGTGTTTTTTGTGCTAAGCAAAAAGAAATGACAGTCCATCATTACTTTAAAACATGAAGGTCAGTCAATCCAGAAAATTTCAAGAACTCAGAAAGTTTCTTGCAGTCACAGAAACCATCAAACGTGATGAAACTGGATCTCATGAGGACCGCCCCACGAAAGGAAGACCAAGGGCCCTATGTTATGCCCGGCGCAAAGCAGCGCAAAGCAGCGCAAAGCAGTGCAAAGCGGCGCCAAGTGTGACACAAGTTACTTACTTTGTTAGTTTAAGACCGACGCAGTTGTCATTTTCACATCCAGCGCCCACGTTGTTTAAATAGCAAATGCACTTGCGCCCATCAGAGCGCCCATGGGTGTGTTGGTGTTAAAATGAGGTGTGGTCAGGCACATTGTTGGCGCATTGCTATCTTGAGGCAGCAGAGAGCGATTGCACTATTGACCAACAAAAACCTGGTCTGAAGTAAATGGCACAGTGTGTCACTGTTATTTTAAGGGCGCATTATCATACACGGTTGCACAACGCGCATACACTCTGCTTGTTGCACACACACAGGACGTGCAGTAGTGCACAAACATGCAAAGGATTACAAATAGAAGGATTACAATGTGAAAGATTATTATTATGTACGTCAACATATTCTAAATAATACATGTCATAATGCTTAGTCATAATATTTATCAGAATTAACTAATCGGATAAAATTGTCTAATTATTTGACCAAATCGTGGCAATACATGTAGGTATTTAAACAGATAGACAACAACGGATCAAACACGGATTGACTTTCCTGCAGCGTCAATACATGATGACATGAGGAACACATGAGGAAATAAATGAGGTGAAAAAAATGATTTAACTAATGAAGGAAATAAATCTGCACAGCTTCTAGCTGCTGCCAGCACCAGGATCAGAACCTTGGAGAGCTGATCAAGTCCTGATAACTGTGTTGATGATTCCTTACATGATTAAAATTAATCATTTAATTTTTGAACAATATTTAAGAAATATTCTTTAACATTTCTGAGAGTACAGTGTTCAGGTTTCCATACTTTCAGCAATTAAACCCCTGCTGATTTGACCTGTCACTCCATGACTGAACAAAATGATTTTAAAGAAACCAAAACCGTAATTAAAAAAATAAACCTTTTCAAAAATCAAACGAAAATACATTTGCAACAAATTAATGAACAAGGTCTTAAACTTGTGGTCTGGGGCTACGGGAGGGTCCAGGAGCAGCAGAGGCCAGTGTGCTCATTATGGATGGTGCGCTTTCACTTTGTGCATGAGCAGATCCGTTTCCTTTGCAGAGAAGCACTCCTTCTTTCTTCTTGGCAAATGTGCCATCATAATATCAATCCGCCACGGTGCAAGAGCACCTGGCTCTTAAAGGGAATAGGAGATGATACTCTGATTTTGCATGTTACACCCAAAACACACCCATGATTAATTAGGAGACTATGGACAACCCCTTTGAACCATGCGCCTGGCGCATCGACCATTTTTCTGCCGTTAAAATAGCAAAAAGTGGATTTGGACACATCCTAAATGCACTTGCGCCATGTGCTTCAGGCTGTGCACTTTAGATCGTTAAAACAGGGCCCCAAGGAGAAGTTCATTAGAGTTGCCAGCCTCAGAAATCCCCAATTAATGGCACCTCAGAGTAGAGCTCACATCAATGCTTCCCAGATTTCCAGTTGCAGGCAAATCTCAACATTAGCTATTCAGAGGAGATTGCAAATCAGGCCTTCATGGTCAAATTGCTGCAAAGAAACAACTACTGAGGAAGACCAATAAGAAGAAGAGAAACACAAGGAACGGACATGTGTGGTTCCCTCTGTGACGTATGGAGGAGGAGGTGTGATGGTGTGTGGGGACTTTGCTGGAGACACTGTTGGCAATTTATTCAGAATTCAACACACTCTTAACCAGCATGGCTGTCACAATATTCTGCAGAGACACCCCATCCCATCTGGTTTGCACTTAGTGGCAACACCAGTTGCTTTTCAATGACCCCCCGCCCCCCGGCTATGTGTGGGCTATTTGACCAAGAAGGAGAGTTATGGACTGCCTGAGCCCAACCTAAGCCCTGTTGGGCCTCATGCCATAAGGTCACACAAAGAAAGGCCTGCATGATAAAGGTGCCAGGACTCCGGACTTTCAGAGACTGGACTCCATTTCCAGTGATGCTTTGCAAATTTCACACCTTGACAGGAAACAGTCAACATACAGTCTCTCATTGGCAGAGACCCTCCTGCGCAGCGGAGCATCATGATGACACAGCTATGACATCACCGCCCCTTTAAATGGGAAGACACCCAGAAAAATACGCACTCCATGTTGAACTGACCTGGGGGGAACTTCTATCCCTCTGTGAGTCAGCTTGACTAAAGGAGGTACCCCACGCACGTGTTTTCCGCCACTGGAAGTCTTTCCCCTCACCGGACGAGACGAGATTTTGCCCGTGTTCACCCGAACACCATGCCTGGATCTGAGAGAGACCGCTGCTGCAACCAGCGCTCTCATAGCAGAAGAAAGGAACGGATTTCTTTCAGGAAGACGCGGAACTTCTCTGCCCTGCTCTTCTTCAACTGAGTCGACTCTGCTGTTTTGTCCGCCACGCCGCTGAGGACCAGTTTGCCGTTAAACCTTTGCCGACAGCGCAAGGACAGCACCGTCAGCACCCGAGCCGAGGAACGAGCCAGAATGAAAGACGGATTTCACACACCCTGCTTTTACACCCTGCTCGCTTTCTGAAGCGACCAAGTAAGAGGGCTGGGCAGAGGCAGTTTTATCATGTGTTAGTTTCAGCATCAGTGCTTTTGTTTAGCATTTAGCTTTTAGCTTTATTGCTATTGTTTGTTGTGTGGATTGACGGACCGCCGGGTCCATCTGCTCCGCTTTACTCTGAGGAGTATTTTAAGTGTGTAGTTGTGTTCACCATGCTAGACTGTTTTGTGTTTGTCCCGCTCGGGACTACTGTTGTGTTTGTGCCATCGTGAGTGAGAAAGTAAGTTGCTTTGTCGATCAGAAACTAGACAACATGCGGTACAGACTGCTGTCTGTATGCATGCTCTCTGTGGACAAAGGAACCACTTCTCTCCCACTCATGGTCGCTTTCTCTCCCCCTTCTTCTCTCCCTCTTTCGACTAACCCACACACATGCGTGCACTGACATCTTTTTACACATCTGATGGTCAGATAACGTTAGATACAACGCTGCTCTATCTTTCCTTATCCGCCATCAGACACTTGTGCTTTTCACGGAATTGTGTGAGCGCAAGACGCCGACCACCAGGCAGTGCCATCTTGCAATTGTCTAACCAAGACACCGCCGTATTTCCGCCATTTGGTTCTCACGTGACGTGACTTCCTTCCATAGTCACGTCCACGTCCCAGACCCACGACATAATCACGTCAGGTCACGTCGCCATCTTGAGACACACACACACACACACACACACACACACATGCATTCACCTGCATGTGTTCACCTTGTACATAACTTTGTTGTGTTTTGCTTTGGTAGAATTAGATTTTAGAACAGTGGTTTATTGATTGGAGCATTTGTTAACTTTGTTAATCTTGCTAAGTTTAATAAACACTGTTATATCTTTAAAGAGAAGTCCTTTTGTCATTATTGTGTTTAATATATTGTGAAAAGTGGCTGATTGAAGGAGTCAGAGCTCGAAATCCTTCTTTGTTCACCCATGAATGTTACTATCTTTAGATATTAATATTCTAGATGAACTCTTTTATGAGACTACCTTGTTTGATTATTGGTCCCGGTTTCCAGGTGGTGCCCCATAATTGTTCATATTAATAATTCTATTAATTTTCATAATTTAATAATTATCTCTGATAATTATTAATTATTGTTAATAATCAACTGTGCTCCTCACAGATCCCACAGTTGGTGCCTGAATTATTGATTGATATTAATAGTCTTTTGATTTCATAATTCATAATTATCTATGAAATGATTCCATGTGTGTTATTTTATTATTTTGATGTCTTCAGTATTGTTCTACAATGTAGAAAATAATAGAAATAAAGAAAAACCATTGAATGAGAAGGTGTCTCCAAACTTTTTAACTGGTACTGTATACGTACATTTTTACAAAGCAAACTTCTGACTTGCTGCTTAACCACTCCAAAGGAGCACACACACACACACACACACACACACACACACACACACATACACAGCAAGGAACATTTAAATGAATTCAGCACTGAAAAACTACACCCATATCAAAGATGAATTCCCTGTTCTTGTGATTACCAGCAAGAGTAAAGATGCTCTCTGTGTTGCTGAAGCAGACAACCCCATACCATCCCGTTGTCTGTGTATCTTCATTGTTGTCTCCCCTTTCAACACAAGGGGCAATGGTCAAACACAGTGGGGGCTTATGTGTTCATAAACTTTGTTCCTGAGAAATCATGTTTTTATTATGTCCGTGTAGTTTGGAAGATGTGTCTAAATAATACAATACCCATGAGCCTCAGTCACTGTTGTTATGGAGAGGTGGCCAGTTGGAATAATTAAGTAAATTGACTTATAGAAATAAATAGTCTTAAATCTGAGGTTCAAAGTTCATTCTTGACCTTGAAAACAGCATCACAAGGTCCATATACTGTAGTAGATGTTCTGGAGCTTTAATCATGTCACACAATCTTCATCAACAGATTAAGTTTGTAAAGTAGTAGATCAAGTCTCCTTTTTTTTCTGAACTGTTCCCATCATGTAACATGACCGAAAGCTGCAGAACAGCTACTAAATGGAGCTTGTCATGTTTTCTCAACTACTGTATCCAAGGTCTAGAATGAACTTTCAATTTAAAGCCAACATGAATAGGAAGTCCTCAAAGTGCACAAAAAGGAGGAAATTTGAACATCTGCAATTTCATGACAGCTGAGTAAACTCCATGTGCTGATAAAGCAACTACTACTGCAGCTTCTGTGTCAACTAAAAATGACATCTATGGGACTTTAGAAATCAGAGCTCTATATTGTTTATTGTTGCCTTGGCAACAACTATTCTTCCCACTAAATTCAGACCACATTTGTTGTTGTGTACAAAATACTACGCCACAGATGCTTAGTTATCTAATTCATAAGTAACTCAGCTCTAAACTGAATGTTTTATCAAGTTTCTATGAAGTGTAATCTTTAGCTTCAGCTCACTATTAGTGGCACACACAACAGAATTTTAAGCTCTGTGATTGGATGTTGGTCATAATTTGTTTCTCTCCTTAAAGGAAAAGTATACTTAATTACAACTTGATTTTAATTTCAAAGCTCTGGTGACCATTCTCTCAGTTATGATAACATTGTACTAACAAAAGTAACTGCTGAGATCTGAGAACAGTTTAGCCACCACTTTATTTGAAGGTAAAACTGAAGGTGAACACAACCATGATATTGCTAATAATCTGTCATAATACAGGAAAACTGTGTGTACACATCTACAGTAAGGACAGTAGGTCAACATTGAGGCAGGAGGGACAGTTTTTGTCATACTTTCACAGGTGGCATTTATACTCTCCTCTAAATAAATTTGACCAGCCTGTGGGTTTGTTTTTATTAATGTTGCATTCCAAAATATCCGCAGTTCCCTTGATAGAAGTACAGTGTTATCATAATTAACAGAACAGATGGCTGTATGAAAATAAGTTTTAATAAATTGTATTTTTCTATCAGGTTTTTATATACACAAGAATGTACTTTTCACTTTTTACCAAAGAAAAATGTCCTCACCACCATCACATGAACCCTTTCTATACACAGCCACACACCACTTGGCTGGTTATTGGTTTGTGTTACAGATTTTCAAATAGGAAATAACATTACCAGCTGCTGTTCTGGAAACATTACATTTTTCTAAAATACACACCAAAACCAGCAGATCTTCTCCTAAATTCCCATTGTATCAAAATTATAACAACTGCATCGTCCATGTGGAAAAAGTGGGCCTGTTTTGGATGTGTTTCTATGTAGGAGTGATGCAGTGAGTCCCTCTGGCTAAAAACATGTTTTACATATGCTCTTCACACTCAACTCATCCAATAAATCTGGCCAGCAATAGTAGACATCTGGAAAATCTGGCGCCTTGTCTGTCCATGAAAAGCTGTGTGTAAAGCTCCATCTTTAACTGCCCACAGTACAAGACAGGTGGTCTTTATTGTTCATGTCATCTTCCTTTCTTTGGTTAGATTTCCCATTTCTTCACCTGTGAGTCTGTTTCATGGGCATTTTCAGCCAAAACCTGGACCATGCTGTCACTCCTATACCTCATTATTATCAGCCTGCAGTTGAAACACTGTGTGCAACACACTGTAGGTGACTGAAATGATCTCCTGTGGGATAAAACTAGACCAGATTAATGTTTGTGTCATGTTTTTTGAATTTATTTATTTTTCTTTTCTGTATCAAGAAAAGAGGAGTCTCCCTGATGTGTGAGGACACACGCTGATGAAGCTACAATCATGAGGTCAAAGAACGCACCAACAACAGTTTTCACTGGAACTACCAAAGAAATAGTCCCTATGACAACAGTTCAGAGTGAGTTCTGTTCATTATCAAGAGTAACTGGGGCACTATTCGGGAAAACTATACTGCTGCTGAATTTTTCAAATAACTGAATTCTATTCTCTTCCATTGTACGGGCATGGAGGCAAAAATCTCAGAGACTGATTTCTAAAAACCCAGACAAATAAAACCAAAATGTGTTTTCATTGTAATTTAGGTGAACTGACCCTTTAACAAAGGCCACAGACTACATTTTGTATAAATTTAATAAATTCTCATAGACATTCATTCTGGTTTGCACATATAGAACAGTACTGAAAATGTGTATGTTTGTCAAATAACAACAAAGTTGCTGCATTGTCTATTTGACTTGTTCAGAATGAAGTATAAGTTATTGTGCAATTAAAACAAAAGTGATTTCAAATGTTTCAGGTAAACTAAATAATTATGTTAGGGCATTTACAGAAAATATAACTAGACAGTTAACTAAATAAATAAAATATAAAGATGACAATTTTAATTTTGGTGTCTGGTCAAATGTTTCCAGGGGAGGGTGTTAAATTCATACTGCAATTCCTACTTGCAAATTCTACTAAAATTCCTGCAGGTAAGTAAAAGCTATTGTGCACACAAAAATAAAGAAGTGGGAAATGAATGACTGTCGTGCACCAGTAAAGAGGAAATGACAGAACAAGGTTGGATTTATCAGGCAAAGTTAGCAACCCCTGGAGCCCCAGAATTCCAGGGTGAATTCCATGGGCCCTACAAGTTCCAAGCTTACTGTATGTCATGCTGGTTTTATGCTGGTTTCTGCTTATTTAATTTAGAGTTGATTTGGGAATGTAGACCACTGAAGCATTATGTCAGTCACATGATAATGGTCTTTAGGTGGGTCCTGCTTTATTACCTGATCTTGGGGCCTTGTGTTTAGGGATGTGCAGAGAGCCCAGTATTTGTATTTGTAGCTGTATTTGTTGAGGCAGCAAAATTATTTGTACTTGTATTTGCATTTGCGTTCAAATAAAAGTGGAGAGATGCTTAAAAATCCTATTTTTGTTTTTATTGCACTTTTAATTTTAGAAAATTAAAGTGTTACAATAAGTGTTCATGAATTAACTACCTTACGAAGTCCCCACACCAGGTCTCGAACTTGAGTCTCCCAGATCATAGACGACTGTGCTGACTACTGACCTAAAACTTTACTCATCGCCTCATTGCAGACAGACCTCTGCCTATTTATACACCCTTAACACAGAGACGCATACCATGTATAGGGAAGGTGTAGGGAAGAACTTCAAAGTTAATTATTGCTTTGCACTTTTCATTTATTGCCTGTTTTTTACAACCTAACTTTGTGGAAAGGAGAAGGGGAACAACAGATTATGGAGAATCCCTTGGGAGCACTTCGCGTGTGTCAGTAGCTCAGCTTTATCTCTGGGAAACACCCCCAACTCTGGGAGTAATGTCCAAATTAGGAAATGTGCATCATGTAGCAGGTGGATGTGACTCCTCTCATTGAGACCTGCTGATAGACATAACAGCGGAGCAGAGGAGAGGACAGAGACATTTTTAAAATATTTGTATGAAACAAATATTTGTCAAAAAAAAAACACTATTTGTGCTTTGCCGAATAACATTTATATTCAGGCACACCCTTACCTGTATTGTGTTCCTGTTCCAAAACCAAGTCTCAGGGCCTTTGGTTTTTTTGTTTGTTTGTTCGTTTTTTTGTTTTGGGTTTTTATTTTTGTCTTTTGGTGCTTATATATTGCATATTCTTAAATTAATTTGTGTTCGATCAAAATACCGCACAGCAATCCTGAGGCCAGGTTCAAGTACAAAAAATTGTACACATTGCACAGAGAGTGGTATGAACAAGGGGGGAAATAGGCCCCATCTCATCTTTACTAGGTTTATCTGGCCATGTTTACAATCAGTGTTACTCTTTTGTTGATTTTTGTTCAGGCTGAGTAAGGTGGAGGAAGGATCTGTATGCTGTATGTGCTCTGTAACTGAGTGAAAAACATCCCTGTTGAAATTTGAGAAGTAACAGTTACATATATATATATATATATATATATATATGCATGTAATATATATTAAAAATTAATGAAAAAAAATAGTAGGCAAGTTAAGTGTGTTTAGGGCCCCAAAAAGACCTGTGCTGGCCCTTACTTTCTTTCCCATGATTAAATGTGGTAAATATGTGTAGACTTTGATATGTCCCCTTACTGAATAAAAGCAGTATCTTCAATTTCTGAACTGTTAAAAATGGAGTGAGAGAGAGCAAAAGAGAAAGAGGGCAGACTTAGAGACAGCTTTTAATGGCCTCACTGACAAGGCTCACAATGCAGAGGGAATAGCTTTGATAAAGAGCAGAAGTAGCCTTGATCCAGCAAGGCTACTTACAGAGAGCTTTTTGAGGAACTGGACATGCTTAATATACATTATCTCTCTCATTTATCATCACAGAGCTAGTGAAATGACAAGAGCGCACCCCCAAACCTTCCCAGAAGGAGAAGAGATGTCTCACAGGAAGATGGAGAAATTCTTTTATTGAAGCAAGCACCCAAAAAACTGCCTGCATCTCGTTGCAGCCGTCTAATTACGACAGCTTGTCAGGAACTCAAATGTAAACATGCAGAGTGTATTATAAAATCACTTAGTCTTCATTTGGGATGCTTTTAGAGGTAAACAGGCAGATGTGCATAGCAACAAGTGGCTTTAATAACACTGGATTGAGTCTTTGTGTTTGCTGGGATCACAGACTGAACATTTACACAGTGAGAGATTTTCATCTCCTGCATGACTTCAGTGGGACCTGCCAACACAACAGCCAATCTCTATCAGAGCATGGCTCTGGAACACTGAGGCTTGTGGCTTGTTGTTCTGTTCTTTATAAGTATATTGGCAGTCAATGTTTGAACATGAACATAAAAGGAGGCGTTTTGCGTAAGAATTATAATGTTTCTTCTTCATGTGCACATGGAGGCAATACACAATAAAGCTGAAAGATTAATAATGATACATACAAAAATACTGTCCAGTTAGTTATTTTCATGGCCTTTTGTCCCTTTTTAAAGAGGGCCTCAGGATGGCAATGTCAGAAATGGTCCTTACCAGAAAAAATACAGCATTGGTTATTTGGTCAACCCAGCATGCATTTCACATCAACTAGGATAGGACGATATGAGCCAGACTTACAACTGTTTTCACTCTACAGATGTTGTTACGACATCCAAAAAATGGAGACTTTTCAGGCAAGAAATTAATCATTTTGAGGTTGATTTATCAAGATTATTTGCTCCAACATTTGAGATCTTTGAGATTTTTAAAATGGGTTGAGAAGCCAACAGAAAACTCTAATTTTACTTTTAACATTATCAAACAAAGAGAAATGTCCTCCCCTTGTTCTCGTAACGTCTTTGTACTCAGGCAATCACAGCTGAGTGCCCCTCTTTACTCTCATTACCAGAAGGGGGAGACAAAGGTCCTGCACTCCAGCTTTAAGGTAAAACAGATGATAAAGCAGTGTATGCTTTAGTGTATACACTGATTACATAACATAACCATGGCGTAAGCCCAGATTCACAGAATATATGTATAGCTGCCGCTCTTACACAGTGTGTTTTGACTGTAACATTTTGGTCACCTAAAAAAGTCTTGTTCAGCACTTGGTTGTACTAAAAGACCCTCTAAGGAGTCGGCTTTTCAGTTTTCAGTTCAGTTCAGTTTTAAGCTTGTTTTTCACCAGCGAAAATTAGCATTAGCATTATCACATTTAACCATAGACTGTAAATGCACTGTGCTAACCAAGCTAGCAGCTAACAATAGGGTCAGCTCCACCCTCTCATCCAAATATGGTCACTTCTGGCTCCAAAAATCAAAGATGGCGACGGTCAAATCCAGGTAGAATCTATTTTGCTTGTTGTGGCTTCTTATTGTTATTTCGCACTTTAATATGATGCTGTCAGTGCACAAATGAATATGTACTTCCACTTACACGGAGGATGTCAGTTGAGTAGGCAGTCTTTCAGTGTGGCCCCGGACACATTTGCATACACATTGCTAAAAGAATGTGGCCATATGCAGCCCAGACCTCCTCCGAATGTGGTCTGAGCAATAGGATCTCAATGCATCTTGGGTGCATTCACACCTGCACTTCGAGCTGTCCACTTGTGATCGGATCACCCAAGACGCATTTTAATGCAAAGTGTGAACAGGGCTTTTGATACCACAGCAATGTGTACATATGAACCTTCATCAAATGTTTCATTTGAAAGAGTTTTAGAGTTTTTGGCCTGAAGATGTGAAGATTAAAAGAAATATATATAGAGTGAAAGATTTTGTTTTTTAAAAAAAGTGTAAAATAAAATAACCTTTTTCTTTTTTATGCCTCAAATTATCCTGTGACCCTTCAGATGGATCTTGAAACCCATCTGGGGGTCCAGACTAGTGGGCTGGGAATCACTAAAAGAACTGAATCAAAAGCAACCCTTGGTTGTGGAATGAGAATCTGACTAATGTTCAAATCTTGCTCTATGAGATGAAGATGTTGCTGTGGCTGGCATACAGAAAACAGAAACTCAGAGTAACAACTAGCCAGGGGACAGATGTGTAAACACACGGATGGGAACGTAATGGAAAAATGCACCCTGATGAGCTGCCTGCTGGCAAGCAGCCAAAAAAAAGTGATTGCATATTTTATAACAAGCTCTGTGTTTGAGAAAGGCTTGTGTCTGTGCTCTGACAGGGTGAGGAAATGTTAAAAATCTGAAAATGGCTCTTTATTACAAATTATCTTTAAATCAAAGAGGGTTTACAGTACATCTGTGGCAATCTGGTCAAGAAGGTAAATCTGCATAATAGATTCTACTTTGTACAGTAAGTACATTGTATGTATTACAATGTACTTACTACAAAGTAATACAATGTATTAAAAAAATTCTATATCAATCATGTAAATGCTCCAATGACAGATATCAGTATTGTGTTGCAGGCATATTTCATTATTTCTCCACACTTTTAGTGTTTTAGGCAGGTAGTATAAAACACTAAACTGACTAGAAACATCCAAACACTTTAACCAAAATGTGCAACAATTATGGTTTGACATTAAGTCAGCATGGATGTCCATCTGTCCAACACTTTGGTTGTAGAGTGGGATATCGTAACATCCATTCTACCACACAGACTTGCTTGACATGCTGTGGATACCCAAAAGATGATTTGTAAAATTTTTGTTGACGCTCTGACCTTTTATCTAGTGCCACAATCAGGACAATGGACAAACTGCCATGCTACTTCATTGAGGAAATTTGTGGTCCCCTGTAGTCAGACAGAAGATATCTTATAAACAGATTATAATGGCCATCCAGTCATCTAATGTGCTGATCATGGAGCATTTAAGAATAAGAACAAATTCAAAGATGGTAAGTGCAAAATTTGACTATGTTCGATATTTAGTCCAACAGTTTAGTACTCTGTGGTGTAATGCACACTATTACATCTAGCCCTGTGACAGTCTGATGACCTGTCCAGGTGTATCCACCTGTTGCCCACTATGACTGGGTTGAGCTTAACCCCCCCTTCAACCCTGCACAGGATAAGCAGGTATAGATGATAGATGGATGGATGATACTTTGGCTGTGTATCACTTGTAAAACATGTCAAACTTAATCAAACCATAAAGCAGTTATTGTCAATTTGTCCAGCTGATTGGGTCTTTTTCTTCTTTTAATACCATACAGAAGTTTCTTGTTATAACATATCAACTTATCAAAGTTTGTTTGAATGAGATACATTGGTTTTGTGATATAACAATCTAAAATATGTTGTTATACCAAGATTTCTTTTTTGTAAACACTAGATAATTTGGTATCTAGTAATAAGTATGTCAAAATCACATGAAAATATCTTGTTATAATGTATGTATGTATGTATGAATGTATGTATGTTATAAATCTCATTTCTAAAAATCTCTTCTTTTTTGTCATTGTTGCAGTACAGAACAGTGACATTATATTACATAATTTTGGATGGTAAACTGACAGCTGACTGAGAGCAGAGCAGGGGCAGAGCAGTAGCGATGTGGAACATCACCTCTCTTGTGGGGAAGGAACCAGTTCTGGGACCAGATGTACAAACAATGTATACACACAAAAAACATGCATAAGCCATTTTCCACACATTAACTGGTATTTGAAAAGAAGAATGTACTGCAAGAATGTGAGCACCTGCATATGCACAGCTTTATAAATCTGATGAAAAGAATGTATGTGTACATTATTGGCTTTGCACAAACACGGTTTTAGTCAGGAATCTACACAGAGTTTTATGTATCTGAACCTTGGTGTGTTAGGTCAAGGTGGTGCGGCACTAACTTTGGTGGTGTCAGTTGGGTGTTGGAATTGTCATGAGCCCCTGTTACTGTAGATCCTTGGGGTTAGGTTTATATGTTTACTTGCTGGTGCACTGATGCAAATTCTGCACATCAAGCTCTGTGGCACTTAGCTGGCTTTAAAGCCTAAGCAGTGGATGCAGCCACAAATAGAGGACTATGCGATCTTTTTTGTCTTGGCAGCACCCAAAGGCTATGAAAACAGTCCTGCATGACCACAGCCACCACACACAGTAATGGATCAGCCAAACAGCACGGTCAGCCATATAAATTCTAATCATGATGTAAAATCATTAGTCATGCTCATCGGTCATTTGATTCTGTTTTGTCTATGTGCTGTTCTTGATTTCAAATGGTGACTCACAGGCCAATTGGGCATATTGGACACTGCTAGTTATTGTATTGATGTGTCAACGTGGCCTCCATATTGGAATAACTCAGAATGCATACAAGTATATTAAAGGAGAAGGTCTATCCGATTTTCCAGACATTTATGTGTAATATATAATACTTTATTGATCAAAAATAATGGTTTTCATACTATGGTGAAAGAAGAGAAAGGTGTTTTTTTCTGTTGTTCTGGTAACTCACAAAAAGTGCTATTTAGCCAACCAAATCAATCATTTCATTAATCATTATGCAGATAGTCAGCACATATTGGCAAAGAGTAAACTATGGGAAAATTCATGGGAAAATCACTCAGCCTTTATGGGTCACAGTCAGACATCTGTTGTCTGCAAAGCTAGTGTTGCAAAATATCCCACTGCAGCCATTCATTAGAAAATGAGAAATGTAACATAAATATGAAAGACAAAAGATTCTTTTGAAAGATATTTGCCAACTTCAAGTACATATTTATGCAGTAACACTCATGACGCCATTCAATTCAGTTTATTTAATATGAAATGCTTTTCAGGGAGTTCTGGGTATACATACAAACAATAAAACAGTAAAACATATTAAACAAAAAGCTTGTAGACTATTCTTGTGTAGACCTGTATCTTATACCAGATAGTGGCATCATAATACTGGAGGCAGCTTATGAACATTTTTGGATTGCCAGAAGATGTGGATCCCACCTCCTCAAAGCCTTTGGTAGAACCCACCTAAACAGTCTGTGGGGATTAGCTTTGTATCTGAATCTGTAATGCTTTGTAAAAATGTTAAAGTCAAGTTCATGGGGACTGTCAATAAACAGCAGTTTTTAATTCCTGCCACAAATTCTGGATATGGATTAATATTGTGACTCTGATTTGACCATTGCAGGTAAATATATCTTCCAAGGTGCAGTTCTGTCAGATCAGCTACAGACGGGTGACAAATTAAAGGATAAACTGGTACAGGCCTGAATGCTTGACCCCTACAGTGAGGGGATCTGATGGCTCTGTTATGCTGTGGGGGGCATTTTGCTGGCATGGTTTGGGTCCACTTGTCCCCCAAGAGGGAAGAGTCACTGCAAATCAATACAAAGTTGTTCTGAGTGATCACCTTTGTCCTATGATGAAACATTTCTATCCTGATGGGAGTGGTCTCTTCCAGGATGACAATGCCCAAATTCACAGGGCATGAGGGGTCACTGAATGGTTTAATGAGTATGAAAATGATGTGAATCATATGCTATGGCCTCCACCGTCACCAGATCTCAACCCAGTCGAACACCTATGGGAGATTTTGGACTGACGTGTTAGACAGCGCTATCAACCAGGTTGATCCATCCAGGTTAATATGGTGAAGTTGTTTGTAATAAAGCCGCCCTTATGAATGAATCCTGAGCTCCATCAGAGCTGTCAGGACATTTTTATTTTTAAGATCAGCCTACCACCCCATACCCACTCAATCCCCCCAATGTCTGACTAAAGATTTCTCCATTGATATTCAATATAAATTCAATATCATTCACTGCCTTGTGGATTTGGTCCATAGAGTCATTTCCTGTATCTGTGTCACATGGGTTTTGCCACTGCCCCATCCTTTTAGGAGACTAGCGACAGGTCCTGAGTCTGTTCACTCCAAGTGAATGTGAAGTGAACGTGAACACAGATCATTACTGTTTCTTTCGCCCCATATTCGCCAAAGTAAATATCGGACCCATTTTTCAAGTCATATATCTTCTGAAGATTTCAACACTAAAATGACATTTTGGGGGGACACCTACAGAGCGCACCTTTCAACACCATGGACAACGCCTCAGCAGATGAAAAATTATATTTTGTCTCCCAGTTTCCACCCAGGTATTTGTCAGTGTGCACAAGGGCAGGCTGCCGGCTAAATGATCAACTGTGACACATTCTCTGCCAGCTTTTTTTGTTTTGAACAGAACAAGGTACAAATGTCTTTGTTTCCTATGAATAACTTGATAGACTATAACATTAAAAAAAAAAAAAAAACTTTAAGTTACATCTTCACCAGGGTTGCCAACTTTGGATACCTGGCTGTAGTGAGATTTGATGCCATGGGCTTAATCACGCGTACGTGCACGCGCACACACACTTAATCACGTGCTCATACTTGGGTTTATCAGGTCTTAAAACAGTATGCAGTTTACATATGTGGTGGGAGTGGGAGCACCACAATAGTAGACATACACTAACCCAATAAAGGGCGCACAGGTTTGTTCACTAATGAAAGTCAAAGATGTGTTGTTTCCAATATCAAAACTACAACACTAAATCTACACGACCACACTCACACACACACACACACACACGTGCACACTCGCTCAGCCAAATATATACATCCGTGTTCTTCACTATTTTTTTCATGTGTGTCACACTGGCAGGACAATTGCAGGCCCGTAATAATCCCGTCCAATCATTTCATTCGGCCCAAATGAAAATAAGCTCCCAGAAGTGAAAAGCACTGATGGATTTCTATGCATCGCTGCGGCTTCAGGTCAGACACTGAGCCGTCTCTGTGCCTTGGTGCTGCTCTTCACTCTGGGACTTGGTTCAGAGCTGCGTGTCCAACTCTCTGATGGACTGGTGACTGAGGAGGTTTTGGAGGCGGACAATGAAAGACATGATATCCTTCAAATTCAAGCAAGGAGATGGGACACTCAGAAGTGGTTCTGTTTACTGTTTACTATTTACGAAAGATTGTTGTGCCTTGAGAGGAAGTTGTGTGTGTGTATGTATGTGTGAGTGCAGTATTAAGCTGTTAAACTGTTGTGTGAACTGGCAGGGTTTTTTTGTTTTTTGTTCCTTTTCCAGAACATTGCATACCCCAGCTTTAATACAGGGATGAGCACAGGCATACATTTCCTTGTCTTTCTTGACATCATTAAACAAGTTGCAGAAAAAGGGAAAATGGACATGGATGCCTGCTAAAAACAAATGCTTGACGATTTTTGTTTTAGATGGACAACGTTACCTTTTCAGTGAGGCTTTGTAAAATACATAACTATGTATTGTGATGGCCTAAAAGTGATTCATTTATATATATTTTAAGCTACTATTATTGGCTGTGTCTGTTACAGCAGATAATTTGATATGTTGGTGATATTACTGATGTCCTCTCTAGAAAATACCATGCTTGTGGTCCTCCGTGAAGTTGTAATGAGATCTGGGCCCTACTGTGCCTGTATCTGTGCTAGACTGCAACCTCCTGTGTCCCTGTGTGCTGGACTATGACCCAGCACCCACTGTCTGCTTCTCATAATTTCTGATTTCAGTGATACTTACGTATATTGTCTACAAAGACAATCCACAACATGAGTTTGCTGGACTAGTGAATATGATTCAGTTTGGTTTAACAAAGATAAGATTACAGAAAAAGAAAGAAAAAGATGAGTGAGAACCAGCTGACCATTCCATAGCCTATCATCCTGTCTAGACAGCACCTTGATATCAGCCCCTGGAGAATACATTTTCATTTCCAACATAACACTTTCCTGCATGCCACCATAAAATACTTACCAAATGTGTATTTCAATTTCAATTTCAGTTTTGTTTCGAACATGTTAAAAGGAAAAAACAAAATAAAATATAATATAATTATAATAATAATCATAATATAATATAATCCACTGGATAATCCTGTGGATCCACTGCTGACAATAGCCCCCAACAATATACTGTTTCCTCCTGTTTGAGTAACCAAAAACTACCCAGATGTTATGGGGAATTACTTAGCTTTTTTTTAATGCAACTACACTCATTACCTGTTTTTAAAGATTAATATCTTCTAGGAACCAATAGACTCAGGGCTGAGTGCCACAAACCAGGATTTTTGGACAATTAGAAAAATAAATATCACCAACCTTCTCCTTAAAGTTGAGCTTAGTTTGGTTGAAGAGTGAGCATTATTAGACATCTGCATGGCTGACATATAACCATTGCTTTAACAGAATTCAAAAGATTATGCTTTAACATATTCAACAGGGTCTCCTGGAAGCATTTCTTAGCATAAGCTGTTCAAAAACAGTTCAAAAGTGAAATACAAGTACAAGTACAAGTACAAATGAGATGCCACTTTTTTCTGTCTACTTTATTCTACTTTATTTTACAGGAAAGGTACTTTATATAATTACATAACATTAAAAGAGTTGTGGTTATGTATTAAATTAGTTGCAATGTTGTTGTGAGAGCACTAGAAAGGTTGGCCATAAAAGTGTCTATAAGCAAATCTTGTCCTACAAAGTACTACTGTACATACATCAGCAGGGCTTTTATAATTATGAATTAGTGTTTTAGAAGAGCAGCTCTGTATAAAAAGTGTCAATATTACAACAGTGTCACTATTCCAAATTGTTGCTTTTGAAGTGAGATGAAAGCGGTCATCTATTGTCTGCGCTTGTTCAGTAAACATCTATTCAGAGATGTTGACTTTCTGCCACTGAAACTCAAACAAGTAAAATGTGAGTGTTGCTTGCTCTTCCACGCCCCGCTGACGCCTTCCCATTATGACCGCCAGTAACTCAACTCGGAATAAGTCTTTCAAAGAGCGACACTGAAAGGGGATTTCTCAAGCAGGGTTACAGAGGCCAACACATCAATGAGTGAGGGTGTGTGTTGGGCTCCTCAGAAACCATACATCACTGATACTGACAGCAGGTAGAATGGGTTTTCAGATGCTTTGGGAGTCATTCACTCTGTTCTTGAATTCTGCAGTCTATGTTTGTCCCCTCTTTGCCCCATCCACTTCTGACTTTCTTCTGAGCAGACATGACAGCACAACAAACACAGCCGGAGGATACTGCCCATAGCATTACCACCTAGTCTGTCATGATGGAAAACTGAAGAAGCAATTACTTGTTTCACAAATAATATCAATTATAATAGAAGTCATTTTAACTAACTGGTGGGGTTGAAATAATGGAAATTCCTGATGTCAGAAGGCTGGAAATTAAACTGCGGTAAAAAGCAAGGAAGCTGGCACCCACAAAACCTTGCTGAGCAGAACCACTTTCTAGGGTTTCATGGGAAGAACTCTACATTGCCTTGTTTCAGTGAGGTCATTAAGGTGGCCTTAGGGGTGAATATTACTTTTCTTTGTCCACGAACAGACAAACATATTTCAGGGTTAGAGAGGGTGTAATTATTGAGGGTAACCTTGGGGATAAAATATGAAATAGAGTTACAAAAGGCAGAGTCAGACATGAATAACCCTTGGTCCAATGGTAACTTGATGGAAATAAGCCACAGCTGACTCTAAAATGTCATCTACTTTATGCCATCAGTAACATAACTTCTAATAGTGGCTTCTGCTTTGCATTGGTCACCAACCGGAACTTTTGTGTGGGGATGGATTACAAGTTAGTACTTTTTGTGACCACAATTCAATATCATAACATTAGGAGGGTGACTGCTACAAAGTAAACTGACATTATTTAGTGGAAGAATAGATGATAGTAAATTACCCAAACCACCTCTTAATGTAGGTTAACTGGATTTATGTTTGTCATCATGTTACCACTAATAGGGGAGGGACGGGACAAATGTTTTTTGTATTTCCCTCTATGCACAGAGATGCATTTATTTAGAGTAACCATATTTTTTATTGTGAACAACATACACAGGTCCTCCACCAATACCAACCGTTTTTTTGTTTTGTTTTGTTTTGTTTTTCTTTTTGGATAGATGAGTCAGATGCAGTCAGGACGGAAATTGACAGTGCACATTGCTACTTTTGCCCCTTGGGATGAAAGTAATACAGGCACAGGACGAAAGTAATGGTAGGATAAATTGACCACAAAACAAGTACTCAGTATTTCTATCATATAACGCTTATTAATGTTTCAGTTAGTCCCACAAGCAAATGACCATGTTACTCTCAAATCTATTTATCATGATTAATCATGAACAATTGTATGAAATCGGTCCAATGCATCAAACTCACCTTAGTGCATAATCACCATTTTCTCTTGTGAATAACAATGGGTTAGAATTTAAGATGTTTAAACTGACACAAATCCTTACCCATCACATGCACTCCATCTTCAAATTCTCATTAACAGCAAAGTCATGGGCATAGGCCCTTTCCAAAAGACAATTTGATTTGTCATAGAGGGGTAAACAGATGTAACCATATAGAATAATCATTCTTTAATGGTTACACCTGTGTTTACCCATTCATGACAAGTCAAAAATGTCTGCAGTGATAAGGGCCTGTTATCCTATCAGTGTCAGTTGTAGCCTAGGCTATAGGCCTAGACACAAAGATAATCAATTAAATAGTTAGGCTTTATTCAAGTGAGGTTATTCCAGAGAACTTTTTTACCATTAACCTATTAATGTCAGTTTTACTGACACAAATGTAATCAATTAATCCATAGTAAAAGCACAAAAATCAAGGAAAATGACCAAATCAACAAAAGCTGAGCAAGTTAGCAAAATCGGGCACTTTAGTTGCCCTACCACTGCAGTAAATACAGTAGCCTAAAGACGCTTTATCAGCTTTGATTAGGCTGCCATAATTACTGTAGTAAAAGTGCAACTGAATTTAAAAAGGTGAATGGCTTCCCTGCAGTCAAGACGCATCACTTATGAAATGCTCTTGGTGGGATAGGACACCGTGGAAAGAATGACCATGTAGGGCTCTATATGTGAAAACAAAAACCTTAAATTAAATCTTAAACTTGATGGGAAGCCAATGTAAAGCTGATAAGATGGGTGTGATGTGAGTCTTCCTGCTGTACCTGGTCAACAGCCTTGCAAGACACCATTTGTAGACGGTCCAGGGACAACTTGCTGAAGCCGGTGAAAAGGGAATTACAGTAGTCCAGCCGGGATGATAAAAAAGCATGAGTAATCATCTCTAGCTCAGGTTGTGATACAACAGATCTGATTTTGGTATTGTTTTTTGGTATTGTTTGGTATTGTTATTGGTATTGTTTTTATTCACTCTTGCAGTTGTGGCAGATACAGATGCTGTCTCCCTCTGTGCATGTGACCACTCTTCACGGAACACGTACTGTGACGTGGTACCCCGCAGCACTTCTCAAGCCTGTAACCCTACCAATCCACCAGGTATTGCAGCCTATGACCACAGTGGCGCACATCCAGCAGCCACCAGACCATGCAGGCAGGATTGTTGTTGATCATCACAAATTTTCACAAATGAAACCCTCCTTGGCGCACTAGATGTCCTACCAACATTTCTGTTTTTAAAGGTTTTTAGCTTTATTGGCCCCTGCATAGTCAATATTATACGCCGCTCTCTGTCCCCAGTTACTTTAAGCAGGCTATTGTTCAACCTCTGTTGAAGAAACCAAACCTGGACCCCTCCCTGCCAGAGAACTACAGGCTCATTTCAAAACTCCCTTTCTTTTCCAAAATTTTAGAAGAGGCTGTTGAAAAGCAACTTATTCAAATTCTGGAATTACACAGGGTGTTTGATAAATATGGTTTCTGTTAACTGTACTCCACTGAAACAGCTCTCCATAAGATCTCAAATGATATTTTAATGGCTGCAGATGCCAAAGATTGTTCAGTTTTGATTTTGGACCTTAGCGCAGCATTCAACACTGTGGACCACCACATTTTAATCCACAGACTGAATCACTGGGTGGGCATTTCTGGGACTGCACTGGAGTGGTTCTCCTCCTACATTACAGATAGGTCTTGTCAGTCAGTCTCTGTAGGTGTATTTGTATCAGACACTGCAGCTTTGCAGATCCCTGGTGTCCCCCAGGGATCTGTCTTGGGACCCATTTTATTCTCCATATACATGCCACCACTAGGACAGATTATCAGTAGTTTTAGCAACATCCCCTACCATTTGTACACTGATGACATCCAGTTGTATTTTTTATTTAAACCTGATGAGCTTCATAAACTCTCTGTACTGAACAACTGTTTAAATGCAATTAGCAACTGGATGGCAAATCATTTTCTGCAGTTAAATGCAGATAAAACTGAATTCTTGATTTTTGGTCCTGAAAATCTTCACTCATCGATCAGACAGAACCTTGATGCCTTATTCTTAATCTTCTCGGTCCTGTCTACGTAATCTTGGTATGATTTTTGACCAATCCATGAGTTTTGATGCTCACATTAAGACACAGGCTTGATCATATTTCTTTCACCTAAGAAACATAGCCAAACTTAGGTCTGTTGTGTCAAGAAATGAAATGGTGATACTAATACATGTTTTTGTCTCATCACATTTGGACTACTATAATTCTCTTTTTACCTGCCTTAATAAATCTTCCTTCATCGCTTACATACAGACATACACATACAGTTCAAAATGCTGCTGGTAGGCTCTTGACATGATCCAACAGATGGTCACATGTTATACTTATTTCAACCTCACTGCACTGCCTTCCTGTTAATTTTAGAATTTGGTGCTCACTTATAGAGCCCTACATGGCCAGGCTCCACAGTATATTATGAACCTTCTACACCTTCACACCGCAAGCCAAGCTCTCATATATTGAGAAAGGACTGTACCTACCCTGGTATCCGAGGCATCCAGCTCCATGATGAATTGATGGGCTGGATTTAGTTGAATGAGGACCGGAGCTGAGATAAAATGACACTTTAGCTTGTTGAAAGCTGTCTCAGCTTCCAGAGTCCACCGGAAAGGAATGGAGGTGGAGGTGAGGGCTTTGAGCAGGGCATCAATACAGCTGTAGTTGTGGATGAACCTTCCGTAGAAGTTTGCAAACCCCAGGAGGCACTGCAGCCATTTTAATTTGGTTGGTGCTGGCCACTCTGACACATAAGAAACCTTGATGGGGTCCATTTGCATCTGACCCTGTGCAATAATGTACCCTAGGAAGGACACTAATGGGACATGAAATACACACTTCTCTGCTTTAGCATATAACTTATTTTCAAGGAGGCGTTGGAGTACTAGGCACACATGTTGCTCATGCTCAGCGAAGGACTGGGAGAAGATCCATCCAGGTAGACAAAGATAAAGCAGTTGATCATGTCTCGGAGGACGTCATTGATCAGAGCCTGGAGCACAGGCTCATTTGGTTAATCCAATTGGTAGTATGCGTTGCGCAGGTCCAGTTTTGGAAAGACAGTGGCTCCATGGAGGGAGGCAAAACCAGAGCTGATGAGAGGCAGAGGGTACTTGTTTTTAACGGTGAGGTTTTTCAAACCCCAAAAGTCAATGCAAGGTCTCAAAGTTCCATCTTTTTTCCCCACAAACAAAAAAACAGCACCTACAGGAGAAGTTGAAGGTCAAATAATACCTGCAGATAGGGAGTCCTGTATATGCTTCTCCATTGCCTCACACTCAGATCAAGAGAGGTTGTAGAGTCGACTGATGGGGAGAGGATCACTGAGCAGGGGGTCGATGGCGCAGTCATATGGATGGTGTGGCAATAAGAACAAAGCGCGATGTTTGCTAAAGACCGGGGCAAGATCATAATAAATCTCTGGGACAGAGAGTAACTCAGGAGGCTCCAGCAGGGGCATTGACTCAGTTGTAGCAGGGGTTGGGGCAGAATACAAACAATTAGAGTGACAAAAAGTGCTCCAGGAAGTTATCTTACCCAAGGTACAATTGATGTGTAGGTTGTGGATCTTGAGCCAGGGGTAGCTGAGCACCAGCGGAGTGTGTGGACAGTCCATTATGTGAAAGCTGATTACCTCCTGATGATTACCAGAAAGCAACAGAGTAACAGGAAGTCTCACTCCACTTTTCGGTCAATAAAACTTTTGTCAGCTCTGGAGTCAATGAGGGAAGAGAGGGGTAATGACTGGGAGCACAAGCAGGTAGCATTGAGTTGTGGCTGAGAGGGAGATCAACAGGCTGCTCAGCTCATCAGTATCTCTCGCAGTACTGATGAGACTACTGTCTCATTTAACGACGCTCAGCTTAACATTAGAAATGGAGCCAGAGAATGTAATTTTATTTATTTTGTTTTATTTATTGAAAGAAATTGAGATGCTTCACCACCGTATCTCAGGCTGAGAGAGGACCATGGCCAGGTAAATAACATTGTACAGCGCTGTATACTTTTAGCCAACAGTAATGTTAACCTTTGCTAGCTAACTTAACAGTTTGTCAACATAGTTTATATGGCTAATGTTGTTTAACTTTGACAATATAATTTCATATTTAAAATAACCCTAACCTTACTTTATTATTAAAAAATGTTCTTGTCATTAATCAGCTAAAACAGGTTGAATAGACAGATATAAATAAAATATAAAAAATATTCTAGGGAAATTGACAGGGTACATCTTGCTACTCAATATATATCAACATGCCACAACCTGAGGGACAGTTAACCTGTCTGTATATATATAATTAATAAATAGCAATCTTAGTGTTGTGTTATTGTTTATATACTATTACTGTGTGTTAAGGCTGTATGTGTTGCCTGTGCTGTTTGTCCTTTGCCTGGGATTTTATTTAGTGTTTCTGTTTCTTCTTAGTGTATTGGTTGTTTTCTATGTCTTTATGTTAATAAATCCCATGGTTTTGGTATTTTAAAAGGTGTTGTTAGAGTTTTACCTTGGATCAATGGTGGAGTGTTGTTCACCCCATAGGGCCGACTAAGGGTGAGGTGTAACATTGTGTACTGTGCAAATATTTGGACTAATTGTATTTTGATGCTTTGACAATATTGTTTTGAACCTTCACGTCGATAGATAGATAGATAGATAGATAGATAGATAGATAGATAGATAGATAGATAGACAGATAGATAGATAGATAGCCTTTAAGCGGGAGCAGCTGTGGCTCCAGAGGTTGAGCAGAATGTCGACCAATCAGGTCGGTAGTTCGATCCTGGGCTCCTCCAGTCCACCTGTTGAAGTGTCCTTGGGCAAGACTCTGAACCCCAAATTGCTCCCAAAGACTGTGGCATTGGTGTATGTGTGTGTGTGTCTGTGTGTGTGTGCGTCTGTGTGTGTGTGTGTGTGTGTGTGTGAATGAGCATTATAAATGATTCTTGATGAGCAGATTGGCACGTGGCATGGCAGCCTCTGCCATCAGTGTATGGATGTGTGTGCAAATGGTTGAATGTTGGCATGTGTTGTGAAGCGCTTTATCCTTGAAGATGGAGGGTTCCTGTGCTTCACCCACTCCTCCTTATCACGTCCCTACAAGAGGCCAGTACAAGATTTGGGAGCCCAGCACTTCAACATCCATCATTCCGGGGCATGCTCCATTTTAGAGCATGCTTTTGGGATGATGAAGACCAGGTTCTGGACCATCTACCGGCAAGCACTGGAGGTGCACTACACCTTTGTACCTCAAATAAGTAATCACTCAACACGATTTTATAGAATACTGAAGAAAAGTAAGTCAAACAGGATGAATTATTTTTTCAGGAGGTATAGTTTCTGTCTTTTTTACCATTTCAGGTTATCAGAAATGGTTAACAGGTTAGCAGCATGTGCCATCCTCCACAACATCTGTGTTGGGGCTGGTGACATTGTGGCCTCGGAGAATGAGCATGATGAGGAAGTGGAAGAGGATGAGGGAAGAATGGGATGGCGACAGTCAGTGGTGCTCCCTGGCATAACCAGCTGTCTGCAGAGGTGTCTGCCCTGGAGGGGGTATGCACCGACCATGATTATTTATAACAGGCAAGTAAAAGAATTGTAAATCTGAGTCATATTTATTTAAAATGTTCCGTGGAACAGTTTTGCCTGTTGAAATATTTTTTGGTGACATTTTATTTTTTTATTTTTTTTTTCAAAATAACATTGTGAAGTAGTATTTTGTATGCACTGTCTTTTATTCTTGACTCTTTCTGAAAACACCTCAGTGACATGGCAGCAGTCAATTGTCTCAGCCCTGCAAACCCAGCCGATGGACAATGCAGTGGACAGTGGAGAGATGCATCCCCAAACACACTCTGGAGGCCATCCCAGATGATGTCCCACTGACAGAGGACATCAGGGTCTTTATTGTAGCAGACCATCCACGTCCAGCAGCACCACCTGGACTCCCTACTCAGCTAAATACATTATTATTATTATTATTATTATTAATTTCATTTATAGAATTGAATTTCTGATTTTTTAAAGGACCCGCAGACACCCTGCTATTCCAATTCTTATTATTTATGTTGTAAATAGTTGTTAAGACGGTTGTAAATTAAATAAACAATGCATTTAACAATTATTTCACCTCATTCCATTCAATACTCAATTCAGTTTTTTTATTCATTCAGTATTTTTTTTATTTTTCAAGTAATCTCTTGAGTAGAGAGAGGAGCCTGTCTGTTCTTTCTTTGCTCTCCTGTGCTCTCCTCTCCTCTGGCTCACTCTGCTACCTCATGTCTTCCTTCATGAGCTGAAGAAGCCTATCCTCTCTCTCATTTTCTCTTAAGTGGCTTTGGCTGGCTTTCCTTCTCCTCCTCCTCCTGGTCATCCACTGCTGTATTTGGCCCTGGTGTGTCCTCAGGGATGGAGGCAATTAGGACAGGGGGTGTGGTGAAATGCCTCCATCCCAACACCTCATCCATGAGGACAAACCACAGACAAGTAGCAGCAGTGGGTTTCCCCCTCTCCTGCCCCTGGACTCAATCATGGCAGTTAACAACAACAACAAATTTCAGCAAAAGTGTGTCTATTAACTTTTATAATTATAACAAATATGATTTCAATTTAAAATCACTTGTACATACTTTTTTTTACTCCAGAATTGACCTAATCACAGAGAGAAAATAAGAGAAAAGGGAAATACTTATCAATCATGTTAACACAGGGGTGAAAATTTAGGCAGATTGTAAAAAGTGACACAGCAGGATATACACAAATTCTTTACTTGGAAGCCCTATTTTGGGTTAAAGAAAAAAGGTAACAGTCACAGCTTCCTGCAACAGCACTACAAAAACATAACAAAGAAAAAGGTATCGCCCCATCTACTGGTTGTCTTATTATTATGGACTTTGTATAGGATGAGGGCTGTAAGTACAAGATGAAGATCAGATGGAGATATTACTGTAAGGTGCTGCAGCTGTGACTGTGGTTGCACCCAGAGCTGTGCTGTGCGGTTAGAGGCACAGGGTATTACAGTAGCTGGGTGTGCTGCTGTTGACGTCATAAGGAAGTGCCAAGCTGTTTGGAGATCAGGCTGGCTGGACTCCAACTGCTTTGCAGCGTGCAGCAATATTTTTCCCCAAGGCACTGAGGAACTGAGGCTGAGGCAGTGTTAAATGGTATGTGTGAACTATGTTATGGGGAATTATGTTAATGTGGGCTGCTAGTGGGCTGTGGGGTGAAGTGTGCAAAAGGCTGATTGAGTTTTACATGTATTTATACTGTGAAGGTGCAGGGATGCAGTGACGCCCACCTGCATTTCAAGCTCTAGGAGCAACAGCTTCATGACCTGTATGTGTTTTGGAGTGTGTATATTATGTGTATATATTATATGTTATGATTTATTGGTTGGCTTATTGAATATGTTATATGTCCTTTGATGTTTTAAGGGGGAGTTGGAGTGGAGTGTCTGTTAAAACCTGAAGACCCCTGTCACTGTTTTAGGAGGATGTTGTGTTGTATTGTAAACTGACTCACCATAAAAGATATAGCAGATGCGTTTCAAGTTGTGATACAAATAAACTGTGCCTGTTGAGGAATCTGTTGCGGGCATTTGCATTTGTTGGGGGGGGACTATTCTGTGATAACGTTACATTACAAATGGGCTATTATTGCCTCACCTCAAAGCTAAGTTTTTGGCCCCAGTGAAGAGGTGATCTCTTTGCCCCCTCAGTTTGATCATTTTAGCAGTATGCTCCTTGCTCCCTAAGTTTTGCTTCACACCACCAAACAAAAACAATTTAAGCAGCAAAATAACCAAACTGGTCTCAGCCCAACACCAATTCATCATCCGTGCCGCCCACGTTCCAGGCTACAAAAATTCCATTGCTGACTCCCTCTCCCATTTTTCATTTCAGAAATTCAAATCCTTGGCACCAGAGTCAGATCCTTATCCAACACTGGTCCCTCCATTTTCAGCCTCAGTCTTCACCTAAACCCTCAGCTTCTCTACCTGGTCACCACATGGCAACAAGCAATCATAAATATAGTCTTGCTTCCAAAACTCTTTCACCATACTATTTGGGACGGTACTGTTTCGAAACCTGCCATACAGCGCACAGTCTACCATTTCCATCCACTGACATCGTAACGTTAATCAACTTCATTACTTACACTCACTCAGTTCTCTAAATCAGAACATCCACTATCCAAATGTACCTGAGTGGTATAAACTTCCTCATTAAACTGCTTTCCAGAGCTCTAGCCCCTTCCATTTCTCACCACCATGTCAACATGTTAATCAAAGGCTTAAGAAACTCCACTGGCACCACAACATTTACCCCTGACAGCAGACCTCCTCACCCATTGTATCCAAACCCTTCTTACAGGATACTTATCCCCATCCATCAGCTCAACCCTCGAAGCCATGTTCCTCCTCACATTCTTGTTTTTTTTTTACATTGCTCAGAATTCACGATCTCCTTGTCTACTTATGACCCATCATGGCACATTAGCCTCTCAGATATTTCTATCCACTCACCAGACATCCTCAGATTTAACCTCAAACAAAGCAAAACTGACCAGCTTGGCCTCTCTTTCCCCATTTTTCTCTTCTGTTTATACTCGTACCTGAGCCCTTTTGAACCCATTCAAACTTACATTAACCAGATTGACCCTCTTCGTCCCTCCCCTCAACCCCAGTCATCCCGCCGCAATTGACTCTCATCCTATTTTTTTCCCCCCAAATCTTCTTGCCAATCCCAATAAACTATTCTTAAAATACCACACAAATGGCATAGTCTTTGTTAGTGAAATGGAGTCAGTCAGCCGCACTCTCACTAATTCAAAATCTGTGCCTCATTATTCCAAATCACCTGTGCCTCTCAAAGCCATTCACCTGTACATACCTATATAGATGTGTCTAACCATTTCCTCTCCCGTTCGTCTCAGTTTTCTCAACCCTCCCCCCCAAATCCCATTTTCCTCTTCTCTCTCTTCTCAGTGGGTGACACGGTGGCTCAGTGGTTAGCATTGTAACCTCACAACAAGAAAGTCCTGGGTTCAAACTCCAGCCATCCCGGGTCTTTTCTGTGGTGAGTTTGCATGTTCCTAGACACTCCAGCCTTGACTCCACTCCAACTTGCCCCCATTCAATCGGCCCACTTTCATCTCTCCCCTCGTCCCCTATCATCCCACCATACATGACCTTGACCAACCTCTGGCTCCCATTCATCCTCCCCGGCGATTGACGCTCTTTGTCCCTCCCCTCAACCCCAATCATCCCACTGCAATTGACCCTCATCCTATTTTTTTTCCTAAATCTTCTTGTCGATCTCAATGAACTATTCTTAAAATACCACACGAATGGCGTGGTCTTTGTTAGTGAACTTCGGGTTAACATTAGCCGTGTAATCAATCCCAACATTACTACTGGACTTTGAAAGTGATATTCAATTGTCTGAAAACCAAGCAGGGTTCACATCCTGTCTAAATTTGTCCACCTCTTTATGTACGTAATATAAGGTATAAATTATCTATAAAATCAACACAATCCTGGTAAGATATAAGTCAACCTTTTTAACCTCCTTAAATTTGAAAGTATGGAGAGCCCTTTCACTCAAAACCCTACCCAATTCGTGCACCACCTATCCAGTTACCAGACACCCAGTATCCCAACCGTGCACCACCTATCCAGTTACCAGACACCCAGTATCCAAACCGTGCACCACCTATCCAGTTACCAGACATCCAGTATCCAAACCGTGCACCACCTATCCAGTTACCAAACACCCAGTATCCAAACTGTGCAAAACCTATCCAGTTACCGGACACACAGTATCCAAACCGTGCACCACCTATCCAGTTACCAAACACCCAGTATCCAAACCGTGCAAAACCTATCCAGTTACTGGACACACAGTATCCAAACCGTGCACTACCTATCCAGTTACTGGACACCCAGTATCCAAACCGTGCACCACCTATTCAGTTACTAGACACCCAGTATCCCTGTGGACGTCACACGCAACCTAGTCGACAGCACGTGATGACCAATTTGACAGCGCGCGCCACCCAGCTGATAGTGTGCGATGACCAATTCGACAGCGCGCACCACCCAACTGATAGCAGGCGATGTCCAACTCGACAGCGCACGATGACCAATTTGACAGCGGGCGCTACCCACTCGATAGCATGCGATGTCCAATTCCACAGCACACAGTACCCAGCTGATAGCGCAGATTAGACAAATTCAATTGTCTCTCTTAAATCAGAAGTAAGTAGGAACTTTGGAAATAAACAAAGATCTGAGGCGGGGGAAATTGGTATTATTAATATTAATGTGTGCTCTCCAGTCTGTTGGTCAGTTGTACCATCATGGATAATCCCAGAACCTGAAGTCGATCTATGTACACTGAATAATAACAAAAGATAGAAATCAGGAGATATAGTCAAGGAAGTTAAGTCTCATCTGCAACAAGGATGGAGTTCATATTTACAGAATACAGATGGATCAAAGGATCCAGAGAATGGGAAGTGGCATTTGGAGTAACCATTCCTTGAATTAAGAATTAAAAACGGACATATCAGATGTCAGTATTCACAGCAGAGATGTTGGCAATATCAGTGTGCACTTTGGTGGATAAAAGACAATAAACCAGACAACTCAGTCATATGCAGTGATTCAGCAACAGCTTTAACTACAATAAGAGAAATCAAATCCAAGTCCAGACCTGATATATTGGCCAAGATTTATAAAACATTATACAAAAAAAACAAAAAACTGTAACAGAACATAGGCTATAGTTTATGTCATTTCAATGTAGACACATGTGGGGTCGCTATTCTGTCTGGTTCATAGAGGAAGCCCTGCATTGTCTGGTAGAAGAAAAGAGAAAAAAATTGTATAATAATAAATCTACTCAAGTCCTCCCATAGCCTTTTGGTATAACTCTAATTTAGCCTGATTTTGTAAATGGTCACATAGTGTAGTAATTAATTTTACACAACGGCGTTTGCACTGCAACATGTTTCAAGAATAAAACATGAGATGCTACTTTTGCTGAAAATAAAGTTGGAAAAGAGGCCGATGAGCCCTGCTAACCCAACGTGTAATTCATAAAAAGGTAGAATATTGAGATATAACCGACTAGTCTGATGTGTGTACAGGTGTGTGTGGTTATTCTGCAGAAGCCTGAGGCCAGATGCATAAAACTCTAAACTGTGTGTACGCACAAAGCCAGAGATATGCATGCACATTCTTTTAGTCAGATATATAAAGCCGTGCATACGCATGGTTGTGTTTTATACATCAGTCATTGTGAAACTTGGCGCGTGTGCAAGAGCCTCATTTCCACTCCAACAATGAGCCATAGATGAGTGAGGACACGCCCTGAACCAGCTATTTTCTGTCAACATGATGCCTGCTCCACCAGTCTGTACAGCTGTCAATAAAACTAACTGGAAATAAAAGGTGTCTTTACACTGATTGTATTGCACCAGCAAGGTTCTCCAACAGCGGAACAGCTGTCATTACGCACAGCTGTGCGGCTCTTTATAGCATCCATATCGTTAATTCATCACATGGACTATTAACAGCTAAATAAAATGTTGTAAATTAAGAGAATGATAAAATTAATCACACAAAGTAATTAATCTATGCTACCTTAATAAAAATGCCTTTGATTGACATTTTGCAGATCTCTGTGTAAATGCAAAAAACAATCAGCTGATTATCAACATGAACAATGTTTTACTAAAAACATTAAACCTCATCACATCACCATCATATTGTTTTAGAAAAACGTGTTTACGCCTGGTCTGGACGATGCGTGAGTAGCGCACATCCTCACTGCACATTGTTTTTATAAATACCATTTATATGGTTTTTGTGAGTATGCATCTTCATGCACCTGGCCTCAGGTGTTGTTTTCAGGTGATTTAATGACGGTAAACACAGTGAATGGCTGTGTGCTCTGGCGCAGCATTTCAGAGGTTGCACATTTATCAACATATCAGCCTTCAGAGGCTGCAGGGATTAAATGAACTGCAAGAGAGAAGCGTTTCATACAGTATAAAGCAGAACCACCCACATTCATTTGCAGATCAATAGCCTACAGATGCTCTAACCACATTAAACATTATTTTCCATACCAATTTTGCTTGGAGAGTGTTTAATTTAAATACATTTTTTTATACTTCAAGCATTAATCTGTTATTGCAGCACATTTACAGAAAGTATTTTCAATTTAGTTAGTGCTTGTTGATAAAATCACAAAGTGGAATGTTCTGCCTGTCCTGAGAGTTCCTCATCATTTTATGCACCTAGACCACAATATTCCACCAGTTTCCCCATTTTAGTCCAGTGCAGCATCTGGACTGTTAACCACCTGAAGTTTTCTACATAGATCATTACATCAGTGTACTTTATAGGGCAGGAATTATGTGACTTGACTTGTCTTCCTCGTCAATGCAGGGCTTCCTCCACGAACCAGACAGAATAGCGACCCCACATGTGTCTACGTTGAAATGACATAAACTATAGCCTATGTTCTGTTACAGTTTTTTGTTTTTTTGTATAATGTTTGATAAATCTTGGCCAATATATCAGGTCTGAACTTGGATTTGATTTCTCTTATTGTAGTTAAAGCTGTGGCTGTATCACTGCATATGACTGAGTTGTCTGGTTTATTGTTCTCTATCCACCAAAGTGCACATTGATATTGCCAACATCTCTGTTGTGAATACTGACATCTGATATGTCCGTTTTTAATTCTTAATTCAAGGAATGGTTACTCCAAATGCCACTTTCCCACTCTCTGGATCCTTTGATCCATCTGTATTCTGTAATGAAAGGGCTCTCCATATGAAAGTGAAGTCATTAAAGGCTTTACTTTCAAAGGCTATAACTTAAGTTGGATGCAGGCAGCCGAGCAGCATACAGTAACTGCAGTAAGTGAGGTGGTTCCAAGTAGATAGCAACATCAGTTAACATTACTATTTTAATGGAATTTGAGGTTTTAAAGCCCTTAATTTTTTTACATTCATATTGATAGCTATTCCAGTGAGTTGAAGCCCAGTACTTATATTTAAAAGTGGTTGGTGATGCCATTTTCTCTTTTTGGAAATAATCCAACTGGACTGAAAAGCATTCTGGGATTGGTTGGACCCTGGAGGATCCATCCGTTGGATTCTCCAAATTTGAAGGAGCTTTTGAAATGGGACAGCCTCGGTCACACCGTGGTAACACATTTGGTCTTCAATTGCAGTCTTTGAAGGATGTGGCCCCTGAATTGGGACGCAGCTGGCATGTTCCTGACTTCCATGTTAGAAGAGAGAAGGTACCTGGTAGGGGTTAATAGTTAATAATTACTTAATTCAGTAATTACTTTGATTCAGTTCAACCAATAAATCCTTCATATGAAGATGATGGCATTCAGTATTGTTTTTTTCCATCTATGTTCTGCCTTCCTATATTCCCTTCTTTGCTGTCTGATACTTTCATTGATCCAGGGAGTTGTGTTAGTAGCTGGGACAGACCTGGAAATTAAACATCAGGGAGTTTTGAGTTCTACTGACAATAGTTTAAGATCGATCAGGAGTGCTGCCAGAAGAAACGACTGGAATTAATTAATATGAAAACATTATTTCAGTTAAAAAAGAGCAACTCAGAGCAGCAGAGTGGTGAATTTAACATGGCTTTTTTTGTGCAGTGCCAGTTCAAAACGTGCCTGTTCAGAACAGGCCGATTACTCATCACATATATGTATATGTATATGTATATATATAAATCCCCTTCTCACCCCCCTCCCATGGGGAGTGGTGGTGTGTCTTCCTCAAGCTTGGGTCCTGGAGAGGCCTGGGAGTTTGAGGGTTCTGCGCAGTATCTTAGCTGTTCCTAGGACTATGCTCTTCTGGACAGAGACATCAGATGTTGTACCTGGAATCTGCTGGAGCCACTCTCCTAGTTTGTGGGTCACAGCCCCCAGTGCTCCAATTAGCACTGGCATCACTGTTGCCTTCACTCCCCATATCTTTTCTAGCTCCTCTTTCAGCCCTTGGTATTTTTCGATCTTCTCATGTTCCGTCATCTTGATGTTGCTGTCGCTTGGGATTGCTACATCTATCACTACTGCCTTCTTCTGTTGTTTGTCAATCAACACGATGTCCGGTTGGTTAGCCATCACCAGCTTGGCAGTCTGGATCTGGAAGTCCCACAGGATCTTAGCTTGGTCACTCTCAACCACTTTAGGAGGTGTCTTCCAATCTGACCTCGGGACTTCCAGCCCATACTCAGTGCAGACGTACCTGTACACTATGCCAGCCACTTGGTTATGGCGTTCCATGTACGCTGTTCCTGCTTGCATCTTACACCCTGCTATTATGTGCTAAACTGTCTCAGGAACATCTTTGCACAGCCTGCACCTGGGGTCCTGTCTGGTGTGGTAGATCCCCGCCTCTATTGATCTTGTACCAAGTGCCTGTTCTTGTGCTGCCATGATTAGTGCTTCTGTGCTGTCTTTCAGTCCAGCCTTCTCTAGCCACTGGTAGGATTTCTTGATATCAGCCACTTCTTCTATCTGTTGGTGGCACATGCCGTGTAGGGGCTTGTCCGTCCATGATGGTTCCTCCTCCTCCTCTGCATCATTGGGTTTCTGCTGCCTGAGGTATTCACTTAGCAGCTCATCTTTGGGGGCCATCTTCCTGATGTATTCCTGGATCTTGGTTGTTTCGTCCTGGACAGTGGCACTGACGCTCACCAGTCCTCGACCTCCTTTGTTCCACTTAGTGTATAGTCTCTCCCTGGACTTGGGATGAAACCCTCCATATATTGTGAGGAGCTTCCTTGATCTCGATGTCTTGCTCATTCCTGGCATACAGCTTAATGTCATCCATGTAGAGGAGGTGACTGGTGGTTGTTCCACTTTGAAACGGTATCCAAAGCCAGGTATGCAGCTGGATAGCTCAGTGGTTAACACTACTGACTTTGGCACAGGAGGTCAGGGGTTTTGATCCCAGTCAGGGCGGGGTAACGCATATCCAGTGTGGATCCTTAGGCAATGCTGCTAGCCTACCTCAGTGAAACCGCAAACTTGAGAGTCATACTGGCTCGGATGTCGCCTGGGTCAACAAGGTTCACATCAGGTGTTGGGGAACCACAGCAACCTGATGAGAAATGGGCTACTGGAACAAGACATAGATGGACTGGAGCAGAGAATATGGATCTTTTGGAATGCTACTATATCTGCTAATGCTACTATATCAACTGACAAACATGTCAATTAAAACAAGAAACTTCACCAGTGAGACTAAACTGAGGTTGAATCGTAGAGGCATTATATATGTATCAATTGACAATAGTATCAATTAAAACAATATGGACTTAATAAATTAAATGGTTTAAATCCAGACAGAAACTTCACCAGTAAGACTATACAGACGTTGAACCATAGAAGCAGTTTATGGCCTTCCATTGGTTGATTTTGCTGCCAGTCAAATGTGTCTGAGCTCCTAGTTTTACTACCGCCACCTCTGTTTTTTCTCTCCTGTGTATGCTCATTCTTTCCTCTCGGGCGCCGGCGTATGCCTTCATCCCACTCAGAAAGTCAGAGCCCAGAAACCAAACTCAGCTGTGATGTGACAGTATTTATATTAGCGATGTGCAGAGAGCACAGTATTTGTATTTGTATTTATATTTGTTGTAGCACAAAAAATATTTATATTTGTATTTGTATTAAAATAAAAGTGGAAATAGGTGTAAAAATAGAATTTTTGTTTTCAAAATGCTTTTAATTTTAGGATATTAAAGCGTTAAAATATCTTACAAAGGAGGTCCCCACAGGGGGTCTTAAACTCAAGTCTCCCAGATCATAGACGACTGCGCTGACTACTGAGCTAAAACTAAGTGCATCGCAAATATGCAGCCAGACCTCTACTTATTTATAGATCCCTAAACACAGCACAGCGTGCAACATGTAGGGAGGAACTTCAATGCTGATTCTTGCGTTGCACTTTTCATTTATTGCCTCTTTTTTACAACCTAACTTTGTGGAAAGGAAAAGGGAAACAACAGGTTATGGAGAGTCCCTTGAGAGCACTTCGCTTGTGTCTGTAGCTCAGCTTTATCTCTGATGAACACCCTCAACTCCGGGTGTAATGTCCAAATAAGGAAATGTGCAGGTGGATGTGACTCCCCTTGTTGAGACCTGCTGATAGATGTAAGAACAGCACAGAGGAGAGAGACTGATATAGCAATGCAACCGACCTGGTATTTAACATGTTTTTTTTCTGCCCAAAAACAAATAATTTTTAAAATATTTGTATGAAACAAATGTTCGCAAAAAACCCACTATTTGTGCTTTGCCAAATAACGTATTTATTCGGGCCCACTCCTAAACTATATCAAACAGTCCCCGCTGCACTCAGACACAGAGCTGAGCGGCTTGCTGTTTGCTTGTTTATTCAAAGTTTATTAACATTAAATATGTTATGTGTCCAAATTGCACCAAAAGAGCGTCTGAGAGATGTTGTCCCCTCCTTACTCTCATGGCAGTGTTGTACAGCGCTGATCATGCAGTGGCAGAGCCCAGGAGCCCAGGAGCCCAGGAGCGGCTCACTGACCGTTTGTTTATTCCAAGTTTGTTAATATTGATTGTGTTGCGTGTCCCAATTGCACCAAATTTGACATTGAACTCCCTTGTGTCACCAGCAACACACCCGCCAAATGTGAAGTAGATTGAATGAACAGTTCTCGAGATATGTGAAGGACAAACATACATACATACATACAGACAGACAGACAGAGATTCCTTGTTTATATAGAGAGAGATGGAGGTAGTGCTGTGGAAATGAATATAATTATACCAAATTTACCATGTGTGCTGTTGTAGTGTTTTATTTTGTGTTTTTTACCCGGGACCTTTATTTATTCATGCTGGCCCGCCCCCCAGCTGTTATTTGAGACTCAGCCATTATTTGAATTCCAGCTTTCATATGAAAATTGTCAATAGTCTCGCATTTTTTAAAAAATGAGATGCAAAACTCTTACTTGTAATGGACTATTTGTAGTACGTGTATGACTCATCTGTGGGTGTGTGTGCAGATACATGTATATGTGTTGGGATACATGGGGAATGAATGTTACATGTATATGTATATTGGTATGTTATGGCTATCTGTATGTTCTGTGAGTCAATCTGTGTGTCTATCTATACTGTTAATGAAACAAATTATCCACAAACTGCTTCCACAACTTGAGACCAGCATGTGGCAGCACCTTCTCTCTAAATGCAATACAATATCTTCAATGTAGTTTCCTTGTATTTTCTTTGTTTTTCGTTTTCAAGAGGTAATAAAAGAAGCACTTTGAGGAGGAATTTTATTGTAGGGCATATGTATAGAATAAGAACATAATTTTATATGTATCTTATCTCAACATCAACATCAAAATAAGTTAGTTTGATGATAATTACTTGGGGCTCTCTTAGTTTGGGCACCCAGGTGGCAGTCTGCTTCACCTGATGGTAAAGAGGTCTGCCCCTGTGTGTGTGAGAGAAAAACGAAGAAAGACAAAGGGAAACTAGAAAAAGGTGTTCTTGTCTATAGGCTCTACTCTTGCCAGATTTTCCTGACCTGATTGTGCTCTTAATTAAGACAATTAATCATGTCTGTCATGACAAACGTAATGCACACTGTAGTGCTGTAAATATCTAGATATATTTTGTTATCAAAAGGGTTAAAGAGATGTAGATGTTATTTTTATCATTCAGACCCACCACACACAGCTCCTTATTGATCATGAATGGTCTTGAACACTTACACCTGTATTATGAGCCTGGATAGATTCACTTATCATGTGACACAGACCTGAACAGGACTGCATGAGACTGAACTTTATCAGGTTCTGTCTAAATCACATGGGCATGAGGTATAAACCTGCTATGAGGCATGAGACCAACATCATTTTTGGCAAGCCGGTGTTGGCATCAGTGAACAAGACCAACAATGAAAAGGCAAAACATGAATCAGCACATGGTTTTAGGGAGACGTCTCATATAACCTAACATGCAGATAATGCCATAATTTACTGAGAAGATTCAACAACTTATTTTACTTTGCCCTGCTGTGTAATGGAAAAACACTCACAGCTTGTCAGCTCGACTCCAGTCATGACTCAGCATGACTACCCCCAAAACAATGGAAAAATGCCATAATGTTAGCAGAGCGGAGCAGTGAACTTGTACGCTGTGTGTGGAGCAGATGACCATATAAAGAAATCCGTCACAAGCTGACATCGGCTCGGGCTGAGAGTAGAAAAACCATTGAAAACCGAGTGTTCAGAGTATTCTGAAGGTGGTGCTTTTTGCTCTTTTTGGCCAAGGTCAAGAATGAACTGTCAAGATCAATTAGCATACTGTAGCTAGAGAAAATGATAAAGGGTACTGTTTCCCATACAAGAAAACAGTTGGTTGTTCCTTTAATTAGTGCTGGATAGGAGGCTCTTAAACAACATATCTGAGGCCTGCTTTCATGGTTTTGGATTATTTGTGGCCAGAAAAAGGTGCTGTGTGCAATAAGTTCAGAAGTCAGTGTGTGATGCTGTAGAGGTTTCTCATGTTGGAAATATTGAGCATTAATACCTGCCCTCCTCCTCTCTGCTTTTATTAATTGTCCTGACAGTTGAGCTTTGCTAATGTGGACCATTGTGTTGTGAGCTCAAAATATCCCGGAGCAGCTCTCTCAGGGCATCGCTGACAAATTGGCCCTCACAGCGAGGCATCTGGTGTGGTCAGAAGGCTTTTCGGGCTGCAGCAGGCTCCGGATACAGCTGCTTGTGTGATTCGTATAGTTTGCTGTGGATTTATGAGGTGTGATATAAAAATAAGAGCACCACATAATGTATTCCTCAATTGTGTCCAACAGAAATGTGAGCTTACAAATCTTTTTTTTTTTTTTTTTAGAAAACCACATGTCCTAACTGTTTCTAATTAGGAGGATTTGTACAGTACAGTCTCTGAGGTCTGAGGAGGAGTTTTGTTTCTAAATGACTTATATTTTCTTAGTTTATGAAAGCTGAGCAGCCCTCTTATATGGACGAAGTGGTCTCCCGCTGAAATACATTTCCTTTTGTGTCTTTTATCAAAATCAGACCAATAGCAGAGGAACTCACATTGCCTTTGCTCTCTCACTAGCAGAGATGTATGTTCTTTAGTGTTAGTTACAAGCCACTGCAGCACTGATAAGCCAGTGTACTCAGCAAACGCACTGGGATGATAATGTCTCTTAACGACAATGTCATTCTTGTAATATCATTTCTATATCGTTATCAAATCACTTGAAGAGTCAGTGCAGTTTAAACAGTGACCAGCTTACAACCGCAAGACACACAGTCGGCTGTATGGTGAGCACAAGCTCTTGAGCCCGTGTGTCAGCAGCAGAGGGGTGCAGGCATTCACCGTGTACACAGTCCCACATTTCAAACAGTGGCTCACAGAAAGAATTTCTTGTCAAAACACAAGGGTTTTGGAGAAGGAAACTGCCGGATGTTCCACAAGTGTCTTCCTTTGCCAGAAGCTGTGTGTGTCAGATCTAAAACAGGCCTGCTGCGTTTCCATGACCAGAGGAATGATCCTCTATGTACTCTGCTTCAGGCTTCTGTCTCTGTGGGTCTGTTCCAACCTGTAACTGCACATCCCTGTTGTCTTGTGTATCAATAGTGACCTATCCACTGGTATAGGAAATTCAGACAAAAATAGCACTAAATTAATGTTTACACGTGTTATTTACATATGAATAAACAGAACTTAAAATATTTCATTATTGCATGATACTGAGATGAAATACACCACAGAGAGTATGTGTCCATATTCTTTTCTGTTTCTTCCTATACTTCATGAAATCTACACGCTTACACTAAGGGAAATACACACACACACACACACACACATATATATATGTGTACATATATATATGTGTACATATATATATGTGTACATATATATATATATATATATATATATATATATATATATATATACACATATATATATATATATATATATATATATATATATATATATATATATATATATATATATATATATATATGTGTATGTATGTATATATAAATATATATATATATATATTTTTTTTGCATTTGCATTTGCATCTGCATTTGCATTTGCAAGGTGTGTCCAAACTTTTGACTGGTACTGTATATAGCTTATTTAAACCTCAATCTTTTGACTGCCATTCTGAATAACTTCTGAACAATGCTTGTCTACACAGTGTCTGTAATAAAGGACGCTGAGGTGGGTGAAAGAGGTTCATTCTAACCTGGTCCTGATTCCATGAGTGAAGCCAGAGCCAGGTTACATGAGAAACCAGGTAGAGAACAGAATCCTCAGCACATGTAAACAGAGCCTGTGAGGCAGCCCATCATTAGATCAAGATCTACAAGCTGAATCTCAGCAGTCCCTCATCCTCCTCCTCTCTGCTCACTGCAGAGCTGTGAGCAGTTGGCCAGCTGCCCGCCAAAGTTATCCACTACAAAGGACTACTGATTCAAACTTCTTTTCCTGTTTAGACAAGGGCCTGAGGTATGCAACATGGGTCCCAGGACCAAATGCGTCATGGTGAGACGGCAGTGGGAACCAAATGAATATACTGTACAGTATATAGTACACAGTATAACACTGGGATGGGGTGAATTGTCTGAGATAGCACTCCACTCTGTCTTCACCGTCTTTTGCTTACTCTTTAAACCTCTAAATGGCTTGTGAAGCCAGAAAGGGGGTTGGATGAAACAAGAATAGTTTGAAGGTTTGGAAAAGTTCACAACAGTGGGAAAATGGCCACATATAAATGATTCCAAACAAGATTTATGTTTGGTTTACGCTGCTTGAAGTAATGCAGTTCATGTAAAAATCTAATTAAAAGTGTTTCTTTTTTGTATAAAATACTCTTTCCCAGGACAGGGGATAGAGTGTGGTGATGAAGGTTGTTTTTACTTTTTATAAATAGAATCATATATATGCCCCCTCACCTCCAAGAAAAAAATGAATAAATACATAGCTTCCATTATGTGGTTGGTGTTAGATTTGACACAGGTTAATGACAAAGCTCTGAATGTGAGTACTAAATGGAAACACTGGTTGGAGCTGGAGGCCTTCATACGGGTCGAGTTATGCTCTAAAAGAACTAGTTTGTATGGTGTGTCATTAGACCGTATTGCAACATGTGTTCATAGCTGTTTTATGAAAGGCCACATTCAAAGGCGGCTGAAAAGCCGAGTGTCACAGAGAGGCAATAATAATTGAAATACAGGGACAACAGCACACACTCTCATACTGTCTCTCCTGGAAGGTATTCAAGGTATTGCACTTATTTATTGTTCATAAATGTTTATTCAAACAAAAAGTGACAAAAATAGTTGTGTAAAGAACGAAAAGAGAGACAGAGAGAGAAGTTCAGATCCAGACTCCTCCCTCACCTCCAAACACCTGGCCAAACACTGCCTCAAGATGGGATGAATGTCAGATTGTCAGTTTTTAAAAGTTATAAAAATATTCCAGTATTTGAAAGGTGTGGGAAGATGGGTTTTAGAAGCTGGATGATCTTCTCATGATGTTTTCTTTTTCTTCACATGGTGACATGTGAAGAAGGTTGGGTTAGTTCATTGTGCATCTAATGAGGTAAACACAGTTCTATCAAATTGAAGGGTTTTCATTTCCATGAACTGTGGATGTGACAGGATTAATATTCATCTTCATCACAGTTAGGATGAGAGACAAGCTCAAAAACTTGTGTTAAGCTTCAGCATTAACAGGATCACTGAGCAGCAGGCATGCATAACTAACAGCTGACCAGTGATTAGTGAGAAAGAAAAATGACAGCAAGTGTCTGGAAAATCAGTGCGGTGTGAACACAGTGAAGAATGGATTATGAATACTGTAAAAGTCCACACCGCGGCTAGCATCATCCACTGGCTGACATGTTCATTACATTAACACAAAATGTTGCATAGAACAAACAACACTTTACAAAAAGCCATGAGGCCATTGTCATCAAAGGGGTTGTTCCATTTGGGAGCATGGACATGCTTAGTACACTCCATGGCAATCTGTTCATTACATTTTAATATTTCTTGGTTCTAAATGGAAATTTTGGCAAGTTGATGGCTCCACAGGAAAGTTCTGGATGCCAATCATTAGGATTATTCCGCTAGGGACCATGAATATCTACAGCCACAACTCTGTCTCCTTTGAAATATGTTTATATATCATTAAATTGTGTAAACAGATTTTAGAGGAAACAGAATGCTCAGCCCTCAAATGTTACTTCAAGCACCTGCAAGCCTTGTGGCACTTGTGCAAGGTGGAACGTGAAACTGTCAAGGCAGTTAGTCTCAAAGGGTTCTTGTTGATCTACTGTAGTTTGGATTGTACCTTATTTGTACGTCCCTTTGCCTAGTGAATGAATAAATGTAAATGTTAATAAATTAAATATGTTGACACTGAATGTTTTGAAGAATCATTCAATATAAATGATTCACTGGTATGTTGATAAAAACACTCTTTACAAAACATATTTGCTAATACTAATGAGCTGTATTCATACTGCATATGTAAGGTATGTTTACATCAAAAAAATACTACAGCTGATTACCCTAAGTGTATTATTTTCTCGATATATTTTGGACAAAAATGTGTCTAAGTTCATCTCCAAAATCTTTACATATTTACATATCACAAAACAACCGTGATCTGTAAATATAATGATTTTTGACTTTTGTTCCCTTCATTTTACATTTTAAAGTACACACTTAGCCTACAACAGGTCTGCAAAATTTGTGAAACAATTTGTACAGTTTAACTGTATAATCCGTTGCTTCCCTATAGTATTTTGTCCCATAGTATTTGAAAGAGAATGTCAGTGTAGATCTGTTGTGGCAGGAAGGTCTGGACAGGATTTAGACAGACTCTCTTCAACCTGGCATTAATAAAAACAATCATTTCTGACCAATAGCAGCTCCATAGAGGTGTGGTTCACCTAAAAACTGTCACTGAAATTAACAAACTGCCATTTATTAAAGTGCTGGCTGCTGTTTCTACGTGTTGCGTGTTCTGTTACAATGGAGCAAAGCAGGGGTGTTTATATCCAATACCATATTAAGAATAAATAAAATGCCTGCAATGCCATGCTTTCATTGTTATTTTAGGGCGTAAATCATTATTCAGCATATCGCGTGCACCTGCACATGTACATGTACGGTATACACTGGGTATGATATCCCAGTTTGGATCACAATATGAAATGATGATTGTGTTAAACATAAATAGCCTGGTTATTCACATCTCTGTTCACATGCAGCAGTCTGAGCAAATGAGCTTACATAAGCGTCAGCCAGCAGTTTCAATTCATGATATGAGCAAGCTTCAGTCTCCAGCAGAGTCTCTGCATGCAGAGTTAACCAGCAGACACCTGTCAGCAGCAGACTGATAGTGCAGTGGGTGAGTGAGGAGTGGGTTTATTTAACAATGTAATGCACACAATGGGCATCAGTGTGACTTTTAATAGTAGATTGGTAGTCTGAAATGAATTATTAAAAAAATCCTCCTCCTCTTTGTGTCCCTCCAACTGGTGGCACCCTGAGTGACTGCCATGCTCACCTATGTCTAAACAAGGCCATGTCCACACCCCAAGTGTACACTGTACTGCAATATACAGGTACGAGCATCACAATGCTTCCTGCTCTGGCACTGAATGTGCTAATGTAAATAAGATGCACATTAATGTTATTTCTAGGAGCCAGAATTGACAGCGAATTGCACAGCACTCTGGACTTAGGTTCTCTAGATATCTTTCTCTGGATCGAAGTGTTGATGTATGGACCAACAGTTAGGCATGCAAGAATAATGAGAGAAAGTCAGTTAAGTGTTTGAAGAATGAGGATACAATGACAAAGAATATCCTGGTGCACATTAAACAGACTCTTTTCTGTTCTTTACATCAGTGAGAACATTTTTAAATGCCATAAATAAGTCATAAATCTTCATCTCGGAGCATCCAAAAAATTAGCAGACATCATTATGACAGCAGCGATGCTATCTGCAGTGAAAACAGTTGGGTGTGTTTTCAATTGGCTTCTCTCAACAGTACATTCCATTGCAACGAAACAGCTTAACCACAATACAACTTCTGTTCTTGAGATGAAACAAAGGAGGTTTGTGCTGTCTGTCTGTCAGGGAGGCTGAACCGCCGCAGGCAAATACTCCACATGGCTGACGCACTGTTATTGTTTATACAAGCATATACAAAATAGCTGCAGATATGAAAACTGGCTTGCAGGGGGAGGGCTGTTGTAGCATGATGCTGGTGTCAAAATATAGGAAACAATTTAATGATAGAGCAAAGGCAAATGTAAAGATTACAAAGCCTTGTTAGCATTAGCATCAGTATTAGTAACAAAAAGTGCTGCAAATTTCAAGCCATCTTTGTAGATATTATCAAAGGTCACAGCTCACTGAGGGAACTGCCAACACCTGAATCTCATTTGATGGGAGTGTCAGGACAGTTGAGTGCAGACCTGAATGCACTTGCTTGTGATGCTGGGACATCTTAATGACGCACACAAGCAGCAGAAGGAGGGAGATGTATTTGACCTCTATTTTCCCAGGTAAAGGCAAACGTGCATTTTGTACAATGTTTGTGCCAATTGACACATACACACTGAAGATTGCACAAGGTCTTCTACCTCCACCACTACAAACTGTCCTCTGGCTACCACTGGTGGAAAGTAAGTACATTTACTCATGAGTTGTATATGTAAAAGTGTATTTTGTATTTTGAGGTGCATGTACTTAAGTATTTCCATTTTCTGCAACTTTTTACTCCAACTCCACTACATTTCAGAGGGAAATGTACTTTTTACTGCACTACATTTTTTGGATAACTTTACTTACTTACACAATTTGGTCAACAAATAACTGATTTATTATTATTTGTAATAAGATAATAAGATAAGATAATTGTAATAAGATAAGACTTTATTGATCGCTGGAGGAAATTCACAAGCTACCCAGCAGTTTATAAAGTCATTAGAAGTGGCCCCACCTTTACCAGCTGTAACATTAAAGTGATATACACAATGAATCAATAATCAGAATCCAGTGAAATAAGAATCATGATTCTGAAATGGTCCATTCTGTATAATGAGTACTTCAACTTTTGGTACTTTAAGTATATTTTGATGCTATTGTATTTTCAACCAAAATATTATAATTAATTTTCATGAACTGAAAACACACTAGAATAGCAACAGCTACTCATGTACCCCTATTGTAATCTGGGGTTAAAATACATGATGTACATAACCAACACTGTCGCCATTGTAACAACTTTTCAATCACAAGGCAGCCATGTCCTAAAGCAACTTGAAACTAGCAATTGAGACCATAAACTCATTGGAAAAATGTTTACTGAGGTAATAAATTGAGTGAGAAGTAGGGTCATTTTCTCATAGACTTCCATACAATCGGACTTTTTGCAACCAGTGGAGTCACCTCCTGCTGGCCGTTAGAAAGAATGCAGGTTTAAGGCACTTCCGCATTGGCTTAACTTTTCAGACCCAGAGTTTGTCACTTGGCATGTACTCTTGCTCGTGCACAACATAATAACAAATCTTATAAAACCAGTGCTCTATAGCGCTACTGTTAGTCATAGACTCCACAGCGTAATGAAACCTAACGAAACCTTTAAGGTTTAAGTGTATTTTGTATTTTGAGGTGCTTGTACTTAAGAATTTCCATTTTCCACAACTTTTTACTCCAACTCCACTACATTTCAGAGGGAAATGTACTTTTTGCTGCACTACAACTATTTGATAACTTACAAACCTTTAAGGTTTTGTTAGGTTTAGAAACAGAAACGGCTAGGTAATATGTAAGAATCAGAAATTCCTTCTCATTAATGGCCGTCAAGTGAGCTGCAGTCAGCATCCTGTTGCTCATGCTTGTGCTCATGCTTGCGTGCATGTTTGCACTCCGTCAGCTTGTGCAGCAGTGCTAACAATAGCCAGCTAAAACCATAATATCCCAATATATTTCACATGCTTTGATGTAATGTTAGCTTACATGACTTGGTTGTGGTGAGTGCCGGTCATCTGTTGACATTACTGGACTCCATTTCTAAGCTAACGTCAGCTAGTGTTTCACCCTGTTGGTGCCGGAAAGAGGCAAGACACTCGGGAGTGCACATAAATGTCACATCGTTTGGATTTTTGCAGAAAAACCTGCCTGAGTCCTTCACATAGAAATCAGTCCACAGGCTGTTATAGGCAATTAAGAAAGTCTGAGAAGGTCTGATTTTTTAAGTTACATGCAATCTGTTCACTCATTGGCAATAGAAAGCAATTAATACACAAAAATTGCTTCACACCTTTAAGGAACATTTAAGGAACAAGTGTGGGCATGGTTAAAATAAATCAATGTTAACTATTGGTATGAGACAGTGTGAAAGGGGCTCTCCAATTTCAGACTCAAATACTTTGCTTACCTATCCATCCACCCAAACCATCTTGAGGTTTTGCAGTAGTATAACTCAGTCACACCACATCTACCTTTGTTTCTTACAGACAAAACTTATAATTCATACAGTCACTGAGGGTATTTGTCAGGTAAACATATACATAGGTGGTGTTAGACATTTGAATAAAATAATGATGGTATTAGACGACAGCTGGGAAAGCTGTGTCAGTCGCACATTACTTTTTGGTTAGCAACACAATGATGTTAGAACATTTTTCAGCTCATTTATCATTAGTCATTAGTCCCTTCCCTATTTCTGTTCCATCTTCTGTCCTACCTTATTTTCTTTCTCTGACTTCTTCTTTTCTGTATTTTTTTCCTTCTCTTCTTCTCTCTCTCCTTCCTCTTATCTGAATGCATGAAATCTGATGCATTGAACCAGGTACAGGTGACTCAAAGGATCTGTATTCCTCACAATGAATACTTTGGAAGTGTGCATTTTGCTCTTTTACCTAATTGTGATTTGGAATGCATAACTTTAATACAGTGTTTATAGTTTTATTAGTTTTATTTCAGTAAAGGATGTGAGTACTTCCTCTACCTGCGTCACCACAGGCCTGGCCTACACTGATCAGTAGTGGCAGAACATCGGCCCCTGCAGCATGCCCATGCCAGAGCTGACAAGGAGCAGTAGCAGCCGAAACTGAGTGAGTGAGGGAGAATGGGCTGCCTTTAATGTGCAAATGTCTGGCAGGGGACACACACACACACACACACACACACACACACACACACACATATATACTTTCAGAGAGTTTAAGGCAGGAATCCGGGGAGTTGTCTGGTGATGGTAAGTCTTAAAATAACAAACACCTGTATGTGTTCCCTCACAGAGCACTGCAGTGTTAAGAACCTGTTTTTCATTGAGCTTTTATTCTGACGGATATATGCATGACTGAACACGTTGGGTCCTCCCATGTAAATGTGGAGAGCTGCTGTAAAGGCCACAGACCCAGTCTGGATAGTTACTTCTGCAAACACGCTGTGCATGTATGTATAAATAAGAAGTGTTGCAAAATTATTTCATCCTCATATGGTTTACCTTATTCTGTGAACCATTGTGTTGCATATTTTTCAATTTCAATTTTATAAAAATGGAAATGTTTACCTTTACATTATCAATGTAATTTGTAAAATTTGTATAAATACTGATATTCTGTGTCAGACAGAAAGGTGATGGGTAAATACATGGGTAAATAATAGAAAATGTCAACCCACACTCTCACTGTACACTGCACTATATCATCATCAAAATCAGTGCATTAGCACTGAATGTTTTGTTATTTTTATTTTTATCATTTCATAATTCTTAGGGATTCAATCAAACAACTTAAATAACACTGGAACCTAACAATACATATCTCCCCTTAAGTTCCTGCATCTCTATGCCCTCAACTCCGTCCCAACACTCAACCTCAACACTAAATACACAAAACAAAGTACCATAGTTTTCACTGTGTGGAGAATGGATTAACAAAGGATTACTGCTTCAATATGTTATTACATGTCTGTCTAACATGAAAGAGGCAGTGTTCATGTCTTCCTGGTACAGGCAGTAAAGGAGGTAGCTGAATCTTCTCATGACATACAACTTGAGTTTCCTTAAATCCGACTGCAAGTATCTACTGTTTCACTGTATGACTTCCTCCTTACTGTTGACCTTCTCACATAGTTTTTTAGATGACCTTTTGCCAGGTGTGTTGTTGCTGGAACACTTTTCTATGTCTTATTGTATCAAAGAAAATGAAAAAGTATGATAAGCCAGACATGTCTCCAGTGAGCTCAGATATTTTTAACCATGGACAACTGTCTTTTTTAGAAGTAGTGTGGTATGACATTTTACAATTTAATTTGTTACAGAGCGGTAAGACAGTGTTCAATCATAAGATCTTGAATGAGTCTGTAACATTCTGGTAAAGAATTGCCACCCACATGGTTCACTCACTAAAGCATTTTGGATGTGAGTGATTTGGATGATTGAAAGCTGTCTGTGTTGGAATTATTTATAACTGTGGATAATTAGTGTAACTGTGACATATGTGCACCCATACCTAAGTGTGTGTCTCACCTCTGGCTGTGTCTTATCTCCTGTCTCTATCTAGGAGATGAAGAAACAGAGAAAGTCAAACAAAAGGAATATTGTCCCACACTGGCAACTGAAAGCGATCCCAAAATGCGTCAAAAGAATGAAAGGTGTTTTCCAAAATCATCTCTTTGACAAATACGCATTGTTTGAAAATTGGCAACTGGAAGCTGTGAAGGATTCCTCCATACAAAACTTTCCTTCTTATTGTCCCCAACACCCAACACCTGACTTTCAGCTCCTTCCCTTATTAAACCAATAAATCGCTGATGGCATGATACCCGCTCCGTGATAGAGAAACAGAGAAACATGTAAAAACTGCAGCTGCTGTTCCTACTGACACAAGCACCACTGTTTGACTTTCAATTTCTGCCTTTAAGTCAATTTCATGTTCACTTTCAATCACAAGTATTGCGTCATATGTATAGACATTTTGGACCTGTAGAAGGTCCAGTTCAGGCCTGTGTTAACTTAGAGCTGCACACTCATCTACTGCCAACATAGACATTCAATACACTCTCAGCTGTCATTATGTCACTTGCTAGCAAAACTGCATGTGATAAAATGAATGAAACATCTTCAACCTCTTTTAAAGTAATAATCCAAAATACTTTTCCCCGCATTTTTTCTTTTTGTCTACTTTCTAACCCAAGTCCTTATATAGGACCATTTAACTAATATAATCACAATCATATACTCAAGGGAGGTGAGGTGCCAGGGCATAATCATAATAATAATCATTGCAGGTGAGAGCAGGTAAATTACATCGAGACAGATGTAAACAAAAAAAAAAAACAAACAAAAAAAAAAACATGAACCTACAATACATGTCCATGTATTTCAAACTCCACACCTCCAGTTTGTAATGCAAGCTTTCTGTTATGAGTTTGTAATCTCCAAACCCAAGCTGATAACCTTGTTGACATAACTATGACATCATTAGGGTTACTATCTCAGAGTAAACTGACTTAAAATCAAGCAAACTAGAATGTACTGACCATGTCTAAAGTCAAAAGTGTTTCTGATTGAAGACAAGAAATAAAGCTTGAGAGAGAAGTTAATAACTTGACTGCTTTCACACACGCACACAGACCAATCACTGTATCACCATTCTCAATAATCACCCAATGCATAGCACTGTTTTAACAGAATAGTTTGACATTTTGGGAAATACGCTTATTTGCTTTCTTGCCGAGAGTTATAGGCCTATGAGAAGACTGATATCACCACAAGCAGCCTGCTAGCTTAGCTTAGAACAAGACTGAAAAACCACAAAATCCACCTGTCAGCACCTTTAAAGCTAACTTATTAACATGTTATGTCGTATTTTTAATCCATACAAAATCTGAAATGTAAAAATGACATGCTGTGGTGTTATTATGGGCCAGACTATTTCTTGGCTGGGCACAGCAACTTCCTGGAGCCTGCGAGACAACAAATTCTTTGTACAGATTAAACAAATACATGTTAAAGGTAACATAATATCTCTTTTCCAATGGTTAGACACATAGATAGATGTTGTCAGTGTGTCTACAAACTCACAAAGTATGAGAAAAGACCCTCCCTTCTTTCTCCATGTATCAGGAAGTAAGTGTTTCAAAAAGCCATTCTGATTTGCTGACTGCGGTCCACGGGGCTCAGATAACAATAGCAAGATCTACCTAGATCTACCTCTTTGGCCACTATTGTTATTTCTTGGTTATCACATAAAATGTCCAAGATTAGAGCAAAGCTAATTGTTCTGTTGTTGACTGCAAGGACCAACATGAAAACCCTTTACTGTCAATTTAAAATGTACTTGATACAATGTTGGGATGCATATACAGTACCTTGAGGCCCATCTTGACATATACCAGGATGCACATCCAGTAATTTAAATCCAGAATACACACACATGACTTCCATATCTGTTTTATATAAAATTACAGTTGAAGCTTTATTACACTTGTGCTGCAGGGGATGCACCAACACTCTGAGAGGGTCTAGGTATTCACTGTTGAATATGACAAAATAAACTGTCACACTGTAGAACAGATACAAGCATATTTACGTTTTTTAATTTTTTTTATTATTATTTCATTGGTCTATATCAGTGTTATATTACTGGCCGATACTCAGCATCATATTTCTTGTTTCACCACTGCCAACACACTAATCTTAGCTGACACATTCGTAGTATTGGTCAGGGCCTCTGCCATTTGGGTACCCTAAGCGTAATTGCTTTGTGGTGCTAAAGTGCAATCTTCTTGAGTAAAATACACAGATGAATTATATTTTGATTATCAATGTTACCAATATTGTTAAAATAAATAAATAAATAAATAAATAAAGTATTTAAAAGTGAAATTGTCTTCAATAAAATAAACCAAAGAAATGTGTGTTCATTATCTATGTAATTTGATGTAATTAATGAAGAAATGACTTTGGGGACACTACACTGTATAAGTGAAGTTAATGAATATTTAAATTCCCCAAAATTATGCAAAAGTACATTTTTCAAAACTCAGTGTTGTAGTAAAACCAACAGGAGACCATTGATATGTTAAGTGATTTTGGGGAGACTACACTATATAAGAGTGAAGTTTTTGAATATTGTTGTAGTATCTCTTTTTGGTGTTGCACTTTCTAGATGGTCCCTGTGCACTCGTCTCACAGCCAGCTGTACATAGAGACCAATTTTATTTGTCCAGCTTGGAGGACGGCTCATTTGGGTGATAATTACGTTGTGGCTCGTTGTCAACCTTACTACGGTAGAAAAGAGGCGTTGTTTGTGTTTTAACACTGTTGCACTTATGAGTTATTGATTCAGGAAGTTCAAATCTGTGAATATATCTCCACTACCGAGGTGCTGTTTGGTTCAGCACCCAGCACTTGGTGCTGGTGATTGTGATATAACGTTCAGCTACAGTCTGTTATCATATATAATAATAAATAATAATAATACATTTAATTTGTACCACACTTATCATTGTTAGTGAAACTCAAAGTGCTATGGTATTAATAACATAGAACACACAACATAAAGAAAATGATGAGTTAAGATGAAAAAGCTAAAAAAAAAGAAATTAGTTTGTTAAATCTGTTAATTTGCTAGATGGTAGGGAGCTTAAATGCTGTAAAACATAGTGTCAATATCCTGTGATAGTTATTGCTAAATGAAAAATAGAAGAGAATTCATTATCACAGCTGATTTCAACTTCTTACCTTAGAAAAAAATGCAATGAACACACAGCAAGGTTTATAGAGTCAATAGATCGCCACTCTCTCTATCTTCTCTATCACTCAGCCAGAAACAGGCTGAGAGACAGGAGCTCTGGTTGGTTCTGCTCTTGTTTTGTTATTTTTAAGTGTGACAGGTAATTGCTGTTAAACTCAGCCAGCTTACATTATATAATTAGTGATGATTTTCAACTAATTGATTTCTTAAGGTTAATGTTAACAACACTGCTCAGTTAAAGAGGCAGGTGGTTGTATTATGTGTAGTGGTTTATTTATGCCATTAGTGAGAATCACAATAAATAAATCTTTCAGCAGAGAATGAATGAGAGCCAAGGTCCTCTGTATGCAAACACAGCAACATACTTTCATCAGAAAAAACACCATCCATGAACAAACAGTTTGCACAAATGTGGTGAATAATCAGAAATGAGTCCAGTCTCACAGTCTGCAGAGCCCATACCAGGCCATGGATGTTAAACTGATGACATCAGCAGTGCACACAGCTAATTCCCTGTCAGATCTCTGACTTAATCAATCCAGTGTGGCAGAGACATTTTGCTGCATTTGCTTTGGCATGCTGTGCCACCAACATCTACTGTATGCTCCCATATCAGCACAAAAGCCGCAGATAAGACATAGAGCGAGAGGCTTCACACTGGTTGGACTGTGTTATAATGACTGATACAGCCTAATCACCAGGACTGCGTTACTTACAACTACAGAAAACACTTCAGCTGCTACAAGTGCTGGTGACACACATAGTTTATCCCTTGTGTTGTCTTCAGGGTCAAAAATGACCCGCAACGATGTTTAACAGCAGAGAAAACCCCCTAAATGATCTTTTTTCAACTTGAAATTTGATGACTTTTCCTAGAGTGACCCCAACATTAGAAAAAGTGAAACATCACCTTTGCTCATATTTCCATGAAAGCAGCACACCACCAGGGTACAAAGATTGTCTTAGGGTCATTTGACCCAGCAGTTTTAAAATCATTTACACACCACAAAAACCACAAAGACACAGACACACACATACACATACACACACTCACTAAACAATACAGTCAGAGGCTATAAAAGTGCTGTAGATGACAGTGCTGCTAGTTCTCTCTTTGCTGAAGCCATGAGTGCAGGTTTCAGTGCCCAACAGGTCGTAGATCTGATTTTTTCAGATGTCCAGGAGGAACAAGTGAACAAAGATTTATAAGAGGAGGAGGTATCTGAAGAAGAAGATCGGGAGGAATACAACCCAGAGCACGATGCATCATCACCAGATGAAGAAGAAATGAAGACATCCCCCAGGCTGAAAGAGAGACATTTTTGTTAAAGAACAGCAAAATAACATGGTCCTTGTCGCCATACAACAACCAGGGCAGGATGGCAGCACAAAATGTCATAAGGATGAAACCAGGGCCCACAAGTCATGCAGTTGCCCATGCCCAGGACATTGCCTCAACATTCTACATATTCATCATACCAACCATCAAAAAAATCATCCTGACGATGACAAATTTGGAGGGTTTTTGCAAATATGGAGACAACTGGAAAAGGATGGATGAAATTGACCCGCATGCCTATATAGGGCTGTTAATCTTAGTGGCTGTGTATAGGTCTAGAGGTGAGGCTACCTCTAGTCTCTAGGATGCAGAGTGGAAGGGCAATTTAACATGCTACAATGCCCCTGAAAGTCTTTCACACCTTCTCAAGAATGCTACAATTTCATAACCATGAGTCAAGACCTGCAAGACATGTGAGAGACAAACTGGTGGCCATGAGAGAGGTCTGGGAGAAGTGGGTAGAGCATCTGCCAGACCTCTACACACCTGGGCCTGAAATAACAGTGGATGCGCAACTGGTTACATTCAGAGGTTTTCACTGCTTTTTATTGCTGTAATTTCATCGATTTTTGTGATTGTTTTCTGTGACACTGATACTAACTACTAATAGTAATCTCTTTTGTAAAACGGTCACTGTCCTTTTTGGCAGTATACACCCAGCAAGCCAGCAAAGTCTGGCATCAAGATATAGTGGCCTGTGACGCACTGAGGGGGCACACTGTCATGTGTGACAGTTTCTTAACCTCTGATGAACTCAGCCAGCAGCTCCTGAACAGGAAGATCACCATGATTGGCACAGTTAGAAAAAACAAACCTGAGCTCCCCCTGCACTCCTCGTAACAAGGGGGAAGAGAGGTCTTCTCATCAAAGTTTCCCTTCACCCCCACCACCACTCTAGTTTCTTACCTCCTGAAGAGGAAGAAGAATGTGGTCTTCCTGAGCACACTGCACAAAATGGCTGAGATCAGTGATCATGAGGACAGGAAGTCAGCCATCATCCTGGACTACAACCACAACAAGGGAGGCGTGGTAACCTGGACAAGGTGATTGTAACTTACAGCTGCAAGAAGATGACGCTGGCCCCTGGTCATCTTCCATTACATCATTGATGTGTTCTTATACAATACCTTTGTGACATGGAACAGGATCAACCCTACCTGGATGACTGATAAGCGGAACAAGAGGAGGGAGAACCTGGAGCAGCTGGGAAAGGCACTTATAACCCCATACATTCAAAGAAGAGAGCGCCTACTCAGGGGGTTGAAACTTGCCCTGATCCACCTGAGGCTGCAGCTGGGGCTGCCTCCATCCAAAGATGGAATTGCAGATTATATTGAAATTAGTTAATGCTAATCCACTGATAATAAGGGCTATATCTTGCAAGGGATAGTGTTAAAGGCCTTACTAAAAGTATTGACGGTGGTAAAATTAAAAAGTCTAGATCGTAATTGTGTACATGAGCAGCTAAAACAAGGAGGTGAAACCAAATTAAAACAATACACAATAGTGATCAGAAATACAAAGATCAGAACATGTCAAGTCAGATAATGTAAGACCATAAGATAAAACAAGATCAAGAGTAATTGCCCTGACAATGAGAGTGCCCAGTAGGTGAGAGAAGACTCAATCAGGGATAAAAAAAAAAAAAATCAGCACTTAGACTGTTAGAGGTGCAGCAGACATGAATATTAAAATCACCTGGAATCAAAAACCTGTCATATTTGGGTAAGATTATTGATAGGAGCTCTGAGAATTTGTTTATAAAACCAAAAGAAAATTTGGGGAGTTTGTAGACTGGAAGGCACAGACACTGGCTAGTCACCTTAAATACAAATGGAAATGTCTCAAAAGACAAAAACAGTCCTAAGTCAATACAAGAAAGATTGAAATTATTTCTGAAGAAAAGAGCTACCACTCCCCCCTGGTGAAAAGAAGAGTAGCCAGGAGGAGAGGCTTTCAGTTAGAAAAGTAAAATCCTCAGGTTGCACCCACAATTCTGTTATCATAAAAATGTCCAGATTCTGTGATTAAATGAAACACAAAGACTTATTTAGCAGAGATCTTACATTGAGTAGCCCTGTCTTGAATATATTTGGCATTTTGGCATGGGGCAGTGGAGGAGACATAGGCCAGCAGGGAATGTGAATGAGCTTAGACGGAGTGACCATACGGGGAGAAAGATGGCTTGCTTAACACTTGTTCCTTCTTTCACTGGTCACAACAGGAATGGTGCTTTAAAATCACAGAAAAGGCCAGCAGGACCCTCACTGTAGAAGAAAGGAGAAGTTAGAGAGTGGGAAGGGTCGTGCTGAGATGTGTGTCAGAGAGAATTAAAAGCTATAAAATGGATAAAATTAGAAACTAGTTGCCTTGTTCCTTTCTTATTTGTGTGGAAGCCATCTATTTTGTAGAAATCCTGCTTAGTCCAGAAATAATCAAAATTGCTGATAAAGTTATATCCTGCTGCTGAACAGAAATTTTGCAGCCACTGGTGGAGGCTAAAAAGATGACTAAAATGTTCAACACCCTTTGAAAGAGTGGGTATGGGGCCAGACATTTACATAGCTTTTTCCCAGACTCTCGATTGTGCTGCATAGTCATTCAATGTCCTGGTGCAGCTTGGCTGATCATCTAGGCATGATGTCTTTAGTTCCGGCATACACTATCACAGTATGGACTGAAGGGTGAAGTTTGATGAGTGTTGGAATAAGTTCAATAAAATCCTCAACCTTTCCGGTTTCCACTCACAGCACAGCACTGAAACAGCCGTCTTCAAAGTCACAAACGGCTTCCTCCTCTCCTCAGACTCTGGTCACCTCAGTATTCTCATCCTCCTCAACCCCACTGCAGCTTTCGACACCATCTGGCTAGTGACTGTATTATCTAGCCACTTTCAAGATGAACTTTTAATAAAAAAAATTTAAAGTTAATCAGCAAAGGAAGACCGTCACTAGAGCTTAATTTGGTGCAGAAAACCAAGGATTCTTCTCAACTCCAGGACTTCCTTTTCAAGTTACTTAATACAATCATCAAAGGGTAAGTTATTTAAAATCTAATAGGTAGCTGTGCCAACTGATTTTATTCAGGCCACCGCTGACACAGTTTTGTATATGTTAAGGATTATTTGAGAAAATGGTCATTATGCAAAATTACTGGTCAATCTGTAAATTTACCAACTCAGCGTTCATTATGCACATTATTAATGGTTGCTTGGCTGTGTGTGCACTAACATGATGTGTAGGCTTACATAAAATTTTGTTGGTTTTGTGTGGCAGGAGGTGGTGGCTGTCATTTTGCACCCCAGCCCGTTGTCACCATATTCCACTGAGGTACACACACATCTTATGTGAGGATTTGCATTTTGCTTAAGAAATTTGCTGTTTTCTGTTTTGGTGACAACTCTCACTCTCTCAATGCTGTTTGCTTGTTGCATTGCTAAGGCTGGACTAGTGTCTTAATTCTTGTTTCAGAGTTGGAATTGTCATAGGTAACTTTTGCAGTACTATAGGGGTGGACATAGTAAGCTAGGCTGCTAGTTTGCTTTTTTTTCCCAACAGAGGAAGGGGGGTGAGAGAGCCAAGGTTTAAGAGTCACAGTTCATTACTGAGGCCAACAATGCTTATGCTGCTCAGGACAGATTACAAACCCATTTAAACTCAGACTTGGTATGTTGTGTTGTGGCATTTTGTTTAAATTAATCAGCTTTTGCTTCTGCAAAATTCTGTTTTTTGTTCATTAATTTTGTATTAGAAAATGCTTGTACTACGCTGTGATGCACTATGACGCAGACCGCTAGCGAACCCTTTGTCTGTTAAGACTGTGTAATTAATAAGTTTGTGATTCACTTTTGTATCAAAGCACGGGTTGTTAAGCATTGTCTTCATATGAGCGGTTCTCCTATCACATAGGGGTATTGGCATTTTTACTCTGTAAAAGTATACATTTCCAAACATGCTTACAGTCTGGCCCCCCTCTGAAAACTGAATGCCCCCCTGTTCAATTTGTTCTGGCTAGGGGGCTGCAAAGGTGTTGCCCAACACCAAGATTTCAGGCACAGAGCTACCCCCATCCGTGTAAGCCGCAAGATTGAAAGGGAGCTGGCAGGTGACAGCAGTAGCCAACCTCTGAGGCAGGGAGCAGTGGCACTTGACTTCAACTGAGAACAGCTGAGGTGGTGAGTTTCAGTGTTAGTTTTAGTTTTTTTTTGTGATATGGGCCATTTCTCAGGGGCAAGATTCGACAACGTCAGAAAATGTAATGTGTAATAAAAACTCAACAAAACATCACATCGTTTAGAAAAATCTATTCACAGTTAGGACAGACGAACTATCCACAAAACAACTATAAAAGACAACAACAACAACAGACCAAAAGATGCAGCCTTAAGTGCAAAATGCATGTAATTCTGCTTCTGAGGCGAGGTGCAGGTAGTGTGCCAGGTAAAAATCAAAATAGCCAATAGGCTAAAGACACACAAGAACAGCATGTATCAAACCAGTCCACAAGCCACACATGACATTGCTTGGGAGTCAGGAGTCTCAGGGAGCTCTGAGAAAAAAATGAAAAAAACTCAAGAACCCAATAAACTCTAGACTTTTGATTCATTTAGATGAACCAACTCAAAGTTAATCAATCGAATTGGGCTGCCCAGCACTAGATGCAGATGCTGCAGCTCGATGGCAAATCATTGCAGATGATTAACAATACAATACCTCACGTGTTGTACTTGACAATATACAATGAATACAGTGAATGTTTTGGACACTTAAAGTGCACATGTACCCAGAAGTACACTGAGAGCCAAATAGCTGGCAAGATACTGCTCCCTGTGCTTTGCTTTTCTAAGTATATATAGCTATGTGTCCAACATTGTAAACTAAAAAAAAATGAAGTCCTTGCATTATGAATGAATCAGCTGTTTCAAATACGGCTTTTCAAGATTTCAAGTGTGTGTGTGTGTGTGTGTGTGTGTGTGTGTGAATGTGGGTGGGTGAGAAAGAGAGAGATGGGTGTAGTTCAGTCAAGCAACAATTTCTTGTTGGTTTTGAGGAAAACACGTTGCTCCAGAGATGTGGGTGTTATGTTTCTAAGGACAGTTGACAGCAGTCTGCACACAGAGAAAATGCACTCCACAAAGGCTTGTGAGGCAGGGACACTAAGGAGATCCAATGCCACAGGCTCCTGTTGGAGTTTTGGATAGACAGCCTCTCAATCTCCAGAACTGCAATGGTGTCTCATTAAACACATCCTGTTTGATGTCGTTGACATGCTTCTTAATTTTGGTCAACAGATTATTGGTCACATTAGGCTGATTTGTGGATGACTGTGGATGATTTGTGACCTCTAAACAGGATGGAAGGAAGCGGTATTTCTGAAGGACAGTAAGAGAGACTCCTGTTGGAGTTTGAGTGGCCCTTGTAGTGGCAACATCATCATGAGAAGCAGAAGCTGGGTTATACTAAGCTGTCAGGTTCTACACAAGAGACTGTGCTGCCATCCTCAGGGGCATTGTGTCTGGTGATTGAAGAACCAGTGAGACACTTGGATCCATTTGGCAGGCTCCAGCTGGTGTAGCACCAAGCTGTGTAGAATCAGGGCTAAGAATGCCAGCGAAATGTTCTCACAAGGACTTCAGCAGCACTTTAGGTAAATGCTGTCCAATAGTAGTCGCCAGCAGGTGTGCCTCAAGATTGAACAGGCATGGCACTATTGTGAGAGTGACAGGCTGTCACTCTGAGGCTGGACTGTGTGAATGGCAAAGGGCTCAAGCAGCTTGACAAGGTTCTCCAGCTTAGTCCAATTGCTTGTGAGAGGTGTGTCCATGTCCAAATCCTCATGCATTTGGTTTAGTTTAGCTCTGGTCTCCAGCAGTCTTCTCAGTATATCAATAGTGCTGTTACAGCATGTGCTACAATCCAGGACCAGTGTTTTGCCACACCTTTTGATCATTTCTTCATTTGCCACTAACAATTTCAACAACAACATCTTCAACAACATCTTTGAGTATGAGCTGAAGGTTGTGGGCCAGGCATGGCATTCTCTGGAACTTGTTGTTCTCCCCATCATCTGGCAGGTCAAGTCCTTGGCAAAGCAAAAAGAGAACACAGACAATCATAATTTAAGCATCAAATGTAAATGCACAAAAAAATAGTTGTACAGTTGTGTTTCTGTTATAATCCACTTGAGCCATGTCTTTGATTTAATAAAAATTGATTCATGAGCAAGGGCTGTTCTAGGACAGGGATCATCATTTACGCTTACTTATTTTATTATATTTAATTTCTTACACTGTGAGCTCCATAAACTTTTTTCTACAGTATGACAAATTGTTTAATATTGTGTCTTCATTGTTATTTTTTATCTTGGATATGAAATTATATGAAATGACAGTAACTCTGATGTCAAAGTGCAGACTGTCAATGTCAAACTTTTGAACCTGGGCTAAAATAGGCTTACCTTGCAAGGCACCAGTTTGAACAGGTGTATCCTACTTGGGTTGGAAAATTGCTGTGACCGTAGCATGACAATTTTGAGCAGGCTTATTTGACACTGTTGGTTACTGATGTAGGACAATTGAATAAATGGTAAATGGACTGTACTTGTATAGCGCCTTTCTAGTCTTATGACCACTCAGCGCTTTTTACACTACAAGTCACATTCACCCACTACCATGCAAGGTCCCAACCTGCCTATCAGAGGGATTCTAATCATTCACATGCTGATGGCACAGCCATCAGGAGCAATTTAGGCTTTAGCATCTTGCCCAAGGACACTTCGACATGTGAACTGGAGGAGCCAGGAATTGAACCACCAATCTTCCAATTAGTGGACAACCCACTCTACCTCCTGAGCCTCAGCCAAGTACAAAAGCATTGGTAGTTTTTCATGCCAATAAAGACTAAATATCATTACAGTCATTTTAGTTTGAAAAGAAAAAATAAAGGGACCACATGTTCATTAGAGGCATCTCCAGTGTTGGGGAAGCTTGTTGTATAAACATGACCAAACCCTGATATCTATCATCAGGTTCTAATTCCAGCCTTTCTGCAGCATATAGGCTATCTACATTCTGTACATTTTTTTTCTATTGAACTCTATGGGGAAATATCAAATTAAAGTTGACAGTGCTGTTTATATCCATGTGAAATGTAATATTCAAAATAAAAAAAGGAAATTATTAAATTATTAAGACAAATAAAGTATTTGCTATAACCACAGTCACTGAGGCCTCCACTCTCCTCACCCTCCGCTTCTGACTCCTCCAACTCTGACTCCGCTCTCCCTTACCTTGTCAAGGTAAACTAGGTTAGCCTTCTTGTGCAAGATTTTCTAATGGACTTTACGATTTGTGGGATTTTTCCTTTGAGAAATGTTCCACATATTTTATCACCTTCCACTACAAGACACTTGCTCTTATCTGTGACACAGTCATATTCAAAGTAATCCCAAATGGGACTCTGGCACCTGATTTTACCACCATGATGCCAGCAATGAATGGATTGGCAACATGCAGTGGACTGTGAGGTGATCCTTGCTTGTGCCACTGTGCCGCCAGCTGGTGTGAAACTGGCACAGCAAAAAAAAATTAGAAGTTAGATTTCATATCCACCCAAAATACTAAGCTTATGTATGAAATAAACTGACAAAAACTAAGAACGTTTTCTCTATAATTGTGTTTGCTTTAGTCAGTTTTGTACTCACACAATACAGTTTCAGTTAGTTATAGTTTGTTTTTTTAAAATTCATTTTTATTTTCATTTCAGTTAACAAAAATGTTTTTTCAACAAACAGGCCAAGCAGTCTTGGAGCAGTGACTGCCACTGGAGGAGATCATTTATGAGACTTTTAATGAAGGAGAATTCAGGCTTAATATTGGAGATTTCATCTGCTATGGCCATTGTTGAGGGGGTGAGGTAAGTCCATTTAAACTGTAGAAACCTCTCCTATCTTTAATACTCAAGCATTGTCCCTCAAGCTCCTCAACCGGGGATAGAAGAATAAAATCCAAAGGCAAAAATTGCTTAGAATCTTCAGTAAAGCGATCGGCTAACTAACCACCAGGTTAAAAACAAACCTAGCTAAGCTAGCAGCAGTCGAGGCAGTCCAGTAGGCTACATCCAGTTGACAGCTAACTAAGTGGACCCAAACCATGCCAGCAAAATGTCCACCACAGCATAACAGAGCCATCAGATCCCCTCACTGTAGAGGCCAAGCATTCAGACCTGAACTGTTTTTTCCTTTAATTTGTCACCTGTCTATAGTCACACTGAGCCTGATAGCAACCCGCTACACAACACAAGAACAACAGACTCAGAATAAAACCCCAGCTCATCCATCCAGACTGCCAGATTGTTCAATCTACCATGTGGTACAAACGTCAAGGCCAGTTCGAGTATGTTGTTCTTCATATCAGTTTGCACATTACTAATTCTGAGTCTCCCTGTGCTCCAGGTTTACACTCCAGTCTGCCACAGTTGCCTGCCATGACCAGCCTCGTCCTTGTCACCCATCTCTCATCTGGGTCCTTAACTCACTGCCTGCCCAGCTCTGCTGCAAACCTCATTCCTCAACCTGCTTAAACTATACAGAGCTGCTCCTATATTGGAATCTGATGATATTGAACCAAACTGTTTTGCAATAAATTCTTTTCTAAACTGCTTCTATCTACAAGTCTGTGTCCTGCATTTTGTGTCCTAGATTAACTAATTATAACAACATATTTAATAGTACATATTAGTACTAATACTATACAGCTCTGTGCTTTCACATTGCCACATACAATTTTCCTTTTTTCACAACTGTTAAATACTTTACTTTACTTTACATACTAAGGAATATTTATTTCAAATATTAATATGCCTGATAATTTTGAATTAGCAGATAAACTAGCTTTAATTCCTCTATACTATCAATACTCAGTTTTGGAAGTGGAAATAAAAGTTCTATATTCCTCATTCCTTGATTGAAAAGGGCATGCTACATTGTGCTGTACTACACTCAGCAGCAGGCCACGATGTTTGTATTACTCATGCAAGTCATGCAATATTGTAACAAAGTTATTAAATACACATGAATTGACCAGTTGATTTAAATATGCTATTTATTAAAAACTTGAACTGATATTTTTTTACGGCAAGTTGAGACACAGAGCCTGTGAAAACTGCAAACATTTAAGCAGCACACACACACACACACACACACACACACACACACACACACACACACAGAGTCATGTTTCATTCACTTCAGAGGATATTACATTGACTTACATTCATCTCCTGGAGACTTATCCTAACCTTAACATAACCCTAAACTTACCTTAACTTAAAACCAAGTCTTAACCCTAAAATTACTGATTAACATTAAGGGGACTTGCTTTTTGTCCTCATTAGGGAGGCGAGTCCCCACAACATGACTGTGTAAACAGATTTATGTCCCCACGACATGAGGAATACCTGGACCATGCACACATGTATGCACGCACGCACGCACGCGTACACACACACACACACACACAATATAATGTAACTTCCTGCATCATTTGACTTAATTACTGTAGGTTTCTGATGATGACAAAACTTTTGTAGTGGTTTAATTATGTGCCTGCTACATTTTGATTAGTGAAGAGAAATTTGAAATAAACTGTGTGTTGGGTTTGAAGTGTTTGGTGTTTTGGTTTACAAGGCAAATAAAGCAGAACAGGAGCAGCTGCCAGAAATAAAAGCTGTACATCCAAACCCACCAAATGGTTTCATTATGAGCCTGACGCTGGGCTGCCTATATGGAAAAGTGAAGGCGCTTTGGTCTGATAGGGTTCATGTTGGACATTCCTACATTATGATGCTTCATTTAGCAGGGGCTCTTGTTATATGGTCTTTGGCAAGGGCCTGTTTTCATAAGCAATTAATTATTTCTCTCACTGGCTCCAGAGTCTCCTTTAAATATTTTTCAGCTTAGACACAGATGGCCAACAATCAAGCTAAATACAGATTCGGGCTTATCCAAGGCCGCTCAAATGCACCTCTCCTTATTAGCTCCCAAAACTGTAGCTCTGCTCCGTCATCTTTCTCTAGAAATCTTATCAGCAGCATCCACTGGACACATCTGTACAGTTTCCCTGGGTTTTCTACTGCTGAGACAGAAGTTTGGCTGAAACACAGATTCTTACAAGGAATAACATGACACTCTGTTCAATAGATCAAACTACTACAAGGCAAAAATCCAAAATGACTGAGGATCCCAAAACAGATAGTCATTGGGCTGCAAGCAATGTCTCCTAGGTTACATAGGTGAGACAAATACAAAACTATGTTATAACCCTGCAAAATAAAATAAAAAATGTTTCACTCACTAACATTTATGATACTTAGTGTGATTTGGGGCTGTCTGAGATGAATGTTAACAATCATGAGAGAAATGAAAACTGTGTCACTGTATAAATGTAAATCTAAACAGGCAGCAGTTTGCATGCATATATTGTATATATATATATAAGTAATAGAATAGAGTATAAGTAATAGAAGTAGTAGATATTCACATATTCAAACAATTTATTGGCTCTTATTTTTTCTTTAAACATGAAAGATAAACTAAAAATTAAAACAAAATGAAAATAAAATAAAAGGACTGATTTCAAGATACTGTATATACATCTACCCCTAAATTTTACTTCTGTCGGAGTAGAGATTCTAAACATGTTACCAGTGTATTAAGTAAAACAACATTTCAAAATAGTGATGAAACAAGGGGTTCTCGAATTTGTGCACTCTATCATATAGAGTCTAACCTAATTGGCAATGTATATTTAATCAAGTTTTTCCAAATTATATTAAATTTGTCCAATCCCTATCTGGAGGAGAAAGCCAACTTCTCCATCATATATATGTATATGTATTACATCAACCCAGTCTTCAACCTTAGGTACCTCTGTCTTCAGTCATTTTCTGGTAATAGCATTTTATTTGTAATGTTGTATGTAAATGTTTATCTATAAGTATGATATAAGTAAGCAGAAATTCTACCCTCAATATTTTCTCCATACATTTCTTTAGTTCCTGCCAGGGCAGGCCCCTGGCATAAACACTCTATGCGGTTTATTTAGGGCCACAACCACTAGGGGGGGGGGGGACTTTTACATTTAAATGAGCATCCTTTACATTTAAGCCCTTGCCAAACAAGTTCACACAATGCTGATTAAGCCTATCACTGCCTGATAAATCTCTCTGTAGATCAGCAGCTAACTTGCAGTTTGCCCTCTGCTAACTTGAACTGGGATAAAATAATTTAATTGTGCACCTCTTCTAGACTTTCCAACTGTTATGGATCAAATTCTGATAGTGAGATGAGTCGTTTCGCGGGGGTAGTGTGACACTGAAAACAATTTATCCACCGTTTTACAGCCGCAACAGCAGCAACAAACTCAGTGTGTAACCATGGTAACTTAGCGGCATTGTGGGTGACGTTTGGTCAACGGTTTGTTGTTATGTAGCAGCACCGCCATCTTGTTGAGCCTGCTGCTGGTTAATTTGGCAATAAATCTCCATTTGCAACTTATTTACATGAACTGAGTAACGTTGCATTAATGGCTCCTAAAAGAAAATTTAGGAGTGGCACTCAAGGGCGAAAGAAGAGAAAATTGGAGATGGAAAAATAACACAGGATAAAGGTATGTTATTGTTTATTGAATCTGACTGAATGAATCTGACAGTCGTTTTTTTTGCAAATTAAAGTCATGTTTTTTAATGAATTAAACTGAGCATAGCCACAATAATTTTAACTTTGCAAGCTGGCTAAAAAGTAGTGAATAAAGTAGTATTATTAATTTTAGCTGAAACGTTTTTCATTAGAACAAGCTTGATTTCTTGCTATTTGCTTGCTAGCTAACATGAGTAGGATTGTAAGCATTATTTATAATTCATAAAGGCTAGCTTTCCTTGTTAACTAGCAGCCAATGTTTTCTTGCAACATTAAATTGGTGTTTTGATTTATTATTTTAATATATAAAATATCAAGTGTCCAAATTACCCTTAATTGTTTCAGGCTAACCATTAGCATTCTAGATATGTTAAATTGTATCTTTGTAGATCATATTTGGACATACTTATAATAATTGGATAGTTGCATGAAATTGTGTTTCTTGTGTGGTTAATAAATAGGTCTGGAAGATACATGTAACATACCAATGTAATGTCTTACAGCCTATATTAGTTAATAATGAAGTTAATAATCTAATATATAATCTTTTCACGGGTGTTTTTGAAATATTTTGGAGGAACTTCCAATGCACCATCTACCTCATCAGCTGACATGACTGCTGCTGAGGGGACAATGTCAGAGACTTCAGGGGCATCTACTCCCTCCTCTGATGTGACTGCAGCTGCAGAGGTCACAACAGAGGTACCACAGCCTTCTATAGCAAGTTTGGGGTCCTGCTAAACTTCCCAACCTTGGCTAATGAAGCACTGGAGAAACAATGTGAGGAGCTTGAGAACACACTGAGGAGTGGAGAGGAAGGCGACATTTATGGGAGAGAGCTGGCCATGGAAATCAGAAACTTTCCTCAGTTACAAACAGGATGACTGCATTTGAACTGCTGGACTTTGTCCAGAAGAAGGAACTGACAGAATTGTATCCAAATCTTTGTATAACCCTGATTTTGCACTCTTACACTGATTTTTCGTTGCTGTTTATTTGGCTAAATATTTTTGGTTTTATTGGTGTTCATTTGTCATTATCTTTTTTTATAGACCTTGTTATGTGCAAGTTTGTTGCTTTTTAAAGTTTAAATATATTGACTTTATTATTTATTATTTTGATTACTTTGTAATTTTCAATTGTATCTTAACTTCTCAAATTTCATATATTTTGATAGACAGTTTTGTTCGTGTTCATTGAGTTATGAGCAATGTGTGTGATTTGGTGCTTGGTGATTTGGTGATTTGCTGGGAGTGTTTTGGGGTCACAAACAAAATCTTGTTTAGGGCCACCAAAATCATAAGGCTGGCCCTGGTTCCTGCCAGTAAAGGCTAATAGAGGGGCAACCCCAAAAAACATTGAAGTGATCAGCTTTATTTGCTCCTAATAAACCCCAACCATATTTTTTCTGTGCCAGTGTTATAAAAAATCTTAATAATCATAATATTTTTACATCTGTATTCACTCCAAGATAAGGATCAATATTTATTCCAGCATCTTAAACATCCTTGCGCTATTGTGTCCTTGTTTACAGTTTACGGAAACTTTTTATGAGTTGATGGAAGCTGAGATGGAACAGTTTTCAGTTCCAGAACAGCTGATCAACTCTGCACTTTTGTTACATCATGTAAACAAACCACATACATATTAGCTGTGCACTCAAGATCAGACTGGAGACATAACCACCCAAGTAGAAGATGAGTGAGTACTATGTTTTTACTCTTTAAACAGAAAACATATATTGTGATATTTAGATGGTTCTTTACTGAAAATGATGACAATATAGCCAACAGCAATTTAACCAGATACTTCCAGCTCCCTGGCGATCTCCCTCCAGGCAGCTGCTACCTTATTTAGGTTTTTGTAGTGAAATGAGGAGGTATCATGATATATTAACAAGGTCATGGTCGACATTAAATTTAAAAAAACAAACCAGGTTTGTGCCAAAGTGCTTTACAACAAACAGAATTGAGCAGAAGTTATCATAAAACATAAATTCTTAGATATATACAAACATACAAAAATACATACATACATATATACATGTGGCTCAGGAGGAAGATCCTGTCGTCCACTAATCAGAAGATCGGTGGTTCGATCCCTGGCTCCTCCAGTTTGCATGTCGAAGTGTCCTTGGACAACGTACTGAACCCCAAATTGCCCCCATTGGCTGTGCCATCGGTGTGTGAGAGAGTGTGTGAATGAGCATTAGAACCTCCTGGTTGCCATGCAAATGCCATGCATGGTTGGCACCTTGCATGGCAGCCTCTGCCATCAGTGTATGAATGTGTGTGTGAATGGTTGACATGCAGTGTAAAACACTCTGAGTGGTCCGAAGACTAGAAAGGCCCTAAATAAATGCAGTCCACTGGCCATATTGCACACATACACATGTACACACTTGTACATACATCCATGCATATAGAGTACATATCATTTCAGGAAAAGTGGGTCTTAAGACCCCTTTTAAAAGGAGTCCAGAGATTCTGTGGTTCTTTTCAGGGAGACTATTCCAGAGTCTAGGTACTGCTACTGAAAAAGCCCTGTCTCCGAAAGATTTCCAATGTGATCGAGAGATGATTAGCAGCCCTTGATCTAGGGATCTGAGGGGCCTAGCTGTACCGTAAGGAGACAAAAGTTTAAGGCTGTAGTCTCCTGGTCGACTGGTCGATTAGTTGGTCTATATGCTCTCGTCTGACCAAATTCTCATAGGTCAAATAGTCGCTGTGTTACTTTGCATTTTTAAAATACAGCTGTTTATTTCAATGAAAGTGAAATGAAGTGTTAGACTGGTGAAGAAAAAATTAAAGGTTTATTCATGTTTTGTTTCTAAATGGCGCTTCAATTTGGATGGTTTCATACTCTCAGTTGCAAGCACTTCACTACATATCACACACTGGGGTTTCTGTCGCTTTTTATCCTCAGACGACACATAAGAATGTGTGCAATGCTGCAATGTAGTTTTTTGTTTGGAGGGAAGTTGAGTGAGTTTGCAGTGTCATTGCAGCTCACTTAGCTGTGAAGTTATAAGGTATAAATCTTATTTTTGTGACTCTGGAAATGATGATGTTTTTCATTTGTCAAAACCAAAGAAAATACTCCTTTGTCAGAGAAATTAACATCAAAGCTGTCTTGCCCGGGACTAGAATGGAGTTACCAGTTTTAACTGTTAGGTTCATTTATCCATCTTTTTTCAGTTGTAAATATAAATACACCATTTATATAGTATTATAATGAAGTATTTGTGAGGAATTATTCACTGCCTTAGTCCAGATATCCTGTTGTTTTAACAACCACAATCACTATTGTAGGTTTGTGTGAGGTTGCAGCATACATGAAAGGCAACAGCATCCACTATTTATGCATAGTGGCACAAATCATTACTGCGCCCTTCAGATTTGAGGCCGATAGACATATAGAAGAACCAACCAATAGTGACTTGTACTAGCTGCTGGTCGCAGCTTAAAAAAAGATTTCTGATAAATGAGAAATTATTCTGATTTTAATTAACATTTTTGTCATAATGCAGGTGTACCAACCATGACTGAGGACAATGAAAGTCCATTGAGTAACGAAAATGCAGCAGCACCTGAGGAGAGCAGAAGCCCCTCACTGTTGTGAGTCTGCAGACTCTGACTAAATCATCAAATATACAACATGAACACAATCAGCTCACACCTACGAAACCATGACACACACACCATCATCAGGTCAGAGTACTTTTTCTTTTTATCAATTTGTATCATGATGCCAAAAATTAAAAAATGCATTTGTTCAGGGGCTTTCCAAGGTTTTTATAGATGCAGAATGTTGAGTGAAGAAAGTGAAGTGAGAAAAAACTACAAGGTTTTTCTTGTACCCCAAAAATGTATGTTTAGTTTACGGTGTAGAAGTTGACTGTTTGACATTTAAGTGTGTAATTTTTGTTAACATTAGATTTTAAAGTCATGACTTTTTTATGCAGAGACAGGTTTAGTATGTTTTCACACACACACACACACACACACGCACACACACACACACACACGCACACACACGCACACTTGTGTATATTCTCTGTGGTCACCTAAGGAAGGCTCTGTGGGCATTTCAGGGTTTCCCCAGGCTTCATTACAGATGTAATAAGCCCTTCATCCAAGCCACACAGCAAACCACAATGTCAGCAAACCACAATCATCCAGCAGCAGCTGGAGAGTGAATATAGTCACTGCTGTCAGTCAGAAAATAGCAGGGCTGGGGCCCAAACCTCACCATTAATCACTGTAGACAGCCAGCCTGTGGACCCCAAATCCTCTCTTTAATATTACACATGCCGTCTATGATGGGTTTCAAATAGGAGTCATTGGAAACTAAATCTATTAACCTGTAAATTTAATAATACATACAACGAGGGGTGGAGCCGAATCCAAATCCAGTATTTGGAAAAGCACAAGTAGTGGGTTTTTATGAATATTTATTTACTACAAATATTTTTAAAAATAATTTGTTTTTGGGAGGAAAAAAAAACGTCAAATAACAGCACGCAGGTCAGTTACATCACTTTCTCAGTCTCTCTCCTCCTCCTCTGTTATGTCTATTAGCAGCTCTCGACTAGGTGAGTCACATCCACCTGATGCACATTTCCTTATTTGGACATCACTCTTGGAGTTGGGGGTGTTCCCCAGAGATAAAGCTGAGCAACGGACATGCACAAAGTTTGTTTTTTGGTTATTTTTATTTAGAACATGTTAACCTGTTGATTTCCTTCCCTTTTCCCCAAAGTTAGGTTGGAAAAAAATACTCAATAAATGAAAAGTCCAAAGCAATAATTGCCTTTAAAGTTCTTCCATACACCTTACATGCTGTGCTATCTCTGTTTTCTGGATGTACAAATAGCTATTGGTCTGTCTATGCAGTGGCATGGAGCTGAGCTGGAGTCAGCGCAATTGTCTATGATCTGGGCGACTCCAACTCGAGACCCAGTGTGGGAACCTCCTACACAAGATAATTCATTGATGAATACTTATTTTAACAGGTTAATATCCAATTAAAAGTGTAATTAAAACAAAAACAGGATTTTTATGCCTATTTCCACTTTTATTCAAATACAAATACAAATAATTTTGCTGCCTCAACAAATACATATTCAAACACTGGGCTCTCTGCACATCCCTACATACATCTTCTACTAATCGAAGTGTTACATAAATATAAATATTCAAACACAAGATGCCATGGTTTTCATAGCTTAACATACCAAAAGGGAAATGTCTACTGCATTATTTTATATTATTATTATTTTTATTTTCCCAAAATTCAAACTGAAATATTTCTTATCTTTGAAAACTTAAGAATTCAAAGTTGAAACAGCACATAGAGCAGCTTCTGTACTACTACTAACTTTAAACAGGAAACATATTTAGAAAGAAACACGATATCTCCTGGGTTATGTTTTTTTTAATCAACATAATGAAGAAACATTTTAATGCACAAATCTGCAAAGTCACAAAATGTTAATAATGTATCTGCAAAACTTGTGACAACATGAATGACAGTCTTCTGTAACCATAAAGTTATCAATTCCATGAGCTCAAACCCCATTTTTGATACTATTTATGGTCAGCATTATTCTGTATTAGCAATCAATGTATTTACATTCAGTAATTACCTCTATATATTTGTTTTTATTGATAGTGGTGGAGTCTGCCATTCTAGCACTGGATCCAGACACACAGAAGGGATTGACAGGAAATAATGCAGCATGTAACAACTGTATCTCATTGACAAAAGCCTCACTGGTTATTGTTTGCTCTCTTAACACCATATAAGAGCTGTATTAATTTACTGCTAATGCAAACCCAACAATTCCTTCTGGTACTACTTCATGATCATTCCTCAAAAATGCATCTAAAAGACAACTGTCATTTTCAGCATTTTTTTGTCAGCAGGTGACACGCTGCAAACCTCCAGGTACCAGGGTGACCACTGGTGTCACCACGTCAACCAAGAATGAAATTTTAAAGGGGCCATATTATGATTTTTGGGGGGATTTTTATACTTTTATATTTTTATACTTTATTTGTATATTGTTATAATGATGGATGTTAAACATGGTCTAAGTTTCAAAACATGTGGTGACTGTATGTAGAAATGTTCCCTGCAAGTCAAAAACCAGGGCTTCAACCTGCTCTGGTTGGGGATCTTAAACAGACAACTGCTAAAATGGCCTGTTTCAGACAGAAGCTGAACTGGGAGGGGGGGGGGGGGGGGGGGGGGGGGCTGCATAATAAGGAGTTGGGTTTTTTTTACTGAGAATCATGCAGATATTTCAGTAGAGCCAGGAAATGTCCATGTTTTGTCCTCTAGAAGAAATAAATAAGTGACTCAATAAAGAAATTAACATGATGATAAATGCACCAAAAATAGAAGAAAGAAATACATTTAGGCATTGATTAATTGATAACATGACATAAAATGATATTTTTGTTTTTATTTGCTTCTGTATTTATTTAACTATTTATTTACTTTCCCATTTAATTTTCCATTTTATTTATTAATTTATTCATTTTTAAATTTATTTATTCATTCATGTATTATTTTCCCTTTGTATTACCTCCCATTTATTTCCCCAAATGTCAGTCAGGACTATTTACTTTTTCGTGTGGACGCTCTGATTGACAATATGTTTCAATTAGCAGCATACATTGACACAGAGGTTGACCCTTTTGTTTTCAATAATTTAGAGGAAGGGGCTCATCACCTGAGCATGTCCGTATGCCACTCATATGCTGCCTGTGGTAGCCTTGGAAAGTTTTTGCTTGCGGGTTTGTTTATCGGTGAAATTACAAGGCTTTTTGGGGTTTGGGAAAGAACAATTCACCATTAGATGACAGAGTATGACATAAGCTGAGTGTGCATGTGTGGTCTCGTGGGGTGGGTTGCTGTTGCAGTAAGTTACAGGATTTTATGTATTTATCTGGTATTTGTCTATTTTTCTTCGACACCTTCACACTTTCTTAGTTTCAGTTTAAGATATGGAGGGGACTCTGCTCAATTCAGCTACTCATATATATACAGTACTGTGCAAAAGTTTTAGGCACTAAAAGTGAGAATGCTTACGAAAATATTGCTATAAATTGTTTTAATTTATCAGTTTAATTTTTTCAAAGTTGAGTAAACACCAGAAACCTAAATGAAGTCAATATTTGCAATATTTGCAGCTTTGCCTTTAAAACAGCAGCAGTTCTCCTCGGTTCACTTTAACACAGTTTTTCATGGTAACTTGGAGCTAGGTTGTTGTAACCATCCTGGAGAAAGAATCTTCTGTGGATTTATTATTTAGGCCATCTCAGGTGCTTCTTCATGTAATCCCAGATTGACTCCATGATGTTGAGATCAAGGCTTTGTGGGGGCCAAACCATACCATCTCTTGCAGGACTCATCATTCTTCTTGTTGCTGAAAATAGCTGTATGCTTGGGGTCATTGTCATGTCATGAATAAGTTTGGGACCGATCAGACACTTTTGCACAGTATTATATATATATATATATATATATATATATATATATATATATATATACACACACACACACACACACACATACATTCAGGGTTCCCTTTTGCAGAACCTCTTATCTCAACCACAGACATTCCCTCAGCAGCACTCTGCAACAAATACTCATTTACAACTGTCTTTAAAAACATTCCAAATAATTCAATCAAATAGCCCTATGACTAAGATCAGATGATGCTATCGCCTGATATGTTTAAGATCAGATGTCTGACTGTCCATCATAATCAGATAACTTGATATGCCTGAGTCACGTGGTCAGATGTGTTGGAGACTTTTCCTCCAGATAGCTGTTCTAAAGAGTGTATTGTCATATATCATCACAAACAAAAATTAAAGTTCAGTTCTCTATGGCATGCAGATTAGAGAGAAACCTGTGAACAGCATGCAGTGTGCAAAGAGGATGATTTATGTGTTGCACTCTCAAGCGCCACCACCATTACTATAGTGTCAGAGTAGAAGTGAACACATTTCCGCTGACAGTGAAAACAGAGATGTTTGGGTTAATCACGGTTGTCGCCCCAGATGAAGGTCGTCTGTGTGAATGTGGAAATTATTTACTCTTAAAACATTTGTATGAAATGAATTGGACCACATGATTTGTGAAAAATGAACATGAACGTAGCTTCTGACCAACCTCCACAGTCTGTGTGAAATAACTTAAGTTAATTTTACCCAGCAGAAACACCTTGCTAGCTCATGATTTAACCCTTCAAACTCCACAGTTTCTCACATTTTAATCACAATAAAAGCACAATAAAAATTACACAGACACACATGATACTGTAAAAGTGGAATTCAGCTAGGAAACATACTAACGTGATAGTACCTAATTAAGAGGAGGGTGGGTGGCAGCTCACCACCAGCCCTGTGAGGGAAAAATGCTCAGTCTTTACAGTTAGTTGGTTGGACAGAATACAACTGAACCATGAGGATTTAATGGAGATTATAAAAGTAAGATTGATTTCATGGAGTAGAGGCTTGTGACTTAAACTTTCTGTTTTTGTCAGTTTCTTGTTAGAACAGCTGATAAAAGAACACCTCACAGCACATTAAAGAGCACAGCTCGCACAGTGCATACCTTCATTATTTGCATCTTCCAATGCTGCATGACTTTGGGGCTTTTCTAAAGAAAACTAGCACATTTTCAAACCACATTTTGTACTGTTTAATAATATACTGCTCAATGACTTTTTATATTGAATGAGCACTCATATTTTGCATTTGGACTTGTTTATATTTATTGGTCTTTAAATACATAAATTAGTCTTCTCATGCAAATGAGGAGCAGAGCTGCAAGTTTAAATGTAGCCTATAGGGTATTATTTAGCCTATATATATTCAGCTTGCACAACTCTAACCAGCAGTGCCAGAATGCCAGCAGCCAGGGGTATCATATGGTCATTTTGTTTGAGGGAGCACAGTTTGATGATGCATATATTCATTTTCACACCAAACCAAGTTGTTACCAGTAATTATCTGCTTTGGCTTTTATGTTTATGATCAAACTGCCCCCCTATCAGGGCTAACATTAGCTAGTTAGCTAGCCAGCACTGTTGATTATTTAACATTAATTAAAGAAAGCTCACAAACATGTAGCTGCTGTTTTGACTGACACTATTTAACTCTTGACTCTTAAAAAATCGTCTTATGTCCATTCTGTTTTGTAGGATGTATTTCAGTGTTGCAAATTTTAGCTGCTAATAATAGCAACAAGCTAACACTAATGTTAATGACTTGTGGGTTATAGTTAAAACCACTGATGCTAAAGTCACTTTAAAGGGGAATTCTGAAGCTTGAAGTCATTTACAAATTCATTCAAGTCATAATGTTTCATGGTGTGAGCTAAGATTGGTTATTCACACCTCCTGAGCTGCCATTAGCTCAGATTCTACTAAATAGTGTCATGGACTCTGTTTCTGGACTTTTTGTGTTTTGGGGTTTTTGGTGTTCCTCTGTATGTGTTTTGAATGTGCTCTGGGTTACCAATTGTTTGTGATAACTGCATTTGCCATTTGTGTGTCTTTGTATAGTGCTTGAGCCTGGTATTGTTTTTTGTTCCTTTGAGTCCTGAGGGGTATTCCATCAGTGCAGCTAAAGAAAGCTTACTTGAAAAAACCTGGCTAGAATTAACATCAACTTTCACTTGGGGCTCAAGCCGTTCCATTAACACAATTTAGTTGTGTCTAGACAATGTTAACTCTAGCCAGGCTTGAATAAGCTTGCAGTGTGCATGTGCACAGACTACGTAAGCAGCTCAGAACAGTCAATTGAAAAGAAGACACTGAGCCTTTCTCAATACCAACTATGCTAAGTTCGGACTAGCGTACTTGGGAGCTCAGACTGGCAAGTTGGACTCAGGAGTACAAACTCTTGAGGATGGTAGGAAGCAGTATGGTCATTCTGCAATTGGAGCAGCAACATACTTGATGACATGATGTCACCACCTAAGCTTGTCTTGGCAATAGGCCTATGTGTCCGGTTATCTTCACTGTAATGTATATTTACAATAAAACAAAATATGATATGAAACACAACCCTGCCTTTTTTCATTTTCATTAAAAAAAAAAAAGAATATATATATATATATATATATATATATATATATATATATATATATATATATATACACATATATATTGTGTTCCAGGATCTGTAGCCTAAATATAAAAAGCCAGTGGCAGGAAAAAGTTTGTGGAAGGTTGTTGTTGTGAATAACATTGGAAAATTAGACAGATCATATAGAAGTGGATCAGAGGCTGGTGCCGTTCTCATCGATACACTTTGCAAAGAAGCTGAAGAGGAGGCTGCCCAACTGAGGGGGAAAATCTGTCAAAGGAGAGCCAGGATGCGGCGGACGATGGAGGCGACATGCCATATCAGCATGTCTCTATAACTTTGAGCATTTGTCTAATCATTATGCTTTTTTGTTAACCAGTCTACCCATTTATAGACTTGACAGTTCACTTGGTATATCTAGATAAAAACTGTAGTTTAATATTGTACAAAATCTTTATTAGAGAGGTGTTGATCTATGTTTTTTGTGTCAGTAGTAGTTTGTGGTGCTGCTGAACTGTACTGGGTTATACTGAGGTGTTTCTAATATTTAGTCTGTCCTCAGTCATATAAATTGGATGGGCAAACACCTCTCAAAAACAGATTACATAAAAACTTAACATTTATTGCAAGGGTGTTTTATTAGACTATACTAGCTTCATCTAGGCCTACCTAATAAACTAGCAAGTACAGGGGAGGTTTGATATTTTTAATAGTTGAATAATATTGAAATGGATTAGCCTACATTCCACATACATACCTGCTGTTTGTCTTTTTGGTACTCAAACATCAGGAGGTTAATACTCAGTCTCACTGGCCTTGTACAGTTAGGTGCACAAACATCACTCTACATCAATGCAATAAGTATCTGTACTTCATCAGTGTCACACACATCATTAGTCATTAATCAGGACAGACTTCAACACAAACACGACATTTCATGTCTATGACACAGTAATCATGTAGGCTACAGTAACATTTTGACTCAGAACCTGGGAAGACAGGTATGCTCACTTCAACCATTCATATCAAAACATTCATATTAGGAATACAGTTAAATAAATATTAAATAGTAAAAACACAGAAATAAGCGATAAATACATAATAAATATAACAATTAATAAACAATCTTTAAAAAACTCTAAAAAGAGATTTCTTTTTTTTTTAACAGGACCACAGTCCCTTACAAAGGTATGCACAAATGAATACCCATGTTTTTATCCTCACCATGTCCTTTTCTGGAGCTGACTTGAAACCAGCCTTCAGGCTATCCAGGCAAAGCATCAACATGCTGGTCCAGATGCTGCCCCGGCAAAAAGCCCATGGATGGAGCCATGAAATTGAGGTGCTGGTCACAGTCTACTTACTTGCCTGTGGAGCCTCGTACAGGGTAACTGCAGACATCTTTGCCATACCACTTAGCCACAGTTTACAGGACTGTCCACAGCATTGTGGAGGAAATGTTGACCGTCCTCCACAAGGCTATTAATTTCCGCAGAACAGAGGAGGTAGAGGAGGTGGGGGCTGGCTTTGTTCGCTTTGCTGGCCATGAGACATCTCGCTGTGCTGCCAGTGCCATCGATGGGTACCAAATCAGGATTGTTTCTCTTGCAGAGCCACAGAAGAAGTGTTACTTAAACAGAAAACCTTTCCCCTCTGTGATACTACTGATTCAATTCAATTCAATGTTGTTTGTATAGCACCAAATCACAACAAAAGGCATCTCAGGGCACTTTTCACATAGAGCAGGTCTAGACCATTCTCTTTAATTTGCAGAGACTCAACAATTCCCCCATGAGTAGCACTTGGCGACAGCGGTAAGGAAAAACTCCCCTTTAACAGGAAGAAACCTCAAGCAGAACCCAGCTCTTGGTGGGCGGCCATCTGCTTTGACCAGTTGGGTTGAGAGAGAATGAAAGAGGGAGGGAAGGGGGTGAGGGGTGTGGACACAGAGAAGCAGAATAACAACAATAATAACAATAATAATAATAATAATAATAATAATAGAGATGTGACTAGCAACACAAACAGCAGCAATAGCCAGGGAAGAACACTAACAGGACCACAACAGCTCAGCCTGGATTCCAGGGTTTCCTGCGAGATGAGAAACCACAAAAAACTCGGAGGAAGAAGCTAAGTTATGTGTACATTGGAAATCCAGGATCTATACATGATGCCCTATGCAAAACCCTGTGATGGATACAGGTCCTGTATCCACCAGCTGGGTACTTTCTTCTAGGAGATGGAAGATACCCAAGCCTGCAGCATCCCATTGCTATTATGACACCATACTGCCAGCCTGTAGCAAGTAAGAACACTCTCTCTAACACACACACAGCAAATGGTTACTTTGGTCATTTTGAAATACATGTGAATTTTGATTAACAGGCCAAGATGAAGCCTGGTACAACAGGCACAACCCAAAAGCAAGGAACAGTATTGAGTGTACCTTTGGGGTCTTGAAAATGCACCAGATGGATGGATGGTTGGATAGATAGATGTGTGTGTACATATGTTATATATGTTCATTTGTTGCAATGTTCTTTTTCTTGTTCTGGCGAATTTAAATTTAACTGCATGACTGTAAATAATTCTATACAACTGTAAAATATAGGACTTTGTCATTTTTTTGTTTTGTTGTAAATATACACAATTCACTGTTGCTTTCAAGAATTAATTGCCTGGGTTGAATTTCAAACAATATTTATTTAGAATTTATCAACCAGTTTTTCAAACAGAGATAAATATCAATCTGCTCTTTCTGTTGCTGCTGTTTCCCTCTCCTCTTCTCTTGCTATTGCCTATCCCTCCCTCTCCTCTTCCCTCTTGGCCTGTTCCCTCTGGGCCTCTCTCTGTGTGCCTGGCTGGCCCTGGCTTCTTCTGCAGAAGGGGCAGAGGCCAGTGTGTGCATTGTGCCACCTGTAGTAGCAGTCAAGTTTGCTGCAACAACCAGGGATGGACTATTCGAGTGCTGCCCCTGGAGTGCAGCATCCATTAGACTGTACCACTGCCAGGTGGCACCAGTCACACTACCGGCCTCTACCCCTTTGCCTGTGGGTGGGTCCCTAAGCTCCTGAAAATAAAGTATTAATTACTACTACTACTACTACTATTTATTGTCCATGTTAGGTTTAATATATGACCTGGCAAACTAAAGCTAAGTAGTTTCTTTAAAAGGAATCTCAGAAAGGCCCTCTCAGTATACAATACAAGGCAGAGAAACAGATTACTTGATATTTGTCTTTTAGGTGATTCCATTTCTTTCTGGCCTGTTTGGCAGTTATTGCCAAACCAAATATGGTAACAAAGTCCCTGGGAAAAACAAAAACATCAACAAAGAGTGACTGCCACTTCAATAAGATATTAATCATGATGGATGGAGACTGCCTAAATCTGGCTCCAACTCTTCCGCAGACATACAGGCGATGATACAAATACTCAAAATCGATACTCACTCCCATCCAGATTTTGACGAATTTCGCTGGCCAGTGAAAAGGCTCTCATTGGCTGCCTACTAGTCAATGAGGGCCCGAGTTTCCTCAGTTGTCTCTTGATTAAAATATTGTTTAAATGTTAGTTTTGATGCACAATCACCATTATAGCAAGTATAAGAAGTTTGTACAATAGGGAATAATGCAAACAATTTGGTCAAAAGTACAAAGGCAGCACTCTAGTATAGTAAAGTAGAATAGAGTAGAGTAAACTTCACTGTCCTCGAGGGGAAATTTGTCTTGGGCACACAGTGCTATAGTCCATTGTTTCACATAAAAACATTACAAAAACATGAGAAGCATAGGCACGATGCTAAACAGCTGATCCACATAAAAACATCTTAACATAAGAGATTTTTGACTATACATTTGAGATTGACAACAAGATGGCTCAAAAAGAAATTATGAGTTTAAGTGCAAAAGTGCTTGTGTATAGTACAACGTTAAAGTTTAATAAAAATATAAAGTTATAAAACTTAACTTAATCGATTTACCGGGGAAAAATAACAGATTCAGACTCTGAGACCATAGATTCCCTGTTAGATATACCCAAAACAAGTTATATATTGTATTTAACCACTACATAGATATCAGAGTCAGCGGCAAATTTCAAAAGGACTTGCCAAGATAAGGCTGTTCTCGGCAGGGTACCATGAGCTCTGACTGCCCAGTCATCTCGAAAGCTGGTGAGGCATGCTGGCTAACTTACAGCCCTCACAAATCAGGAAACGTCAGAGTTTAAACAGTTAAACTCTCACCTAAAAATGTTAAAACAACATTCCGAGACACAACAACAGTAGTATTTCGAAAATTATAACTTACATTTGTGAGTTTTAGTCTCCTCCGCCATTGCCGCTGCTCTGTGCGAAATGCATTCTGGGATACCTGGCTGTCACAAGTGTACACAAGTCACCTCATGATGCATCCCCAATAAAACGGGCAGAGCAAGTTCACATCTAGGCATTTGGAATGTAGGTGGCTGGATGTGGACTTTGAATTGGAACAGTGCTTGGGCTGCGATTGATGACATGTCACAAGTCCGCAAGAACACAAGTACAGACAAGAACACAGATTGAGAAACGGCTACTATGTCACAAGAAGAAGGGAAAACTAGAGTAGTGTTCTTCTCAGCAGCGGAACAAACCCCGCTTATGGAACTATATGAAGACTATAAGGAGTCATCGCCAAAAAGAGCAATACTGCCACAATTAACAAGACGAGAGAGATGGCTTGGCAAAAAATTGCTGACATAAAAAGCATAAATCATACAAATCTATGTAGGTGGGTAGTGGTGGCCTAAAGGTTAGAGGAGTGAGCTTATAACCAGAATGATGACAGTCCAATCCCCTAGACCGACAGGATGAATCTGGGTGGGGAGAGTGAAGAGCAGTGCTTTTTCCTGTTTATGGTTTTATTTATTTTTATTTGCTAACAAATGAACATTCAGATCACTGACTGTGGCTAGTTAATATCAGATGTATGTATAAAATCGTGGTGTAGGCAATTTAGGAGAACCAACTTACCAATTTACCATTACTAACTACATAATCATCTAGTCTTTGACACATATTCTCTTTCACAGGATGTCTGTTCAATTTACAAGCGTCATTGAATGTTAATAATTTAGAAGTTGCAGTTGGAGGTGAAGAAACTGGAGAGGGATATAAATACAGTGAAAACCGTTCATAATGATCACATTAGCAGATGATTATTATAACCGATTTTTTTATTTATTTATTTCTCATGTAGAATACCATGTAATTGACATTTGTATAACCAATTTATTAGCCTACATGAATATAAAGTAATGAAATGGACAGTTTTGCTATTTACTGAATTCTGTTGGCTGATTCAAAATACAGTACAGCTGTTTAAACACAGTGTGCGCACATTTTTGAAGGAGCGGGGTTCTGACTTTTGATAATGACAAGTTCCTTCTTTTTCTTGGTGGCAGAACAGGTGAACAGATTTAGATTTCATAAGCTTCGAGGAGACTACATTTGTCAGACAGAGAAAATGACTTTCTTTTTCCTGTCATGATTTCAATGGCAATAATGGTGCTGCAGGTGCTTATCATGAGAGTAAAGTTAAAAAAAAAAAAATAGAATTACCATAGTCTTAAATTTTTTTTTCCATATGTTGTCATTTATGAAAGACCCAAAACGAACACTGTAAGTGGACTACTTGATTACTATAGGCAAATTATTAACCATAAATTTTGTATAAGAATGATTCTGTCCCAAACTTTTTGATTCATATAAGCAGTTGATCACTGTAACCATGATCACCAAGCGGTTTCCACAATATAAATTTAAACACAGCAGAGGGTCATGGTTTGGACTTTAATTTCCTTTTGTCTTCACAGCTTGAACAAAATGAGTGAGTGAATGAATAAATAAATAACTTCAAAACAACATTGGTGCACTTTTATTTCTTAAATTATAAATGCAAAGCTTTTAACTAAAAGGGTTCACTCCAAAACAAAGGTGACCATGAATAAAATGGGGATTAACCGAAATAGGTATTTTTGTAAAGGTCCCTCACAGTTATTCCCTTTTTTGTTTGTATTTTTGTTTCATGTTTCTTAACATGGACATGACAAAACTGATGGACATTCTTTGACACAGCTAAATTAAGCTTGACAGTTAGTCTGCCACGGTGTGGGCGAGTTCTGCTGTATAAATTGCCTAATACCATGGTCTGGGTGAATACTCTTTTCTGATTGGCCAGCAGGTGTGCGTTAAAACCATGTATTGCACACGTAGTTCGGCTCAAGTTTAATCACTGTTCTAAATTCATCCACTACCCAACCTGTAACTATGGTAACATTAAAGAGTACAGCTGTCAAAGCTTACTTGTTATGAAGTTTTGAAGAATGGGACGCAGCAGAGGAAAAATAAACAGAGAAGAAAGAAACCAAGTGAAAAATGGCACAAGGAACTGACACCTGAAGAGCTTAAAATAATTGAGGAACAGAAGGATGAGATTAATACAAAAAAAGCAAGAAAATGGGCAGTTAATATACCGAGAGACTTTCTCTACCAAAACAAAAGAACACTGATTTGCGGACATAGTCTGCGGTTATGCTTAATGACACCTTATGCAAATTTTATGCCTCAGTTCAGGCTGGCAGCAAGTACAGTGTGGCAAGTTGTCAGGACAGCAGTAACCTCTTGCTTCATAACCTTTTGATTTTGAGTGCAAAACTTTCAAAAAATTTGCAAATGCTTTTATTTTATATTGTTTGCAAAGGACCATGGTATACGTGGGGTTATCAACTTGTAGGTGTGCGTTAAATGGTTTTAAGGCACCTCTACTTTGCGTCAGGTGGTTCTTCACCACCACGTTATGCCTTCAAACCATTTTACACACACCTACTCATTGTTTATCCCTTACTTGTTTACTGAGCAGGGAATCATATAAGCCACAGTAATGGAACGGAATTCTCACTTAAATTAGCGAGGCTCAAACAAGCTGGGCTTTTCCTTCATACAGATTGATGGAATACCCCTCAGGGCTCTTGTTTTCTTTAGTTTTATCTCTGCCTTGCTTGGTTTTATTCTAGACAGTTTGTAACCTTGTGCCTGCCCTACTCCAGCTGTGTCTTGTTCTGTGATTAGTTCCTTGTGTATTTATACCTGTCTGTTCTTTGTCAGTTCGTGGTCAGTGTATCCCAGTGTTTGCAGCTGTTGTTTTTGCTCCACATGTTTCAAGTCAGCCAGTTCTGTTTTTGTCTTCATCTGCCAGTAACCAGTCTAGTAAATAAATAATAATTTTCTTCAGTTCCTGTTGCCTGCCTTTTGTTTCTGCATTTGGGTCCATTTGCCTGCATAACCCTGACAAAACAGTGCTCTCCAGCTGGAAGGATCCAAGTAGCCTTTAGATAATTTCAATTTACAATTACAATGTACAATTTCATTTAGCAGACGCTTTTATCCAAAGCAACATACATCTGAGAGCTGATACAACACAAGCAGGGATCTAGTCAGGAGAGAACAGAGGGCACACCTGTTGTCTAAGGCAGAAATAAAATGGCCAATGCTGCACTATGACGTCGGACTCTCTGATTTATGTTGTACTTGCAGTATAAGCTGAAGTAGTAATCAAGAGACACCACACTCAGATCTTCTAAAAATTGTGAACATATCTCTTAGGTGTCTTCCCACGGGTCCTGAAAATTGCAGTCATCAAGCCACTCTTAAAAAGAACAATCTAGACACCTCACTGATGAACAATTATAGACCCATATCAAACCTCCCATTTTAAATAAAATATTTGAAAAAGATTCTTTTCAACAGTTAAACACTTTGATGTCTTCCAGTCAGGAATTGGACCACACCACAGCTCTGAGACTGTTCTTGTTAAGGTCTTCAATGACATCCACTTAAACACAGACAGTGGCAGAATTTCAGTCCTTAGTATTACTGGATCTCAGTGCTGCATTCAACACGGTCAACCACAACATATTACTAGACCGACTGGAAAACTGGGCGGGACTCTCTGACACAGTACTAAACTGGTTTAAATCATACTTAAAGGACAGGGAGTACTTTGTATCTATAGGTAATTACTCATCTGAGCGGACAAAAATGACATGAGTTTCCCAAGGCTCCATTTTGGGGCCTCTTCTGTTCAACATCTACATGCTCCCACTGGCTCAGTTTATGAAAAACAACAAAAAATGTTGCCACAATTATGCAGTAAGTGCATTTCACAAATCAACGATTGGATGTGCCAGAATTTTCTTCAGTTAAACAAATATAAAACTGAAATTGTTTTTGCAGCCAAGGAAGAATGATTAATCATTCAATAATTTTAAAAACCACAAACCAAGCCAGGAATCTTGGTGTAGTCATGGACTCAGAACTGAATTTCAAGAGCCACACTGAGACAATTACAAAGTCAACCTAATATCACTTGAAGAATATATCAAGGATTAAAGGACTTATGTCGTAGAAGGATTTGGAAAAACTTGTGCATGCATTTATCTTCAATAGACTCGACTACTGTAATGGTGTCTTTACAGATCTCCCTAAAAAATGATCAGACAGCTGCTGCTGATTTAGAATGCTGCTGCTTGAGTCCTCACTAAGACTTAGACAGTGGATCATATCACTCCAGTTCTCAGATCTTTTCACTGGCTTCTTGTCTGCCAAAGAATTGATTTTAAAATACTATTGTTGGTTTATAAAGCACTGCATGGTTTAGGACCAACATACATTTCTGATCTGCTGCTACGTTATTGTTGGGTCTCACTGGCCAACCACATGTTTCAAGACCAAGAAAGAAAGGGAGTCCTTAAGAAAGTCAATTTCCATACACCCAAGTGTGAACTCAACCCATGGACCCAGGTTAACAAAACTAGAACAACTGGACTTAGCCTTGCAAAATATAGCATGGCATAGAATGGCTAAGCATAAACTGTTAATCTTGTTGATGTACATGTACTGATTTTGGTTTAACATTGTCCACTGAGTTTTATTGTTGTGATGCATTTCCATTGCTAAGCTACTGAATAGCCAACTGCTAAGCTAGGGTAAGTTTATGCTTCACGTGTTACATCCAGTAACCAGGCCTTGCATGCAACTAACCTCTTCCTAATTGGCCTTGAACTGAGAACCACCCATACGCTAACACTATTGATATGCCACTTATAAAAGAAGTAATTGACTGTGTCCTCGAGCCATTTACTTATATATGTAATAAATCCTTTCCAACAGGTATCTAACATATTGTATCAAGTTGTAGACCTGTGTCTTTGCTACCTCAATTTTCTAAAATACTTGAAAAACTATTTGTAAATAGACTTGATGACTTTATTGAGAAATATGAGTTATTGAGTGACCATCAATATGGGTTTAGGAGCAATCAATTGACATCTTTAGCAGTGATGGATTTTGTAGAAAATATAGCAACAACAGTAGATAAACAATATACTGTAGGCGTACATATTGATTCACGTAAAGTGTTTGACACTATTGATCACTCCTTACTTCTGCATAAATTGGAATGCTATGGTATAAGAGGTGTCACACAACATTGATTAAGAAGTTATTTAAATATTAGGTTTCAGTATGTAAAAATGAATAATAGTGAATCACGTCTTAGAATAGTAACTGTTGGTGTTCCACAAGGTTCAGTATTGAGACCTAAGTTATTTATACTTTATTTGAATGATATTTGTACCATATCTCATAAGTTGAAATTTGTTATGTTTGCTGATGATACACATTTATTTTGTTCAAGGGAGGACATGAAAGAATTATTGAAAACAGTAGAAAGGGAAATTATGTAAAAACATGGTTTGATATTAATAAGTTATGATCACTAAATGAAAATAAAACAATTTATGATGTTCGGTGGTGTCAGGATTATTGTGAAATATAACTGAATTCAAATGGAGTTGAAATTGATAGATTATATGAAACAATTCTTGGGGGTCATTATAAACTTAGCACAAAAAGTAAGGAAATTTGTGTTTGGTAGATTATTTCTTTGTTGTAACAATGCTTCTTGGCAATAAATCTTATACCGTTGGAAAGCCTGTTTATTTCCCTTTTAAATGGTGCTACATTTGTAAGGAACATGCATTTGTGGGATGAGCAGCAGAGCTCATCCCCATGTTGCGCCCATGAAAAATTTGCCAAATGCCAAACAGCTTATTTTGCTGTTGCTATTGGCTCTTGTTTTCAACTTCTGGTATATATATATATATATATATATATATATATATATATATATATATATGACAATATGTATATTGTCATCAGCAGAGATTCCCAAGCTGCAGAGATGCTCCGTCCTGAGGAAGGCAGAGCCAAGTTTGATCAGGCCTCAGAGTGTGTCCCTTACCATTTGGTTTTAGCAGTGAGGATCAGTCACAGTATAAGGATTGTATACTTTGGGGGGAAAGCAACAGGTAAAGAAAAATGGAGCAAGCATTGACAAAATCTTCTGGGGTGAACATATACTAGACTAAACAGAATAGACGATCGAGGAAGACAATAGAGTTTAGGGCATTAGGGTTTAGGATTGGCATTAGGGATACATTCTTTCCCAATCCATATATCCACCTGAACCTCTTTTCTTAAAGGTTTCACAAGGTTTTATAACAACATCATTCTGTTTCTGTTTTTGCTCCTGACAGACAAATGTAATAATTCACATAGCCACTAGACATTCTTGTCAGGTAATCGTCATGTTTTTAGGCATTTGAACAAAGACTGATGTGGTCAATTTGGGAGAACAGTCTCAAGTTAGATAAAGAGGTCATATTAATTTAGTTGGTCACTACTTCTTTATGTGTGCACTGCATCACTTTGGAGGAACAAAGATTTTTTTTTTAAAACAGCATGCGGGGGAAGATCAGGAGATGAATCAGATCAACAACAAATCTGTGTATCATAAAAACATTTATTCTACAAAACTTGCCCGTTTTACATGTTTTGGATAAAAATGCATAATTGTTACGTTGTTCAATACATAAATCACTAGGCTCAAATAATTCTTTCCTTTGTCTTTAACTTGGCTTTATGGATTCTTTTTAGCCATGCTGGTTATGGTCATATAAATCATGCAAGTATTCCTCCATTTATTCCAAAGAAACAAGAACACATTTGGGACTTCTTGTCCCCCCAAAAATAAAATAAAATAAAATTTTACAAAATCATGAACTGAAAATAAATATATGTATTTGAGTATGTCAGGATACTCTCTATCGTGCAGCGGTAGAAGTTTATCAGGAAACTCCCCCAGAAACTCCTGATAAAATTCGACTGCTGCACGATATAGAGTATCCTGTCATACTGCTGCACAGTCTGGTACTCCAGCTGCACTGCGGAGGAGAGGAAGGACCTACAGTGTATAGTGAAGACAGCTCAGTGGATTGTTGGCTCCCCACTTCCAAAACTATCAGACATCCACTCAAGCCATCTTCACAGACATGCAGACATCAGGAGAGACACTTCACACCCTGGTTACTGCCTGTTCACCACCCTCCCCTCAGGCAGGCTCAGGGTCATTAGGGCACGGACCAACTCTCTGAAAAACAGCTTTTTCTTTGGAGCTGTGGACAAGCTGTTGAACTCATAGCCCCCCCACTCCCCACTCAGCTACCTCAAGTGTGATAATTGTGCAATATTTCTCCTACAGTTGTACCAAGATTTTATTATATTGCTAACTTAATTATATTGCTATTTTGTATAATACTATATAATACCACTGCCCCCACCACTACCACAAGGGCAATAACTGTGCAATATTTCTCCTACGATTGCTGTAAGATATTATATTGCTATGTATATATTTTGTATAATACTTTACCATATTTAACTACTTTATTTCTCTATTTATTTGGTTGGTGATCTATCTGAGTTGCAAAACAAAACACAAAGACCTATACAAAAATATGAAGTTATTGAACTGACTGACACAAGGAAATAATTGATTATCAACTACACAAAGACACATTTTAATAATGTAATGCTACATTACAATCACAGTTTACAGTTTACAACTTCAATTCATCAACAGAGGCTAGCGTATCCTAACTATGAACTGTGGTCAGGAGAGGCGGGTGACCTTCATGTGAGCTGCTCTGTTTTTCGGCGTGGTCGTTCAGGCAGCAGGATGAGAGCTGGGTAAAGCTGAGGTCAACTGCATAAACAATCTCCTCAGTGATGGATAGATGAAGGGAAGGGAAGTCACCTCTGTTATATGTCATCATTCATTCAGTGTATTGGTAGGTGACAAGCTCCTGCATACTGTCAGCTGTGGGGAGAGAAAAAGGAAAGGGATGTGGCGAGCTAAGGGAATGGGACGGGATTTTACACCTCTGGAAAGTTTTTGTTTATTCTTGTTTTCGGTGAAAACAAGGTATGCATCAAAACAAGTTATCTATCAAGAATTTCCACTTGCATGTATTGGACTGGACTGTATAATGTGTTAGATAATGAATCAATGCACTTTAGATTGGTGCTGGTGCTCCTCAAAAAAAAAAAAAAAAAATCGAAAAAAGTAGGACAGCACTCATCTTAATCTGGTTATTCCTGCATCACACAGACATTTCGGCAGCCACCCTTCCTCAATGTGGAAACTGGAAACAGTAAATGGTGAATGGACTGTACTTGTATAGCGCCTTTCTAGTTTTTCGACCACTCAAAGCGCTTTTACACTATGAATCACATTCACCCATTCACACACATTCATACGCTGAATGGGTACAAGGGCTACCATGCAAGGTCCCAACCTACCCATCAGATGAATCTAATCATTCACACACTGATGGCACAGTCATCAGGAGCAATTAGGTGTTAAGTATCTTGCCCAAGGACACATCGATATGTGGACTGGAGGAGCCGGGGATCGAACTGCTGATCTTCCGACGACCTGCTCAACCTCCTGAGCCACAGCAGCCAAAACAGTGTTACAAGTAAGCACAGGTGAGCTGCATAACCTAAGCAAGCGCAACAATGGAGCCAATAGGAGCCCTCGTATTCCAAACAACGCTCATTCCAAGGAGGAGCTTGCAACAACAAACCAAACCTCACTAAACATAAATTATATTACAAAAAGCAGGATAGTGAGAAATCTTCATTTAAACCAGATGGCATTAAAATGCCCAGATAATTAATCTCTCTTTGTAGAAACTACTTTTCTCGATTGCCTCTCCAGTGGTAAAGTTGAACTTCAATAAAGATCATTAACCTAATAATTACCTGACCTGAAATGTCTGGCTACAGGAGACCCCTCATCATGCTTCCTAATAAAATATTTATGTTCGCAAGTTCAAGTTTTTAGATTACGTTTTCTTTTGCCAACATAAAATAAATCACATGGACATTAAAGTAAATAAACTTGAAACATACATGTTCCTGCCAGTTGAAGGATGAGTGAATTCATTACCTTGATTAGAAAGTTACACTGTACATAATTATGACAATGAAAATGACCACTGAGCATTTTGGCCAAAAGTTTTTACAACATTTTATTGGCATATCAGATTTTACAAGATAGTCTCTAATATAGAAGGTGAGTGAAAGGCTTTGCATTTGTTTGCTTTGACAGAAATTGGCCTATACATAGACACAAAGGTTGTGCTTCATGTAGGCACATAGGTTTAACAACTAAAAGTTACATACGATTCATTTGTTTGTGTTGAAAGTTTTTTCTAACAAGTATTTCAGTCAGGAGAGGCTCAATTAAATGAGACTGTAAGGTAGTGAGTGGAACAGGTGGATCCAAATGCAGGAGATGGCGGGCAGGCAAGATCAGATGCAGAATATTTAATGATAAACATGAAACACTGAGACACAGGAACAGGAAACACTAACCATAACCACAGACGACTCGACAAAGCCTGAACTCAAAACCAGACCTTAAATACAAACCAAACTGATCAAGGAACGGGGAACAGGTGAGTAGACTCAAGGGCAGGCTGGGAGTGAGTGGCTGAGGGAAACACAGCGGGTGCTTTTCAATTTGCTAATTCTATGCTTCCTCGCGTCCTCTCTCCTCCGTGACCCGGAAAGCAATCTCCCTCCGCTATCATGGAGGATCTTCCAATCCCTTTAATGCACCTGGAGGAGACGAGGAGCAAGAAGTGAGGAGGCTCCTGGAGGAGCTTAGAGTGAGGAAACACAGGTGTATCATATGCAGAAGAGTTTTAACAGACGGCAACACCCCTTTGATCCAAAGTGTGTATTGATTGGTCAGCTGATCTGATGGGACAGTAAACAGTCGGGCTGTTATTGTAATACAGTGGATCTGAGGGGTGTACTTCGAAGCGAGATTAGTGGGTTAGCAAGATACGTTGAGCCAGGGTTTTCAATGTCACGAAAGTTGCTCTCTTTTAACCTGGCTACATCACCATGGTAACTGATGCAGCAAACTTAACCTGGTCCGGGGCAGGTTATGTTCCGAGTTTCAGCTCATATCGGCTATAAAAAGTGCTGCTCTTTCACTAACCACCTCTCTTGAAAATGGCATCACTATTTTTGAATAATCCGGTGGACCTCGGCGCAATTATTGTGCAAGGTACTCTTCGGAGGGAGAGAGTATTTAGAGATTGGAGTGATCCCATATCTTTTCCTGACGTCATTCTCTATGAACGCTACAGATTCTCAGCTGAGGGAATACGTTATTTATGCAAACTGCTGGAGCCATATGTGAGTAACTCCACAAAAAGGAGAGCACTTACAGTGGCACAAACTGTGTGCATATCGTTGCGTTTTTTTGCCACGGGAACCTTATAGTTCACTTTAGTAATAATAAGTATGATGAATACTTGCATGTGAAATATAATGTATAAATCTAATTCCTTCATAGGATTCCCTATGGTGATAGGTGCAATTGATTGCACCCACATTCCCATTAGTGGAGCCTTAGGGGAACATAGGGGTGACTTTGTTAACAGGAAGTCCTTTCATAGTATCAATGTTCAGGTAAACTACCTGGTGCTCATTTTTGTAAGGTGATTGGTGGCACATAGCATGCAGGTACACTAAAGCTTTTTAATAGTGCTGCGCATGAAACTTTGCACAATTGTATATATTATTTATTATAATGTAGTATACAATTATCCCTTTAAAAGCCTTAACTGGTACCTTTTCCTTGTTTTAGTGCTTTCATTGTGAAATTAACCTCAATGCTTTTGCAGATGACTTGTGACCACCAATTGATGGTCACAAGTGTGGAGGCCAAATGGCCTGGCTTGGTTCACGACTCCCGCATTTTCCAGGAGTCATCACTGGGTCATCGGTTTGAGCAAGGTATGGCAAACATATAGAATTAATACTATTGCTTGTTTAATTGTGACACTGGTCAAGTAATTTCCTCTCCTTTTATTAACAGGGCACTATGATGGGCTTCTGCTGGGGGACAGAGGATACCCTTGTACAAGGTTCTTGATGACCCCCTATCCTGACCCACAGACGCCACCAGAGAGGTGCTTTAATGTGGCCCTCAGTAAATGCCGGGTGAGGATTGAGATGACCTTTGGGGTCATCAAGTCTCGTTTTAACTGTCTCCGGGGTTTGAGAGTCTCTCCTGAGAGGGCCTGCCAGATCACAACAGCATGCATGGTGCTCCACAACATCGCCACCATGTGAAAGGAGAGAGCCCCTCATGTGCCATTGGTGGCACCTGACATTGTTGACCCCATCACCCTGGATCACCCCACTGGAGCAGCCATTAGACAGGCCATTACTAATCAGTTTTTTATGTAAAAGAAAAAGAAAGAAATATTTTATTTCATATATAATTTTGATTCTTTTTTATTCCAAATTTAATTATCTGTAAATACTGTAGCCTACGTTCTATGTGTGTAGCATGAAAGATCTACAACTTTCATTTCATTTTGCAACCCTGTTGTACAATGACAAGTTAAGTTGATAAGTTGAATCTTGAAAAAAAGAATAAACCAATAACAGGATGCATTTCACATTTTTAGTTAGTTGTTCTGCCTTTGCTGGGAAAAGAGAAAAAGAGTCATAAGTATACAATGTCAATCATGCTTAACCAATAAAATTCTAAGTACCATTTACTGCAATACCTTCTCCAATAGCTCAATTTCCAATTTCAGCTTTTTGATTTCCAGTTCTTTTTTAATATTGTCCAGCTACAGGTTCTTTTTATATAGAGCCCTCACATTGTCTGCTCCAACCTCTATAAATAGTATTAGTTGGCAGGACATTGAAGTGTTCATCGAGCAACAGAGATCACTGGGATAGACTTTTCAGTGATATTGGTGTACTGTGTTCATGATTCACCTAGCATAGCGTGTTCTTAGTAAGGCTCACTTTAAAAGATGGACATAGGACTACTAGAAAATATAAAACCCTTACCCTTTGCATTCTTGAAGGCCTAGAGGTGGAGGCCACTGACTGAGAGGAGTCTTGCATATTTTCCTCTTCCTGTAAAATAAACCAGCAAGTGAAGCTATTTAATTATTTTAATGTTTTGAGGTCACCTGAAGCAGTTAAACCTATGTGCAGACTATCACAAGCATGTTTTTGATACATTAGGCATAACTGGGTTCACAAATTCAACATATGATTAAAAATAAGTTTACCCTCACAGCCATCCCTGAATGTATAGACAGCGTCTCCTCATCATTGATCTCCTCCTGAAAGATTATATAAAAGAACTGCATAAAGTGGATTAAACACATCAGCAAATATTGGTAAGAGTACATGACACCTTGCTTTGACATTTACCTCTGTGTGGGGGTCAACAAGGATGTGTGTTGGCGGCTCCGGCAAAACCATAGAATCTCCGTCGACTGTAATTTATATAAAGACTTTTCACACCTGATGGCCTAGACAAACAAGCATTTAGTACTTTACCACCAAACCACTTCTACATACTCAGGACAAACAAATGTTGCTGGGAGCTGCCAGCACCATGGTCAGATGAGACACCTCCTTCAATCCCCTCCATTATCAGTCCCTCTTCCTTGTTAGAGAGAGCCAGCTCCTCTGAAACTGTGAAGTTTGGTGGAGCTGGCCCCACTCCAGTCTTCCTCCTCTCATTTTTTCATATTAACATTTTTTCTTTTTTTACATTTTACATAGCATATCATCCATACACTAAAAGAATGATGAAGGCACAGCAATTACATACCACTTTGGAGGATGTTTTTATGCTTGGTCCTGATTTGCTGCCAAGTCCTTTTAACACTGCTGGTACCACAGCTATTAGAACACCAATTAGAAAACTGATTAGTCTTTTATTTACCATTGTTTTGATATGTCATATTGTAAAGGTTGTGTTAGGGTTACTTGTGGGATGGAATTTTGTTTAAATATATTAAACTGTATTTAAAATTATAAAAAGAAACTAATAAAAAAAAAAACTAACCACTAATGAGGACAATTCTTTGAAAAAAAGAAAGAAAATTGATAGTCTATTGGTATTTATCACAGATGATATTCAATCTTTAAAATTAATTTCACTATGATTTGGCCAAAAACTAAAGTGATTAGTGTTTAAATCTGATTCATCAAATTTAAAGTTTAAGAGCTCTGAATGTGAGAATCATTGAGAGTGCATCGAGTGGTAAAATAAATATATAAACTTACAAATTTACACAAATTTTCTGCCAGCATTCCTCTCTCTCCTTATTTGCAGCAACTGTGTTGCTTTTTGCTGTCATAATTGTTTTATATTGTTCATAACCTTCAATTATAGTCATTTGTTCTGCTGGAGTAAAGTAGGCGGCACGCGATCTTTCCATTTCCAAAGAGTCAAATGACGCGTTAAACGTCCCTTTTTATGGGGACGCGCACAGAGCCTGAAGCAGAAAGCCTGAATTGACAAAGAAAGATCATATCCACCATCGTGATACCAATTATCTCTGATTGCGAGTTTAGGGTTTGTCGAGCCAGCTTATTGAAAGAAAGCCTGGCTATGTTGAACTTGCTTCGTAGTACACCCCTCAGGAAAACTACCTGTGCACAACAGCAGCTTCTCATAGCCTATTTACTTGTAAAATAAAAATTACTGAATCATGAATCAATCATAAAAACACACTACTATTTTTCTTCACGTGCCAAAAGGCTTCTCCTTTCTTCTTCTCCTTTTCAGTATGTCTCAGCTCCTTCAGGAAAATATGACGCTGCACAGCTGTGTTTCCTATAAAATCATCCAGAGCCTGAAAAGCATGTTGGACTTTCACAAACTAAATAAGAAACATTTTATTTAAACATATTCTGCAGGCTATTGCTGTTTCTATTGTCCCTTTATGTCGGTTCTGTTCTTTCAGTAATTAACAGGTTTAAATTGTCTATTCGTGTCTTATTCTATGACAGCCAGATGATGATGATGATGATGATAAAACATTGGAGCAGTTATCAGGTGTTTTCCTTCCAGCTACTGATATGTAGAAATGATTAAATATCAGTGTAAAGTGTTCATTAATTGTACATGAATTTTAAATGCAAACTTTAGAGTTTAAACTGTTACTTAGCAATTTCTATTGTTGATTTATTCACATTTGACATTTAGGGTGAAATGCGTCATCACAACTTGTCGTCTCCTATAAATGATGCTTGAGTGAGCGAGGATGTCCCATTTGATAAATTAAATTCCACAGTCCTCGCGTCTCTTCCACGCATCTCTCTCTCTCATCCTCGCTGGGAGGAGCTAAGGCACGAGGAAGAGACATGAGTGAGGGAAGCGAGGAGACACGTTGGTATAATGAAAAGCACCCAGGGAGCAGGGCAGGGCTGATGAGACTGATACAGGGCATGTGCGGGGAAGACACAGAGCAGGGCAGGGCTAATGAGGGTAATGCAGGGCAGGTGAGAGGAGGAGCACATGAACACAGGAGAAAACACAGGAAAACCAGAAAACAAAAAACACAATACCCTAAGCTAACAAAGGCAGTCCTCCAAACCCACCACCCAAATTATGACAAGCAAAACCAAGGACATGACTCAACAGAATTGTAATACAGAAAACACAAGAGAACAAAAAGACAAAGAGTCCAAAAACAGAAAGTCTAATCAGAATGTGACAGAGAGGCTTAGAAAGTACTTCATTAAATTTATTGACATAATGTGCACAATGAGGAGAGTTGAGGGAATGTGAGGAGTCCCATTGTGACATAATCATTATTTGAGGAGGATGTCTTGCCATGAGCTACACGGGAATATCCTCTGATAAGCTCGGTGGAAGGACCCATAGATGCTAGATCTGATGAACACTGGAGGTGATTGGGGTGGAGAAGGGTTGCATCAATCTTACACTAAAATGACAGCTGACAGCAGCTGAGACGGACAGTTTTTAAAAGTTTGACAACAGCGAGATGATTGGTTCACAGAGGTTGTGGCAGAATCTGATTGGTTTAAGTAGTAGGGTGTACACCCTCTGTGAGCTGACTGAGTTGGAAGCATGAACGGAATGTGAGAGAAGGACAGAGAGAGAATGAAGACGTCTCCCTGATTTAACTTTCGCTAGCTTCATTTGTCATAACCCTGTGCCTGGGTGATACCTATCATAATGTAAAAAAGTGTTGCGGTTGGTGGGAGGAGCATGGCTGGTCATTGGCAATAATTAATAATTATCAGATATATAATTGGATGGCAGTCTGTAACACATGTTGTCTGATTTGTTGATCAACAAAGCGACTTACTTTCTCACTCACGGTGGCACAAACACAACCGTCCAGAGTGGGACAAAAACAGAAACAGTATAGCGTGGTGAACATAACTAAACAGGCAGCAAACTTAAAATAGTCCTCGGAGTATAGCAGAACAAAGGGACTCAGTGGTCCGTCAGTTCACAACAAACAACAGTGTGCAGCCACTTCTTAACCTTTCTAATGTGTTAGAAAGTTGCCCACACCTTTTGTGTTAGCGGGTCAAATATGACCCATGATTTAACTCAGCCCAAAACACTCAAACAATGATTATCATCCAGTATTGTTTTTCATAATTAACTTATTATGCTTTCATATCCATGTAATCACTGTTTTAAATTTTATTCTTATGTTCCCATGGACCATTTGTCTTAGAATATACCCTTGTTTTCAATTAAAAAAAAAAGTTTAAATTCACTCATTATATTTCCTGTAGTGAAGACGAGTGGTAATTATGTTATCTGACTATAATAGACTAATATTAGAACATACTTTCTAGAATAAATTGTTTGTAGGCTTTTAGAACTTTGTATTATTAACCATAGTAACATCTGTGGTGTTACAGGTCAAAATTCACCAGTACAAATTATGTTAGGAAAAAGGTCAAGTCTTTTATTTTTCATAAAACCAAACTTCGTTTTGCTCAAAATGGAAGATGCAAATTGAACATAAACAATAGCAAGTCTGTGTGTGTGTGTGTGTGTGTGTGTGTGTGTGTGTGTGTGTGTGTGTGTGGGTGTGTATTTGTTCAAAATAACACATTCAAATTGAACGTTGAACATAAGATGATTTGTGTGTGTCTGTCTGTGTGTGTGTTCAAAATAACATTAAAATTGAACATTGAACATTAACAGGATGGTTTGTGTGTGTTTACATGTATGAATCACAGTATGTGAGTGTTTTAGTGTGATCCTTACAGATGCGTTTCTCACGTGTGGCAAGTGGTACTGGATTTTCTATCCTTGTTGGCGGGGCAAGACTGGCATCTCTTTCTCCTGCTCCCCCTGGCATCCCCTGGCTGGTTCCTTGTGCGGATTGCTGGTGTGGGTGTAACTTGAAGGTCCCTTACCAAATTGGCAGAGGCAAGGGTCCGGGGAAGCCACTGTTGTTCAATGTGAGGATTCACCAGAGACCTCCCCAGCCCTGTCCTTTGTTCCCAGCAGTGCAGGAGGAAGCTCAGGTTTGTTCTTTTTGACCATTCCCACCATGGTCAGCTTATCCTGCAGCAGTTCTTGGCTGAGGGCATAAGACATGAAATAGTTGTCACATGTTATGTTGTGCCCCTGAAGACCCTTCGTCATATCAAGCACCACCCGCATGCCTTGATTCTTTTCTGGCACTCCACTGGCAGGTTTCCCTGTGTATACCTGCATGTTCCATGCATAACTGTTTTGTGCATCACATGTTGCCCAGATTTTGATGCTGTATTAACCAGGTTTCCCTTGGGTTTCACAAGGGATCAAGGACCATGATATATCACCATATTTTGACATGAAGACCTCCCATTGAGCTTCTATCTCATTCAGGCCCACCTCTTCATCAGATGTGTCTTCATCATGTTCAGGATCATACTCAACATCATCCTCATCTTCAGACATATCCTCCTCAATTTATGACTGTGTTAACATTTAAGTTCATTTTTAGTGTAAGTGTATCCATATTCTGCAAGAAAAGTTGCATTCCCGGGGGGGAGGGGTGCAAAAGGGATTGGGAGTACAAGTTCAACAAGTCCATACTGCGAGAAAATAATTATTCCCAAGGAGGAAGCGGAGGGGTCAGGTGTCGAAAGTCAAAGATGAATCTTGTTTGAGCAAAATTTGATCCACAGAATAACCCACAGCTTTTAAATGATGCATGCAACAGCCAATTATCTCTCCTGGGTCATATATGACCCATAACACCACAGATATAAGTCTTTTTTTAGAGACCTTCAGAATTGACTAAAATGGTACAATTTGTTTTTTGTGTTGATATAGCTGTTTTGAAGATATCATGAAGCCTTGTTCCAATAAAAAAAACTGGATGGTATTTATTATATATCTTAACTTGAAAATGCATAAAATTTGACCCTAACACAATAGAAGGGTTAAAGCTGTGGTAACGTCACAACTGCTTCACTGTGACTCCTTCTGGTGTTGAAGCATCTCTGCCAATGAGAGATGAGAGTTTGGGGCTCCCCCAGATTTCACACCAAGGTGCAAACTGCAGGAGATGGAGTCCATGTGAGCAGCCTTTTGGCGCTGTTCCTTTGTTTCAGGGGGTTAAAGGACAAAGATAGCCTCATGGTCAGGCTTCAAAGTTTATAAGTAGACCTGCCTTTACCTGGCCACATGGTAAAGGCTGCTTCTTAAACACTGTGTGTAAAAGTAAGTAAAAAAAAAACATTGCACATCTACAAAAGTGGTGTCAACACTTTCAGATTTCGAGTTTATTTGAGTCCATTAAATTCACACTAATTACAGTCCAAAGAACATTTCCTCCCAAATGAAACAAATCATCTATATATCGCCAATAGTACTTAACGTACTTATAAAATAAAAAACTCAAATGTACCCATAAAAATGTTCGCATAATTTGTGGCTAATGGAGAACCCATTGCTGTACCGTGTAGTGAATTATCTACTAATGAGGATTCTGGAGGAGTGGCTGCACTGGGAGTGAGCTCCTGATTACGTCTCAAACTTGCACCCAAAAAAGTGGAACATTTTGCAAATTAACACTCAAAAAATTTCAGAAAGGACTCTATAGAAGAAGTAATAGCATTGATCAGCAAGAACAGAAGAGAAAACATCATCTTTGGATATATTTTTCAAATCAAAATAACTAGCTAGCTGTCAACTGCTAACTGTCAAAGAAGAAAACTTAAAAGAAGTGATGGCATATGACTAGGTGTCACTCATCGGGATGGGAAGATGGTCAGCTCACCCCCCTGCCAACTCTGCTACCAGGCCAGTCCAGGTTTTCAAATGTAAACATCAGAATAAACATCAAGTAAGACCATCTGTACATCCATCTCAACATCGAAGGAAACGGTCCTGGCCTACTGGGTTTCCTAACCACCCAGATGGCAGCCTTTTCTCCCCGCTGAGGTCGAGGGGAGATTCCGGGTGCACCGGGCTGGTGCTGAGGGGCTTAAGAGGAGCTTCTACCCTCTGGCCACTGGGATCCTGGATGGGACTGCTACATAGGACTGTCTTCCAAGGACATTTATTGTACATCGAGCCCCGGTTTGTTATTCAACTTAAAGTGGGAAGAAGCAGCGGGTCTGACAGGCAGCTTGAGTGAAGTGGAGCCTGCAGAGGAAGCACCGGGACTGTCGGGGGGAAACAGTCTGCGGAGGAGCTGCTATGATCAGCTGCACAGATAGGAAACACTTCGGCTGCCAGGATGTACCACTCTGTTTGGAAAAATAACTTCTTTTTGGTTTATAACGGCAGTTGGCAACCAGTGTATTAGGTGCATTACCGCCACCTTCTGCTCTGGAGTGTGGACCAAAGATTAAATTCTACACATTAATCCTGTCTGTCTAATAAACTCAAAGAAAACTCTACTGCTTGACCCACTTGACAAGTTCATTAAAGTTTTAATGCTGAGCTCCTGAACTCCAGTCTCCCTAAATTCTTCCTTCATATATTGTCTTTCATGATCATACTTAGTACATTCTATGCTTGCATGCATAATAGTCTCCTCGGCCATCTTGAAAAAAATATGTGCATATATCGGTATCGGCATCGGCAACTGGCCACAGTGAGATGGAAATATCGGCATATTGGATATCAGCAAAAAATACAATATTGTGCATCCCTAGTTACAAGTGAACAAAATCATCAGCTCCTTAAAAAGCTCAAAAAGTAGAGATGCTTTCCAATTTGACACCATGTTTGTCAAATCACACAAAGATATTTTAACTCTCCTATTGCTCATTTAATTAACTTGTCTTTTAAACACAATTCCTTTCCTGATGGCTGGAAATGTGCCACCGTCAAGCCTATTTTTAAATCTGGTGACCGCCTTGAAGCCAGTAACTACAGACCAATAAGTATACTGCCAGTACTCTCACAGGTTGCTGAGAAAGTTGTCATTAAACAACTGACAACATTTCTTAATACAAGCAATTTTGGTATACATTGTATGCAATTTGGCTTTCATTCCACTCCACTCCTACCTTGCAAGTTGGTGCTGTATTTTTAGATCTACGTGTAGCAGTCAATCATGATGCTTTAATATCGAAATTCTCTAAATTTAACTTCTCATCTAAAGCACTGGCATGGATGTCTTAATATTTATCTAATAGGAGACAATGTGTTAAAGTTGGTGACACACTGTCCAGTAATATGAAGTGCACAATCGGTGTTCCACAAGGGTCAGTGTTAGGTCCCCTATTATTTAGCCCATATATTAATGATCTCTCTCAACAGTGTCATGATGCAGAGCTACAAATGTATGCAGATGACACCATTGTGTACACACATGCAAAAACTGAGCTGAGTTATCTGTTGCTAAGCATTGCATTGGAAAGGATCACACATTAGCTTGATCAATCATATCTGAGTCTAAATGTAAACAAGACAAAAGGTATGTTTTTATCTAAAACTATGGTACAACCTCCTAATGCTGATATTTTCATTAAAGGTGAAAAAACTGACATAGTTACTGATTTTAAATATCTTGGTGTGACACTGGATCCAAATTTGAACTTTAAGAAACATGTTTAAAAAACAGTTAAAACCATTAAGTACAACTTTTATTTTAGACATATTAGAAACTGTCTCTCCAAGATATTTATGCATGCTATGATTCTTTCCCATATGTCTTATTGCATCACATGTTGGGGGCAGGCTGGAGAAACAGCCATTAAACCTCTTGAGTCCTTATACAAACAAACTCTAAAAACTCTCGAAAAAAAAGCCAATGCATTTCCATCACTGTAGGGTACTGAAGAAATACAATTTACTGAGCTTTGACAATTTTAGATTATTCTCAAATTTGTGCCTAGTTTATAAAATTTTAAATGGTTTGGCCCCTCCTCCACTATGTGACTTTGTGTACACTCGCTCAGTAAGTTCTATTAGATCCTCCAGAATATCCTCTGTACAAGATTGTACCATACCATTTCGTTGCACTGCATTTGGACAGTCAGCTTTCTCTGTGAAAGCCACAGCTCAGTGGAATGCCCTACCTGATGATATGAAGAACTATAGTTCTATAAATACATTCAAGGCTAAACTAAAACATGTAAAGACCAATCAGCTGTATGACCACATTATTAATTAGGGCCCGAGCACCGACCGGTGCGAAGCCCTATTGAAACTGAAGGAGTTATTATTATTCCTCCGAAACAAACGCATTTTTGAGGGCCTAAACATGCACGAAAACTCATGAAAATTTGCACAGATGTCAGGACTGGCGAAATTTCGATATTTTATGGGTCTCGAAATAAAGCGGGACAAAATGGCTCGACAGCGCCACCTAGAAAGTCAAGAAAATTGAGCCCCTCGATACAGATTGTCGTAGGAGAACGAAATTCGGTATGGATATGTATCATGACCAGACGCACCAAAAAGTCTTCAAGGACACATAGCCTAACTCCAACAGGAAGTCGGCCATTTTGTATCAAAGTTGAAATTTTGCACCGATTTTGTCATTTCCAGCCTGCATACTTTAACGAACTCCTCCTAGAGATTTGACCCCAGGACTTTCAAATTCGGTCCGTATCATCTACAGGCATAGGAGATTAAAAGTTGCTAAAACAATTCTCATTAGTCTTTCCTAGGGGGCGTGGCTGGGCGGCGAATTTCGATCCTTCGCCATGAAAAATGAAACGGCTATAACTCCGGCATACATGATCCTAAGAGAGCCAAACCTTTTGTGCTTCATAAGAGTCCCGCCCTGAACGGGTCCATGTGACAATACAGGATATGAGTCATAGCGCCACCTCCTGGCAACAGGAAGTTACATGTTTTACGCTCTGACGCCCTGTGGGCAGCACGGTGATCGAATCCAGCTGAAATTTACTGAGAATAGCCTCAAGACCTTGGAGATCTTATATTATGAAGTTGGTGACCCTTCGTCGAAAGGTGTTGCCATGGCGACGCGGCGAATTTCGATGTGACGCTATGAAATTTCAATGCCTTATAACTTGACTCCACGTGGTCTGATCTTTTCCAAATTTCATATGCTTGTTAAGAGTCCCAATCTGAACACATGTTCAGTCTCATATTTAGCGAAAGTCATAGCGCCACCTACTGGCAACAGGAAGTATCATGCGTCGTACTTTGTCTAATTACTCCTAGGAAATTTGGCTGATGCACCTGAAATTAAGTCAGCTAATAAACAAGACCTTGGTGATGCTACATTTGGCAGCTCATGACCCAAAACTGAATGCTGTTACCATGGCGACACATCCTTCGCCATGAAATATGATACTGTTTTTCAGGGAGAAGGGATTGCTCTACAGTCATGAAACTTGACACACATGTCTAGAGTGATGTCAGCTAAAATCCTATGTGGTCGCTTTGAATGGGCGTGGCAAAATGGCTCAACAGCGCCCCCTTTAAAATTTCAAAATTGCAGCCCCGCCTTCCAGATTAACGTAGAAAGATGAAATTCACAGGGCACATGTATAATGTCAACACGCATAAAAAAGCCTCTTGAAGCCTTATTGTAAGTCGAACAGGAAGTCGGCCATCTTGAAAAAAATGGTACATTTTTGCCTTTTCTTGGCCATTTCGCATACCTTGTATTTTAAAGAACTCCTCCTACAGAATCCATCGTAAGGACTTAAAAATCAGTGTGTGTCATCTAGACTAGTGTATGATCATGATGGTTTGGCCGTGGCGTGGCGTTGAGTTTTGATGTTTCGCCATGACAGAGGAAATTGATATAACTTGAGTGTACACGGTTGGATCTGCCTCAAACTTTACACAACAAGTCACTGACAAAAGCCCTTCGACTGAGCGTCACTTCGACATGCGCTGGGGTGCGAGGGCCCGATCATCGCTGCTTGCAGCTTTAATTTTTTTGTTTGTTTTTTTTTTGGTTTTGTTTTGTTTTGTTTTGGGGGTTTTTTTATTTGTTTTTTTTTGTTTGGTTTTTGTTTTTGTTTTTTGCTTTGTGCTGTTTGTTGTTGTGCTGTTGTATGTTTTGATTGTGGGGGACTACAGATGCAAATTAGCTTCGAGCTAACTCCTGTGCAGTGCATCTTTAATGTTTAAAACTGCACACTGTCCCAATCAATAAATCAAATCAAATTACTAGATGATGCAGGTTCAACTTTTTGTAGCTTGGGGATCCTGCTGCTACGTTGACTTTCATAACATTGTTAGTATTGGTGTTTTCTCCTTGCATCTTTATGCTTTACACCTCTTAACAATGTAGGACTGCTTTGCGTTCCTCAGGTGTGAGTCACTAATTGCTTCTGACACACAGATGACAGTCTGGTTTAAGACGATGCTCTATACTCTGCTGTTGGTTTAACCATGGCTCCTCTGTCTTTGTATTTAGGGTGGCTCTTTGCAGATGTTTCTTCCTCAGGGTGGCCTCTGTTCACTGAAGCCTGAAGTATATTGATGAAAAGAGATTTGAGATGGCACATGACAAAGCTGAGCGTAACGAAGTCTGGGTAACATTTACATTACAGCCCGCAACATACCACATAATTACTATGGAGTTACGGTGTAATATTTTGTAACAGTGTACCAGTACAGTATGTACCAATACATATATGTAGGTGCAGGGGAACAAGATGTGAAGTTATGGAATAAGGAGGTAACAATTCAGGAATTTACAGCTAACTTGTACTGTAGTTAACTACCGGGTACCTATCTATTATTGCATGGTTATGTATGACCTTACTGAGCGACGGTTCAGAGGTTTGGGGGGAATTTAGAGACAATTTATACAATAGTTATTATTTAATTGCTAGGTGCCGATTCTATTATTACAAGGTACAGTATGACCGTAAGACTGAATAAAAATCTGGATGTTTAGGGAAGATGGAGTGATGACGTCCACAGCACTTACAGTAATATTTCTGATGTGATTTTATTTCAAAATGACCTTATTACCAACATATTACCAACAAACAGGCAAACTACATTGTTCCTTTATCATTCAGGGATACTTAAAATAACTACGAGGTACATCAATGTGTTTACAAAGGTCCAGGGGACAATGTATTGTCATGAATACTGTTGGCCTCTGAAGATTGTCTCAGCTGTTGTTCACCTTACCAGAAAACTTCATTACTGGACACTTGTTTATGGCTTTGTGGCTCCGCCTGCCATGAGCGAACAGAATTCACCCACCCTAGATGTCACCCACATGTTTTCAATTTTTAAGTGATGAAAATGTTGAAAATCTTCTCCCTGGCAATTGTGTTTGACTAGCATTACAGCCCCTCCAAGTGCAAGCTTACCTTTTTTCAGCTCTGTACACAGTTGGCCTCCTTTCATCCAAGGAAATAAATACAAATATAGCAAGATAAAACACAACATATGAATCACAACGCATATATATGGTTAATATGCTGTTCTGACAACAAACTGTGCAGTTAATTTAGTTTGTTCTTACATGTTTTGAGGCAAGTAAAATTGAAACAAACTGTTCTCACATTGTGCTCTGTAATTGCAGAGTAAGTTATACATATGCAGTGGTAGTTCTCCCTTGTTAGATTTAGTTACAGGGTAACCACAGGATACGCTGGCTGTAATGTTAAATATTTATCGTATGCCTTGTATCATATTAAAAACAAAATCTTGTATCCTTAACGTAAAACTTTATAACTTTATTTAACATACTTTTTATTTGAAAATAAATTATAAACCTCTGAGGAACAAATAGCATTTAATTCTTTATTTCTTTGCTTTTTTTATTTTCCCTTTTATTTATTTTACTGACAAAGCCTAAATGCAGCATAAGACATGTTAGACATGTAGCTAATTACCAGGAAAATAATCACAAGTTAATATAAGCAGCCAGTGCTGCAACAGATTAACTTAGTGTAGGTCACTATGTGAATAAAATCACCTGAACATGTTTCAGCCACAAGTGTTACGTTGTATTACAATGAATGTAACAACAGTGTTGTAAATTCTATTGGAGCAATCATTAGTGTTAGCTTGTAAAAACTGCAGGGTAACGCTTTGCTCTTTCAGCTGGGCGCTGAGTGTTAGCAAAGACATGAACATCAGTAGCTAACAAATGATTATCAAGCTAATACTCCTACACCACCTTTCATTTGTTCAATTAACGCTACATTTGTCATGACCCACAAACTGTTTTGTTTCCACGACGACATACCGGACATACAACAGTTTCAGCAGACAAAGGTGGTAGATAGTTTCGTTTAACTCTAAACAAGCTGTCACAGTAGACAATAAAGAGAACACTCACATGAAGTTGTCCGCCATTGTTGTTATTGTCGCATTTCTTCTTCCTTCTCTTCCAATGAAATGCTGCACTATTTGCCATCATCTGTTTTGTCAGTGATATGACAGCGTCTCTACAAAGCTCCATTTTCCCCATACACACTACAACACCAAGCCAGCCTTTTCACACGCTGTTTTGGAAATGCATGCAGTTTTAGTCTGGATGGAGGGCCAAAACAGAGAGAAAAATATTTGACCATGGTTCTTAAGTTTTTATGAATAATTTTAACAGAGGCAATTATTAGAAACATTGTTAGAAAAACATTTATGAATGAGAATCATTGTCACCTCTGAGCGGAATACTGTCATTAGAAATCTAATGAGCCTGACATGAGCTGATTGGGTTTACTGTGATCTGATTCGACTCAATGTGGGATTCCAAAAACTAATGGTTTAAACTAATAATAATGATAATAATAATAATTATAATATTATTACCAACAAAATTACTATCGGCTATGGCTACATTCAGAATGACAGCATTTTCAGAATAGGCATAGCACAAATCCGACAGACCAGTATGAATAAACTCTGCATGGCACTGTAGCTGGCAACAATAAGAGGATCAGTTGAATCACCAGAATTTGGCAATTCTACAATCCAGATCCACACACCCACAATAATTTAAATTGTAGGTTAAACAATAAGCCATATAGATGTAAAACAAGTTAATCACGTGTCATCCTAAATAGTCATATGGTGGTTCCCCTAATGTTTTCCACGCTGCTCTCATCATCTTTCTTGTCCAGATGTGGGCGTGTCCCATTGCAGCTTGCTGGTCAAAAATGGCTGGTTAGTGACCCCTTGCAATCTCAAGTGCTGAGAAGTTGCCAAAACAGCTGGAGCAAATAGAGAGCAGACTCAGAAGCGAATGCACACATGATCAGGATCACATGCTCAAACCAGATTCTGCTCTTCCTGCCTCAAATGCTGACTTGCAGACGGAGTAGTGCTCCAAACTTGTTTTGTACTCTCTCAAAACTTTTGTTGTCAATATACTGCTCTAGAAAGCTCAAAATAAATGAATAGAAGCACTTCTTAGGACTTGCTCCATCCTGTGCTGTCAGCCAAGGATTATAGGAAATCTGAATCATGATGCTACTAGACATTTTAAAGTCTGATGAAATGTTAGTTCAATCCAGTGATTTTGTATTTAGAAATATACCACATGGACTAGAGTGTGAAAACCTGAACTGTGCCAACACTCATGTTTTATTATGAGTTAAGAGCTAAATCTAGAGAAGGCTTGCAGATCCAGATTAAGTATGTACAATGATGACCAAACATTAACTTGTAAAATAGTTCATTTATTTATTATAGACTGGTCAAAATCTGATATATCCCGTCTTTTAGTTCCTAGTACAGGTCAAGCTCCATAAATGCTGAATCCTACATTTCCCATAATGCAACTTAATAGTATCTCCCTGCTTGTTAAACAGCCACATCTTTCAAACTCACACAATCACAATATGAATGTATTTGAATAAGCAGTAAAAAGCTAAATAATGTACACAAACATTGTTAATTTAACAAGATTTAGGTAAATGAATATTATAAGAACTTCACACAATGAGTTGCACAATGTCATGTCTGTCTTGGGTAAGTGCGGAGGAGTTGGATGAGCGTTGACTGAAGCAGATTCCTGGTAAATTGCCACAGTATCCCTCAAGAACTGACCTGAGCACGGTGTTGAGGGCTGTCTTGCTCTCAGCAGAGCAGAGTGCTTGGAGGATCAGAGGAGATTAGCAGTAAATATGCAAGGAGATGAATGATCACTCTTCCTTGTTCTACAGTAAGAAGACATCCGCACAGCAGCAGTGTCTGTGGTTGCTTGTGCGTATTCATGCTGTTTGTTACAGATTATTTGTCTGTCATCACCACACATTCCTGGTGCTTTATTGTTATGAAAAGGCAGCCAGCTCTCAGTTAGCCTCCCATTTAAAATGTCTGTACATGACCAATACCAACACTGTTTGCTAATCTTTTAAAATGCTATAAGTAGTCATACTACAGCGGTGGCATTATGTGAAGATCAGTGGTTAAAGCTGGGTGAACCTGAAAATACCAGCTGAGAGCTTTAAAGAGAAAATGTGTAAAAGAAATCATGAATTATGAATTTGTGGAACATTGATAACATTCAAACAGCAAGATCTCATCTCTGAGGGGACATTCAGGACAGGTAGTGGGACAACACATTTTACAAATTAGTTTCAAGCACAATGAACCCATTAACATATAGTATTTGTATCATAGGGCAGAGGGGTATTCGCTTAACCATCCACTCTTGTCCCATGAGTTACTGCCGTATCATATTGTTCATGATAATACCAGTATAAATCTGAGTCATGATCTTAATCAGGATCATGATATTAATCATGATGTCATGTGTTGATATCAAGACTGTGTACAGCAGCAAAAAGCATCAACAACAAACAGCAGCAACAAGCATGGCTGAATGGGAAAAAACGAACAATTTTAATAGTGTAGAAGAGGTTTGGTAACATGAAGTTTAAGAGAAAAAGGAGGGGACAAAACTGCAACAGGGGCTTGTCCGTGGATATTTACTTCATGCAACAGAACATGAGTTGGAAACTACAGCATGTTGTTGGCCAGTGAGGTAAGTTCATGTAGCGGTTGAACAATAGCAGAGCAGTTGGAAAATGGTGGAGCTCCGAGAGGAAATTGGAGTGACTGCAGTGAAATGGTATGGAAACTTGGCTGCTAGTGCTAACCCATTTCTACCTAGTAACATTGAAAAAGACTGTCAGTGTTATGCTATTAGCTCCGTGAACAATTTGAGCTTGCATATGAGCCAAGTTAGGGTAAATAGCAATCCTTTCTTGTCAAGGGAAGATTTAGCATTGTGTGCCAGTAGGAGAATAGAGAGTATATGCAACCACAACAGTCAACCAACCATACTAACCCCCTCCTTACTCCATTTGGATGTGTGAAAGGAGAAGGGGGCCTGAGTAGAATCAGATGACAGATATCAAGCTGCATCCCCGCCAGTGAAACACTGTAACTGTTGTGGTTCACACTTCCAAGCTGCAGCAACCCTCTCACGCCTGCGTACCAATCCATTTGTAACCCCCTACTATAACCTCCCTCCTGAAAGTACTCCAGCTGTGGAGGCCATACTAAAAATGTGTTCACATATATGTGCTCACCCCCCTATACCAACTTTCTTTCACAGTTCGGGGATTAACCACAGTCTCATTCCAGGCAACTTCAGTAAATGGTAAATGGACTATACTTGTATAGCGCCTTTCTAGTCTTCCGACCACTCAAAGCGCTTTTCACAATACGAATCACATTCACCCATTCACACACTGAATGGCTACAGGGGCTACCATGCAATGTCCCAACCTGCCCATCAGAGGAAGCTAACCATTCACACACATTCATACACTGATGTCACAGCCATCAGGATCAATTTGGGATTAAGTGTCTTGCCCAAGGACACATCGGCATGTGGACTGGAGGAGCTGGGAATCGAACCGCCGATCTTCCGATTAGTGAACGACCCACTCTACCTCCTGAGTAATGTAAGTTAATGGATGACACCACGCCATCTCCCAACAGCCACCACATAGGCCCAGCAATTGGTTGCCTCACCAAGTGACCCGCAGAGCTCCCACACACAGTAGGGAGGAGGAAGTCTATGGCAGAGGTGAGTGAATCCTTATGTCAAGACATACAAGTTTGATGGGACTGGTTTGTGGAGGGATTTCCTGCATCGGTTTGAGAGCTGTGTTGATGCCAATTGTTGGTCGAAAAAGACTATTCAGGCTGTTAAATTGAAATTCTGTTTAGTTGGAGCTGCTGGTTCTATTGTGCATAAGAACCCCAGGTCCTATCAGTGGGAGTATGAGAGGATAGTGGAGGAAATGGAAATCACCTATGGCCCCTTCTTAGGGCATGCTGCAGCCCTGCATGTGGAATTGAGGCAGAGAGTCTGTGAGCGAGGTGAGCCACTAGATGTCTTGAGGGACGATATTTATGACAAAGTGTCCTATGTTTATGCTAATTGGCCAAAGGTTGAGCAGGAAGCGCTCTCTCTCAGGCTTCTGTGCACCTTTTTTCTGCCTCTTTCCTGGCCAAGGAGGCTGCAGTGGAAATTATAAATTAAAGTTTTAACAGCATTTTGGGCGCAAATTCAGGCAGTTTACCTCCACCCAATTGCTGCAGTTACAGTCCAGTCAAATCAAGCACACCTGCAGAGCAGCAGCTCCACACTAAAATGATGTAACATCTACATGAGTCTCATGTTTTACTTGCAAGACTCATGTTTTTAATGCTGTTGTTCATCCTTTGAGATATGAAAATGTCAGAGAAATACAAAGCTTGCATCCTGGTATTAGTTCAGTTATAAAATCCAAAGTACCGCGGAGTGTCTCTCCTGCTGGCTGCTGAAAGTGCTGCCATGGTAGAGGAGGAGACAGTAGAGACACTGGTACGCGTCTGTTTAAATAAGAGTTTAGCCGACTTCACTGCATTTCACACCGGAGCTGAGAGCTTAAGAACTCAGAGCAGGAAACACAGTCACTCTGCGTCGCGCTGCTGTGGCCCACTAGATGGCACTCTGAGGCCCACCTGTGGGCAATGTCCCACTGGTTGAGAATGGCTGCTCTAGATCACCTAGCATCCAACATACAGTTGAGGGCCATATGTGCAATACTAGATACTGCTGCAGGAGGGAATGTATTACCCGTGAGTCACTTCCACAGCACTCCGGAAGAGAAGAGGCCATCTGTGCTGCCCTCGGCCACAGAGGAACTGGAAGATGTAGGGCCTAAAAATGTTCCTGTTCTGGGAGAAGCCCAGTTACACATTTATGTGGCTGGACATCATCTACAGGCCATCTTCCTGGTTGCTGACATGATCACAAAGCAGGAATTTATTTTGGATCTGTCATTCCTGGAACAGGGACAAGCATGCATAGACTATGGCTGGTGCAGAGTTGAACTGTTTGGAGAGGTTGTGCCCTGTTTTGACCACAGGCTTAAACTAGAGGTTTGAACTGTATGTATTGCACGCACCACTACCTTGCAACCAGGAAGTGAATATATATAGTGCCACGTAAAATAGGCAGCCATGTGCCTGCCCATGGTGTACAAGTGTGTCTGAATACAAATACATTATTCGGCAAAGCACAAATAGTGGGTTTTTTACAAATATTTGTTTGTTTGTTGTTTTCGGGAAGAAAACAAAATGTCAGACACCAGCACACAGGTCAGTTACATCACTATCTCAGTCTCTCTCCTCTCCTGTGCTCCACTGTTATGTCTATCAGCAGGTCTCAACGAGGGGAGTCACATCCACCTGCTACATAACACACATTTCCTAATGTAGACATCACTTCTAGAGTTGGTGGTGTTCCCCAAAGAGAAAGCTGAGCTACTGACACACATGAAGTGCTCCCAAGGGACTCTCCATTACCTGTTGTTCCCCTTCTCCTTTCCACAAAGTTGGGTTGTAAAAAATAGGCAGGAAATGAAAAGTGCAAAGCAATAATTGCCTTTGAAGCTCTTCTGTACACATTACACGGTGTGCTGTTTCTGTGTTATGGGGGTGTAAATAGGTAGAGGTCTGTCTGCAATGAGGTGTTGAGTAAGGTTTTAGCTCAGTAGTCAGCGCAATTGTCTATGATCTGGGAGACTCAGGTTGGAGACCCGCTGTGGGGACCTCCTTCATAAGGTAGTTTATTCATGAACACTTATTGTAACACTTTCATTTTCTAAAATTAAAAACATAATCAAAACAAAAACAGGATTTTTAAGCCTCTTTCCACTTTTATTCAAATACAAATACAAATACAAATAATTTTGCTGCCTCAACAAGTACTGCTACAAATACAAATACTGGGCTCTCTGCACACCCCTAATAAAGTGATATGTAAAAGGCCTGAAATGCATTATTTATTTCTTGAGGGTCGCGAGTAAGTCGATTTCTGGCATTGATCTGAGATTAATTGAGATGCAGATGATTGCCTCAGTTGATGAGCCACAAGCCTAATAGGTTTGTCCTCAAACTCATAATAGGCATGTATGGATTTCAAAAGCATCTCTTCAGCTTTAATTGTGGAGAGATTATCAAATTAAGTTTGAAGAAGAATTTTGAAGAGGGAGAGGTAGCATCACTATATATGAAATACGATTAGTGATGTATGTTAAAATAGCCAAATGCTTTTTTCTTTCATAAGATACATAGGAAATGAATTTCCCTCTAAGATATACCTTAAAAGTTTCCCAAATTGCGCAGTGGTTAATCTCAGGCGTGGTATTAGTTCTAATAAAGAAATCAATTTGATGAGATATAAAATCTAGAAAACCGGAATCTGACAACAGACACACATTTAATCTCCAAGGTGGACAGTTTATAAACTGGTTAATTAAATTCATATCCATAATGGTAAATGGACTGCACTCGTATAGCATCTTTCTAGTCTTACGACCACTCAAAGCGATTTTACACTACGAATCACATTCATCCATTCACACACATTCATACGCTGAATGGTACAGGGGCTACCATGCAAGGTCTCAACCTGCCCATCAGAGAAAATCTAATCATTCATACACTGATGGTTCAGCCATCAGGAGCAATTCAGGGTTAAGTATCTTGCCTAAGGACACATCGACATGCAGACTGGAGGAGCTGGGATTTGAACCACCGATCTTCCGATTAGTGGACAACCCGCTCCACCGCCTGAGCCACAGCCGGAGGAGGAGGGAATGGTCCGATATAACCCTGTCTTGGTAACAACAGTTTGGAATTGATGGCACTAAATTGTTATCTACCAAAAAGTAATCAATGCAAGAAAAAGTGTGATGTACTGAAGAGAATAAGGAGTATTCACAGGTCTTTGGATTAAGGCGATGCCAAATATCTGAGATGCCATAATCATGAAGAAAACTGTTAATTATACATGAAGACCTGGAGGCATTAATATCTTTTGGATGATGATCTGTCCAGCGTTTGATTTAAGCAACAATTAAAATCTTCACCGATAATCAAACGATTGGACTCAAAGTTTGGTATTGAAGAAAGAAATTTAACAAAAAAGCAATCACCATCATAATTATGGGGCATAAACATTTGCTAAAATAAGAGGATTGTTATACATGGATCCTGTTACAATTGCAATCAGTTATCATTCATTTAAACGGGACAGACCGGTGGATAAGAATGACTACGCCCTGTGCTTGGCTATTAAAAGTAGACTGATATGAATGAGATACCCAGCTCCTGTGTAGCTTTGTAGTATGTCATTCTTTTAGATGCGTCTCCTGAATAAGGGCAGTGTCAACACCCAGATCTTTAAGATGGAGAAACACCCGGTTAAGCTTTGAGGGCTTGCCCAGACCTCTTACATTCCAGCTGACAAACTTTATCACTAAGCCTGCTGCTCCACTCTCATTATTACCAAAACTCATTCAAGAAAGCATAGATTACAATAAGAATAGATAAACCAGTAAAAGACAGAGCAGCCCTGTTATAATGCCTAAAACAAATATATAAAAAAAACAAAAGAAAAACTAGAGAAAAAAAGGGAAAAAGCAAAAGTGTGTGCCCTGTACACATCCTCCACGAAAGTGCCCCTAACACCCTATAACACAGCTTTGTAGACTATTGCCTATCCTATAACATAAGTAACTATTTACCAGAAGTGCAACCTGGGGTGACACACACACACACACACACACACACACACAAAAACAAAAACAAAATAGAGCAGCAGACAAATTATGTCAGGTCGAATAAATAGCACTTTTTTAAAAATTGGCTCAATTTACCCCCAAAAATTATTTCTGATATTCTAGAAACACTGTTGTTACAAGTGCTACAATGTTGATGAATAAATACCTAATTGTTGACTAATGTTAAGTTTAAGCCACACACAAACATGCTACACATACAGACGGGTGACAAATAAAAGGAAAAGCCAACATAAAGTGTCTTAGTAAGGTGTTGGCCACCACGTGCCACCAGAACAGCTTCAATGTGCCTTGGCATTGATTCTACTGTCTCTGAACTCTTCTGGAGGGATGAAGATCATTCTTCAAAAAGATATTCCCTCATTTGCTTGCTCATGGGGGAATTGTTGGGTCTCTGTATATTAAAGAGTACGGTCTTGACCTGCTCTATGTGAAAAGTGCCTTGAGATGACTTCTGTTGTGATATGGCGCTATATAAATAAAAATTGATTGATTGATTGATTGATTTGGTGTTTTGTTGATAGTGGTTGAGAGTGCTGTCTAACACGTCAGTCCAAAATCTCCCATAGGTGTTCAGCTGGGTTGAGATCTGGTGACTGTGAAGGTCATATCATATGATTCACATCATTTAATACTCATCAAACCATTCATTGACCCCTCATGCTCTATGGATGGGGGCATTGTCATCCTGGAAGAGACCACTCCCATCAGGATAGAAATGTTTCATCATAGGATAAAGATGATCACTCTAAACTACTTTGTATTGATTTGCAGTGACCCTTCCCTCTAAGGGGACAAATGGACCCAAACCATGCCAGCAAAATGCCCCCCACAGCATAACAGAGCCCCCAGATCCCCTCACTGTAGGGGTCAAGCATTCAGACCTGGACCAGTTTTTCCTTTAATTTGTCACCTGTCTGTATACACAAAAGCACATTTACACACACATTCTTTCTGTAAGTAACACACAAAGATCACAGTTTAAACTTTACTGAAAATGTTTAGGTAACATGTTGAACAACAGGACACAAACATATGGTTTTACTTAAAAGTACAAGTTTTTACCTTTGTTAAATTGATGGCATTAATAAAGTTCAAAATTATTTTTGATTTTATAATTAATTTGTTTGATTTTGTGTGATTTTTATATCAGTATTTAATGGTAGCACTATTTACCCCATCCCCATGCTCATTTTACCCCTACCTTGGAGCAAATTGTGCCATAGGACTGACTTTTTTTGATGGCTCATTGTTCTAAAACCATAATAATTAGATAACTTGTTTTAATTTCCATGGGTACACAACAATGTGAAGTATACATAGTAACTATTATTTGAAACAAATACACTTTCATTTTGCAGTAAAATCATCAAATGTAAAAAGTGGCTCATGTTACCCCGTTCTCCCCTACATATACATACAAATATCAAAAAAATCCCCCCCAGCCACCATAAGCAAGTGGGGGGGCAGGGGTGGGGTCTATGTTCCTGCCTACATCTTACACCCTGCTATTATGTGCTGAACTGTCTCAGGAACTGTCTCATCTTTGCACAGTCTGCACCTGGGGTCCTGTCTGGTGTGGTAGATCCCTGTCTCCATTGATCTTGTACCAGTATCATTGGTTTTCTGCTACCTGAGGTATTCACTTAGCAGCTCATCTTTGGGGACCATTTTCAAGATGAATTCCTGGATCTTGGTTGTTTCATCCTGGACAGTGGCTCTGATGCTCACCAGTCCTTGGCTTCCCTTGTTCCGCTTAGTGTACAGTCTCAGGGTGCTGGACTTGGGATGAAACCCTCCATACATTTTGAGGAGCTTCCTTGTCTTGATATCAGTGGCCTCTATCTCCTTTTTTAGCAAACATATTATACCAGCAGAGTATTTGATGACTGGCAGGGTGTACGTGTTGATGGCTCATACCTTGTTCTTCCCATTCAGACGACTTTTCAGCACCTGCCTTACTCTGTGTAGATATTTGGCTGTGGCTGACTTCCTGGCAGCCTCCTCATGGTTCCCATTTGCCTGTGGGATCCCATGATCTGTAGCTGTCCTGAACATCTGCAATGCTGCCTTTTGGTAGTTCACCTCCCTCGGTTCTGATCATCTTCCTTCTCTTTGATACCATCTGACCACACTTATCTATCCTGAATGACGTTCTGATGTCATTGCTGTAGATCTTGGTGATGTGGATCAGTGAGTTGATGTCTTGCTCATTCTTGGCATACGTATTGTTCAGTCTCAGCCCTGGGTGGATCTGTCATTGTGTTATTACCTTGCCACTGAGAGTGCTTTGGATGGTTCGGTGGAGAACATCCTATTTATTCTCCTGGCTTCTGCTTCTCCCGTGTATCTCTTCAGGTGGGTAGCCAGAGCTGTGAGCCTTTGCTTGGTGGTCTCCAGTGCCTCAGGTATAGACAGTCTGTTGTACTTTCTAGGTATCCCTTTCGTCCCCACACCTTTCTGTAGCTCTGAGTTGACTAATTTCTCCATGTGTCACCTTGATCTTGGCCTCCAGCCTCCTTCTTTATGCTCTTTGTGGCTTATGGTGTTCATCTTGTAGCCAAGCATCTCTAGGATCACTGTTGCTGTGGTGTATATCAGCTGATTGGTCTCAAATATGGTCCTAGTAGGGATAATACGTAGTGCTGCATTCACATCCTCTAGCAGACTTTCAGAGGGTACTTTGTCTCTTAGCCTTGGTAATCAGCTACGGAGGTGTTGAGTGTCCAGCTTAGTCATGATTTTCAATCTCAGGTCAGTCGCCCTTGTGTTAAGGGAATCTGTGTATTGTGGGCTTGGAGTGTGGGGATGATGATGATGATGATATCCCCCCTCTCACCTGTTGTCCTGGCTCCCCCTTACCATAGCATGTTCACTGTACCTCACTGATTTCTAGTTGTGGCAGCAGTTGCCGTTGGCGGATATTGGAACACTGGGCTAATAGTTGTTTCTTTGTCAGCTTAGATGTTAGAGGGTTTCGAGGCATCCATATATCCCACAACCTCTGCACGTTGCCCCTCTCACTGGGGTTACTTGTGTAGTAGCATTCCAACAGATCCCTATTCTCTGTTCTAGTCCATCTATGTCTTCTTCCAGTAGCCCGTTTCTCATCAAGTTGCCCTGGTTCTCCAAAACCTGACACGGACCTTGTTGACCCAGGCGACGTCCAAGCCGGTATGACTCTCAAGTTTCGCGGCTTCATCCTGAGGTAGGCTAGCAGCATTAAGGACCTTGCCTAAGGGTCCACACTGGATATGTGTTACTCTGCCCTGACCCGGATTATATTATATCATATTATATTACATTATATATAGGATTATTATATGTTATATAGGATATAGGACAGGATTGATGGAGAATAAGCTCATGTATGTGGAAGAAGTGGACCCTGATAACAAAAGGTCTGGGAGGCTTTTTAGGCTTTGGCTTCAGTTGTAGCATGCAGTGTACCCTGTCTAATAGGGGTTCTCATCCAAGCAAAGCAGCTCTTGTAGTAAACTGGAGATGAACTTGGTCGGCGCTGTGCCTTTAAGTACCTCTTTGATACCCACTAGTCTTCAATTATTTCTTCTTGATCTGCTCTCAAGGTCCTCACATTTTACATGGAGGTCTTTGACTTCAGACTTAAGTCTGGAGACTGTTGCTTCAAGATCTGTAACCGCATCACTTGTTGCAGTCGCATTTTTCGCATTTTTCCACTTCTTTCAGGCAACTTTCATGATTGGTCAAAGCTGTATCTAGTGCCCCAACAGAGGAGGATAATTCGTCCCTGATGGCAGAGATGTCTGTCTGTGATCCACTGACTGCTGATTCCATTTTGAACAGATGTCAATTTTTAGGGAGTCCAAAGCTTTGGTGAACAGATCAAGTGTTAATCTTGGTTTATTTCAGATATTTTAGCCAAAAAAGGAGAACGAGTGCGGCAAGTGTGTGTGTGTGTGTGTGTGTGTGTGAGTGAATGGGGACAGTGCGCACAAACATCTTAATCAGTTTGGATTAAATTCAGTAATTAAAAGTAAATAGCATATATTGTTATATATAGTTGGTTGTGCTCTTTGAGAGAGAGTGGCTGCACCAGAGATGGGCTCCTGAATACATCTCAAACTTGGACCTAAAAAGTTGGACATTTTGCAAAATTACCTTATAAAATAATCTTCAGAAAAGACTCTAAAGAAGAGGTAACAGCATTAATCAGCAAAAACAGAAGAGGAAATATCATCTTTGGATATATTTTATTAAATTAAAACAACTAACTAGCTGTCAGCTGCTACTGCCACTGTTACCAACCTTCCAAAGGAGAAACTGCACTGAGGAAGCTAACAGAAGAGTTATTTTGTGAGGACAAGAAGAGAAATTAAGAGGTCCTTGTTGGTGGTATTCTCTCTCTCTCTCTCTCTCCATGAACTCGTGTGATGGCGACTAGTTCCGACTATGCAGTGTCTTTATCCATGCCTATGTCTACATCTGTGTCATTGTGTGGAGTGCAAGGGAAATATGTCTATGGTCGTTGGTTTCTTTTGGACATTCGTAACAAAGACTTTTGCTACAAAAAGTACTGGTTGGGAGCTAAATTAGCAGAGCGAGCTCGGTCTGCTATGCCCAGTGGGTCCAAAGGAGACCACAGTCTTGCCTGGAGCTGTGCTGGAGAGTAAACACCAAAAGCAGTGCGACAGGATGTGGACATGCAAGAGCTGTCTACGTCGAACTGAGACATGTACTTTTCTCTCTAAATGTACTTTAAAGCACTGTGCTGCTAACTGCTTGTTCTTTTTTTGTTTTGTTTTGTTTTGTTTTTCGCTTGGGATTTATACATTTTTAGCATTTTTTTTTAAAAAGGAACTTTTAGATATACAGTATATCTTTAATTTTTCTGTTGTTGTTGCACTGCTGTGGGCTGGGAGGAACAGCATTTCATTTTTTTGTATATGCGAATACACAAAAAAATGGCAATAAACTAAATCTTGAATCTTGACTAATAGTAAATAAAAGTCTTTCTTCATCTCCATAGTAATGGTCGTCGCCGTGGTCTGATTTCAACAAACGATGGCAACAATGGCGAGCTAACACAAAGCAGTCCATGCAGTTGGACAAACACAAACAATGATAAACACAACCAAAACAAGCAGCAAACAGCAACAATACTTCACAGTATTTCCTCAAGCAACAATCGGACTCAACTTTACAACAAACAGCACTGAGGCTGACAATAACACACACTTTAACAACCTGTCTCTGCCCAGACTTTAGCCTCTTACTTGTGTTGCTTAAGGAAGCGAGTAGAGTGTGCTTTAGTCCGTAGTTCTGGTTTGGCTCAGTTCCTCAGGCTCGGATGCTGACGGGGCCATCCGCGCACTCTGTCAGCAGGTTTCACAGCAGCTGATCCTCGCAGAGTTGCGGGGGAAACAGCAGAGTCGACTCAGTTGAAGAAAAGCAGGATTATCCTTCTTCTTCACTTCTGCAGGAGAGGTGAGGGTGCTGGATTGCACAGCGGTCTCCTTAGGAGCAAGTAACATGCTCGGTTGAACACTACTCATCCAGCGAGCTTGAGATGTTGCAGCCTAGATAAGAGTTGAACACACATACAGAAGTTACTTCCTTACATTTGCTGTGTAAACAGCTGGAAGTGCAGTTCAAGGAGCATCTCCGGTGTTTATACTCAGTGACATTAGGATGTTCCCGGTGGGTCTTGTCCAATGGCAGCTGAGAGTTTGACTGGCTGGATTTCGCCACTAGGTGTGAGTTGAGCAGAGCATGATGGAAGTTGAAGTCAGTTTGGAATCCTTTTGTTTGGCTTGGCGCCTTTCTTTGTTATCAGGCTTTGTGACTGCGTGTAGGCCTGCCTTTGTCTCATGCACGTGAGGCCCAACACAAGGATAAAATCTTGCGATTAAATGTTAAATAATGTAGCGGTTATAGATAAAAAAATTAACAACAAATGAGAAAAAACAGTGCAGCTTCTGTGCTCCCGAGTCCCGACTGACAGAAAAAAGAAAAAAAAAAGTGCTGCAGGCATGAAGCCTACTTCCAATTGAATTACATTAGTTTGAAAGTAGTGCTGACTGTCATGAAAAAAAATGGAAAAATTTTGTCCATATACACAAATTGATAGATTAAATTTCATGATTATTTCACGAACTGCCATGAGACTCGATTGGTGTATCTATTTTGTACACACATCTATTGCATGTCTGTCTGCCCACGAAGAAGGATCCCTCCTCTGTTGCTGCTCTTCCATTTTTTAGAGGCAAATTTGTGATTTGTAATATTGGGCTATATAAATAAAAAAAATATTTGACTTGACTTGTCTTGGTGATTTCACTGAATTAATTTTGGTCCAAAATGTTAATATATAAATATAGTTATAATTTCTGGATGACAGACATTTGAGCCCTTTTCAGACATGGAATAATATTGCTGGCTTCATCTATCTGTTAAAGTGATGTTTTTGTCATTCAAAGGAAATTTTTAAATTAATGTTCCTTACAGCTCTATTCATCTGGTACATGAGATGTTGAGTATGTATGAAATGTAAAAGAAGGAGACTTTTTGTTCTCTCACAGGAGAGTACTGCATCACTGATGGATTTTAAAAATTATTCTGCTGTTGAAGTATTAATTAATGACCATTGTGAGTGTAAGGGATGGTTTCACAATGAATCCACTGACATGTTTTTCCCATCAATTTCATCATTTAATCTTATTAGAGAGACAGACAGACTACTGCATTGTGGCTTGGGATGTGTCACATCATGCTGCATTGAGCTTGTACAGCGGGTTACACAGCAGATTTTACATGTTCAGTGAGAAAGTAACATGTTGTGGAACACTTTATATAATCTTATTTAGAAACTCACCAGTAGAACATATGTTTACTGGTGTCTCTATCAGATCAGATGCTGTGAAACAGACGCTGAACTCAGTTTCAGTTTAACCCAGACTTTAAAAGTATAGTGTATTGAAAGGTCACAGTTTAAAAGCAACAATTGTAGAGAAGAAAGACTTATATGCATTTCATCTTAATGAGTTTATCACCAAATTCTTTACCAACATTATTAACCTGTTTTCATTTTTAGATAGGGTTTTTAGTTTTTCCTTCATTATTTTATTCTTTCATGGTGGAACAGCATTTACATCCTCAGGAGATAAAACATTATCCCCTGGCTAATCAGGATAACTATACATGGTTATTTAAACATCCTTATGTGGTATCTATTGATTGGATGACTACATATATGATAAACAACGCCACCTGTTTGGGAGGTGAAATAAGGTTTTCTTGGTCAATACGTCTGGCAGCTAGTTTCATGCAGATATTCATTACTCTAGTCTCTACACCTGTAGCTAGAGTCGGTCAAACTGGGGTAGTGATGTCTTATGTCAGCTTTGATTGGGATGTCAGACACCTTTGAATTTTGTTTTTACACCAGTGATTGAGAAAACTTTGGCTCTGATGAATTAGCTGTCACTTTTTACACTAAGGTGTCATCTGCCGCTATCTGCCACCGCTTATCTTTTAGGCACTTTTCATACTTACATACTACAGTAAGCATAAGCAAATGTAAGATGAGTGCAGACTGTCCTGATGTACAGCTCAATATTTCATGTGACATTTTCTATTTTGTTTTGTTTTGTTTTGTTTTTTGTTTTGCTTTTTTACATTTTTTTTATTTTTAATTCTTACTTTAGGTGCAGTGGTGGATTGGTAAATGGATATTTACTCTACTTTGTACTTCGGAACAATCTTGAGGTACATGTACCTTACTTAGTATTTTATTTTAATATTTGATATTGCCTGTATTTATTTTGTGCTACTTTGCTCTGCATACTATTTGAGAGCTATAGCTCCCGTTACTTTGCAGATTAAGATCTGACACATAAAACCTCAAATCACCTTATAAAGTATGACCCATTGTTACAGATCAAATTACCCAACAGTGTGTAAGGTCATTACAATTAGCTCCACCTCGACCAGATAGACTACAGTTAAAGTGTGGGAAAAAATTGCATCAGTAATAACAATCCAATATTAAAATATTAATTATGAACACGTTTATGGATATCACATCAGATCTGGACTGAACACAAGCTATACAGATTCAGTGTCAATGAAAATGAGATGATTAAAGTTGCTGAAGTTATCACAGCAGACAGTTTTAAGGTATTTGGAAGTGATTCTCATGAGCTACTCTTACTGTCCAATCAAAGACGGGGTATATTTGCTTTGTCTCAAATGTCCAAAATGCTTCCGTAGAGGAATGAGCACTTGATTAATCAAAACAAGAGGCTGAAACTAAACCTGACACTTTAGGACATATATGGTGTGTTTCCAAGATAAATGTTAGCTTGATAAATGTTATATTTCAAGAAATGAATAACAATCAGTTGATAATAGTCTCAAGTTAACATGTAGGAAGCACATGACCGAGGTGAAGCATATACAGTGTAGTGGTTTGACTTAAAGCTCAAGTGCCAGTCAGAGTCAAAGTCTGACAAAAGTGATGATTATCATACTTTTGGTACTAGTTGAACCCAACAAGGGAATCATGTAGTTCTCAGCAACTCAGTACCCATGAATAAAAAACAACCCAACAACTAGCAAGCAAGTCAGACATCACACGGTGAAACACACACAATATCCTCCTAGTTCACCTCTCCAGGGTACATGGGCACTAAGATGAAGGCCTCAGCTCCATTCAAGAGACCTCCGCTTTTCACATGTGGCCGTAAAGATGGAAGACAAGACTTGTATTCCCTGGTATAACAGGAGGTATAAAGTCACCCTATCTGTTGGAGGATGTTCTGGGTGACTATTTCTGATATGCTGTCAGCTGGCTTTTCTCAAGGGGTGTAGTAGTTTCACCCAGCAGTAAGACATTCTGGTTTGTACCAATGGCATGTTTAGCAGTCTCAGAAGTAGTTTGTGACATCTGTGCTCATTCACAGCCGGATTGATTGTGTATTTGATAAAATCATTTAAAGGATAGGTTCACAATTGTTTAAGTCTGTCCTAAAACAACAGTCAGGTATCCACATGAACGCTGACACGTTTTCTTGCTGTAATCATGCCTACTGTTCATAATTGTCATTAAGAAATCCCTTCATAATGTGCTTGTAATTGATGGGTGACAAAACCCACAGTCCTTGTTTGTGTAAAAATGTATTTAAAAGTTATCTGAAGCTAATATGAAGCTTCAGCCTCCAAATGAGTCAAATCAAGCAGATGTCTTTCAACATTACAGTCTTTTTAGTGCCAGAGTCCCTCTTTTTGTTACTATACTTCCACAGCAGCTCAACACACAAAGAAGGGATTTGATGTTAAAAAGACTGTAAATGTGGAAGATGTGCACTTTATTTGACTAACTCAGACTGCTGAAGCTTCATATTGTCTTCAGATAAACCTTTAAATGCATTTTTGCTCAGAATGAGGACTGTGGATTTTGGCCCCATCACTTACATTCTAAGTGTATTATGAACGGACTAATGGTCAATATGAACAGGAAATTTGATTACAGCAATAAAAAACAGTTTCAGTGTTAATTTGGGCACCTGACTGTTGCTTTAAGGCACACTTGAAAAATTGTGAACCTATCCTTTAAGTTGACTTCTCCCTTATCCATTATACACAAGCACAGGCACTGGATGTCCAGTTTTGCTCTCCATTTCTGGTCAGCTGAAATGGGCGGAGCTTTCGCCCCTCTCTTTTAGGCCTGATGGTGCAGTGACAGAGCACAGACTCTGCAGTGAGAGTGGACAGTGTTTCCTCACGGTGTGAATGTGTCTGAATATTACAATCACATGTTCGGATGTGAAAATGGACCTATTCACTTACAGAGTTTACTTAGTTAACATCAGCTTCATTTTTAGTCTCACTTTATATGAATACAGAAACATTTTGAATATAGTGATACACTGAAACTTTCTCTGAAGTCTTTTCTCCTTTCATGCAGGAGATGAGTCTATAATGCCGATCAGACATTTAGTAAGTGTTTGATTCATTCATTAAAGGCGGCTGTCACAGATTTAACTCAGGTTATCACAGCTAGCTGAGACTCCAGTCTGGTGTGTGGTTCATAAACCTCGATGATAAACCACTTTCATTATAATGAATACCAGATAAAAGTTAAAGATCCCCTCACAGACATATATTAAGGCATATAAAAATACTCTGCTCAGAACAGTAATGTGTGTCTCGTATGTTTTTTTCACAAGAAAAGTATAATTACCTTGTTAAAATACTTAAAAGGGCATCTACCCCTTCCTCATTAAAAATTCCAGAATTTATGATTATGTAAATATTGTTCATTTCCGAAGTTGAACTGCTGGACACAATATGTCTCCTGCTTCACTGTAAAGTCCATTCTCAGTATATGTGCACTGGAGGTTTCAAGTTTCCACATTACACTTGCCACACCAAGGCAACTGGACTTGGTTGTAAATACTTGAAGACATTTCACCTCTCATCCAAGGGGCTAACCAAGTCCAGTTGCCCTTGATTCAGCCCTCCTTGGATAACCATGACCTGGATGACTGAGAATCTTCACAGACACTTGTGTTGAAAACTAGACCAAGATTGGCTTTCCAAACGAGTTGTGATGTCACAAATCACACGTGTAGGCCCAGCCCTTACAATCAGATTCCCAATGAGCACAGAGAAATTTTCCACTTTCAGCAGACAAATGTGAAAACAGTCTTCTACACAGTAAGAAATGGAGTGTCAATTTAACTCTAGAGATTTGAATTTAACTCCATTCTAGATAACATTTGGTCCCACTCGAAATTAGAGTAAAATTTACTCTTTGGCCAGTGTTAACTTTTCAGAGTTAATTCTACTCAATTTAGTGTCAAAATTAACAATGAAATGTGTAAAAATATTTAACACTGTGGTTTGTTCACACTGTTAGAGTAATATGATTACACTTTATAGAGCTAATTTCACTCCAATTTTAGTTTAAAAATGACACTCTAATGTATAATAATATTTAATTTTCATTTCTCTGCAGTGTTATTTTTTACATCTAGGTCATATTTTACTGTGATGCTATACTGCTGTGTTCTAACCTATCAAATGTAAATAAACACAAGCATACAAGGTCACAGTAACAGCATTTACATCACAGTATGCTTACCAAAGAAAGCAATACGGAACAACAAAGAGAGCTGTGTTGTCCACTCCATATGACATTTGTATGTCGAAAGGCCTAGGATACCACAGGTTGTCGACATGAAAGACAACAAAGTCTTGTTTAGTCCTGATCACATATGCGTGGAAATGTTCTTGAAAAGTTACTGTACATGAAGGCAAAGTGAGCAGCAATAGTTTCTCATTTATTATCAGAACTGACTCAATCTGGTAAAAAAGAGGCATTTCGGATTCAACTTTGCCACAAATAACCAGATGTGGGCAGTAAACAAACCCATTGTGTTTAGCCCAATTCACTTTCATAACTTGAACACTACTGGGCACTTGCATTGCCATGGCAATTCCAGAACCTCCTTTTACCATTTCTAAAGACACCATTTTTCCTGGACCAATATCTAACCGACTAAAGGTTATTGAAGATCGCCAAACGTATGCCATATGATTCTGGTGTTTTTTGGCTAGTGTTTTGGTGATATTTTTAAATGACTTGAGCTGTTTCTTGAAAAAATTGTGTTTACCTTCATAGCGCATGCACCAACTATGAAGTACAGGTCCTATTTTCTGGATGCAGTGAGGATAACGGATAAGAAAATGGTGCTATGGTAAAAGTTTTTTCTGGGGATATAACGTCTTGAAGAGTTTGTGGTGTTCCACAATCGAATGTTTTAAATACACACAGAGACCTTGAGAGAACATTGGAGAAAATACAATGTTTACAATTTGTAGTAATAAAAGAAACAGGCCCCAGTGTTGGTCAGTAGAGCTTACCAAATCTCCAAACATGAGCGGAACATTCCTCAATAAGCACCATGACTGAGCTGCATTCAGACCCAGATCATTACTCTCTCCACCTAAATTCACAGTCACTGGCCTACTGTTTCTCTCCATGAAGCCATAATCAAAACTTTGTATTCTTGAATTCAGCTCCCCCAATGTAACATGTTGTTCATTAAAATACACAAACAATAACTTCAATTCGTATTGAGCCAACCCTTCCAAAATGTCATGCATCACATCAACTAAGAAGTTCTAAGTTGTGTGAAAATATGTCAATGAATTCAATAAGCACGAACTCTTCACACCAAAAACGTAAAGAAGAGATGGATTACGAGCCATTTCTTGACAGTGAGCAGTGTGGCTTTCTTTGGTGCGCAACACTATTTTGGAAGAATCTTCAGAGAATTCTGTTTGAAAGTCATCTTTTTCAGCAAAACAAAACCTGCAACAGTACCTTGCACTGAAAGACTCTACCAGACCAAACAAGCTATGCAAGCCTAAATTATCACCTGTAACCTGTATCACACTGCCACGAACATGACCACCATATAGTGGAATCTCAATGCCATCACTCTCTAACACTTTAATGTCTCCAACAATAGGAGCAAGAATTTCACTAAAACTGTAACGTTTAAGATCTTGTGCGTGGAATAGGGCACACAAATGTATGTTTGCCAAAAGGGAATTCCATTTTGGAGAGAAGTTCCTTACGGTAAAATATATTGCACCCAATTTATGAATACTTCGCTTGGAACCGAGAAAATTTACAACCTCGAAGTCATCATAGAACATCTGGATCTGTACTGTGTGCTTTTCAGTTGAAAACAGAGGGTGAGTCTTAAATAAAGATCCATCACAAATATAGTCTTGAGTTTTCAACATTTCTGTGATATGCTGACTTTTAAATATTGACTCCAATGTAGATAAAATTGGAACATACATGAATTTATCTTGAACAACTATCTGATCATATGTTCCAGTTCTTTTATTTTGCCTTGTGTCAAATCTTGAGCCAATTACACATTCAACTGGTTCTACAGTTTCCCACTTGTCTGATAAAAATTTTGATCACTTGTATTCTGAATTAAGAATTGTGAGAGGATTCTCTAACTCCTCAAAACATGCTTCAACTTTCTTGCACATTTCAGTTTTTCTTTCATCACTAAATACACGCTTAATGACAGTTTCTTTAGCATGTTGCTGGATATCTTGAACAATCTCTTCCATGGAAATCACAACAGAATTCACTACACTTTGGCCTACACCTGCTGCCTTTAGATCAGAAATTACAGCTGCACAACTATTTACAAAGTCTGCTGAAGATAATTCTGACTCAGGCTCTAAATATTCAGATGACACGTCAACATCAGTGGCGTTACTTGTGTCAAGAACACTTTGACGAGGTGAAAAATCACTTTCTTTTACAGAATCAAATGAACCGCTTACATGGCACTTGTTCATATGCTTTCTAAAGCCAGAAAAGCTACCAAAAGAACGTGAGCATCCCACTTGGCCACATTTAAGATAAAGAGTCTTTCCAGCACAGAGACCATGAATTACCTTAAGGTGCTTTATAAGGCTGTTTGGTCCACCATGGTCACTTTTGCAAAGAAAACACTGCATTGTTTGAATTCACGTGGATACTAACGTACCATTCTTGCTTGCAACTCTGCAACTCTGGGAGTTTCCTTTGTTTCCCCAACATCAATGTTGTAAATAGTGGTTTGTAGGAGAGTGAAGAAGTTGGTCAGTGAAGAAGTGTAGGATGTACGGAAGACATAATGGGCCTTAAAGAGTTCGTCAAGGGCTCCAACTGAACCTATCGCCTTACATGGAAGGGCATGTTTGTCAATAACAATGAAGAAGGCGTGAATGCTGCTTCTTGTGGGTCCCTGAGCGAGGAGATGGGGCTGACTGCTTTGGGTGATGTTGTTCAGATGCTGCTGTACACTGGTTCCAGCCTACAACAAAACACATTCATCACCAGTATTTAGTGACCAACCTCTGACAGATCACCTCAAACTGTGCATGAAATTGGAGTGATGGAAAGTATATTTTAAACAACCGTTCAGCGTACTTTTTGGAATTTGATGAGGTGATCTACAGCCTGAGCTGCAGACATCTTTCCTGGCCTCTTTCGTCCTTGTACAGATGGTGGTAGGAGATGTAGCAGCAGCAGGAGAGCAGACATGTTACTGTCCCACCCTACAGATCAACAAACATCAGATTAACATTATGCTACAAAATACATTAAATTGGTACAATTACCTATATAACCAAAAATGGTGATTAAAAATAGTCCCAGTCATACCATTCTCAACTTCAGCAGCTGACTCAGCATTGTGCATTAACCCCAGGAGCTCTGTGGTGGGTACCAATGCATGGCTTTCCTTTACCACTTTAGCTCTGAAATCGGTGGGCCACCTTTCCAAGAATTTGTGGGCAGTGACCTCACCAAACAGGAGTCTGAAATCTTGTTCTATCTGTAAAGCAAAAATACAGTGCATAGAAACCAGTAATGAGTGACACTGCATGCTGCATGGGATATTTCAGTGATTCAACTAATAAAGATTTCTTACCAGTCCCGGTGTGTCCAGAAACCGCAGGAAGACTGAGAAGACATCTGCTGCTTCCTTTTCATCTTTGACCATTGAATGACGATAGATGAAGGTAGCTTTCATCTTCTCACTGACAGTGTTTTCATTAGCAGAGTGTTTCAAAACAGCAATAGCTGCTTCCACATCCTCATCAGATAACACTTTCTCAGCAGTGAAGGGTCTGCGTCGACCATGGCCTGGCCCACCAACTTAAGACTAACACAATTTTATTGACTCCTGCATACAGATTTCATCAATATCATATGTAAATGATAAGTAAACTTACTTTTGGGAGATTTGCTAACTGAGGCACCTCTTTCCTCTGCAATTTTTTTTTGAATGGTCTTCAACCGCCATGCAAGGTATCCCGAACCGCTCTCTGGATCGTAGTAATGTTCCTATGTAATTAAATACATGCAGACTGACTATGCCATCAACATGTCTAAGGGCAATTATGTGTTTTAATGTTGCAAGGATACTTTTACTTACATATCCATGTTGTGAATATGGGTCTTTCAGATATGGAAACAGAGCAACTATCCCCTGTGCATACATCACTCTCACACTTGTAGGGGGGATGTCCTAATGTAAGAATTCAATGATGACGGTCTCTCAATTGGCATTGGACAACACAATTAACAACAATCCAATACTAACAATGTTTCTTCATAGCCTACATGTATGATTCTTACCCATATGTTTCTGTCATCTCAGCAGCAAGTATGTTTATCATTGGTCTTCTGGTAGCATCTGTCAGAGATTTGGTTTTTGCATACTCCTGCATGATGTGGTCACCGCCAGGCTTTGTTAGGATTTCTTCAATCAACTTAAATGGAAATAAAGTATGCAGTCAGAAAATTTTAAACCATACAGAAGACTGGAAAATTATTACATAAAAACACTGAAATGCAACAACATCTGGATTACACTTAACAACAATGTCCACTATCTACCGCTTTTGCCTCATTGTTGATGTGGCATAGCCTTTTCAGTTGACTTCCTGCAGCAGTGGCTGCTTCTTCAGGAGGGTCACACATTGTGAAGTCCAGAATGATAGTATCATCAGATGCAACTGAGGATGATGATAGAGAAGCACCTGTGCATTAAGGAATACGAACAAAACAGAGATATTAAATGGAACTGTTAATGCTCCCATCTCAACCTTTAAGTTTAATATGAACACATTTGTGAATGGTCAGTGATTACCAAGTTCTTCATTATTCAACATGACTCGGAAGGTTCCAGGTGACTCCTTCACTATTTCTTCAAAAACCTCTGCGTCAACTTCTGTGTCAGTCTGATCATACATCTTCATATCTAACTGTCTGCCTTCTGGTATTTTAAATTTTAGGCACACTGAAATAAAGGGAAGGAAAAAGAGAAGGAAAAGAATATTACAGAAATTGTTACAAAATTTGAAAGGCCATGCATTTCCCTCTGATGAGAATCAAAGGGCCAACTAAGTAGTAAACCTCATGTCTTCACAAAATGCTGATGAGTTGAAGCTGAAATAAATAGGTCATTCTCATCCATTTCAATGCACAGCAGAAACAATTATTATTATGGCTCTATGATGAATTGGGTGTATTAACCAAGTAAAAAGTTGTGATATTGTTTTATCTTGATGTACAAACTAACTTTCTTTCATGAAGGCATCAAATGTTAGGTCAGACAGCCTAACATACTTCTGCTCCCCACCAAACAAAACATGCAGCAGCATATTCTGTTAAAATAAACAATGAGAAGAAAACAGTTTAAAAAAGGGTTACCTGTTAATGTGCTTCAGAAGTGATTTTTAAATCAAATAGAAACATAACTTCAAACTTAATATTACTTAGCTGTTACAGTATGAAGGTTAACGTTAGCTCAATGGTAAAGAGTAATATTACTGCACTCTAAGTTTAATACACAATAGCTAAAAACTATAGCTCACTGTAATTTATATTAAATGAAAAATACACGTCACTCACTAAATAAGGAGTGAAACTAGGAAATCTAAATCAGCATATTCCTTTGGCATCTGGTTTAAAAATAGTATAAACCAGCAGTTCACTTGATGGAAACAGAGGCTTCCTAAAGTTCACCTAGTATGGAAAAAATTAGCGATTAGCTTTACTAGCGATTAGCATACTAACAATAATTTGGTTGTTAAAACTTTGCCATAAGACAGGCAGCACTCATTCTTATCTCCGCAGCTTTAAAAAAATACGTAGTTAACTTGTTATATAGGTGCATCTTAACCCAATGAAAAGATGTAAACTTCTGAACTGTTAGCAAGTGCTAGCATGTAGCTGCTCGATAATATCATCAAACAAAAGGGTACATGTTGCCATAATGTCCTAAATCGACATTAATGAAACTATCAAAATGTGTTTAGTTGAAATAGAGTTATTAAACGATGTTGCCAACAATGCAACTGTGGCACCACTCCAGAGCTCCCAGGACCAGTGTTCAAACAGGCGCGTAATCATCACTGTGTAGAGTTGAACTTTTCACTGCATGTCTGCAGAATTTTACACCGACTTTTAACTCTACTCTTAGAGTAAGTTTACTCTCCATATAGTTATAAATACTCTACCTAGGTTAAAATAGGTTTACTCTGAAATACTAACACTCCATTTTTTACTGTGTAGTGTCAAATACTGCACATCATTCTACACAGTGAAGCTCAAACATCCAACTGTAGGAATAAGAAGAAAAACATATTTTTTTATGATTAACAATTTTATTGGCATTTTGAAATAAACATTACAAGCATACATTTGATAAATATCTGGTGATAGAACAACCAGCAGTACTAATGTCAGTGTGTGTACATGGAAAACAAAAGAGAGAACAAAAACGAAAAACTGACAGACATACCAATGTAAGAATGAAAAAGAAAAAAAAAAAAATTTAGGTGTTATTTTTAAAGATAAATAACAACTAAATCAATGAAGACATCCTGGATAATACCGAACAATAACATACCACCACATTCAGTGATATCAGATACAGTGGTGATGATGATGAAATGTAGTGCAGGCCAATGCCACAGAAAAAATAAGTAAATAAATAAAAATAGCAATAATGTATCCAGATACTCGAAATGTGTCCAGGGTTTGAGACCTTGAGCCCCTCCCTGTCTTATACCCTGGTCTGACCCTCTAATGTTGGAGAGAAAATGCTCCCATTTCAACTGGAAACTTTCCACTCTGGTCATGTCTGTATGACAGGCCTTCCAGTGCAGCTATTCTCCCTAATTGATTATGCCAGATATTTCCAGGTAGGGCAGAGGGGGCCTTCCATTCTGAGATGATGAGCTTGTGCCCTAGCATCAGTGCAGTCTGCACCTATTCTGCATGAAGGGATAGGATATACTCAAGGAGTGACAGGTTGCCCAGGGTATACAGCCACATCACACCCTATGATTTGTGTAATATTTTTGTGAATCTCAGACAAGAAGTCTTGTATTTCGGGGAAGCTCCATAACATATGAATCAACGTACCCTCCCCATTCTGGCATCTCCAGCATTCCGGGTTTGTGTTAGCTTGACTCTATATAACTTGAGTGGGGTCCAGTAAACTCTATTCAGAATCTTGAAGTGGAAGAGCCTGGTTTTAAGTTCCCTCAAAAAAAAAAACAAAAAAACAAAAAAAAAAACATACTTTTGAGTGGAGGGGAACTTTAAGTTTCAGTTTCATGTCTCTTTTGTACATATACAAGATCCCTCTTTTGTTTTCCTACTGGAGTGTGTTGTTTATTTCTCTCTCTGTGTCTTGTTTTTGTTTAAATGTCAGTTTAAATTTAAAGTTTATATTCCTTCACCATAGAGATACCCAGTGACCAAAGACAGCCAGTGTCCAACCAGTATCCACTCAGGTTGGGAGGAGAGTGAGTTGATACATGTTGGCTGACATGGGTTTGACCCATATCATGGAGTCTGCATGTGATATTAACACGTGCCAGTCAGGTTCCATTAATCCTCTACCACAACTACAGAAACCTGGTGTCTCATTTGGCAATGAAAAAAGTCTAGGAAAAAACCCTGAAGTGATGTAGATGCATTGTCTGATTTGAAATTAATATTGATCTTCTCATTAGGCTTCTGGTAAAATAATAAATAATAATAACAATAATAAAAATCAATTTAATTTATACTGCACTTTCATTCACAGTGAGAAAGTGCTACAGCATTAATAACATTAGAACACACAACATAAAGAAAATAGTAATAAGAGTTAAGATGAATAAGCTGAATAAGCCTTAGATGCCCTAAGATGAAGCCCTAAGATGAACAAGCCTTCCTGAATAGAAAGGTTTTAGGCCTTTTTTAAAAGAGACTAGGGTCTGCGCTGCCCTCAGATGGTTAGGAATGCTGTTCTACAGGCATGGTGCAGCAGAGCAGAAGGCTTAGTCCTCCATGGTGCAGAGCTTAGTACTGGGGGGCCAGAGGAGCAAGCTGCTGGCAGATCTGAGCATGCAGGTGGAGGTTTGTGGTGTGATCAACTTTGTAGTCAATCCTGAAGGAGACAGGGAGACAATGCAATGAAAACAACTGGTGTTATATGTTCATGTTTTTGCACTCTCATCAGGATACTGGAGTTTCTGGATGCTCCAGCCAGGGAGTTTCTCTGCATCTGACAGGGTTAGAGAGGGGTGGAGTTTAGAGATGTTTTTGAGATGGTAGAAAGAGGTTTTGCACAGATGTCTTATATGGCCATCAAAAGTCAGCTGAGGCTCAAACCTAACACCCAGATCAGTGACTGAGGAGGAAAGGGGGATGTCCTGGACATCAAAGGTGAGATGAGGTATGGGGGATGACTGAGCCTGATATGGAGTGCCAATAAGGAGAGCTTCAGTTTTGTGCTGTTTAACTGGAGGAAATTTGTGCTCATTCAGGCCTTTATCTCTTTAAGACAGGTGCTGAGGCGTGACATGACTGCAGAAGGGTTTGGGGCAGTTTTAATGTATAGCTGGGTATCATCAGCATAGCAATGAAGACATCTGATGTCTGCTGATGACACGTCAAAGGGGGAGTATGTAGAGGGTAAACAGGATTGGGCCGAGAACCTATCCTTGTGGAATACCACAGGTGACAGGGAGCAATCTAGACCTGCATCCTCCCAGTGAGACATACTCAGTCCTACCGGAAAGGTAGGACTATAACCATTTAAGTGCAGAGTCTGACAGTCCAATGGTGGTGAGGAGGCGCTCTAAGAGGATAGTGTGATCCACAGTGTCAAATGCAGCGCTCAGGCCAAGGAGAATCAGAGGAGAATTGGATCTTGTATCAGCTGCCATCAGCAGGTCATTCATAACCCTGAGCAAAGCTGTTTCAGTGTTGTGTGCTGAACATAAACCTGAATGAAATTTTTCAAATAGGTTGTTGCATTTAAGGTGGTCCTTAAGTTCACCTTGGACAGGAAAGGGAGGTTAGCAAGCAACTAAATTTCCCAAAATGTTTGCTCCTTTGAAATAAAAAACAAAAACAATAAGTTTGTCTGTATGACATGTCCCCTATCAGCCTTTCTCCTCTCAACAAGCTGAGATACCTCCAACATAGCTATTCAACATTTCAACAGGACACTTTGCCATGCTGCCTTTTATAACATCACCAATTGTTTTGTCTAGAGCCTCACAAAGTCTTGGCCTCATCCAGACACTCTGGGTGGAAGGAGTAAGGAACATAGAAGAACGCAAGGGGGGGTTGTTTGGCTAAGGTTACCCTAGTTGCTCTTGGAGAGGGATCAAACCTTGAGGAGGCCCTTCATCGTCATCCTTCATCCCCGCTGCTCTTGTTATGCTTAGGCTTTTAGATAAACTCCTGCTCTGAAGGGCGAGTGCTGCACCGGGCCAGGGGCTTTTCTTTTTTACTGTCACATTTGAAGAAACAAAAACTCTCTTGGAGTTACAGGAGGTGCTGTGTGGGTGAGTTGTGGGGAAGATAAAGGTTGTCATCATGCATTCCCTCACCTGCTTGCATGAAACAAACATGTCTGTCTTCGGGGCTTCACAGCCTGTGGAGGAAAGACATTCCTCTTTTTGCTCCTGCATTAATCCAATTACCAAACACCTGCAGACATGCAATAACAGTTCCTGTGCCAAGATACCACCTCCTCCCCCGCCATCCCAACTACCTCTCACTTAAAAAAAATTAAAAAAAACACTTCTCCTGGACTGGGTTGCACCAGCTAACAACTAGGGATTTATTAAATTGGGTTACACTATTAAACTCAAATGTCTTAGACAGTAAAGACTTATCTGTAACATAATATGTAACATAACCAAATGACTCAGTTTTACAGGGCAAGTAATGTGAACCTTTCTTAAAACAACACTTACATGCTCACATGTACAAGGAAACACTTTTTTGGCTGGACTGCAACAGCGGGGCCAGTCCTACACATGCAATTGTGAGTGAGAGAGTGACTGACTGCCTGAGCGAATGACTGAGTGAGTGAGTGATGAAGTTGCACCATTGATCAGCTGGCTGAGTTTCACTGGCCATTTCTCTTTCGAAATGAATTGGCAAAGCCAGTTTTCTATTACATCATCAGGAGACGTTTACAGCGCTTCCACTCATAGCCTTTTATTACCTGGGGACCTCATGTGATTTAGAAATTACATTATTTTTTACTTCTTTTGATGTTTTCACATCACAAACAATTAACAACAGCATTAAAATACGAGTGTGTGTGTGTAAAAATACATTCTAAAGTCAAGCAGAAGCTAATAGAAGGAGTCTGAGTTAAATACAAACAAAGTCTTTTTAGTACAGAACTCCCCATTTTGCGTTACTATGTCTCTTGTAGCTCTGCAAGAAACACTATCTGGGGAAAAACAAGAGGGAAATAAGCACTAAAAAGGCTATAAATTTCGAAGATGCCCACTTAACTGACTCAAACAGCTGAGAGTCCACTGACAGAATGCAGATAGTGGATTTTATCCACCATCACTTACATTGGAAGAACAGGCAGAAACAATTTCTTCACAGCCAGTAAGGAGAGTAGGAATGATTATAGACACCAAGCACAGTTGCAATGTGCTTATGTGTTGTTTTAAGATAGGCTTAAAAAATGTGAACCGATTCTTTAATACATCCATGGTGATGCTGCAGTGACTATTACATAGATGGCAGCTTTTGACTGGACAGCACAATGGATGTTTTGGAGCAACTGATTCACACATAAATAAAGTCCTGACTACTTAAGACATTCCTGACACTTTAAGGGAGAAGCAAATTTAATAAATCACTAGTGTGAAATTAGCTTGCAGTTACTATGACAGAATTCACACACAAATTTAGTAACAAATTCATGAACAGATGGTACAACCCAACCTTGGCAATTATAGGTATATTTCTTTATTCTGTATACAGTAACTAGTTTGTTTGGTACAACCTGTTTTAATTAAATGATGCGTAAATGTGGTACATGTATGTTATAACTCGGCTAACTTTGAAGTTGGAGCAACAGGCTCCAGAAGAAGAGAATCATATTCCATGAAGCTAGCTAATCATGTTACACACCTGCCAAGGCCTTAAGCTGAAAACACAACATCCAACTGTTTTGAGGTATTTGAGAAAGGCTTAAAGTTAACATCAGGTACAAATCCTGTCATCCAGTTCAAATCTGGGTACTCTGTCACTCTGATCCATTTTTCTTCCCTTCGCTTTCCTTTCATGTTCTGAGTCAGAGCTGCCCTGTGTTTACAGTAGGACATGAAAAGAGCTCAGCACATTTTGCCGACTCCCATTTGTAGGAAGCTGAAGACTGAGTGAATAGTTTAGGTTTGGCTTGGTGGGGGTGGGACTGAGGGTGGGGGCTGTAGATCAAAGTCTGAAGATGTAGATATATTCACATACCACACAAAATCGACTGTTTGCTCAGAACACAAGTCCCATTGACAACAAAGAAGAGTGTTAAGTGCCTGTTCAATACTGTGCAGGAACACAGTAGTAAATGTATAAAACTCTGATGGAAAATTCCACTGTCAGATCCTCATACACTGCTCCATATCATCAGCGTGTGATGTTCAGGGCCTTCCAGGAGTTATTTTGTCATGATGTGTGGTCATTTATCTTTTGGTGTATCCCTAAAGACCTCAATATCTGCCAAGACTGTTTCTACTTCAGTTATGAATTTCTTACCTTTCCCAGAAACGTCCATGGGTTCTCTGGATCCAGCTGGGTTTTACAATCTATAATGTCAGTAACAGAGAGAAGGTGAGATTATCCAAGAAAAAAGAGTTGTGCCCCTCACTGTGCTGTGGTCTGTGAAAGCTTCTGTTGGCGTACATACAGATTTCTTTGCCCCTTCCTCTTTGGATAACTCCCAATATGATTGTTGAATGTATTGAAAAATGATGAGTCCAGGAAAAAGGCTTTTCTCATCCATCTACATGTATGGTTACCCACAGAAATAAGGAAAGTACAGAACTGAGAAGGCAAATACATCCCTGAACTTTATGCTCCACAAGAGACAGCAGAGGCTCAAGCAGTTGTTTATACAGTAGGTTTCTGTTGTAGGCCGACATGTTCACGCATGTGAAGTCACACATATGGTTTGCACGCAAGTCTACATCCACACATTTTGTACTCAGCTTATAATTTTGCATATACATTTTCAGAGTGGCAGCATATTTGTGAACACAACTGCCTATGCAGGCACTCAGTGTGGTGTAAATTAAATTGCATTTGCATCCAGTGCCCTTGTCCATGTCCATTCAGGAGTATATTAGGGCCTTTTGTATATTTGGGCCTTTTTGAGGAAAAGTGCATATAACAAAACTGACTTTAAACAGACCCTCGTGGATACACAGACACAAAAAGTATCATTTGATCTATGATCTATTCTGTGATGGACTTCCTGTTCGTGCATTACTCAAATCCGATTCATAAGACTTATGATTTCTGTCTCATGTCATTGGTGGAATATTGTCTTGGATTATGCTAATATGGTGTTTATAAACCTTTAAACTTGTGGATTTGGCAACACCTGTGGTTATGGGTTGCAACAGCAAGTGTGTTTTAACAATACTGGTCACATAATTATGTTTCAAATGACACATCTTTCAACTAGAGTTCTGTACAGGGCTAAAACAGAGACCTGATCTGGGCCTGTACCCACATTTTTAAGAACTGATCTAAGACTTTAACCTGTCCTGAGACCTGAGCTGTATTTCTTATTTTACAATCTGACTGCTCCCTCTTCCTGTGGGGCATTGTGTATCTACTTGCAACATATGAGAACACATGAACTCAAACAATTGGCCCACTTAGACAGGGTAAGAGAGAAACCTTTAAAAATGACATTGACCCAACCTGAGCCCACAGCTTTATGCAACAAAATGACAAAAAGTTCTACAACCTGTCTCGATAAAGTACCAGGTTTTGTGTTGGGCACTCAGAGCTCTATTATTCACCACTGGGGGGTATCTGTTGTAAAGGCAGCCAAACAAACTGGACTGATATAATTCATCATGTTGTTTAAATAAAGAAGATTAATATTAAATTAATGATGTCATCTGATGGACTTGTACTGATATTGTAATCAAATGCTTTCTTCCACATTACATGAAATGTGCACATGCACTTCACTTCTGCATCACCACATCCAGTAGGTATATTGATAGTCCCTTGCTTGTGGGTACACAAATTGAATCCCTCACAGTAATGGTGGACTTTGCCAGTAACAATCTGAACTAATGTATACACTAGTCCAGGTAAATACAGACTGTGAGTGCACTGAGTAGCTATCGCTGAAAAAATTTGGTATAATGAAAATCATAACTTTGAATTCCAGTTGCCTAATACAAAAACTAATCTGGTGTTAATACTTTTGATGTTTATATTAGCAAATTTGGTTGTGGTGTACTTCAAGGTATGTATAGTTTGTGCTTTCCTTATATTTGTTGTCATATTATTTGCACAGATGTATGAGTAATGCTCATTGTCTATATTCTGTGGTCTGGGCCATAGATTTGATCAAATCATAACCACCATTTTTACCTTCCAGCTAAACCAGAAAGTCAGGGCTTAATAATGTCATAGATCTATCTAATTGTTTCTGTCCTTAAGTCACTAAGTGTAATTAAAGAATACATTTAAAGAACCAAAGTTGTTGCATGAAAGGATACGTGAGATATGACATTACAGTTGTTCCACATTCATTTGAAAAATGCCAGTAATTATGGAAGAATTTGATCTTTGACCTCTTTGATCATTTGAGAGCAGGTCTGAGTCATGCTGAACATGCGTGTTTTTGATATGAAATGATTTCTGTTTTGGTGATATGTTGTGCTTTTGATGGGGTAGCCGTCACTGCTCTGTTGTATCCACATATCAACGTGACACTGAGCCATTCAGCTGCAAGAGAAGGGAATGTGCTTGTGTAGGACTCTGCAACCAAACTCCCAACACCGAAAGCTTCAGATGAAAATGATCTGTTAGACCTCGGTGCACTCACTAAAGAAGCTATTTGACATGGGCCTCATGGGCCAGACTGCTGTTGTGTTTGGCTAAGGAAGATTTGGAGCTGCAGGGCAGCAGAAGCCACCTGTGGCTGCTGTGCCGAGAGCTATTTGGATGGCAGGAAAAGACATGGCCTTCCCCGGACATAATAACATATAGCAGAACAGAGGAAGGTGTTAAAAAGGACAGTAGGAGCTGAATATAAAAGGGAACAAAAGAGAGATGAATGACAATAGCACATTGAGGGCTGTAGCTGTTTTAACATGGGACAGATTGTTTTAGGTTTAACTAATGCATATAAGAGTTGGGTAACCCACTATTCAGAATCAAGTAAGTCAGGTACCAATAAAATAATTTTTGGTTCCAACTGGTACTTAAATGCAAGTACAGTGGAAGAAAACAAGACTATGGGGAACAAGGGAGTAACAACTGGGCAGGAGAGGCAAAAAGAAATTAATTCTTATTTTTGTAAATACTGGTACCTACGAGGTACAATACTGGGAAATAAAACTAAGTCAGGGAAAAATCAACACTGATATTCTGCAGAATCTATGAAGTCATGGTATAATATACTTCAGTTATGATATGCTACCAAAACTTCAGAGGTACAGTAAGGTAATGTGGCAAATTAGGTTTTTCCCCTGAAGCTGAACTGCAGTTGTCCGTTTAGGACACTGGGAATGCTACTGAGTTCACTGTAATAATATAGCAGTGTGTGTTTTTGTTTTTTTTTCCTCTTTTTTCCCTTTTCTTTTTTTTTGCTTGTATTTATAGATACCCACCATGTATTGTGTCCTCCCTTTGTTCAACTGGGCTTGTGTGGTTTGTGTGCATCTTTTTTTTTAAGTAGACCATCACACACACACACACACACACACTTGCATGTGCATCATGTAGCAGGTGGATGTGACTCCCCTCGTTGAGACCTGCTGATAGACAAAACAGTGGAGCAGAGGAGAGAGACTGAGATAGCAATGTTGTAATCGACCTGCATGCTGGTATTTGACATGGGTTTTTTTTTCTTCCCCAAAACAAATAATTTTTTAAAATATTTGTACGAAATAAAGGTTCATCAAAAACCCACTATTTGTGCTCTGCCAAATGACGTATTTGGATTTGGGCATATATATACACAAAGTATATGACATGCCCTGTCTCCTTCTCCTAGGAGTAATTTTGAGTATTTTTTAAATTTTGAGAAGTAATTTAGCTCTTTGAAATTTACTCAAGTAGATGACAACTATGGTTGTTACCTTAAGTGCAACAAAACCGTCACGAGTAAAAAGCCAATAAGTATTTTGTCAAACCACCTGTTCAACAACCATAAATATGCTGAAAAGCGATATTTCAACTGCTTTGCCTGCAGTGTCCCATCCACTGCCAGTATGTTTTACACAACCATAGCACGCTGGTTAAGCTAATGACACAAAAATTTGGTCAAGTCCTTGTAAACTTAGCTGCTGCCTGAGACAAAGCAGCCCCTCCTCTCTACCAGCAGTACCTGCAGCCGTGAATCACATCAGCAGCAGAGGGAGGAGGACAGAGGACAGGAGGAAAGACTACCTGCAATGAGAGCAGCTGAGCACTGGCCCTTGAATCAGGTTGTGGTGATGGATGGGTTGAAATTGTATATTGTGTGTGGATTGTGTACATAGCCTAGATTGTGTTTCATAGGTAATCTGGCAACTTGGGTAACCTCAGACAAACATATAAAACGTATTGAGCTGTGTGTATAACTATTATTCATAATAAAGATTGTGGACCAGGCAAATTATCAAAGTTTCTGAGGAGAAACAACAAAACGGGAGCACATCAGAGGAGGGGGTGAAAACATGGGAGAAACCCAGGAAAAACAGGAATGTTGGCAAGTATGCAAACAAGGTGTTTTGGAGCCTGTGTGACCTTTCTTATTTGAGTCCCAAAGTGGTTAGACTCAATTTCTTTAGGGTGAAATTCCCTGAGGTAGCATAGTTGACACTATTAAAAACTCCCCCTCTCTTGCCACATTAAGTTGAGTTTTCTCAGCTGTTGTTTCCAAAGTCAAGAACCTTTGAAGCTGAGATAAGAAAATACATCCAAGAAGTGACCTTTTTTTCTGTAGACAGCAGTTCCAGTGAAAGTTTATCACAGAGGAGGTCTGTGGATTGTCCAGAGTGACCAGCACATTGTTTCTGAAAAGGTGAAGTGCTGTTGAGTTTTCCAAACATAATGCAAGAAAGAGTGAAAGAAACTGCAATGTGCCTCCAAAAACAAACAAACAAATAAATCCCTGTCAATATTTGAAAAACCCAGAAGTACACTTGCTGCTGTTTTGAAGGTATTTCTAGAGTCCTCAGTAACTCCTCTAACAATCAGGGACTTCGAATTCAGGTAGCTTCAAGTGACATACAATTTCTTACATGTTTGGTACAAGACAAAAAATGTATGCTGTGTATTAGCATATAAAATAGCGGACAGTAATATTATTATGCATTAATATAACTGATGATAAAAGTTTGACCCCCCCCCCTGCCCATTCTCCTCCATAGTGAACTGCATGTCACCACCCCAATGTGAAGGGCCGCCCTAAAAGAGTGTGGATTGGTTCCGCAATGCAGGATTTTTTTAAAACTCTAATTGTTTCCACCCAATTTTAACAATGAACCCTGGAAGATTGTCCGTAGTCTCTATGAACAAAGTGTTTAGAGACTGACCTGTGAGCCTATATGTAAGGTGTAACTCAGGCTTGACTTGCTGGAGAAAATAGATAAAGACAGACTTCCTCTAAAAATAATAAAGTAGACTTGCAAAACTATTTAATGCATAAATCATTACATATATTGATTGTTATTTTTGTGGATGGCATGTAAATGGGATACTTTCTAAGCATTCCGAATGTACCCATAAGATTTATTTTCTGTCTTCAGTTGTTACATGGATGCCTAACAATGCGCAAGCCCTCTTTGTTTCACAGCACTTAAACATTTTGATTAATTGTGTCACTACTCGTTGCCAAATCAGTGATTCATTTGTGTATACATTAAGTGTCAGTAGAGAGGAACAGCAGTTACACAGTGCACCTGGCCGAGAGGGAAATGAGCACAGAGATGGAATAACAGATACAGTATATGGAACAGATTCTGGATGAGGCTGTATAGCGCATTAGAAATGTCTGACTGTATGTTTAGTAAGAGAATGCACTAACACAAAGTGAGAGGACATGATAGGTTGAACATAGATTGATCAGCTGGGAAACTGTGAATGAATACTCAACTAGTTTTGTCATGACATCTGGCTGAGGCTGCAGACATGATAGTTTCACTAAATGGTATTAAAAGCCTTTGGATGTTTGCAGAAGTATGCAATAATTTTTTCCTACCGACAGAATCTATAACAAGTTTCCTTAATATTCCACATTAGCATTCAGCCTTTACTGATTAGCTGAGCCAGCCTCAGGCAATGGCAATCAGAAGCCTTTGGATTTTGAGGAAGGGAGTTGTTAAGATAAAACGTTCAGGGGAGTGGGGGCCATCATAAATCTTACATAATGGATCAAGTATCAAAAATGTCCTGAGTTAACAAATAACATCATATCAGCTTTCCTTTTTTTCTGGCTGTAAATCCCACAGTTATACACTGTGGCTGTTCCAGCAGGCTCTTCTTCATCTTAACTACATAAATGAAGTTGAAATGAAGAAACACTGCCCTACAGAGTGGGATGACAATGGTGAAACTGAGCAGAGTTTGGATGTTGGTGAAAGACTTCAAGCTATGCTTTCAAGCACAGGAGGGAGCCTGGTGCAAAGTACCCAAGGCAGAGCAGTTTGATTTCCCAAATGTTCATAATTAAACGTTTTCTATTTGAATAGCCAGCAGGGAACTCCTCGGCTTGTGTTTTTGTAGTGGCTATTGTGTTTGTGGAGCCAAATATTGGAAACTTTGATACTGAATCCCCTGGTGTATGTTAACTTTGGCAACAACCAAAGGATTCTGGGGATGCTTTTCCTGCGCATTACTGCACCTCCACTGTCCACCACCCACCATCTCCTCAGGTCGTGGAGTTCCCTGCAGCCACTGCTCGCTGAGCTGAGGAGGGGAAGCACAGGGAAGACATTGTGATGCATCTTGGGGTGAAAACTTATCTCAAGTGTCTCAGAGGTTTTCAGAGAAAACACTTCAATGTGGGAGTTTTTTTGGGGAGGCCTATCTCCTCTTACTGAACTCTGCTTCATCTTCTCTCATACCTTATAGCGCTGTCTCTCAGGCTACAGGAAGCCTTCAGCCACCTCCACAATGCAACCTCTCCTTACTGCATGTATGGAGCATGGACCTCTCACCCTGTGATCTCTCCCTCCTGTTCAGGGATCAGTAATTGTTCAGACTACTGTGGAAAAGAGGACCAGGGCAAGGCTCCTTTGGCCGGTCTCTGTCCTGCACAGGATGAGTCCCGGCTGGATGGGAATGTGAGCTGAGGGCCGCACAGGAGGAAAAGCAGAGTCAGCAAACAAGCAGTAGAGCAAATAAGCTACACATACTGTTTGTTATTAAAGTTCTCTTTTCACGTATGCATATGCTTATACAGTACCACTGATACCAAGATCATCCAGTGCTGTGGTGGCCTTCTTTTTGTAGATATCTCTCCTGTCTGGGGTTAGTCATCTTCTTGGATAAATGCATGATAGGACTCTGACCTCTATGGGCCCCTGGGAGTCACATTCTTTAAAGGACCACAACTTGTAACAACAATTTGTTTGAGATAATGTGTGTTTTGTTTCCCACTGTCTATTACCACATTTTCACCACATTCACAACCTATAAATCCTCCAAATGAATTACACTCACACAAATTCACAGTCAGTATTTTGCTCTCAGAGTCAAATAACCTTTATTAGACATCTGCTGTTTGTTAAGCTCATAAATAAGTGATACACCTCTCATTATAATTTATTCAGCACAGAACATCCACCCTATGTAAACATGGTAAATACTCTGTGCCACCGTTAACACAATCTCTTTACATATATAAGGGCCTATGCAGCCAGGACACCCTGATAGATCAAGTCATACATACTTGAGCTGAACAAATCATCCATTACTTCATCTCTGGTATGGACTATTATAATACACTGTATTCCTGTTTAAGCTAATACCCTATAGCATGCTTACAGTTAGTTCAAAATTCAGCTGCTAATTAAGACTCCAAAGTGTTCTGATATCACCCCGATGCTGGCTTATCTACACTGGCCCCCTAAATTTAGAATTGAATTCAAAGTCCTCCTAATTACTTTTAAAGCCCTACACAGTTTGGCACCATCACATATCATTGAATTACTGACCCCATACAGATCCACCAGGCCTCTCAAGTAATCTGAACGAGGGCCATGCTCCAATTTCAGGACCTGTGTTCACTAAGCTTCTGCCATCCTGGCCCCCAGGTTATCTCATCTCAAGACCTACCTTTTCTCAAAGTCCTTTAGAGTTCTCAAACATCCTTGCAGCCCTGATTTTTTTCTCTCTGTTTTTAATCATTTTTGCTTGTCTTTGATTGAATTATGTATTTATACTGTATGCTTTTGTCATGGTATGTTTTCATTTGCACCTTGTGAAGCACTTTGTAACCCTGGTTTTGAAATGTGCTATATATACATAAAGATTTACTTATTATTTACATGGGGCCCATTTTATCCTGATATTGAATAATTGGATTTTGGCCAGGCAATGATTTGCACCTCCTATAAAGAATACATATAGTCTTCTAATTGCAATTACACGTTGACTGTACACATTATATAATTGAATTACTACAGCAGTTTTCTGTTATATATCAATTGACTGCAGGATAGACATGCACTCAGACAGCAAACATGCATGCTAATTTGTACATATTACACAGTGTGTGCATACATATTTTCCTCCTGCAGTTGGAAAGCTTGTAGGCACCTGAAGTACTTGCAGTCATGTATTTTGGGCAGCACAGGATCTGCACAGAGGTCTACACCAACATGAGCAGCTGATGGAATTTATGTCATAGGCGTCTTTGCAGTTACATTACCCAGCACTCCAGTCACAGCAAAAATAAAGCACATTTAGGAACACACTCCAAACCATCCACAGATCTTGTGCTCTGCAGTTTTACTCTACCAGAAAATTGATACAGTCCATTGACATTCATTAGCTTTCTCCAATATCTACTTAACAGTATGACTACATAATAGCATGAAGACTCTAGTGTACAGGAAACTCGCATAAGACAGTCTTTTAATTTGAACTCTCACCACCAATGACATCAGTGATCAGTGGTGAGGAGCCTCTTACACAGAGAATAACATTTTTTATTTAACTTTATTTATCCATTATTAAACCAGGTAAAAGGTATTATCAATGAGGAGGAGGACAGACAGAGGGGGGTGCAGCAGGTGTAGGGGGCATTCGAAAAGTGGATGATGAGAATCCCAACTGAAGACCAAGAGTGACATACCAACTTCGAGGACAATTCCAGTGATTTAGCATTAAATCTTTAAGTTGGGGAAATCTCTAGGAACAGATTTTAAAAATGTTCAGAATCTATCTATCAGAAGCCTATTATTCTGGTTTTTACCTCTTATATGCGTCAAGCTTTAAAAAAAACTAGAGGCTACATTTTCCATAATGAAGCTTTGGCATGAGTTCACCAAGGATGATCTCTATCTTATGGATGAATGTTCCTCCTGTTCTATTTCTCCTCACATTCACTTTCCCACAGTCAAAAGTCATAGATTTTCAATTCTGATGTCCCCATACCTGACCAATGATCTTTCTCCTTGCGTTCCTCAAGTCAAGGTCATCAGACCTTTGATTCTCTTCTTTAAAAATCATTGCAATTCTGCCAGTCTGTCTTTCAGACCTACTATATAAACTATATGAACTACCCACATCCTCCCTATCACCACCATCAAACACCTGCTGGTGCCACTCCACCACCACCGGCATCTAGACTTCAGGGGATCCTTTCCTTTCTTCTGTCTTCATTTGGGTATACGCTTTATGAAGATGCTATGAGTATACTTGCCAAAATGTCAGTCTATCAATCTCTCAATAAATATTGTTATTCCCTTTAAATTGATCTCTCCTAGATCTCTCCTCTTGTAGAAGAACAGTAGAAACACATCAATAACCATAACCACATCAATAATTACCCCATAAGTGTAATTAATGTAATTAAAAAGTACTACTCATGTAAATAGGTGACCCGTTCTGCTATGCTTATTTATATGTTGTGAAGGCAAGGTGTTCCCAGGGAAATGACTGAATGTAAGCAGAAAATACTGACTGTTGACAGATTCAATGCAATATCATTATCTGATGAGATTTGCATTTTATTTATTTATTTTAGAAATTAAGAATATTTTAACAGTAACAGCACAGTACAATACATATCCATGCAAGTTCAAGATAAATTGTGCAGCACAATTTCATAGAAATACATTTCATTTGTGTTGCATGTACGGGCTTTACATGGAGATAAATAAGTTATAAGTGTGCATGTGTTTATTTTTAAACTTGTTAACCAGGTGCACACTGTACGGCAGTACAACAGCATTATGCACAGCTTAAACAACATTCAACACATCCAACAGCAATATGCATAATTTTAATAGGATTCAGCCAACAACATTGTGCACAACTTTTAAAAAAGCATTACACACAACCAACAGCAATATTTACAGTAGTCTCATTTCATCACTTTCACTTAAAGCCAAATAAAATAACAACTCTGTCTAAAAGTACATTTTAGTATAGCAGCACTAAGAGAAACCTTGTCATGTTGTTGGCTAAATGGAAAGGCATTTCAATCAAGAGAGACTCAATTTCTTATGAAGTAAATGATATTTATTGAACAAGCATGATAGATGTAGGTGGAAAAGTCTTTCTGGCGATTAGACTCCATTGTGATGTCACCAGATATGAAAGGGGGAGATGAATGCAAGAATAGAATAAGATAACCCCCCGATGGAGTCTAGACACTGGTGGTGGTGATGACATAGCGTAGATCTTGGTGGAGTGGTAGTGGCTTCTGGTGAACTCAGGCCTGGTGCCCAAGTAACAGAGTGGAGAAGGCGAGATGGTGATCCAGGATGAAGGGGAGAGGAACGAGCTGCTGTGACACGGCCGTGGAGGTGGATAGGGTGGAGGAGGGTTGCGATGATTGCTCTGGAATGACAGCTGACAGTGACAGAGAGGAAAACAGATTTTAAAGTTTGACAGCTAAGCCATGATTGGCGGTTAGGGATCTTGGAGGAATCTGATTTGATAACTAGGAGTGACACCTCTAAACAGCTGATGTGAAAGCGGGAGGAGCAGGGGAGAGAGAGAGAGGAGTGGGAAATCAATGTATGGTTGAAGATAGTCTTCCTGCCTGAAACAGGGAGAATTAGACAGAATGCAGTAATAATAACATCATGACATAATCATTACACTCTCATGAATGAACAAGAAGTAATAGCAGAGAGTAAGTTGACAGTAACTAGAATGAGTGGAGGGTGCCGTGATGTGCCATGTGAGGTCCAACAACCATAAGCTGTTATGTGAGGTCTGACGACCATGAGCTGATTTGAGAGGGCCATGAGCTGTTATATGAGTTCCGATGACCATGTGCTGATGAATGAGGTCCAAAGACGGTGGGCTGATGTGTGAGCTTATGAGTGAGGTCCAACAACCATGTGCTGATGTGTGAGCTGACACATGGGGTCCAAAGACCATAGGCTGATGCGTGAGCTGATGTGCGAGGTCTGACGACCATGTGCTGATACGTGAGCTGATATATGAGGTCCGAAGACCGTGTGCTGATGCGTGAGCCAATATGAGAGGTCATACGACCATGAGCGGGTGCGTGAGTAAGGAGGGAAATAGAAAGGGTGGCCTGTGCACACTGAGGGATGCCATGCAGATATGATGGAGCATTTTGCTGTGCGCAGGTTATGGTGAGTAAATTAAATGAAATGAATAAACAATGAATGAGTAAAATTGCTAGCACAATCAGAAGGATAGAAATGAGCTGTGTGCCCAGTGAAGAAAACCACCAGTTATATGTATGACTTACCAGATCAAGGCTTGAGCAATCTTTGATTTGCAAGAACTGTGTTGATGTTGGGGCGAATGTCGGATGAGTAGGCAGAAGAGGACCAGCGACCCAGTCGTTGCAGGCAGCCAAAATACCTAGGTTGGCGGCTGAAGTAGCCATGCCTATCCTAAAAGAATGCCCTGAATAAAGCTGAGGGTATAATTCACTTTTTATGACTACTTGCCTTAAATGATGGTTAAACCAAAATTTAGATAGGGTAAGATTACCTGAGATGAGAAATGGATTGCTCTGGATTCGGGGTGCACTCATTTGGAACATTAACCCAGGAAGGAATAATCACATAAACTTTTTTTTTATGTAACCTTTATTTTTGATGTGTTTTCTAAGTCAGGAGTTGTGTTCATTGACATAGATGGAACAAAAAAAAATTGCTCTATTCTATGTCTTCTAGAGAAAGTTTAAAATCTTGCTGACATATTCTGTGGAGTTCCACAAGGTTTAATATGTCCAATTTCGTTTAACTTGTATGCTATTTATGCTTTGTATTATACAACTGTGCCCTATTATTGTTATGTTGATGTGCTATGTGTAATTAAACCTGATCTGCTGAACAAAATTAACATAATGCCTTGATCTTGCCTCAAAACAAAGGGAGATCATTCTTTTACTGTTTATTCTTATTTACTTGTTCCTATCTCCGAGGTCTAGTCAGAGCAGAAGTGGAAAATTTAGGGACTGACTCAGGAACAGCATTGTGAAGAATTTATTGACCAAATGGTGTCAAGTCACACATTTGCCACAGAGCCCAGTGGCATCAGTTTTCATATCAGTGAAAATGATTTTCTTGTGCAAAAACATTTCATTTTGATGGTTTGTCTTCATTTGCGATCACTGATCCAGATTTGTATTTTGTCCTCAAAAGGAGAATCAAACTTTGGGTGTTTTTAAAGTAAAAAGTGAGGGTTTTTTTTTAGTTTCCTAGCAACAGTGCAACATTCTGGAAGCCTAATGGAGCAGTGATATGTAGAGTATAAACAGCCATCAGTGCACCATGGACTGCATTTTGCATCATTAATGTTTATTTAGACCTTTTGCACAGGACACACTTTTTGGTCTATTATAATAACATAGTGTACCAAAATTTTGCAATGACCAATGTAGTTGTAATAATAACAATAATGATAATAACCTTGCATTTTAGCAGTAGCGTAAATGACAAACAATTCCACTGTAGCCCATATGGATATGCAATATAACATTAGACTCCAGACCTGCAATTAACATATTTGAACATTCACATCATCATCATCTGTCAATGTTGCTATGGCAATTAGTAAGCCTGCAGTCATTTTCCTAAGTCGGTGGTAGCCAGTTTTAATAAGCAATAATTTTGGTGGGTTGGCTGGGCCAGGGTAAGCAATTACACCCAGCCATGGACAGAAAGCCAAAGAACTAATTGATTGTATTTGGGACAACGCCTAAAAGCAGTCAAAACTCACAAATAAGGACTGTAACAAATGTATTGAAAATAGAAATAAGACATTTGTGTCATTTCAACAGCTGATACTGTAGTAATATGGGATTTGGGATATGTCTTGTATAACAGAACTAAGCAGTCTCAGTAGATCCAGCAGCTTCACTGAATGTGGGTGTTTGAGCAGCTCTGGATAGTGGCAAAAGAGGATTCAAACAGCATGTAATGTGAAGAGATGTGTTTCACTGATGAGACATCCGTCCAGGCACTGGTGACTATTCTGGCTTTTTACTCTTTTATAATCAACTTGTCTCTCTCTTTCTCTCCATGTCAACATCCTATCCCACCCACCACCCCACTGGAGACTGGATATTGTTCCTATAGATGCTACAGGTCAGGTTTTTGAGCTGGTAGAGCCTAATGAGTTACAAGTGAACAAAATCATCAGCTCCTTAAAAAGCTCCAAAAGAAGAGATGTTTTGCAATTTGACACTATGTTTGTCAAATCACACAAAGATATTTTAACTCCCTCTATTGCTCATTTAATTAACTTGTCTTTTAAACACAGCTCCTTTCCTGATGACTGGAAATGTGCTATTGTCACACCTATTTTTAAATCTGGGGACCGCCTTGAAGCCAGTAACTACAGACCAATAAGTATACTGCCAGTACTCTCAAATGCTGCTTGTCATTAAACAATTGTTTAATGACAACTTAATTCTTAATACAAGCAATTTTGGTCTACATTGTATGCAATTTGGCTTTAGAGCACATCATTCGACCAAAACTGCTACCTTGCACTTAATAGAGCAAATTAAATCAAGACTTGACAAAGGAGGAGAGGTTGGTGCTGTATTTTTAGATCTGCATAAAGCATTTGATACAGTCAATCATGATCTTTTAATATCAAAACTCTCTAAATTTAACTTCTCATCTAGAGCACTGGCATGGATGTCTTCATATTTATCTAATAGGAGACAATGTGTTAAAGTTGGTGACACACTGTCCGGTAACATGAAGACTGCACAATGGGTGTTCCACAAGGATGTAGAACTACAAATGTGTGCAGATGACACCGTTGTGTACACACATGCAAAAACAGCTGAGTTAGCTGTTGCTAAGCATTGCATTGGAAAGGATCACACATTGGCTTGATCAATCATGTCTGAGTCTAAATGTTAACAAGACAAAAGGTATGTTTTTCTCTAAAACTATGGTACAACCTCCTAACGCTGATATTTTCATCAAAGGTGAAAAAATTGACATAGTTACTGATTTTAAATATCTTGGTGTTTTCTTGGTGATCCAAATTTGAACTTTAAGAAACATGTTTAAAAAATGGTTAGAACCATAAAGTACAACTTAGCAAATTTTAGACATATTAGAAACTGTCTCTCTTTGGTCGCAGCAAAGATATTTATGCATGCTATGATTCTTTCCCATATGTCTTATTGCATCACATGTTGGGGGCAGGCTGGAGAAACAGCCATAAGACCTCTTGAGTCCTTATACAAACAAACTCTAAAAACTCTGGACAAAAAGTAAATGTATTTCCATCACAGAAATACAATTTACTGAGCTTTGACAATTTTAGATTATTCTCAAATTTGTGCCTAGTAAATTTTAAATGGTTTGGCCCCTTCTCCACCACTACAACTTTGTGTACACTTGCTGAGTAAGTTCTACTAAATCCTCCAGAATATACAAGATTTTACCATACCATTTTGTCACAGTGCATTTGGGCAGTCAGCTTTCTGTGTGAAAGCCACAACTCAGTGGAATGCCCTACCTGATGATATGAAGAACTGTAGTTCAGTCAATACATTCAAGGCCAAATGAAAAAATCTACTAAATACAAATCAGCTGTGTGACCACTGAGTCTGTTGACAAGTTTACATTATTAATTTCTAATTGACACTGTGGGTGTATGTGATGTGCTGTTGTATGTAGCTTTGTATTTTGTATTTTGTATGTGTTCTATGTGTTTTTTTTTGCTTTGCACTGTTTGTTGTTGTGCTGTTGTATGTTTTGATTGTGGGGGGACCACGGATGCAAATTAGCTTCGAGTTAACTCCGGTGCAGTGCATCTTTAATGTTTAAAACTGCACACTGTGCCAATCAATAAATCAAATCTACCTACCCCGCAATGCACTTGCTACACAGTAACAGTCTTTTTAGTGTCAGTATGGCATCATCTTTGGGATATAATTATTAATTTACAGGGAATCATTATAAACCAGAAAAATTGTAATTGTAAAATATGAAACTTCAGGCAGTCAGCTTTTATGTCAGCTCAAAGGGAAAATGTCCATGTGAACTATAGCAGATATATAACTTAGCTAGCAGTTGATGTTATTGTTAATTTATTTGAATTTACGATTGGACAAAATCGAATTTACTATTGTACTTTTTATGTACAAAAAACTACATAAGGATAAAACATTCACTCAAACGCTTGTCACCAGCAGACCTCTTACTGAAGTATTCAACACTTAAGGTTCATGAAGTGTTAAAGGGTCGGTTCACCCAAAATTATGCTGTCAGCTGTTTTCACAGGGCACAGATTATTTCCTTCTGCAGCAAGTACTTCCAATGAAAACTGTTGCTGAATAATTACAAAATGTCTTCTTTATTATGCTGTTAGCACCATAAATTCCATTCTCATTCCCATTCCATTCACTGTATTGAGAGGAATGAAGAAATAACAGAGACAGATATCTCAAACCATTTCACTCTGCCTCTGTCACAGCCATAAACCCTTTTTCTTCCAACATGCTTGACTACATGTCATATGAACTTCTTACTTTCAAGCAGAACCCAGCCCTTAGGCTGTAAGTAGGTCAAATGTTCAGCTATTGACAAATTCTCTAGCAATATTTGATTTTGTTTAAAATATGTACAGTAGGAAAAATGTGTTCTGATAGATAAATAGATAGATAGATAGATAGACAGATAGATAGATAGTATCAAAGTTGATCAATTAGAATTCCTTAAAATTATGTATGGTATTTGAAGATATTATCTGTACTTTCTTTCAATTTCATGCACTTTTTCTGAATCATGATTGTGGGCAAAAATAGCACCCATGGGGGACACAGTAATAAACTTGTCCATGGCTATCAATAGTGCCTGAGGACTCCACATTAGGAGTGCAGGACTACTGCAGTCCCATCTGTCAGCTTTCCCACATCAGATTCTGACATGGAGGCAGCTGGGCAGACTGCCAGCTGGACCAATGACCTGTATCAGAGACTTTGATAGGCCCACGGGGCATTACAAAATGCACAAGAATGAAATAATGGCAGTGTCATGCTAATGCCCTTATTAGAATCAGGTTTCTCATGAGTTAAGTATGGACAATATGACATCTGGTTCATGGTGATGGGAGAGTTATACCACACCAAAGCAGCAGTGTTTAGTGTGGTATGTAATAATAATACCAAAGTTAACAACAAACAAGACAAGTCTAAAACCCCCAAGAGGCTGTGATGTTTACGCTATGACTGAACAACATGGTAGCCTCTAAACATCCACCCTTTTTTGGAATTTTTGCCTATTTGGCATACAAAAATGGAAAAACTTACAACAGAGGAACAGTGAGGCCATGTATTAGGCTTAATTTGAAAGGTAATACCTTCTACTTTCTAGAAATGTGCTTGTTTAGCATGTGGCTAAAACACAACCAAAACTACATCAGTTCAAATATGGCTCAAAAAAGTGTTTTTGGTCCTCATCTATAATGAGTCATATTTGAATAACAATAACTATGACATGCTTTATGCTAGAACTATGCAAATCACCACATACCTGTCAACCACACCTCTAGACCTAACCTTATCAGATCTAGGGAGTTTTTAGTTTGTGGTGTCACTGGTGTCCGTGATCCTCTCCAGAATGTCTCCTAGTGGCCAAATTGTGCCAACTGCTTTTACTCATTACTGCGTGATACTGAGCCACTTGTAACTGGCTTAAGAGGGTCACCAGCGACCTGGTGGATGTTAAGAGGCTAATATGTTTGCCTGCATCACCTCCTGCTGGTGTCATCTGTTGTTTTATATGGAGACAGTACAGACACCTCGGGTGTTGTGAACCTCTCAGATGTTATACCTTCCAATGGACAACGAGGCGAAGCAGGCTACTGCTGCAGGGCCCCACAAACACAAGCCCCTGACTTTTGCATGTTCCTAAGTTTAACACAAAATACATTACAAAAACTAATAAAAAAGGGCAAGAGCATAAAAAAGTTTGTACTTTTATCCAAAAACTGTATGAGCTATAACTGTTTGTCCTCATCTTACAAGACACATGACATAAAATGTGCCATTGTCGGGGTCTATGTAAGAATAGTTCAGTTTCTCAGAATCTGGAAGTCACTCCACTGTCTCTGTTTGTTTTTGTTTCTCTCTGTCTCTTCCTCCTCTGTCTCCTGTTTTACATGTTTGTCCAAAGCAGAAAGCAGACTGAAAAGTACTTTAAAGAGTGTTGGAGTGTGAGGTCAATAAAATCAAATTAGGTGTCTAGATGTAACATTATAAGTAAGACAACTTCTCATGATGATGATGTACTATTATGTATGTATGTATGTACGGGGAGGTAGCAGTGGGCTAATAAATAACTGAAAAACAATTGTGAAGGTTCATCAAATGTGTTGTGCTAACTGTTGCTTTTTCCAGCAAGGCTAAATTGTGAGAGAAAATGTATTTTTTTAATGTATTCTTTTTTAAATGTTATGTTTTTTGTTGTCTTAACCCCTTCATATTGACAATGTTTATTGTACTTTATCTGACTGTGACTATTTATTATATTTTTATATATATTTTTATACATATATACATTTTTTTTTTTTTATATTTTTTATGCTGCTAAGTGGAGTGGATTGCTGTTGAACTAAGTTTCATTGTGTTTTTAATATGCACTGACAATAAAGTATCTATCTATCTACTGTAATATAATTTGACCCGTTTTGACATTTGAAAGCAATAAAAATATCCTAAATTACATTCTTTATGCCCAAAATTTTATGACTTTTTCTAAAGTAGATGAAAACAAAGTAGTCATGTGCATATCCACAAAACCTCAGTGGGACAGGTGCTGGATACAAAAAACAATTCAACTAGATACAAGAAGTACCCACATACTGAATCAATAATTTAGTTTTCCGAAAGTGGCACAGAATATACAAAAATGGAAATATTTCAAAATTATTTATTTTTGTGCAGCTGATATGCATTTTTGCACATAGAGGGTGTTCTGGGTCACATTTGACCCGTATTTATTAAGAGGGATTTTAAGGTCACCAAAGGGGGTCAATTCAAGGTAAAGGGTGGTTATGTAGAATCTTGAAACATTGAAACTATAAATTGGCATGTCCGTGTATTTTTGTCATTGGGACGGTGGGAAAAGACTTCAAGGGGGACCGTGACATTATTAATATGAATTAACAATTACGGGGCACCAACAGGAAGTCGGGCAGGGTGTGTGTGTTAAGTCCATCTTTCAGTCTGGCTGGGTTCCTCGGCTTGGATGCTGACAGGGCCGTCTTCACGCTATCAGCGGGTTTCACAGCAGCTGATTCTTGGCAGGCATTGCAGAGAAAACAGCAAAGTCGACTCAGTTGAAGAAGAGCGGGGCAGAGAAGTTATCCTCGTCTTCCTGAAGAAAATATGTTTCTTCCTTCTGCAGGGGGTGAGAGCGCTGGTTGCAGCAGCAGTCTCTCTTGGATCCAGTGATGGTGTTCAGGTGAACAAGGGCAAAGTCGCGTCTCATCTGGTGAGGGGAGAGTCTTCCAGCCGGTGGGGGAAAAACAAGTGCACGGCGTTACCTCCTTCAGTAAACTGGCTCACGGAGGCAGCAAGGCTTCCCCCAGCTCAGTCACAATGGAGTGCAATAATTTCGTTTTGTCCTCAGTTTTTAAAGGGGTGGTGATGTCACGGCTGTGTCATCATGACTTCCTCTGTGCTGGAGTGTCTCTGCCAATGAAAGACTGTTGTTGAGACCCTTTCCAGTTTAGCACGTAGGTGCGAACTGAACAGTGCATGCTGGGATATGGAGTCCAAATTGGACTCTCTTTGTTTGTCCTGGCGCCCTTTCCTGTTATCAGGCTTTGTGACTTGCATGCAGGCCTGCCTTTATCTGCACATGGAGTATGAGGCCCAACACTCTCATTACAATTATTATCATTTTTCCTGGCCAAGGAATTTCATGAGGAGCAACTCCTGCCCTCCTGCCTCACGCCTGGGACACACTGGATGCATGAACCTCAGCAGTGCGTGGGCATCACTGAACTGCTGCGTCTTTCACACTTGTAGCGATCACACTGGAAGCGTGTCTGCTGCGGCACTTCTGCCACTGGCAGCCCTATCTTTCTCGTTTTCCCTGTCTATTTCTGCTGAGAACCGCACGCATCACGTGGAGAAAATAGGCGAGACCTCGAATCTCTAGATGAAGCGACGCAGCAGCCTCGCATGAGATGCGCATCTCACACGGGCAGTGTGGCCACTCTAACCTGTTAACATGGGCGCCGAAATGAAAAGCAAGAGGTTCCGCGACGCACATGCGCTGCTCATGCATCCAGTGTGTCCCAGGGCTCACACGGCCACGCTCTCCACTCCACCCGCCTCCCCTCCTCTCAGCCCCTCCCTGCCCCTCCCTGCCCCCCTCTCAGCCCCTTGCCCACTTTTTAGCATTTTTCAAAATTATGCATTCGGTGGAGTTAGGCTCAGATCTGGGGGTGCAGTTATGCTTTTGCCTGATAAGATATCTATAGATGCAAAATACATTTGTGGTTCAAAATTTGGTATAGGGTCTGATTATAAAGGGATACTTACGCTGGGTCAAAAGTGACCTGCTCCATGCTGTGAACGGTCAGAATATGAACAGTATGCAAGGCTTAAGATCTTGTTGCCCTTGTATTGTTCCTGAACCTAAAAGGTCCCAAGAACAGGTTGAGTGCCAGGTTGCATCACGCTCAGGTTAAATTATTTTAAAAACTAACTTAATAAGAACATCAATCAATCATCAATCAATCTTTATTTATATAGCGCCATATCACAACAGAAGTCATCTCAAGGCACTTTTCACATAGAGCAGGTCAAGACCGTACTCTTTAATTTACAGAGACCCAACAGTTCCCCCATGAGCAAGCACTTGGCGACAGCGGTAAGGAAAAACTCCCCTTTAACGGGTAGAAACCTCAAGCAGACCCCGGCTCTTGGTGGGCGGCCATCTGCTTTGACCGGTTGGGTTGAGAGAGAGAAAGAGAGAGGGGAAGGGGGAGGGGGGACAGCAGAAAAACAATGACAACAACAAACAACAACAAGCACAAGCATCAACAGACAGGGAAGGATGCCATCAGGACTGTGAAGAACCGCGAAGGTTCGGCCCGGGAGTCAGGTTTTCCTGTGAGATGAGAAAGCACAAAAAACTCCGGGGAAGAAGCAAAGTTAGTGACATGCATTGCTGTTACATGAATGCATACAGATGGAGAGGAGGAGGAGGAGAGAGGAGCTCAGTGCATCATGGGAAGTCCCCCAGTAGTCTAGGCCTATAGCAGCATAACTAAGGGCTGATCCAAGGCGAGCCTGGTCGGCCCTAACTATAAGCTTTATCAAAAAGGAAAGTTTTAAGCCTACTCTTAAACATAGAGAGGGTGTCTGCACCCCGGACTGAATCCGGTAGATGGTTCCAAAGAAGAGGAGCCTGATAGCTGAAGGCTCTGCCTCCCATTCTACTTTTAAAGACTGTAGGGACCACCAGTAAGCCTGCATACTGGGAGCGCAGTGTTCTAGTGGGGTAATACGGTATTATGAGCTCTTCAAGATATGATGGTGCCTGACCATTAAGGGCTTTGTAAGTTAGGAGAAGGATTTTAAATTCTATTCTAGATTTTACAGGAAGCCAATGTAGTGAAGCTAAAATGGGAGAAATATGATCTCTTTTTCTAGTTTTAGTCAATACACGTGCAGCTGCGTTCTGGACCAGCTGGAGAGTCTTTAGAGACTTGTTAGGGCAGCCTGATAATAAGGAATTGCAATAATCCAGCCTAGAAGTAACAAATGCGTGAACTAGTTTTTCTGCATCTTTTAGGGACAGGATGTGCCTGATTTTTGAGATATTACGTAAGTGAAAAAAGGCAGTCCTTGAAATTTGATTTATGTGGGAGTTAAAGGACATATCCTGATCAAAGATAACTCCCAGATTCCTTACGGTGGTGCTGGAGGCCAGGGTAATGCCATCCAGAGCAGCTTTGTCATTAGATAATGTGTTCCTAAGGTGTTTAGGGCCAAGCACAATAACTTCAGTTTTATCTGAATTTAGTAGTAGAAAATTGCAGGTCATCCAGGTCTTTATGTCGTTAAGGCATGTTTGGAGTTTAGTTAACTGATTGGGTTCATCTGGCTTCATTGATAAATATAATTGGGTATCGTCTGCGTAACAATGAAAATTTATGGAGTGTTTCCTAATAATGTTACCTAAAGGAAGCATATATAAGGTGAATAGAATTGGTCCAAGTACAGAACCTTGTGGAACTCCGTGTCTAACTTTTGCCTTCACGGAGGATTCATCATTAACATGTACAAACTGAAATCGGTCTGATAAATAAGACTTAAACCAGCTTAATGCAGTTCCTTTAATGCCAATTAAATGTTCCAGTCTCTGCAAAAGGATTTGATGGTCAATTGTGTCAAATGCAGCACTAAGATCTAACAGGACAAGTATAGAGACAAATCCTTTGTCTGATGCAGTTAGGAGGTCATTTGTGACTTTCACCAGTGCTGTTTCTGTGCTATGATGCGCTCTAAATCCTGACTGAAAATCCTCAAATAAACTATTGTTATGTAGAAAGTCACATAACTGATTGGAGACTGCTTTCTCAAGGATCTTGGATAGAAATGGAAGGTTAGATATAGGTCTATAATTGGCTAAAACACCTGAATCCAGAGTAGGCTTTTTAAGAAGAGGTTTAATTACAGCTACTTTAAAGGACTGTGGTACATAGCCTGTTACTAAAGACAGATTGATCATATCTAGTAGAGAAGTGCTCACTAAGGGTAAGGCTTCCTTAAGCAGCCTAGTTGGGATGGGATCTAAGAGACAGGTTGATGGTTTAGCTGAACAAATCATTGAAGTTAGTTCAGACAAGTCTACTGGAGAAAAACAGTCCAAATATATGTCTGGATTTACTGCCGTTACCAAGGTTCCTGTGTTTGGGGAGAGAACGGTGCCTGTTGAGGGCAGGAGATGGTTAATTTTGTCTCTAATAGTTATAATTTTATCATTAAAGAAGCTCATAAAGTCGTTACTACTGAGAGCTATAGGAATACATGGATCAGTAGAGTTATGACTCTTTGTCAGCCTGGCCAAAGTGCTGAAAAGGAACCTAGGGCAGTTTTTATTCTCTTCTATTAATGCTGAGTAATAGGCGGCTCTGGCATTACAGAGGGCCTTCCTATATGTTTTAAGACTATCTTGCCAGACTAAGCGAGAATCTTCTACTTTGGTGGAACGCCAAATCCTTTCCAATTTTCGCGATGTTTGCTTTAATTTGCGGGTTTGGGAGTTATACCATGGAGCTAACCTCTTACGTTTTATTATCTTCTTTTTTAAGGGGGCGATGGAGTCGAGTGTTTGTCTTAGTGAGCCTGCAGCACTATCAATAAGATTATCAATTTGGGAGGGACTAAAGTTAACATAAGAGTCCTCTGTAGTATTCAGACATGGCAGTGAATTCAGTATTGACGGAATTGCTTCCTTAAATTTATCTACAACACTATCAGATAGACATCTAGTGAGGACATTTTTATCTAATGGTGTGTAATCCAGTAATAGGAATTCAAAAGTTATTAAAAAATGATCTGATAAAATAGGATTTTGTGGAAAAATTATTAAATGTTCAATTTCAATCCCATAAGTTAGAACAAGGTCTAGGGTGTGGTTAAAACGGTGAGTGGGATTATTTACACACTGAGAGAAGCCAATTGAGTCTAATAATGAGAGAAATGCAGTGCTGAGACTGTCACTATCAACGTCCACATGAATATTAAAATCACCTACTATAATTACTTTATCTGTACTAAGGACTAAATACGACAAAAACTCTGAGAATTCAGATAGGAATTCAGAGTACGGGCCAGGAGGACGGTACACTATAACAAATAGAACTGGCTGTAAAGTTTTCCAGGTTGGCTGAGAGAGACTAAGAACAAGGCTTTCGAATGAGTTATAATTAAATTTAGGTCTAGGGTAACATCTTCTTTCTCTCTCTTTTTCTCCCTGACTGTGCCCATCATCTGTGTTGATACGTGTCCTGTGTTGCAAGTAAACACACAATGTCCACTGGGAGGCATGAGGAGAGAGAGATTGTAGCCAATGTGTCGCATTAGCCTGGTGAGCTAGTACTCAGTAATGGATAAAAAAATGCAAAAACTTGCAAAATGGGAGCCTCTTAAAATCCACATGATTCAGGAAAGGTTGTTGCATTGTGGAAACATTATAACCTTTTTGTAACAACAGATACGAACCTCCAACCTTCTGCCACAACTCTTATTAAAAAGCTTTGCGACCATGCCTGTATACAGTTTTGTTCTGGATTATAACTGTATAAAGTTCACCTGGAAAATACGCTTAGCAAAAGATCACATTTCCCATAAACCTTAGTGCTTCCTGTCCCCATGTCTTTGTCTTTACTGAAGAGTCAAAACATGTTGGAAGTGGTTTTTCCATTGGACATTCATTCCTTCCACCATTTATGACTCTCAGAGGTTCTGGAAAGTTTGAGTTGAACAGTTGTGGAAGAACAGCACCCTGCTACTGGTTAGTGTCAGTCTGTTCCTGGAGGTAATGTAAAGAGATGGGGAGGAAAAGCAGGAAAGCACGTGATGACAGCTGGAATGAATGGCTGCTGCCATGGAAGTGCACAGCATATTGTGTGACAAAATGTGTAACAACAAATTATAGAACACATGATTATGATACAATGATAAAAGTCACATTAAAATACAGTGTATTTAAGCACAGTGAGGTCCATCAGTTATCAATCAATCAAATTTACAATTTGATTGTACATTAGTTTAGCTAAATATCAAGAAAAAACATTGGCACATATATTTCCCTGTGAAATACTTCAAAAAACTCAATTACACAATAATTGTAATAAGTGTAATTGAAATTTATGCAGACATAACTTTTCTATTAAAGGGTCAGAATAATGTCTGCCAGGCCTCTGGTGTTCCGCAGCAAAGTGTGGAACACTTGATCCATGCCTCGGATGTGAGATGAACCTCTGTTCATCTTCCTCCACTGGCTCCTGGTGGCAGCTTGCATCAAGTTCAAGGCTTTGATGCTTGCCTTTAAGGTGACCAATGGAATGGCAACCTCCTACATGGAGTCACTAGTCAGGCCGTATGTCCCTTCCCGTCCACAAATGAATGACGTCTTGTAATACCATCACTGCCTGGTACCAAATCACGATCCAGACTCTTCTTGTTTGTGGTTCTGCAATGGTGGAATGAGCTACCCAGCTCCATACAGTCTTCTGACTTCCTTGGTGCATTCAAGACAAGTCTGACAGCTCTTCTTCAGCCCCTTTCACCTTTTAGCACTTTTTATTTTTAAACATATTTTTATTGAACTTTTTTTTGCAAAGCAGGTATGACAAGGACAATAAAAGAACATGACACTAGCACCAGTGCCCAAAATACAGGCAATCAGACCCAGCACAGAGGTAGTAAATACAAAACACAAAAGAGAAAAATAAATTGACAAATACAAATAACAACAAAAGTACAGTTAAAAATAAATTAATTAATTAAAAAAAAAAAAACATACATAAATTTGGAGTTCCGGGGGTTCAAGTCCAACAAGGACAGCATAATACATACTGCATATCGATATCACATTAAACTATGGCCCTACACCCTTTGTCCAGGCCTGACCTTATTCTACTAGATACAGTGGCACCCAGGTAATCAATAAATGGAGCCCAGGTCAGGTAGAATAAGAAGGGTTCATCCTTCAATGCTGTAGAAAAAGCTTCAGCTGGGAGGATACTCATCAAAGATTGCCGCCACTGATTGAGAGTCGGGGCCTTATCAGTGATCCGTAAGGCCAGGATACATTTCCGGGCACAGTGCAGCAGGATGTGTAAAAGGTCTCTGTTGCAAAAGTCAGCAGGTAACTCATCATTTAGTCCCAACAGGCAAGTCCTTGTGCCTAGGTGTAGATGGCGTTTAAAAATTACATTGAACTGTTGAATAATTGTAGACCAGAACTGCTGGATATGAGGCCAGCTCCACAAACAGTGAATAAATGATCCGACAGCAGAGTGACATTTCGTACATAGCTCTGACAAAGTTGGATTCATTCTATGTCTGGCTTCAGGAGTGATATAGAGCCTATGTAAAATCTTAAATTGCCTCTCCCAGGCAGAGTTAGACACCAGAACACTGGAGGGCTGACTACACAAGGCATTCCAGTCCTCAGACTCAGTTGTGCTCCGGTCAGATTCCCATCTGCCTTTTACCTTGTCAGAGTTATCTGCATTGAGATTACAGAGAGTCTTATAAAGCTTTTTGGTGAAGAATTTAAGTCGCATGTCATTTACCAATAGGGATTCGATAGGAGAAATAGCCAGACCTCCAGTGAATTCTTTCAACTTACACAGAATAAAGTTTTTAACCTGGAGGAATTTAATAAAATCATTATTGATGATGTCATACTTGCTTTTCATTTGTTGGAACGTAAGGATTGAACTTCCCTGTATCATATCTCCGATGACTTTAATACCCTTATGCCTCCAGGCAGCTAAACCTGCCTGAAGACCAGGTTGAAAGTCAGGGTTTTCGTGAATAGGAGTTAATAAAGAGAAGCAGTTACTGTACCCTTCCAACTTTCTGACTTTACACCAAATATTCACCATGTTCTTTAGAAGCACATTGTCTTTTACCAGATTCGCAACTTTGTCTGGAGAGGCATATAATAAATTCTGCAAGAGGATACTGCCTAAGGAGGCTGATTCGCAACTGAGCCAGGTAGAGTCAGGGTCATTTATGAACCATTCCAAAAGAAACTTAAACTGTGTAGCCCAGAAATAAGATAAAAAAGAAGGTGCTGCCAAACCACCATTTTTAATGGGAAGACAGAGAAGGCTGTATCTTAACCTGGGTCTCTTTTTACGCCAAATAAATGATATAATAGCACTATTTCATTGCATAAAAACTTTCTTTGATACTATAATTGGTAACATCTGAAATAAATACAGGAGACGTGGAAGGATGCTCATTTTAACCAAGTGGATATGACCCAGAAGAGACAGGGGCAGGCCACACCACCTATCAAGATCCTGTTTTATAGTTTGTAAAAGGGGGGCAACATTTAACTTATATAAGTCTTTTAAGCATGGTGAGACTTTTATGCCTAGGTATAAGAGTCCTGCTGGGGACCACCGAAAAGGTTGTGAGATGCTTGGATCTAATGTTTGTGAGGAACAAAGAGGCATAGCTTCGCTTTTAGAAAAATGTATTTTATAACCAGAGAAAGAGCCATAGTTATTAACTAGTTCTGTCAATTTAGGAATAGAATGTGTAGGGGGGCTTAAAAAATTAAAACGTCATCAGCGTACAACAAAATTTTATGCTGACAATTATTTAAAAAGATTCCTCTAATACTGGTATCCTGTCTAATAGTGGCAACTAAGGGCTCCATAGGTAGAGCAAATAATAGTGGGCTCAAGGGGCAGCCCTGCCTAGTCCTCCATTCAATATTAAAGTTACTAGACCTGAGACCATTCGTGATTACAGCAGAGAGGGACAATGCGTACAAGATTTGAATCCATTTAATAAATACCTCCCCAAGGCCAAATTTTTGGAGTGGGAGGAATGCTGAATAATGTTAAACAGGCGTCTCACATTATGAGAGGAGTACCTTCCATGTATAAAACCAGTCTGGTCATTGACAGTTGGGAGAACATTTTCCAAACGTGAGGCCAGGATCTTTGCAAGAAGTTTGAAATCTAGATTTAAAACAGATATAGGTCTATATGAAGAGCATTCTTCAGACGGTTTCCCCTTTTTTAGTACCAGGAGAGATATTAGCCTCCATTAAGGATGGGGGGAGATCCCCAGCTGTGAAAGAGGACTGCAGCATTTCTAATAGAGGGTTGTCTAGAATGGTGTTCTAGACAACCCTTTGTAAAACTTTTTGTAAAACTCTGCATTAAATCCGTCAGGGCCTGGGGCTTTGTTGTTGGGGAGTAGCTGGATACAATTCTTAATTTCACTTCGAGTTATTAAACCCCTTTCAAATCTTAAACTTGTAACACATTTCAACTGCAGGCCCGCAGGTCTAATCAAGAAAAAAATACAATCAACAGTGAGCATATAAGCAACCATGAAATGTGTGGAAAAAGAGAAGAGGAAAAAAAATAAATAAATAAATAATCCACACTCCAACAAGCATAATCCTCTAAATTGTGTATATACAGAGACTGCCTTAGCTATATAGCACATTCAAAATGGCAAAGGCAAAGGATATAGCCGTATCAGTCCCATGCTTACCAGAACCTTTTAGTTCAGTAGATGGTCATGGCCACCTGTAATGTATAAAATGATGGGAGACTCTCAGTCAGCAGGGATCATGGAAGGAGACCCTCTGTGTTGTGGCACCTTATCCAGGAATGTAGCCACGTCTTTAGGATGTTTGAAGAATTTCTCCTGCCCGCCGTGATTAATCCTCAGCACAGCTGGGTACAGCATGGCAAACGCGATCCCTCTCTCCTTAAGCTGTTGTTTCACCGGATAAAATTCCTGTCGCTGCTGTACAACAGCGATGGAGAAGTCCTCAAATATCATGATAAGGGCGCCGTTGTAGACTAGGGACTGAGCTTTCGTTGCATGATCCGGACTTTATCCTGGAAGTTGTGGAGCTTTACGATAACAGCCCGGGGCCACTGTCCAGGGAGGGGACAGGATGTGAGGGTGCGGCGGCAGCGATCCAGCTTGACGGACCCACCTTTGAAGCTCACCTTCAGAAGCTCTGGCAGCCAGGTTCTGAATATAGCCACAGGATTAGCGCCCTCGCTGCCCTCAGGAAGCCCAACGATTCGTATGTTGCACCACCAGCTCCTATTCTCCAGGTCATTGAGCTTCTCCAGGGTGGCCTTTAGCCTGCTCTCCACCTCAGAGAGCTTAGTAATTTGAGTTTCTGCAGCGTCTTCAGAGTTTGAGATGCGACTCTCCGCTTCTGTAATCCGTGTATCCAGTGTGGCGATTTTGGACAAGCAGGCCTCGAGTTTCTTCAAAACTGGGTCGATCTTTTTGTCAGATGAAGCCTCCACACCTCTGAGCACTTCAGCAGTTATTTTTTCCACCAAGCTGTTGGTGTCAACTTGACCAGAAGTGGCGGCGCGTTATCCGCCATCTTAGCTTGGCTGCACCAGGGTGACTGAACCTCTCCCTATTTAGCAGATTTCGCAACAAGGTTGAGTTTTCTCTGAGTGCCAGGCATTGTACTGTCTCTAGACTAAGACGTCCGCTCACTGTGACTATATCTTCTATGAGAAAAATGACTAAAAGGATACTGAGCTACGGGAGCACAGGCAATGTGCTGCTACTCCGCCATTTGTGTCACGTGACCCCCACCTTTTAGCACTTTGTTGATTGTTGCACTACTTTCTTGTTGTTTATGGTATTTTTTATAGGCCTAACAGGTTGTTAATCAGGTTGTTAGAACAGTATCACTGCGCCAACATGTTTATTGTACATTATGTGGTAATCTCTGTTTAAATAAAAAAATCTGTATGAAGCTTTAGACACTGATCAATGAATAATCATCTCACATTTTTCATGGTGTGGTCATACTGATGGAACATTCCTATCATAGTTTTCATATCATATTGGAGATGTTAATATTTCTGAGTGAGCAGGATTTTGGTGTAACTGCCGACTTTGGGATTTTAAAACTAAATGTAGTTTGAAAGTGAGTATTTTTAGGCTGTGTGTAGTCTGAATGTGTTTTAACAGCATTTCAGTGACTCTGTTTAAATTTTCTACATTTCTTGAAATTTTTGAAATATAGTCACTGAATGCTGTTGAGCCAAGATCCAAATATACGTCTAAAAATTCATTGTTTTAACCTGGACACTTTTTCAACCACAAATCATCAAACTCATTACTGCATCAGATTGTGAGTTTACAATCATCCATCTCCCCCTGAAAATATGTCTTTGATGTTTGATCTGTATATATATTATTTTCATCTTCAGTTGCTGCTCCCTGTGTTTGTCCCCATCAAAGCTGAATAAATATATTTAAAATATAATGTATAGCCTAATATACAATAAGATTCCACCACTTTACACTGCGTAAAATACCCCAGAATCCAGAGATGGTTTTGCCAGGATATTTACTCTGACATTTACTCTGACCCATATATGATGAAATCCATGTTGGATACTCTTTGATCACAGCATTGTAAGATGTCATATCTGGAGCATATCTTATCTCCGGATTAGGACCACGCTGATACTATCATAATATGGAGTTAAGATATTTTTCCAGTATGACTGATGTTGTATTTTGAATGCCACACACATCACATTTCTGGTGTCAACACATTACATGATACCACCAAAATGTCCCACCTCATATATGTTAATATCCCGAAAGCGTTATACGTGTGGTAACTGTGGCAGGAAACTTTGAGATATGACTTATAGCCTTGTGTCGGGTATTCAAAGATATGATTCAAATCTGATCAAAATTACTGTAAATACTCCCTGATTTTAACTCATGTTCCGATTATATCGATCTCCGGACTGAGAGCACTTTGTTACTATTAAAATATGGAGTTAGTATATTCAGTTTTCAATTTTTATTTATATAGCGCCGAATCACAACGAAAGTCATCTCAGGGCACTTTTCACATAGAGCAGGTCTAGACCGTACTCTTTAATTTACAGAGACCCAACAATTCCCCCATGAGCAAGCACTTGGTGACAGCGGTAAGGAAAAACTCCCCTTTAATGGGAAGAAACCCGGCTCTAGGTGGGCGGCTATCTGCTTTGACCAGTTGGGTTGAGAGAGAAAGAAAAGGGGGGGGGGGGGACAGAAGCAGAACAACAACAGCAACAACAACAATAACAACAATAGTTACATGACTAGCAACAACAAACAGCAGCAATGGCAGGAGAAGGACATCCCCACGGCCAAGGGCCAGAGCGTGGTCCCTGGAATTTCCTGTGGATGAGAAGTCAAGTTAGTAACATGCAGTAATGGTATATGAATACATACAGATGGAGAGGAGGGGAGAGGAGCTCAGAGCATCATGGGAAGTCCCCGGCAGTCTAGGCCTATAGCAGCATAACTAAGGGCTGATCCAAGGCCAGCTTGGTCAGCCCTAACTATAAGCTTAATCAAAAAGGAAAGTTTTAAGTCTACTCTTAAATGTAGAGAGGGTGTCTGCCATGCAGACCGAATCTGCAAGATGTTTCCACAGGAGAGGAGCCTGATAGCTGAATGCTCTGCTTCCCATTCTACTTTTGGAGACTGTAGGAACCACCAGTAAGCCTGCATTCTGGGAGCACAGTGTTCTAGTGGGGTAATAGGGTACTATGAGCTCTTTAAGATATGATGATGCCTGACCATTAAGAGCTTTGTAGGTGAGGAGAGGGATTTTATATTCAATTCTGTATTTTACTGGAAGTCAATGCAGCAAGGCTAAAATGGGAGAAATATGATCTCTTTTTCTAGTTTTTGTCAGTACACGTGCAGCAGTATTGGACCAGCTGTAGAGTCTTTAGAGACTTGTTAGGGCAGCCTGACAATAAAGAATTGCAATAATCATCTGGCTTCATTAATAAATATATTTGGGTATCATCTGCATAACAATGAAAATTTATGGAGTGTTTCTAAATAATATTGCCCAAAGGAAGCCTGTACAAGGTGAATAGTATTGGTCTAAGTACAGAACCAATTTTGTTTGAATTGACTTGTAGTCCTATTGTGAATGCCACACATAGCATTTCTTTTGTAAACATACTTTGTATTAGGCCAGCCTAAGTGTTAATATCCAGAAAGCGTCATACAGAAGGAAACTTTATGACCCATAAGTATATGAAAGATTCTCAACTTACTGAGGATGCTCACCATTTTTGACTCATATCCTGAACATATCTCTGGATTGGAACTACTTTGATACCACTGGAATTTGCATTTCAGATATGACCTGTAGTCATATTTTGAAGCACACAAAAAAGTAATTTCTTGTAAATTACTTATATGTCTTGATTCATATACATTAAGAGGGGGATGCTTTCATATATGAAAGCATCCTACCCCAACACAAACAGTAACCTCGTGTCTAGACAGCTGTCTGCACTGAGTTCGTGCAGGCTCACGTCTCAGCTGCATCTCACAGGCATAACTGCAAGCTGAAGCATTTGTTACGTTTCAAGTCTATTTTTCTCTGTTTATGCACATCACCACAGTCATGTGTATTTAGGTTTTGATTACTTCCAACTCATGGGTGACCTACACTCAACACTGCACTTGAATGCCTCCAGCGTAGACACACGTAGATGGAGCACTCGCTGCTGCTGTTGCTCTGCTGACGTGCTGCTCACGCTACACTTGCTGTCTAGATACAGGGTAGGAATCATGAAACAGAATAATAATAACATGCCTGAAACATTTAAAATTTAACTGACAAAGAAAAACCTCTGAAGTAAACCATACAAACTGTCAGTACTTCTATCTGAACTGGATTTGTTTTCATGTTTCTAGAAACACAAAGGAGTGTTTGTTGTTTTAATGGAGGTTTTTCAGTCTTTTGTACCACAACTTCATCATCAGTCTCACTTGGTACCAGCTCACTACAAGTCTATGGCCTCAAGAGTTTACTTCTCAGCATTTGAATTCTAGCTTGTTGCATGTTTCTCCAAGACCAATGTTTCTGGACTGCCTCAAATGTGTACCTCCAGGTACACATCTTAGGGGGCAAAATCCACAGTGTGTCCATTGTTCACCTGTTGAGCTGTGGTGGAAGTATAGTAACAAAAAGAGGGACTTTGGCACTAAAAAGACTGTAACATTGAAAGATATCTATTTGATTTGACTCATTTGGACAGCTGAAGTTTCATATTAGCTTCAGATAAACTTTTAAATATATTTTTGCACAGAAGGAGCACTGTGGATTTTGGCCTCCATCACTTATATTGTTGTCCCCTAGGTTGACTGCTTTGGGATGGAGGTGGTGGTGGGAGGTGCTGAACAAAACTTGGGAGAGATTCAGCAGCCAGACATTTCTCCCTTCTCTGTTTAGAAGCAGCTGAAATTGACACTAAAATGATAATAGCTGGTCACCTTAAAGGTCAGTCCACCTTAACTGAGTCTGGTCAGGTTAGGCTAGGCACTGTCCCTAATTTTGGGGCTAACCCCCTTCATGTTTCCAGCACTTGGGGAAACAACAGACAAGACTTTTCTTGGTCTTCAGAAGCTGCCGCATTTATTAACTGACACATTTCAGCTGCTTGCTCTCTCACACTCACTCAACCGCACACTCACTATGCACACACATTACGCACTGCCCTATTCCTTAAAGGAGCTATGCTACTCTCATAACAGTACCTTTCGCATAGATATCCTTTGAAGAATGAGGAGAGGGAAGATTCTGGGATTTGATGCACTAGTCAATGACTCAAAACAATTCCATGATAACGTAGGGTGATATGCTCGCACAGTGTGCAAGTGAAAATTATTAGTAGCCCATTAATATTAATGATCATGTAAAATTTTAGCAGTGATGCTCAAAATTCTGGTGCAGAATGAATATAGGGAAAACACTGGGGAGATCTTCTGATGGTCAGTATGAACAGGAGGAATGATTAATGCAAGAAAAAAATGTTTCAGTGTTCATTTGGGCTTCTGACTGTTGTTTTAAGACAGACTTGGAAAACTGTGGACTCATCTATGACACTAGTCTACCTCCCAGGTGAAAAATATATTTCAATTGTACTTTTTAAAGAATGTACTACTTTTGTCGCTTTCAAATATACTTAAGTGTACTCAAGTAGTCCTTGAGTACTAATTGAGTATACCTGAAGTGTAAATAGTGTACTAAATTGGAACAACTTTTTACAAACTTTAAGTGTACAGAAGTACACCAGCGAAAATCACGATTTGTGAGTATTCAAAACACACTTGCAGTACAATTGTATTATATCATCGGTGTGTTGGAAATATACTTAAAAGGTATTACAGTTTATTACTTATTATTCTGGCATGCCTGTGTAGTACTTAAAATGAACTTCAAATGTACTTTCTGACAGTATTTAGTTCTTTTAAGGTGTACCATTATGTTAATAAAACTATATTTACAGTGAAGTTCTATCATAATTTAAGCATCATAAAGGCATGTAGTGTTATACTGTATATGCTGTATTAAGTGCTACAGAAGTATACTTTAATACACTCCAAGTGTGCTATTCTTTTCCATGACCAATTGCACTTCGATTATGAGATAAACACAATTTTATTGACATTAAAAGATTAATACAAATTTTACACACTTTACAGCTCTGTAGAAAAAAAACACCTTAATTTGGGCAAGTGTAATTCACCAACAAAAAATCGGCCCAATTGACAAAACATTTTTCTCTTAAAGTTCACTTTCTAACATTTTACTTGAAACTTGAAACTGTTTATTACGCTCGATATCCAACCTACAAGCTAACAGGCTAACTTAGCTAATATAAGTGATGAACATGATGGTTGCACTCATATCATTTATTGGCTTTAAAAGTCCATTTTTCACAGGAGGGGGCCTTTAACAGAAAAAAAATTCAAGATAACGGCCATGCCGATCACTGGGGAAAGATCTTGTTGTAGCTCTCTTTGTTACATTTCCTCCACAGCAGGGCCCAGATCTCGCTGACCTTGGCATTAGGGAATCTGTCTCACACTGTGTCTGTGTGAGACAGAAGAAAACATGGGATTTAAGACTTGATAAGATAGACAATATATTACATTGAAGTCCATTCATAGTGATGACATTCATACAGATTAGTTTTACCTATAATTTCATTTTACTTTACTTTACATTTCACTTTCTCTGGGTCAAGTTAGTCCTTGACCTCCACTTCTTTTACCTTCCCAGCAAGGATAGACCGTAGACCTGGCCAGGGTGTCTTGCCTGAAGACTAATGTAGCCAGGTCCTGGATGAAAAGCAACATTCTTCTGCTGCTGATTCTTTGGTAGAGGCAGATTAAAACAAGGTTAATTACAAATACACTCCCATCAAATGAACTTGAATGCTTTGTTAAATATATTTCAAACACACTGGTGATATAATTGTAATGCAAGTGTATTTCTCATGCCAATATATCATACTTGTAATTTTGCATTAATTCCCAATTTTGCATACCATTTACATTTCGAGTGCACAGAAGGTATACTCAAGCACTACTTGAGTACACTTTTGTGTATTTATGTGGGGCAGCTAGGCATTGTCTTGGCTTCAAGAGTATGAAAACAATAGCACTGGAGTACAGTTACAGTGCAGGTCCTTGAGTCATACCAAGTCAACACTGCCAGTTCACTGGGAGTCACTGTGGCTGGGACTGGAGCTACTACTAATGATCCTCGTGAATTTGAAATGTTGTCCAGTACTTTCTTCATGATAGCCACCAATCCTAGCAGTGCTTAAACAAGGATATATAAAGCGATCCAGATGTAAATAACAAATTTGAGACACAAAATAGCACATATATATGTCATTATACAACAGTGAAATCTCACAGAGTAATATGATTGATCAAGGTGCATTCCGGCAGTGCTGAGATTCAGCAATTACACTCTCTCTTTCTTTTGCACTGTTGTTTAAATGCAATAGATCACTAATGGTTCTTGGATAATTGCATCACAGAGTACCTCCACCTGCAGTCTTGCTGTGATGTAAACAAACAAAAAAAGACTAACAGACAGACCAACAGACACACACACACAAACATACACACACACTAGCAGTACACAGTTTGAGTCTGTCCTTCCCTTGAATAATTTTAGACTGTCTACACAAACCAACCCATGTTAAACATGTGAATTTAATCAAATTAACAGTAGAGAATTACAGCAAAATTGAGAGAGAGTCAGTTGGATTATTTTCAAATTTGTAACCTGTGGGAAGTCGCTCTGGAATCTGAAATGTAACACGCAACATGCATGCACATGGGTTTCAAAATGAGTGGGATGCTTGTTTTGAATTCATGAATTTCACTTCATAAACTCAATTAGAATGGTTGCAGGTGGATCAATAAATTGTGTGGGAGGGTTCAGGTGGCTGCAGACCTAACCCAGGCATCACTAGCATACACATGCCCCCACCCACCTTTCAGAGCCTTCAAAGTCTCACACATGCTTGTATGTGGTCTTACAATCAAAATATCATATAGGTTATATTTACTTACCATCTATCAAGTCTGTGCACATACACATGCACACAGTTGTAACAGTTACAGCGATCAACTGCTTATATGGATCAAAAAGCTCGGGACAGAATCATTCCTATACAAATGCATTCAAATGGGACCATTGGGCCCCTGGCACTATCATGCTCAGGCCCTAATAATCTTTACAAAAACAATAGGTTCCTTGCAATTTCAGTGCCCTGGAGCGTAATAATAATAATAATAATAACAATAATAATCTCTACAAAAACAATCCCCAATCCTCTTTTTACTGAATAGAGTTTGAACACATCATAATGTAACTCAAGTCAACCTAATGTTACCTAGCAAGCTAAAGCTGTCATGATTTTGCTCACCTTTTGGGGTCTTTTGTCTACTGTTTATTCAGTTCTCTTGGTAAAACACATACTCACAGCATGGATTAATTACACTCACACAATCATCACTATTCTCTGGAAGAAAGTGGTTAGTTTAGAAATGACAAATTTGCTTGTTGTTCCAGGAACACCTTGGAACTTCTTTGTCTAGAATGAAATCTGCTAAGGTGTGCTTTCAATGTACCTGAAGTCTTGAAGGTGCGTTGAAGGTGCACAAAGGTGTGGCAGGTATCAACTACAATGTAGCAAGCCCCAGTGTAGTTGATACCGGCCCTCTGTAACACGTTGGCTGAGCCATCTGACTTCAGCCCTGGCTAGTTCATTGAGGCCTAGCTGTTAGCCGGAGCTAACAGTTAATGGCTGCTTACAACTAATTGCTGACAACTAACAGCATCAACCATTTGTGTGGGTTTTTTTTTTTTTTACAAAAAAAAAAGTGTTTGCAAAAAAAAACAACTAATGGTTGGCAACTAAATCTGCTAACACTTTGGCGGAGTAAATGACATAAATCTGACTGTAACGTTAGTTGGCTGGCTACCTAACTTTAAGAGAAGGTTTTTCCGTCATTAAGTTCTCTGACTTGTTATCGTTCTCTCTGAACGTATGCGAATTAGTGATGTATTGTGTATTACACTGTGAGATATTTGAACCTGTTCAAGTTGTTTTTAAGCATTTTTTTCTTTCACCTTAGCCAATGGCAACCAGGACAACACAAGCCTTTGTACTGCATTTTCAAGAGACTGAACCTCTGCCTACTGTTGTGAGTATTTGTATTAGCTATGCCCTAAACAGCTGTGCACATCATGGCCTCTTTCACACTTGCTTTCTCTCTCTCTCTATCTCTCACTTGCTCTCTGCCACTCTTTTCAGAGACACACACGTATACACATGTGCACACATGGACACATTGAAACATGCTGGTGTTGAATATGCATCCCTGACACACACACACTCAAACCCACAGTGCTGGCAGTAGGATGAGATGGGGTGATGAGATTAAGAATGTGGGTTAGCTGATAGTACATAGTACTAGCTATGCACCAAACAGGTGTGACTGTGAGTGATGTGATATAAACATTACTCAAAACATTTTCATCCTTCTTTCTACTAGGACCACTCCTATGCATTGCCTACATCTCCCATGGGTCTAGAGGCCAGACTCAGTGAAGCCTTGGCTAGGGTGGAGAGTCTGGAGTGAGAGATGAGGAACATGAAGGACTGAGAACAGAGAGCTAAGAACACGGTGCATGGTCTTCTGGAGGATCTGAAGGGGAAGAAATGCAAAAATTAAGAGCTGAAAGAGGGGTTTGATAACTACTCAGGTAAAATGAAAATGAAACTTCTAACTTTATGTTTATCTTTGCACTTTCCCATCTTTGTTAGACTTCCTAGTTATTATTTCAAGGGCACTTACTAATTAGTCTGTGCTAACTGAATTTCTCTGATCTCCCGATAGACATGTCAAAACAAGAGCCAAGAGCACACAAAAGACCAGAGGGAGTTTGCCCTCACTCTCTACCTACATGGTCCAAAAGCATATAACTATCTCCATCCCAACCTCCCACATGCACATACATTGCAAATGTAATCTTCAATGATTTCTTTAAAATACTGGTTCAAATAAATTAAATACCTACTTTTTCATTTTACAAAGGTGGATGTGTTCTGTGGATGTCAAGCCTAGCCTCAACATGATGATATTGAACAGGTTGAAAAGAAGACGTGAGGAAGACTAGCTAAATATGTGTGAATCTCATGTCGGATGCCATGGCTATCAAAAAACATGTCCAGTACAATCCTTATACCCATAAAATGTCTGGAATTTTAAATAAACTTTATTTACATAGCACTTTCCTTAACAATGTTGCAAAGTGCTTTACGAGAGAAAATAAAACCAAATAAGGCTGGATGAAATAAATCAGACATATGTTGCCACTGAGGTTCTTGTTTTTATGGTGGTTGGCAGACAAGACCACTGGAAGGCTCCAATTGCCTACTACCTGACCAAATCTCTGTCACCAGATACACAGAAAGTCCTAATCCTGCATGTGTTGGAGAAACTGCATGAGTGTGGCATAAGAGTGGTGTGTGTTACGATGAATGGCCATGCCTCCAATCTGAATCATTGGGTGCCAGCTAGAGGCAAACCCTCTTGAGCCCTTAAAAACCTTTTTTTTACACATCCAGTGACTGGTGAGAAGGTGTTTGTGATGATGGACGTTGCCACGTGTTGAAGCTGGCACAGAATATATTGCAGGCTTACAGTCCAATAACCAGCACCATTGGCTAGATGAACTGCACATAGTACATTGTTCATCTAAATGATGTCCAAGCAAAAGATGGACTACATGTTGCCAAAAAGGTAACAGACAAGCATGTGTATTTTGATTCCCAGAAGATGAAGGTGTCCATGACTGCGCAGACACTTAAGAATCACTTTGTGACAGTAACTCTGCGCAAATTGACGGACCTTTAATATTCACATTTTAAACACTGTCAAGCAATGGCTGGATTCACTGAGGTAATACTACATGTAAACATTGTTTCTAATCAAAGTTTACTGGGCATGCTGCAAATAGTGATTGTTTTACATTTTAGAAATTAAGCTGGAAACATGAAAAGTGATATTGTTTATGGTAATGATTCAGATGCTTTCAGCTAATGCAAACATTTGCTTTTAGATGATTGACAGGCTCTTTGACATAATAACAGCTGCAATCACTGTGCCAAAGAGTTCAAAGCCCCCCTGAGTTCTTTGACTTGAACTTAGAGAACAGAGTTTGTTGTTTGAGAGGCAAGGAACCGATCAAGAAGGTCTTTTAAAATTGTGAAGCTTCTGTTTGTATGATGAATTCATAAGTTCGTGACATTATAAGTTCATATGATGCTCTGCTCTCTTGCTCCATTGTTGTGTATCTTGACAGAATATATTCTTTTCAAGGTACCTGTCTATCATGGAGTTCATCATCAATATTGGCACCCTGACACTGCTGATTCCTGAACAGCTACAATTTCAGCAATACATCTGCACTTAACAATTTAGCCAGGATCAATTGGAGTTCCCCTTCAATTCAATCAGGGCATCAGGTAGGGATTTTAGGGGTTTATAAATTGTCTTTTCAAAAAAGTCTTTGTCATCTGAAAGAGCATATGTATATGTATATTTATATATATAATGCTATTAGCATTATTTTATATTATACTGTTATATTATACTATTCACTACTCACTATTTTATTTACTAATTTTATTTCATTATTTACTATAGTTCTATCATTTTATATATATTATTTACTATTATTAATCGAATACTATTATAGTATTATTATATTACTACTACTGCTGTACTATACTGTATATTGTTGTACTACTACTACATCTCACTTTATACTATATTACACTTATATTCCAGACTATTTATGGTGTACTACATTTTTGCAATTTTTTTACCATATCATGTAAATACAATATACTGCTTTAACACCTGAATTTCCCCTCTGGGGATCAATGAAGGTGTATCTTATTTTATCTTATAATTGCCTTTGTCTGTAATTCTCTGTCTTGGAGTATATCTGTATCCTTTCACTCCTATAAAAATATAGACAGCAGATGGCCAGTATCTAACTATTTCATTTGTATTTCATATTGTATTTGATATTTTGGCTTCATTTTTGCATAGCTGCAGGAAGTGGAGACTCGTCGTCCATATTTAGATACAGTCATTGTTGCTGGGAAAAGTAGTGGCAAAGGTGGTGGGAAAATATATCAAATAAATAAAATACAAATGTCATAGTGATGTTTGAGCACCTAGCCAAAAGATAAATATTTATTATACTGTCTGGATTAACATTAATTTCTATACAAATAAATTACCTTAAATAACTGTTTTATTCTACAGTTAGCCTGCCTGAGTAACTTAAGCCCTTAATATTCTTGTAAGCAAGTATGATAATTAACTTAATATTTTGAAAATAATTACTTGCTTTCCTAAAAAAAAATAATGAAAACTTATGTTCATGTAATATTGACTTACCAAAGACCAAAGACATCTGGGTTGCTCATTATTTTACTACATAAAAGCAAGCCAGCACATATCAGTGTAAGTAAATTGTTAGCTCAGCTACTACTCCATTCAATATGTTTCTTACAAGTTTTTGGGCACACAATGTTATGTGTTGCCTCAACTAGTTTTATTGTAAAAAGTTCAACAAATAATACAATACTAATTCATTCAACATTAATCAAGTTGGTGTTTTTCCAGTGGCCCAGTAAGCACATATACATTGCTGCAACATATTGGTGATATAATCAAAATGCGTTGGGTGATGGTAGTATTTGTATTTGCTTACTGCCCCAATGTCGCCAAGACGTCGCTGCTCAATGTTATTGCAACTCTCTGCGACTTCAATAAACAACAGCAGGCTGATATACAGTATATACATTGTCCCAAAGTCTGTTTTACCTCGTGCAGATGATGTACCTATAACTCCTTCAGATGCCAGTATGAGTGTGGTACAAAGGTGGAAGGGTACCAATATTTTTGGCCGTGTCTGTAAGTAATTATTAATTAAAGCTATTTCATGTGCATATCAACAGATTGTCTTATCCTCTGTCCTACATTTTGCAAATGCCCATGCAACAAAACTCTTTCCTTCAACAGATGAAAGTTTCTCTTCTTCAGCAGAAGAGAGTTTTGTTGCATGGGCACTTGCAAAATATAAGACAGAGGATAAGGCAATCTATTGATAGGCACATGAAATTACTTGAAACAGCTTTAATTACTAATTACTTACAGATGTGGCTGAAAACATTGGTACCCTTTCACTTAAAAAAAAACAACAACTAAATTTTCTCTGTATTAAGTTGAAACTGACAGAAGTATATGGTATCCATCACTCTTTATTTCACATTGAATATAACTGAAACTTTGCGTTTGATTTGCAACATATTATTTTATACAATAAAACAAAAGAAAATGGCATGGCCAAAAATATTGGTACTCTTAACTTAATATTTTGTAGCACAGCCTTAGGAGGCAATAACTGCGGTCAAGCCCTTTCTGTAACTCTGAATAAGGTTTCTACAGTTCTCCACCGGTAGTTTGGCCCACTCTTCTAGAGCAAACTACTCCAGTTCTCTCAGGTTTGATGGGCGCTGTCCCCCAACTGCAAGTTTCAGCTTTTCCACAGATGTTCAGTGTGATTCCGATCAGGACCCATAGCAGGCCACAGTCCAACATTTTCTTCTCATTCACTCTTGGGTGCTTTTTGATGTATGTTTGGGGTCATTGTCCTGCTGGTAGACCCATGACCTGCGACTAAGACAGCTCAGCACACTGGGCTGTATGTTTCGCTCCAAAATGCCTTGATAGTTTTGTGATTTCATTGTCGCCCTGCACAAATTCAAGGCAGTCAATGCAGCAAAGCAACCCCAAAACATCACTGAGCCTCCTTCATGTTTCATGGTAGGCACAGTGTTCTTTTCTTTGAAGGCTTTGTTTTTTCTTCTGTAAACATAAGGTTGGTGGGATTTACCAAAAAGCTCAATTTAACTTGCGTAAATGGTTAGTGTAGATTACACATACACTCAAAAAAATGATTCATGGCATAATTCATTATTAAGCATTTGTATTTCTTTGATTTTAATTAAATCACCACAATTTTAAAATGTATTTATTCAAATCTCATTAAATCTGCATAAATAATGTAATTCTAAAAATAATTAAATTGATTCAATTCGTTCAACTAGCACATAACGTTAGAAAAGGCATCTTTCAATCTGCTCTGCCCGCAGTCTGATCTCTGCTGCTATGTAAGCTAACGCTTTACATGGCGTGTGAGCTTGAGCTCAGCTAACACTTAGCAATGGCTAAGACTCAGCAGCCGCTGTGGCTCAGGATTTTCATCGGATTTTCAATTAGAACTGGAAGTCTTTCTTTGCTAAGAATCTGACATCTCCCGTCGCTGTCTTACCGTGTTGTGTCTCATAAAACGTAGTTGACGGCAGGCAAACATTAGTGTCCTCTATACGTGTGTGTGTGTGTGTGTGTGTGTGTGTGTGTGTGTGTGTGTGTGTGTCTGTGTGTGTGTGTGTGTGTGAGTGAGTTAGATGAAATTGACATTGGCATTTTAGATTTGTGTCCAGTGAGATTTTTTGGGTTCATATGGTGACTTTAACTAGCTGCTCAAATGACAACATTGTTATGTTGAAAATATAAATAAATTAATCGTTTCTGAATTTATATAATATATATTATAATTTTAAAGGCAGTTATTTCATGATGAAAATAGTCAGTAGCAGTAGACTGAAGGTGTTTTTTATGTAGAAAGGTGTGAAATATACAGCCAGAGAGGTGAGCTTTGACATGGACTAAAAAGTGCCAGAGGATCATTTTCAATAATTAATATATTTTTGATACTGCTATTCAGAAACTCAGTAATAGCCAGATGCCAATTTAGCCCTGTACATGTATAGCACATGGTGGATGCAAACCCAAACTTTTCTGCACAACCTGGACCACCAAAAAAAAAGACTAGTTGAGAAATGTTATATAGGTTCCATTCATATATCAGACCATGCTCCTGTCTTCTTAGTTATGTCCATTTTAAATAACAATTCAAAGAGATACAACTGGAAATGTAATAGTCTATATTATCAGACACAGATTTCTGTTCTATGGCCCAAAGGGAATTACAGATGTTCATCCAGGAGAATGATATACAGATGCCTCAAATTTATGGGAAACAACTTAAGTTTTTTAAGGGGTGTAATTATATCACACTGCTCAAATAAAAAAAAAAGTTGATAGAACAGAGGTGCCTTGAAGTACAATTACAGGAAGCAGAATCTGAACATAAACGCATAGGGTGCAATGCTAACTGGGACAAACTTATAAGAACCAGAACTCTGAATACACTCTTATCTCAAAATGCAGAAAAGATATTGTTCAAACAAAAACATAAGATTTATGAATATGCCAATAGGTCAGGGTGGTACTTATCCAACTTAATAAGCAAAAAGTCTTCAAATAAATCTATTATTAGAATTAAAGACAAGAATGCCAAGTTACATTATACCAACTCAGAAATTGCCAAAGTGTTTAATGATTTTTATTTATCTTTGTATACTTCAAAATCATAGGGCTTGGAGAATAAAATGAATGATTTTTTCAACATATAAGACTCCCTAAGGTTTCTGAAGAAGACAGGAATAATTGTGATATGGATATTACTAGTAAAGAGGGCAGAAATCTATAAAGCCTTTAAAGGTATTTTCTCCCCCCTTCTAACAAGAACGTTTAAACACTCCTTATCAATCAAGAAACTTCCCCGATCACTGCAACTAGCTACTATTAACATATTACTAAAGGAAAACAAAGACCCAGATGATCCCACATCATATAGGCCAATGAGTAACCAAAATACAGACTGCAAAATCTTAGCCAAACTTCTTGCATCTAGACTGAATCATATTATACCAAAAATTGTGGGACATGACCAGACTGGTTTTATCCAAAACAGGCAGTCATATTCAAACATCAGAAGACCATTGTGTATTTTACAATATGTCAAGATTAAATGGTAAATGGTAAATGGACTCTACTTGTATAGCGCCTTTCTAGTCTTCCGACCACTCAAAGCTCTTTTACACTACAAATCACATTCACCCATTCACACACATTCATACACTGAATGGGTACAGGGGCTACCATACAAGGTTCCAACCTGCCCATCAGAGACAAGAAACTTAATGCTTTAGTGGTAACGTTAGATGCTGAAAAAGCATTGGATAATATAGAGTGGAAATATTTGTTCAGAACTTTAAATGAGTTTTCATTTGGAGAGGGATTTATTAATTGGGTCTTCTCCTTTTACAATAAGCAAAGGTACAAAACAAGGATGCCCTTTATCTCCCTTATTATTTGCGTTAGGAACTGAGCCTTTAGCAGAAATGATTAGATCTTGTACTTCAGTTAACAGTATTCAAACCAAGAAAAAAATACACAAGATTTCTCTGTATGCTGATGATATTCTTTTATTTCTGAGTAATCCCATGCCCTCATTTCCAGCTATTATGAGATAATTAACGAGTATGGGAAATCTTTGGCATTACCACTTGGAAATTTAAGATGTTCTGATTTATTGGGATTGACTCCTTTGCAGTTGTCTCCTAATGGGTTCAAGTATCTAGGTGTCCATGTTTATTTTATTTTGGATGATATGATAAAACTGAATTTAAACCCAGTGGTGAATGAAATTAGAAGAGATCTTCAAAGATGGTGTCCTTTACCAATATCACTGATGTTGCCTAATTATATACCACCTAAATTTTTTAAATCACTACATAGTATGATTTATAAATTTGTGTGGAAGTACAAGCTTAAGTATAGACTTAAGTTGGAAAAATTGCGGTTACCTGTGGGCAAAGGAGGATTAGCACTTTCTAATATAATGTACTATCATTGGGCATCCCAAATTAGATATATCACAGAATGGATAAAAAATTAACTTAATTCTACGTTTCTTGATTTGGAATCTACTGGGTGTGAGCCTGTACTTTCGGACATGCTATTTATGAATAATGCAATTTCACTGCAGGGGATAAAGGAAAACTTTATTGTTAGAAATACTCTCAGAACCTGGAATCAAGTACACAGGCACTTTGGGATAGTGAATCAATATTCTGTTTTGGCACCGATTGTATGTAATCCTGATTTTGCACAATCTTGTTCAGATGTGGGTTTCAAAACATGGAAGGATGCTGGTATTTCTAAAATTCAAGATCTCTTTTTAGAAGGAACTCTTAAATCCTTTTCACAACTTAGGAATGAATTTAGCCTTCCTCAAGCACATTTTTTTCATTATTTACAACTTAGGAGTTATATCCAATCCATAGAACATGAATAATTTGGAAAAGATCGTATTGAAAGCTTCTTCTTTAAAGAGGAAAGTTATGAGTTATATTTATGACCAAATGTTTGTTAACATCCCTTCTTTCAACAGTAAAATGTTTTGGGGGGAAGATTTTGGGTCCCATCTTGATGATGTGATGTGGTGAAACATATTAATGAACACAAAGAAAATTACATGCTCTAACAAATCCTATGAGACCCAGTATAAGATAATCCACAGACTACATGTAACCCCAGCTATTCATTGTAAATATGATCCTAAGTGCTCCTCATTATGTTTGAAATATAAAAACAGCCTTGGTACATATAGTCATCTTATGTGGTAATGCCCTAAAATTGCAATTTTTTGGCTCTCAGTCCAAAACGAGATAAAGAAAATATTTGGGATAGAAATCCCTCTAAATCCACATCACATTATATTGGGGTTAGATACTAGTTATGAATGCAAGCACAGGAACATTCTTGAAATTATTTTGTATACAGCATGACTCACAATATTATAAAAATGGCTGGACGAAGAGCCCCCTAATATCCTAATGTGGTATGAAAAACTTATGTCCACTTTGCCATTGGAGAGACTATCATATGTGTTAAGAGGGACTCTTGAGGAGTTTGTAAGGGACTGGTCACCAATAGCAATATACTTGAAAGAGGAATGGTCAAGAGTTATAAGTATGGGGGTGACGAATATAACAGTTTAAGTACATACAAACATCATTTTATAAATGCACCAGGTTGTGAATACTGATTTTTGTTTGTTTGTTTATTTGTTTGTTTGTTTGTTTGTTTTCTTTCTGTATTTGTGTTTGCTCTTATGTTGTGGTTTTTGGTATGTCTTGTCTTAATTGTAGGTATTCATAATATATTATGTTGTTGAAATTTTTTTTTTTTTTTAAATGGTAATTATATTGTAGAATTACATGTTAAATACAAATACATTTTGTGTCTGACTAGAACAGTTTGTGTTTTACAAGTACCTAATTCCACATCATTTGACATCAAGCTGAATGCCAGGGCAACCTTTGACATCTTGTAAGTATGTTGTAAACACATTGAGAAAATGTGTAGTATAGTTTACCTGCAGACTGTTGAACTTGCACTTACAAAGCACTTGTCATGTGTGAACTTGACTGCATTGGTGTGCGGGGTTTATGAGACTTCTCTGCAACAGCTTGATTTAAAGTCGTTTTTTCGAAGGGGAATTATCTGTAACTTCTGACCATCAGATGTCTCTTCTCAGCCAATCACAATTCATTTTCCGTTTTTGCTTTTTGCATGTTCAAAGTGATAGTTCAGGTTCTTACCTATATAGTGACATTTGCTGCTACTTACTAGTTTAATAGATTCTCAAGTTTGACCCATCAACTGCTTCCCTGTCTTAAAAAAGAGTGTTACTATTTCAAGTGTGGACACAGCTGAGAAAAATCTTTGAAGGATGCACAACACATTTTTTGGGATTCATTGTCCATGATCTTTTCCCAACCCTCTTGCTTGCTAACTGCTAACTACTTTGTTTCTGGAGCTCTACACAACAGTGCCCCTCATCACTGTTTGTTTTGACAACTTGTAGTTGAAATTGTAGCCTATTGATACAGTGATGGTGAGAGTGTACCGGATTTTTATCTATGCTAAGTGTATACTCTTATCATAGATATGAACCCCAGCTATCACTTTCATTAAATGAATGCTTCTGAAAAAATGTGCAGCAAATGTGCAGCAAACAAAGAATTGAAACAATTCAGTTGTTGCTCAAATTTCAGTTTGTAAAACTGTGCATTTTTAGAAACTTTGAACATCACAATTGGACCAGCACTGGGACGCAGCTCATTGTTCATTTTTGTCCACCAGGATAGTGAACATGCAGAGGTAGAGTCAGGGATTGCACAGACAACAATGGGCATCTATGCGATTCGAGTGGAGGGTGCCAGTCCTGAAGATGAGATGTATGCAGATGTTGGTGTTGTACTTGAAGATGTGGAAGTTCTGCAAAACCTACAAAGTATCACCTTTGCAAGTGTGATGCTTTATGAACTGATTTATGCACTGAACTTGAGCTACCCCAAGGACCTCAAGTGTACATTTGAAGTTTTTCAGAAAATCCTGATGGAACTGGACACCAACAAGCTTTTGTCAAAAGTACAAGCACTGAAAATTAAAATGCTCCAGTGACTGTGAGCAATTGTCCTGATGCACTATTTACCCCTGGAGAAACGTGTTCATGTGGTTGACTAAGTACAATTTCAGCACTTGATTGAGTGAATTTTGTCTTTGTGAAAGCTTCAACTTGTGTTCTTGATTGTTATATTTTTGTCCTGTACTCCTATACTAGATGCAGTATGACACATCCATGAAAAGTGTGGTGATGCAAAGCCACTCAACCACTGAGCCTTTTGGTCGTCAGAAAATTTCAGAAATTGCATACCAAGGATTCCTTGACAGGTTAATGTCATGTAAGCATTAGTTATTGTAGTTGATTTGTCTAAACCAGCTGTCCACAGTACCTCAACTCTCACACAATTAGGCACACATCTTGAGGGAGTTTAGTTTATTGCTGTTGAAAGGTTACTTTACAAACATTTAAATGTTACATTAAGATTACTAAACCAAATATGCAGAGGCTGAGTCAGGGATGGCACAGACAACATAGGCATCAGCATCATTTTGGAACAAGGTGCTTGTTGTGGAGATAGTACAATTGCTGCTGTTGGCATTGTACTTAAAGATATGGAACCTCTGCAAAACGTACAAAGTGTCTCCCTTGGATGTGTGATGGTTTTTTATTTCATTTATGTGCTGAACTTGCCATACCCTAAGGACCTCAAGTGCACAACTGAAGGGTTTACGAAAATCCTGATGGCTTTCACCAAAAATTCAAGTATTGAAAATGAAATTCAGTGACAGCATTTTGCACTAATAGATTATTATTTCCCTCTGGGAAAAACATGCAAACAAGTGGTTGATTTCTGCAAATTTTGCCACTTACCAGAGTGAACTTGAATATTCTGTTTATATTCTTTTCTCAAGAAATATGTGAAAGTGGTGAAAAGCCCCTCAAAAACTGAGCCTTGTTACAGTGTGCTGAATTATAGTCTCAGTAAATTTCAGAAAAATGGATATTAGGCAATACAGTCACCAGGGTTTACCTGTCTATCTCTAATTCCACACAATTGTTAAGCACAGTTTGTAAGAGAATTTCTTGTTGCTACAGAAAGGTCTGTTTATAATATACTATAGTATACTCTTGGTCATGTAACAAGCAGCAAAGTGTTTAAGGCCAATTGGCCTCGCCTGAGCATTCAGAATGTTTTTCATTCTAATTTCAAGATTAGATTCTAGGAATTGTTATGCTTCTGAAATTACTAATCATAGTTTAGGGTTACCTTAAATTAGACTTTAACTGTTTGCCTGTCTTTATAGATATTTATCTAAGTGGTCAACTGTGCCAAAATAAGTAAATATTTGACAATGAAGCACTGTCTTTAACCTTGTGCATGTAAGAAGGGTATTTTCTTTTGTTTTTCTTTTTTGTTTTGTTTTTTTTAAATAGATTTTTACTATATTTCTTTGTTCACATGTTTTGGTTGCTCTTTTTGTGGGTGTGTGCTGTATGTCAGTGTATTATGTGTTGAATGGAAATGGTGTAGTGTGATGTTGTATGGCAACGTTTTGCTGCCTTTGACTTTCTGCAATACCCAAACTTGCCACATGCTCCAAATAAATGTTAAATTGTTCAAATGTGAGGGTAATCTGACTGTTTTTTGTTTTGTTTATAATGTATTTTAGTTATTGTTTAAGGTGTGGGCTGAATGGGAAGAAAACATTCATAGTTTTAAAAATGATACATTTAAAATACATTGGGTTTATTCATTTAAAGTGCATTAATTTGATGCATTTAAATTAAATTGGGGATATTGCATAAACCTGGTTATTATTTCTTTTAAACACATTGTATTTATAAATAAGAATACATAACCTCTCATTCCTGCTTGTTTAATTTATGTTTGCTTCATGTTAAGTTTATTACTTTGTATATGTCAAAACTATGCAATTCAAATGGATGGAAATTTTATATGCAATTGAAATACATAGTCTTACATATAAGGCCTAAGTATTTTTTTGAGTGCAGAGGTGAGTATTGATTAAAGTAAAATTGATAAGGATTTTAGGAGGACACCTAACATTAGCGGCAGTGTTGTAGTACTCGAGTACAGGACTCGAGTCCTGATTCTCAGGACTTGTGACTCAACTCTGGCTTGAGCACTGATGACTCTGACTTGGACTTGGACTCGAGATTGACTGCGTTCAGACTCAGAAGTTGGAAACGACGACTCAGACTTGTTAATTGATAAAAAAGTAATATATATACGATTTTTTGCCGGTCAAATTTTCCATGTGGAACTCCGTGTCTAGCTTTTCCGTGCTTGGAGGATTCATCATTAACATGTACTGAAATTGATTTGATACATAGGATTTAAATCAGCTTAATGGCATTCCTTTAATGCCAATTAAATGTTCCAGTCTCTGTAATAGGATGTGATGGTTAATGGTGTCAAATGCAGCACTAAGATCTAACAAGACAAGTACAGAGTACAAGTCCTTTGTCTGATGCAATTAGGAGATCATTTGTAACTTTCACCAGTGCTGTCTCTGTGCTATGATGTGCTTTAAATCCTGACTGAAAATCCTGAAATAAACTGTTATGTAGAAAGTCACACAACTGATTGGCGACTGCTTAGAGAGAAAGGGAAGGTTAGATATAGGTCTAACCTTCTAAATTATGTTTTATATCATACACATATCATACAACATACATACTTTGATGTGATGAGTAATACTGCTGAAAACTGCTGAGTAATACTCCACAGATATTAATTGTGACCTGCCTAAGGGACTGCATGAAAATAAGCTAACTCTGGTACAGTACATCAAATGGTAACATTTATGTTTAACACTGTACATGGTCCAAATAAATAAATAAGATCTGGTCAGTATTGTAGGCCAAATATTGAGTTTGCATATTCTCATATTTGTCAGGAGGTCATATTTGGATATTGTGAGTTTAAACACTTGATATACTTGGACATCTTATTTTACCATACAACAAATGCTGACCATACGCATGCAGTGCACATCAATACAAACAGTTCACACCTTTGATATACTCTGTGTATGAATCAGTTAAATATCAAATTCAAAATATCACTTACAGAAGTTTATATTTGCACTCTGTATTCCACCATATATATATTTAAATGAGGAATACTGCTGATATGCAGCAGACTTGGTTGTATTCTAGTTAAAATACTGAGTTCAGATATACCATACCATACCACAAATACTGACTTAGTATTGCCCTGGACACCGTGCACATCATTACCAACAATTCATACTTCTGATATACTCTGTATATAATTCATATCAGTTAAATATCAAAGTCAAAATAGCACCGTGTATACCATACTGCACCATATATGCTTCAATGACAAAGGGTGATGATTTGTCACAGATTTGGTCATATTCTAGCCAAATATTGAATCCACATATTTCAATATATGGCAAGAGGGCATATTCGGATATTTAATGTGTATGCAACATTAGATGTGATGAGATTTGGATATAGTATACTATATACTAAATGCCGGCTCAGTATTTTACCTGGCATAAAGCATATCAAACAACCTCCAGGTATGCTTCATATGAGCCAGATTTTTTCAAGAAGTTTAAAAAGATATCGCTGGATTCTCAGGGTTTTGGCGCAGTGTTATATCATCCACTGAGGTAATTCATGGCTGGTAAATGATAAAGTAATGGACTACACTGAATAAAACTTTATTGTGTAAACTTATTGACACTTTTCCCCACATTTACTCATTTACTCCCCAGTGCAGTGGTTTGGCTCATTGATGTTGTTGGGCCTCATACACCATGTGCATGAAACAAAGGCAGGCCTGCACATAGTCACAAATCCTGATATCATAGAAAGGCGCCAAGTGAAACAAAAGGACTCCAAATGGACTTCAACTCTCATCATGCCCTGCTCAACTCACACCTAGGTATGAAATCCGGCAGAGTCAAACTCTTGGCTCTCATTGGACAAGACCCACCGGAAAGGGACAATGATTTCCCCTTTCTGGCTGTGATGTCACAGAGGGTATAAATACCAGAGCTACTTCTCAAACCACGCTTCTCAGCTGCTCGCTAGCTAATGTAAGGAAGTAACTCCGTACGTGACTGTAACTAGGCCACGCAATCTCAAATTCATTGGATGAATAGAGATTTTCTCTGTGCTCAACCGAGCACTTTGCCAGATCTGAAGAAGGCTGCTGCGCAACCCAGTGCTCTCACCCATTCCTGCAGTAGTGAAGATGGAGAATGACCCCGCTTTTCTTCAACTAGTGCTTGGACTCAACCCTTCACTGTTCACCTTATAAATATCAATGTCTCTTAGATATTGACATTTTTAAAAAGTGAACACCCCCCTTTTTTCACTGTTTTGGTTATTGGTCCCTGATCTCATGGTGGTGCCTCATTGTTATTAATTTATATAATAATTTTACTGATTTTTAATAATTAATTATCTTTGATAATTAGTAATTATTTCTTAAAACTGTTCCTGCTAAGACCTAACAATGTGTTTGTAATCATTTTTGGACAACAATGCAGGGGAATAAGGTCTATGTTTAGGCTTTGGAATAAGATTTATCAGGATATATCACACCCAATACTTTTTAGTACATCAGTTCATTGTTGGTTTGGCTCTGCACACGAGATTTGTTGAAAGAAAAAATCATCACCATCACCACAAAAAGCTCAGATCTGGCAAAAAATTAGAATTGAGCATTAAGGTCTGTAATGTGAAATGTAGCTTTATTTACCTGTTGCCATGGTGAATTTTAGTATCTGAGCTCTATTGATGATGGCTTCTTTCATTCACCATGCACACGCTGAACTAAGTTAATTGAACTAACTCTGATCATCTATTTTGGAACTGAAAACTCAGAGTTTCCATCTCAGTTTTCATCAACTCAGTGTTTGGGGTTAGGCCCAGAGTTTGATAAACAGCCAGCCCCAGGTGTGTGACAGGTGCGAGTCTAATTGACATCTTTGAGTTGCAGAAAATCTAAGAGACAGAGCTGTCTGTTGGCAATGTGTTGCACCCTTAAAACGGACTAGGGCTACTGTCCATTTTCTTGTAACAACTTTTATTTAAGGCACGATTCACTTACAAAGCATACTGTTTTTAAAAACAAAAAAAAATTCTGGCCCACAACAACAACACACTTTTTTTCAGAATTTCTCTTAAAGGGACAGCGCTCAAATGCAATCTCCTCTAATGACAAAATATGACGCCATTATAGCCATGTGATGTCTAATATGTTAGCAGAAATGTTAATAGAATAAAATAATATATAAACATCTATAATTCCACTGTAAACATAAATTCAAAACAACCTTTTGTCAGTTGTATTTTTTTTCTTCTAGGGCACAACAAATGCATTCTTTACATGGCAGTTGGGGGTAGAATGCATTGAAATTTGATCTTTCCAGATTTGATGTAGTTGAAAAACACCAAGTCATCCAAGACTGAGGAAAAACAAATGTTTTGTTGTAATTTGGATAGATGACACAGTATTTATAATCTATGTAAATGTGGCTCCAAAATCAAAGCGGAAGATACAGTGGTAGTCAGTAATAGCTGCTGTCTACAGAACCTGTGTTGTTTAGTAAAATCAGGATCTAAACGGTCTTCTTGATATCAGTTTATTGTGACTAATGTGACTTTCTGCTGGGCTATAATATCATATTATGGACATTTTATGGTCACTTGGGTCAACAGTGAACTTGAGTGGCTGCATCAGAGCTGCATCTCAAACTTGGACCTAGAAAGTGGGACATTTTGCAAAATAACCTTCAAATAATCCTCAGAAAAGACTCTAAAGAAGAGGTAACAGCATTAATCAGCAAGAACAGAAGAGGAAATATCATCTTTGGATATATTTTTTAAATCAAAACAACTAGCTAGCTGTCAACTGCTAACTATTACCTGCCACTGTTACCAGCCTTCCAAAGGAGAAACTGCACTGAGGAAGCTAACAGAAGAGTTATTTTGTGAGGATAAGAGAAATGAAGGGGTCCTTGTTGATGGTATTCTCTCTCTCTCTCTCTCTCCATGAACTGGTGTGATGGCGTTGCGACAACAATTGCAATGGCCTCTCCAAGTTCCAACTATGCAGTGTCTTTGTCCCTGTCTACGTCTACATCTGTGTCATTATGTGGAGTGCAAGGGAAATATGTCTTTGATCATCAGTTTGTTTCAAAAACTTTTGCTATTAGTCCAGGTGATATGTGAAAATTATGTTCACTTTTTCATTAAAGCATGAAACTTGGCACAGTCGTACAGTTTGGGGCCCTGAACATTTTCAGAAATGGAGCCATCGCGGACTTCCGGGGGAGAGGAGCCATGGAGTAGACACATGTACCGCGCTCTCTCGCACTGACCTGACCCGACCTCGACCCAACGCTTTGGTAACAGTGAGTAATATATTTCAGCACATGCAATGACCTCCGGTACCAGACTTGCAAAGGAAAAAGACACCAAAAGAGATGATTCACCCACTATGGCTAGCCAAATTAGCATGCCAGCTCTCACTAGCCTGCTGGAGGAACACCGCCAATCCATAGCGGTGGCGCTAAACTTGACACGGTTCAGGCCACAATTTGTCAATTTCATGCAATTGATAGACTAAATAGCAGAATCTGGTCTGGCATTGCTGTGTGACATGTTAGCTCAGCACATAGCATGTCTGTCTTACAAACATGAGGATGCAGGTTAAATTCCACCCATTGCAGATTTTAATCTTTTAATCTTTTAATCTTGATTTTTCAATAGTGTTCAGTTTCCAGTTATGCAATCTAAATTTGCTTTCAGCAATCACACGTAATTTCTACAGAAATTGCATTTTCTAGTTATTATTATTATTGTTTCTATAATAGCATTATGATGGCAGTATTATCTTTTATCTTTGCATTTTTTTTCATTTTTTATTATTATTATTATTATTAATTTATTTTTATGTATTTATTTATTATTATTAATTTTTTTTCTTCTTTCATTTTGTTGTTGTGTTTTCTTTATTACCATTATCAGTATCATTATTGTTATTGTCATTATAATTATTATCATTATTATTATTATCTTTATTGTACTACTGTTCACTGCTACTATTGCTTTTGTTATTACCTACATACTAGGGGTGTGCCCAAATACAAATACATTATTCAGCAAAGCACATATAGTGAGTTTTATACCAATATTTGTTTCATACAAATGTTAAAAAAAAATATTTGTTTTTGGGAAGAAAAAAAAACATGTCAAATACCAGTTTGCAGGTCAGTTACATTGTTATCTCAGTCTCTCTCCTCTGCTCCACTGTGACATCTATCACAGGTGAGTCCCAAGGGACTCTCCATAACCTGTTGCTCTCCTTCTCCTTTCCACAAAGTTAGGTTGTAAAAAATAGGCAATAAATACAAAGTACAAAGCAAGAATCACTTTTGGAGTTCTTCTACATGTTACATGGTGTGCTGTCTCTGTGGTATGGGTGTATAAATAGTCAGACATCTGCCTGCAATGAGTCGATGAGTAAAGTTTTAGCTCAGTAGTCAGCGCAGTCGTCTATGATCTGGGAGACTCCAGTTCGGTAGATAAGGTAGTTCATTCATGAACACTAATTGTAACACTTTAATTTTCTAAAATTAAAAGCGTAATAAATACAAAAACAGGATTTTTAAGCCTCTTTCCACTTTTATTCAAATACAAATACAAATAATTTTGCTGCCTCAACAAACACAGATTCAAATACAAATACTGGACTCTCTGCACATCCCTACTAGATACACCACTTACTTATTTGCACTCCAACCATTCTCAATTTCACTATGTTATGTTTTTTTTGTTTGTTTGTTTGTTTGTTTTTTGGCTGTGAATTTTGTATTTAGGCTATTACTTTATTATTATCTTTTTTGGGTTGTTTTTTTTTTCTCTCTCTCTCTCTTTCTTCTGTCCCACAGAATAATTAGTTATACTATATAATACACTCACTCACTGGCACACACACACACCCACACACATACACACCACTATTTTTGTATTTGTTTTTTTATTATTATTAGTTATTAGGTATTATCGTTATTGTCACTGTCCTTATGGTAATACTGTTCACTGCTACCATTGCTATCATTATCTTTACCCAAATATACTACTACACAACTTACTTATTTGCACTCCAAGCATTGTCAGTTTCACTGTTTTAGCTATCATTATCATGTGTATTTATGCTTTTTCTTGCTTTTTTTCTCTCTTCATCTCTTCATCTTATTCATTTACTTTTTGCTGAGTTATGTATTATTGTTGTTACTTTATTATTAGTTTGGTTGGGTTTTTTGGAAGAAAAAAGAGGATTAAAAAGAAAGGGGAGGGGAAAAAAACAAAGTCAAAACATAAAACACACAAACAAAATATTATGAATTGGCTGTACCTGGGATATTTTTTTCGCTTTCCCTATTTATTCCCCCTTCTCCATACGTGGACTACGCATGGAAAGAATTGAAAGTTCCTGTTGGAGGAAATATGTTAAGTCCCGCCCTTTCCCACTAGCAAGGTCAACACTAAATAGTGAGAGAAAAAGTTTTTTGAGATTCCCCGAGGATACCATGCCTTGGACCTTGGATTCTGGATCCTCTCCTTGATAAAGGAGATGGCAAGCCACCATTTGTGCTTCATCTACCTGGAGGAAGACACCTTTCCGTCATCTCCTTATGTGGTGACACTGGTGTGGTAGAACTGTGGTACAAGCCCTGCAGTCGCTTTGCTTTTGTTACTGGGTGCACCCAAAACTCTAAACTGACCTCTGAACTAAGAACAGATCCAAAACTGACTGAACCTAAACTAAACACTGAATAGATTGACTGCAACTCAGAACTGAGGATATGAACATACCAATGAACCAAACTTTGTTACACCATAAGGGACATTGTTTTAGAGGAACTAAGGTCGTCTATATGGTTTATTAAGAGGTTGAATTGGTTTAAGTCATGTCTGTTATTGGTATTGGTATGTTTAACTGCTGAAATATTGTGGAGAAATATGGGCTTTGTATACGCCTACTGTGAAACTGTTTCATTGCTCCTGAAGGTTTTTTTTGTTGTTGTTAAAAATGCAGGTTTAGGTTGCATCATTTTATTTTCTTACAAAAGTAAAGTTTTAATACAATCTTCTATTGAACTTACCTTCTGGCTCCAGCTACTGATTGAGTCCTTTACTTATCTTCAACCCCTCAAGAACTTAGACATTGGTCCATTATTCATTTAACAACCCTGTGCTCATTAGGGATTGCAGGGGTTACACAACCAAGCATCCTCAGCATCCTCTTATCATAGTCAGTATCAATCATAAGATTGGTCAGCAGCTGTCAGATATCATTGATGACTTTGCTTCTAAAAAATCGAAGAAGACTGCTATATACTTGTGTTATGCCACTATATGTTATGTCTTATGTCTCCAGCTGCAGACATTACTCCAGGTAAAGATGTGGTGTAAGGAAAAATGCATTATTCATTAGGTAATATTCCGATTAGCTGGGGGTGAAGTTGGGGGGCCACATCTCCAGCCAGAGTAAAATAAATATTGATACCCTTCCACCTTTTTTTAAAAAACTACATTTTCCTCTGTATTAAGTTATATGGTATCCATCATTCTTTATTTCACATTGAATATAACTGAAATGTTGCTTTTGATTTACAGCTACTACTCCATTCAGTATGTTTCTTACAAGTTTTTAAGCGCACAATGTAATGTGTTGTCTCAACTAGTTTTATTGTAAAAAGTTCAACAAATAATACAATACTAATTCATTCAAATCAAGTTGGTGTTTTTCCAGTGGTCCAATAAGCACATATACATCGCTGCAACATATTGGTGATGTAATCAAAATGCGTTGGGTGATGGTAGTATTTGTATTTGCTTACTGTCGCCAAGACGTTGCTGCTCAACGTTTTTGCAACATCTGTCATCATCGTTCTTTCTGCGACTTCAATAAACAACGGCAGGCTGATATACAGTATATACATTGTCCCAACGTCTGTTTTACCTCATGCAGATGATGTACCTATACCTCCTGCAGATGCCAATACGAGTGTGGTACAAAGGTGGAAGGGTACCAATATTTTTGGCCACGTCTGTAAGTAATTATTAATTAAAGCTATTTCATGTGCATATCAACAGATTGTATTATCCTCTGGCCTACATTTTGCAAATGCCCATGCAACAAAACTCTTTCCTTCAACAGATGAAAGTTTCTCTTCTTCAGCAGAAGAGAGTTTTTTTGCATGGGCACTTGCAAAATATGGGACAGAGGATAAGGCAATCTATTGATAGACACATGAAATTACTTGAAACAGCTTTAATTACTAATTACTTACAGATGTGGCTGAAAACATTGGTACCCTTTCACTTAAAAAAAAAAAACAACTAAATTTTCTCTGTATTAAGTTGAAACTGACAGAAGTATATGGTATCCATCACTCTTTATTTCACATTGAATATAAACTGTGCGTTTGATTTACAACTTAACACTTAACTTATTTTATACAATAAAACAAATGAAATGGCATGGCCCAAAATTTTGGTACCCTTAACTTAATATTTAGCAGCACAGCCCTTGGAGGCAATAACTGCAGTCAAGTGCTTTCTGTAACTCTAAACAAGATTTCTTCACTTCTCCACTGGTAGTTTGGCCCACTCTTCTAGAGCAAACTACTCCAGTTCTCTCAAGTTTGATGGGCGCTGTCTCCCAACTGCAAGTTTCAACTCTTTCCACAGATGTTCAGTGGGATTCCGATCAGGATGCATAGCAGGCGACTTCAGAACGGTCCAGTGTTTTCTTCTCATCCACTCTTGGGTGCTTTTTGATGTATGTTAGGGATCATTATCCTGCCAGAAGACCCATGATCTGCGACTAAGACACAGCTTACTGACACTGGGCTGTATGTTTTGCTCCAAAATGCCTTGAGAGTCTTTTGATTTCATTGTGCCCTGTGCAGATTTAGGGCAGCCCGTGCCATAGGCAGCAAAGCAAAATGTCTGTAAATAGCTCCTGAAACAGCCTGCCAGAGGACAGAGGGGACTCTTGGCTAAGGAAAGATGATTTAGAGAAAATTAAACAACTTTTGGTCAATAAAATGTCACAGATATGTTTAAAATAAACTCAGTATTCATAAAAATGAGTCAAAAAGACCATAATACCAGATATTTAAGGAAGTGGTAACTTTAACCCACACCAGGTTTCTTGAACATTAAAGGGAAACTTTGCTATCTTTCAACCTGGACCCTATTTTCCCATCCTTTTGTGTCTAAGTGACTAATGAGGACAACAATTTTTGAAATTGGTCCAGTATTGACCCAGAGCACTTCGGCCATTAGCCACGAAACGGGCAATATAATCCCCTGGGGCAATTGCGCCCCTTCAATGTACATCCACTACAAGTGCTTATTTTTACCACTGACAGGCTCAGATTGTTATTATATTATTTCAATTGTTTTTTATTAAATTTCTCAAACAGAAAAATACACATAACATTAAATATCCTTTGCATCTTGAGTCATATCTCTAAACACATTGGCCAAACCAAAACCCAAACGAATAAAAAACAAAAAACAAAACCCAACAAAAGCTCTAACAGACGGTAGCTACTTCTTAGGGTTCACATCATAACCCCATTACAAAAATGGGAAAAATTCAGGCAGGTCATTTTACTCTTCATCATAGTGTATGGAATCAAAATAATCTAAAAATGGTTGCCAGACTTTCAAAAATTTCTGTACCGAATTGAATATTTAAGCTTCTCAAGTTTCAAATGAGCCATAACCTCTTCTACCCATTGTTTATGTAAAGGGGGTGTATCAGACTTCCACTTGAGCAGGATGAGGCGTCTAGCTAAAAGTGACATGAAGGCTATAGCGTCAGACTGAGCCACAGATAGCTTCAGTCCACTCTGAACCACTCCAAACATATTATATTATTTATTTACATTATAGGGTCGGGTCGTATATCTTTGCTACAAATATAGGAAAAAGTCTCAAATACGTCAGACCAAAAGGAGCTCAAAGCTGGACAACACCAAAACATGTGTATGAGTGCGACAGGGTCTTGGTTACACCAAGAGCAAGTTGGATCCAATTGCAGGTATATTCTGGAAAGTTGGTCTTTAGAGAGATGGAGTCTGTGTAGGACTTTAAACTGTAATAAGCTATGCTCAACACAGATAGAGGAGGAATGTATTTTCCCAACTGAGTGTTGCCAAACATCCTCAGGAATCTCCCCACCAAAGTCTCTATCCCATAAATCTTTCAAATGTGTAAGAGGGGGTAAGGTTGCTGCCACAAGTGTATCATATACTCTAGAAATACATGCTCTTTCTGATGGATCTAAATTTACACATTCCTCCAGCCAGCCACCAGATGGCTGGGATGGAAAGGAAGCGAAATTTTCTTTTACAAAATGGTGGACTTGCATATATCTGAAAAACTGACTGTGGAATATCATACTCCCTTACCAGTCTGTCAAGAGAAATAAACATATGATCTTTGAACAGGTCATTCACACATTTCAACCCCCGTCTGAAACACAATTGGAACGCTGTGTCCATTAGTGATGGCGCAAATAATAAATTATTGATGGCGCAAATAATTAATTGCCAATCGTGGAGGGCAGGGCCTGCTTGAATCCAAAATGATTCCTAAATTGGTTCCATATTTTCAACAAGCCTTTTATAATAACGGTGCCCTGCAATCCAGACCACTTTAATGGGAGGGAGTGGAGCTCATACTAAAGAAGCTAAGGGCACTGGGTTGCTGAAATATTGCTCCATATGACTCCAAATTGGTCCATCTCCCTCCTGGTTCACGGAGACCCAATAGGCTATCCTGTGAATGTTGGCTGCCCAGTAGTAGTAAATAAAATTTAGTAAGATCCAATTTAGCTCTCTCCAATGCGGATTTAAAGTTATGCTTAAATAAATCCTCATACTTGTGAGTAACTGAGACCCCCAGATAAGTAAAACTGTCTTTAGTCACTTTAGATGGATAGGTCTCATGTGAAAGTAATCAAGCCTTTTCATTAATTGGAAATAATAGAATTTTAATTAAGTTTATCTTATAACCAGATATTTTCCCAAATTCTGAAATAACACTTAATGCCATTAGGATGGAAATATCAGGATCCGACAAGTATAAAATTAGGTCATCTGCATATAAAGAGAATTTATGGATCCGCCCACCCCTGCTTATACTAGCCACCCGTGTATTGTGTCTGAGCATAATTGCCAGTGGTTCAAGGGCAATATCAAATAGGAGTGGAGGGAGTGGGCAGCCCTGTCTCGTACCTCAACATATAGGGAAAGGCTGGGGATAGCATCTTATTAGTACGGAGCCTTCGGTGAGGAATATAATGTCCTTATTCATGAACAAAAGGCTCCAAATCCAAATTTCTCTGAAGTCATAAATAAATAATCATATTCTATATGATCAAAAGCTTTATGGGCATCTAAAGCAATCAGAACCTCTGCTGATACTGGTGAGTGAGGGGAATAAAGTATATTAAACAGGCGCTGCAAATTTCCAGACATTTGTCTCCCTGAAATAAAGCCGGATTGATCCGTATGTATAATCTTATGAGTCCAGTCTAGTGGCCAGCACCTTTGTTAAGATCTTGTAGCAACTGCATAACAGACTAACCATCCTATAGGATTCACATTTTAATGGGTTCTTATCTTTCTTAAGAAGTACTGAAATCATAGCTTCAGTCATCGTAGAGGGTAGTAATTTATGTTCAAATGCTTCATTGTATACCTCACATAGAAGAGGTACCAGCTTATTATTATTCTTTTTTTGAATAGTTTTTATTGAGCATTTCACGTTGTATACAAAAAAAAGAAATAGAAATAAAATTTTAAAAAATTAAAGTGAGAATGATGAGTTCAACTTACTTATGCAGCACATCTTCCAAACTATTATGTGGTACCCTTAATATAATGGTCTACCTTCCAATATAACAGCCGTGCGGTATATATTCGGCAAAGCCAGGTAGTGCATTCCATTTTACCTGTGTTACAGCATTGAGTCTACAGTTCACAAAACAGATGCAGCCTGTAACTCACATCCTCCATCCAGTTACGCATTTCCGATAATTTTTATGTGCAGATAAGCATTAGTGGGTGACCATTTCGGTAACCATTCACTTACAAGCAAATGCAAATACATACACACACACACATTTTAATATTAATAACCTCATATACGTGTACACATGAGCATCTTTAATCTACAGGAGGATTGCAGTGTTGGTTTAAAAAGAAAATAAAATAAGTAAAAAATAAATAAATAAATAAATAGAACAAAATAAAATAGATTATAATACTTAAAAAAAGAGAAAAGTGGTAAAGCAGTACAGGTTTACCCTATCATGTTTCTAGGAAGTCAATCCAGGTTCGCCATGTTTTTAGAAATCTCTGTGGATTACCTCTTACATCATAAGTGATCTTTTCTAGAGGCATACAGTAGTGGAGTTCATTTACCCAGTGAGAGTAGTTAGGGGGGTCCTCAGCAATCCATTTAGACAGAACACATTTTTCGCTGCTGTCATGGCCAACCTGAAGAAATCAGCTGAGTGTACTGAGTTAATCTGGAGATTAGAGTACAATTAAAGGTGATAAATTCCATATTTAAAACTTTCTTGAGTGTATGTTCTATGGCCTCCCACCGTTGTTCTAATTTTGGGCAAGTCCAGGTCATATGAAGGAAGTTCCCAATCTCAGTTTTACACCTGGTGCAGTGTGGAGATGTATTGCCCTTGAAACAGCTAATCTTTTCAGGAGTGTAATAGAATCTATGGATAATTTTAAAATTACAGATTTTGTACCTTGAATTGATAAAACCTTTTTGTGCGTCTGTAAGCAATTGGGACCAATGATCATCATCTACCGTAATTCCAAGATCTCGCTCCCAAGTCATAAGTCAATGAAATATGTTTGCCATTAATTTTTTGGGTTAACAGGGATTCCAGTTGAGAAAGCCTTGGTCTTTTTAAGGACCCACCCAGTGTGGCTGTATAAAATGTTGCAGTTGTAAATATCTATAAAAATGTGTGGCTGGTATTTGAGGAGTCTTTCAATTGCTGAAATGACATTAGCGTGTCACCATCATATAGGTCATCAAACTTAATTATATTTTTCTGGGCCCATATTTTAAATCTTATTATTCTTAAAGAATTCGATGGGGAACCCATCGGGCCCCGGGGATTTACCACTTTTCATTTTTTTTAATTGCCTGTTCTATTTCGGCTGTTGATATGGCCTTACCTAACTCTCGTTTATCATCAACATTAAGAGTGGGCATTTCAATTGTTTCAGAAAATTGGTCAATTTTAATTTTATCACCAGCCTCAGATGAATATAGAAACCCATAAAATGTCTTAAATTGATCATTGATTTCTCTGTGATCGATAGTTATCTCTCCCTCAGTAGTTTCGATTTTTGATATAAATCCAGCAGCTTCAGATTGCCTAAGCTGATGAGATAGTAGCTCACTAGCTTGTTCCCCATGTTCATAATGTTTTTGCTGAGATTTTAAGTGTAACTCTATACTGTCTAGTTGTGGGATTTTTAAATCTCTAAGGGTCAATTACTCCATACATCTCAAGGAAAGAGTTGATACACTGTGCTGACTTGCTCAAAATTCCAGTCATGCCTCTGGAACGGTCAAGAGTGGTGTGTAGGACACAATTAAAGTCCCCCCTAGTATTAGGTGGTAAGTATTTAAGTCAGGCAGTAAAGAAAAAAAAAACTTTAAAAAAACGTGCATTATCCCAGTTAGGAGCATACAGATTCACCAGTACAACCGATAAATTAAATAGTTTTCCTTGTACTATTATATATCTGCCATTGTTATCCAATATAACTTATAGTCACTATATGTGACTAAAAACTGAACATCCCTGAATGAGTATTGCTGTCCCACAACATTTTACATCGAAATTTGAATGAAATATCAGTGAAAACCCTCCTCTCTTGAGTCTAGCCTGATCCTTAACCAGCAAATGTGTTTCTTGTGAATATGCAATATCAGTTTTCAGCTTTATTAGGTGTGCAAACACTTTATTTCGATTCACTGGATGGTTAAATCCACAGATATTCCAGCAAGTAAATCTAGTCTGAGATTGTCCCTTCCCACTAGATCTAAAATGTGCCATCAGAAAAAAATATTAATGATCTCCTGTAACAACTTTGAAGTAGTGGTCGAATGTAAACAACAAAAGAAAGAAAAACAACAAAAAAAACCAAAATGCAACATAAAACTATAACAAATATATACATGCAAATCCAGACTTGGATATATGACGTCCTCTGCTGGCCTCTCCCCAAAGGAGAAGCTGCTCTCAGCTCCCACTGCCCACTCTCGTACTGCATACCACCTCACTAATAAGTCTGAGCCTCTTCCAGGACTATATAACGCTTGGAAGTCGTTAGCTTATTACCCTCCAAATAAAAAATAAAAAAAAAATTAAGGAGCATAGGTTACTATGATACTTAATACTTAACCTGGGCCTATAATTGAAAAAATACATAAATAAAACCTGAGGGTGAACTTCTGCAAGATTGTAAATTGTAAGATTGATTGGTATGACATACCCCTTCACATCACATGCCCAGATTAAGTAGACATCATATAATCTGCATATATTATCTGGCCTCGGATTTAAACAATATACCCTTGAATAGTTCAATTTAGAAACACATGACAGAGACCTATTTGGTTGTCCAGCTAGCTTGGAGAAAACTTACCAGCTCTGTGGGCTAGTACAATTCTCCCATCACAGACAAGTCCGTGTTGAGAAACCGGGATGCTTAGGGAAGTAATGTCACTGACTACAAAAGTTCCTTAATGAGTTTAAGAGTCTTTTCTTTTCAAATTAGCCATGACAAAGTCTTTAGCCATCTTGGGATCCTTGAAACTTTTGCTCACGCTTCCGTCCACTGTTATTTTCAGCTCTGCTGGGTACCATAGTCCAAAGCGCACCCCCTCACAGCTCCTCAGCATGCCGTGAACTTCGTTGAATGCTGCGCGTAGTTCCATCACTGTCTGGGTGTAGTCTGGTAGGATACGGATCCTATCTCCATCCCTAGTAGTCGCTTGTTTCTGCTCTCTGGCCTTTTGGATGATAGCTTCCGTTCATGAAGGTAATGGCATCTGATGACGAAGGCCCTAGGAGGCTGGTTGTCTTCTGGCCGGGTTCATAGGGTGCGGTGTGCGTGGTCTATCAATGGTGGATTTTCCAAGCCAAGTGCATCCTGCAGCATCTTCATGATGGATTGGACCAGGCACTTCCCGTCTTCTCGTCGCTCCCTAATGCCGGTAATACGCAGATTACAACGGCATGATCAAGCCTCCGGGTCCTCGTTGCGTGTTTTAAGTGTGGCTACTTGTTTTTTCATCTCAGTCACCTTGTGTTGAAGGGCAGCAATGGAGTCTGAATGGTCAGTTGCTGCTTGCTCAACGGAGGCTATTCATTTTGACCCAAACCATGATCTTTCCCTAACACTAACCAAGTGGTTTTTGCACTTAAACCTACCCAGACCTTAACCATTGTGTTGTTACATCATAAAACATCATGGTGTTTTCAGATCTCAGCTATTAACTTGGGGATTAAGATGGTACCATTACTGATGGGAATAATGGACAAAACTACTAAAAATGTAGTTTGTTAACAAAAGGGAAAGCAGTGAGCATCACTGCACCATGAGGGGAAATTAAGAAATCTGTCATAAAAATTTTAGAAAGACTAGTGTCTTTACTGATCATGTGTTATGAGTAATAGTTAACTCTGATGCTCTCCACCTACATGTACAACCAACAAGTGTATACACCAGATTCACACCCATTCTCTGGGGACTGAAAGTCATTCTGGGAAATACAGGTCATAACATAAGAGAGAATAATGAGCAGCAAACTGCTCTGTTTTCTGTTCATGTATATTCCAACAGAGTTGATCACATGTCCATATGTAAGCAGAGCTTCCTGTTGGGTGGTTCTTCACCTCCAGTTCATGCCTTAAAATTGTTTAAAGCACACCTATAAGTTGATTATCCCGCTTATACCATGGTCATTTGCCAGCAATATAAAATAAAAGCATTCGTAAATTTTTGGTGAAAGTTTTGCACTCAAAATAGAAAGGTTATGAGGCAATAGCTTACCATTTTCATGACAATTTGCCACAATGTACTCGCTGCCAGCCTGAACCGAGGCATAAAATTCATGTAAGATGTCATTAAGCATAAACACATGTCTCCAAATCAGTGTTCTTTCGTTTTTGGTAGAGAAAGTCTCTTGGTATAGTAACTGCCCATTTTGTTGCTTTTGTATTAATCTCGTTGTTCTCTTCTTCAATAATTTTAAGCTCTTCAGGTGTCAGTGCCATTTTTCGCTTGATTTCTTTCTTTTCTTCTCATCTCTTTTTCCTCTGCTGCATCCCATTCTTCAAAATTTCATAAAGAGTAAGCTTTGACAGCTGTGCTCTTTAATGTTGCTATGGTTACATGTTGGGTAGTGGATGAATTTTGAACAGTGATTAAACTTGAGGCAAATTACATGTGCATTAAACGGTTTTAATGCAAACCTGCCAGCCAATCAGAAAACAGTATTCACCCAGGCCATGGTATAAGTTTTAATAATGCATTGATGCAAACACCATCTATTCAACCAATTATAAAAAAAAATCCTATAAATAGTGAGACAGCTTAGTTTATGCCATCCGGATGTTCTATGAATTAGTAAAAATTAATCAAATATTTGAAATTGGTAGACTGACATGCACATTCAATGCCTTAAGTGACCCCACAGCCATTTATCTAGAACAGAGGTGTTCAAACTGTAAGGTGCAACTTAAAAAACTTTATTTATTCTGAGGGGCAATTCGTGAGGCAGGCATAGTAAAAGGACATACAATCGGGACGTACAGACAATACATGATAGACAAACAGTGACCACATAGCAGAGATAAAAATAATATAAGTTGAGGGGGTGCTCTGGCAGACCAAAGGGTGTGGGGATTAGTCACAGGCAAGAGAGGAAGAGGGGGCATACTGGAGTTTAATAGGTGAACAGCCTCATATATGAATGTTTCCTTCCTCTGGTTAGTCCTAGCTGCAGGGCAGTGCAGATGCCTGCCAGAGGGCAGCCATTCGAAGGCCTATAGGACTTGGGTAGGGTCCTGTAAGATGGAGCAGGCTTTCTTTTACTGATCTAATCTTTAACAATGTAATGTAATGTAATTTATAAGTGTTACTGGCCTCAATCCCAGGGGTACCTGGGCCAGTAGCTATTTTGCTACACAGTCCTAGATGGCTGCGGAGCAGTAAGGAACGGACCCGAGTCTATCAGTGTTTGACCAACTTAAGTGCCATTTTTATTCTACTTTATCAAAACCACAATCCATTTTAAGGATATTCTTCAAATTCAATATCATGTTCATTAACCAAAAATGTATTTCTGTATCCAAAATAAACATGCATTCCCCTTTAAAATGATACTGTCTTCCATATCTTCAGTTATTGCTAGAATTTCAATCATTTCAGTCACATCATGTACATCTCACTTAACATTCAAACTGGCTTTCACTCCTAACAGTATGGTTTACTGTTCCTCTGACTGAAAACAAGTTGTTTCAACTACCAGCATCTTGACCCTAATAACACTTTTATATAAGTGGAATACTAATACATAACTACACTTTCAAATGCATGAAAATGATATAACAAGACAGTGAAATTGCATACTGTAGGTGCAGTGTCAAGTACATGAAAATGATGAAACAATTAAATTGCATAACTGCAATGTCAAATACATGAAAATTATTAAATGAAATCATTAAATAACAATAAAAACACCCCTACATATATTTCCCTTCTCCCTTACACCAAGTCAGTCCATTTACATGAACCAACATCACCTGGTAGCTGCCATTATGAAAATTACCACAAATCAACAGAAATTTCACATATAGCTTGTGAAATCAAAACTAAATACTTTCCCCTAACACAAGGAACTAGTACTCTCCTGTACCTTGTTATTTCCTGAATGCGGATGAAACAAGAACAGCTATTGTTTCCACACTGTTGCAGCTTAGTCACTTCAAGCTAGGCAGTGAAAACAGTAGATGCTAGCTTGAAAAATACACTCGACACAAAACTACGTTTGGTCTTTGAACACTTATATAGCCCATAGATCTAGTCGAATGCTTATCTAACATTTAGGTAGTATGTCAACCCACTGTAAAATGTTTTACACCACATTTTACATACGTGCAGCGCAGTAAGGAACAGACACAAGTTTATCAGTGTGTGACCAATTCAAGGGACATTTTTATTCTGCCCCTGACGGATGTTTCTTACTGGACCTGGTATTACAGTGACACCTACTGTCACAAGTAGTAACATTGTGACAGTAATACATTTAAACCAAATGTATTATCTGAGAGACTAATTTATAAAGTAGCTCGCTATTTACATGTTTTTGTTTTGTTTCTGTTTTTTTTTTAATATGGTGGGAGCCAGTTTTTATTTACTTCTAAAAGAAGCTATTTTTTCCACCCTCTACATAAGTGTATTTGTTATTCCATGAAAATTTTTCATCTAAACCTAACTAGTGCCTAAAGGTGTCAGGTAAATGTAGTGAAAAGCCTAAAGTGCCTAAAAGAATACTGGAATCAGCTTATGAAATAACCATAGCATGTACATTTTAAACTTCCATTGTACAGTGTTAAAATCCCCAAATTCACAGAGCGAATACTAAGCATATGATCACAGTGTGCTAACGGACCATGTCCAAGTCTCTAATCTCCACCGGTGCAATTAAGCCACCCAGAGGTCCCCAGTCTTTAAACTCTTTGCTTTTTTGTTTTTACACACTGCTATTTTAAGTTCAAAAATTGTATTTTTTCATTTATATGTACAAATAGTCACAGTATCTCTGATGAAGAGCCATGCTCAGGATGATCTCATCCTACTGATCTCTAAGAAGAGCTATAATGTCACTTTATTTGTCATTGTGTTTTTCGTTTACTGCAAGAGCACTGATATACTTGCTTTTAATTCCATGTGCACATTCCCAGACATTAACACTACACATCTGTAAAATGAAATTAAGCCCATGAAGGTCAGGTCATCAGCAGACTTTGTACAAACCACAGCATCAGTGAAGGAAAATAATGAGGAGAAACTAATACAGGCTGTTGGTGCTTTTACTGCCTTGATCCTAACATTAGCAACATTGTAACAACATCATAACGGTGTCACCAGTTCGATGCTCATAAGCCTTACACTCTCATGTTTTGAACTAATGAACGAAGAAACCAGCAGCAGGACCTAATACCTTCGCTTAAGTTTAGTTTTTCTAAAGGGCAGTGCCGTTTTGAGCAAATCCTTGTTGCCATGATTTCATACTTTACTTCCACCACACCCACCATACTACTTATTACTACAAACCTACCAAACCTACAGTAAACTTTAGTGGTGGCAGATCAGAAAATGCTCATATGAATCTTTTTGTAATGGTGATTTGTATCCAGAACTCCAGAGAGTTGAACTAATCATGTGGTTCAAGTGAAAGAGGGCAGCTGAATAAATATTCAAAGTAGCTACTTAAAGCAAAGAGAGCTCAGTAAAAAAGAGCTCAATGACCATGTGTTTAATTTCTCAATTGTTAAAAAATAAACACTGTATTCACTCTGTGAGAAAAGTAAAGTGAAGAAACAGAATACAGTGTACCCCACAGAGTGATGCAGTTAGTAAATATGGATCTGTGAACCAGGTACTGCTCTGTTACAGTTGAGTGGGACATTTTTCCTTGTAATTGCCCACAAGTGTTTGATGAGTCAACACTGAATGCAATGTGCCATTAAATCATTTGGGTGTTTCCTTTGCTTTGTGACTTGCATTTAAACCGCTAAAAATTCTAATGTGTCTTCTGTTTATGAGAAGATTAATTTTCCATTTAATGTGTTTGTTTAGCTCCAAATGTGAACAATTGGAAATATAAATAGTTAATAGGAAAGTTTTACCACCAGCAGCCTTCTTTAGCTGGAAAAATACAGCTGCTGAGGCACAAACTGAAAGCCATTTTACACAGAGACCATGAAATGAGTGATATTAGGTCATTCTTTGACTATATTGTATTACAGCTATTTTTGTCATGGAATCTGTTATTGCTTGAAAGCTGAGAGAGAAATTGGTTCAAGGAAAACAGCAGGTATTCACACTAGTTTGTATTTGTGTTGGTAACATGGGTTGAGTAAATAATTAGGCATACCTTTTATTTTCTCCATGTATAAGCATAATAAGTACATCTTGTGTCTGCTGCAATCTGTTTTCATTGTGTTTTCCAGTAATTTAGACTTTGTGGTTTTTAGCCATTTTCTGCCTCCATTAGAATATGTGATGTCGTATTGCATCGCATGTGTTAAAATATGGTTATAATCAGTATTGCTTGGTTGTATTTTGTTGCTTTATGTTGCTATGCATGGCTACATGCACAGCATGGTGGATATTGTTGCATTAATGTTTTGCTGTTTCCTGTTGCTCTGCATGGCTTGTGTGAATGCTTTTTTGTCACTTTTTGTTGTTTTTATAACATTCTATTGTGTCTTAATCTGCACTAGTTTCAGAATTCAGGACTGCACATGAAAATTAGCCAGCTGTCTAACACTGGCACATTTACAGAAATGTTTATTTATGTGAATTGTCCTTATAAGTGTCAATAAAATGTCAAATTTGATGTGTATGTTTTTGTCATTAATATTCAATTCAAGTAGGATTAGACAGGACAGAGAGGGAGAATTATAGGTGACAAACCCAGGATGTAATCCACTAAAACTGAGTTCATACTTGACTTCAAGGGGTTAACAATGGTCCCACCATAGATATCTATTTCTCCCCTTTTAAAAACACCACTGCAGCACTACACAAATGTATCATATGGATCACACTGTATTTATGTAATTATTTTTCCCACAGTAACTGTGTTGGCATTCTTTCAGTCACTTGAAAGAATGGTGCGATACAAAGCAGACCTCATATTTATAGAACTGGAGGTACCTCCAGGTAACTTCCTCTCTTCATTTCCTAACTTAGTTCTCTCTCTCTCTCTCTCTCTCTCTCTCTCTCTCTCTCTCTCTCACTCTCTGTGTGTGTGTGTGTGTGTCTCTCTCTCTCTCCATCTGTCTCTCTCTCAAAAAATAAAACAAAAACAACCCCAAAACAAAACATGGAACTGAGTGTTATGTTGTCTACATACATTGGCTATAAAAGCCAAACTATAACTCCTTTATGCACAACTATAAATTCCCTTTAATAAGTCTCAAGGATTGTAGAAATGCTGAGGTAACACACCTATATATTGTATTTTAACCAATATGTTAAAATATATCTGTATTTTTCATATTGTTAACTGAGTTAGATGTTCAACTACATTCTCTGCAAATTTTATTTAAATTTAGATGCTTTTTCAAGGAAATTCCTCTGGAAATCAACAACTTATAAATTCAATTAAACTCTAACTAAAATTACTTTTTTAGACTTTTTACTTTTTTTCTCTCTATAAGTCATATAAAAACATATGATTCTTTGCAGGAAATAGGAAATTGGAAAATTACAGACCTGTAAAATAAAGGTTACATTATATTTTCTACGATGAATATCTAAATTCTGATCGATAATACTGAATTATTTATTCATTTTTTTCCCAAAAAGTAGTCAAATTGATTTATTTTTTACATTTTAAACTCACAGTGTAGTAAATTGTCCCACAGTGTAACTCAGGCTGTTAAAATCCCCGAATTCACAGAAAAAATACTGAGCATGTGTGCTCACAACCAAAGTCCAAGTCTCTAATCTCCACCTGCGCAACTAAGCCAGCCAGAGGTTATACTTTCTTTCAAATTTTTGTTCTTCACACACTGGTGTTTTATGTTTCATAATTATATTTCTTAATTTATATGTACATATGAATTGAATTCTCTTTTATTCACGCTGAGAGTTCCCAATTTGTATTGAGATTGTGTAACAGAGGTGTTGATTAAACTTGGGTAAAATGTTGAAGTTTGTGGTGAATATTTGACTGATTTTTACTATTCTAATGAGAGGGAAATGCCCTTTGACATGTTGAAGAGATTATGAGCTAACCAGCAATCGTAATCCACTGAAAGGCTCATAGGTTAATTAGGAAAAACAGTTAGGATGTATTTTGGCAATATGTGCACATACTATTAGTGGATATGGTGACAAAAATAAATCATGAGTTTGTGTAACTTTTAATAATATTAAAATATTAATTCATATTTTGTCCACCCCATTAACATACGTGAAGGGGACAAAATATTAGGAGCACCTTAAAATATAATGCACTCCAGTACACCACCACCACAGACTATGACCTCAATAATAAATAGAAAGTAAAATTATCACCTTTCTAACAGTGTCAACAAAAACTGAATGTGTTCATAAAAGTGCGATTGGATGGCATTAGATTGCACAGGTGTTGTACTCAATCACTTACATGGCGTGCTGACGTGCTACGGTAAACGTATTGTATCATTTCCGGTTGCCGACTGTGTATACTGATAGCGTTGTTGCTGCTCTCATCTCAGTTGATTTTCCTATATATATCACATTACTGTTGATTAATATCTGCTGTATATTTAAACTTTCGCTAGTTTTACACAAGCACTCTCAGCGCTTTTCTCTTAACGACTTTTCTCGCTAATCGCACAAGTTGTTAGTCACTTTAGCTCTGCAGCTAGCACTAGCAGCTAACTCAAAGTAAGCAGTTAGCGATGGCTTCTCTCTCTCCCTCTCGTTCTCCTGCTCTGTCTTGCTCGGTGTGCCAAATGTTCAGTTACTCCTCTGCCTCCTTTAGTGATAGTGATAAGTGTAATAAGTGTAGTCTATTTGCAGCACTGGAGGCAAGGCTTAGTGAATTGGAAGCGCGGCTCCGCACCATGGAAAAACAATCAGCTGCTAATATAGTTAGCCAGCCCCTAGTATCCGGTGCGGGCCGACCTAGCGTAGCTCCCACTCCCCCGGTAGCTCCCGAGCAGCCGGGAAGCCAGGGCGGCTGGGTGACTGTCCGAAGGAAGCATAGCCCTAAGCAGAAGCCCACGGTTCACCACCAACCAGTTCATGTTTCTAACAGGTTCTCCCCACTCAGCGACACACCCGCTGAGAAACAAACTCTGATTATTGGCAGCTCCATAGTCAGAAACGTAAAGTTAGCGACACCAGCAGCTATAGTTAAATGTATTCCTGGGGCCAGAGCGGGCGACATTGAGTCAAATTTAAAACTGCTGGCTAAGAATAAGCGTAAATATGGTACGATCGTCATCCATGTCGGCGGCAACAACTCCCGATTACGCCAATCAGAAGTCACCAAAATTAATGTTGAGTCGGTGTGTACATTTGCTAAAACAATGTCTGACTCCGTAATTTTCTCTGGACCGCTGCCTAATCTGACCAGTGATGACATGTATAGCCGCATGTCACAATTCAACCGCTGGTTGTCGAGATGGTGTCCAGCAAACGATGTGGGCTTCATAGATAATTGGCAGACTTTCTGGGGAAGACCTGGTCTGATTAGGAGAGACGGCATACATCCCACTTTGGATGGAGCTGCTCTGATATCCAGAAATATGGCCAAGTTTATTAGTAAACCAAAACCATGACAACCCAGAGTTGAGACCAGGAGGCAGAGCTGCAGTCCTACACGCTTCTCTGCGCTTCCATTAGAGCAGTTACCCACCCAAAACCACATAGAGACTGTGTCTGTCCCCCGACCACATAAATCAATTAAATCCAAAGTATATAAAAGAAGAGTCATTCATGAAAATCTAGTAAAAATTAAAACCACTGCTGCAATAGTACAACAAAATAAGATAATTAAATGTGGACTCTTGAACATTAGATCTCTGTCATCTAAAGCAGTTTTAGTAAACGATTTAATTTCAGATCATCGTATTGATTTATTTTGTCTCACTGAAACCTGGCTGTGCCATGAAGAATATGTCAGCCTTAATGAATCCACTCCTCCCAGTCATATTAATACTCATATTCCTCGAGACACTGGCCGAGGAGGAGGAGTTGCAGCCATTTTCAACTCAAGCCTAATCATCAACCCTAGACCTAAATTTAAATATAACTCATTCGAAAGCCTTGTTCTTAGTCTCTTCCAGCCAACCTGGAAAACTTTACAGCCAGTTATATTTGTTATAGTGTACCGTCCTCCTGGCCCGTACTCTGAATTCCTATCTGAATTCTCAGAGTTTTTGTCGTATTTAGTCCTTAGTACAGATAAAGTAATTATAGTAGGTGATTTTAATATTCATGTGGACGTTGATAGTGACAGTCTCAGCACTGCATTTCTCTCATTATTAGACTCAATTGGCTTCTCTCAGTGTGTAAATAATCCCACTCACCGTCTTAACCACACCCTAGACCTTGTTCTAACTTATGGGATTGAAATTGAACATTTAATAATTTTTCCACAAAATCCTATTTTATCAGATCATTCTTTAATAACTTTTGAATTCCTATTACTGGATTACACACCATTAGATAAAAATGTCCTCACTAGATGTCTATCTGATAGTGTTGTAGATAAATTTAAGGAAGCAATTCCGTCAATACTGAATTCACTGCCATGTCTCAATACTACAGAGGACTCTTACGTTAACTTTAGTCCCTCCCAAATTGATAATCTTATTGATAGTGCTGCAGGCTCACTAAGACAAACACTCGACTCCATCGCCCCCTTAAAAAAGAAGATAATAAAACGTAAGAGGTTAGCTCCATGGTATAACTCCCAAACCCGCAAATTAAAGCAAACATCGCGAAAATTGGAAAGGATTTGGCGTTCCACCAAAGTAGAAGATTCTCGCTTAGTCTGGCAAGATAGTCTTAAAACATGTAGGAAGGCCCTCTGTAATGCCAGAGCCGCCTATTACTCAGCATTAATAGAAGAGAATAAAAACTGCCCTAGGTTCCTTTTCAGCACTTTGGCCAGGCTGACAAAGAGTCATAACTCTACTGATCCATGTATTCCTATAGCTCTCAGTAGTAACGACTTTATGAGCTTCTTTAATGATAAAGTTCTAACTATTAGAGACAAAATTAACCATCTCCTGCCCTCAACAGGCACCGTTCTCTCCCCAAACACAGGAACCTTGGTAACGGCAGTAAATCCTGACATATATTTGGACTGTTTTTCTCCAGTAGACTTGTCTGAACTAACTTCAATGATTTGTTCAGCTAAACCATCAACCTGTCTCTTAGATCCCATCCCAACTAGGCTGCTTAAGGAAGCCTTACCCTTAGTGAGCACTTCTTTACTAGATATGATCAATCTGTCTTTAGTAACAGGCTATGTACCACAGTCCTTTAAAGTAGCTGTAATTAAACCTCTTCTTAAAAAGCCTACTCTTGATTCAGGTGTTTTAGCCAATTATAGACCTATATCTAACCTTCCATTTCTATCCAAGATCCTTGAGAAAGCAGTCTCTAACCAGTTATGTGACTTTCTACATAACAATAGTTTATTTGAGGATTTTCAGTCAGGATTTAGAGCGCATCATAGCACAGAAACAGCACTGGTGAAAGTCACAAATGACCTCCTCACTGCATCGGACAAAGGATTTGTCTCTATACTTGTCCTGTTAGATCTTAGTGCTGCATTTGACACAATTGACCATCAAATCCTTTTGCAGAGACTGGAACATTTAATTGGCATTAAAGGAACTGCATTAACCTGGTTTAAGTCCTATTTATCAGACCGATTTCAGTTTGTACATGTGAATGATGAATCCTCCGTGAAGGCAAAAGTTAGACACGGAGTTCCACAAGGTTCTGTACTTGGACCAATTCTATTCACCTTATATATGCTTCCTTTAGGTAATATCATTAGGAAACACTCCATGAATTTTCATTGTTACGCAGACGATACCCAATTATATTTATCAATGAAGCCAGATGAACCCAATCAGTTAAACAAACTCCAAACATGCCTTAACGACATAAAGACCTGGATGACCTGCAATTTTCTACTATTAAATTCAGATAAAACTGAAGTTATTGTGCTTGGCCCTAAACACCTTAGAAACACATTATCTAATGATAAAGCTGCTCTGGATGGCATTACCCTGGCCTCCAGCACCACCGTAAGGAATCTGGGAGTTATCTTTGATCAGGATATGTCCTTTAACTCCCACATAAATCAAATTTCAAGGACTGCCTTTTTTCACTTACGTAATATCTCAAAAATCAGGCACATCCTGTCCCAAAAAGATGCAGAAAAACTAGTTCATGCATTTGTTACTTCTAGGCTGGATTATTGCAATTCCTTATTATCAGGCTGCCCTAACAAGTCTCTAAAGACTCTCCAGCTGGTCCAGAACGCAGCTGCACGTGTATTGACTAAAACTAGAAAAAGAGACCACATTTCTCCCATTTTAGCTTCACTACATTGGCTTCCTGTAAAATCTAGAATAGAATTTAAAATCCTTCTCCTAACTTACAAAGCCCTTAATGGTCAGGCACCATCAAATCTTGAAGAGCTCATAATACCGTATTATCCCACTAGAACACTGCGCTCCCAGTATGCAGGCTTACTGGTGGTCCCTACAGTCTTTAAAAGTAGAATGGGAGGCAGAGCCTTCAGCTATCAGGCTCCTCTTCTATGGAACCATCTACCGGATTCAGTCCGGGGTGCAGACACCCTCTCTATGTTTAAGAGTAGGCTTAAAACTTTCCTTTTTGATAAAGCTTATAGTTAGGGCCGACCAGGCTCGCCTTGGATCAGCCCTTAGTTATGCTGCTATAGGCCTAGACTACTGGGGGACTTCCCACGATGCACTGAGCTCCTCTCTCCTCCTCCTCCTCTCCATCTGTATGCATTCATGTAACATCAATGCATGTCACTAACTTTGCTTCTTCCCCGGAGTTTTTTGTGCTTTCTCATCTCACAGAAAAACCTGACTCCCGGGCCGAACCTTCGCGGTCCTTCACAGTCCTGATGGCATCCTTCCCTGGCTGTTGCTGCTTGTGCTTGTTGTTGTTTGTTGTTGTCGTTGTTTTTCTTCTGTCCCCCCTCCCCCTTTCCCTCTCTCTTTCTCTCTCTCAACCCAACCAGTCAAAGCAGATGGCCGCCCACCAAGAGCCGGGGTCTGCTTGAGGTTTCTACCCGTTAAAGGGGAGTTTTTCCTTACCACTGTCGCCAAGTGCTTGCTCATGGGGGAACTGTTGGGTCTCTGTAAATTAAAGAGTACGGTCTTGACCTGCTCTATGTGAAAAGTGCCTTGAGATGACTTCTGTTGTGATATGATCCACATCACCAGGATCTACAGCAACAACATCACAATGTCATTCAGACTAGATAAGTGTGGTCAGATGGTATCAAAGAGAGGGAAGATGATCAGAACAGAGGGGGTTGAACTACCAGAAGGCAGCATTGCAGATGTTCAGGACAGCACGAATACCTTGGGATCCCACAGGCAAATGGAAAACATGAGGAGGCCGCAAGGAAGTCAGCCACAGCCATATCTACACAGAGTAAGGCAGGTCCTGAAAAGTCGGCTGAATGGGAAGAACAAGATACAAGCAATCAACATGTACACCCTGCCAGTCATCAGTTACCCCGCTGGTATAATAAGCTGGCCAAAGGAGGAGATAGAGGGCACTGATATCAAGACAAGAAAGCTCCTCACAATGTATGGAGGGTTTCATCCCAAGTCCAGCACCCTAAGACTGTACACTAAGTGGAACAAAGGACTGAGGAATGTGAAAGTGGAACAAAGGACTGAGGAATGATGAGCGTCAAAGCCACTGTCCAGGACGAAACAACCAAGATCCAGGAATACATCAGGAAGATGGCCCACAAAGATGAGCTGCTAAGTGAATACCTCAGGCAGCAGAAACCCGATGATGCAGAGGAGGAGGAGGGACCATCATGGAGGGACATGGGGGGGGTGAGAGGGGGATTTATATATATGTATATATATTTACAGTTCCAGTCAAAAGTTTGGACACACTTGAAGTTGTGTCCAAACTTTTGTCTGTGTGTGTGTGTGTGTGTGTGTGTGTGTGTGTGTGTGTGTGTGTGTATGTATGTGTATGCCTCTCTTCTGCTACTTGGAAGACCACTGTACAATCTACAATTATATCTGCACTTGATCACGGTGATATTGTGAATATGCAATATGCTTAAAGCCTCTTGACTCTGTGTATCAAAGCACACTGCACTTCAATCACAGGTCATTGCATCTTATGAAAAGGTGTGATGATCCTTGTTAACCAACAGAATGGAGTTTCATGTTATTCATCTATGTCAAAAACTGCTTTATGACCTCTGCTCTCTGGTCACATATCAATACAAATCATGTCAGATCACAGGAGTTTTTAACATTAGCTGTACCACATGTTGGAAGACTGGTTTCAGATATTATGCTCCCTGCACGAAAGGAACTGCCCTCCTACCCTCTGGCACTGACTCACATTTTTGGAGCCTTAAGCATACTGAAATTATCTACAAATTATTTTGGGACTCATTGCATTTGATTATAACACACACTTGTTTAATAGCAATAACTCAATACTTTATGAACGAAATAATTGTGTAAGGCATGGCAATACATTTGCTGTGTAGCTGTGTATAATTGGCAGACCAGATCAGACCCCAATGTAGAGCATTAAATTGAGGATAAATTTATGAGCTTTATAAATATTACTTGACGAACCAGAACACTGGGCACTTTCCCATTTCATGCAGTGAGATTTCTCTTGATCTTTACTGTAACGCACTTTATAGTGTGGCCCAGTGCAGAAAACACTAATGGCACCATGGGGATAGCTAAATGATTCATAGTTATTTCAGAGGTTAGAAGGTAAAAAACAAGCTGTTCTGTATTTTGATACATATACTCATTTTGGACATTCCATCTGCATTTTGCTCTCTTCATCCTGTTCACAACTTTCCCATGTCCTGAATCTGCTTAAATAGGCCATTACATTCAATTCTAGTATTTAACTTAACTCCCTTTACATTGAACACAATTTATTTTATTAATTACATTGCAGTGATGATGTCTGGGTATTTACCCAGTTCTGGAATCACCTCAATTATGAAGTGATTTAAGAGACCTATTTTAAGGGTTTATAAACTCTGAACTTTATTTTAAGGGGCAAAGCAGTTTAGTTTCTAATTTTCCCCTTTACAAACCAAACTAAACAACAAAATGCACTGTTTCTCATGTCTTTAAAAGCTTAAATTTTTGATATGGTGTACCTACCAGTAGGATGACATCGATTGTAAGGATTTGTTAGGTTTAGGGACAAAACCAATTTGGTACGGGTAACCTTTTTCTTCATTGTTAAAAGAATAACTACTTGGTTAAGACAAACATTGAAATTCATTGTTGATCAAAATAGTTGTGTAACAAAAGAATGCCAGCTCAAGGTGCACCTACAATCTCATCAGCAGACTGAGTTTGTACAGTTCCAAGTTACTTCAACCAAAACCACAATCTGTCCATAACCCTAACCAAGTGTAGTTTATGTGCTTAAACCTAACAAAATCTTAACCATAGAGGTGGCAGATCAGGAAATAGTCATATTAATTGATTTTGTCACATTATCGTTTTAGAAGGCAATGATAAATGACCCACTTTGTTGTTTAGGTTTTTGTTGTGAGGATTTGTGACAGAGAAAAGCTTAATAATGATAACAACAAGAGATAAAGTTTGTAAAACAGTCCTTAGGTATTACAGATTAAAAACATTTAAAAACTCAGGTAATGTGCTTCATCAGGACCAGCAATAAGAGCACAGATTTTTAAAAAAAATACAGACAGGAATCTCCCATGTGACATAACCAGAAGTTCATGTCAAACCCCATCTCTCATAGTCAGAGGCTAACTGAGAAAATAGATTTTCAAAACCTTAAATCAGTTTGCTCCACAAATGGATCTTGAGTTGGGATTGTTGTACTTGGTTTGATTAATTGTCCCTGAACTACTTGGTTAGTGAACAATCATGGTCATGGTTCAACAAAACCACTGTTAACTGTTGATAGTGAACTGGCAATGAGCAGCTGTCTCCCATGTCAAAGTCAGGCCCAACCCAAACTCCTCCCTGTGACGTTTAGAGGTTCTATAACATCACACTACTTTCACCTTGGTCTCTGACAGACAACAGTCAAAAGTGACACAGCCACGAGAGGTCCTTGTCAGAGAAATGTTAGCATACTGTAGGTCATATTTCAGGCTTTGAACAAATGACTCATGTTGTGTTTTTTCTTGGGAGGAAAGTCTGCTCTTTCCATTGTGGGGAGAAGATGCATTGGAGCTGCTGCACTGATGTCTTTTTGTTGTGTTTGATGAGAGCATTAAGTCAGTTTGCGCACTAGTGTCTTATTTTAGCTTAGAAATATCCCAAACTATTTTGGTCCTGACACAGTTAAATCTTTTTTAAAGAAAATGTATGGTTATTGAAAATGACTGCATTAAGTATATTAGCCTACTGCCACAGCCCATTGGATCATTGTTTCATTCAATGTGTTTTTTTTTCTAACAGCAAAGGTTATCGTTCAAACATCTATATACGTGTAAAGCATTCTACATTAAATCTTTCTACAGTAAATCTTTCATAGAAGTCCTGCTGCAGCCCAAGCTAGTACATATGACAGGGGCTGACCACTTGAGCTCTTTTTTGAAATAAAACTCCAATCAAATTGAGATGATGACTTGTGAAAGCCATCCAGAACAAATTAACCAGTCCAACATGCTGGCACTGATTAAGGTGGACATTTTGTAATACTTATTTAAAATACGGTATTTCCTGGCCTTTCTAGCAAAATCAAGATGGCTTCAGTCCATTTCACATGGGCACATCATATACCTGCACCAGGGCGATGTTTTCATTAGGTCAGAAAAGTTTTACTCCATTTACCACAGGATGTAAGGCTGGCGATGTCAGTTGGTCTGTCCATCCAACACTTTAATACACAGAAAGATATCCTGAAACAGCTTGCAATGTTGCAATTTAAATTTGCTGTGGATATACTTGGTCAGTAGAAGATCAATCCAAATTATTTTAGTGACCTCCTGACCTTTACTTTAGCACCACCATTTTTTCAGTTGCATGAATGAACAAGTTGCCATTAAAATCTTTAAGTACATTCATGATCCCTAGACGACAAAATCAGTTCAACACTTTCTGAACTTTCTTCTCCTGTCACCCTCAGGCCAGAATCCTTTAATGCTTTGCCTTTAATTTGAATGACCTTATGGCCTTTCCTCTAACGCCACCAGAAAAATTTCACTTTGCTGTTGTATTAGGGTAACTGATTGTAGTTTACAGTTAGTTGGGGTAAATGGCTATATTTACTGTTCATAGCTTTTTTATCCAAAGTGCTTTACAATTTGCTGTTCAGTCACCCATTCACACAAACTAACACTCACACTCCGATGTCAATAAACTACCATGCAAGGTCCTGACCATTAGGACCATGATCAGTATCCTGCCCAAGGCATGAGCCACAATTTGTGTCAAAACTTCTTCTAACTCACAACTCAGTCAAATCTGAACACACAGACAATGATGCACATATTTTTAGAAAATGAGAGAAGATTTAGAAAAACAGCTCATAGTTCCTCAGGAGATAGCTATCACTAATCTAAGACCACATCTTGTGTTGTGGTCAGCAACATAGCATGTTGCGTAATTTGTGGAGCTGACAGTACTACAGGAGGATACAATAGAAATGGCCAATGAGAGGAAACAGCTTAGATATACAGAGTTGGCAGCAGAGGAGCCTGTTTGGAAACCTAAGGTTTGCCGAGTGGAGGTTGACTGTAGGGGTTTGTTGGCGGATCAGTTTTGTCCCTGCTAGCTGAACCGGGTAGAAGAGGGCAGAGCCCAAAGTAGGCAGTGACAAACATAGCAGACACTGCAGCCAGTTCCAGTGGATGGCTGTGGGTTAGAAGGAAGGTGAGTGACTGGGGCAGAATAGTGTATGGTGTGTTGCTTTCTAGGATGAGGTAGCTGAAGAGGCTTAGCCTGACATGCTGGTGGTTTCTAACTGTAGAATATTGTTTGGCTATATGGTGTCTCAGGCAGCAAACTGGTTAGCATGACATGCTGTTTGTTTTTTTGTTTCAGTTACAGGCTCAGGATGAATGGTGGTTAGTCTAGCATACTGTTAGCATGCTAGTTCGTCTAATGTGATGTGGTAAACAGGAGTGCATGCTTTGTTGCTTGGTAAAATGAGGTAGCTCAAGGTGATTATTTGGCTGTTTTTTGGTGGGTTGAGCTGCATGCCAGTAATAGCAACATGCTAATTAGCTCGACATGTTGTTAGCTGGTTGTAGTTGGTTAACACGCTGTTAGCTGATGATATTGTAGACAGTAAATATACGTTTCTACAGAGGGTTGTGTTGAGTGTGTGGGTGCTGGTAAAGGGGGTGCTTCTGGAACACTGGAACGAACTGTTTCTGAGCCTTCTCAGTGTCATTGGCCCAACAGAACACCATTGAGAGCGACCTGATGCCGCTGTAGACTTGCCTACATTCTTATATTCACACACAAATTCATATTGAAACCATGTTCATTTATTTGGAAAGACGGGTCAAGGGACATACAGTAATTCAAGAGAAGTTTCTCATATCAGAAAGGTTGCTTATCAGTGTTAAGTGTGTGATTATATATATATCAGTAAGACTAGTGAAACCAGTTATACAATGATGGTTGGACATCTGAGCAGACCATGACATTATGATGACATTGCCTTACAAGCCAGTTGAGCCAGCCACCGTAGTTAAACCTGAGCAGGTACATGTAGATATAAGGCCGGGTCATGCTGCCGATAATCTGCTCTTTGCTTGGGTGAGGGGAGGATTCCATGAAGCTTTAATGGTGTGCCAGGTCAGAGGAAGATATAAGTTTATTGATATAACTATTTGTAAGATTAGTGGAGCTAGATAAGTAGGGATGATGGATGGACAACTGAGCAGGCCATGGCGTTAAGATGACACTGCCTATCAAGCCAGCTGGGTCAGCCACAGCAGTTTACTCTATAAGCAGTTACAATGTAGATATAAGTCTGGGTCAAGCCACTGAGTATATGGTCTTTGTTTGGGTGAAAGTAGGATTGAAAGGTAAAGGTACATTAGGGCATACTGTCAGTGGTGACAAAATGTAAACAAATAGGCTGTTGGGGGGTGCAGTTGTCTCAATTTTGCAAATTTAAGTTTTGGAGTTATTAAGTAGAAAGTTACACCTTACAGTGGTTCTAGATGAAAAGTCAGGGTTCAGAAACACAATTAGAACCATAATAAATATCCATAAAAAATATATATCCATGGTTGTTGTAGACATACAGTATTATTCAGAATGAAATAGGTAGGTAGGACACAGACTGACAGCCAAATGGAAAACTGGGCAACAGTTACACTGCTGACATGCCAAGACCAACTAATACTATAATGCTGGTGCAGGCTGTTGTATCATTATCCGTATCTCTATTCAATCTAAGAGCGTTTGCCGTGGTCCCCAGCAGTGGCAGCTGTTCAGGAGCCCTGTATTATTATGTCTGTGTAACCCTGCTGTAGAGGGGTGAGGAGGCCATCAACCATGTGGAAGTGATTTTCATCAAGACCTGCTTTCACCTTCCTGGCCTGCTCTGGTCCTGCTCTATAATTGTTGGAGAGGAGGGGAACTTCTCCTTCCTTTTTCCTCTCTCACAGGAGGAAGCCTGGGGTGGAACAGCCAGTCCCTGATGGCTCTGTATCTGTCAGTTTACTGTGCATCCATCCTGCCACCCTCCGACTCACCCTGTCGGTCGGAAACCATAAACGTGTCAGTGACCCAGAGCGACATCTACTGTGTGAAGCACCACCTTACCCCCTTCATGCCCTCTGCCAGTCCTTCCTAAATCATTCAGTTAGGACAGTAGCAGTGAATGACATTTCCCTCAGGCCCAGAGGACACAGAGGTAAAGCCAAGGCCAGGGGGGAAAGTCATTCTCCTCAATGTTCAGAGACATCCGCTTCAATAATCAGTAAGTATATATTGTCAAATACTATGGCTTCAGTCACACAGAGATTGCTCATGCATTGTGTGTGAAGAATGTGTTTTATTGTGTAATCCCTAATACTTTAATTATTTCACAGCAATGCTTTGCGTGTAGTGTCCTTCACACAAAGAGTCACGTTGCCTGTTGTCTCTCATGAACCTGAAGATTTTCGGGCGTGTTTGTGTTGAGAATGTAAATCAAATGACGGGGCAAATATCCTCTCATGTGCCACTACATTGGAAAACGACGAAGTAATTTTAGCATTGCTTGTTCTCATCAGATCCCCGTAGCTTGTTAAAGTTCTATCATAGAATAGTAATTTTGTTCCATTTTGTTCTAAGTACTTTTACATAATTTAGTGGAGTAGAGGCCTATTTTCTGCTTCTGTTTTACAACAGAATAAAAATGAGCACATGTGGTTGTCATTTCCGCATAAAGCTAAACTTTTCTCATCTTCCCCACACCACACCACTGGGCACCAGTGGATACAGATACCAGTGGGAGATGGGGGGCTTCTTCCAAATCAAACAATGTGACAATCACAGCCATTCTATGCAGTGATTGGCCAGGTGTGTGGAGGTTTGAAAGTAAATGCAGGATTTTGACATGATATTTGATTATGACATGTTTCCTGTGTACAACAGGAGCATGAATGCCTTCAAGGAGAGACTGTCCACAAGTGCCTTTATCCCCATTTGTACAATTCGTCATGTATCTTTACAAACAGAATACTCCTGTCCATACTAGCCCCAAAGAGATCCCTTATTAAATACATTTCAATGTAAATGATTGGGGCAAAATCCACAGTACTATTCACTTCAAAGTTCAGTCAAAGGTAGTGAAAACTGAGCGTTAACAGTCTCAGGTTCATAGGGCAAAACAATCTAGTCCATGTGTGACCAACTACACATCCAACCCACAGCATTACCACGCATTAGGACATGACCACTGGTGCCCTCCAGCCTTGGAACCTGAGGTCCTGCAGGAGCAGTGGTCATTCTTCCCTGCTAACTCAGTACAGTAGTTAAGGTCTGTGATGTTGCCAACAGGTTGAGGACAGCAGGCCACAGAGCAGTACCATCCCTTCAGCCAAAAGCTTGACAAGCCTTATGTCACGTACACCATCCCCTGCCATCTCAAGCTGCCCAGCTGTGTGTGTGTGTGTGTGTGTGTGTGTGTGTGTGTGTGTGTGTGTGTGTGTGTGTGTGTTTGTGTGTGTGTGTGTGTGTGTTCCTGGCCACTCAGGGAGTTGGTGACAGACTGATGAGTTCCTGGCTACAAGAGAAACGGTGAGCAGCAGGCTGAGCATCCGCTCAGTTCTCCTCCTTCCCCTGGACCATCAGCCTTCCTCCTGCATGACGCACTAAACATGCCAACACTCACACATACACACACACCATTTGTTTACATTTCCACTTTCATTTCAGCACATTAAGTGCAGAAATTATGATTAGTGATACAAAGTCACAGCCATACCTGTAGACAATCTGTTAAGTCCAGCGACGCTCTCAGCCTGAGTTGGGCTGCAAATGAAAAGAGCAGAATATCAATTTAGCTTCTGAGATCACTGAGACATTGTAGATTCTCCCATCCCATGCATTCAGTGTGGTACCTGAAGAAAATCTGCGTTACACAGGAAGTGGTGATTCAAAATGAGAGTAAAAGTGCTTCCTAACCATCAGTGAGTAACTATACAGAGGAAGCTGGATTCACCCATCAGACAGCAGCAGCACCTTTTCACCTCACCTAGTAGGAAGAGAACATTTCATTTACTACAGCATATAGGTGTATATTCAAACCGTGTTCTGCTATTTCTGCTTGTGTAATGGGGATGCCTTCAGGATCCTGGGGAAAGCTATATGCAGACAATGGAAGTGAGCACTCTTTCTCTACTATTGGTCTACAGAACAAGGAAGTGCTTTGGGTTCTACATTTTCATAGGAGCCTCTATTTCCTCCCTGTGTATTTTTGCTATTTGTCTCAAGTGATTGTGCCAGATTTGCACGCTCCTAAAATTGTTACTGATTGTGTCCCTGCCTAGTGTCTTGCACACTTTCAAAGTGGATACTGTGTAGCTTTAGGCTCACTAAATTGCCCTCTTCTTGTTGATGGGTCTTTTTTTATTATGTATCAAATTTTGTGAATAAATTTTCTGTCTTTTGAGCTGTTGGCCTCTTGCCCTGCTTATCTGTGACACTTACCTGTGTTTGTGGTGAACCATTTTGGAGATTAATAATTATATCAGTCCCGTACACAGTTTTTATCTCTACATAATTGGCTTAGTTGGTAGGATTGGAGGCTGGGTTTTTTATATATATATATTTTTTTTTGAGTCTTTGACTCTACTTTTTTGGTGGCCCTGTTGATCAGTGTAGAGTAGAAAAAACTGTGACAGGTCTCCAACAATGAGGAAACCATGGGCCAGATCGACCACCTCCTCTAAGCAATAGACTCTTACCACTGGGAGCATGGAAGATCTTCAGGACCTCATGGAGCAGCTGCAACAGCTGAAGGCAACCAATGAACAGTTGAGAGAGCAGTTGCGGGAACAATCATAGGTACTGGATCCAGTACCATGGCCATCCACTATTCTTCCTAATGTTGCCCTAGTTATCGGCCTGGCAAGTGAAGCCATGAACCCTCTTTACATTTATATACCTAGAGAACACAATTGTCCAAAGTTCACTGAGAAAATGTCAGTTGATCTGTTAACAGCTGAGCAATGGGTTGAAGAAGTGCACAGATGTCTTGAGGTTAGGCATATGCCAGTAGCTGAACAGTTGTTGTTTGTCACTAATCATTTAGATGGAGGTGCCAAGTCTGAGGTTAATTTTCACCCTAGTACCAACTGAGATACCCCAGAGAAAATGTTTGCTATTTTGATTGAAAACTATAGTTAGAACCATAAATTCAGAGATCCCTTTTTGTGTGCTTATAGTGTAACGTTGGTTGTGGTGTTAGTCCACCTATTACTTATGATGTGTAATTGTATATGATTTGGGATTCTTAGCATGTGCAGTGGTATTTTGCTCTAGACCTTATGTTTTCACCAATGCGTGTGTTTATTTTTTATTTTAATAGAAGTCATGTGAATACATTTTCTATCTTTTGAGCTGTTGGCCTGTCATCCTGCTTATTTAGGACACTTACCTTTGTGGTGAGCCATTTTGGGGACTAACAATTATATCAGTCCTGTACATAATTTCCATCACTACACATGTGCAAAGTTGCAAAGTTGCTGTGGTATTTGGCTGAATTGGACACCTGTAGTTAATAGTGGCATCAAAAGGCAGCTGTGTGATACTAAATTTAGCCAACAAATAATTGGCCTTAAAAATCAGAATTCTATGTGTGATGGCACAGCATGGTAACAGGTGACAAATTAAAGGTAAATCTAGAATAAAGTAGTGTAAAAATAATTATCGTCTTGTTGAATGGTTAACAGAAAATGATGTGAATCATATGCTATAGACTTCAGTCACCAGATCTCAGATCACATACACACACAGAAGATTTTGGAGCAACATGTTACACAGACACAACAAGAAAGTTGTTCTGATGGCCTGTGGTGAACATTACTAAGACCACTTAATGCTGGTTTGTCCCCATGTATGATCTCAGGCTTTGCAGAATGGCCACAGAGGTAGTCTTCACATGGGCCTGGTAAAAAAAAATCCTGCTTTTGCCCTTTGGAAACACCAGGGAATTAAAAGAGTAGTTTCAAAGTAATTGTGACTTGACCACTGTAAGAATAAACTCCTTTGGAAAAGTATGTCTGGAAAATAAAAGTTGACATGTGAGTTGTTGAAGTCTAATCTCAGAGCCTGGTCAAACATTATCTGTTCAAACCTCAACACATTGCTTGTAACTATATCCGAATACAAGAGACACACACATATGAAAGTGTTTTGTAGAAAATCAGCATGTCATGCTTGATATTATGACATCTCTCTTCAGCAGGAACGTTAGTGTCTATCAGAGGCAAAATGTTGCATTGTGGGATTATTCACAAAAAGTAGTGTACATGCCTTAGAAACTAAATTTTTTGTTCATCCATTCTGTTGTTGAAATATTATTATATAGTGCATACATTTCACACCAAGATACTGAGGCACTAAAATAAAATGGTAGAAAATAAATGTAAGCTTCCAGTTTTAACATGGCTGAGTGAGGACATGCTCTGTAGCTGAACTTTCATACATTTTTTTTTTAAATATAGTGATTGAATTTTCAAAACAGTACACATTGTTGCTGTAAATGACTACTAACTAATTCTTAATGTCCAGAAATAACAAGCACCACGGGTGAAGCAGCAAGTCAACAAAACTGATTGACAACTCTCTGCTAGCTAGCAAAACCACAGGTGGAATGGCACAACTAAACATCAAGGGCGACATGATTACCACCATCTGCACTGAGGCGAAAGCACTACAGACGCTACACAACTCTATCAAGCCAGCGTGAAGTTTGGCCTGGTCCATCTTGTAAAGCTACAGATCACTTTCCAGGGAACTGCCATGGCGTTTCCCATTTTCCAGACCACTATTTAAAGGGGACGTATTATGCTTTTCCTTATTTTCAGACATACATATACTGTCACAATGTCAGATGTTCATGTTAAATATAATAATAATAACTTAAATAACGAGGTAAATGTATGTAGCAGTAATCCCAGTGAACAAAAAGCAGCAGTTTCAGACTGCTCTGAACACTCAGTTTCCAACGTATTTTTCTTCACTTTTGGCCCGAGCTGACGTCAGTTTGTGACGGATTTCTTCATATGGACATCTGCTACGTGTGCAGTGCGTGAGTTTGCTGCTCTGCTCTGGGAGTAGTTACGCCAAGCCACGATGCCATTACACAGTACAGCAAAGTAAAATAAGTAGTTTACCTGTTGGAGGTGTGCTGGTTGTCTGCAGCTCCTCATAAAACATCTCACTGTGACTGTTTCTGCTTGTATTCTTCCTCCCTGCGTTATTTCTAACTGATCTACTGAACAAATAACTCCAAATAGCTCCATATGTTGTTGTTTCGACCGGTTTTTAGTGCTGCTAACAAAGCTCCGCTAATTCAGTGAGGAACACGTTTTTACTTCCTGTAAATTCTTCACAGTCTCCCATTAGTTAGTCATTGAAAAGCTTTTGATTTTAAAGCAGTAAAGCAGGAAATGTTTGGTTTGCATTGATGGTAAGGTTACACAACTCTGATACGTAAAGCTGACCAATCAGAAAAGAGTGGGCTCACTGGGAGGGGGGCCTTAAAGAGACAGGAGCTAAAACGGAGTGTAAGAGAAACTGTGTATATTGAGGGGCTGCATAAAGAGCCAGTATGAGATAAATAAGGAGGCTGAGAAAGGAACCAAAACAAAACGGCAGACATAAACCACGTGGGTTACGTAACGTGAGAGTTCCAAACAAGATGGCAGACTTTTATGTAATTCAGTTTGTTACGATACTAGACTACATAGGTCATATTCTACTGATTCAGTATCTCACGGGAGTCATATGATTGACTGTAGGATTGTCCAAGGTTTACATAATTGCAATACATACCAGAGCATATCTTGTGGGGCTTCCGGTGTTGTTATGGCCCACACCATATAATTTTGTAGCAGCTCCTTAGGGCCCAAGCACTAAAGTGCGAGGAACCTATTGTTTTTGTAGAGATCATCATTATTATTATTATTATTCCCCCACGCCATTGCATTTTTGAGGGGTTTGGTGGGATCATTGCTCTCATTATTCTGGGTACAACTTTTTTTTTTTTCTTTTTTTTTTAAATTCTGACAGCAAGTCAGCCATTTTGGATTTTGTGAGTCAAATGTGACTTTACGAACACGTTTGAGGCCTTTAGGATGCACAAAAACTCACAAAACTGCGCCTGTGTTTGAACTAGTAAATATTTCAATAGGATGTTGCAATTGGGTTTCGGTGTGGAATGTAGTCTGGACAAAACACATGTGCCTCATGGAATGAAAGCACATGTAGCGATGTGGTGAACTTCGATGTTTCACCATGAATCAGGGAGATGTTGTTACTTGAATATACATTGTTCAGCCTGCACAAATTTCTCATGCTTGATAAGAGTCCAGGCCTGAACACATTCCAAAGGAGATACAGCACTGAAGAAGCTAACAGAAGAGGTTTTTTTTTTCTTTTAAACAAGAAGAAAGCTTAAAGGATCCTTGCTGGTAATGTAATCCATACATACTGGAGCCTCTCTATGCACCCTGGACTCATCAAGTAAGACCATCTGTACATCCATCTCAACATCAAAGGAAACGGTCCCAGCCACATGGATCTTCTGGGGTTCCTAACTGCCTGGATGGCCGTTGAGGTCGAGAGGAGGTTCCAGGTGCACCGGGCCGGTGCTGAGGGGCTTAAGAGGGGCTTCTACCCTCTGGCCACCAGGATCCTGGATGGGATTGCTACATAGGACCATTTATCGCAACACAGAACATGCTGTGTCAAAAACTGTGTCAAGTTCAAAGCAGTATTTCATCAGCAAAAACATCTGGGCTGTGTTTCATGGAGTGCTTTTTGGACTACTGTTGGTACTCATTGCTGTATTGCCCGTACGTGTCTGTCTGGCCAGAGCAATCAACACTGATGGAAAACAACTGGGACACCAAGTGATTGGGCTTGCGACAAATGCAGGCTCATGGCCAGTTGACGATATTTTGCAATCTATTCCTCTGTCCTGCGCCACAGAAAAGTTCAGGTAACAGAGCAAATCACTGATCCTGTGGACCGATCATCTGCCACCCCATTTCAGAGAGTAGCAGGTCTCCTCTTCATGCTGATCCTGCTCTCCGGAGATGTTCAGCTAAATCCTGGACCAGTGACCCCTGGAGTGCTGCAGAACTTCGATGCTGATTTGTGCCAGTGATGAATGAGCAGCCAGGCTTCTCCCTTAACAGACTAAACTTTGTTGACACAAGGCATGATGTCTCAATGCATAACTTTTCGCTACTGGGCTGTGGAAACCTTGATAGGTCCAGTGTCTCTCTCAAAAAACCTGCTGCTGACACCACTGTGTGTTATTCAAAACCTTCCAAACTGTCCATCATGCAAAAGTCTTATGGGACCCAAAGCTGAAACCGAGGGGGCTATTCGATGGACATTTTAACATCAGAAGCATTACTGAAAAGAGCAATCAGCTAACTCATCATGTGTCTGACTCAAATCTGGACTTTGATAAAGATAATATTATCCCAACAAATGTCTTTTAACATCATAGGTGTCTATAGGCCCCCTTCTGCAGATGACACTTTCTATGATCATCTCACAGAAGTCTTGAAAGTGTGCAATCTCAACAAAGAATTATTACTTATGGGTGATTTTAATGTGACCTAAGAGGATAAAACTAAAAGAAAAAAACTAAAAATGATCACAGAGAAATTCCAACTAGAACAACTAGTAAAAGGCTCAACTAGGAGTGCAAAATGTTCCAGTACACAAATTGATCTGATATTTACTAACAAACCAGAAAGAACTAAATTCTTGGCTGTGATACTTTTACTCACAGAATCAACTCTGTGAGGGAAAGATTTAATGTGAGGATACAGATAAAATCTAAAAATAAAAACAATTTACCGTGGTTTAATGAAAATTTGTGGAAACTAATGAAATCTAGAGATGCTGCACTAAGGAAGGCAATTAAAACTAGAAGAGACACTGACATGCTGATTTATAAAGGTTTAAGGAACAAAGTTATCCAAGAGCTAAGAGAAGCTAAATCTCATTTTTATCTCAATATTTTGAATAAGGCAAAAGGCAACAGTAAATTGATCTGGAAAAATATTGATAATCTCACATGGAGGGACCCAAAATTTTTAGGAGATTTTAAACTCAAAGAACAGGGAATGTTAATTGAAGATCATTTTACCGTTGTTTCTGTCTTTAATAATTTTTTTCTTGAGTCTGTAAATGAATTAGGAAAAAAAAATTGCAAAAAAGAAACTGGATATTGTTCCTATAGATGCTACAGGTCAGGTTTTCGAGCTGGTAGAGACTAATGAGTTACAAGTAAACAAAATCATCAGCTCCTTAAAAGGCTCCAAAAGTAGAGATGCTTTCCAATTTGACACCATGTTTGTCAAATCACACAAAGATATTTTAACTCCTCCTATTGCTCATTTAATTAACTTGTCTTTTAAACACAGTTCCTTTCCTGATGAATGGAAACGTGCCATTATCATGTCTATTTTTAAATTTGGAGACCGCCTTGAAGCCAGTATCTACAGACCAATAAGTATACTGCCAGTACTCTCAAAGTTGTCTGAGAAAGTTGTCATTAAACAACTGACAACATTTCTTAATACAAGCAATTTTGGTCTACATTGTATGCAATTTGACTTTAGAGCAAATCATTCCACCGAAACTGCTACCTTGCACTTAATAAAGGAGGAGTAGTCGGTGCTGTATTTTTAGATCTGCGTAAAGCATTTGACACAGTCAATCATGATCTTTTAATATCGAAACTCTCTAAATTTAACTTCTCATCTAGAGCACTGGCATGGATGTTTTCATATTTATCTAATAGGAGACAATGTGTTAAAGTTGGTGACATACTGTCCAGTAACATGAAGTGCACAATGGGTGTTCCACAAGGGTCAGTGTTAGGTCCCCTATTATTCAGCCTATATATTTTGATTGATTCGATTTATTGAACAGGACAGTGTGCAGTATTAAGCATAAATGATGCATTGCACAGAGGTTAGCTCGAAGCTAATTTGCATCCGTAGTCCATTATAATCAAAACATACAACAGCACAACAACAAACAGTACAAAGCAAAAACAAACAAACAAACAAAACACAAAGAACACACCATACAAAATACAAAGCTACACACAACAGCACATCACATACACCCACAATGTCATTAAAAATTAATAATGTAAACTAGGCTCAGTGGTCACACAACTAATTTGTCTTTATTTGATTTTTTAATTTGGCCTTGAATGCATTGATAGAACTACAGTTCTTCATATAATCAGGTGGGGCATTCCACTGAGTGGTGGCTTTCACAGAGAAAGCTGACTGCCCAAATGCAGTGCAACGAAATGGTATGGTACAATCTTGTATAGAGGATATTCTGGAGGATCTAATAGAACTTACTGAGCGAGTGTACACAAAGTCACATAGTGGAGAAGGGGCCAAACCATTTAAAATTTTATAAACTAGGCACAAATTTGAGAATAATCTAAAATTCTCAAAGCTCAGTAAATTGTATTTCTCCAGTACCCTACAGTGATGGAAATCCATTGGCTTTTTGTCCAGAGTTTTTAGAGTTTATTTGTATAAGGACTCAAGAGGTTTTATGATTGTTTCTCCAGCCTGCCCCCAACATGTGATGCAATAAGACATATGGGAAAGAATCATAGCATGCATAAATATCTTGGCTGCATCCAAAGAGAGACAGTTTCTAGTATGTCTAAAATTTGCTAAGTTGTACTTTATGGTTTTAACCGTTTTTTTAAACATGTTTCTTAAGTTCAAATTTGGAGATAATTAAAATTAGTAACTATGTCAGTTTTTTCACCTTTGATGAGAATATCAGCATTAGGAGGTTGTACCATAGTCTTAGAGAAAAACATACCCTTTGTCTTGTTTACATTAGAACTCAGACATGATTGATCAAGCCAATGTGTGATCCTTTCCAATGCAATTGTTAGCTTAGCAGCAGCTAACTCGGCTGTTTATGCATGTGTGTACACAATGGTGTCATCTGCATACATTTGTAGGTCTGCATCATGACACTGTTGAGGGAGATCATCAATATATAGGCTAAATAATAGGGGACCTAACACTGACCCTTGTGGAACACCCATTGTGCACTTCATGTTACTGAACAGTGTGTCACCAACTTTAACACATTGTCTCCATTTAGATAAATATGAAGACATACATGCCAGTGCTCTAGATGAGAAGTTAAATTTAGAGAGTTTTGATATTAAAAGATCATGATTGACTGTGTCAAATGCTTTGCGCAGATCTAAAAATACAGCACCAACTACTCCTCCTTTGTCAAGTCTCGATTTGCTCTATTAAGTGCAAGGTAGGAGTTTCAGTGGAATGATTTGCTCTAAACCCAAATTGCATACAATGTAGACCAAAATTGCTTGTATTAAGAAATGTTGTCAGTTGTTTAATGACAACTTTCTCAGCAACCTTTGAGAGTACTGGCAATACCCTTATTGGTCTGTAGTTACTGGCTTTAAGGCGGTCTCCAGATTTAAAAATAGGCATGACAATGGCACGTTTCCATTCATCAGGAAAGGAACTGTGTTTAAAAGACAAGTTAATTAAATGAGCAATAGGGGGAGTTAAAAGATCTTTGTGTGATTTGACAAACATGGTGTCAAATTGGAAAGCATCTCTACTTTTGAAGCTTTTTAAGGAGCTGATGATTTTATTCACTTGTAACTCATTAGTTTCTACCAGCTCGAAAACCTGGCGTGTAGCATGCATAGGAACAATATCCAGTTTCCTTTTCGTACATTTTTTTCCTAACTCATTTACAGACTCAAGAAAAAAATTATTAAAGACAGAAGCAACAGTAAGATGATCTTCAGTTAACTTTCCCTGTACTTTGAGTTTAAAATCTCCTAAAAATTTTGGGTCCCTCCTTGTGAGATTATCAATGTTTTTCCAGATCAATTTAGTGTTGCCTTTTGCCTCATTCAAAATATTGAGATAAAAATGAGATTTAGCCCCTCTTAGCTCTTGGATAACTTTGTTCCTTAAACCTTTATAAATCAGCATGTCGGTGTCTCTTCTAGTTTTAACTGCCTTCCTTAGTGCAGCATCTCTAGATTTCATTAGTTTCCACAAATGTTCATTAAACCACGGTAAATTGTTTTTATTTTTAGATTTTATCCGTATCCTCACATTAAATCTTTCCCTCACAGAGTTGATTCTGTGAATAAAAGTATATCATCTCAGTTCAAGCTGTTAATTTCATCGGTAAATTCTTCTTGCTTAGCTCTAGGTATGCATTGAAGGATCATTGTCTTAGTTGCCGTGGTCTTAAATCTACTTTTAGTCAGTTTTCTTGCAAATAGGGTGATCTGATAAGCCAGTGATAAAGTTATAACTTTTAGTTATTCTTTCTGGTTTGTTAGTAAATATCAGATCAATTTATGCACTGGAACATTTTGCAATCCTAGTTGGGCCTTTTACTAGTTGTTCTAGTTGGAATTTCTCTGTGATCATTTTTAGTTTTTTCCTCTTAGTTCCCCCCCCCCCCCCCCCCCCCCCCCCCCCCCCCCCCTCAGTTCACATTAAAATCACCCATAAGCAATAATTCTTTTTTGAGATTACACTCTTTCAAGACTTCTGTGAGTTGATCATAGAAAGTGTCATCTGCAGAAGGGGGCCTATAGACACCTATGATGTTAAAAGACATTTGTTGGGATAATATTATCTTTATCCCAACATATTCTAACGTGTTACTCGCATTATAAACCACAAGTTCACATTTGATGTTGTCTCTCACATAAAGAAGCATGCATAGGAACAATATCCAGTTTCCTTTTCGTAATTTTTTTTCCTAACTCGTTTACAGACTCAAGAAAAAAATTATTAAAGACAGAAGCAACAGTAAGATGATCTTCAGTTAACTTTCCCTGTACTTTGAGTTTAAAATCTCCTAAAAATTTTGGGTCCCTCCTTGTGAGATTATCAATGTTTTTCCAGATCAATTTACTGTTGCCTTTTGCCTCATTCAAAATATTGAGATAAAAACGAGATTTAGCCTCTCTTAGCGCTTGGATAACTTTGCTCCTTAAACCTTTATAAATCAGCATGTCGGTGTCTCTTCTAGTTTTAACTGCCTTCCTTAGTGCAGCATCTCTAGGTTTCATTAGTTTCCACAAATGTTCATTGAACCACGGTAAATTGTTTTTATTTTTAGATTTTATCTGTATCCTCACATTAAATCTTTCCCTCACAGAGTTGATTCTGTGAATAAGAGTACATCATCTCAGTTCAAGCTGTTAATTTCATTGGTAAATTTTTACCTTTTACTAGTTGTTCTAGTTGGAATTTCTCTGTGATCATTTTTAATTTTTTCTTCTTCGTTTTATCCCCCCAGTTCACATTAAAATCACCCATAAGCAATAATGCTTTGTTGAGATTGCACTCTTTCAAGACTTCTGTGAGTTGATCATAGAAAGTGTCATCTGCAGAAGGGGGCCTATAGACACCTATGATGTTAAAAGACATTTGTTGGGATAATATTATCTTTATCCCAATATATTGTAACGTGTTACTCGCATTATAAACCACAAGTTCACATTTGATGTTGTCTCTCACATAAAGAAGCACCCCTCTTCCTCTTCCATCAGGTCTGTCTCTTCTGAAACATTGGTATCCAGGCACCGTGAGCACACTTGCAGGAGTTGTTTGTTTCAATCATGTTTCAGTCAGACAGAGAAAGTCCAGATTTGAGTCAGACACAAGATGAGATAGCTGATTGCTCTTTGCAGTAATGCTTCTGATGTTAAAATGTCCACCGAATAGCCCCCTCGGTTTCAGCTTTGGGTCCCATAAGACTTTTGCATGATTGACAGTTTGGAAGGTTTTGAATAACCTCTGCCTCTTCACTGCAGGGTTTTGACACACAGTGGTGTCAGGAGCAGGTTTTGTGAGGGAGACACTGGACCTATCAAGGTTTCCACAGCCCAGTAGTGAAAGGTTATTCATTAAGACATCATGCCTTGTGTTAACAAAGTTTAGTCTGTTAAGGGAGAAGCCCGGCTCAGAAAGTTGCTGCTCATTTGTCACTGGCACCAGAGGAGTCCCAGACACACTCGGGCACAAATCAGCATCGAAGTTCCGCAGCACTCCAGGGGTCACTGGTCCAGGATTTAGCTGAACATCTCCGGAGAGCAGGATCAGCATGAAGAGGAGACCTGCTATTCTCCAAAATGGGATGGCAGATGACTGGTCCACTGGATCAGTGATTCGCTCTGGTACCTGGGCTCACCCATGCTGCAGGACAGAGGAATAGATTGTAAAATATCCCAGTAAGTTATGATGAAAACTCACTTTAGGAGTGTCAGCTGGCCATGAGCCAGCATTTGTCCCAAGCTCAATTACTCATTGTCCCAGTTGTTTTCCATCAGTGTTGATTGCTCTAGCCAGACAGACACACATGTACAGGCAATACAGCGATGAGTACCAACAGTAGTCCAAAGAGTACTCCATGAAACACGGCCCAGGTGTTTTTGCTGATGAAACACTGCTTTGAACTTGACGCAGGTTTTGACAGGCATGCTCTGTGGTACGATAAACTGCCTCGGAGGACAGTCCTATGTAGCAATCTCATGCAGGATCCCGGTGGCCAGAGGGTAGAAGCTCCTCTTGAGCCTCTCAGCACCGGCCCGGTGCACCTGGAACCTCCTCTCGACCTCAGCGGGGAGAAAAGGCCGCCATCCGGATGGTTAGGGACCCCAGAAGTTCCATGTGGCCCGGACCATTTCCTTCGATGTTTAGATGGATGTACAGATGGTTTTACTTGATGTTTAATCTGATATTTATGTTTGAAAACCTGGACTGGCCTGGTAGCAGAGTCGGCAGTGGGATGAGCTGACCATCTCCCCATCCCGATGAGTGACCCCACTCATATGCCATCACTTCTTGAGTTCAGGGTGCACAGAGAGGCTCCAGCATGTGTGGATTACATTACTAGAAAGGATTCTTTAAGTTTTCTTCTTGTTTTCAAAAAAAAAACTCATCTGTTAGCTTCTTTGGTGCTGTATCTCCTTTGGAATATTGGTAACAGCACCTAGCAGTTAGCAGTTGACAGCTAGCTAGTTGTTTTGATTTGAAAAATATATCCAAAAATGATGTTTTCTTTTCTGTTCTTGCTGATCAATACTATTCCTTCTTCTATAAAGTCCTTTCTGAAGATTTTTCAGGGTTAATTTGCAAAATATTCCACTTTTTTGGGTCCAAGTTTGAGATGTAATCAGGAGCTCACTCCCAGTGCAGCCACTCGTCAATCATAAAAGTCAGTATCAATCATAGAAGTCAGTATCAATATAAAGTATTGGCAGAGAATAATAGCACTGATGTTAACTGATGAGATGTAGCTCAACATGATCTCCCTCAACAGTGTCATGATGTAAAACTACAAATGTTTGCAGATGACACCATTATGTATACACATGCAAAAATAGCTGAGTTAGCTGCTGCTAAGCTAACACTTGCATTGGAAAGAATCATACATTGGCTTGATCAATCATGTCTGAGTCTAAATGTAAACAAGACAAAAGGTATGTTTTTCTCTAAAACTATGGTACAACCTCCTAACGCTGATATTTTCATCAAAGGTGAAAAAATGGACAGAGCTACTGATTTTAAATATCTTGGTGTGACACTGGATCCAAATTTGAACTTAAAAAACATTAAAAAAAAAAAAAAAAAAGTTAAAACCATAAAGTACAACTTAGCAAATTTTAGACATATTAGAAACTGTCTCTCTTTGGACGCAGCCAAGATATTTATGCATGCTATGATTCTTTCCCATATGTTTTATTGCATCACATGTTGGGGGCAGGCTAGAGAAACAATCATAAAACCTCTTATATAAACGAACTCTAAAAACTCTGGACAAAAAGCCAATGCATTTCCAACACTGTAGGGTACTGGAGAAATACAATTTACTGAGTTTTGACAATTTTAGATTATTGTCAAATTTGTGCCTAGTTTATAAAATTTTAAATGGTTTGGCCCCTTCTCCACTATGTGACTTTGTGTACACTCGCTCAGTAAGTTCTATTAGATCCTCCAGAATATCCTCTTTACAAGATTGTACCATACCATTTCGTTGCACTGCATTTGGGCAGTCAGCTTTCTCTGTGAAAGCCACCACTCAGTGGAATGCCCTACCTGATGAAATGAGGAACAGTAGTTCTATCAATACATTGAAGGCCAAATTGAAAAATCTACTAAAGACCAATCAGCTGTGTGACTACTGAGTCTAGTTTACATTATTAATTTCTAATTGACATTGTGGGTGTATGTGATGTGCTGTTGTGTATAGCTTTGTATTTTGTATTTTGTATGGTGTGTTCTGTGTGGGTTTTTTTTTTGTTTTTTGTTGTTTTTGTTTTTTTTGTTTGTTTTTTGTTGGGGTTTTTTTTGCTTTGTACTGTTTGTTGTTTTGCTGTTGTATGTTTTGATTGTGGGGGACTACAAATGCAAATTAGCTTCGAGCTAACTCCGGTGCAGTGCATCTTTAATGTCCCAGTCAATAAATCAAATCAAATCTACATGTCAATATTGAGTCATAGTCATAGCGCCACCTACTGACAACAGGAAGTCAGCCTTATATGACAAACATCGTCCAATTTACATGGAATTTACATTGTCTGGTCTGCACATGATATACAGCAACATGAAGTATAATTAGTGGCTATTGTCTAGCACCACATAGTGCGCACAGGAAGTGACATTTAACTCGTTCGTGCAATGTCCAATGGGAGCCCGGTCCTGAGCACATCTGAATGGCCACAATAAAAGCCTTTCGACTGCGGCGCAGACCAATGTGCGCAAAGGTGCGAGGGCCCAATCATCGCTGCTTGCAGCTTTAATTATTATTATTATTATTATTATTATTATTATTATTATTATTATTATTATTATTATTATTATTGTTATTATTATTATTATTATTATTCGTATTATTATTGTTATTATTATTCCAAAAGAATCACAATTTTGAGGGGCTAAACATGCTTGAAAACTCATGAAACTTAGCATGTGTGTCAGAAGTGGTGAAAAATTTATATTTCATGGGTCTCAGGCTTGGGCACGGCAAAATGGCTGGAGAGCACCCCCTAGAAAATTTCAAATCTGAAGCCCCTCCTTCAAAATTGACGTAGATGAACATAATTTGGTAGGCACATGTATCATGTCCAGTAACACAAAAAAACCTCTTGGAGCCATACCATAAGTCCAACAGGAAGTCAGCCATTTTGAATTTACTTCAACACAAGGTGACTACTGCATTTCTATATAGTTGGGCATGCTGTATTGATAGCAATTTTGATCAGAAGTAGTGATGTGATGTTTTTCCCCTGTGTATGCTCATTCTTCTCTCTCAGGCAGTTTAATTGAGCAGGGCACGTGCCTTTGTCCTGCTCAGCAAGTCAAAGACCAGGAGCCCTGCCCCACTGCGATGTGTGTGTGTTTGTATCAAACAGTCCCTGCTGCACTAAGACACAGAGCTAAGCAGCTTGCTGTTAGCTTGTTTATTCAAAGATTCAAAGTTTATTAAATGTGTCACATGTCCAAACAACTTCACACTCGACATTGCATTTTCTTTGGTCCTCAGCAGTTCACCCGCTGTGTGGAGTCAAGTCAGAGCCCGGAAGTCCCGCCTCACTGTGATTTGACGATGTGTGTATCAAACAGTGCCTGCTGCACTCAGACGGTGCACTAAAAGAGCATCTGTCTCCTCAGTAAATCAAATTATTTGTGCTTTAGAATGTGACCGCTGTGAAATAATCAGAAAATAACATTGTATTTCTATCATTCACAGGCTTTCTCTCTCTCAGAGAAAGCTTTCCAGCCTGCCTCTATGTCGCTCACTTGCGCTCTCAGCTCACTCGCCCTCTCTCTCTTTTTCTCTTGTCTTTTTCAAAATGAGTGGGGAAAACCACAACAAAGCATAACTTTTAATGTTATTAAATGAAGAGAGATGCCATCCCCTCCTCTTTCTCATGACAGAGTTGTGCAGCTCTGATAGTGACATGCAGTAGCAGAGCCCAAAAGCCCTGCCGCGCCACTGCAGAGTGGAGCCGCTGATGGCTTGTTAATTCAGAGTTTAAATTTATTAATATTTATCGTGCCACATGTCCAAATTGCACCAAATTTGACATGGCACTCCCTTTTCTCCCCAACAATGCACCCGCCAAGTGTGGAGTTGATCCGATGAATGGTTCAAGAGATACACGAAGGACACATAGACATACAGACATACAGACACACAGACACACAGACATACAGACACATAGACAGAGATTCCTTGCTTTAGTAAATAGATGTGGCTGCAGCTTTAGTTACTAGTCTTCCCTTCAAATATTTAAATCTTATCCAGCATTAAAACATGGAGAAAAATGTCCAAATTTATAAAGATCATATTATGACTTGAACACAGAGTAAGTGTTGGTGATGCTGGCGTGTTACCTCATCACTATCATAATGCCCCTCATCATTGTCATGAACATGATGAAGACACGCAATACACTGAATTACATGTAGCTACTAGCAACCCCTATGGGGCTTTTTTCCTATCTTTATTCAAGAACGTGGTCTTTCAATTTGAGAGCATGATTTATTGATTTCACGTTCAGATTTTGTAATTCTTTCCCTCAGAACCATGCCCTCCTACTCAAATAGCCCCTGCTTGCATTTAGATTTGCTCTGCTTCTGCTCAAACTGTATGCTTGCACTCAGATGTACTGCTTGCACAGATTTCTTGCTCTAGCTTCAGCCCTGCTCCTGGCACTCAGGCTGCTTCTGTGCGCTGCTCTCAGATATCTGCTTTGCGCTCAGATTTTTTGTGCAATAACACTGTCAAAATCCCCCAACCAATAGATTGCCAAGTGTAGTGCTGACCAATGAAATGATCCCTGCCTCCTTGTGGGCTCGTTCACTTTACTTCTTAAAGCATCGCGTACGAGTGGTTACTCTTTAAAGGTTCTATTTGTAAGAATCAGAAATTCCCTCTCATTATTGTCACCAGGACTCAAGTCCAGGACTTGTGACTTGTGAAATGGTGACAGCTGTGTCATTTTTGTTTAATGTAGACCTTTTTTATTCGTATGTCAGCTCTTTGACTGTACCAGAGCCCATCTTGAAACTTGACTCAGACTCAACCATGATGACTTGACTCAGACTCGACTCGGACTCTTCTTTGGTGACTCGGACTTGGACTCAAACTTGAACACTGGGGACTCGAGACTCAACTCCGACTTGAGATCTAGTGACTCAACTACAACAGTGAGTGACGCCTGTGGCCATTACATGGGCTGCAGTCAACATCCTGTTGCTCGCACTTGTGTGCTCGCTTGCAGTGCAAGGCTATTGCAGATGATGTCTTTTTCCAAGTTTACACTTCTCATAATTACATAAAAGACCTCTAATTTTGTTTTGCACCATGTTACAGCAAAGTATGTTTCACTCCCAGTCAGACAGCCCTCCCCCTGCTGTGCGCATGCTCACACAACACACACACAGAGGTACCTGCTTCTCTGTGGCCACTGGCCAGTGAGGGCCAATCAACACAGCCCAACTTACAAAAATGTGGGTTAATCAACCACCCAAACCTGACGTGACCCAAAATCGGCAACTTTTTTCAACCATGTTTACTACGATTAGGCTCAGTGAGCTGTGGGGAGCAACAGGCTGTGATTTTGTTGTGAAATGTGCGCTTATTACCACTTTTGGACAACCAACAAAAAAGACAAAAGGGGTAACCTATGTTCTGCTATCACTCTGGAGTTTGTTTTCTGCTCCTTTGTTGAGCAAATGTTTTAACTGTGTGTGTGTGTGTGTGCTTGGGTGTGGGTAACTCGTCATTGAAGGGGTCCTTTGTTGTGAAATGTGTTGTGGTCGATGGAGGCAGCTAGCTGTCTCATTAGCTGGAGAGCTAATATCTGCAGGGTTTATCTACTTGGATAACACAATTTTTATTGTGCAGTGTTGTTATGCTGGTCATTTTTGATGTAAGTAGGAGAGAGACAAGGTAGGCAGGAATGCGCAAAAACGCCACATCCCTTGGATTTTAACAGGAAATCCGGCCCTTCACATAGAAATCAGTCCACAGGTTGTTAGAGACAACTGAGAAAGTCGAGGAAGGTCTAATTTTTTAAGTTATGTTACAACCTGTTCACTCATTGGCAATAATATTAATAAATGTAAATTGCTTAACAATTCTAGATATGGAACATTTAATCTGGTTCATCCACTCTCACCATCCAGGGCTTCCCTTGCTTTCTTGTATGACTTTTGGAATAAAAGGACAATTAATGTATATACCAGTGTCCATACTTTTTATTTTACTATAATAGCTAACTACATATAATAGTAGCTATATAGCACACTGGCCTCCTGTCTGTGTGCTAGAGGAGAAAACGAATCACCTTCACGACTCAGGAGTCAGGGGCCAAAGTCAAGGACCTCAAGTAAGTATATTATTTCAGTGGTGCTATTAATTCCTTCAAATTGAATTGAATTAAGTCATATTTGCAGCACAAGAATACATCCACGATAATATGCTTGGCGTTCAAGCGTGTTTCTTTTTTTTTAAATCTGTATTTAATTCTTTAGGAATGGGAAAAGTACCAACAGCAAAAGGAACTAACACTAGCTAACACACTAAAGGGGACCTATTATACTAATTTCCAGCTCTATATTTTTATTCTGGGACTCCACTAGAGTAGCTTTGCATGATTCACAGTTCAATAACCTTCTTGTTTATCCTATAGTGGCCCTTTATGCAGCCCCTCAGTTCAGCCTCTGTCTCTAACAGGCAGTCTTTAAGGCCCCCCTCCCGATGAGCCCACTCTGTTCTGATTGGTGTGTTGATTCTAAAAGCCTGCGGAAGGGAAGCCATATCAAAGTCGTGTTAAGTTACTGCTGATGAAAACCCAACATTTCCTGCTTTTGCCACTTCATATTAAAAGCTTTTAAATGACTAAATAATGGGAGATTATTTATTGTTAAGAATTTACAGGAAAGGAAACGTGTTCCTCACTCAATTAGCGGAGCTTCGTTAGAGGCATTAAAAACAGATCGACAAAACTACATATGGAGATATTTGAAGGTCTTTGTTCAGCAGATCAGTTAGAAATGATGCAGGGAGGAATAGTACAAGCAGATGATGATAGTGTTTAATGAAGAGTTGCAGATGACCAGCACGCCTCCAAAAGGTAAACTACTATTTTACTTTGCCCTGCTGTGTAATGGAAAAACACTTACAGCGTACCAGCTCAACTTGAGTCATGGCTTGGCATGACTACCTCAAAACAAAGGAAAAACACCATAATGCTAACTTGTGTGCTGTGCATGGAGCAGATATCCGTATAAGAAATCCCTCACGGGCTCAAAGTAGAAAGAGCAGTCTGAAGCCGGTGCTTTTTGCTCACAGGGATTACTTCTATATACATTTACCTCATTATTTGACACTTTGGATACTTTGGATCCAACACTGTAATATAATATATAGGACTGAAAATAAGAAAAAGGTCCCCTATAGGTTCCCCTTAAGACAGTAGAAAACCAAAATAACTTTAGATTAAAGCTGCAAGCAGCAATGGACAGGCCATTGCACATCATGCATGTCGGAGGGAGCAGCAGCCATGGTATCTCTACCGGAGATCAGCTGACAAAGCTCTGAATTTTCAGGATTATTGAATAGTGTGAATGGGTATAATATTTCCTGTGTGCAGTACATGGCGCTGGAAATGACATATTGGAACTGTGTCATTTAGGCTTCACTTCCTTTTGCCCATAGGCAATATTACATACGTGAAATATTAATGCAGGAATACACTTACCAGAGGGCAACTGACATAGATATACATTTTCATGAATATTGGACATTGCATGTAACTATCACTTCTCGTGTCCACGATGTGGCGCTAGAGAACACCCACTAGTTATGCATCATGTTGCTGTATATCATGTGTAGACCACACCATGTAAATTTAATATAAATAGGATGTTTGTCACACACGGCTGACTTCCTGTTGCCAGTAGGCCTTACCACACAAGTGAGTCATTAATGCAGCAATAGTAGAGGTTGCCTGATATGTATATGCTTAGGCGGTAGAGAACACCCACTAATTATATGTCATGTTGCTGTATGTCATGTGTAGACCACGCCATATAAATCAGATGATGTTTGTCACATAAGTCTGGCTTCCTATTGTCAGTCGGTGGCGCTATGACTATGACTCAGTATTGACATGTAGATGTGTTCACGCCTGGACTCATCAAGATGAGAAATTTGGGGCAGATTGGACAACGTACATTCGAGTAGCAATAACTTCCTGTTTAATGCCCACAAACGTTCTGGGTAAAATTGACCAGCACACCACGTCAAGGACGTTTCATGAGAACTCATAAGCTTCGCAATTTAGCAGTGCAAAGGTCTTCAGATATCACCTACCAAATTTGAAGTTGCTCGGGTTAATTCTGTCGGAGGAGTTTGTTGAAGTACAATGCTTGTAAATGTCTTCAATCCGCGAAAAAATTGCACAATAGATTCAAAATGGCTGACGTCCTGTTGTTCTTAGGGTATGGCTCCAAGAGGCTTTTTTAAAAGTCTGGGGATTTTACATCTGCCTACCAAATTCTGTACCTCTATGTCAAAATTAAACGCAGGGGCTTTGACTTGACCTGAAATTTTCTAGGGGGCACCCTCAAGCCAGTTTGCCACATCAAAGCCCAAGACCCATATCAGATATCAAGTTTAACCAGTTCTGATGCATGCACCCCTAGCACCTCAAAGATGCTAAAAGTAATTAGGGGGTGCTATAGAGTCAACATGCCATGCCCATATCAAATCGAAATAAGAGTTTAAACATGGGTGCAAAGTTTCTTGAGTTTTTGCGCATCCCAGATGCCTCAAATGTGTGCATAAAATGAAAACTGATGTAATCTCAAACTTCCTGTGTGGCATAAATTTTTAAAAAGATATTTAATTTGTCCAGAATGATGAAGAATGATCTCACCGAATTTCATGAACATCCAAGCAACTTTATCCCAACATGACCCTGTGTTTGGGGGCACTATGGAGTCCACTGGCCATGCTCGAGCCCAGTCATTACATATCGTCAGTTCTGACATGTACTGATTTTTGTGAGTTTTCGAGCATCCACTCAAAAATGCAGTGTCATAGCGGAATAATAATAATCTTACCAAAAACAACTAGGTTCCTTGCACTTTTAGTGCCAAGGACTGTTGGGCCCTTACACTTTCATGCTCAGGCCCTAAGAAGCAATGGTAAACAGCATTCAAAGGGAACTACACATCACATGACCTCACCACTGTTTTAAAAATGTTGTTGCTCTTAACCAGTTCAACTTGAATGACGTAATAGCACCATTAAAATAAAAATCTTACTTGACTTCCTTGACTTTGGCAGCCCATGTTGGCCAGCGATCTGCTAGACTCCCACTTCTGGGTCATGAGTGCAGTGTCCACATAGACAGTGTTGCTGCTGTGGCACTGCTGCTGCTAGCCCTATCTTTCTACAGAGTTTACTTTGATAACGGCCATCAATAATAGAATGTTTCATATCATTTCATTATAAATTTAATTTATATTCAGATTAGACAGAAAAAGGTTAAGAAACTTGTGCTCAATAAATAATGTACTAGGTGAAAGTGGCTTTCTTTCTGATGGGCATGGTGGGGTCTGGTTCAAGCTATTTCTGTGTCAGCCACATATACTCCTCACACAGGCTGGGTTGTTTATTTGATTATATTGATTATTCCACCAGTTAAACCCTGCTGTCATTGCTCCAAGTGAAGAAAATCCCTCCACACGACACCAATTTCCCTAAACGAGCCAAACACATTCTGACAAACAAACCTAACTGTCAGGAGGGAAACTGACAACAAATAAGAAAAATAACAACACTAAATCTCTGTCTGGAAGGAGGTAAAACAACAGGCAGGACTCCTGGTTTGAACTAATATTTTACATTACAGAAATTACAGAAAGTGAGCAGGAGTTGAGAAAAGAAGCTCCGTATGTCACCAACTCTTCACACTTGAGTTCCCCGCTTAAGAGGCTCCCTACCCCAGCATGCACCGCGTAGGCTGACCTGTAGTGGTGACACTATATTTTTTTATGTCTGTGATATATTCTACAGATATAGACATTGAAACTATAGTGAAAGGTGTAATGTTGCTGGTATTATGTCAATATGCCTATCAACAGATCATTTTCACTATCTATTTTTGCTCAGAACCGCACAAATCACATGGAAAAAATAGGTGAAACACCAACTCTCTAGATGATGCACTCTAGATGACGCACCTGCCCATTGAAGCGGCCTATGTGGCTGGTCTAACCTGTTAACATGGGTGCTGAAATGAAAAGCAAGAGGTTCCGTAATGCACAAGTGCTGCTCATGCAGGCAGTGTGTCCCGGGCGTGAGAACAGACGTTTCACGAGCGCATAGAAGCAGCCTGAGTGAGAGGAGAAGGGCTGAAGCTGGAGCAGGAAATCTGTGCAAGCACAATACATCTGAGTGCAAGCATACGGTTTGAGCAGAAGCAGAGAAAATCTAAGTGCAAGCAGGGGCTATTTGAGTATGAGGACACGGTTTTGAGGGAAAGAATTACAAAATTTGAACATGAAGTCAATAAATCATGCTCTCAAATTGAAAGACCATGCTCTCGAACAGACTGAAAAAAAGCCCCATAATTACCTAAATTCTAACCTCATGTAGCAACATTTTACTCAAAAACTCAGACACACAGTCAACCAGTTACAGTAAAATACTTTATTTAGAAATGATTATTCATTTTGAAAATAAGTTTAAGAAATCCAGTGATATATGTAAATAATCAATAATCAGGTTAAAGTGCAAAAATACAATTTTGATATAATGCATCTGTACAAAAATAACATTGGAATGTGATATTGAAAAGAAGGAAAATGTGGCTATGCTAACATGGCTTTGATCATTCTCAGTTGTTTATAAAACTTGCATAATAGTTGAGTGTCCCTTTTATAACATCTTTGGATTATAAGCTTTACAGCAAAGTATTTGGACTGAGCAGCCACAAGGTTTTTTTTTCTTAGGGTCCATTTCACATTCCACACATCCACTGGGTTCTCTGCCAAGTCAGGCTTTGATAACTAAGCATACAGATCTCCACTAAGGCTTATTTCTGTGCCATTTCTTTATGAATTGGCCGGTGAAATCTTTGATCTTAAGGAGTGTCCCCACAGAAGTGGAGGGCTTTGCCTCCAACAGCTGAGATGGAAAAGTCTTTAGTTGTTCTTTGACTATAATTGTCTTTGGCTGTGTTTTTCCAGTGTGCCTGTCCCTTCTCTGCTGGCAGAGTGAATCACTTGATCTTTGCTGGCTTTAGTTCCTTGACCTGCATGTGTAATGTTTTGTGGACAGCCAGAGTCCTGGACTGACAGAAGCCCTTCCCACACTCCTGACACTTGAAGGGCTTTTCTTTGGAATGAATGTACCTGCAGGTTGAAACACAACAGAGCAGCCAGTTATTTGGAAGAATGATTTCAGATTTCAGAACTTTATCATTAGTACTCTTCACTATTTCCATCTAGAATCTTCCCGTCAGTCCTCTAATATCACTTTCAGAGCAATACAGTTGCTCAAACTGTCTATCATTGTGTCTGCGGCCCCAAGTTTATTGAGTTCTACTGAAGATGTAAATCTAAAAAAAGATATAGTTTCATTTTTCAAAAAGGTTCTGTAATTTATTTAAACAGCTTGTCACTGCAGTTTTTAGCAAACGTTACTCAAACAGGAAAATAGTGCATTTGTTGGGGATTATTTTCAGCAGCGGATTAATACATATTTGACGCTCTAGTGAGTATTTCTGGCAGCAGGATAGTGTGTGGGGGGTTGTATAAAAATAAACTACAGTGTGTTCATAGTAATGAAAGAACATGTCACCCAGTGCAACAGTGTGGCTCAATGATGTGTTTTTAATAGCTTTTGGACAACAGCGAAGCTCTATGACACAGAGGAATAAGATGTATCAGGCTTTGGATACACACATAATTGGAATGGTCTTTTAATCTTTTTATGGGATTTGTTAATGATAAGAAACATATTAGATATCACCAGACTTATCCTATAAGTGAATCTTCATTGTCATGGCTAAAAGAATAACTGCTTAGTTAGGCTTAAAGAAAGATGGTGGTTTGGGTTCAAAACAGCTGTTTTGTTAAGGGTAAGGAGCTTCCATCATCATGGTTAAAATAACTACTTGGCTGAGGATAGGGAACTATCATGGTTATAAGAGACCAAAGAACTAACATTGACTGTTTGTAGGAAACTGGAAACCAACAGCAGTGTTTTATGTTTGTTGTGTTGTTGTACAAATATTTCAGGGTGTATGACTGTTCTGGTAGACAAGACAGTCATTATTCACATGGACACTAGAGAGGCATATGTCACATTTAGGCATCTGAACAAACCACTGATGCTGTTTCATTCTAACAGTTTTTATGAATGTTTTCATTGTGTTCATTAAAAATTTAATACCTTTTTTTTGTCCTGTCTTTATGTTTTTGACTCAGTCTGGATTGATATGGGTCAGGCTGGATGGGGTAAGAGTTGTACCAAGCATGCACAGACAACTTCCAGACAAATCCCAGATAAGTTTTGAGAATCCACATGGTGGCAGGTTCTGTAGAAGCCTTATCACCTCCCTGCTGTGAGCGACTCAGCACGTTCCAAACCTTATCTAGGACGAGGCAAATTTTATAAAACATTCTTGATAATTCTGTCTGCCATCCTCCAATGTCTTATCCCCTATCACTGACTCTTTGTATGTGTATGAATGAGACAAATGGGATGTCAAGACACTGCACTGCACATCTGTGTAGTGTCTGTGGCTGCAGCGCATGTTTAGCTTTGGTCTAACCTGGCAGCCTCAATGTGATGACAAGACTTCAGCACGCCCAGGCAAAACTTTGTTTTACTCTCTGTTTTAACACACATTTAGATAGTTTGATTATATATGTTGGGTGATACGTTGTAGTTCTTTGTTGTTGAGAAGGTTTATGTGATCTGTGGCCTTCAATGTCACATCTTGAAGACTTTTAATTCAATTCAATTCAGTTAGTATTTCTAATATTTCCAACATCACCTGAAGGCAGAATAAAAAACTACAATACCAGATACTCTCTCCAGCTGGTCCAGAATGCTGCTGCACGTGTACTGACAAAAACTAAAAAAAGTGATCATATTTCTCCCATCTTAGTTTCGCTGCATTGGCTTCCAGTAAAATCTAGAATTGAATTTCAAATCCTTCTCCTCTGCTGCAAAGCTCTTAATGGTCAGGCACCATCATATCTTGAAGAGCTCATAGTACCCTATTACCCCACTAACACTGTGCTCCCAGAATGCAGGCTTACTGGTGGTTCCTACAGTCTCCAAAAGTAGAATGGGAGGCAGAGCCTTCAGCTATCAGGCTCCTCTCCTGTGGAACCATCTTGCAGATTCGGTCTGCATGGCAGACACCTTCTCTACGTTTAAGAGTAGGCTTAAAACTTTCCTTTTTGATAAAACTTATAGTTAGGGCCAACCAAGCTTGCCTTGGATCAGCCCTTAGTTATGCTGCTATAGGCATAGACTGCCGGGGGATTTCCACTAATGCACTGAGCTCCTCTCTCCTCCTCTTCATCTGTATGTGTTCATTTACCATTAATGCATGTTATTAACTTGGCTTCTTCCCCGGAATTCTTTTTGCTTTCTCATCCGCGGGAAACCCCATGAACCGTGCTGACGTGGGGGTGTCCTTCTCCTGCTGCTGCTGCTGTTTTTTGTTGCTAGTCATGTATCTATTGTTATTGTTGTTGTTGTTGCTGCTGTTGTTGTTCTGCTTCTCTGTGTCCCCTCCCTTTCCCTCTCTTTCTTTCTCAACCCAAGCGGTCAAAGCAGATGGCCGCCCACCTAGAGTTGGGTTCTGCTTGAGGTTTCTTCCCGTTAAAGGGAAGTTTGTCCTTACCGCTGTCACCAAGTGCTTGCTCATGGGGGAATTGGTGGGTCTCTGTAAATGAAGGAGTATGGTCTAGACTTGCTCTATGTAAAAAGTGCCCTGAGATGACTTTTGTTATGATATAAATAAAATTGAATTGAATTGAAATTGAATCGAACTTTGAACAATTGCACCATTGAACACTAATGTCAGCTCGAAATAATAAATAATAAGTCACTGATTTGACTTTGATTTGGAGACTGTTACATTGTTATGTTGACTTAGTCCCTAGTTATGCACAAAACAATTAGTCAGTGGGGTCTCAGTGAAAGCTAGAAAGTGCTTAAGCACATGCACACACAAGCACAACTCTATAGAACCAGCAGCCAGTCTACAACCAAACACTGAGAAACCAAAGAAACAAACTTCTACTTGTAAAATACAGAACCCTACAGCAACACACTAAATAGAACACACTGACCACTCAAATTATTTCCCAACATGTCTGGATAATGAAATCCTCCAATGTTAACAATTTAGCTGTCATTTAGTTTCATTACTGTGATCATTTAAACAATCTTACGTACCACGCCAATGAGATCTTCAAATTTCTTCTGCCTAATCAAATATTTTTTCACCCTGATCTGAGCTCGTAAACGTGCTGTTGCATGTCAGGTTACTGCTTACCCAATGTTGACTCATGACAAAGATGAGCACATATATTTTAGGTACATGATGATTCAGAGTTTTTGACAAGTTTGGTATGCTGCTAATCAATTGCATAAACTTGATTTGCATTTCCTTTGTTTGAATATTTGTATTCTTTGCCAATTCAGTCTCACATAGAAATGTGTAATAGGTACGTTGGTCGACAGTGCAAAACGTATTAGTTTCACAATAACGACTCAAAGTCAAATTTGTGAGATGCCTACATTTTTTTGGCCTTTTCTTTTTTATTGGTCTGCATCCATGTCATGTGACTGTCAAGTTTCTGTCTGTTCAAACAAACAAAACAATGGCATTCATTCATTTATTTCTTAGTGGAAAATGCAATACTTTAAAATAGCTTTGACATTAAAATGCATTTTGATTACATTTCTAGCGAGAAATGTGCAATTTATTTTCATAAATCATTCAGTGAATGTTATTTCATGTCTATTGTTTAGTTTGTCAGTTATTACTAAGATTTTTGCAGGCTTTCTATTGTTGCTATGGTTGCTGTTATTGCTGATACCTCGTAGTTGCATGTTGTTTTAAGCATTGTCTTTGCGTGTAGTTATCTGAACTGTTAGGTTATTTGTGTTATTTTATGTAACGGTTTGATGATGTTCTTTCAATAAAGAAACATAGATTTTAGATCGCCCCAGGAATTAATTGAATTTGAGAACCATAATTTGAGGTTTTGCGATTGGCTGACCAGAGGACCTGTCCGGAAGTATTTTCCTCACTGTCATTGTGTTAAGGTTTTCTTTTAATGATATCTTTAACACACAAACACAAATGTGTCCTTGATAAAAGGGCTTCATTCCATTACAAATTGCCACCAGTCTGCTACAATCTGAATCCAAACACCACTATCTCTGTTAAGAAAAGGCGTTTTATAGCCTTTGATTGTAAAATGAGTCTTCTTCAATTAATATTGAGCCACGTCATCCAATAAAGCACTCCGACGTGATGTGTGTGCGTGTGTGTATGTGTGTATGTGTGTGTGTGTGCTTGCATTGGCTAATAAAATAGATTCTGATTGAATGGGTGACGTCATGCTGACATAAAATCACAAAACCAAGAATGATGAAGATACAAAAAAATCTCCAGAGTTGTGTAAATAGTAAGTAGCCTATGCTTGAATGAGAATGGGTTGGTCTATTCAGCCCTAACACTAACCCTAACCCGAGCACTTCGGGCCATCCTCTAAGGCTGTCAGCAGTATTGTAATCTCTGAAGGTGACTCATTTTGGTCGCTATTGCCACAAAAAATGAAAAAGCAAACAAACAAACAAAAAGCTTCATACTGGGCTTTCAAAGTGCTCTCCTGGAATGGCTTGTGTCCATGAAATGAGAAAATTCAAACTTTGTCACAGAGCTAAACCAAATACATTGTTGAACCTTGACTTCGGTGCATGTTTGAAGGCTTATAATTCAGCAACAAAAGGGGCTACAAACATGGTTACAACATACAACATACAACAACTGGTGGCACTGTCAAAAATGGGTAAAATATGGTTAAAATTAATTTTCACCCATTTAACAATTAGATATTGAAAATCTGATTACACAAATGTGTTTACCATCCCCTTAAACACTTCAGTGTACACTCAATTCAGTATTTACAACTTCCAATTCTAGGAAAAACACTAATGTTTTTTAAAAACTTGAATTTCCTAGAGCCATGCCATGCAGCTTGATACAAATCAGCACCACAGTTGTAGCTCTTCCGGTAGGGTTGCAATTGGGAAGTAAAAAGATATACTAAATATATCAAATATCTAGTACAGCCAAACCAGTAATTACACCGCATCTAGATGATCTATGGTAGCCTCTTAACATCCACCCTTTTTTTGGAATTTTTGTCTATTTGGCATACCAAAATGGAAAAGTTTGTAAAAGAGGCACAGTGAGGCCATATATTAGGCTTCATTTGAAAGGTAACATCTTCTAGTTTCTGGAAATGTGCTTGTTTAGCATGTGCCTAAAACACAACCAAAACTACATCAGTTCAAATATGGCTTATATTATATATATTAAGAAAGTGTTTTTGGTCCTCATCTATAGTGAGTCATATTTGAATAACAATAACTAGGGCATTCTTTATGCTAGAACTATGTAAATCACCACATACCTTCTAAATCTTGTCAACCACACCTGTATAAAATTCCATACCTCTAGACCACACCTTATCTATCTATGATCTAGGGAGTTTTTAGTTTGTGGTGCTGGTGTCCGTGAACCTCTCCAGAACGTCTCCAAGTGGCCAAATTGTGCCAACTGCTTTTATTCATTACTGTGTGATGCTAAGCTGCTTACAACTGGCTTAAGTGGGTTGCTGTGACCCGTTGGATGTTAAGAGGATAAGAAAAAGTTAAGATGTTGGTTTATTTCTGATATTTTAGCTAGTATTCTAGAGATGGGGTTTTGGGCTGGTGTTCAGTGTTGGCATGAGTTATACTCTTAAAACTGTGTTTAAAGAGCTTGTTTGTTATGGATTCAAAATATTTGTTCAGCCACATCATGCATATATTACACTGCCTCCTGAATGCTTTCCAATATGTTAACAACTGCAGCAGATTAAAGGCTAACTTTCCTGCAATTAGAACTGATGTCTATGGTAACATACTTCTACTTCATAAGTCTATGTTAACCTTGGAAGAAACTGATCTGGTGCCAGGAACAGCACTATTTCTGGCATCATATTGTTGAGTTATCAAGGACACGTTTGTGTTTTTGTGTTGAGAAATGTTAAAGATATAATTAAAAGAAAATCTTAACATGGTGACAGTGCGGAAAATACTTCTGGGCGGTCCTCTGGTCAGCCAAAAGCAAAACTTCAAATTCTGGATTTCAAATTCATTTCATCCCTGGGGCGCTCTAAAATATATGTTTTTTATTGAAAGAATATCATCAGTTACATAAAATAACACAAATGACATAACAGCTCAGATAACTACACAACACAATGAAAATGATTCAGCAGTGTCCATAGCAACCACCATAGCAATAACAGAAACCCTGCAAATATCTTCGTAATAACTAACAACCTAAACATCATATACACCGATGAAGACCTGGTGAGGTCGAAAAGTTGCCTTTTTCAGTCAGTTATAAAGAGTTTGAGAGCTACAATGCAGTGTGCAGACACTCAGCTTTCTTCCTTCATTTTATCTATTGTCCTGCACCTGCCACATAAAAATACGATATGGGATGTGCACACATTTGCATCTCTTTGCTAGTAGCTTGTATGAATCCAAACATGTATAAAGGTAAAGTTGGGGTTCAGATGCTATCACTTCATTTGAAGCATACGGACTACTTTATATTTCTGCTGGCTCCTCAAAAATCCAATCCAAAAATCCTATAACCAGTCTGTACAGTACATAATATTTCTAATAATCTCTGCACATGATATACATTAGTACACAGTAGACTGCTACCCAAGTAAACTAACAGGCTTAAAAGGAAGCACTTATCAGATCGTCCCTTCACAATATCAGAATCTGGGGGGGCTGAATTCTGTAGACAATCCAACAATCATGCCCAATTTACGCAGTAATTGGTGGAGGTGAGAAAGTAAGGATGGGTTTGAACTTTCTCCTTTTTCAGTCTTCACTATGTCCACCACTTTTATCTGTAGAGAACACCTCGTATAAACTAATCATTTCAAGTATACTGAACCACTCATTCAAGATAGTGTTCTCTATTTGATTTGACTTGACAGACTTAAATGAAGCCTGGTTCTCACCTGTGGTCCCGGAGGTGGTCCTGTCTTCTGAAAGCCTTGTGGCAGATATCACAGGTATATGGCCTCTCATCTGTGTGCGTCCGCTCATGGATCAACAGGTTGTAGGATTTGGTAAAATGGCGGCCGCAGAACTTGCAAACAAACTCTTTCTTGGTCTTCGAGGGCAGCCGGCCTCGGCTGGACTTGCGCTCTGGTGAGGAGAGTTTGGTCACATCCAGAAGGCATCCCAGGCTGGCTGAGGTCGGGTGGTGAGATGAAGCCTGTGCGGCAGCAGCAGCAGCAGCTGCAACGCCCGTCATGCTGAGGTCCTCCGCCTTCAGGTGATCCTCCTGGGTGGCTGCTGCTGCCAGGTTGGCAAAGTCAAAGCGGGGCTTGTTCTTGGAGCTCTGCAGCAGCCCTCCTGAGTCTTGCTTGGGCTGCAGAAGGTGAGGGAAGATGGGGATGGAGGCCATAGAAGAGAACGGGGCAGGCAGCTTGGAGATGGTGCAGCGGGGCAGGGCCAAAGGCGGGTAGCCAAGTGTCCACTGGTGGAGGTGGATGGCATGCAGGGCACTGAAGCTGTAGATGCTGTGGAAGTGATCTGCTGGCAACTGGAGGCCTGTGGAGCTCTGGAGGAGGGAGTAGTTAGCCAGCTGGAGGGATGGATGGAGAGGGACTGGAGCTGGCAGAGTCTTGCTGCCCATGGCTTGACACAAAATCCAACAGGCTGTCTGGAAAAGACAGAAAACATTAGCAGATTAAAATATGTAACTATTGGGCCAAGTCACATTGATTCATTTGTAATGCACATGCACGGGTACACGCACACAAAGTAACTGCAACTATAAGAAACCAAATTAGTTTGACAAATCAGGCTAGGCAAAAATTCAGATAACATTTTTATACGGATAACTGTACAAACCCCAGCTTACAGGATGTTGGTCAGTAATCAGATTTTTCCTCCTCTCTTCTCCCCTCACTGAGTACAAGAGCTTATATTTTACAAACTGACTACTTTTCAGCTGTGTAAACTTTAGTGGTGTTCAGAGAGCCCAGTATTTGTATTTGTATCTGTATTTATTGAGGCAGCAAAATTATTTGTATTTGTATTTGGAAAGAGGCTTAAAAATCTTGTTCTCGTTTTTATTACGCTTTTAATTTTAGAAAATTAGAGTGTCACAATAAGTGTTCATGAATAAACTACCTTACGAAGGAGGTCCCACACCAGGATTTGAACTGGTGTCTCCCAGATCATAGACGACTGTGCTGACTACTGAGCTAAAACTCTGCTTATCGCCTCACTGCAGACAGATCTCTACCTATTTATACACCCATAACACAGACACAGCACACTGTGTAATGTGTAAGGAAGAACTTCAAAGGTGATTCTTGCTTTGCACTTTTCATTTATTGCCTATTTTTTACAACCTAACTTTGTGGAAAGGAGAAGGGGAACAACAAGTTATGGAGTTTAAAATATTTGTATGAAACAAATATTCGTAAATAACCCACTATCTGTGCTACACAATTACATATTGTGTGTTTTGTTCTTTTACCTTTTAAACAAATGCTATTGGATATACACTCTGTCTGTTTAATGTTGCACAAGAATGAGTTTTGCCAACCTTTGCTCTGTAAAAAACTCCAAAATCCTTCAACCTTAACTAGATATTGATATGGTGATTTTGCTTATAGCAATCTTTTTCCCTGACCCCACGGTGGTTTTATTTCCATAATCTGTGTTCAATGAATGTATATGATGTTTAGTTTTTTTAGTTATTACAAAGGTTGTTTAAAGTCTCGCCAGAAAATTGTAGGAATGCAATGTTTTCGATCGTTGCTATGACGGTTGCTATGGACACTGCTGTCACTGAAACCATGTAGTTGCATGTTGTTTGAATCAATGTCTTTGTGTTGTGGAGTTATCTGAGCTGTTATGCTATCTGTGTTATTTTATATAACTTATTATATATTTCAATGAGAAAAGAAAAAAACAGAGTTTAGGGAAATGAATTGAATTTGAATTCAGAGAAATGAATTGAATTCGAAATCCAGAATTTGAAGCTTTGCGATTGGCTGACCGGAGGAGCCACTATCCAGAAGTATTTCCTCACTGTCACTGTGTTGAGGTTTTCTTTAAATTATATCTTTAACATTTCTCAACACAAAAACATGAAAGTGTCCTTGATAACCCAACAATACGATAGGTTAATATTAAGGTCATCAGGACCAAGGTAGCTTTAATGTGAGACTGGGTTGGCTGAGAAGATGGATATCACTTCCATGTCTGTGTGTCATGTACAGAGCTGGAGTTAGGATGTAGCATAAAGACTGGAGGCAGGGGGAGACATCTCTCAAAATACACCCACCAGCACTTCTAAGACTCACTAATAACACTTTTCACACAGCAGACATCCGTGTTTAATGTGTGTTTGATCCGTGTTGGACAAATTCATGAGACAGCTGTGACAGAGTTGGTTAAATGACATTATACCATTGGTATCATTTAAATTATTGCCATTCCTGGTAGCAACGCTAGGTCATCAAAACCGGGCAGTGTGTGACCCTGGTTGAGAGGAGGTTGGCTGATGCAGGTTGAACCATGCAGACAGACCCCCGATGCAGGCTTGAACCACCACACTGTCACTGTGTCAGTCTTATTTGTTGAATCCATAAAACAGAAAAAAGAGCTTCCGGGAATCTTGTGGTCCCAATGTGGTTGCCAGGTTTGGTACCATCATATCTGTGCAGAGAGACCTAAACCAAAACTCAGACAGGTCTGGGTTGCCAGACCATGGCCCGTTTCATGAGAGCTATTTGCGAGCAATGCTGATCCCCAATGGTGCCAATATTTTGTTTCACAAATGATCATTTGTAAACTGCAGATACATTTGCCAGTCTGCAGTCTCATTGTCCTCATGCTGGATTTGTTAAATGTGTCAAAATTAATGCAAGGAAGAAGTTTTCTCATGTTGAAAGTTACAGTTTGCACGTTGCAAATTTGGTGAAACCAGCCCCAGTATAGCAAGCGGCACTGAACAGAAGTACTGGGCAGCTGGATAAACTGTTGGTCATCAAGAATTACAATAGTTTCAGCATGAAACTAACCAAAAAACACACATTTGATAATAATTTTTACATGTCCGCATTTGTATGGATTAAACAAACAGGATACATGTTAATCAGTGAGCTTTAGAGGTGTTGATAGGTGTGTTTTTGAACTTTGGACAGAGCCAGGCTAGCTGTTTTCCCCTGCTTCCAGTCTCTATGCTAAACTAGGATAATACATCCTGACTTCAGCCCTATACTTAACACACAGACATGAGATTGAAATAAAAGAAAGTGAATGCTCTGACAGCACAGAAGCACTTTCACAGGGAAACCACATTCCTTGTACAGTACATCACAACATAATCATTGATGGCATCAATGTTGAGATTTGTGTGTTTCTGATTCTTAAATGAATAACATCCATCCACCAGAACATTGTGTGAATAGTGGGTAGGTTATTCTAGGAGTCTACTGGAAGGTTGGGAGGTTGCAGGTATTTTAAGGGATGGGAAGGTATTTAATTAAAATGTTTTTATGTTGTACCCTGGGGCCAAAACACATCCAGCCCAGCCTGCTGATAAAGCTGTTGAAGTGGGACTCCTTGGCCCATGCTGGAACCACAGATCAAATGGCAAATAAACTACTTTTAATATGATTAGTCAATGAATTAATTGCAGGTCTGGAATAGGATGCAAGTTCCCTGCATGAAAAGATTAAACATTACATGCCCATCAACAACCCAATCTCCTCCAATTTAGAATTAGAAAAATTAAAAGATAAATAATGCCACTGCAAATTGTGTTTTTATTATTACACTTTAACCCAAACACTCTGTAGGTTAGATTATTTATTTATTTGGTTTGAAAGGATTCCACTTGGAAAAGATCTCCCTCTACTACTGCAAAAACCTCTGGCATGGTCCTTTAAAGTTGAATAGTTTATATTGATTATAGATTTGGGTTTAGAATAACAGCAAAGATAGGGATTAGAGATCAAACCAACACTAACGGTCTTTACAAGTGTACTAAAACACTAAGGCAAATGTGTGTGTACGTGTGTGGTAAATTTGTCAACGAAGGTGAACACAAAACAATAGCAGCATTAACACACACACACAGATGCATCAGACAGAAAGACAGTAGTGTGTGTGTGTGTGTGTGTGTGTGTGTGTGTGTGTGTGTGTGGGTGTTTCCTGTTCCCAGAAACATGCCTGGGGCTGTTGAGGGCAGCGAAACAGAATGACAGCATTCAGCCAGAGAAATACCTGTGAGCTGTTAAATCAGGTTTGATAAGCAGAAATAACAATAGACAATAATGTATCTTTGTCTGAGGCAGACAGTGATGGACGGGAGCCACAGCAACCACAAGTCCCTGTTCAGAGTCAACACTCCTCCCATCTCATCATCTCATACAGCAGGTCTGTTTACTGACACGGTTGCATCACAGATGCACATTTACTCTGCTGCTGGAACACATTCTCTACTTTTTACTTCATTACAACACTCATCTAGTGGCTATAATTACCAGAGTACATTTATTCAACCACTATACATAAGTACAGTTTTGAGGAACTTTATACTTTATACTTCTACTCCAACACATTTCAGAGAGACATACTTTTTACTGCAGTAAATTTATATGAAAGCTACTTTTCAAATGAACACTTTTATCTAAATCATGCACTAATAACAATGTTCTAAAATGCAGTATGATACACTGATACTGATTAAACTACTCAACAAAGTATAATGTAGTTAAAATGATCTAAAACCTCTTTAGGTTTCCCTGGACAGTGCTTTGTGCTGAGCTGTGATGGAGGAATAGTAATACAAAGATGGATTTTCATACTAAAAAGACTGTGACTTAAAATATCAAGATATCAAACTTGACTGACGTACTCAGGCTGCTGAAACTTCATATTAACATCAGCTTAACTTTGGACTGTATTTAACATGAACTGTGGATTACGGTCACTTCCATCGAAAATCTCTTTAGAGCCAGTACGAACAAGAGGAATGACTGCAGCAAGCGAAACCTGTTTCAATGTACATATGGTTACCTGACTGTTGTTTTAAGACAGAGCAGAGAAAAATATGAAGACTGAAAAATTATGAAAACAAAGATTGCATAAAGTTTTAAAAGAGATATACCTAAGGGCATATATAATGTATGGATAACATAATAACAATGTTAAAATGTCAATTTTTCAAAATCAGTATATACTTGTCCTGTTACTTGAGTCATTTTCCATTGCGGTGTTGCTGTTTCTACTTCAGGGCAGGATGTCATTACTTCTTCCACCTCTGTTCACAGAGCAGTTTAGTGAAACTAACACATCTGTAATCGTAACCTGAATAAACACAGTTATGTTTTTTCTGTATTTCAACTCACTCATTAGCAGATCCATAATTTATGATAATGGATTTATGAGTTGTGACAAGTTAAAAGACCACTTTATCAAGCATGTCTGAGGCAGAGGGATTTTCTTTTTCTTTTTCTGAGAAAGTGAAAACAATGATGATTAGAAATTAACCTTATGATCCACAGTGGCTCAAACATTGTTCAAACTTTGCATCCTTGCTTTATTTTAGATCCCAGAATTTCCAAAGATATCAATAATGCCACGCTGACTTTGGGCTACATGTGTTTAAAGTGATCCACAAGACATGTGAATATTTCCATGTGATGTAATAATGGAGCCATTGAACATTTCGCTCAGTGTAAACATCACAGCTTAGATACAGTATGTAAGATTTAACAATGTCGTGTTATGGATTCATTTATTTCTTCTATTTTATTTTTTTGTAACTTTAAAATTATTAAAGAAATTTTGAGGGGCAGTCAGGTTTCACATCATATAAAAATTAGTTTTATTTGTTAGAAATAACAAGCAAATCCTTAATATAATTAGTATTAATAATATTAAATAACAAGGGCATTGATTAATAAACGTCTAATAATAATATTAGGAATGCATGAATTAATGAGAGAATAAATACAAGTGGAACTCAATGCATGAATCAGTGGATTTAAATACACACTAAGGGCAGATGTTGAAGTCAACTTGTGTAGTCACTGCTGGAAGGAAACATTTTTGAAGTTACTTTGTTGGAGGAAAACCTGGTATCTCCAGAGTTGATCAGTATGTAAGAAAAACTGTTCCATTATACGCTTAAGAAGAATGTATTTTGGTGGTAGTACAATTGGAATTTTAATTAGTTTGCAACCGTAAGAAGGTAAATAACTTCACATCTGTACAGAGAGGGAATGTGATGCCTTAACATTTATATTGATACAATAAGCTCGGTTCAAGTCAACTCGGTGAGATTCTTCTCACTTTAAGATTATTCATAATTTGCAGAACGTTGTTAGAATGTTATCTTGTAGTAGAGGTGAAAGAATCTAAAGTTAACTATACAGGGATAGAGAGTAGTGTTTGCAGCTGAACACATTTAATATAAAATGTAGTAAATAAGAAAAATAAGAAATGCCTAAACCTCCGGCCTGAGGCTGGGCTGCTCATCCACTAAACTGGATGAAGTAGTTGTAATGAGGAGCAGTGAAGCTCAAACAGACCCCTGTGGTCTGAGCCTTTCTGATCATGACGCAGAAGTAATTGACTTTTACTTAGGAGGTCATTAGAGGAGATAAGTGCTGTGCTGCTGAGCCTCTGCTCAACTTTAACCCTTTGATGGTATGCATACCAGGGGCCTCCAGACCCATACAGCCATGTGGCCCTCTGCTATGGTCAGGACTGTGAGATTCAGCACCTCAGAGGGCCTTGCTGAGGTGATCAAGATGCTCCATCTAAACTTGATCAGGCTGGGTCCAGTAGACACGTCAGACCGGGAAGTTATTAAAGGATGTGAACTTTTCCTCTTCTACAAAAACAAGCAGGTCCAACTAAGTGCAAACTATTTAAAACACATCCTGCAAACATTAATAACACTAAGATCATGTCCTCAGAGTTTTCTATTTGTGATTTTGAGGGGGGGTTAGTGGCCTGGTGGAGTTAACATTCTACAATTAAAATCTTACACAGTATTTTCTACACCGATTCCAGTATTTTTTTGACTCAATATATTTAAAGTCGACCACTTTATGCCAACAAAATAAACAACAAATAACTAAAAGCTGTAGTAAAATAATATGAGGAAATATTACCTTAAAAGTCCACCATTCCATTTTACATCTAGTAAAATATTAGTACACAAATAACTCAATCTGAACTATGACACAATAACATGCAAACAGTATTTTAATGTTTGAAGTGGCTCATGTAATGGCTCAACTAATTCAGGTACTTTGTTTCACAGTTTAAACCAGTGGTTAACAGCCATTTTGACATGTGACCCCTTAAAATCACAGGTTATGATCTGAGTATGGATATGATTTGTGAGCAGATCTCAGATTATTTTATTTGAAGGATTTTTCATAGCCTAGGGGAATAAAGGTGTCCAATATTTCACAAGCAAAAAACAAAAACACAAACAAATGAGAGAAAAGTCTGAAAGAAATAAACATAGTTTTGAATGACATCATTTCTTTCTTTAAACATCTTGGGATCCATTGGATTTATCTGGTGACCTTGAGGGGGGTCTTTACCCCCAAGTTGGGAACCACTGGTTTAAACTATGACCCTGGATCAGATTTTATAAGAATCTGTTGAAAAGACAAATTAGTAACTAATTAAATAAATATAGTAGAGAAAACAGTTGAATAACTGTAAAGCACAAAGTTTTACAAAGTACCAGCACTTGAATTGCAGGGACCCACTAAATGCACGGAGGATAAGATATTGTTATTAAGATCCTTGTGATAACTTTGAGTATTAGGCATGTAAGTTGATAGATTTCAGTTTTGGGGCAACATCTGTCCTTTTTCACATAAATTTCTGCTGATTTCTGCTTCTTGCTCTCTGTATTTATTTTAAAAACTATGTGCAACCAAGTTACGGTCCCTCCAGCTGAGATACAGAGCGAGCCACACCTTCCTACAGCTTGTTAGTATGTTGTGTCCTCATTATGTAGTACACTACGTGATCCTTATTTTCATATCTTGGCATTGATAATAACAGAGGGTCACAGAGGTGTGCTTAGATATCTGGGCCCCCTGACGACAGCTCCCTTGAGGCCTGAACCATTAAATATCTACAGTCCCTGGAAGCTCAGGGTACTGAGGTTGAAGCAGTTATTTAGGGTTTACTGCCCCTATATGGCAGACATACTCATTTTACCCTGCCGCTCAAAGGTTTTAATCCAGCCTTCATCAGAATGCAGCACTGACTCAATCTCACACTGTAACAGTCACCACAGGCACAATCATCTGCATGAGCTAACAATGAATCTGCATTTGCAGGTAAGACAAATAAATAAATACATGCAAGCTAACTGCATGTTTTTACAATACAACATGTTAACACTGAAAAAAAAACCTTTCAAATTGAATTTTTGCCTGTAATTGTGTTCTATTTTCTTCAAACAAGTAAAAAAAAAATCTGCCAATGCGGATTATTTCATCCTGTTTCCAATGATACGTACTTTTCAAGTATTTTCTAACATCAAGTCTGATTATTTTTAGGACAGAAATGACTTGATAAAATGGACCTCTTGCTGTGTAACTTCCATGATCAATAGATATTGTATTCTCAATCTAAAACAAATAAAATAGCATAAGCACATTTCATTGTATAGGCCAACTTCCACTAAACATTTCAGAGGGAAATATTGTACATTTTAATTCCTTCTACATTAACACATCAGTAATAATAATCCAATAATATAATATAACCGTCTGAAAGGGACATAATTACCTGTAACTATATTTAACTGATAATACTAAAAATCAGTGTGATGTAGCACAGTGTGGTGTCTACTTTTACTTCGGTGAATAATCCTCTTTGAGTAACATTTAAATTAGACATTTAGACTTGTCCACCACCCTGCCTGCCTCCACACGGTGAAGCGGTGCTTGCTGCCCTGCCGGCAGCGCTCATGCTCAGCGCGGATAAGTCTACCATGATCTGGTCTCCATGAGCTGTGGTGATGAATAAAGGCCACAGGGTTTGACCCGTCACACCTGCCTCACAGACCTCTAATCTGGTGCATGTTGACTTTATTCGATCCCGGGTCTCATTAAATGGAGCAGCATCATTAAGTAAGTGACACAGGAAGGGAGAGCGTCACCACACCGAACACAGAACCAAGGTGTTATAACTGCGAAAGCGGAGCTGATTTCTTCCTTCTTGTTCGTCACGGATGTCTGTGGTGATGTTTATTCGGATGTGCTAATTGTTCAGCTTTTATCTGTAGGCTATATAAATCTTTGTTTAACGCTGCACTGAACTGAGGTTCATCAAAGCGGGTTAACGATTTGCGGACGGAGATTAATAAGCGAATCCAACGAGCCAAAGGAAATAAAAACCAAGAGATTCAGAATTTCAACTTTCACTCCTGTCAGTCTGACCTCTGTAGAAATATTTCTATTAATATGTAACTCATAGCCGTTCGCTGATCATAAACAAAATTGTCTTTGGAGTTTTGCTTGCAGAAACAGATGAACAAGCATTTTTAAAATGAGATGTGTCATACCTGAGGTCTCACGTTCTTACATATGCACAATAAAACTATTCTGCTCCTTTATAGTGAATCAATTGAAAACAAAAATCTGAGACCAAACTTGGAAAAAGTGGAAAAATGTAGATTATTCAGCGCAAAAATCTTTTTTATTAAAATAAAAATGCATTTTGTCATCACTGAAGCTTCAATATGTGAAGGAAATCAGTGCTGATGTTGACAATAGCATAAATGCAATGTAATTATTTTAAAGAACTGAATAAAGTACACCTGCTGCACTATTCTCCCTGAAAATCCAAAACCTTCATCTACTGTAGCTACAGTTTTTATGGGTTGTAATCATATTTTTTAAACAGAATATTTTAAAAATGTAAAATATTAGGCTACAATATTAGGCGTGCTGTTCGCGCTTCGTTTTAAAATCTAAATAACTCACAAAGCTCTGTTCCTTCACTGCCTGGATGCTGCAGTGGATTTTGTTTCATTTTCATTGAAAATATAAAAACAAAGTGAAGACTTACCTATTTCAAATATATATATATATATATATATTCCTGTCGGTTCCGTTTGTGTGAGCTCCCTGAATAGCCTTGTTTTCGGGGTGGATGAGTTAATGGGACGACCGAAGTGGCAGCATTTTCCCTCCGCTGCTGCGGGTTTCCTCCGGTTTGGGCTCAGAGAAGAGGCTGAGATGTCAGGCACGGCGGTGTGGTGTTGTAGCTGTGGTATTGGGACGCCTGTTCGTTCCACTGTTCCGCGCTCTCAGCAGCCGTCGCCTCTTTATTGAGACTCCTACTGATGCGTCACTCCGCCAGCCCACATACAATAGGTACAGCACAATACATCAGGATACAGAACATTACTGCTGCTATGCTATACGATCCTCAGGCGGGGGTGGTCTTGTCTTGCGTTATGTGGTATTGTTTCATGTGCATGGGACACTGGACAGGACGTGGGTACACGAAGTGGTGCGAATAGGCTGTTAATCATTTTTACCATTCGCTATAGTGTAGCAGCCCTTGGCGCTGTGCTGCATGCCCCCTAATGATAGTGAAAAAACAAACAAAACAAAACGTGGATATCACACGTGAAATACACATTTCACACATGATTGAACATTGCATTTCACATGTCAATTATCAATAGCAACATCAACAACAATAATAATAAAGGTTACATTATTAGTTATCATTTGAAATATATCTTATTTGTAATGAAAATATGAAAAGAAACATCATAACTCACTGCAAGAGTAGTTCCCAACATTTTGACGTCTTGAAAAGACACAATGTCAGTTTGCTTGTAAATGTACAATAGGAGCACTTCAAACAAAGGGTGGCTATTTTATTTGAAGTTCTATTTTATTTTGAGTTTTAGAATCCTGAAGACTATCCAGTATTTCACAGGAAAAAAGCAACTCATCTGACTTTAGAGAAGAAGTCAGAGAAAATAAACTTACATTTGTATAAGAGGAATGTAGATTTTTTTCTTTCTTATCCCTTTAGTAATCTTGTGACCCTGCACATTTATCTTGGGATCTATTGTGGGGGCAACTCCCAGGTTAGGAATAGTTGCATTAGAATAACCATAGCAGACAGGAGGTGTGAGTTGTCTCCTTTACAAGTAATGTGACCAGTGGAGAGGACTCAGTGCCCCCAAATGTTAACAGGGCATTAAAGTTAACATCTTTCAGTGTTTCAGTGAACAAAATCTGCCATCTGCTGGAGAACTTTATTTAAGCAAATCAACTTCATCCTGACTTTTAATCCATCTGCTGTAGTTGTGACACTGGTTTTCAAAGCTGTGGTTTTCATGATCAACCCAAACATGAGTGTACGAGTGGTGAAGGAAACAAACTGATTCTGCATTATATGACTAAAATGGCATAAAGCGGATTATCTTGGTTTAGTGTACCCTGCTGTTATTTTATGAGAATTTAGGCAGGACTTGTTCACATTGCATAGCAGTGCCAAATTTATGAGTACAACCAAAGTAATCCATCAGAGAAGCTGTCACAGAAGCCCAGCTAACGCTCTGTCTATGAGCAGTGCAACACAGTGGCCAGACATCGTTTACACTGTGTAAGGTAGAAAAGGAATACACACTATAAAGAATGGTTCTGGTGTTAGTGCCCACACAGACACACACATCATGTACATACACACAGCACAGCACATCAAGACTCACTGAACCTCCTCTGAAATTATATTTACAGATCACTTACATACACTGTACCAGCTGTTTACATCATTTCAGCTGTAATCCAAACACTCAGCAGCCAGAAGGAAACGGCTGCCAGCACATCCAAAATACATCAGGCCCTCAGCTCTCTGGGTTTTATTTTGTTGTTATATGGTTGGAGTTTGGTTTGCGTGGTTTAATGCAAATGGAATGGAATGTAAAAAAAAAATCTAAAGCAACAACCCCTGTAAAAATAACAATAATAATTTATAATAAAGTAATGTATACTTTTTATGAATAAGAAAATTCACTCTTGACCTAGTAAATAGTAATTATTTTGACAAAATAATTGTGACTCAAGGGCCCAGTTGGACTCCCTTGTGTCTGTAGGGATATTTAGCCAGAGTCAGAAGGAGTCAGCACTAACCATAAACATCCAACACCTTAAAGGCCCTGAGAAATTATTTTCTCAATCAGTGTCTCACTATGACTGATGGATCTTACATGAACACGCTATTTTCTGCCAAGGTTTTAACAGTTTTTAGTATTTTACATAAGGGATATTTGTATTTCTGTTGTTTTTCTCTGCGCTCTTCCCAGTGGTTAGAGGTGGGTACTCAATTACTCAATTAGAAAATGGTTATGTCAAGTATGACTTTGATCCAATCAGGATTTAGCAACATTTGAACCACCAGTCGGATTGTTGGATTGTTTGGTCACTGTCAATCAAATTTGATCAAACCACACAGCACTAATGAAACAGAGTGCCTGAGTTTTGTAGGATTAAACTAAAAAAAGGTGTGATGTCACCCGTTGGTTTGCATTGAAGCTCGTTTTCCCTCTGGAGCCAGGACCTTTCACATAAGGAGTGTGGGAAGTTGCCTTTCATGCTCTGGGAAACACCCCACTAACTTGAACCTACGTTACTGCTAGCTTACTGGAAACACTAAGCGCTACACACTAGGGCAAATGTTAGCTACTTTAGCTACATTGTGGTAACAGGGCTGGTATCATAATCAAGTAACATTAAACTTAGTGAAATATTGTGACGGTAGTCTGACTCATTGCAGATGAGACAAATGTTTATCACAACTGTCAATCAATGCCCACACAGCAGACATCAAAGCTACTATACATCTTCAAATCTTATTAACGGAGCAATATTTTCCAAAATGACCACCAGCACACTTATTTGAGGGCAATTCAGTTAGATACTGACTTAGCATTTCTAGAGAGAAGTTGAAGCTTTTTGAATGGGAGTCAGTTGGAGCATCTAGCAGCTGTTGGTGGTATTACACTTTGAGCTACTTCCACATTGGCTTCAGCCTCAAGCCATGGTAGTTGCTGCTTGTTTGTAACTGTTTTGGAAGGCCCAGACAAATAATGTTGCCCTGTTGAGAGTGGCCTTAGATAATAAAACGCTTATGTGTTGTTTTGGACAGCAGTTACAAATTACATGTTTTGTTTTTTAATTTGGAGGACTTGTTAAACATAAAATATTTATAACACCTATGGATACAGACTACACAAAGCTCACTAGCCTAAAGACTTGCCATTTTCAAGCTAACACATTTTGGAAGTGGTAGCTAGACTTTGTTTCATGTTAACCCACCAGAAGGTGGTTGCTAAAATGTGATTCATAGGGTATTGTTAAGTAGTAACCAAGGTGTTGGGTATGCTACGGTATTGCTGCCAGCATGCGTCAGCGTTGTGTGCACCTGTCAGAAGTGCTGTCATAATTTGACATTTTATCCCATTTTTAAGCCACATTTTACATTAGACTTTTATGTCCCAGCTGTTTTATCCATATGTTTTATCCAGGCATAAGGTTTAAGTTATTAGGTGCTCAGATTTTAAGCTTCATGTTCGCGGTTGGGACAGCTGGCCGGCACAAATCTGGCTTGTTTTTAGCATTTTTTAGCACTTGGAGCTAACTTAGCAACAGAGTCTGCAATTGCCGGGTGTCAAGATGACAGCAATCTGGAGCCTAATCACTGCAGTGGGTCTACTTGGTCAGCTCAACTCCATCCCATCAGGAGCCCCGGTCACTGGTCGGTGCCCGTGACAGGAGAGGGAGGTGCTCCTCTCATGTCCCCCCCCCCATACAACATCCAGCTGGATAACAAATACAACATCCTGGACCTTCATGACTTCCCTCCTCTGGCTGTAGAGTCCCAGCTTCCTCCTCCTCTATTTCCTTTCCCTTCTTGTGGTTCCCACAGCTCTGTGTTGCCTCCAATCCCTCCACTTGGTTGCTCCTCTCACACCGGGGTTCGCTGCTCCATACCACTCTTTACACCAGTGCTGCAGTGGACTCCTGCCCCCACTCTGTCCAGCCCTCTCTATCCACTTCATCACTACAGGTGCAGCTTTCTCCACCGGTCCATCCCTACCCATCAATGCTCATCACTGGAGATTCAATAGTGAGGAATGTTAAGTGTAAATCTGCAGTGACATTTTATTTTCCAGGCACTAAGGTGTGCGATATTCTGGAAAAAGCATCCTGGCTGAAAATCCACTGGCCCCAAATATTGTAGTTCATGTAGGCTGTAATGATATTCCTAGTCAGCCCTCTGAATTTTTAAAACGTGACTTAAGCAAACTCTTTGATTCCCTCATGGTTGATAACAAACAGATCTCCCGGTCCCCTCCCCCCATTCAACCACAGTGTGGGTCATTGTAGCCGAACTCTCAATCTTCATATTTGGCTTCATTTTACCTGCATAGCCTGCAATGTAGCTTTTATTGACAATTTTAACCTCTTTTGGAAATGCCTAGCTTTCTTCCGTTGGGATGGTGTTCACTCGAACAGTCTGGGCACATGCACTTTAAAAGACAACTTATTTTACACTATCTGGAACTCCCTCTCATCCTGACTACCCTCCAATGCACGTCCACTCCTGTCACTTCAGTCTCCACCCGTAAACCTCTCCCTCCTCTACAAACGACACTAGTTACCCCTTGTGGCCAGGTGGGCTTCCTATTGCTATCCCCCTAGTCTCTGTTTCTGTTTCCACTCCCATACCCATGAACATCCCAGTCAGAGTCATGTACCTGCACTCATGCCCCTGTCATGGTTGGGATTGCCATGGAGTGCAAGTGATCTGTCCAATTGCACGCACCCCCAAAACCCCCTGTACTGATGATGACATGGCTTCCTCAACCAAAATGTGTTTGATTAATGCACACTCAAACAATGACTTGTTTAAAAGGGAAAATTTGGCTATCTTATTTCTGACTGAAACCTTTCCAGTTGGTGTGCACAGAACATTTTACCACTTTTGAATTACAACTGACTAAAGTTGGTCGGCAAAAGCTGTTTTATTGTGTTTTAATTTATCGACCTCCTGGTCCAGTAGGTCAGCTTTTATCTGAATTTACTGACTTTCTGACTTCTATAATTAAGCTGGATGAAGTGTTATTGGTTGGTGATTTTAACCCGCACATCAAGGTCCAATCATTTGGACCTTGTTTCTACTCTGGGACTAGATATTGATCATATCTGTTGTGAGGACCTACTGATCTGTGATCATAAATGTATTTTTGATCTCTGTAAATGCTGACCCCCGTTCCTAAAAGAACATTGCGTTCCCGCATCATTACTCAGAGTATGGTTGATCAGTTCTCAGTGCACTTTTGGTGTGATTTTAATATTAATCGTAACAATGCAGAGTTTTTAATGCAGTCTTTTAATGAGCATTGCTCCACGTTCCATCGTTTATGCCTTGGGCCTCACTTTAAAATAGTTTCAATAGAGCATATTAGGGGACTAAAAGGTCCCCATCAAAAACTGCCGTAAAAGTATTATATATCTTTTATTTCCTATATTCACTGAGTTAATTTTTTAACCAGCTTCAGTCTTGATCATAACTACCAAATATTCATTCATTTTCAGAATTTTAACCCTTTGAATGCCAGCTTTTGTGATCATACCCCTAATTTTCATAAAAGAAAAACACAAAAATTGAAATATTTTCAATATCCTAAGGCAGTTGGTAATTTTTTTTTGGATTATAAAAGTCTTGGATATGTCAATGATTAGCAACAACATTGATATTTATGCATTACTATTTTTTGTGCAATGTCAGATTTAACAAAAAACTCCCTCTAAGCATATTAGGGACCTAAAAGGTCCCCATCAAAAACTGTCATATCAATATTATCTATTAATTATATATTAATATTTTTTCCACTTTCACTGAATTTTTTAACCTTTCTTGATCATAACTACCAAATATTCATTCATTTTCAAAATTTTGACCCTTTAAATGTCAGTTTTTGTGATCATACCCCTAATGTTCATAAAAGAAAAACACAAAATTGAAATATTTTCAATATACTACTGGCAAGTGGGAATATTTATTTATTTATTTATTGGATTATCACAGTCTGGGGTAAAGGTCCCCATCAAAAACTGCTATATAAATATTATATATTGATTTTTTTTTCTCACCCTGACCAAGTTAAATTTTTTAACCAACATCATTCTTTATCAAAAATACCAAATATTCATTCATTTTCAGAATTTTAACCCTGTAAATGCCAGTTTTTGTGATTATACCAATAATTTTTATTGAAAAAAAACCCCACAAAAATTTAAATATTTTATATATACTAAATGCAAGGGGGATTTTTTTTTATCATCACAGTCTGGGATATGTCAGTGATTAGCAACAACGATGAAATGTATGCATTATTATTTTTTGTGCAGTAAAAGATTAAGGTATAGAATCTGACCTGTTAACTTATAGTGTATGTAAAGTGTCCTATTACCCTACAAAGTTTGTACTTTCTAATGGCATATTAACTTATTTTGCTCTAGAAATATAGCATAAATACAACATCACTTTGAACAACATTTATTTTTGCAAAATTTAACAAAATTCAAAATTTAACATTCAAAAATTCAGAACAAAAATGAATGAGTGCGTGAGTGAGTGAGTGGGTCTGTGTCTGCGCGTGAGTGTCTGCGCGTGAGTGCCTGCATGCACGTGTGTGTGTGCACACATGCACGCACGCCCACACATACACACACACACACACACCTTCAAAGCTCAATAGCATATACTGTACTGTTAATGATGTAGGCATCTGTATCAGGTATAATATCTTGGCATGAGTGTGGGTGGGGGGTGAAGGTGTGTGTATGTGTGTGTGTGCATATGAGAGAGAGAGGGAGAAAGGAGTGATGTTACCTGCAGCCCATATAAATGACTTCTTTTTAGCTGCACACACACACACATACACACACACACACACACACTAGTTTTTCCAAACATACACATACACCACTCTTGGACGACAATATCAATACAAACAAACCAGTTTTAGAATTCTAATGATATGTATTTGGTCTTCAGGGCAAACAGGAGAAGATTGCTCAGTCAGCTGAAAAATAGTAAAAACTACAATTTTGAAGCCAGGGCTTCAGTTTGAAAGCCTAATAAAATAGAATTCATGGTTATACAATATTGTGGCCATGGGATCAAAAAATACAGTTTTTATGGGTTTACATTGGGCTGTTTTTTTTCCATAAGGATTTGAGTGTCTGTATTTTGGCCACACACACATACACACACACACACCAATTTCTCCATACACACACATACATCATATTTAGACATCCCTACCTGCACATACAACTCATTGAAACTATAATATCCTTGGCTACAGTATTCATAACAGAGGATTAATGCCCCATAGTGGAACCAGGAAAACAGCATGCATTTTGCACAAAGGCTTAAAAAGAGAAAATGGCTCAATCAGCTGGAAAATAGTAAAAACTAAAATTTTGAAGCCAGGGCTTCAGTTTGAAAGTCTAAAACAGAATGTATGAATTTATGCAGTAGCAACCATAGGATCAAAAAATGTGGTTTAAATGGGTTTCAATGGGACCTAAAAGGGCCCTAACATGCTGAAAGTTAGTATTGTTTCTACACAGTGTATTACAGACTTAATATAGGATCTGCGTTTGGATTTCCAAAATTGGATAAAAAAATACACACCTTTGCCAAAAAATCATGGCTACAGCATAATCACAGCCAAAATAATTGAAAAAATAAAATGTCAAAGGCCCTTTAGGTCCCTAGTGAGGCACAAGGGTTAAGATTAGGACTAGGGCTAGCGGTAACACTTATCTAGCTGTAACACTAGATGACCAAAACTGTCAGCTGCATGAGATGGAAGTGTCACAGGACAGAATGACTATGGAAAGCCACTGGGCTAGAGGTGCATCACCTATATCTTAAAGATCTCTGATATGAAGTTTAAGGAAGTTTACTTACTGTACTTATTTTGCTTCAAGAAGAAATCCTTAGATTTTATTTGACACTATAAATAACATTGTTTCATCGCCACTCTTTATATTACCATCCTTCTCTAGCGATGATTGTAACAAGTTCCTTACCTTCATTGTTGATAAGGTAATGGCTGTTTGGTCAAGTATTCACCCTGGGACTTGACTGCCCAGCTCTTGCCCCACTCTATTTCCTTCTGTGCTGGACTCTCCAATCTATGAGCTTACAAGATCTGATGGGTTTGATTAGGAAAATTAAGCAATCTTCTTGCCCAACGGATGTAATACCATCCTCTCTATTTTTGAAAATTTTGCCAATTATTGGCCCCACTATATCAGCTATTGTCAATTCTTCATGTGTCCTTCCCTGTTTTAAGCATGCCACTATCCAGCCCATATTAAAGAAACCTAACTTAGATCCTGCTTTGCCAAGAACTATAGGCCCATATCTAAACGCCCATTTTTGTCAAAGATTTTAGAGAAGGGCTCCTCTGAGGGTTTCTAATGGCATTTTAATGTCCTCTGATGTGAGTGATTGCTCTGTACTAATCGACCTCAGTTTTGCGTTTGTCACAGTAGACCATCGTATCCTGATAAAAAGGTTACGTGGTTGGGTGGAGAAGTTTCACCCTATATTAGTGACTTTGTGTCTGATCCCTCTCCACTGGACAAAGTTCCGTTCTGAGGCCCTGTTATTCTCTTTATATTTGCTGCCCTTTTGCTTATCATTTATTTGCAGATGATATCCAACTCCACTTTTCATTCAAACCTAGTGAGGCTTTTAGATTATCTATGCTCCTAGACTTTCTTAATGCTGTTAAAGACTGAATGGCAGAAAATTTTCTACAGCTCAGTGCTGATAAGACGGAAGTTCTGGTTTTTGCTCCAGAAAAAGTAGCCCATGTGATTATGAAAAGTATTTGGCCTCTTTCCTCCGCTGCCCACTCCAAACTGCATAATTTAGGGGTAATTGATCAATCCTCGTCGTTCAACACCCATGTTGAGCAGCTCCACAAGAAATATAAGTAAACTGAGATCTATAGTTTCAACAGCTGAACTAGAGATGCTTATACATACCTTTATTTCATCTCACATTGACTACTGTAATTCACTATTGTATCTCTGCCCTTGATCGTCTGCAGATTATCCAGAACGCTGCCGCAAGACTACTCATTAGGTCAAATAGATGGTTTCACATTACTCCTTTACTTAAATCTCTTCACTGGCTTCCTGTTGCATATAGGATTCAGTTCAAAATTCTCATTCTTACTTACAGAGCATTGCACGGTTAGGCTCCTGCATATGAGGCGGATATACTACACCCTCACTCATCAGCTCGCTCTCTTAGGGCAAATATGATAAACTTGTTGCCTGTCCCACGCACCCACCTAAAGACCTGTGGTGATCAAGCTTTTGAGGTCACTGCACCTAAACTTTGGAATACTCTACCCCTATGGTCTGCTGATTCTGTGGATTGCTTTAAAAAGTAGCTAAAGATTGTGCAGATTGTGTTTTTTTCCTATTGTGTATTGTGTGATTTTTTTTTTCTTTAGTTTTGCACTTTTTAATCATATGACTTCGGGGGTCTCATCTATTCAGATTTCTCTCTTTTTTGTATGTTGCGTCATGCTCTTGTAAAGCATTTTGTGACTAACACCTGGGACACTGGATGCGTGAACCTCAGCAGTGCGTGTGCATTGCTGAACTGCTGCGTCTCTCACACTTGCAGCGTCCACACTGGAAGCGTGTCTGCTGCGGCGCTTCTGCCACTGGCAGCCCTATCTTTCTGCTATTTCTATTTCTGCTGAGAACCGTGCATGCCACGTGGCAAAAATAGGCAAGACCTTGAATCTCTAGATGAAGCGATGCAGCAGCAGCATTGACACACGCGTCTCACGCAGGCAGTGTGGCTGCTCTAACCTGTTAACATGGGCGCCAAAATGAAAAGCAAGAGGTTCCACGAGGCACACGTGCTGCTCACGTATCCAGTGAGTCCCAGGGGTAATGTCTATCAAAAGCACCATATAAATACATTTTACTTAATTTTCATAGGTTTAAAAGCATACATATTAAACTGTGAGCATAAAAGTATCAACAAGGTAATTTAAAGCAATGAAGCAACAAACTGAACATTTAAAATGTTGCTAGCTTGAAGCTACATTGGTTGTCAAGTCTGCCACACCTGAATGACTATGTACATCACACACCCCCTGCCCAGTGCCTTCTTCTCCTCCTACAAGACCAGTTCACAGTATCTTTCTCCCTACCAGCTCCCCCCACAGGCTTCATCTGTCACTACCACCTCCACCGGCTACCTTCTCCATACAGACCATTATTTCCCACCATAGACGCTCTGCAACTGGCTCATCATCACGCACCGCTGCTGCAAATCATAATAACTTAATCCAAGTACCCCGGCAAACTCTTTCAGCTCCTGCTCTGAATTCTAAACCCGTAAATTTTGGTCTTTTAAATATCTGATCGTTTGATAACAAGTTGTTTTTATGTCATGGTTTCATTACTTTTAACCGACTTTTTTATAATCACAGAGACTTGGTTATCTGAGGAAGACTGTAGTCCTCTTATTGAAGCAACCCCCCCGATTTTACATGCTTACATCAACTCCGACTATCAGGCAGGGGAGGGGGGTTACTGTCATTTACAGAAATGATTTTAAAAGCTATGACCAGCTATCCAAAGGCAGTAAAAGAAGCTAAAAGATCATTTTTTTCGAGTTTAATTTTAGCAAATCATTCTAACCCCAGGATTTTATTTAAAACAATAGACTCAGTCAGCACTCCCTCCCCTTGTCATTTTATTGATGAATCACAAGAAACGTATGGGAAGTTTTTAAAATTTTTTAGTGATAAGGTCATGGAAATAAGGCAACAAATCCCACCCCCAGCCCGTGTTTTACATAGTCAGCAGGGACATTAATTGTCATTTTAGTCGTTTTAATCCTATATCACTGTCATTTTTATCTGATATCATAGCCCATATGAAGCCCACCACGTGCTGTCTTAATGCTATCCCCACGAAATTTCTCAAAGAAGTTATTGACACAGTTGGCCCCAGTATTTTTTATTTATTTTATCAATAGTTCCCTCAAAAATTGATTTTTTCCTTCTATTTTTAAACATGTTTTTCTTTTAAAGAAACCTAACCTCATCCCTCTGTTTTTTAACAATTTTTAATTTCTAATTTCTAAACTTCCCTTTTTAAGCAGCAAGTTTTAGAAAAGGTTGTTTCAACCCAACTTTTAGCTTTTATGTGTCAAAACCATATCTTTGAGAAATTTCAGTCTGGTTTCAGAGCTTTACATAGCACTGAAACTGCCCTCCTCAAGGTAACTAATGACCTCCTTTTAGCAGCTGACAGGGGGGAGAGCGCACTTTTAATTATTTTAGATTTAAGTGCAGCTTTTGACACAGTCGACCACACTATTTTAATTGACCATCTTAAAACCTGGGTGGGCATCAAAGACACTGCACTTGATTGATTTTTATTCTTACCTTTTAGAAAGAACCTTCTAAGTCACCATTGGTAATTTCACTTCTTCCACCGCCCACATTACCAGTGGTATACCACATGGTTCGATTTTAGGTCCAATTTTATATTCTATCTATATGCTTCCATTTGGCCAAATCATTCAACAACACGTTTCTTTTCATAGCTATGCAAACGACACACAGATATCCCTTCCCCTGAGACCCAAGAAGCTTAGCTGCTGCTGTAGATTGTCTCAGCGATGTCAACTGTTGGATGGCACACAATTTCCTTCAACTCAACAATTCAAAAACAGAAGTCATACTGTTCAGTCCCCCTAATCCAAATAACCCCATCAGTCTTGGTCCCCTATCTACCTACATGAAACCCACTGCCAGAAATCTCAGAGTACTGTTCGATTCAGGTCTAAGTTTCAAACCACACATTAACAAAGTTGTCCAGTCCTGCTTCCTCCAAATCAGAACCATGTCCAGAATTAAGCCAACGCTCCACCATTCTGACCTTGAAAAAATCATCCACGCTTTCATTTTCTCTATACTAGATTACTGCAACTCCCTCCTTTCCGGTATAACACAAAAATCCCTGTTTCGCCTCCAACTAGTTCAGAACGCAGCAGCTAGGCTTCTTACTGGTTTTAACAGACAACATTACATCACCCCGATTCTGGCTTCTCTCCATTGGCTCCCTGTCCGTTTTAGAATTGATTTTAAGATTTTACTGATCACTTTTAAAGCACGTCTGGGTCTGGCTTCAAGCTACATAACAGATACGCTGACCCCGTACAAGCCAGCCCGCAGCCTTAGCTTCCTTAGGTGGGGCCCCTCTGGCTGTTCTAAAGTCGAGGCTTAAATCTAAAGGTGACCGTGCTTTTTCCATCAGGGCCCCTCGACTTTGGAACGACCTGCCTGAGGAGATAAGGCTCGCAGAATCAGTAACTTCTTTTAAATCACTTCTTAAAACCCATTTCTACAGACTTGCTTTTATGTAATGTCTTTTGATCATCTTTTTTTAAAACTTTTTTTAAACGTTTCATGTTTCTTTAAACTTTTTATTATCTCTTTATCGTCTTTCTTTGCCTCTGGCCGCCATCTTTTTAAGGTTTTCTGTTTCATGTCTTTGCCTTGCATTGTACTGCTTTTGCTTTGTCAGTCAAAGCACTTTGTAAACTCTGTTTTTAAAAGGTGATATATAAATAAAGATATTATTATTATTATTATTATTATTATCATTATTATCATTTTAACCACTTGGGGCAGCATAAGCTGAAAACACACAAATACAAAAAAACTCCACAGGTCAGAGTTTTAAAAAGGAGTGGGTATAAATATTCCACTGACAGACTTCCATTGTTGATTCTACAGAAAAATCTAAAGTATTCAACCAATCACTACCAAAAGCAACAGTGCATGTACTGTAGAGGGTTTAACGTGGCATCAAATGTTTGTGGTACCAAAAACCTAGGAGAAGGATGAATATCAATAATACGTAACAAACATGCATTACTGACATGCACAGTGTACAGAAGGGCTTTTATAGAATAATACCCACATTTAACCTAGCCATATTTATATTTTCTTTTCTGTGCTATAAAACTCTTTGCTGTTGCAGTGACTCAGTGTAGCCATGGGCGTCAATTAAGTTTTATCTCATCTAATCTTATTTGTTGTTTGGGGTCCTAGTTAGTTTTAGCTGAACTCAAACAGCAGGACATGATTAAAGCTGAACAGCACAACACAGTGAGGCCAGAGCTCCATTTCTCCCCCCCCCCCCCCCCCCCCCCCCACCCTCCCTCCTCTCTATCTCTCTCTCTCCCTCCTACTGATCAGTTCTTTTGTTTTCCTCCCTAAGTGCATGTAATGCTCCTCACCTTGTGACAATATACTTGATGCATTTTAGCACTTGCCTTTGGGTAAGAGCCAGTGGACTATAAAGGAATGTGTAATTTTATGATCATATGAAACCACAGAGGGTGGTTATTCGTAGAAACCAACACACTGTTGACTCACACTGGAACTATTTGTGGTTGGAGCTGCTTTTCATTTGGACAAATTTAGGACCACATGCAGGTGCTCTGGTGTGCATGCACATACACACACATGCTATACACACTTAATGCATGTATGCATCTAGCATTGGCTCCAGGTTTAGCTGGTGGAGAAGACATTTTTATTGTTTTATTTCACATTGTTCTCTGTGTTACACTGTTCAGTTTGGACTCAAAGAACTGTATCCAAGACTTCTCTATAGCAAGTATCTACATGTCCACAGAGGATCGTTTCTAATGACCTTCAATTAAGGGTTAAATTGGATTAGGTTGAGACCAACCTGTCCACACATGTACTGAACATTCATGCTCCCCAGAAGATTAACCCTTTTGATTTTAATGACATTGGCTTCTCCTCTAGCCTCTGGACATATTTGATTTCTTTTTAGCTGCAGTCACTTTTTCTGGGAAAACCAATAATAATAAGTTATTTATTCCAGTTAAATAACTTATGTAATTATTTCATATAAATTAGATTATATGGTAGTATTTTCAGTAGAACAACAGTTCCTATTACAGACATTCTATCTGATGGCATGCGACAAAGGTTCCAGGTCAGAATCCAACCATGATGCCCATCTTAAACCACATAACCACCAGGATGCCACCAATCCTCTTGTCTTCAAAGTATCTTCTAAATAAGTCTCAGTGGTTGTCTGAATGGTTGCCTGCATAGTTTATGTTTCCTTATTTTGTCACACAGCTAGACTGCAAGCTGCCATTTTAGCATGAAAAGTTAAGAGAAGAAATGGCTTCTTCTGAAAAGTTGATTTGAATATATTACCATTATTTCAAGGTTGGATTTTAGAGAACATGGCACACAGATACATAAGCACACACTTTTAAAATTTTGTGAAGAATTCCTGGGGAATACCAGGATGATGCCTAACTAGAACTAGTAAGCATCTAAAAATAGATATTTAATCAGTATGTTGTTTGTTCTATACAACCCTTTTATATAATGCTGTATAATGGACACTACAACATCGATGAGCCCATATGCATTCAGGCTTTGGACTTGGACTGTTTCGGTATAGAGTACAGCAGTGCAATGAGTTCCCTGAATAATCTAGACAAGCCAGGCTTTAGCCAGGCTTTTTAGACTTCTAAAAAGTGAACTGGAAGCTATCACAGTGCTTGTTTATTTTACTTCCCCTCTTTATTCACCTATCATCTAATTGGAGGATGTTTTACTAAACTGGGAGCCCTGACAAGAAACCCATTTATATTAACTTGTTTCACTAATGTGAATTTGTGAAGTTTGCATTAAACCTTTAGGCTGAAATGAAGATAAATAAATACTAATAACTGAAACTTAATCAAATACAAACAAAGTTCATTATACTTCAGTGGAGAAGCTCATCAGAATTTGTGGTTCTGTATTTGCTTTATTCAGCTATAAGACATTGAAGCTGCTCTATTTACATTATTATTTAAAAACATTACAAATGTAACACTTACTAACAAATAGAATATGCCTCACAAAATAATAATTAAATGGATTAAAATTGTCACAACTACAATTATGCAGACTTTAGGGCATCCTCACTGTGTAGGATTTTATGCTGAGAAAAAACATTTAGTTTTCACTGTGCATCACTTGTGAGTTCTCTTCACTCAATGTAGTATACGCACTACACACACTCACACACCCCACAGAGTAATAGCCTCTAACATAAAAAGCTCTGAAATCCATGTGAGTAATGCCTTAAGATGTACATGATCAAATGAATCACTGTGCAGACAGTTTGTGTGAAAGTATTTTTTTCATAGAGGCAGAATAATAAATGAACGGTGTTTGGCTGGAGCAAGGATTATAAATCAAAGTGCCGGGATGCACTGTGTCTTGTTACCCGAGCAAAAGATGAAAGTATGGATTTCAGTGATACATCAAATTTGGCCAGAAGCTGGTCTTCAATCTTCAATTGCCCACCTTCATCCAATCCAGGAGGTTCCCCCCTGCCTCTTTGTGCCTTGCATGGAAGCTTGGAGTATAATTTACCAAAGAAAAGATCTGGCTTTGATGGAGAATGTGTACTACCTATTACAGTCATATTTCCAGTGCAGTAATGATATCCACATGGAAAGAGGGCTGTGGCCTGCAGTAGCCAGGCCTGTGTCAGTACACCTAGCATGCTCCAGCCATACAGGAGGCTAGTTATTGTAAGGCCGCGTTCAGACCAACCGTTTGTTTGCAGCTTGTAGCCATGTCTGTAGCCATTATATGCTTATACTTGTGCTTGTGTGCTTTACAGATCCACACTGTAAAGGGAAAACTGTTAACAAACATTCTATATTTATATACCAGGATTTCCAGATATATAGAAGTGACAAGTTCTGACTTGTCATTGCAGTGTTGTATGACTGTTGTTGGAACATTTTCATGTCTGGTAATAGTTCAAAAATAGATCCAAAGTTAAGGTTGAACTGACATCCGGGAAGTTACCTGGATGTCTTTCCTTGTCATTCCAATAGGACTATTTAGCTTTTCTGTGAAGGTTTATTTATGTTTATGTTTATGTGTATTTTATTTAGGAAGGGACAATGATCATTAATTAACAGAAGCACTTAGGTCCATCATGTAAATATGCCAGATTAGGCATACAGGCTAATTTTTATCTGCAGTCCCTGGCAGGTTGATGACATAAAAAACATTAAAAGAAAACATACAAGCACACATAAGCACATAAGCACATAAGCACAGACAAATAGTAAAACAATGACATAACCACTACTCCAGATTATGACAGCATGTTTGATTGTCCAGTAACCACTGTTCTATAGATCTGGAGAAAAAGCTGAGATGTGACGTTCCTTAATTTTGTGGTAAAATATTTTTACTTTTTTAAAAAAATTTATTTTACAATGATGATATAAATTTGACTTTTTATCCAAAGTTCTCAAAGCCTGCTTATAAAGTGTTTCTACTGATTGTAATGTGGTCCCACCTGTCTGTGTCCAGCTGGGAAGACAGTAGTTCATCTCTGACAGAATCATTAAATCATTAAATTGTTCCTAATGTGTCTAAAATTTGCTAGACTGAATTTGATTCTGTTCACACTTTGTTATTTTGACTGATTTTGCAATTGTGATATGATTTGCGATATTAGAGGGAATGATTTACTTGAAGAGTTTACCAACTTTTATTAAACAGTGTCACAGCTCTTGTCAATCAGATGTATTTGTCTTTTTAATATCACACAGACACAGAGAAGCAGAATAACAACAATAAAAAATAGCTATAATAATAATAGATATATAATTAGCAATAACAAATAGCAGCAATAGCCAGAGAATGACATCCCCGCGGCATATGCTCACAGCCCAGATCCTGGGGATTCCTGTGGATGAGACAGCACAAAAAAAAACTCCAAGGAAGAAGTCAAGTTAGTAACATGCAGTAATGGTACATGAATGCATACAGATGGAGAGGAGGAGAGAGGTGCTCAGTGCATCATGTGAAGTCCCCTGGCAGTCAAGACCTATAGCAGCATAACTAAGGGCTGATCCAAGGCGAGTTTGGTCGGCCCTATCTATAAGCTTTATCAAAAAGGAAAGTTTTAAGCCTACTTTTAAATGTAGAGAGGGTGTCTGCCACCCAACCAAATCTGGAAGGTGGTTCCACAGGAGAGGAGCCTGATAGCTGAAGGTTCTGCCTCCCATTCTACTTTTGGAGACTGTAGGAACCACCAGTAATCCTGCATTCTGGGAGCGCAGTGTTCTAGTGGGGTAATAGGGCACTATGAGCTCTTCAAGATATGATGGTGCCTGACCGTTAAGAGCTTTGTAGCTGAGGAGAAGGATTTTAAATTCAATTCTGGATTTTACAGGAAGCCAATGCAGTGAAGCTAAAATGGGAGAAATATGATCTCTTTTTCCAGTAGTTTGTCAGTACATGTGCAGCTGCATTCTGGACCAGCTGGAGAGTCTTTAGGGCAGCCTGGTAACAGAGAATTGCAATAATCCAGCATAGAAATAACAAATGCATGGACTATTTTTTCTGCATCTTTTTGAGGAAGGATGTGCCTGATTTGTAATATTATGTAAGTGAAAAATGCAGTCCTTGAAATTTGTTTTGTGTGGGAATGAGGATATATCCTGATCACAGATAACTCCATATTCCTTATGACGGTACTGGAGGCCAGGGTAATGCCATCTAGCTATATCATTAGATCATGTGTTTCTAAGGTGTTTAGGGCCAAGCACAATAACTTCAGTTTTGTCTGATTTTAGTAGCAGAAAATTGCAGGTCATCCAGGTCTTTATGTCCTTAAAGCATGCTTGGAGTTTAGTTTACTGATTGGATTCATTTGACTTCATTGATAAATATAATTGGGTATCATCTGCATAGCAATGAATATTTATGGAGAGTTTATGAATAATATTACCTAAAGGAAGCATATATAAGGTGAATAGTATTGGTCCAAGCACAGAACCTTGTGCAACTCCATGTCTAACTTTTGCATGCTTGGAGGATTCATCGTTAACATGTACAAACTGAAATTGATCTGATAAAAATGAGTTAAACCAGCTTAATGCAGTTCCTCTCATACCAATTAAATGTTCCAGTCTCTGTGACAGGATGTGATGATCAATTGTGTCAAATGCAGCACTAAGATCTAACAGAACAAGTACAGAGAGAAGTTCTTTGTCCGATGCAGTTAGGAGATCATTTGTAACTTTGACCAGTGCTGTCTCTGTGCTATGATGTGCTCTAAATCCTGACTGAAAATCCTCAAATAAACTGTTATGTAGAAAGTCACACAACTGGTTGGCAACTGCTTTCTTAAGGATCTTAGAGAGAAATGGAAGATTATGATGAATCAAGAGTAGGCTTCTTAAGAGGAGGTTTAATTACAGCTACTTTAAAGGACTGTGGTACATAGCCTGTTACTAAAGACAGATTGATCATATCTAATAAAGAAGTGCTAACCATTGGTAAGACTTCCTTAAGCAGCCTAGTTGAGATGGGGTCTAAGAGACAGGCTGATGGTTTGGATGAAGAAATTGTTGAAGTTAATTCAGGAAGGTCAATTGGAGAAAAACAGTCTAAATATATATCGGGTTTTAGAGCTGTTTCTAAGGTTCCTGTGTTTGTGGATAAACTGGTGCCTGTTGAGGGCAGGAGGTGATGAATTTTGTCTCTCATAGTTAGAATTTTATCATTAAAGAAGCTCATAAAGTCAATACTACTGAGAGCTATAGGAATACATGGATCAATAGAGTTATTACTCTTTGTCAGCCTGGCCAAAGTGCTGAAAAAATCTTAGGGCTGTTTTTATTCTCCTATATTAATGATGAGTAATAGGCAGCTCTGGAATGACAGAGGACCCTCCTATATGTTCTGAGACTATCCTGCCAGACTAAGCGAGATTCATCGAGTTTGGTGGAATGCCAAATCCTTTCAAATTTTTGCGATGTTTGCTTTAATTTGCGGGTTTGGGAGTTATACCATGGGGCTAACCTCTTATGTTTTATAATCTTCCTTTTTAAAGGGGTGATGGAGTCAAGTGTTATTCGCAGTGAGCCTGCAGCACTATCAACAAGATTATCAATTTGAGAAGGACTAAAAAATTAGCATAAGAGTCCTCTGTAGTATTGAAACATGGCATTGAATTAGGTGCTGATGGAATTGCTTCCTTTACCTTTTAACATCCACCGTGTTGCCGGCAACCCACTTAAGCCAGTTGTAGGCGGTGGCACCACGCAGTAATGATTAAAAGCAATTGGCACTGAGATGATTGGCGAGGTACGGGGACACCAGTGACACCACAAACTAAAAACTCCCTAGCTCTCATAAGGTTAGGCCTAGAAGTCTGGGATTTTATACAGGTTGACAAGAAGTAGAAGGTATATGATGTTCTGCATAGTTTTGGCATAAAGCATGTCCTAATTATTGTTATTAAAATATGACTCATTATAGACAAGGACCAAAAACACCTTTTTGAGCCTTATTTGAACTGATGTAGTTTTGTTTGTGTTTTAGCCACTTGCTAAACAAGCACAACTTAGAGCAAAACAGAAACTAGGAGATGTTACTTGTGAAATGAAGCCTAACACATGCATCATGGCCTTACAGTCCTTCTGTTATAAGCTTTTCCGTTTGGGTATGCCAAATAGGCAAAAATTCTATAAAAAGGGTGGATGTTAAGGGATTAAATTTAGCTACAGCACTTTCAGATTGAAGACATTTTTTTCTAATGGTGTGTAATCCAGTAATAGGAATTCAAAAGTTATCAAATAATGGTCTGATAAAATAGGATTTTGTGGGAAAACTATTAAATGTTCAATGTTGATGCTGTAAATCAGAACAAGATAGAGGGTGTGATGATTAAGACTAAGATTAAGTGAGTGGGATTATTTACACTCTGAGAGAAGCCAATTGAGTCTAACAATGAGATAAACACAGTGCTATAATATAAACACAAGACTATCATTATTGATGTCCACATGAATATTGAAATTACCCACTATAATTACTTTATCTGTAGTAAGGACTAAAAACCCTGGTGACTGGTATGAGGATGGTACACCATAACAAACAGAACTGGCTGTAAAGTTTTCCAGGTTGTCGTATTGTATTTATTGGGACAATGTACAGTATCAAATATAAATGTTAACATCTGATGTACTGCACCAGAGTTAACTTAAAGCTAATTTTCATCTGCAGTCCCTTACAATTAAAACATATAACAACACAATAACAAACAGTACAAAGCAAAAAACACACAGGACACATTATACAAAATACAAAGCTACACACAATAGCACATCACATACACCCACAATGTCAACTAGAAATTAATAATGTAAGCTTGTCAAAATAAAGGCAAGATTATTTGCGTTCATGAGAAGACCATCAGATGAAATTTAGATTCAGTGGTTATAGAGCTGAGTAGTTTTAAGCAGATTTTTTAATTTGGTTTTTAAACGTACTGATGGAACTGCAGATCTTCATATCATATCATCAGGGCATCCCACTGAGTTGTGGCTTTCACAGTTAAAGCTGATTGCCCAAATGAAATGTGACGAAATAGTGTGGTACAATCTTGTATAGAGGATATTCTGGAGGATCTAATAGAACTTACTGAGCGAGTGTAGACAAAGTCACATAGTGGAGGGGCAAAACCATTTAAAATTTTATAAACTAGGCACAAATTTGAGAATAATCTAAAATTCTCAAAGCTCAGTAAATTGTATTTATTCAGTGCCCTACAGTGATGAAAATGCATTGGCTTTTGTCCAGAGTTTTTAGAGTTTGTTTGTATAAGGACTCAATAGGTTTTATGGTTGTTTCTCCAGCCTGCCCCCAACATGTGATACAATAAGACATATGGGAATGAATCATAGCATGCATAAATATCTTGGCTGCGTCCAAAGAGAGGCAGTTTCTAATATGTCTAAAATTTGCTAAGTTGTACTTTATGGTTTTAACCATTTTATTAACATGTTTCTTAAAGTTCAAATTTGGAATCAATGTCACACCAAGATATCTGAAATCAGTGACTATATCAATCCTTTCACCTTTGATGAAAATATCAGCATTAGGAGGTTGTAGCATGGGTTTAGAGAAAAACATACCCTTTGTCTTGTTTACATTTAGACTCAGACATGATTGATCAGGTCAATGTGTGATCCCATCCAATGCAACTGTTAGTTTAGCAGCAGTTAACTCAGCTATTTTTGCATGTGTGTACACAACGGTGTCATCTACATACATTTGCAGTTCTACATCATGACACTGTTGAGGGATATCATTAATATATAACAGGGGACTAACACTGACCCTCATAGAACACCCATTGTGTACTTCATGTTACTGGACAGTGTGTCACAAACTTTAACACATTGTATCCTGTTAGATAAATATGAAGACATGCATGCCAGTGCTCTAGATGAGAAGTTAAAGTTAAAGAGTTTCGATATTAAAACATCATGATTGACTGTGTCAAACACTTTACGCAGATCTGAAAATACAGCACCAACTACTCCTCCTTTATCAAGTCTTGATTTAATTTGCTCTATTAAGTCCAATGTAGCAGTTTCACTGGAATGATTTGCTCTAAAACCAAACTGCATACCATTTAGACCAAAATCGCTTGTATTAAGAAATGTTGTCAGTTGTTCAATAACAGCTTTCTCAGCAAACTTTGAGAGTACTGGTAGTAAACTTATTGGTCTGTAGTTACTGGCTTCAAGGTGGTCTCAAGATTTAAAAATAGGTGTGACAATGGCACATTTCCAGTAATCAGGAAAGGAGATGTGTTTAAGAGACAAGTTAATTAAATGAGCAATGGGGGGAGTTAAAATATCTTTGTGTGATTTAACAAACATGCAATTAATATATTTTAAAAAATGCATGTCATAATACTTAGTCATAATATTTATCAGAATTAACTAATCGCAGTAATGACGGATTAAATTGTTTAATTATTTGACCAAATTGTGGCAACATAGGTAGGTATTTAAAGAGGCAGACAACAATGGATCAGACACAGATCAACTTTCCTGCTGCATCAATACATGATGACATGAGGAACACATGAGGATAATGAGGTGAAAACAATGATTAAACTAAAGAAGGAAATAAATCTGCACAGTTCCTAGTTGCTGCCAGCAGCAGGATCAGAACCTTGGAGAGCTGATCAAGTCCTGATAACTGTGTTGATGATTCTTCACATGATTAATATTAATGATTTAATTTTTGAACAATATTTAACAAATATTCTTTAACATTTTTGAGAGTACAGTGATCAGGTTTCCATACTTTCAGCAATTAAAACCCTGCTGATTTGACCTGTCACTCCATGACTGAACAAAACGATAAATTTGCAACAAATTAATGAACAGGACCTTAAACTGGTGGTCTATGGCTGACCACAGGAGGGTCCAGGAGCAGCAGAGGCCAGTGTGCGCATTATGGATCATGCGCTTTCCCTTTGCGCACGAGCAGACCGTTACCTCTGCAGAGAAGCGCTCCTTCTCACTACTTGGCAAATGCGCCGTCATAATAGCAATCGGCCAAGGTGCAAGCCCACCTTGCTCTGAAAGAGAATGGGAGATGACACTGTGATTGGTTTATTGCATGTTACGCCGAAAACACACCCATGATTTATTAGGAGACTAAGGACAACCCCTTTGAACCATGCGCCTGGCGCAGCGACCATTTCTCCACCATTAAAATAGCAAAAGTGGATTTGGACACACCCTCAATGCAATTGCACCATGTGCTTCAGACCATGCACTTTAGATTGTTAAAATAGGGCCGATGGTGTCAAATTTGAAAGCATCTCTACTTTTGGAGCTTTTTAAGGAGCTGATGATTCTGTTTACTTGTAACTCATTAGTCTCTACCAGCTCAAAAACCTGTCCTTATCAGAAAAAAATATTAAAGACAGAAGCAACAGTAAGATGATCCTCAATTAACTTTCCCTGTACTTTGAGTTTAAAATCTCCTAAAAATTTTTGGTCCCTCCTTGTGAGATTATCAGTGTTTTCCAGATCAATTTACTATTGCCTTTATTGAGACAAAAACGAGATTTAGCTTCTCTTAGCTCTTGGATAACTTTGTTCCTTAAACCTTTGTAAATCAGCATGTCAGTGTCTCCTCTAGTTTTAATTCCCTACCTTAGTGCAGCATCTATAGATTTCATTAGCTTCCACAAATTTTCATTAAACTACGGTAAATTGATCTTATTTTTAGATTTTATCTGTATCCTCACATTAAATCTTTCTCTCACAGAGTTGATTCTGTGAGTAAAAGTATCACAGCCATTGTCCAGATCATCAGAGGACAGTGCATCATCCCAGTTCAAGCTGTTAATTTCACTTACAAATTCTTCTTGCTTAGCTCTAGGTATGCATTGAAGGAGGCATCTAAGCTAACAACAACATGTTCACTGACAGTCTAGGAATATCAGTACTGCAACTCAGCAGACCTTATGTCTGAACTAACTAACATTTCTCACAGTAAAAATCATAACAGTTAAACACTAACATGAACACAGTCCGTTACACTACACCCCCCCGTCTCAAAGTCCCTCGCCCCTGAGGGGGCAAACAAAGTCTCTCAGATGCACCGGTGGCCTGCGGTCCCTCTGAGGGCATGCTTGACCTCAGGAAGGGGTAAGAAGGGCTGGGGCAGAGGTTGGGGAAGGCACAGGGCAAAGGGGCGAAAGTCCAGGAGAGGGTACCCTACTGATAGGGGGTCAACCTATCTCAATGCAGGGTGAATCTCCTTCTCCTTGGCGGTAGCTGGACCCTATACACAACCTCACCCAGTCAGGGTCCCACCCATTCACTGTCCAGCTTTGGGCACTTTCCTTTTTTCCTCTGTGGGCTGTGCACCCAGACCAACTCCCGGCCTTGAAATGCCATCCTCTGGCCCGCACGTCGTTTGTTTTGCCCCTGCACTCCATAGCGGGTCTCTGGTGAATTCATGAGTAGACTCAGGAGCTGGCATAGTTAGGCCCAGGAGGGTCCCCCTGGGTGTCGGATGGTTTACCCACCATCATCTCAGCCAGAGTCTGGATCTCCCTGCCAAGCAGGAGAAGGGCGGGGGAGCAGGAGGTGGAGTCCTGTGCAGCGGACCAGTATGCCATTAGCACAAGGGGCACATGGGTATCCCAGTCCCGTTGGTGTTTAGCTGTCACAATGGCCAGCTGTCGTGCCAGCATGCAGTTAAATCTTTCAACCAGGCCATTGCTCTGAGGGTGGAGGAGTGTGGTGTGGGTCTTGTGGGAGCCCGGTTTTTCACACATGGCTACAAACACATGGGACTCAAAGTTCCTTCCCTGGTCAGTATGAATGACTTCGGGCACCCCAAACCTGCTGTACATTCCCTCCACCAGTGCAGCCACTATGGTCTCTGCTTCCTGGTCCGGCAGGCAGAATGCCTTGGGCCACTTAGTGAAATAGTCCATGGCAGTGAGGATATAGCGGTTGCCTCCCTCTGTGTGTGGAAACGGACCAAGGACATCAATCCCCACTCTCTCCATTGGGCACCCCACTGGTAACTGCTGGAGCAGGGCATGAGATCTGTCTGTGGGCCCCTTACGGGCCGTGCGGCGGAGCGTTTTCCACTGCCGCACCCACAGCTGTTAGTTCATGCTCAGCCAGCTGCCTTTCTGGCCCTGCTGCCGCACATTTCACATCAGTTTGTAGCTGCTCAGCCTCTTGTGCCTCTTTCCTCTCACAGTAGCGGCAGTCATCAGAGATGCAGGGCCGGCGGGACAGTGCATCCACGTTTCTATGTTATGTGCCTGGCCTGTGGACCACAGAAAAGTCATATGCCTGCAGCTCTTTGATCCAGCGTGCCAGCTGCCCCTCCGGGTCTCTGAACAACATGAGCCACTGCAGGGCTGAGTGGTCAGTCCTGACTGTGAAGTAGAGACCTCCAAGGTAATATTTAAACTGTCGGATGGCACTGATCACCACAAGCAGCTCCCGCCTGGTGACACAGTAGCGACGTTCAGCTTTGCTGAATGTCTTGGTGTGATATGCCACCACTCTCTCCCCTCCGGATGTCACCTGGGCCAGCACAGCCCCTGAGCCGATGCTGCTGGCGTCGGTGTCGAGGACGAAAGGTAGGGTGGGGTCAGGTGGGGATAGGACCAGGACCACCACGAGGGCTCTCTGTAGTGTGGTGAATGCTGCCTGACACTCCTGTGACCACACAAACATCTCTCCTTTCTGCAGCAAGTGGAACAGGGGTGCAGCTATGCAGGAAAACCCCCTCACAAACCTCCTGTAGTGGGATGACAACCCTAGGAAGCTCTTCAGATCCTGCACAGAGCTGCACCTTGCCGTCCATGGTGCTAGCACTGCCGCCTTAGCCTTTGGCCCAGGAACGTGACCTCCCGCTTCAAAAAGCAGCCGTCTGGGGGTGCAGTTTCAGTCCTGCTGCCGCCACCCTCTCCAGCACCTCCCTGAGGGCCTTGAGAGCTGACTCAAAGGACCCACCATGAACAAAAATGTCATTCAGGTACACAACACATTCTTGGTGGGGGATGCCAGCCAGCAGTCTGTCTATCAGTCTCTCAAATGTGGTGGGGGCATTACAGAGGCCAAAAGGGAGAACCTTGAACTGCCACAAGCCCCCGCTGGTGATGAAGGCAGTTTTGGGTCTGGCCTCCAGGGCAAGGGGAACCTGCCAGTATCCACTGCGTAGGTCCAGAGAAGAGAACCAGAAAGACCCTGCCACTGTGTCCAGGACCTCATCGATGTGCGGGAGAGGGCATGGGTCCTTTTTGGGTACCTTGTTGAGGGGCCTGAAGTCCACACAGAACCGCCAGTTGTCCTTTATCTTTTTGGGGACCATGACAACTGGGGAGGCCCAGAAACTGGTGGAAGGCTCAATGAGACCAGCCCATTGCATCTCCCATAGGGCTTTGTCTGCCGCTGCCTGCCTGGCTAGTGGGAGGTGTCAAGGTCTCATCCTGATGGGTGTTGCATTCCCAGTTTCGATGTTGTGTTGGATGAGATCTGTGTGGCCAATGTCATCTTCTGACAGTGAAAAGCAGTCCTTGAACCCCAGTAGGAGCTGCCATAGCAGACCACTGGGAGTCAGTCCATCACAGTTTCTCTTCCAGACCTCCCTCATGGCCACAACTCTCTTTCCCAGGTCAGGCAGCGTGGGAGTTTAGGCCCTCGGTAGGCAGGGTGGAGGGTGGAGCAGGTAGTTCGTAGGAGGGGGTGCAACAGGTAGCTGGCAGAGCTGGGTGTGGCTGTGGACCAGTGGCAGGTGGGTTGGAGGGCGGTGCAGGTGGTTCACCGGGGGGTGCAGTGGGCAGCCATGTCAGTTGTTGTCTCGGCTGCTGGCACTACAATGGTGTGGGCCATGGTGCAGCCTGGCTGGGGTGTATATCTGGATGACATGTCCCTCTGGAAAAGTGAGTGTTCCTCTCCTGGTGTTAATGACACAGTCCAATGCCCCAAGAACATCCAGTCCCAGTATACAGTCTTCAAGATTCGCGACCCACACCGGGCAGCGAATTGCCTTCTTCCCCACACTCAGGGTCACCAATGCCTCTCCCACCATGGGGGCCCACTCTCTGGTGACTGTCTGAAGTCTCACTATGGTGGGAAAAACAGTTGTCCCTGTGTTCATCACATTGGGTCTCATCAGGGTTGCTGAAGAGCCTGTGTCCACCAATGCAGAGCAGTGTGTCCCCCCAGTAGTCACTGGGGCATACCAGCAGTCCCCTATCCAGGTTTGGCCTAGTATCACAAATCGCTCTGGTTGGCCATCTACCTTCTCTGCCAGTTGCACCGCCCCCACCTACTTGTGCTGTGCTGCATCCCAGGGTCGGGTTGCCACCCCGGGGATCCGCATTGTCCCGATTATGCAGTCCCCGTCCCTTTTCCCACCGGGGGTGGGCCAGCAGCGTCTGGATACGCAGGAAATGGTCTCAGGCTAATTCACTCTTGATGGTGGGGGGCATGTGAGCATAGGTGCGGTGAACCAGCCCCTCAATGTCATTGGTGAGATCCCTCAGCTCACCTGGTTGTCGCTGTCGGCTGCACAGCTCAGACCTGAGCAGGCTAGCCACTGAGCATTGTTCAAACCGCCTCTTTAGCGCCCCCACTAAAGCATCATAGTCACTCCTATCACTTGGGCTTAGCCGCAGCAGGCTTGACAGAGCATCACCAGTAAGGCACATTGCTAGCTGTAGGGCTTTCACTTCAGCAGACCACTTGCTGGCCTGGGCTAACAGTTCAAACTGGGCATGAAATGCTTCCCAGTCAGCCTTGCCGTCATACCTGGGAGTCTTTATTGAGCCATTTTGACAGTCATCTCTCACCTGCTCTCTGTGTTCCGCCGCTCCCCATGCCTCAGCAGTGCCATAACGATCTCGTTCGTCAGCTCCCTCCTCTCGCTTGATTTTTGGATAATCTCCTGGCAGCATATTTCACACCGCAGAGCAGACATAGCGGCCCTCTGTAAGCTTATTGTGGACGAGATGGCAACCTCGAAGGCGATGCTTTTACTTCTAACTCCAATGTAACGTCCCTTGATAACAGATGGCAAGACGTTAGTCCGTTTTTGCTGCAACTTATTTATAGATTAAGTCTCCATATGATCACATGGAGATATCATAGTTACGTAATTGCTTTCTCAAATTAGAATGAATAAGTGCCGTTATTGTGGTAATGCTTCTTCGTAACATTATAGGTGGGGGCTTTGACTTTGAAATTCCTAGGGGGCACCCTTGAGTCATTTTGCCCCACCCAAACTGAAAACCCATATCAAACAAATAAATACACCCCGTCTTACGCATATGCCAAGTTTCCTGAGTTTTCAAGCTTCCCAGCCCCTCAAAAACAGTTTTCTCCTTCATGGCAAATAATGTGTTGCCATGGTAACAGCTTTTGATGAAAACTCAAAAGCTTCACCATTTAGCATCATCAACGCCTTACACTTTAGCTGGCCACATTTTAGGTGGATCTGGTTAACCTGTTAAGAGTAGTTAGTAAAAGTATGGGGCCCATAACTTCCTGTTGCTAGTAGGTGGTGCTATCATTATGATTCAAAATTGGCTTGTAATGTGTTCAGACTGGGACTCTTATCAAGCTTGTGAAATTTAGAAGAGATCTGACCATGTGGAGTCGAGTTACAACTGTTTGTTTTACAATGGCGAAACATCGAAATTCGCCGTAATAACGGAGTTCAACGAAAACTCACAATCTAGACAATATAGTGTCATAAAGGTCTTGGGGGTTTTCAACCAAATTTGAGGTGGATCAGTTGAACCTGCTAGGCAGAGTGAAAGTACAGCACCTGTAATTTCCTGTTGCCAGTAGGTGGCACTATAAGTAGGACTCAATATTGATGCATAGATGTGCTTGGGTGAGGACCCTCATCAAGCATGAGAAATTTGGTGTAGATTGACTATATTATTAAAATCCTGGCTCATTCCCATTATCACAAACTTCAAGCCAAAGAAATGTGTCCCCGTTCTAAAATCTACAGCAAACGGTAGCAACCTGATCCAGATTACCTGCAATCATAAACCTTCATTGCAATCCACTCCAATTAAGATTTTGTTAACCAACATGAGGTCAGTGTGTAATAAACTTTCACCCTAAGGGACGTTTTTGCTTCTTATGACCTGGGGTGTCATTTATAACTGTTGCGTATGCACAAAACGGGGCCTGAAAGAGGCATACGCCACTTCCCTCACAAAAGTTGTGATCTATAAAAACAAACTTGACGGGACAATGTGTGCGCCTGTACATAATCTCTGACCCATGCGTACGAACATTTTGGAGATGGGGGAAATCGAAGACACAGATGATGAAGCAGTGAGTGAGCGTATAATAATCCTCTCACACATTTAATTTCACTTATTATCAAAGATATATATTATAGATCCACGTTATCATGAACATTCAAACCAGCAGTGTTTTCCATACTTGGACTTGTAGTAAGCCATAACTATTCCATAAGCATCTTTCAATCTGAAAAGATATAAGCCAACTCAGCCCGCCCAACATTTCATCAGCGCTGCCTAACCCAGGGCGCAAAGGAGAGATTGTGGAGCAGCGCAGCAGCCGCTGAAATGAATGATGTCAGGATGTGGCAGGTGTCAGGATTCTGCAAAGTCTGGCTTGCCTTTCTCCGATATTAGCTAAGCGTGAATAAATTGATTCATTTTCACCTCAGCCACATTAACTAACTGATGAAATTATCATCATTGATTGTAGAAACAAACGATTTGTACAAACAAACGTAACTAAAAATATTTGCAGCACAGAGCATTAATAGATTTTTTATATTTCCTTATACTGTGCATATATCACCAGGTATGAGTTTGAGTTTCCATATAGTTTATGTGTGTAAAATCACTACATTAAACACAACTGTGTTGTCAAGCGCAGAGACACTGGAGACACCACAGTGGCTGCCACACACACTCTGCCTTCTCCAGTCACCTCACCGCCACATCTTCACCACCTGCACTCACTGTTTAAATTAGAGAAACACCTGTATGCTGGATTTTGGAGTAAATATAAAAAATACAGTGTTTATTGTACTGTAGATATTGAGTGTGTGGTGTAAAAACTATTTATACTGGTTAACTGGGAGCTGGCCCGCTGCAGGGTGTGGTAAACATTTAACCAGAGATGTCTGACTTTACAATCCACAGGAATGTTTATTGTGTTGTGTATGGTTGTTTTGGGTTACACACATAACTTCAAGACGTCCGAAAACAGGGAAATAAAACGGAAAAAGTCTGATCATGCCTGTTGCTGTTCTCTCTCTGTTGCTGCTGAGTGCAAGTGACAAGAGAGGGTCCGATACACTGATTTGACACTGATTGGCTAGGCGTCTAAGGCAGAGAGTGTGATTGGTGCGGCGAAAGACACAATTACATCAATATTTATGAATATTTTTGCATTGACCATTTGTGGTTGAATGTGGGCGTGCAGAGGGTGTGATATGAGGCTGATTCATGTGCGCACATTTCCAGGTGGACTTTGACTTATAAAGGTAAATTTACGTGTATTCATGCGTATGCATGGTTTTATAAATCTGATTATTTTTTGGTGCATGCCATTTTCAGTTTTTGTGCGCATGTACACTTCAGTATGGATCCTGCACACTGTTTTATAAATGAGACCCCTGGACTTTTTGTTTATTACTGAGACCTGGTTGAAATGTGGAGACAACATGGCCTTGACTGAACAGTGTCCCATGAACTATGACTTTCTCAGTGTGCCGAAGATCTCCGGTTGAGGGGCAGGCCTAGCTGCTGCTTTTTCTGAACAATTTATCTGCCGCTCCATGGACATTGGTGAGTTCAACACTTTTGAGGCATATATGCTCAGGATTGGATTGGCTAATATAATTTATTGCCCACCAAGCCCAAATAATGGCTTTCTAACTGAATTTGCCGACTTTTTATCTTCTGTTTTTGTTAAACTTGACAAAGTTTTGATTGTTGGTGTCTTCAACATACATGCTGATGATGCATCAGATAAATTTGCCACTTAAATTTTAAGCACAATGGAGTCTTTAAATTTAAGGTCACATATCACACCAGTGTTGGTCAACCTACATTGATTACCCATAGAATGTATAATTGACTTTAAAATTCTTTTAATTACCTATAAAGTGCTACATGGGCTGGCCTCGCTTTAAATTTCTGAATGATTGTGTCCCTTCGCTATGGCTGTCCTGAAATCTAGGCTTAAAACAAAAGGTGACCGTGCTTTTGCAGCTGTGGCCCCCACCCTCTGGGACTAGATATAAAAAAACGCTGAGGCAGTCAATGGTTTTAAGAAGCTGTTAAAAACTCACCTTTTTCATAAGCGCATTGTCCCATAATCTGTGATTGCCCTCTGTGTAGCTTTTGTTGTTTTTATTGTTTGTGTATCTTATTTCAGTGTCTGCCCTCTGTGTTGTTTTATTGTTTTTTATTGTTGTTGTTTTTTTAAAATTGTTATATCCTGTTTTTCACTTTGTATTTATCTCATCTCAATCTTGGTGACAAAACAAAATCACTCTCAATGCTACCCTCAATAATGGCACCTTTAAACAAGAAAATCACAGAGGAGAAACCCTTCTGATGCTGAGTTTTTACTGTGGTGCACAACCATGTTATAACATACTGTTGGACCTCAAACACGAGGTCACACAGAGAAGGCCTACATGTAACCTGTGAAGCCTGACCACGAGGTGATTTTATTCTTTGTTTCCCCCCGAGACAAAGGAATACCGCCAAAATGCTGCTTACAAGCAATGAGAGTCCATTGCAAACTCCATTTCCAAGGATGCTTTGCGATTTTCACACCTCAGCAGGGAACAGGCAACATAGAGTCTCTCATTGGCGGAGACGCTCCTGCACAGCAGAGCGTCCTGATGACGCAGCCATGACATCACCACCCCTTTAAAAACTGAACGTGCCCTGAAGCACACGCCTTTCCCATGTCACTGAGCTAAGGGTAACCTCTGTTCCTCTGTGAGTCAGCTTGACTAAAGGGGGTACCCCACGCACGTGTTTTCCCCTCATCGAAGACTCCTCTCGCCGGACAAGACGAGATTTCACCCGTGTTCACCTGAACACATTCCTGGATCTGAGAGAGATCAACCAGCGTCCTCAAATTCCCTTGAGAAGGAAGAAACAAAGTTTCTTCAGGAAGACGTGGAACTTCTCTGCCCCGCTCTTCTTCACCGAGTTGACTCTGCTGTTCTCTCTGCCACGCCGCTGAGAGCGAGAACGGCCACCGTCTGCATCTGAGCCAAGGACAAAGCTGGACAGAAAGGCGGACTACACACACACCTTGCTCGCTTTCTGAAGCGACCAAGTAAGAGGCATAAGTCTGGGCAGAGGCAGTTTTAGTTGTGTGTTCTTTTCAGCATCAGTTGCTGTTGTTTAGCATTTAGCTTTTTAGCTTTATTGCTATTGTTCTTGTTGTGTGAGTTGACAGACCGCCGAGTCCATTTTCTCTGCTTTACTCTGAGGAGTATTTTAAGTTTTCTGCCTGTTTAGTTGTGTTCACCTAGCTAGACTGTTTTGTGTTTGTCCTGCTTGGGACTACTGCTGTGTTTGTGCCATCGTGAGTGAGAAAGTAAGTTGCTTTGTCGATCAGAAACCAGACAACGTGCATCACAGACTGCCATCCATACGTGCGCTCTCTGTGGACAAAGGAACCGCTTCTCTCACGATCGCTTTCTCTCCTTCTTCCCTCTCATTTGACTAACACATATACGCGTGCACACACACATACACACACCGACATCTTTTTGTACATCTGATGGGCAGATAACGTCAGACAAAGCTGTCACGGAATTGGGTGAGTGCAAGACGCTGACCACCAGGCGGTGCCATCTTGCTTCTGTCTAACCACGATACCGCCATACTTCCGCCATTCGGTTCTCGCATGACGTGACTTCCTCCCATAGCCACGTCCGCGTCACAGACCGACGATGTCATCACATCAGGCCCCATCGCCATCTTGCCACACACACACACATACACACACACATGCATTCCCCTGCATGTGTCCAACCCTGTACATAGCTGTTTGTGTTTTGTTTGGTAGAGTTAGATTTTAGAAAAATTGTTTATTGAATGAAGCATTTGTTAACTTTGTTAATTTTGCTAAGTTTCATAAACACTGTTATATCTTTAAAGAAAAGTTCTTTTGTCATTATTGTGTCTAACATATTGTTAAAAGTGGCTGATTGAAGGAGTCAGAGCTTGAATTCACCCGTCTTTGTTCACCTTTGAATGTTGATATCCCTCAGATATTAACATTCCAGGTGAACTCCTTTTATGAGACTACCTTGTTTGGTTATTGGTCGCGGTTTCCAGGTGGTGCCCCATATTTGTTAATTCATATTAATAATTCTATTAATTGTTATAATTAGTTAATTATCTTTGATGATTGATAACTATTGCAAATAATCAACTGTGTTCCTCACAGATCCAACAGTTGGTGCCAGAATTATTGATTAATGTTAACAGTATCTTGATTTCATAATTCATAATTATCAATGATAATTATGAATTATTGCTAATAACCAAACGCACTACTGCCCATCCCAACAATACTGTCTCTCCATACTACAGCAGACCTCTCGGTCATGAAACCAGACTGGATCATTGTCTGTGACAAGGTGATCCTGCTCCTCCATGTGTAACCCATTACAGGGCTCTTATGGCTTTAATTATCATAAATGAAAACAAAGAAGGCAGACCAACCAAATGTCTGTTGGGTATATTTTACATGTGACACTGGAGCGAGAGAAGATAGTTTCTGCTGACGCTCCACATGGAAACTTGAAGCACTATAAAATATGTCATCGATTGTATCAAAACCAGTATAGCAAAGGAGCTTGTAACAAACTTGTACTTGTAACAACTTCTCACTTTCACAAGCATTTTTCCAAGCATATTCTGTGCCCTTTGCTCAGCAGTTCTTTTGACCAGCAGGCACCCCAAATGAACACTTGAAGCCCCAAACAAGGAACCAGAAGAACACAAGTAGATGTAAAGTACTGATGTTCCATCTGATGCCAGAGCTCTGAGGCTTGTTTCAATTCTCTGGGGGACATCTGAAACATTTCACTGGCACTTGCTTCAAGCTGCAAAAAAAAAAAAAGTGACTGATTATGTTTGAAGCAGTTTACTGCTTCATTTTGTCAGTGAACCTGCGGGAATTTTAAAAGGTCTTACCCACTGTGGGCTGTTTTTTCATTATGAAGTTCACAGGGTCATACACAATTAGAGGTGGAGTTGTAGTCAGTTGGCAGTTGCAGTGTCATTTGTACAAGTAGCCAATTCTAAGAAACCAAAAATTGGTTGCCAATATAGCCAATACAACACACTTACTGCTTACTGTCTAATATGTCTAAGATTTATCATCAAATTTGAAAATCAGTCAACAAAACTTGTGTGCATACTACCGTTGGTAGTATGCACACAAGTGATCCTCTATTTGGGAGGCAAAAGCATTAACGAGTAAGCAGTTTTCACCAGCTTATATTATGCAATATTCAAGTGTACATTATTTGCAGGACATTTAGATGTGCACTGTTTCAAATACAATAATAAATAAATAAATAAATAATAAATTGTGATGTAGCACTTAAGACAAAGTGCACTTGTATTTAGAATGTTTCTTAGCTGCTTAGAACTCGGTACTTTTACTCTTATGGCAACTGTCTGCGGTGGACATCCAGAATTATGAAAATTATATTTATTTCAAAGGGGTATTATTTATTATGCGTGGAGTGCAATTCACTTGTAATGCCAGTGCAATAAGTAGCAGCTAAGATAAACAGTGTGATACCACTAAAGACTCTCAAGTGATGACGGATGGCTCTAAGTATGCACTGTGACATTCTTGGTTTATGCAGGAGCCCAGGAGGACCATACTCATGCTGAATGCATTCCAGAGAAGCAACGCATCCCTGTATAAAAGTAATGGGTTCAGGAAAGACTCAACCCACACTCTGGTTCCATCTCTCCACTCCTATTGTTAGCACTGGTTTCTGCTGTGTCAGACACAGAGAAGAACAGGATCAATAAAAGGCTACATGCAGTGCAATCAAACAACAAGGGTATCGTGTGTGTCATCAGTCCCTGCAGAATCCTCCCATCTCCTGTCAGTGTTTTTGAAACATAGAAGCTTAGCTGATTTCCCCATTGACATCCATGTTTATTTTGACAGAGAGAGACATTTCATTTCACTCCAGAACATGGATTATACAGTGGAGGTTCTGCTCCATTTAAACCACAGCAACCAGTTGTTCTTTTAGAGGGGCCAGTTAAACTAAAATATGTTCATTTTACCAAAGGTGTGACAAGTGAAAAATATGTGAGGTGAGCTGAGATTTCAAGTGAGACAGGTTCTCTAAGTATATACAAGTTGCTAATATTTTGCCCTGCTCATGTTAATGGCATGGACAAAATATTAGGAACACTTTTCTATGTAATGCACTCCAGTGCACCACCACCCATTACAACATCAATAATAAACATAAAGCAGAAGTTTCACCTTTCTGACAATGTTAACAAAACCGAAAATGTATTCGCTTTGTAAAAGTAGAATTTATGGTAGAGCAGTTGTATTGGATTACATTAGATTGCACAGGTGTTTCTAATAAAGTGCTCCATGAGTGTATATACAAAATGTATATAATAGAAATATAATAACATATATATAAATAAAGTGTAGAATATACCATATTAATTCAATTCAAAGTAAGGAGAAATTGTTAGTGCATTTCAGGGGGCACAGGTCTGCTGTCACAGGTGCACTGGCCACTTATGGACCCATTCAAAACCATCACTGGAAACATGTTAACAAGGTTGTGCTGCATGATCATGTTGCTTCTATTTCATGTTTCTGTGCATCCCTTTGTACATCACCACAAAGACACACAGAGACACTCACACATATTTATTGTAGTGCTCCACAGTTGATGATCCCTGGCCTCCATCATGTTTTATTTTGCTCCTCCATAAAATGTGTTACGGGCCATAACTGTTTTCTAAGGCCAACTCTTGTAAATGTTATATTATTCTGACATAGGAAAAGCTGTGGAGAACGCAGAGGTTTAACATATGATTCATATTTTCTTCTTTTTTTGGAGAAAAATATTTGCAATGCTTCTATTTCTGGTGGGAAAAGAGAAACATGGAAATGGTTTTCACCGGCCAGTCCTGTCCAGCTCAGTTTTTGAGGAATGTCTGTCACACCCTTTACTACTGTTCTCTGGACAGAGGGCTACTCTTAAGCAACAGGTTATACAGTATTTCATTCAGCATGTTAGAACACATGGATCAGATTCAGCTGCTGCTCTGAGGGCAAAATGTGTCTCTGTGTGTGAGAAGACAGATTTTTTTTGTCTGAGTCTTGATGTATTACTGCAACTTTTCAGGTTATGGCTACCATATTACCCTGAATTGAAAAGAAGTGACTTGCAAGCAGAGAACAAGCTACACAAGCAAATATCAATCAAACCCATACCAACTTGAACTTTGAATATGGATTTGAGCATGTGTATCTGTAAAGCAACCAGAACTATGAGTCAATAAGCTTAAAGATCCCATCTAGACATGTATTAAGACATATTATATACAAATACTCTTGGAAGAATAATTTGTGTCTGATATGGTTTTTCCACAAAAAAGTAGAATTACCATATCACAATCATTTAAATTATGTCTACTCCTTCTCCCTGATTAGACATTCTAGAATCTATGAATATGCAAATTTTGTTCATTTTAAAAGTGTAACTGTGGGACACAAAATGTCTCCTACTTCACTGAATGGTCCATTCTCAGAGTATGTGCACTAGAAGTGTCAAGTTTCCACATCACAGTTGTGTAAGTTGCATATTGGACCACGATTAGTTCCAAAATAGTTGTAATATCACAAATCATGCTCGTAGGTCCACCCTTTAAAATCTGATTTTTAATGAGCGCAGAGAAATTTTCCACTTTCAGCAGATGAATGTGAAAATAGCCTTCTAGTGTCAAACTCTGCACAGTAAAGCTCAAATATCCAACTGTAGGAACGGGGAAAAAAATTTGAGTGGAGGGGGACTTTAAGCTTAAGCACTATTTTGTTTTGGCTCAGAGTCTCCATATACTCCATATTGCATTTGACTGACACATCTGCTGAAATAGATGTGTATCTGTTCCATGACAAGAATGATGGAAAATGCTTCAAACATGCTTCTGAGTTACGTCAAAACTTATGACTAACATTACTTATTCATCCAGCAGAAACAGAGCAAGAGTCTACTTTCTGTTCACCTGTTGAATGTCAGTACAATAGTCACTGGTGTTTCAGACTAAGTTAAAAATATCTGCCACTCTTAAGCACAACTTTAGTTTCTACTGTGTACACCCTGACTGCACGTGTGAACACATCAGCCCATGTATAAATAAAACTGCATGCACACCATTGTTCATGTTGGCACCAGTTTTATCAGGTCCTTTAGGATTTCTAGATGTTCCACTTTCTTCACCATCCACTTGTTTAGTTAACTTTTTCAGGCAGGTGGTGTTCAATCACCTTGTGTGACCTTGTGAGACCAGAAAACTCAAGTCCAACTGATTTATTAGGGAAGCACAATATTATTGGCACGTCATTGGTATCAGCCGATAAAAGCTCTAAAATGAAATATCGGCATTGGCCATTTCTGCTGATTATGAGAGGCCGATTTGTTGCCTTCTCCTCCGCCACCTGACTGTGCTTCCCTCCATGGACTGTTTCACCTTGACGGTCCCGGTGCTTCCTCCACAGACTCCACTTCAGTCAAGCTGCCCGTCAGACCCGCTGGTTCTTCCCACTTTAACTTGAATAACAAACCGGGGCTCAGTGCTCTGGTTGGATCCACATGCAGAGCCGGGGCCTACGTTAGCTGAGAGGCTAGCGGAGCGTTAGCTGCAGCATGGCCACAGGGAAGCACAGGCTGTGTGTTAGCTGCAGCCTGTGGAGGAAGCACCCGGACCGTCAGGGAGAAACAGTCCATCGAGGAGCTGCTAAAATCGGCTGCACAGACACCTCGGCTGACAGGATGTACCACTCTGTTTGGAAAAAAAAATCTTTTTGGTTTATAATGGCAGTTGGCAACCAGTGTATTAGGTGCATTACCGCCACCTTCTGCTCCGGAGTGTGGACCAGAGATTAGATCCTACACACTAATCCTGTCTGTCTAATGAACTCAATGAAAACTCTACTGCTCCTCTCATTTGGCAGGTTCATTAAAGTTTTAAGGCTTCCTAAATTCTTCCTTCATATATTGTCTTTCTTGATCATACTTAGTACAATCTATGCTTGCATGCATAATAGTCTCCTCAGCCATCTGGAAAAAAATATGTGCATATATAGGTATCGGGGCATATATCAGTATCAGCAACGGCAATCGGCCATAGTGAGTTGGAAATATCGGCATATCGGATATCAGTAAAAAATCCAATATTGTGCATCCCCCTCAATATACACAGCTTCTCTTACACTCCGTCTTTTAGCTCCCCCTCCCAATGAGCCCACTCTGTTCTGATTGGTCAGCTTTACGTATCAGAGTTGTGTAACTTTACTGTCAATATAAACCAAACATTTCCTGCTTTAGTGCGTCAAATTAAAAGCTTTTCAATGACTAACTAATGCAAGACTTTTATTGTGAAGAATTTACAGGGAGTAAAAACGTGTTCCTCACTGAATTAGCGGAGTTTCGTTAGTGGCACTTAAAATCTGTCAAAACAACAACATATGGAGCTATTTGGAGCTATTTGTTCAGCAGATCAGTTAGAAATAACACAGGGAGGAAAAGTAAAAGCAGAAACAGCCACAGTGAGATGTTTTATGAAGAGCTATAAACAACCAGCACACCTCCAATAGGTAAACTATTTATTTTACTTTACTGTGCTGTGTAATGGTGTTGTGGCTTGGCGTAAGTACTCCCGGAGTGAAGCAGCAAGCTTGTGCGCTGTGCATGCAGCAAATGTCCATATAAAGAAATCCATCACGGACTGACGTCAGCTTGGGCCGAAAGTAGAAAAAACTGTTGGAAACCAAGTGTTCAGAGCAGTCTGAAGCTGCTGCTTTTTGCTCACAGAGATTACGGCTACATACGTTTACCTCGATATTTGACACGTCTGCCAGTTTTAACATGAACATCCGACATTGTGACATTATATATATGCCTGAAAATAAGGAAAATCATAATACGTCCCCTTTAAAGGATCAAAGTTACAGACAGAAAATAGTTTCCAATGAAAAGTTTTGTTAGTGAGGTCTGAATTATCCTGAGTAACAGGACATTGTGACAGAACACTGAAACATGTTGAGGTATTTCAGTTATTCAAATGTCATTTTTGATACTTTGAATACCACAAACAAATTCTGAGATTTTCTTTGGAAAAAAAGCAAATATAAATAATAACAAACCCTTTTAGCCTTCATGATAAGAATTGTGTTGAATGCACTTAACACATGGTATGTGTAGTATTTGCCTCTTTACTGGATGTTGTAATGACCCAGAGTGTACATAGAGAATATCTCAGAAGTGTAGTCATATCTTTATTTATGGGCCTTTCCTGTTGGATCCATATCCATATGTTTTTAGTTGCATTTGGCACAGAAGCTATGGATTCCTGCTCGTCTCTGGTAATGGGAATTACAAGACCAAGGCTTGTGTAAACAGCTCACCTTCAACTCAGATACTCACTTTTTAGGAATGGACTGAATTAGTTTATGTTTATATTGGGGAGAAAACAGAGGAAAAATGAGTCAATCCCCTGAGGACCATGAATATATCACTAAATTCCAACTCAATCTGCCCATTATATTTTTATATTCTCATGTGTCCCAGATGGCACTGGAGGGAAAGTCTGCTCCAAGTTTATGGAAATTCAACCATTAGTTCTTAACCTTAACCATAAGTCTTCCCATGAACCAAGTACAAATGTTGACCTAATGATGGTGCTAGTGGAGAGGACAAAAGGTCACCTAATCATCTTCAGGAAACCACTGACAGAGTACTGAAGACACAAGACAAAAAGTCTCCTCTCTGAAAGGATAATACTTATGTAGAATACTGTGCAAGTCAATATATAAAATCAATTAGTCAGCAATTTCAGGGTGTCTGATTCCATCACATTCTATTTAAGTAACTGAGCCAACTGACTCACAGTTCCCATGCACTGTAAAACCTGATAAGTTGATCTTACTTAAAAAAAAAAAAAAAAAAAAGAAAGAAACCGATTGGTTTGAAAAAGGTAAGTAAATAGAACTGTTAGTTTTAAATTATATTTATTTCATATTTACTTGTTTATTTACAAGTTTACTTAAAATGTAGTTGTATTTACTTAATTTAGAATTTCAAAATGGCAATTAAAACTGTTATTCTTAAGTGTTGGCATCTTAAGTTATTGTGACTTAACGCTTCTGTTTACTCAGTAGAATTTAGCAAATCTTTTGCTTTAGAAAAATAAAGAACAAAGAATGATTAGTCAAGCAGGATTATTTTTTTATTTAAAAAATAAATGTCATTCTGAGTGTTATGTTTGGCAGGCTAGTGGACCCAAGTGCAGAGAACAACCGGCACAGGAACTGAAGTATATCTTTTATTCTACAAGAGTGCAAGCATATATATATATATATATATATATATATATATATATATATATATATATATATATATATATATATATATATATATATATAAGAGGCCCTTTTGCAGGAAGTGGACAGGGGAAGAATCACATTGCTCTCTAAGATTGTGCTTAGTAAGTCTTAGCAAAGATTGTGACAGGTCCATTATCTGGTTTATTTGCTGTATTACATCTTGCACAGCACTCTCAGATATATTAGATATGGTCCACATTCTAAGGAGTTGGGGCAACAAATAATGCTTAAACTGCTACTACAAGTCATCAATATTATTATAATTCATCATCATCCTCCTCTTGAAAATCAGTTATGTCTTGAATGCCTCTTTCATTTTTAGTTTGGACAACTTCCAGCACAGTTTCAGTATGTGTTAAAATTCCTGGCTTGAACTGCAACTGGATATGCATCTGTCTGCCATGGTTCCTGCTTTTGTGGGCATTAAACGTGGTATAGACAGTGGTTTCAAAATTACAATCCTGGTAGGGGCACTTGACTTTTTGGTGAATCCAGATATGTGTACGTTAATGTGAAAAAACCCTTTTTCTGTGCATGGCTCCTCACTAGGACTGCCATTGATCTGGGAGTGTCCTCTTGATAGATGTACCCTCAGTGCATTAAATGACTTAAATGTGCAGAGGCACATTTCATAAAGACATGGAAATGGTGATATTCTTGTGTAGCCACCATGTTTCAGTCCATAATATCTAAGTAGTTGCCCTCTCTTTTCAAGCTTCAAAAATGGGAAAAAAGTCACAAAAATGGCTTTAAACACATGTGGATTGTAACATATTCTAACAACAGCTATTGTCAGTGCTCACACCTGAGGTAAAAAATGTCTCATAAAACAAAATATTTTGTTTGTAAATAACTTAACTATACCACTGATTTATAGTATGACCTGGTCAAAATACCTTCATGTAAATACAGTGATAAAAAAATATTGTACACTGCAGAAATTAACTAAAATTAACCACATACAAGCATATTAAGAATATGTATCATGATGCTAAATGTAATGCACATAGTTCAATGCGTAAAAGAATGTTCACACTCTTAAGGGGTTTTTCTGTCTGTCTGAAGTAAACAAAATAATTCTCCATGAAGCCTTTAGTCATGTTTCACCTGTTTTTAGATTAACCATGCTGCAGAGAGGGTGGTTGTCCAGAACTAACTGACAGTACAAAACAACATTTGATAACCTTCAAACTCCTCAGAATTGTATGTTTTACCTTGCCTTGTGTTGTATTATATGGTTTCCAATTTAACTTGGGCCATATCTGAGCATGTGAATGGTATAATGAGAAAAGGTGAGGGTGGGAGCACAGCAGAGTGAACAGAGAGTGTGCGTATGCGTGTATGTATACACACATACAGACTCTGCTTTAATATGTGTATTTGGGCTGCAGCCACTGTGGAGTTTACGTTGCTTATACATGACCATGTTGTCCATCTGGGTGATGCTTAATTCTGGTTTTAATTCCATAAGATATGGCAGGCTATTTAATTTACATAGCTTAATAATGCTTGTTGCACCTGCCACAGTGTCCATAGCTCTCTTTCTACCTGGTTGATTCTATATACTGAGGAAGGCAGTTGTACATTTATAATTGATAATCAGTTGTATACACAGGCTGCAGAGTGGCCATCTGTAAACAATTATTGTTATTGTTGGTTTGGACATGATTGCTCGGTTGTGCAGTTTGCACCCAGGAATTTTGAGGTCTAAAAGCGTAGTTTAATAGTTCTATCATATAACATCATCATCATATAAAATGTAACAGTAATGCTTATTCAGAATACATTTTAAGTGACTTACTTTTTAGTTTTATGAAAGTACATTTTTACACAATTTTACTTTTACTTGAGTAAAATGTATGAGTACTCTTTCCATCCCTGCCAGTGACTCAGTTTGTTTACAGCTTTTCTAAAGCAGATGTCACAAAATGCCTTACAATGACTTAACACTAACAACAGCTAACTTGGGAAACAGCTAGATAGAGTAGATTGCTTACACCTGTACAATAATTACCTTTTATTTTTAGCTTGCTAGACAGGCTTCCTGAGCCAATCGGAACAGAATTCCTTGGATACTGAGTTAGGATGACCACATAAACGAGGAAATCTGGCCAGATGGATTCGACAGTGTTAGATATTGCATTTCAGTATCCCATTGTTTTCCCTTTTCTTTTTTTTTTTGAAAAAATGACTGATGTTGGGGTTTCTTCAGTCTCCAAACAGAAATTTGTAAATGTAATGTGAACCTGACTCTAGTGTTTAGGTTTCTCTGTGCCTAACTCATTTCAGGCCCACCTGAGAAACATAGGTGTGTGATGCCACCTTGAAAATCAGCAACTGCGAGTTGTTATTAAAGCTATAAAATGTAACTATTCCGCATAAAGATGTCTAAAAACAACTAGACCTACGTTATATATTTTGTTTAGTTGTGTACTTACATTATCCCAAGTGTTTCCAACAATTTTCAAACCCAGAGAAATCTGTAATTTTAATCAAGGTAATGATCGGTTTCATTTGGTCACCTGTCAGTGGCGTCATACTCTTCTACCAAAGAGTATACACCTACAAGATAATACGTCAGCATTGTGTTTGTTCGACAGAAGCTTATAAATTGACTTTTATTTAGTTTTAAGCCACATTTACATGATAAACTTTTTAGATCTTGGTTGTTTTTAACTGTACCTTTTTACAGGATGAAGGATTTTAGTCATCGGACATCTGGATCTTAAGCTATCAGAGAAACAAGCTGGGCAAATGTTAGCAGCAGCTCAGCTGGCAGCCCTTCCCGGAAGTCTGGTGCTCACTGAACATCGTCGGAGAAACGCTGATATTTTACGTAAAACAGCTTTATTCAGTATTTTTATTAGTTAGAATCCCTGTGTATGTTTGTTCTAGAGAGGAGGCGACCTCTGCGGATGATTCGGCTCCCGGTAAAAAGCTGCTGAATGTCTGGATCTTAAGTTATCAGCGAAACAAGCTGAGCAAATGTTAGCAGCAGCTCGGTTAGCAGCCCCTAATGAACAGGATGTCCTGTACCCACTGAACAGTGTCAGCGAAACACTGATTTTTTACGTGAGGCAGTTTTATTTAGTGTTTTTACCTGTTTTAATCACCAGGTCCATTTGTTTTGGAGAGGAAGAGACCTCTGTGGATAATCCGGCTCCCGGTAAAAACCTTCCTGAACTATGAACACTGGCGTAATCCTAACCCGAAGAAGCTGGTTGTTTAACAACAAAGACAACAACTCCCATGATCCTGTATAGAAATGTATAATGTAGTATGAAGTTGACGAAAGAACATGTCACCCAGTGCAGCGGTGTGGCTCATTGTGTTTTTAATCATTTTTGGACATCTATGGTGGTCTACGGCACGGAGGAATTAGATATATCAGACTTTGGATACACACACAATACTTGTAAATAGGATGAGTTCATTGTTGGTTTGGCTCTGCCCACGAGATTTATTGACAATAAGAAAAATACAGAAAATCGCCAGCCAAATCCTTTAACATGATGAACCAGTATTAAAAATTAACTATACATGTAGAATGACGTAAAAAATCTTCTCACACCCTTGGCCAGTCCTCAAGGTACCCACTTTGGGAACCACTCCCCTAGAGGCCCTACCCCTTCATTTACATACACTAGAAAAGCAATTTGACGAATGGAAAAGAGTGAAACAAACAAAAGAAAGATAAGAAAATGCTACTTCACATTTTTGCAGGACTTAAAACCTGAACATAATGTTGAATCTGATTATTGTATCTTTTCCCTTGAGACCCCTTCAGACATATTAGTCACACATATTAGTGGCGGCTGTGGCTCAGGAGGTAAAGCAGGTCATCCACTAATCGGAGGATTCCCGGCTCCTCCAGTCCACATGCCGATGTGTCCTTGGGCAAGACACTTAAACCCAAGTTGCTCCTGATGGCTGTGCCATCAGTGAATGAATGTGTGTGAATGGTTGGCTTCCTCTGATGGGCAGGTTGGGACCTTGCATGGTAGCCCCTGTACCCGTTCAGCGTGTGAATGGGTGAATGTGATTCGTAGTGTAAAAAGCGCTTTAAGTGGTCAGAAGACTAGAAAGGCACTATACAAGTACAGTCCATTTACCATAGTGACAGACTGAATGAACTGGACTTCACAGGGACAATTTCCTCAATATGATGAGATCTGGTTGTCTCACAGCAGCACCAGATTTCTCTGTGTAAAACTGAGTGACTTAGCACTGTGCACTGTTACTGTCACATTTCATTTCACAGATGAGTGCATTCTCCTCCTATGGGTTCCAGCTCCTGTGCTCGTTACTGTGTGAGCCAGGTGTGTAAGCTAAAATTCGATTCCAACGGGCAATTTCCTGCATTGTTGTAATCAATGAGGTAATAATTGACATGGGCAAAAAGATTCGTTCCTCCTCTGAACAACTTTAATCATTGACATCAGCTCAATTTAGCACAATTAGACAAATTGTCCTAAGTTGAGGCAGATGGGGATAGGCTCAGATGACAGAGGCCGCCTCCTCACTAAAGGGATGGAAGTCTTTTTCTTTTCTTCTTGTAAAGCAGGGCTTTCAGGGGCTGTCAGTCCTCCCTAAGTAACATATGTTATTGGTGGCACCATTTCATAAGTTAATACAACTCATGTAAGAATAGATATAGATATTTATTAAAAAAATAATTGAAACAGCATGTATTCACAAAGACAGTTTCATTTTCCCTGTTTTTAATAATTACTGCCACCACAATGAACCATCCATAAATGTAGACAAAAGTCAGTAGTTAACATGAAAACTAACTATTCCCAAACATTGAAAGTTTAATGGCCAATAAGAACACAAGTGTGTGTACTCACTGGTTCACAACACTGGGCTGGGAGTGCTTATCTTGATGTGGGTGCATTTTGAATATTCTGCCTTCCCTCCACATTTGAGAGCTTCTACAAGATGCACACTCTGACAGTCTCTATGATATAACACTAATAGGATGTGATGTACTCACAGTTGAGTATCTACAACTGTCATAGTTATGTCTTTTTAAAAAAAATGGATAAAGTCACAACATACTGATAAGTAGTTACTTTAGGAATGAGTGTGAAATAGTAGTTTGACAAAAAAATCTCAAGATCAACTCAGTTTTTATTTATATAGCCCAACATCACAAATCAAAATTTGCCTCAGGGGGCTTTAAGGTGCATGATATGAGAGGACTGGTAAAGGGACAACCCACACAGATCACTATTTTTAATTACAAACACCTTGGATGTAATGCCAGTGTTCTTTCTGCCAGCACGCACTGCTGTACCATATCACCATGGAACTAGTGACCTCTAAGTGTCATTATTCATTATAAAAAAGATTCTTACAGATCTGGAGAGCAGAAAGTCAGTGAAGCTGAAGTGCAATAACATCATATTTCCTCTTTTGTTGTTCTCTTGTTTCTGAAGTCACACAGTGTGTGTATGAGTGTATTAGACAGAGCTCTGATGTCACACACTTTAAACTCTATGGGTACATTAGTATCCTACAGTCTAGTATTACTATGAAAACATGTTAAACACACATTCACACAAGACACATTCATCAAAGATGCTTGAAAAGTGTGGAGCTCCGCAGCCAGAGGAAACAGAGGAACTGTTTCAACATCAGCCCGCTCTCCTCCTCTATTAAGATGAATTACCATGTCCTCCCCTTGCATCCCTGCATCCCCATGGAGGGGTGGGGGGGGTGGGGGGGCTGCTGATTCCACAAATATCCACAACTATCTCTATAAAAACACTATAAAATCACTATAAAAATGAGGCCAGTGCAGAAGTGCCAAAAACTGCAGTTCCTCGAATGGCCACTTGAGGCTGGCTCCAAAAGCGAGTAAGTCCCCATAGACCCCCATGTTAAAATGCCCAACTTTACAGTAGAAATAAAACCTTTACAGCCTGGTACAAAAAACAGTTTTGGTCTCTGTAGCTACTTTCCTTTTTCATGACAACTGTACAGGGGATGATTTTTTTTCATAACTCACCCATTTAAATTTTGTTAAGCCGTAAAGTTATGCATGATTAAGGACGTGGCCACTTTGAGTGACAGGTTGCTAGCCGCTAGGTGGCTTGTTTCAGCAACTAGGCTTCATTTGGCCTGCCTCAGCTCCACTTCTTTGCCCATTTTGGATTAGCTGGGAATCAGACGGAATTAGGCACTGCCAAGATGGCGATGGCCAGAGCTGCCCACTTTGAGCTTCAAAATTCCTCTTCAGAAACCAGTGTGTGACGTCATGGTGGCTACGTCCATATTTTTTACAGTCTATGAGCTTACATAATCAAACCTCATGTTAAAATGTGCAAAAGCAAGGCTGGAGTAGTAGCAGCATGGTACAGTGTTAACTGTCTCAGCAGGGAGGAAGTGGAACAACAAGGCAGTTTTACAGGCTCAGGCAGCACTTAGACATAAACATATTGTAGGGCAAATACAACATGGATGTGGGGGGTTTGGACTGGGCATAGCACAGCCTATATGGAGCAAAGCAACAGCAGTTGGCAGGAGGACACTTGTTTAAGAGGAGATTCAGAGGCGAGGAGAGACTGCTACATATGTAAGAGTAGTTTCTCAGGCAAAGCAGGGCCAGTGGATGAGTTTGGAAAGTGTAGAATAGAAGGAAACAGGGGATTTTGTTTTTTTCTTGAGGGTGAACAGGTCAGGCAGCAAGCAATTTTGATCAGACACAAGGTGGGCAGCTAAAGGTGGGGAGGGACTGGGGGAGACTTTGGAAAACAGCTCATAGTTCCCTCATTAGCTACCACTAATCTAAGAACAGTACCATGGGAGGTTGGTAGAAATGACCTATCAGAGGAAACAGCTTAGATATACAGAGTTGGCAACAGAGGAGCATGGTTGGAAAGCAAAGGTCTGCCCAATGGCTGTAAGGGTTTTGTTGGTGGATCAGTTTTGTCCCTGCTAGCTGAACCAGGTAGAAGAGGGCAGAGCCAAAAGCAGGCAGTGAAAAACATGGCAGAGGCTACAGTCAGTACCACTGGATGTCCACACTCCTGTCCAGTAGGTGGCTGGTTTGCCAACTACCAATAAACCCTAAAACAGAAGAGGAAGATGTTCCAGTGAATGGCTGTGGATTAGAGGAAAGGTGAGTGACTTGGGCAAAGACATTAAGTGCAGAATCCCAGCCCTGTATTGTTCAACATAATGATAAATGACATCTTTACAAATTTAGATGGATGCATCAAATCAGCACTATATGCAGATGATGGGGCCATATGGATGAGGAGAAGAAATGTGACATTTGTGTTGGAGAATATAGGAAAAGCAATAGAGAAAATGGAAAGTGGTCACACGAGTGGGGGTTCAAGTTGTCAACAAGCAAGACTTGTAACATGATGTTTACAAATAGGCCAGAGTGCTGAGAAGTCACCATTACATGGTCAGCCGATGGAGAGGGTAACTAAATTTAAGTACCTGGGTCCATGGCTAGATAGCAAATATACATGGAAAGTACATATCAAATACCTGGAAACAAAATGCAAAAAAGTCATAAATCAACTGGGGGGCAGATAAACAATCATTTATTGACATTTATAGGGCAATTATGAGGTCAACAATCGATTACAGTTGTATAGTATATGAAGCAGCAGCAAAGACATTGCTGCTGTTTTTGTCATTGCAAAAAGTGGATAGACCACAGTATAGATTACTACAATTATGTATAAGAGCTCCATTATCGCACTACTAATAGATGCCGGAGAGACATCGCTGGAGTTAAGAAGAGAGAAACTAGCTCTTGCGTATTGGGCCAGATTAAAAAGAAGTTGAGAAAAAAACCCTACAAAGAAGACACAAAAAGATTGTTGGGAATATTCCAAGTTTCAGGGGTATGGGTTTGAGTGGACAAGGGAAGAAAGAGTGAGGACATATAGAATGGAGGCTTTCGAGTTCACCAGGTCCACCTCAGTAAGTAGCATACCCCCTGTGCTGTTTCCATACAGATGGTTCTAAGAACAAACAGGAGTGTGTGGGAATTGGTATGTATATACATGAGTTTTAAATTTCTATCTCCAAAAGATTGTCCAACCAGTTATCAGTATATACAGCAGAAATATTGGCAAACATTATTGGGTTATAGTGGGTTGAAGAGGTTAGACCTGATAGGGTGGTGGTGTGCACAGATTCAATAGCCATTTTGGAAAACATACAGTCAACAACAACTGTCAGACAAGATTTACTTATTGAACTTTACCGTAGATTGCTAAGCCTTCATAGAGGTGGCACATGAGGGATTGAAAGGGAATGAGTGGGCATTGCAAAAGGAAATAAAAGTACCAGTTCCACTTGGAAAATGAGAAGGAAAAGCGGTGATTAAGAGGAAAGGAATGGACATATGTCAGTAAAGGTGGGAGGAAGACTAGAAAGGAAGGGGGTATCACAAAATACAAAAGTTGGTCATAACAAAGAACTATAAGGAAAAGAACAGAAGGGAAGAAAACATCATAACAAGACTTAGATTGGATCACACAAGAATAAATGTTGAGTTGAGTTCAAGAAAATGTTGAACATATCATATTGCATTGTATTATGTATAAAGTGGAAAGAGAAAGCTTACATTATTATTACTTTCTTTATTAAACAAGAACTATGCACAAAAAACATTAATCTCAAAATGAGAATAGATGATTTATGCAAGATTTAGGTATTAGCTAATTTCCATCTGCAGTCCCTGGGCAGGTACACAGAATAATTACCAGATAATAAAAACATTCATTTACATGCAACACCATGACATAGTCCCTATCACACTAACAATTCTATAGACAAATCTAAAAACACACATCAACATATAAATACCAGCACATTCATCCAGTACAACTACAGAATTACAATTCATTACAATTTAAAATCTTAATCACTGTAAAATTAATATACATGATAAAGTCTGAGAGGGGAGACGGGAGTGAGATCTCATGGGGATACTGAGAACAGTGGGAGAGGGTGAGGGGGTAAGAGTCACCAGGAAGGCACTCTACTTTTTTAAGTGACACAAGGTTAGTGGGTAGAATTTATGAAATAGGATTTTAAAGTTGTTTGTGATTCACCAGTAAACCAAGAAGAGAAAGAAGTGCAGAATCCTGAACTTATAGTGTGGACTGGTAATATGATATAGAGAAGTATATGGATTGAGCATCAAGCTGCCATCACCAGCACTTAATCGCAAAATGTGTAATTTCTGCAGTAGTGTAGCGCATTAGCATGGAATTATGGGAGTTGTTGTCTTCATTATTAAACAACCAGCTTCTCTGGGATAGGATTACTTCTTTATTCATCGTTCAGGATGTTTCTACTTGGAGCCAAATTATTCGCAGAGGTCTCCTCCTCTCCAAAACACACAGATATGGTGATTAAAACAGGTAAAAACACTGAATAAAGCAGTTTCACGTTAAAAACCAGTGTTTCTCCGATGCTGTTCAGCAGAAAGAGGACGTCCGGGAGGGACTGCTAGCTGAGCTGCTGCTAGCTGAGCTGCTGCTAACGTTTGCTCAGCTTGTTCCTCTAATAACTTAAGACAATGATTAAAATCCTTAACCCGGGCAAAAGATACAGTTAAATACAGCCAAGATTTAAAGAGTTTATCGTAAAAATGTGGCTTAAAACTGAATAAAAATCAATTTATGACAGTTTCTGCTGGACAACCACAATGCCGACATATCATCTTGTCTTGTATGTGTATAGGCTACTCTTTGGTAGATGCCATTGTGACGGACAACCACAATGCCGCCGACTTATTATCTTGTATGCATATTCGCTTTGGTCGAGGCCATTGTAGCAGATAACCACAATACTGACACATGCATCTTGTGCGCGTATACTCTTTGATAGAGGGGGTGCGACACCATTGACAGGCAATTGAAATGGACCATTACCTTGATTAAAATTACTGATTTCTCTGGGTTTGAAAATTGTTGGAAACATTTGGGATAATGTAAGTACACAACTCAACAATATATATAACATAGGCCTTGTTGTTTTTAGACATTTTAATGCAGAATAGTTACATATAGCTTTAACAGCCTGGTTATTTGGGGGTTCAGACAGTATGCTAGTTGGCTTAACAATTTGTTAGCATGTTAGTTAACTTAGTGTGATTGGTAGACTGGAGCTGTATGCTTTGTTGCTTGCCAAGGTGAAGAAGCCTACAGGGGATCGAGGGCCTTGTAGACTCTGTAGACTTGCCTTTTGTCACAGTCAACTGACTAGTGGCTATATGTACGACTAGTGGAATCATATATTTTAATCAATACAGCTGTCAACACAGGCTGCTTAATAGCTCGTGCTTTATACCTGAAGGTGCGACCAGAAGACTCTTTTTTAGGCTTCAAGTTTGTTTTCTTCCATTTTCTGTGCTTTATTTTAGTGATTGTGTATTGCCAAAACATGGGTGACCTACAGGGTGGTATTGTGCCTGAATGTATCCTGTGTGACATTAATGGAGGACTGGGTCGCTGAGTTGTTCTCACTCTGCAGCATGTGTAGACATTGTTTTTGGCTAAATCTGGCGTTCATGTCTTCTGAAGGAAACTGCTTCATGGGCAATCTCTTTCAAAGGAGCTCATTCAGCTCCATGTAATCTTCCTTATCCCACTCTGTGTCAAAGTGCACTGTGGAGTCACTCACAAAAATAACAAGACTATACTGAACCCCGTATCTGCCTTTATTGTTGTCATTTATATTATCTTATAAAGGAGACATGATATTCACTGTGCTGGATTACTCCAACTATCTACAACAAGTTTCAAGTCTCTCCAGATTGATTTTCATGCTGTGGAGAAATTAATGGAAGCTTCAGATGGTGTACTCCACTGTTTTCTAATCATTAGCGGTTCCATTTTCCGTTTCTAACTATGAGAGAACTGTGGAGGTTGTACATAGCTGGATGTTGTGAATGACCTGCAGAGTCACTTACTGCATACATATAGGACAACTACATGATATAAATTTGAACATGATGCAATGCTAAATGATGTTCTGTCTTTTGTCAACTTTTTTTTTTCAATTTTTCCCCAGAGCCTCCAGGGATTTCTGGCTCTGGATAATACATACTATAATGATTAATTTAAACCAAAGTGAAGAAATGTTTTAAAGCTTATGGAGAAAAGCATCAGTTTACTGCTGCAGTATTTGCATTTTATTCCATATCTTCCACTTGATCAGAGTGGGAACACTGTGGGGAAAACGATGGGCTGAACGGGCCAGGGGGTTGAAACCAGATCCCCTTTTACAGCCATTTGCAAAACAACTTCTCTTTATAATATAATGCAGTGTTGATCAGAGTCCCACTGAGCCAGCAAGCTGCAGAGGCATTTTTAATTGTTGCAGGTGGTCTGGCTAGGGGAACATAGCTGTGATGCTCAGGGATCTGCAAATAAAACTCCAAAGCATGCATGTGCGAACGGGTACACAAACAAGAGAGCTGGGTCCAAGACAGCTGTGTCTGAGATCGCTATGCCAAGGTTCAAGGCCTGAGGTAACATCATGGCCTCCTTTTACCTTATGTCACTGACTCAGAGTCTGCAGAAGGCCACTGTGGATTCAAACAGTCTGTACAATCATGAGGCCCTCTGAGGCTCAACTGAAGGGGTTTTCATGATTGTGACAAACAGTGTAAGTTCTTTTAGGCAGGTTTTTTCTCTAACTTGTAACATGAAGTGCAAATTTGTGTGCTGGACTTAGATTGAGATTAAGTGAATGAATAGTCCGAATCTAAAGCAAAGGGAAATACTGTATTTGAATGTCTGACCTCATCAACATGGTAGAATATAAAATGATTTAATATACATATGTATCCTTTATGTTTTTGAAACTATGTACTTTCATTTAAGCAAGTCTGTAACATCTCCTAGTGGTCAACTGAGACCAGAATGTTCATGAAACCCATGATAATACACGCATACTGGCACTATTTACCAGTGAAGCTTAAGGTGTAAAGTCCTGAGGATGGCCCTTGAGTAATTAACATCAAAAATCTCCTTGGGAGCATGGATGTGCTCAGCAAATGTTGTGTCTGAGATCAAGAAACCACTGAGTGCATTGCTAGGCAAAACATTTTCACAACATTAACTAACCAGTAACAGCATCATTTTGCAATCAGTCGTGATGTGTTATCACCCAGCTTGACCCCTGAAATATTTAGGCATTGACCATAACAAGCGCAGTGCCCGTTCAAAACATGCCTGTGTATGCTTGTTCGTCTCTCTCCCGTTCAGCAAGTCAGAGCCCCGCCCTGCTGTGATGTGACAGTGTTTGTGTCAAACAGTCCCTGCTGCACTCAGACACAGAGCTGAGCAGCTTGCTGTTCGCTTGTTTATTCAAAGTTTATTAAATGTGTCACGTGTCCAAATTGCACCTAAAGAGTGTCTGTCTTCACAGTAAATCACTTTTTGAGTGTTTGATGGCTGTTTGTGCTTTAGAATGTGACCACCGTGAAACAATCAGAAAATAATGTTGTATTCACAGGCTTTCTCTCTCCCAGAGAAAGCTTTCTAGCGCTGTCTCTCTGTCGCTCGCTCATGCTCTCAGTGCACTTGCCCTCTCTCTCTTTCTCTCGTCTTTTTAAAAATGAGACAGGAAACCCACAACAAAGCCTAACATCCAACATTATCAAACCAAAAGAGATGTAGTCCCCTCCTCTCCCCTCTGTAGGGGATGGTTAAAATATTTGGAAAGTGATTCCAAACAGTTTTCATAAACCTCAATATTCGGTTTGAATTTGAAACAAAGCACAAATCTTTGGAGCAAACATAGCATGAGCCGCATGTTTAGCAGATCAGCACCAGCAGCACTTGAACCGTTGTGTCTACACAGGAGGCATTCAGGTATATGGTTGAGCATTTTGGAAGCGCTCAGAGCCCAATACATTCATTCACAAACACTGTGTACGCACAAATCTTTGCTTAAACCGTGTGTACGAACGTTTTAAGCACTAATCTGGGATTCAGCAATATGTTCTTACCTGAATTAGTTAGTAGAATGTTAATTTCTTTCATGTTTTTGGTGTATATACTCATCCACACCTCTCATAAACTACATTCATTTTTCTACGCATTGAAGTTGCAGCTGAAGGCCAAGCAATCGACCCGTTCCGAACAGGTACATTTTGAACAGGCACTGCACTAGTGTTACTTAATGTTTAAATTATGTTCTCGGATTTGTCCAGTGTGATGATGTGAATTCTTTTATTATGTGACCCTTTCTGATATGTATTGAAAGCTTGGATATAACTATAGGTAAGTAGTGTGTTTTTCCACACCCACGTTCAAACAAACAAATGATGATGACCAAAGGATAGGGGCGTGCTGAACAGCCTAGATTTTAACTGCTTACAACAGGGGTTTACAAAGTCTGAGACTGTGGGCCCCCCCTCAGACATAGCTTGGAAAAAAAGCTGTACTCCACTAGCAGGCTGAAACTGTGCTGTTGCACCTTTAGTACAGAATGAAGTGGCATACATTTGTACTACAGGCTGTCACAAAATACTCTATACTTTCATGGTGGATTAAAGATTATGCATTTGGTCTCATTACTGTAATAATCTTATTACTATCTTATTATTATCTTATTAATTATTGGTTACTCTGTTCTCTGTTGGCATACATAATAATAATATGAAGAATGAATCATGTTGTGTTCATTTGATGATGTAAAAAATGAAGTTGAGATTTTTGAACTCTAATAATGATTTAGGTACACTGATGACATTTATTGTGGTCTTTAAATGCAGCACGCTTCCCAGTGTGCATGAGAGATGTGTTTTGTCTTGACAACACACTGTATGGAAATGATTTGAAAGAGCTTGACCAAATGCATTAGTTCCACTGTGCGTGTCCCATACTGACGCTCCAAACTCACATGTGCATAAGAGTCAACAAATTCTTCTCTGTGAGAAGGGAGAGAAACAATCTTTCCAGTCTATATAGATTCCATGTCTATCCAAACACTAAACAGTGAAACTAATTTATCATTTTCAGCATGTGTATTCTCTTCTACCGTCCATAAATACACAAAGCAGCTGCAGGAAAGGATTCTGTTCTGGTTAGAGCACAACCTCCCAGAATTTGATAATACTCAATAACTTCACAATAAACTAACATGTGCTCCTCACGTTTGGGTGCAGGGATGATCATGTCATCCAATCAGAGAAGGCTCAGGCCCATACGCAGTCATCACCGTGCTGCTTTCTAACCCTGAACTGATCCATTTTACTGCTGGCTCACCCTCCAGCCCCACCTTTCTTTCCAAACCGTCTATCTCCACATCACCACCTTCTACAAGCATTCCCATAAGTGCAGAACAAATTCTATTACAAATGGAATGCATAAATTTAACATGCTCACTAAGCAAAGCTAAAAATAACCAAACTCATTTATTCTCTGCTTAAGTGAAAAAAAGCTGTTTGTGAGTTCCTCAAATGGATTCCACAGGCAGTGTTTATTAGCTGTAATTTGTTACAAAATGGGTCAGCCACTATTTTGCCACCTGTCATTTAGGTGAAGTTCAAGGATCTGGCCTGCACTAGGAGCACAGCGGCTATTGCTGGTGAAATGCACTCTGCGTGATGAACAACTTCCCTTTCCTGCCGTTCTGCAGCTGTAGCTGGGCCCACAGCTCCTCATGGCTGTAAATCAGAGCCTTTGTACTCCAGAAGGATCCTATCAGCCACAGGTGTGGGCTCTGCCTGGGGATTAGTAAGCCCTTTGCTGGAAACACTGAACACTGAAGAGTACCGGCTAGCCTCAGCCAAACACAGGAGGAGAGGAGGATAGTGAGACAACTGAGGCAGGAGTTCAAAAATCCAAGAAGAAGAATGTGCCAAGGGTGTCAGACAAATTGGTGTTGTAGTTACACAAACAGTTCTCAGAGACAGAACTGCTCAGGAGGCAGAAAAAAACAAACATGTTCACTGAGTCAAACCTCAGAGGGTGGAGCCAAAGAACCTTTAGACAGATGTTCTATTTAAAGGTGTGGTCAACTGCTCTTACCTATGCAAAAACACAGGTGCCATATGACTGGTCCAAAAATGGCTTGTGAGTTTTCCAGCCACCCCTATGGTTATGTTTTGGTTAAGTTTAGGTAACAAAAACTACTTGGGGAAAGATCACGGTCACGGTTAAGAATGTTAATAAGACTAGTAACTGCAAACGTGTGTCACATCTTGAATGAATGCAAGCACAGTGAACAAAAGTGAAAAAAGTACTTGTTGCTCAGTTATGGTTTGTGATATTCCAAATATATGTCAAAAAAGTAATTTTTGAGTAAATCTACTGTGAAATCCATCAATCAATTCTCTTTTTTTCCGTCCTGTACTTACTCTTCACACCCACTTTGCATCAATCATATCAAAGCTGACGGACCCCTTTTGTAATGACACCCTGCCCACATATTCTGTGTCACGCGGAAATACAGATGGGTGACAAATTAAAGGAAACATTGGTACAGGCCTGAATGCTTGACCCCTACAGTGAGGGGATCTAGTGCCCTGTGGGGGGCATTTTGCTGGTATAGTTTAGGTCCACTTGTCACTTTGGAGAGAAGGGTCACTGTAAATCAATACAAAGTTGTTCTGAGTGATCACCTTTATCCTATGATGAAACATTTCTATCCTGATGGGAGTGGTCTCCTCCAGAATGACAGTGACCCCATCCATAGGACACGAGGGGTCACTGAATGGCCTGATAAATACGAAAATGATGTGAATCATGTGCTAAGGCCTTCACAGTCACCAGATCTCAACCCAATTGAACATCTAATGGAGATTTTGGGCTGCTGTGTAAGACAGTGCTCTCCACCACCATCATCAGTGAGGGAATATCTTTTGGAAGAATGGTGTTCATTTCTCCAGTAGAGCTCCAGAGACTTGTAGAATCAATGCCTAGGTGCATTGATACTGTTCTGGTGGCACGTGGTGGCCCAACACCTTACTAACACACTTTATGTTGGTTTTTCCTTTAATTTTTCACCCATCTGATTGACCTAATAGCACTCTTCTGTTCCACTGTGACTTTGACTTTAAATCTCACTGACCATCAGGTGTACCGATCACTGGGCTCATTTGAAACTGACTGCACCTTGCCTGGAAAGTGGACAAAAAAAAAAGCTGTTTTCAGCAGCCCTCCCAAAATATACAGAGATCAAAGAAATGTTTACATCCCATTAGATCAGATGCCAATTTCATAAAATCTTACCAGAACTATCTATTCAGCTTTAAGCCAGTCATGTCCTGTATAATACAGTAGGTTATTAAAATGACATATAGGCTATCTGTAATATCATGACAGCAGTTATTCTGTAACCACCATATTACTGTCATTTTAAAAATTTAACATGCCAAGCATAAATCAGCTGTAGATTAGAATTGTTTGCTGGACCTGTTCACAATGGCGTGGCATGACTTTTCCACTAGGTGGGGCGACAGCCCTAGGAAGGTCTGTGTATTTTGGCTGTGAGCATGCGCTGTACAATGTAGTAGGGGGCCGGCTGCTGGTGGCTAGTAGAGGTGCAACGGATCACAAAAGTCATGGTTCAACATTCAAGATGTTTAAAATCTAAAAGCCAATATGAGGCATGATACCTTCCTCTTTTAGACATGGTAGGGAATGAAACGATAGCATGTGTCCACATCATCAAAACTCGATGATAATTTACAAACATGAACACACGTCTTGTCCTGTAGCTTAGTTTGTTGAATAAGCCACCAAACAAACATTCACCAGGGAAAAGAGCACCGCTAACATCAGTAAGCAGCTAGATAGCTAATTAGCTGCTCAGCTGCAGCATCGTAAACAGCATGTAAATATACCTGCAGATGTCAATTCGGACTCATTAGATGCTGGTTTGGTTGTTGCTCTTAAAAATCCGTTAGCGACACCATGACTTATAGCTACAGCAGTTTGTTTACTTTGTCTTAATTTTGCCAAAAAGCTGCTGTTCAGAAGTGTGCCAAACCGTGGGGGGTGATCCATATGAATCAAGGATCAACTACGTTCCGTTACACACTAGTGGCTGGTGGCTAGGTTAGCGGTTTCTAAAAGTTTAAATAGTATCTTTTGGTGGCCACTCAGCAACTGCTTTTACTTTACAGTTATCACCACAGTACCACAACAACCTGTGTACGTTTTGCCTGCCTTCAGGGGATAAATGTTATCTAATAAGGAAACAGCAATTGGGCAGAAAATCATCTTATCTGGCAACATTTCTTGGGCGTAAAATTTTCCGCCCCAGATCCAATTATTTTTGGTGTGCAGTGTCAACCAATCAGAGGCCACCAAGAAAAGCCAAACATATTACACACATACTGCCATTCAGTGGAAAGATTGTAGGCAGCACTTTTTCATTAGTCATCGCATGTTTCTGTAATTATGTGTGATTTATATGACAACAACTGAATTTATACAAACACAGCACAGCAATAACAAAAATGATTTTTCATTCAAATATGTATTTCACATTTGGAATTGCAGGAGGGAGAGAACAACAATCAATCAAAGTAAAAATACACAGGGAGAGGAAAAGCAGGAATACAATATTTTGTTATTGATCGGTCAAATATTTATACTGTCAGCTTCACATGTTTCTTCAAGAATCCTCACGCCAATGAAATAAAACATGGGCTACCATGCAAGGTCCCAACCTCCTCATCAGAGGGAACTAACCATTCACACACATTCATACACTGATGGCACAGCCATCAGGAGCAATTTGGGTTTCAGTATCTATAAGGACACTTTGACAGGCAGACTGGAGAAGCCAGAAATCGCACCACTGATCTTCCGATTAGTGGACAACCTACTCTACCTCCTGTGCCACAGCTGCTGAAAAAACAACGTTCTGATACACAAATCTGTTTTCATTTTTTGGACTTTTTCTATAATCTTTGATTTTTGGTGAAATATTGGGACATTTGAGTTATTGAAATGAAACCATGTGAGAAGTTTAGAGGGAAAAATCACTATTTAGTGAAGCTGTTAACAATTCATAGAAATTAAATATGACCCCAAATACACACTGCTTTTTGTCAAAAGCCAAAAAGGCTAGAAGCCATGGGTTTCATCTTTAACAATGTGTTGTATTTTAAAAGCTTGTTATATTATCCATTGCATCAAATCTTCATCTGAAAAATAACTCAAGCTGTAAAATAGATGTAGTAGAGTAAAAAGTACAATATTTCCCTCTGAAATGTAGTGGAGTGGAAGTATAAAGTAGCACCAAATGGAAATTGTCAAGTAAATTACAAGTAACTCAAAATTGTACTTAAGTACAGTACCTACATGTACCTAGTTACTTTCCACCACTGTTTACTACTGTCTTGTTTACTACTGTCTGAATTTTTGAAAATCTTTGAATTACCTGTTGCATCGAATGAACATGTAATGGTGTTTGATGCTATTCAGAAAGGTGATTTAAAGGTTCTGAGAAATTCTCTTGATGATACAATTACAACAAAGAAAGAAGAAAAACAGTTTACTATAATACAAAGATGAGATTAATAAATTTAAAGTCTTGATGAAGCCATTTATATGATTGCATCCAATGTTATTTCAAATTAAGTTCTACTGTATTTCATGATGCAAGTGATCACATTGTATTGTAATTGATGTGACAGAAGCATTTGCACCATAACACATTGAAGGGATAAAAGAAACACCACTTTTACCAAAAACTAAAATTGGAAAGGAATTGCACACAGGATTGATGAACCCTGATAATTTCTCCCACATAAAAACAATACTGACATTTTATTTGCTTCAAGTAGAATGTCAGCAAAGTGACATTATGCCAGAAACAGACGTGGTTCTGAGAGGTTGTCAGCATCAAAGACCCTATTCGTACCATAATACCAACAACTCTGTTTGTGCTGCCTCATTTGATTGAATCTCACGTCTTATTGCACCTCTTCTCCAACCTGTGCAGCATGTGTGCTACACTCAGCACCAAAATACCACAGAGACGGACAAAGTGAATTTCAAGGTCTGGAAAATACCAAACTGCCATAGCACTGCTTTTGCTGGCTGTTGTACCTCCATGAAAACAGGGCGCTATGGCTCAGATAAGTAGTTTTTAGAAAGCTCATATGAGTCATTTGCGCTAACAGATGACCTATGTTATAGTGTATATGAGACTTGTTGTTTTTTTATTTTGCTAATGAAGACGCACACCATTTAATCCCCCACTCACACATACATGCACAAACCCACACCACAGAAGCAAATTCTGTCTAGGCCCCTCACTTCCTTTTAAAATGATTTTAATATATCATTTTATAATCTGGGAAGGTTGTTGCATAATATGATACCAAGGAAGCAAAATGAATTGCAAAACTGTTTACCTTAGAGGTTTGCTTTTGGATCAGATATTGTGGTAGTGAAAAATAGAAGGTCATTGGTCGTTACATTCCTGAATTATATTTTGACCAGAGTTGTCTCTTTACCTTTTTAATTAGTCAGTAAAATAACCTGTTCTTAAGAAAATAGCCCCATCCACTGTTGTTTAACTTATCTGCCTCTAGAGCAGCCCTGCCTCCAACAAATGTTTGTAGAAGTATAACTCCAATCTGCATTCCATGTAGGGAGGGGAGGGTGGGGGACCCGGTCAGGGTGGGGGTTAGGAGGACTGAATGCAGCCAAGCCCCATTTTGGACACCAGCGAGGGGAAAATTCACTGATGAAATGTGGCACAGGCCCACGGAATGCAATTTCAAGCTTCCACATCTGCAGGAAAGATGAAACCAGGTTCCTAATTTTACAATGATGATGTCAGTGAGAATACATGACAGTACTGGGTCGGGGTGCCAAGTCCCCCTCCCTATGTTTCCTCCTTCTCCTTTTTTTCTATTTCATGACTTTTTTTCTCTTTTTTTTTAAGACCAAGAATGGTTACAGGGGAAGTTTTTCAACATGCAGTACTTTCTCTCTCGGGGGAGAGGGTAGCCATAATAAAAGATTACCATTATTTTTGGTTAAATGGCGATGTGTAAGTCTTGAAACTTGCTACATTTTTTTCAGTTCAGGGAGAAGGACATTTAGCTGATTCCTTGTTAGAGTTTATTTTTACCTAAACTGTTTAAGGTGACCTTCAGTAATGACTATAACTTCAAATGGAAATTAAAATGTGTATTGCTAAGAAATAAATATATATTCTTTACGTGTGTAAGTGTGTATATAATTCTCCTGCACCCTCTACATAAGCGGAGCAACCATGGGGGCAGCCGCCCCCAGGGCCCACACTCAGTAGGGGCCCCGCTGGGGATGTAGCATGCAACCCCACAGACACAGTAGGAATAGGAGAACTTAACTCTCTCAGCTTCTTCTATTCATTCCCTATAGTAGTTCTCTACGGTAGTTCTTACCACTATGGGTGTAATCCCCCCTCCAAACACAATGTGGGTTGCAATGGCAGAGTGGCGCTGTCCATATTTCTGCTCGTTGATTCTGCAGGAAGTGAAGACTGCAGAGGTAGCGATTCAGTGTTTATCACTAATGTTTAATGTTTATGAAAATTTAATCCAAAATATGAGATATTCGTGTCTTTTTATGTTTGTGGTGAATGAAACTTGCTAGACAAAGTTTAAGCCTTCTGAGGCTCATTAAGAGCTATTTGCGTTCATGCGTGGATGAGGCCAAACTATCCAACCTCACTTTGCTGTGTGTTGAGCAGGACATAAACACTAATAAGGACAAAGGAGGATGATGAGAGAGAGAGGGGCCATGATATGTACAATGTTTGTTAAACTGGAGGATGGAGAAATACACAAATGGACTAATGTTACACTAAACTACAGCAGTCTAAGCAGGGACAACAACTGGTGAGTGAAACATCCATAATTAGTCTTTATTAACTTAAATTTTGGTTATGAAGAAATCAGTCAGAATATTAGATTTATCTGTTGTTTAACTCCATGTTTACTGCATCTCAGCACCTGTCTGTGTCATTGCCTGTGGTGTTGTAGACTGTCCACTTTGTATTTGAATAGGCCTTGTAGTGTTGTAGACTGCTGTGTCTATTATGTTATTCCCATGTAAGAAAGACATGGTACTGAGACAGTACCAGTGGCTTGTGTATTTGCAGTGGTGCTGAACCATTTGTCAATCGATGTATGTAGAGCGCCACATGCGGTCCTCAGTGCTGAAACATTTGAATGCAGCTGGCGACCTGTTTTCTATTTTGTTTTTCAGAACAAGCTTGTCTCGAAATGGCTTCACTGTATGTTTCCTTAGACATAGGCTTGCTTGGCTCAATAACAATTTGTGATTATGAATAGGATATATCTGCTATTTTACAGTTGTGAATTTTGAAATGACTGTTTTAGAAGGGCCCCTTGAGAATGCTTTGCCCACTCTGTGCTGAGAGTCTAGCTCTGCCCCTGACCCTCTATATTGATGTTCTCCAGTGGTTGGGAGTTTTTGCAACCCAATCTCACATCAAAATGTGTAATAGCTACATTGGTCGACAGGGCAAAACATATTAGTTTCACAATAATGACCCTAAAATTGTGAGATGTTAAGTTTTTTTTGGCCTATTCTTTTCTATTGGCCTGCATTCTTTTCTGTTTTCAGAAACAAACAAAATGGCTTTTGTTTGACATTACTTTTATTCTCAATGGAAAATGCAATATTTTAAGATAGTTTAGGCATTAAAATGTTTTTTGATAACATTTCTAGTGAGAAATGTGCATTTTTATTTTCATAATCTTCGTCCAGTGAATGTATATGAAGCTTAGCAAAAGTTCAGTCAGGAAGACTGTCTTTTGTATGCTCAGGTCTGTAGTATTATTTCTCAAACCATCTGTCATTACCATTTCTCATGCATGCTCAGTCATAATTTCCTTGCTGTCATTCCCTTGGGTGTCAATTAAGATGTCAGCTGTTCACATCAGCTGGTCACATTTAACCAGTAGCACGGTGACACACATTAAACATCAGTCTATGATAGTGAGGCTGTCTTTTTAAATATCTTTTCTCCTTCTCTGGCTTAGTGCTTTCATGGTGCTGTTTTGTGTGCCCCACCACCTCCTCATCACTGCCCAGTCTTCAAAGATTCATCAGTTTATCACTTCATCAACCTCATCAGCCTTATCAGTCTCAGAGGTCATCAGCCATCATCACCACCACCAGTGTCTGGACTCCATGGGGGATTTATCTTGCTGCTGCTCAGGACTGATGTCCCTCTATTCAAAATCTCCCTATAGAGTCTAAGCACCAAAGACTTGTAATATGATTTAATCAATATTATCTGTATAATAAACATTTCTTTTTGCTTCATTCATCTGTCTCTCCTGATTGAGGTGATGTTTAGTATGTCAGTTATTACAAAGATTGTTCAGGTTTCGCCAGAATTGGCAGAGTTTGCTCTCCCCCTCACCTGTTACTGTGGGAATTGTCCAATCATTCAGTCTCACTCTCTGCTCTGCCACACCCCTCATTAGTTCAACCACTTTCACCTGGTGCTCCCACCTGCTCATCATCTCCAATCAAGCCAGTATATAAGTTGCCTCTGTCCACTCCCTCTTTGTCAGATTGTCTATGCTACTATGCTAAGTCGTCTTTCCTTCATCTCCGGACTGCCTTCCTGGTTCCTGATTGGCTCGTCTCCAACCATCACTCCTTGTCTCTGCCCCGGTAAACTCACCAGCCTTCTGTCCCTGACTCTGAGTTCTGGCTGCCTGTTTCCTGGTCTTTGTTTGCTTGTGGTTGAGAGACGTTCCAATTCCTGCTCTGCCATCTTCTCTGGTTACATCTGCTCTGCTGCCTGTTTACCCGCTGCTGAAGCAGCCCAGTCCACGACCCCCTGCCTACGGCTTTCCAGCAGTGAGTATTCCACCCCCCTCTCCGCACACTGCTGCTTCCCCCGGAGCTCTGGACTAGAGACTGTTCTTGTGCAGTGTTGCATCTTTCCTTTCTTCGTCACCGATCAAGCCTGCCGAAGAACTATTGGACTGTTGCCAGTGCTGTGGTTTGTCTGCCTTGGGAGTGGAAGATCGTGGTTCGATTCCCGGTGGAGCCATACTCACCAGAACTGTGTTTCTCTGACCGTGCTACTATTGTCTTGACATTGTGTGGAATAAAGACTGCAAAATATATACTGGTGTTGTTTGTGCTGCAGTTGGGTCCATTCTATACCCGTTACAGTACAATCTGACCAATTAAGGATCCAGCACACAATCCTTGACCACTGAGTCGCCTCGAAAGTATTGAAGGCGTCCTTCAACAGCATGAGGCCATGATGACAGCAGCGGTGACTGAAGCCAAACAGGCAGCAGCAGCCCACGAGCAGGTGCTAACGATGTTAGCTGGACAGCTGCAGCAGTTATCAGCCCTGCTTACCCAAGCCCCTCAAGCCGCTGGGGCTGCTTCTCCTCCTGCTCCGCCTGCTACAGCTTCTGCACCTGCTCCAGCCCCTTTGCCACCCATGGATGCCCCTGAGCCCCGGGTGGGAATCCCTGAGCACTATGAGGGTGACCAAGAGACCTGTGGCCCTTTCCTCACCAACTGCTCTCTCCTGTTTGCTCTGCAGCCCCACACCTTCACCACTGAGGGAGCGAATGTTGCATTTGTCATCAACCATCTGACGGACAGAGCTCGATTATGGGGGACAGGCGGTCGCCAGCCTGTGCTTCCTTTGACCTGTTTGCCACAGAGCTTCGCAAGGTGTTTGGCTTGGAAACCTGTGGTCCTGAGGCAATTGGACTGAAACAGGGCGAGAGAACAGTGGCAGACTATTCCATAGATTTTCGCACTAGAGCCAACCGAAGCAAGTGGAACACTTCCTCAACGTGTTGGCCGACTACATCAAAGATGAACTGGTTTCTCATGACATGCCCACCACGTTGGATGGGGTGATTTAGTTGGCCACCCGCATCAACCTCCGCGTCCAGACCCGGCGATGAGAAGCATCAGGGGGGAGCCCATCGCCCGCCCAGTTTCACATCCTGAGCTCACTCCATCTGCCTCCCATCCTGGGGTATCCTTGGCTCCATCTTCACAACCCTCACATCAACTGGGTCATGGGGGCCATTCGGGAGTGGAGCCCCTCCTGTCATCTTAGGTGCCTGCAGCAAGCCTCCTTGCCACTTCACTCCCCCAACCTCAGCTCCTCACCCAATCTCTCCAAGGCGCCGCCGGAGTGCCTTGACTTCTGTCTGGTCTTCAGTAAAGCCAAAGCCACATCTCTGCCTCTGCACCGCCCCTACGACTGCGCTATTGACCTCTTGCCTGGGACTTCACCCTCCAAGGGGTGCCTGTACTCCCTGTCTCAGCCCAAGAGAAAGGCCATGGAGACTTACATCAATGACTCACTGGCTGCTGGTCTCATCCGTCCTGCTTCCTCTCCTGCTGGGGTGGGTTTTTTCTTCGTGGAGAAGAAGGACAAGACCCTGAGGCCCTGCATCGACTACCGAGGGCTAAATGAGATTACTATCAAGAACAGGCACCCACTGCCACTCATCTCCTCCGCCTTCGAGCTGCTCCAGGGGGCCACCATTTTCACCAAGCTCAACCTGCGCAACGTCTACCACCTTGTCTGCATCAGAGAGGGAGACGAGTGGAAGACGGCCTTCAACACCCCGACAGGGCACTACGAGTACCTCGTCATGCCATTCGGTCTCACCAACGCCCCCGCCGTCTTCCAGGTCCTGGTAAACAATGTTCTTCGAGACATGCTCAACCGGTTCGTCTTTGTCTACCTGGATAACATTTTCATCTTCTCACAGTCCAGAGAGGAACAGATTCACCATGTCCAAGCTGTCCTCCAGCACCTCCTTAAGAACTCCCTGTTTGTCAAAGCCGAGAAGTGTGAGTTCCATGCCTCGTCAGTGTCTTTCCTGGGGTACATAGTTGACAAGACAGTGTACTGATGGACCCAACTAAAGTCTCCGCCGTCACCTCCTGGCCTGTTCCTGAGACCCGCAAACAGCTTCAGTGCTTCCTGGGTTTTGCCAATTTCTACCGCCACTTCATCCACAATTACAGCTCCGTGGCAGCTCCACTCACCGCCCTGACCTCCTCCAAGGTGCCTTTTCAGTGGTCACCCTCCACTGACAAATCCTTCCAAGCCCTCAAAACACGGTTCACCTCAGCACCCATCCTTCAGGGGCCCGACCCTAATCGCCAGTTTGTTGTGGAGGTGGATGCCTCTTATGTGGGGGTAGGGGCAGTCCTGTCTCAGTGCTCTGCCACTGACCAGAAGCTCCACCCATGTACCTTCTTCTCTCAGCGTTTGTTGCCTGCTGAGAGGAATTATGATATTGGCAACAGCGACCTGCTTGCAGTGAAAATGGCCCTCGAAGAGTGGCGTCATTGGTTGGAGGGTACCAAAGAACCTTTTCTTGTCTGGACTGACCACAAGAACTTGGAGTACATCCGATCTGCTAAAAGACTGAATTCCCGCCAAGCCTGTTGGTGCCTGTTCTTTGCTTGGTTCAACTTTACCCTCTCCTACCACCCTGGGTCCCGTAATGCCAAGCCTGACGCCCTGTCCCAGCAGTTCCAGAGAGTGGAGGAATCTGGAAAGAGGCCAGAGCCCATCCTCCCTGGGTCCTGTCTTGTTGCCGCAGTGACCTGGGACATCGAGGAGAGGGTGAGAGCAGCCACTGAGGGACAGCCTGGTCTCAGCTCCTGCCCACCAAACTGCTTGTTCATCCCTCCAGCCTTGGGGTCAGAGATGCTGCAGAGGGCCCACTCCTCCAAGCTCTCCCGCCACCCTGGTGCTCGATGGACACAGCACGCCCTCCTCCAGCGCTTCTGGTGGCCCAATTTGAAAGAGGACACCCAGGACGGAAAGCCTGCCCAGTCTGTAATCAATGCCCCAGCAGGACTTCTGCAGCCTCTTCCTGTTCCCCACCACCTGTGGTCCCACATCTCCATGGACTTGGTGACGGGCCTTCCCTCTTCTGAAGGCCATACTGTCATCCTGACCAACGTGGACTGATTCAGTAAAATGGCCCACTTCGTGCCTCTGCCCAAGCTCCCTTCAGCCAAGGGAACTGCTCAGTTGGTCCTGCTCCACATATTCCATCTTCATGGCCTCCCTGTCGACATGGTGTCAGACCGTGGGCCTCAATTTGCCTCAGTTTTTTAGAAAGAGTTCTGCAGTCTCCTGGGTGCCACTGCCAGTCTGTCCTTCGGCTTCCACCCTCAGACCAATGGGCAAATGGAGCGCATGAACCAGGAGTTGGAAACGGCCTTGTGGTGCATGGCCTCCCAGAACCCCTCCTCCTGGTCCTCACAGCTGTTGTGGGTAGAATATGCCCACAACTCCCTCATCTGCTCTGCCTCTATCCTTTCCAATGTGCCTACGGCTATCAACCGCTGTTGTTCCCCACCCAGGAGAAGGAGGTTTCCTGCCCATCTGTCCAAGCCTTCATCCGCCGTTGCCGCAGAACCTGGCTCCAGGCCCGTTCCATCCTCCTTTGGTCTGTGGACTGCTACACTGCTGCCGCCAACGGCCTTGGTCCCCGCAGCATCGCCACCACCTCCTCCACGCATCGTTGATGGGGGTCCGGTCTACACGGTGCATCGCCTGATGCGCTCCTGCCGGTGGGGGAGAGGCTTCCAGTACTTGACGGGGAGGGGTACGGCCCAGAGGAGAGATCTTGGGTTCCTGCTCATTTCATTGTCAACTCCAACCTCATTGCTGATGTTCATCGGTGTCATCCTGACCAGCCAGCTAAGATGCCTGCCCGTCGGGGAGCCCACGCTTTGCCTCCGCCAGACCAGTCTTTGATAGTGCCTTTTTAAGGATGTCGGGAGCCATCCCTTGAGGGGGGGTTCTGTCAGAGTCTGCTCTCCCCCTCACCTGTTACTGTGGAAATTGTCCAATCATTCAGTCTCTGCTCTGCCACACCCCTCGTTAGTTCAACCACTTTCACCAGGTGCTCCCACCTGCTCATCATCTCCAACCAAGCCAGTATATAAGTTGCCTCGGTCCACTCCCTCTTTGTCAGATTGTCTATGCTACTATGCTAAGTCGTCTTTCCTTTATCTCTGGACTGCCGTCCTGGTTCCTGATCGGCTCGTTTCCAACCATCGCTCCTTGTCTCTGCTCTGCCCCGGTAAACCCACCAGCCTTTTGTCCCTGACTCTGAGTTCTGGCCGCCTGTTTCCTGTCTTTGTCTGCTTGTGGTTGAGAGATGTACCGATCCCTGCTCTGCCATCTTCTCTGGTTACATCTGCTCTGCTGCCTGTTTACCTGCTGCTGAAGCTGCCCAGTCCACAACACCCTGCCTACGGCCTTCCAGCAATGAGTACTCCCCCCTCTCTCTGCACACTGCTGCTTCCCCCAGAGCTCTGGACTAGACTGTTCTTGTGCAGTGTTGCGTCTTTCCCTTCTTCGTCACTGATCAAGCCTGCCGAAGAACTGTTGGACTGTTGCCAGTGCTGTGGTTTGTCTGCCTTGGGAGTGGAAGATCGAGGTTTGATTCCCGGTGGAGCCATACTCACCAGAACTGTGTTTCTCTGACCGTGAAATTTTAGAGCGCTTCAAGCGTGATGTATTTCTTCTTCTTCGGATTTCTGACAGACTGCATCAGTCCGGTGGGTGGACCGGAAGACCCGCTACCAGGAAATAGCCCATTTTCCTCACTGTTGATTTTAATGATATCCTCAACATTTCTCAACACTAAAACACAAAAGTGTTCTTGATAACTCAACAATATGATAGGTTAATATTAAGGCCATCAGTTTTAATTATTTCACCTTCAAGTCTGAGAAGAAGGTTTTTTTTGTCAGTTTTTGATAGCTGAGGCAGCTACATTACCCATAAGCCTCATTGACTATTATTATGGAGACAAAGACAATCCACTTTGCATTAGGTTACAAAACTTTTATTTACTATTATATCTGATATTTAATTTTAATTACTGAATTTATTCCAAACCGATGGCAATTTTTGTGTGCGGCTGGTTCACTGGGTCACACAATGTTGGAGTGCTCTATTGGATGACATGACTCAAATGTAAGGAAGTGTGTGTTCGACTACTGTTTTGGTTTTTCTTTTGTCAGTGGGCTTCATTCCATTTCAAATTGCTGCCAGTTCACCACAACCTGAATCCAAACACCACTATCTCTGTGAAGAAAAAGAATTTTATAGTCTGTGATTGTAAAATGTGAATTTGCTCATTTAATTTTATATTTCCAAGAATATGTGGCTGAGGATATTTAATATGAAATCATCTTTCTTAAAACATAGTCTTCCTCATATTTAGCCACGTGTGTGTGTGTGTGTGTGTGTGTGTGTGCATCAAATCTTGTGTCACAGCCACATAAATGGGATGAACACAGGGTTATCAAACTGGATTTAACATTTCCCATCCCTCATTTAATCCCTGAACTTGTCACTTTTTTATATGTTTCATCAAACTGGACTTTAGATTCAACCTTCACTGTTACATAATTTAATTATTTATGCATGTCACATTTAATTTTTGCTCTTGTCACCTTCACATATTTCATACACTTCATTTCTTTGTCCATTGCACAGTCCATATTTCCTTTGTACAGTCAATATTTCATTTCAAGTTTTATATCCTATTTCAAAACTATTACTGTTCCATTCTGTAAATAGATTTTGTCCATGAACTGAGAAAATTAAAACTTTGTTATATAGCTAAACCAAATGCATCATTGGAAAGATTTCAACCTGGATAGTAGCATATGGCAGTATGAAGATTCTATATGGCTCTTGCTTTGAAATACTGACCTTTGAACCTTGACCTCAGAGCATGTTTGAAGCCTTATAATTCAGCAACAAAAGGGGCTACAGACATGGGACCAGCTGGTACAGAGAGCTCTTGACCTCACCTACCATGTGAGTATAGTCAACAACTGGGGGTGTTGTCAAATATGGGTAAAATATGGTTAAAATAAATTTTCACCCATTTAACAATTAGATATTTAAAATCTGACTACACAAATGTGTTTACCATCCCCTTAAATTTCTCAGTGTACTCTCAATTCAGTATTTACAACTTCCAATTCTAGGAAAAACACTAATATTTTTTTAAAAACTACAAATCCCCAGAGCCATGCCATGCAGCTTGGTACAAGTCAGCACCGCAATTGTAATTCCTCTGGTTTGCAAAATGTGGTTGTAAGTATAGGGTCGTAAAAAGATATATCTACCAGGGGTGTGCCCAAATACAAATACGTTATTTGGCAAAGCACAAATAGAATACAAATATTTTTAAAAGTATTTGTTTTCAGGAAGAAAAAAAACCCATGTCAAATACCAGCACGCAGGTTGGTTACATCGCTATCTCAGTCTCTCTCCGCTGTCACGTCTATGAGCTGGTCTGAGGGGGAGTCACATGCACCTGCTACATGATGCACATTTCCTAATTTGGACATTACTCCCGGAGTTGGGGGTGTTTCCCAGAGATAATGCTGAGCTACTGACACATGCAAAGTGCTCCCAAGGACTCTCCATTACCTGTTGTGCCCCTTCTCCCTTCCACAAAGTTAGGTTGTAAAAAATAGGCAATAAATGAAAAATGCAAAGCAAGAATCGCCTTTGAAGTTCTTCCCTACACGTAACACGGTGTGCTGTCTCTGTTATGGGTGTATAAATAGGTAGAGGTCTGCCTGCAGTGAGGTGATGAGTAAAGTTTTAGCTCAGTAGTCAGCACAGTCGTCTATGATATAGGAGACTCCAGTTCGAGACCCGGTATGGGAACTTCCTTGGTAAGGTAGTTAATTCATGAAAACTTATCGTAACACTTTAAATCTATAAAATTAAAAGAGTAATAAAAACAAAAACAGGATTTTTAAGCCTCTTTCCACTTTTATTTGAATACAAATACAAATAATTTTGCTGCCTCAACAAATATAGATACAAATACAAATGCTGGGCTCTCCGCACACTCCTAATATCTACTGAATATATTAAATTAAAATTAATCTATTATGGACGAAACAGTAATTACACTGCAAACAGATGATCCATTGTTAAGAAAAAGTAAAGAGAAGAAGAAATACCTCATCCATGGGGCAGTTTTGTAATGTAACGCAAACTGTCTTCATCTCTATAATAACGATCAATGAGGCTCATGGGTAACAGAGTCACTTCAACTATCAAAAACAGACAAAAACAAAACAAAAAAAACTTGATTTCTCAGAATCAAAGGTGAAATAATTAAAACAGATGGTGTTAACATTAACATTAATTGTTGAGTCATCAAGGACACTTTCATGTTTTAGTGTTGAGAAATGTCATTAAAATCGACTGAGGAAAATGGGTTACTTCCTGCCAGCGGGTCCTCCAGTCCACCCACTAGACTGATGCAGTTTGTCGCAAATCCAAAGAAGAAGAAGTACGTCATCCCTGGGGCAGTTCTGTAGTGTAACACAAAGAAAACTGTCTTCATCTCTATAGTAACAATCGTATAGTATTGTAACCACTTTCAAAAACTGACAAAAACATCCAAAGAAGAAGATCCAAAGAAGAAGAACTATGTCATCCTTGGGGCAGTTTTGTAGTGTAACGCAAAGCAAACTGTCTTCATCTCTATAGTAATGATCAGTGAGGCTCATGGTAATGTAGCCAAAGAAGAGGAAGAAATACGACATCCCTGGGGCAGTTTTGTAGTGTAAAAATCTACATTTTTTATTGAAAGAACATCATCGAACAGTTACATAAAATAATACAAATAACATAACAGCTCAGATAACTACACAACGCGAAAGCAATGATTCAAACAACATGCAAACTATGTGTTTTCAGCAATAGCAATGTCCATAGCAACCACCATAACAATGATAGAAAACGTTGCATTCTAACAATTTTCTGGCGGGCGTAATAACTAACAAACTAAACATCATATACATTCACGAAACAAAGATTATAAAACTAAATTGCACATTTCTTTCTAACAATGTTATCAAAACACATTTTAATGCTGAAACTATCTTAAAATATTTTCCACTGAGAATAAAAGCAAACTCAGCCCTTAAGTTATGTAAAGGATTGTTCATGAACAGATTGAGTAACGGTAAGGATTTAGAAGCGCCCAGTTGACTGAAACCTGTATTCTGTACTTAACTGACAGAAGGAGGAAGGAGCCCGTAACTTGTGAGGGCCCTCACGGGAGTGTCCTGAGGCCAGTATTCTTTTTATTAGATATTAGTGACTTAAGATTTGCCTGTTCATGCAATCTCTTTCTTTATGCGGATGATGCTGCTTTAATAACGTCTCATAAAGATAAAATCTCTGTATACTGTAAATATGTTGAGATGGAGAATACTGCTTTTTGGCTCTCTGATATTTGCTTGCTTATATCATGCTATGCTTTTTCTTCATTTACAAAAAACCTGAGGCCCTTCATTTTGAATCTTGAGTCAAGCTAAGACAACTTAACTTTAAGTAAAGGTATGACAGACAGTAATCGCAGCAAAAACTACTCTAAATAATTTAGGTTATATTATAGATAATCAGCTCTCAGGGGAGGCCATGAAAAGCAGTCAATGGATATGGCTGCCGATTCTCTATATTTTTCTTCTTGTCAACAAATCTCATGTGAGAGCCAAACCAACTGATCTACTAACAAGTATTGTGTGTGTATCCAAAGCCTGATATATCTCATTCCTCTGTGCAGTAGAGCTCCATTGTTATCCAAAAGCTATTACAAACATGTCAATAGGTCACACCGATGCACTGGGTGACATGTTCCTCCACCACAACGGGTTTGGGCATGGTAGTTTGTTTAGAAACAGTTCCAAACACTAATAACAGTGATCACCTTTTCATTCTCCAGAGAGTAGTTAGAGTTGTGTAAGGCATACGCCATTGAGCATGTGCAGGAACACAATTCCATTTTGAGAAAGTATTTTGAGAAATTTACAATGTACAGGGTTGTATCTGAATGTATCTAAACCACTGCAGGTCAGAAAAGATTTTCAGGGGCTGTTAAGTTACTATTTAATGTCCAATGCCAATGTTTTTAAAATTCACAGTTTCTACAATATTCATGCATAGCAGCCATAGTATGGTAAGAATATCGTAATGGCAAAGAAACTATGGTTATGATATGGTTAGAGTTAGGCATCTAAAAGATTTGGTTAAGGTTAGGACAAGATTGTGCTTATGATTAATAACAAGGTGAAGATTAATTGCAGGTCTATGATGGGACACAAACTCCACACCTTTACCTGTATTGAAATTGGTATTGGACTTAGGTGCAGAATCATACAATATAGACAAAATTTGCAGGATAAAAGGCTGTTATGATGTTCTCCAGTCAGTTGACAGAAGTTGATACAGCGTCTCCTAGCAACTCCAGCTCTCAAACACTGCCATTCAGAGGCTCAAGGCCAAAAACATCAGTCCTCTTTTGAAAAATTGAAAGCAATGCAACTATGCACAACAGCTGTAGTATCATCATAATTTGTATGTCCTAACATAAAAAGTGAGGAGAGTTTAAACATCAGTTCCACTTTATACTAATTATGGCATTTTATTCCTTTCACTTTACATAAGGTTGATAATGTGTTGATGTCAGACACTCTGTATTTTAAACTCCCTGTTCTCTGACTGAGCATGTCCACTCTGATCAATCCTAGTCACAGAAAGGTTACTGTGACTGGAAGTGGTGATGATTCTCCATTCACTTTGGGTAAAGAATTTTTAAATACTGCTTCTGATTGCCTGTTTCTCATGTTCAAATCACACCTTTTTAAGCCACAACCTTCCTTGCTTTTATAAGGGGGACAATCTGCCCATTTCCATGTCTTCTTTCTCCAGTTGTTTTACTCAGTGTTTCTTATGTATTCAGATCAGTTAGCCTTGATGAAACACCAAATATTATTCTTATCCAAGTGCAACCAAGGTAAAACATGACCCAATCAACTGTAACTATATATGAATGCCCATGCTCTCACTAGACAGCATGATATTCCTTTCATCCAAGTCTACATATTGTACATTACTGTAAACGGAACGAAGATGGAAACATTTTCCCCACTGTGTGCCGGTAGCAATGCCTTTTAAATTTAGCGAATGAGGCGAAGGAAAACTACCGAGAGAGCAGGGACTTCTTGTCAAAGAAAATGCTGCAAAAGTACATCTTGCCTACCTGTCGATCAGATCTAGTTAGCCATGTGCTTTGATCAGAGGAAAATCACTTTCCCCCATTTAAATGTCTGTCATGGTCTTGAATTTCAACTGTAGGGAGATGTATTTACATATTAACAAAAACCTCACATTGGACAGACTCGCATTTGAAAAAGCTGGAGTCCAACTGGAACCATTTTGCAGCTCCAACCACCAAAGGCACAACAGCTGGCCTGCTTTCATCTGCCTTCAGTCAAGGTTTCAGTCATAAAAATGACAATGCATGACTGAGTGCACACATGCACACGCACTCAATTAATGCACATATTACAGTATATGTAACATAATACTGTATTTTGCTTTCACATTATTAAATTCTTACCTCCATGCTTATCTTTGGAAGACATTGTATATCAACAAACACCCAATCCACAGTCAGTTTACAGTGTCTCATCAGCCCAATTAGCATTTCAGTTAGAGCAACCACATTTGATAGATTTTGGCTGTGTATCTGTTGTTAGATAGACTAGTCTTTTTCTTTTTAAGATTTTCCACACAAGGACATATTTATAATAATAATAATATATACAAAAGCGAAAAGTTTGTTGGTTGCTCCAGAGCACAACAGCTACTCACCACATTGCCAGAAATATCAATATCAAATAGGTTATCAGTCAGCATTATCTGTAAAAGCCACAACTCAGTGGAATGCCCTACCTGACGATATGGAGAGCTGCAGTTCCATCAGTACGTTTAAAACCAAATTAAAAAGCCAATAAAAGCTACTCAGCTCTGTAACCACTGACTCTACATTTTATCTGATGGTCTTCTCATGAACACAAATAATCTTGCTTTTAATTTGACAAGCTTACATTATTAATTTCTAGTTGACATTGTGGATGTATGTGGTGTGCTATTGTGTGTAGCTTCGTATTTTGTATTATGTGACCTGTGTATTTTTTGCTTTGTACAGTTTGTTATTGTTCTGTTACATGTTGTAATTGTGACCTGCTATAAGCTAACTCTGGTACAGTACATCAAATGGTAACATTTATGTTTAACACTGTACATGGTCCAAATAAATAAATAAGGCCGAATCTAACCTACAGATGAAATGTATTAAGCACGTCCCTAGATGAATTTCATCCATTTTGGACATTCCATTACCTTTCCTACAACTCCATCCTCAGGCCAAATTTTTTTATTTTACATAATACCTCACTGGTAGATTGCCATGAAATTTAGTAAACAGGTCACCTGCCCTTTTACTCCACCCATGACAAAATAACTAATGCCCCAATTTCCATGAAATTTGTTGTGAAATTCATGATGCCCATGACATCATGCTCCCCAAAAAGAAGAATTCAGTGAAATTAGTTCTGCACATCTATCCATGTCAAACTTCACATTGTTAGTCACACTGCTGGTGATTTTCTTTAAGTAAACTCCTGCAAAGGTTATTTGTTGCATCCAACATGTTATTGAGCACTGGAGCCTCTCTGGGTCTCTGGTGGGGCTTTACACTCACAGGACCGGTGGTGTGATGAACTGTGATCACACTTGTTTCACCTGTAGCCTTACCTTACCTACCTTACATTTACATGGACAAAATATTCTGGTTTTTGCTCTTATTCCGAAAAAGGCAGTATTTCTACTAAGCTGTTTACATGGCTAATGAAAATGAATATTCCACTAATATTCCCATTTACACGGAAAGGATTTCCAGGGATTTTCCTCTGCTCCAGTGGGAACAGGAATCACAAGAGTTCTGCAGGCAGTGAAGTAACCAGCAAGGCGAAAAACATTAGTGAGCTGCTGTCTATTAGTTATAAGTGGTATTGATATGACTGATATTATAAATTTATAGTTACAGGCACATTCCAGTACCTAGGTTGTCCCATGATATTTACTACACTGCTGAGTGTTTTTGATGCCTCACACCGAGTCATCACTGTCAGTCAGTATAATAACCAAACCCCTCCATACCTGTTGTGGAGAGGGCACACTCTCTTTTCCAGCCCACCCTGAACAGTTCTCCAATCTCCTCTCATTCCTCTCCTCTGTCTGCCTTTCTGCTCCTGTGCAGGGATAAAAAGGCAAGATCAAAAAACCCAATTGAGATGCATATTCTGAATGTGCTGTGTACATGTCCAAAGAATGCTCCTAAAATCAGAATAATACTGGCATATCTTAATCGGAAAATGATATATTCAGAATAAGGCCTAATTCAGAATATCCAAACGGAATATATTCAAATTCAGAATATTGTCATATTCAGAATAACAGTGGAATATTAGTGTGCATGTAAATGTACCCATTGTTGTTGACCTGTTTAGTAGACCTATGACAGTCTTCAACTAAGCCGTTTCTTGCATACAAGCATTTTCTGCTCTGATGTTCCTATGTTAGATGACATTGTCTCTCAGTGGTTTAAAAAAAAGTTTCACATGACTGTTACAAAAAAGATCCATATGAGCTATGATTCTGCCACTTCTATTGCTAAGGTTTGGTTAAGTTAAGGGACCTAAAACTGCTTGGCTGAAGTTGGGGGGAAATTGTGGCAATGGTTAAAAAAAACAACACTGACTTTTGGTTGGGTCAGAAACAGTCTCGGGTGACAAAGTCAGATGTTTTGTGCAGTGAGCCCTGTGGTCCTGATGCACTGTATTCCATAGAGCATGATAACCATGGTTTGTGAGGAACTTCACTATTATTTGTGATTTCTTGGCTTTTCTCCGGTGTGTCATGGTGTTTGATAATCTTGATAGTGGATAGGATTGTCTCATAGGTTATGTCTAGCACTAATGCTCCAATAAATAGAAGATGATGAAATGTAGCATGTCTCCTCTTGTACAATGGATAGACCAGCTGGCAAACAGAGTTTTCACATAACATGGAAATAGTATCAAAATGTATTTATCTATTCTAAGGAGATTTTCTGGAATGTCCATCCATATTTTTGTGGGATAATGGTTTCCACATTGCGTGTGGAATATATGTAGGTGGGGCCGTTGGGAGGAACTCCTGTAACAAATAAAGTGTACTGCCATTGTATCAAAGCATTTAAACCACCACAGGCCTACATTTGTGAACAAATCCTGCAGAGTTTTTCTCAGAGGAAACGTAATATCTTCTTGGGCGTATAAAGTTTCAGATATAATACAGCAGCTCAAATATGCTGCCAAGAGCAGATGATGTCATTTTTAAGTTGAAAGGATATGTTGATGATCCAGTAATCACCATGTTTTCTGTGCGTAATAGTTTGCGTTTTCACTCAGCATCACAATGATCCATACAATAGCCATCTGCAATTAAATACCACCTTAGAGTCTTATGTGAAATAAAAGCAGAATTCAAAGTTTTGCCTAGTATTTTGCATCTTTTTTTAATTTCAGAAAGTTAAAATCAGATTTGACTGTCAAACATGCCAAAATAAATGTTGGCCTTTTGGGAACAAAATACTTGCCAATTTAATCTTCATACTGTGACATAGAAATGATCCTGTTAATGATCCAGCAATAAATTGGTATTTTTAAGTTAAAACACTTAAATAAAATGTAACCTGAACAATCATGTTGGTCATCACAGCCACCCCTGTATTATGATTAAAATGCGGAGTTCCAGACAACACTTTAGCCAGATCTGATTTGTTAGAAACTACACAGAATAATTAATCATAATAAACAAGTGTGATGTGCACGTCTAAAAAGGTATAATATCAAAACAGATTGATGTATCGAAAAGTTTCCAAAATGACCACTGACTTCCTGTTGTCAGTTGGTGGCGCTATGACAATGACTCAATAGTGATATGTAGATGTGTTCAGGCCTGGACTTTTATCAAGCATATCACATTTGGGTAAATGACAAGTCTAGTGGATTTACAACAACTTCCTGTTTCATGGCAAGACATGCAAATTGAGCAGCACACCACGTCAAGGGCTTTCCACAACAGCTTTTATCAAAACTGATTTTGATAAACTTTTACCCAAATTTGAAGTCGGTCAGTTCAAATCTCTAGGAGGAGTTTTTAAAATACAATTCCTGGCAAAAACAGAGCAAAAATGACAAAGTTAATTCAAAATGGCTGACTTCCTGTTGGTATGGCTCCATGAGACTTTTTTGTGCGTTTGGACATGATACATGTGCCTGCCAAATTTTGTTCACCTATGTCAAATTTAAAGATGGGAGCTTTAACTTTGAAATATTCTAGGGGTTTTGCTACACCCAACCCCAATACCCTGACCAGATATTATGTTTCCCTACTTCTAACGCATATGCCAAGTTTCTGCAGCCCCTCAAAAACAGCCTCCTGTTTCATGGCAAACAAGTCATTGCCATGGCAACAGCTTTTGGTGAAAACTAAAAAGCTTCAGTATTTAGCATTATCAAGGTCTTACAGCTTAGCTTTTAGGTCCTCATCCACTGCATACATATAGGTTCAAAGCCATATCTTCCTAAAGTATAAAATAAATATCAATCAATCAATCAATCAATCAATTTTTATTTATATAGCGCCATATCACAACACAAGTCATCTCAAGGCACTTTTCACATAGAGCAGATCAAGACCGTACTCTTTAATTTACAGAGACCCAACAATTCCCCCATGAGCAAGCACTTGGCGACAGCGGTAAGGAAAAACTCCCCTTTAACGAGTAAAAACCTCAAGCAGACCCCGGCTCTTGGTGGGCGGCCATCTGCTTTGACCGGTTGGGCTGAGAGAGAGAAAGAGAGAGGGAAAGGGGGAGGGGGGACAGGAGAGCAACGATCACAACAAGCATAAGCATCAATAGACAGGGAAGGATGCCATCAGTACTGTGAAGGACCGCGAAGGCTCGGCCCGGGACCCAGGTTTTCCTGTGAGATGAGAAAGCACAAAAAACTCCGGGGAAGAAGCAAAGTTAGTGACATTGATGTTACATGAATGCATACAGATGGAGAGGAGGAGGAGGAGAGAGGAGCTCAGTGCATCATGGGAAGTCCCCCAGCAGTCTAGGCCTATAGCAGCATAACTAAGGGCTGATCCAAGGCGAGCCTGGTCGGCCCTAACTATAAGCTTTATCAAAAAGGAAAGTTTTAAGCCTACTCTTAAACATAGAGAGGGTGTCTGCACCCCGGACTGAATCTGGTAGATGGTTCCATAGAAGAGGAGCCTGATAGCTGAAGGCTCTGCCTCCCATTCTACTATTAAAGACTGTAGGGACCACCAGTAAGCCTGCATACCGGGAGCGCAGTGTTCTAGTGGGATAGTACGGTATTATGAGCTCTTCAAGATATGATGGTGCCTGACCATTAAGGGCTTTGTAAGTTAGGAGAAGGATTTTAAATTCTATTCTAGATTTTACAGGAAGCCAATGTAGCGAAGCTAAAATGGGAGAAATGTGGTCTCTTTTTCTAGTTTTAGTCAACACACGTGCAGCTGCATTCTGGACCAGCTGGAGAGTCTTTAGAGACTTGTTAGGGCAGCCTGATAATAAGGAATTATAATAATCCAGCCTGGAAGTAACAAATGCGTGAACTAGTTTTTCTGCATCTTTTAGGGACAGGATGTGCCTGATTTTAGTGAAAAAAGGCAGTCCTTGAAATTTGATTTATGTGGGAGTTAAAGGACATATCCTGATCAAAGATAACTCCCAGATTCCTTACGGTGGTGCTGGAGGCCAGGGTAATGCCATCCAGAGTAGCTATATCATTGGATAATATGTTTCTAAGGTGTTTAGGGCCAAGCACAATAACTTCAGTTTTATCTGAATTTAGTAGTAGAAAATTGCAGGTCATCCAGGTCTTTATGTCCTTAAGGCATGCTTGGAGTTTGTTTAACTGATTAGGTTCATCTGGCTTCATTGATAAATATAATTGGGTGTCATCTGCGTAACAGTGAAAATTTATGGAGTGTTTCCTAATAATATTACCTAAAGGAAGCATATATAAGATGAATAGAATTGGTCCAAGCACAGAACCTTGTGGAACTCTGTGTCTAACTTTTGCCTTCATGGAGGATTCATCATAAACATGTACAAACTGAAATCGGTCTGATAAATAGGACTTAAACCAGCTTAATGCAGTTCCTTTAATGCCATTTAAATGTTCCAGTCTCTGCAAAAGGATTTGATGGTCAATCGAATGCAGCACTAAGATCTAACAGGACAAGTATAGAGACAAATCCTTTGTCCGATGCATTTAGGAGGTCATTTGTGACTTTCACCAGTGCTGTCTCTGTGCTATGATGCGCTCTAAATCCTGACTGAAAATCCTCAAATAAACTATTGTTATGTAGAAAGTCACATAACTGATTAGAGACTGCTTTCTCAAGGATCTTGGATAGAAATGGAAGGTTAGATATAGGTCTATAATTGGCTAAAACACCTGAATCAAGAGTAGGCTTCTTAAGAAGAGGTTTAATTACAGCTACTTTAAAGGGCTGTGGTACATAGCCTGTTACTAAAGACAGATTGATCATATCTAGTAAAGAAGTGCTCACTAAGGGTAAGGCTTCCTTAAGCAGCCTAGTTGGGATGGGATCTAAGCGACAGGTTGATGGTTTAGCTGAACAAATCATTGAAGTTAGTTCAGACAAGTCTACTGGAGAAAAACAGTCCAAATATATGTCAGGATTTACTGCTGTTTCTAAGGTGCCTGTGTTTGGGGAGAGAACGGTGCTTGTTGAGGGCAGGAGGTGGTTAATTTTGTCTCTAATAGTTAGAATTTTATCATTAAAGATGCTCATGAAGTTGTTACTACTGAGAGCTATAGGAATACATGGATCAATAGAGTTATGACTCTTTGTCAGCCTGGCCAAAGTGCTGAAAAGGAACCTAGGGCAGTTTTTATTCTCTTCTATTAATGCTGCTTAGGGTTAGGGTTAGGGTTAGGGTTAGGGTTAGGGTTAGGGTTAGGGCATTACAGAGGGCCTTCCTATATGTTTTAAGACTATCTTGCGAGACTAAGCGAGATTCTTCTACTTTGGTGGAACGCCAAATCCTTCCCAATTTTCGCGATGTTTGCTTTAATTTGCGGGTTTGGGAGTTATACCATGGAGCTAACCTCTTACGTTTTATTATCTTCTTTTTTAAGGGGGCGATGGAGTCGAGTGTTTGTCTTAGTGAGCCTGCAGCACTATCAACAAGATTATCAATTTGGGAGGGACTAAAGTTAACACAAGAGTCCTCTGTAGTATTGAGACATGGCAGTGAATTCAGTACTGATGGAATTGCTCCCTTAAATTTATCTACAACACTATCAGAGAGACATCTAGTGAGGACATTTTTGTCTAATAGTGTATAATCCAGTAATAGGAATTCAAAAGTTATTAAAAAATGATCTGATAAAATAGGATTTTGTGGAAAAATTATTAAATGTTCAATTTCAATCCCATAAGTCAGAACAAGGTCTAGGGTGTGGTTAAGACGGTGAGTGGGATTATTTACACACTGAGAGAAGCCAATTGAGTGAATGAGATAAATGCAGTACTGAGTCATTATCAAAATCCACATGAATATTAAAATCACCTACTATAATTACTTTATCTGTACTAAGGACTAAATACGACAAAAACTCTGAGAATTCAGATAGGAATTCAGAGTACGGGCCAGGAGGACGATACGCTATAACAAATAGAACTGGCTGTAAAGTTTTCCAGGTTGGCTGAGAGAGACTAAGAACAAGGCTTTCGAATGAGTTATAATTAAATTTACGTCTAGGGTTAATGATTAGGCTTGAGTTGAAAATGGCTGCAACTCCTCCTCCTCGGCCAGTGTCTCGAGGAATATGAGTATTAATATGACTGGGGGGAGTGGATTCATTTAGGCTGACATATTCTTCATGACACAGCCAGGTTTCAGTGAGACAAAATAAATCAATATGATGATTTGAAATTAAATTGTTTACTAAAACAGCTTTAGATGATAGAGATCTAATATTCAAGAGTCCACATTTAATTATCTTATTTTGTTGTACTATTGCAGTAGTGGTTTTAATTTTTACTAGATTTTCATGAATAACTCTTCTTTTGTTTACTTTGGATTTAATTGATTTAAGTGGTCGGGGGACAGACACAGTCTCTATGTAGTTTTGGGTGGGTAACTGCTCTAATGGAAGCGCAGAGAAGCATGTAGGACTGCAGCTCTGCCTCCTGGTCTCAACTCTGGGTTGTCATGGTTTTGGTATACTAATAAACTTGGCCATATTTCTGGATATCAGAGCAGCTCCATCCAAAGTGGGATGTATGCCGTCTCTCCTAATCAGACCAGGTCTTCCCCAGAAAGTCTGCCAATTATCTATGAAGCCCACATCGTTTGCTGGACACCACCTCGACAACCAGCGGTTGAATTGTGACATGCGGCTATACATGTCATCACTGGTCAGATTAGGCAGCGGTCCAGAGAAAATTACGGAGTCCGACATTGTTTTTGCAAATGTACACACCGACTCAACATCAATTTTGGTGATCTCCGATTGGCGTAATCGGGAGTCGTTGCCGCCGACATGGATGACAATCGTACCATATTTACGTTTATTCTTAGCCAGCAGTTTTAAATTTGACTCAATATTGCCCGCTCTGGCCCCAGGAATACATTTAACTATAGCTGCTGGTGTCGCTAACTTCACATTTCTGACTATGGAGCTGCCAATAATCAGAGTTTGTTTCTCAGCGGGTGTGTCGCTGATTGGGGAGAACCTGTTAGAAACATGAGCTGGTTGGTGGTGAACCGTGGGCTTCTGCTTAGGGCTATGCTTCCTTCGGACAGTCACCCAGCCGCCCTGGCTTCCTGGCTGCTCGGGAGCTACCGGGGGAGTGGGAGCTACGCTAGGTCATAGGCCATTTGATGCTGTCAAATTCTTTTTCAGCATCCAGCAATAACATTACTGCTGAATGCTGAGGTGAAGCAGCTCTATGCATTATCTGAAAGAGCCTTCTCATGTTACTTGAGGCATGACGGCCTTTTACAAATACTACTTGGTCAAAATGGACCAATGAGGGAACCACTCTTTCAAGACATATTGCAAGTATTTTAACAAATAACTTGTAGTCATTGTTAAACAGACTAAGAGGTCTGTAATTGCTCATTTTCATATGATCTTTGCCAGGTTTTGGTATTGTTGAAATTACGGCTGTTCACATCCTGACAGGCATTAATTGAGACATTATAACATCATTATATAGCATTGTAAGAAAGGGAGTCACAACATCCTGAAAGCATTTATAAAACTCAATACAAAACCATCCTCTCCAGGTGTCTTACCGGTAGACAGACACTTTATAGCCAATTTTACCTCTGCATCTGTTATATATTCCTCAAGTTCTTTTTTGTCTGTCTGTTCAACCGAGGGTAAGCATATGTTACCAAAAAAATTGTGAGCTTCCTTAAAATTAAAATGACCTTTGGATTCATATAATTTCTCATAATAAGTTTAAAAACTTTGGGTTTTATATAGTTCTTCCTCTACCATCATGTATATTTGATATTAAATGTTTGGATTCTATTTGTTTTAGTCTCATTGCCAGCATTTTGCTTGCCTTCTCACCTGACTCAAAATATTTCCTCTTAAGTTTAAACAGTGCGAATGCAGTTTCTTCATGCATTATTTCTTGCAATTATGCTCTGCAAAGTAACACAGAGTTCCTTAATATGTGATTTTCTGGTTCCCTCATATGTCTCTTTTCAAGCTTGTTTAGTTCTTCTTTTTCCTTTCATTCTTCTCCTTTTTCTTAACAGTTGAATAACTAATTATCCATCCCATACATGTAGCCTTAAATGCTTCCCATACGGTCTGTATTGATGATACTGAATTCATGTTTAAAGTGAAATACTCCTTTATTTTAGCCCTTATTAAGAACATAATTTTTTTTTCCCAGGAGTGAATTATTAAGTCTCCATTGTTTTGTTTTATTTACTTCAAAGGAGAGGTAAAAGCTAACGGAGATAGGAGCGTGATCTGATATAACCATATTGTGAATTACAGAATTAACCACATTTTTAATCATCTGGCTAGAATAATAACAAATAGTCAATCCTAGAATATGAGTTATGGACCTTTGAATAAAATGTATATTCTCGTGCATCATTACTGATACATCTCCAAATATCTGTTGTATATGTTGTTGTCTGAAATTCTTCAAAGGCTACGGCAAGTGTGCCATCAGTTGGCAAAGGCTGCTTGGACCGGTCAACACTAGGCTGAGCTGCTACATTAAAATCACCACCAATTAGTATTGGGATGTCCGAGAACCTTGATAATAGGACGCTCAATAATAAATTTAGCTTGCCCAGTGTTAGGACTATAGATGTTAACAAGCACCATTTTTTTTTATCACAAAGAAGTCCTGATGCTATTATGTATCTACCTTTCTTGTCAGGCAGTGATTTGAAATTGGTAGTTTTAGCAATCAAAATACTGACACCTCTTGAGGCACTATTTCCATAGGCAGCAAAGATTTGGTCCACCCACCTCTGTTTTAATTTTAATGATTCACCTACATTCAAATGAGTTTCTTGTATCATAGCTATGTCACATACAAGGGTTGTCAAATGTGAACGTATTTTATAACATTTAACTTTGTTTGATATTCCATTGACATTCCATGATATAATCTTAATAATAGACCAGACCCATCTTTCACATAATTCATTTTACAAATAATTCCTCATTATATGAAACTCATATCAATCAGTTTACTCTGTTCCTCTGATGTTACCATAATACAACATAGAAAAAACACAAACAGATTAAATGAAATATCACCATAAGGGAATAAACAACAAATTTCCTTCAGGAAAAATAAGGCCTTCACACCATTCAGTGCTCAGACCCTAACAATTCCTGCAGTTTCAATAGAGCTTTCATTATATTACTTTCATTATATTATTACTATTATTAGGGCCCGACCACCCTAATAGATTTAGATTTAATCCGACCAATTTGAAATCTGGCGAGTGTCATCTAAAGACCTTTGCAATGAAAAGTTATCAAAATCGTGAGTTTGCATTGAATTACATTGCCATGGCAACACGGCGAATTTCAACATTTCTCCATGAAAAAGGAAGTTGTCATAACTCGAATCTGGGGGGGGGGGGGGGGTTAGTGAACTCAGCAGCCACACATTTCTCCGTTCTCTATTTCTCTATTTTGTGTCTTCAGGTTGGGCTAATCTATTGTTGCTAACTTTGGAGCTTACCCCCTTCACTTTTCCAGCACTTGGGGAAACAACAGACGTGACTTTTTAGCATTTATTAACTGTTGCACTGTATTCTGTACTGTACATTTACTGCCAGACTGACAGCGTGACACCGTCACTTTCTTGCCGATCGGTCTTTCCCATTCACGATGCAAATACATTACGCAATGTACTATTCCTAAACAAAGTTACGCTACCAATAGTTTCCTAGGTAACGACGCAGAGGTTGACTCACATATCAGAATAGCGCTGCACAGAGGCTCCCAAACGCTATTGATTTCTGAATGAGTGGATATTTGGCATTATTTTTGGCATTAAAAATTTTTTTTTTGGTCTGGCAGGGGCTCTCATTGCTATAATTATAGGAGAAACACTGATTCAGTAAACATTCAGAACATTCAGTAAACGCTTAGTAAATGTTGAGTGCAGTTAGACCTAGCAGTCTCCATTAGGTTGGGCAAGTTCAAAGTTGTGAAAATAACAGGGGTGTTTTGAATACACCCCCGTTTTCACAGGTAATTTGTTAGTCTGTCCCTCCCGCTGCAGGAAATAATGGATTAATCCTGGAAAGCTATTGATGTAGCACTTCTCTCCATATGAAAGTAACAAAGAGATTATTCGACCAATGAGAATTTGGTCGGACAAGAGCATATCAACCAATATCGACCAGTTGACCAGATCCAGATCTTTCCTAAATTTTACATGACTGTTAAGAGTCCTGGTCTGAAGACATGCACATGACAATATTGAATTATAGTAATAGCGCCACCTTCTGGCAACAAAAAGTAATAGGTGCTATACTTTTACTAACTACTCCTTGCAGGGTAACTGGATCCACCTAAAATTTGGTCAGCTAAGTTGTAAGATGTTGAGTTTTCATCAAAAGCTGTTGTCATGGTGATGGATTATTCATCATGAAACAGGAAGCTGTTTTTGAGGGGCTAGGGATGCCACGAAACTTGGCACCCCTGTTAGAAACGTTGTATTTAGTTGTCTGATATGGCTCTTGGGCTTGGGTGTGGGAAAATGACCCAAGGGCGCCACCTAGAAAATTTCACAGTAAAAAACCCCACCTTTAAATTTGACTTGGATAGACGAAATTTGGTATCATGTATCATGTATCATGTTATGATTTACAAAAAAGCCTATTGGAGCCATACCCTAAGTCCAAGAGGAAGTCAGTCATTTTAAATTTCCGCTCTGCAATTTTAGCGCTGTTTTTGCAATTTACAGGCATTGTAACTCCTCCTAGAGATTTGAGTCGACTGACTTCAAATTTGGTCAGTGTCATTGATAGATCTTTGCCATGAAAAATTATCAAAATCTTGAGATTTCATTATATGTCAACGCTGTGATGACACAACAAACTTTGATGTTTCGCTACGAAGAGGGAAGTTGCTGTAACTTGAATGTACATTGTCCAACCTGCACCAAATTTCTAATGCTTGATAAGAGTCGTGGCCTGAACACATTTATATGTTAATATTGAGTCATAGTCATAGCACCACCTACCGACAACAAGATGTCAGCCTTTTATGACAAACATCATCCGATTTACATGGAATTTACATGGTGTGGTCTACATGTAGGAGTTTTAATACTTTATTATTGAATTACCTTGTTATTGTGGGCACCAACTCTTTTTTGCTTAGGATTTGTTAGTGCCAGGAGGGAGCACTAACCCTTGTTCAATTCAATCAATGTCCCATAATCATAAGTTCTTGTCCCAAACAGTGACCTCTGTTTGCAGATCAAAGAAACAACCAAACACTTTTAGGATAAATGAAGACATTTATTAATAGCTAAAATGCTTAAGGATACATGATAAAGCATAAGATAATACACAGAAAAGTAATAAAAAATAATAAAAAAAGAAAGTAAAAATAAATAAACAAATAAATAAATGAGGTCTATAAATGATAATGATAATAATAATAAATAATGATAAGAAAATTATTCAGCAAGAGTGGCTCTAAATGTGTGACTTAGAGCTTGGTTTAATATACTGCAACAGGGAATGCTAAGGGAAAGCTAATTCAACTTCTCTAAATAATATCTTTTAATTTTGACGTTATTCAGCATCAACCCTTGATCACAAAGCCATGTTATGCCTTACTGTTGAGGTGTTTCATCATGGTAGAGGTATCATCTCAGCAGGTCCAGCAGTGTTTGGCTGTCAAAGAGCCCGGATCAGGCTTCGGGCTGTGGGTGCATCTTCGTATGTAAAGGTGTTGAAAATTGGTAAAAGGAATTAAGCCATTCCAGGCTGGTCTGAAAGAATCTTTAGGCCGGCTTAACTTCTAGTTTGCAGTATTGCTCTCAGAAAGCAGGTAGAGGTCCAGTTTCAAGTGTTGTTTTCTTCTTCAGGAGTTTAAGTTGAGGATTTAGGCTTTGGTTGGCTTGTAGTAACTTGAGTTGAATTGTCGAATAAAGTTTAATCTGACTATGCTCAAATCTTCAGCGGCATTTACTTCAAAATTAAAATACTGTACGTGGAAATATGAGACTTAATGTTAACAATAAAACAAAACAAATGAACCTGTTGCAATAAAAGATTAAAAACAAATTAAAGGGACATCTTAAGAAAAAAGAGTTCTTGGAAGCCAGCTCAAAGAGAAATTTCTTTGAGGCTCTTTTATAAGTCGGCGGAGTTTGGGTGTGTTCTAAAGATTTTTGTGCCCAATTGTTGATGAATATTCAATTTCTTTGTTCTCAGGGACTCTAGGTGTGGCTGGTGTTTTCAGCCTGCATCTCCTGAAGTAAGGGAATTTTGGGGAAGTCTAATTCTGAGTTTTACACACAAAAATTACACTTGAAGTCACTGTTGAAGCTTTTCGAGATATTTTCTGATTAATAACAGTCCTACAGCTTGTGTCATATTTGTAAAACCATTCAAGAAACAGTTAAGCAGTTTACATATGTTTCATAATAAGTCAGTTTTTCTAACAACATAACATTAACCTTCATATTAACACTTCATGATGTCTATGCATACAACCTTCATTGATTCAACTTTCTCAACCCATTTACATATCTTAAACCATCTACACTGAAATAAATTTAAATACCATAGTGAAAGGAACTAAAGTTAGGAAATACATATGATTAGATTACTTTCAGACACATATTTAAATATAAGTTCCACACAACCCTTACTTCATAATATAAAAGCATTCATTGTGACTATTGTTTAACAATAAAAGAAAACTTTAAATTGAAATCCTTCAAACATTATATCTTTATATTCCTGTTACTTCAGAAAATTCACTCTTTAAATACAACTACTTATAGACCGATTGTCTATGAGGTTAATAGATCAAAAATTAAACACTTGTGTTTAACACAGGTGTTTTAAAATACAAATGCATAGTTACCAAACATTCATCAACTCATAACATAAGGGAATTTAACTCTTGTCACTAGAGGGCAGTATTATTACATCTAGGATAAAGTTAATAAAAGTTAATAAGATCGAGGTTTAATATCTCCTTGGTAGATAGTCACACAACTATGAAAGTTATACCATTCTTCTTGTATTTACATGACAAATAAAATGATATAACTTGCATAATAATTAGACATTTAATTTACATTAATTTCAGGTTTGGCTCAGATTTGCAGGGAGGCTTCACAGAAGTCCTCAGGAATGTGGGTTAGAGTTTATGGCTTTGGTGAGATAAGAGAGTCTGTGTTCCATCTAAGGTTCCAGGAAGACAATGCCCCTATCCATAGGGCATGAGGGGCCACTGAATGCTTTGATGAGTATGAAAATGATGTGAATCATATGCTATGGCCTCTGCAGTCACCAGATCTCAACCCAATTGAAAACCTACGGGAGATTTTGGACTGACATATTAGACGGCACTCTCTACTACCACCATCAAAACATCAAATGAGGGAATATCTTTTGGAATAATGGTGTTCATCCCTTCAGTAGCATTCCACAGACTTGTAGAAACATTGCCAAGGTGCAGCGAAACGGTTCTGGTGGCACATGTTCAATTCAATTTTTCAATTCACTTTTATTTATAGAGCGCCAAATCACAACAAGAGTCGTCTCAGGGCATTTTTCACATAGAGCAGGTCTAGACCATACTCTTTAATTTACAGACAGAGAGACCCAACAATTCCCCCATGAGAAGCACTTGGCGACAGCAGTGAGGAAAAACTCCCGGTAAGGGGGGGGGGACACAAAGAAGCAGAACAACAATAGTAACAACAACAATAACAATAGATACATGACTAGCAACAACAAACAGCAGCAACAGCAGGAGCAGCAGGAGAAGGACAGAAGAAGGGCATCCCCACGTCAACGCGGTTCATGGGGTTACCTTGGGATGAGAGAGCACAAAGAACTCCAGGGAAGAAGTCAAGTTAGTAACATGCATTAATGGCAAATGAATACATACAGATGGAGAAGAGGAGAGAGGAGCTAAGTGCATCAATAGGAAGTTCCCCGGCAGTCTAGGCCTATAGCAGCATAACTAAGGGCTGGTCCAAGGCAAGCGTGGTCGGCCCTAACTATAAGCTTTATCAAAAAGGAAAGTTTTAAGCCTACTCTTAAACATAGAGAGGGTGTCTGCCCCCCAGACCGAATCTCGAAGATGGTTCCACAAGAGAGGAGCCTGTTGGCTCAAGGCTCTGCTTCCCATTCTACTTTTGGCAACTGTAGGAACCACCAGTAAGCCTGCATTCTGGGAGAACATTGTTCTAGTGGGGTAATAGGGTACTATGAGCTCTTTAAGATATGATGGTGCTTGACCATTAAGGGCTTTGTAGGTGAGGAGAAGGATTTTAAATTCAACTCTAGATTTTACTGGAAGCCAATGCAGTGAAGGAACACCCCCAAGTCTCCTAAGATGGGAGAAATATGATCCTTTAAATGTGCGGCTGCATTCTGGACTGGCTGGGAAGTCTTTAGAGACTTATTAGGGCAGCCTGATAATAATGAGTTGCAATAATACAGCCTAGAAGTAACAAATGTGGGGACTATTTTTTCTGCATCTTTTTGAGAAAGGATGTGCCTGATTTTTGCAATATTACGTAAGTGAAAAAAGGCAGTCCTTGAAATTTGTTTTATGTGGGAGTTGAAGGACATATCCTGATCAAAAATAACTCCCAGATTCCTTACAGTGGTGTTGGAGCCAGAGTAATGCCATCTAGAGTAGCTATATCATTGGATAATGTGTTTCTAAGGTGTTTAGGGCCAAGCACAAAACAATCAGTTTTGTCTGAGTTTAGTAGCTGAGTTTTGATAAATATATTTGGGTATCATCTGCATAGCAATGAAAATTTATGGAGTGTTTTCGAATAATATTACCTAAAGGAAGCATATACAAGGTGAACAGTATTGGTCCAAGAACAGAACCTTGTGGAACTCTGTGTCTAACTTTTGTCTTCATGGAGGATTCATCATTAACATGTACAAACTGAAATCGATCTGATAAATATTTAATTATTTTAAATATTTTATTAATTATTTTTTATCTGATAATATTTAAACCAGCTTAATGCAGTTCCTTTAATGCCAATTAAATGTTCCAGTCTCTGTCATAGGATTTGATGATCAATTGTGTCAAATGTGGCACTAAGATCTAACAAGACAAGTACAGAGACAAGTCCTTTGTCTGATGCAGTCAGGGGGTCATTTAGCTGTGAAGACAAAATGAAAACTAAATAAAGTCCAAACCATGACCCTCTGTTGTGTTTAAATGTCCCAGTTGAACACCTATGACAGATTTTGGACTGACATGCCACCACCATCATCAAAACACCGAATGAGGGAATATCATTTTGAAGAATGGTGTTCATCCCTCTAGAAGAGTTCCAGAGACTTGTAGAATCAATGCCAAGGCTGAGAAAAATGCCCCCTAAAGCATAACAGAGCCACCAGATCCCCTCACTGTAAGGGTCAAGCATTAAGACCTGTACCAGTTTTTCCTTTAATTTGTCACCCATCTGTATGCATGTATGTATGTATTAGGGATGGGCCCGAATCCAAATACGTTAATAGTGTTTTTTTTATTTTGCACAAATATCTTAAAAATGAATTGTTTTCAAAAAGAAAAAGAAAAACATGTCAAATACCAGTGCACAGTTTGGTTTTATCACTATCTCAGTCTCTCTCCTCTGCTCTGCTGTTACATATATCAGCAGGTCTCAACAAGGGGAGTCACAACCACCTGCTACATGACGCACATTTCCAAATTTGGACATCACTCCTGGACTTGGGGGTGTTCCCCAGAGATGAAGCTGAGTTACTGACAGGTGTGAAGTGCTCTCAGGGGGCTCTCCATAACCTGTTGTTTCCGTTCTCCTTTCCACAAAGTTAGCAATAGGTGATAAATGAAAAGTGCAAAGCAGTAGTTCTTCCCTACATGTTACAGACTGTGCTGTCTGTGTTGTGGGTGTATAAATACCTACAGGTCTGTCTTCACAACTGCAATCAGCAAAGTTTTAGCTCAGCTCTGTATGATCTGGGAGACTCCAGTTTGAGACCTGGTGTGGGGACCTCCTTCACAAGATGGTTTATTCTTAAACATTTATTTTAACACACTAATATCCTAAAATGAAAAGTGTAATAAAAACAAAAACTGGATATTTATGCCTATTTCCACTTTTATTTGAATACAAATACAAATATAAATGATTGCTGCCCCAACAAATATAGATACAAATAGAAATACTGGGCCTTCTGCACATACCAAGTACGTATGTATGTATGTACTGTATGTGGGTCAGTATGCATGTGTTTGTGTCTCTATGTGTGTATTTTGCTCCCTTTCACTTCCATTGTAAAAAATTTTGTTATAAAAAGCTTAAAATCTTAAAAAGTATAGTAAGTTATGAAAAAAAAATAGCAGCAATGTCCTGAACAAGCTGAATATTTGGATATATGAACGGTTTTTGTAGCTGAAAGCATGTAGGAGTAGTTAATGGTCAAAAAACATATAGAAGAATAATAAATAAAGAAATAATAATAAAGAGCGAAGATAAAACGACTGTAGTCTGTGAGAGCTGTACCTGCTGAGATCTAATTGTAGCAATGGTGCCGTGTTCTGAGATCTCAGAAAAGATCAAGTCAGAGCTATGAAAATAAAACAAGTTGTAATTAAATTGCAGTTTAGAGGTCTAGATTTCATATAACCATTGTTTCAGCAGTATATCAATTATTATTTCAACAAGAAGCAGGTTCTATGATCCTGGACATATTTCTTAGCACTATTCATTGGAAGCGCCAGAGTTTTCCCTGTGAATTCTTATAAAACAAGGCAGTAAAAGGACCAAGTGCTGAGACGCACAGAGATGACTGCATTGTTATTCCATGGGGTGTCATTACAAACTACATCAAATCAGACACAAACACAGAGGCAAATGAGTCATAGTTTAAGCAAACAAACAGGTGTGATACTATAAAGTCTTCCCTTGAATAAAAACAGCAGCAGGACCACAAGCTGAGACCCTCAGTCAAGTTAAACCATGACCTCAGACAAAGAAAAATTTCACATATTGAGTCACTTAACCACAATGTTGCTGTCATAAACACAAACACAGGGTTTCAGTCGACAAACCACATGTGTCCATCTTGGAGTTAGCTATCCAAACAACAGCAAGAGAAGTGAGGAATTTTTCATGATGTCACTGAAAAGGGCATTTTATAACAGGAATAAACACTTGTTCTTTGTCATTATCTATGAAACAGCTTTGGCTCTGGTAAATTAATTATGACCCCAAACAAGGCTGAAGAGCTGATCACAATTCACAAAGAAACCTTGATTAAAACTGTGCAGCTGACAAGCCCCAAGGCCTGAAACATACCCTAGACTAGTATCTGAATTCATGCATTGATGCCTTTGAAAATGTGCCGCCAGAACTTCTTAACATGATGCAGCAACGGGCAACAACAGGATTAAGCGTTCCTAAACAACAAAATAAGTTGATAGCATTCTAAAACAACCAATTTGACATTTGAGATATGAGTGTTTTCTAATTTCCACCTATGTTTAAGGCTTGGGTAGGTTTAGGCAAGTACTACTTGGTTAAGGTTAGGTTCAGACTATATTGTTGTCATTGTTTGAGTTATAGGTAGGTGAGGGGGAGAAGGGTTAGAAATCAGTATTGACTACAAGGTACAACATGCAAAATACAAGCCTCTGATGTCAAACTCAAATGTTTTCCACCCTAGCCTTCTCCCTAAAGGGCAACACACACACATATTGACTGCATTTTAAAGCACAGATCATTGACACGTGTCATCACAAGTTGACAAGCATCAGGAGAGGGCTTCTGGTGTTTTTACATCTTCTGGGTGTCCCAGGCGCATACTCCAGCACTTGGCCTAATTTTGACAAGTATAAACTTGTGTGTCCGCACTGTCCTATTTCCCAGTCCCGACATGTCAACTCTCCAGAAAAGCAGCAGTTTTATCACATATGCTTTCTGGATCAGCAGATTCTGTCAACCATAGCTTCACTTCTTCTTCTGACTTTCTGGCAGGTTTGGTGTGTGTTATGAGAGTCAATTTACATTTACATTTAAACCTTTGCCATATTTTTTCTGTTTGGGCTGCTGTTACTGTTGTTTGGTCAGTAGCATGCTGTCTTATCCTGATAATCAGACTGGACTGCTATTTCCTTTCACTTCATTCATTCACTTTGACATTGTGTTTATGTGATCCAATTTTTGTTGGGAGGTGGGTAATTTCTCTAGTTTGTCCTAACTAATCTGGAGTCATGTATCCATAATGCTGATCATTTTCAGTCAAAATGGAGGCCACAGTAGTGGTTTCTAGGAGCAGATGACTTTATGTTTTTCACATTGATCAAAGAAATTTGTAAATCTAACCTGTTAATCTGTGTTGATGTCATCCATAATTGTTGCCATTCTTCTTTTGCTATTTTTCAATGATGTAGTCAGGAGGCAATCTTGCTGTGAAGGAAGATAACATCACGATTCTGAGTCCTGCCTAAGTTCTCAATGGTCAATTGTTTCTTCAACTGGGGAAAACACCACAACAGCATATTTATTTGCACCTCTGACCAAATTAGAGAAGTGGTCAGCAATTCAGGGGTCTGGAACCAACTTAAAGCTATCTGTCACTGTTTTGTTTTTTAAACTTACATTGAGTGACTACAGTAAAAATGTTCAAATTCTACACTTAGGGGCTTTAAAGAAAGTTTTACAGTCACAGTTGGCATGTTTGGCAACTCTAAGCTCCACATCTGGATACATTGCAAATTCCAGGTTTTGCCTGCTTTCTGTTGAATGTTCAAAGTTGCATGTGTTACAAATATATACTCAACCATCCTTCAGGCACTGGAATAGTTACAGACTATTTAGTCTCATCACATTTGAAGAGGTAGTGTATACTTTATCTGTAGTCTTAATGTTTTTTCTGTAGAACCTAATGGTTTCTACCATTTGTAGTTTGCTACCCCATAAGCATTCCTCCCTCTCATTGATACTACCACCACAGGACTTGAAAACAGATGCAGTCATAAAGCCATTTATTAGTCCTTGCTTTAATGTGAAGGTTGCACCTGCTAGCCTGCTAGCCTAATGTGATCCCTCCCCTGCTTTGTGTGAGAGGGCTCCTGGCGTTTTAACACCTTCTGGGAGTCCCAGGTGCATACTTCAGCACTAGGCCTAATTTTTCCTATCCATGTGTGTTTTTTTTTCATTTCATTCAAAACAGCAGAGAACAACAAGAAAATTGTAGTGAAAGAAGAGTGAAAGAAGTAATGGACATACAGTACATGCAAGTTCCATGCTAGAAAATGTTCAATCACTTTTAGGACATGACTAAATGCTTCTCAGTTTTCTTTTTTGTGACTTTACTGCCACTTAATACAATGGAATAGTGTGTTGCTCAGTAAAGCTTTTATGTTTTCAGTACCATTCTAAAGACCTAGTATCATCTCATAAACACTCTAAAGCCCAGTCCCTGTTGCTGTGCTCGATGTAGTCCATAACATGAATGTTTTTACTATTTTTTTACTTTTACTATACTACTTTTTACTTTACTATTACTTCTTTTTACTAACCCTAACCCTAGCCCTAACCCATTAAACAATAAACTAATTATTTTTTCTCTTTTCTTTTTTTTTGCTTAGAGACAGAATTATGTCGGAGTTAAAAATGTAAAGTTTGTCTTGAGGGTGGCATGAGAGTAAAGCTCATGAGTGTCCAAACTGGAAAACGGCACCTTCTAGGACAGCGGTTCCCAAACTTTGTCTATGGCACCCCTTCAAAGGAAAATTTTTGTCACCCAGAGCCACCCAACTCCCAATGTAAAATGCATATATGTAAACAAATGCTCAGTTTTAACTATTTTATTTTATACTAGGACCTATTATATCAACAGTTAAATTATTATATCATAAGTTAAATAATATAGGCCCATTCTCAATCACTCAGAATAAAAGCCAACAGGTGCTGTGAACCTTTACATTTATATAATATTTAACTTGAAATAAACAATTAATGCAATTAAATCAAATGTGTTAAATATATTTCTTTCCTTTTTTTAGTTAAAATGAGCTTATATTTAAGATGTACAAGGACAAGCAAACAAAAAGAAAAAAATGTTGCAGGTATTTAATGGGACATGTGAGCTAGAGATATGCAGACAGTCCAGTATTGGTATTTGCATCTGTATTTGCTGAGGCAGCAAAATTATTTGTATTTGTATTTGTATTCGAGTAAAAGTGGAAAGGGGGTTAAAAATCCTGTAAAGTGTCACAATATGTGTTCATGAATAAATTACCTTACAAAGGAGGTTCCCACACCGGGTCTCAAACTGGAGTCTCTCAGATCATAGACGACTGCACCGACTACTGAGCTAAAACTTAACTCATCACCTCATTGCAGATACACCTCTACCTATTTATACACCCATAACACAGACACAGCACACTGTGTAATGTGTAGGGAAGAACTTCAAAGGCAATTCTTGCTTTGAACTTTTAATTTATTGCCTATTTTTTACAACCTAACTTTGTGGAAAGGAGAGAGGGAACAACAGGTTATGGAGAGCCCCTTGGGAGCACTTTGCATGTGTCAGTAGCTCAGCTTTATCTCTGGGAAACACCCTCAACTCCGGGAGTAATGTCCAAATTAGGAAATGTGCATCATGTAGCAGGTGGATGTGTCTCCCTCTCAGACCAGCTCATAGACGTAACAGCGGAGCAGAGGACAGAGACTGAGATAGCGATGTAACCGACCTGTGTGGTGGTATTTGACGTTTTTTTTTTCTTCCCGAAAAACATAATTTTTAAAATATTTGTATGAAACAAATATTCATAAAAAAACCACTATATAGAAAGAGATCAGCAGCCGCAGTTAACTGATGTTTGAATGGCTAACTCTTAAAAGTGACTTAGTCTCAGTTGGTGTCCCTATATATCATTTTACATATATCATTTTATATATCATCTTACATAAAAACTTGTCCAGCAAACTGTCTTCAAGTTAAGTTATACTGTATATTGCTCATCACTGCTAGCACAGGGCATTTGTAAAATCTGGGACCAATATATGCAATATGATTATTTGAATGACCACTACTACAGGCATTGCACTTGAAAAATGTAGGAGACATCAGCTTCTTGTGTCTTAACTCTGGGTATGTTTTATGTTGTATGCTAAACAGGTTGTGGTCTTATGTAGTCTTATGTTTGGCAGATGACAGGCACAGTGATGCAGAGGTTGACTAGACTGTTCCACTGTCAGTGTCACCAAAGCATAAAGATGTTGACACTCAGTGGGAGGTTCAGGCGCTGATGTATCACAGCTACACATGAGGAGAAAAGAAGAAACTTGAATGCGACAGGGAAACAGTGTGGTGGTGAAGAACTCATTGCCAATGCCATTGTGCAGAATGATGCTAGCTCTGTGTTGTACACAGGCCTTTCTCTCAATGTCTTCTTTAATTATGTTAAATATCTGCAGTAGTTCTACAAAGCAAACTCTAAGATGCACATAATGGATTGAATATTGATGACCATGATGAAGCTGAAGTTGAATCTACTCCAGTTTGATCTTGCAGAATGCTTTGCTGTGTACCGGGGGTAGTGAGCAGGATCCTCTCCTACTGGATAGACACAATGGGGGAGCACATGAGGATCTACATTCCATTGCTGCCATGGGAGACAATCCAGAGCAGGATGCCTCAGTGCTTCAGGGAGACGTTCCCCAAGACCACTGGCATTATCGACTGCACTGAGAACACGCTGCATTATTATTATTCCAGCAATACGTATTAATTAGGTATTTAGTTGCGATTGCCCTATTACTATTGTGGGCTTGTTATGTTCATTTCTCCTGCTGATGGAGGCAGATGTAGCAACAAGTTCATGACTCAAGAGTCTGGCTTCCTCAAGTACCTGCGTCCTAGTGATGAAGTGATGGCAGACAGAGGCTTTACTATCAGAGATTTGCTGTTTGAGAGAAGGGTTAATCTGGTTTTACCAGCGCTCACTCAGAAAGAAGGGCAGTTGTCTGACAAGGATGTTACTGGCACAAGGAGGATTACAAATGTGTGCATACATGTGGAAAGAGTTATCAGGAGGTTCAACGTGGGTTCAAAATAATCTCCCAGACTGTACCTATCAACCTGGTACACAAAATGGACAAAATCCTCCGAATCTGTGCAGTGCTTGTGAACATGCAGGGTGAGAACATCCATTAGGATGCTGATGGAGGATGGCAGTTCACATTTTCAGAAGATCCTGGATATTTGTAAATATTTACTAATTTGCCCTTCCGAGTGGACCTGCTTACACAGCCCACAGTGCCTTTTGTACTATCATTTGTACATATTTTGATTTTTAATTGTTTTGTGTTTTTCATTTCAATTGCTAATATTTGTTGTATTTACTAATACATTTGGGGAGTGGATTTGCTCATAAACTGAACCACATTTAAAATTATTTAAAATTAAAATTATTATATTATATTATATTATATTATATTATATTATATTATATTATATTATATTATATTATATTATATTATATTATATTATATTTATAATTATTATTGTACGTACATAAACTGGCGAGAAGATTTATTAAACTCATGGAATTTGTTTACCTGGAAGGTGATTACAATTATTTGCTATTAAAATGGCAAAACATCACTAAATTAAAACAAAATTTAATTTATATGGCATTTATTTAAACCATGGAAGTTATATGTAGAAGTTCACTACAATTACTATTAAATGTAAAACACCACTTAATGTATACAACTGAAGCACAAGCAATAAAAATAAAAAAATAAAAAACACCAAGGAACTAGCATTATGTGGGATCAATCAATCAATTATCAATCAATTTTTATTTATATAGCGCCAAATCACAACAAAAGTCATCTCAAGGCACTTTTCTCATAGAGCAGGTCAAGACCGTATCAATATCCCCATGAGCAAGCACTTGGAGACAGCGGTAAGGAAAAACTCCCCTTTAACGGGTAGAAACCTCAAGCAGAACCCGGCTCTTGGTGGGCGGCCATCTGCTTTAACCGGTTGGGTTGAGAGAGAGAAAGAGAGAGGGAAAGGGGGCAACAATCACAACAAGCACGAGCATCAATAGACAGGGAAGGATGCCAACAGGACTGTGAAGGACCGCGAAGGCTCGGCCCAGAACCCCAGGTTTCCTGTGAGATGAGAAAGCACAAAAAAACTCCAGAGAAGAAGCAAAGTTAGTGACATTGATGTTACATGAATGCATACAGATGGAGAGGAGGAGGAGGAGAGAGGAGCTCAGTGCATCATGGGAAGTCCCCCAGCAGTCTAGGCCTATAGCAGCATAACTAAGGGCTGATCCAAGGCGAGCCTGGTCGGCCCTAACTATAAGTTTTATCAAAAGGGAAGTTTTAAGCCTACTCTTAAACATAGAGAGGGTGTCTGCACCCCAGACCAAATCTGGAAGATGGTTCCACAGGAGAGGAGCCTGATAGCTGAAGGCTCTGCCTCTCATTCTACTTTTAAAGACTGTAGGAACCACCAGTAAGCCTGCATTCTGGGAGCGCAGTGTTCTAGTGGGATAATACGGTACTATGAGCTCTTCAAGATATGATGGTGCCTGACCATTAAGGGCTTTGTAAGTTAGGAGAAGGATTTTTTTTAAATTCAATTCTAGATTTTACTGGAAGCCAATGCAGCGAAGCTAAGATGGGAGAAATATGATCTTTTTTTCTGGTTTTTAGTACACGTGCAGCTGCATTCTGGACCAGCTGGAGAGTCTTTAGAGACTTGATAGGGCAGCCTGATAATAAGGAATTGCAATAATCCAGCCTGGAAGTAACAAATGCGTGGACTATTTTTTCTGCATCTTTTTGGCACAGGATGTGCCTGAGTTTTGCAATATTACGTAAGTGAAAAAAGACAGTCCTTGAGATTTTTTTATGTGGGAGTTAAAGGACATATTCTGATCAAAAATAACTCCCAGATTCCTTACAGTGGTGCTGGAGGCCAGGGTAATGCCATTTGGAGTCGCTATATCATTAGATAATGTGTTTCTAAGGTGTATAGGGCCAAGCACAATGACTCCAGTTTTGTCTGAGTTCAGTAGCAGAAAATTTCTTGTCTTTATGTCCTTAAGGCATGCTTGGAGTTTAGTTAACTGACTGGTATCACCTGGCTTCATAGATATATATATTTGGGTATCATCTGCATTGCAATGAAAACTAATGGAGTGTTTCTGAATAATTTTACCTAAAGGAAGCATATACCAGGTGAATAGTATCAGTCCAAGTACAGAACCTTGTGGAACTCCGTGTCTAACTTTTGCCTTCATGGAGGATTCATCGTTAACATATACAAACTGAAATCAATCTGATAAATAGGACTTAAACCAGCTTAATGCAGCTCTTTTAATGCCAATTAAATTTTCTGGTCTCTGTAATAGGATTTGATGATCAATTGTGTCGAATGCAGTGCTAAGATCTAACAAGACAAGCACACAGAGAAGTCCCTTGTCTGATGCAGCTAGGAGGTCATTTGTGACTTTCACCAGCGCTGTCTCTGTGCTATGATGCGCTCTAAATCCTGACTGACAGTCCTCAAAGAAACTATTGTTATGTAGAAAGTAACTGACTAACAACTGCTTTCTCGAGGATCTTAGAAAGAAATGGAAGATTAGATATAGGTCTATAGTTGGCTAAGACGCCTGGATCAAGAGTAGGCTTCTTAAGAAGAGGTTTAATTACAGCTACTTTAAAGGACTGTGGTACATAGCCTGTTACTAAAGACAGATTGATCATATCTAGTAAGGAAGTGCTAATTAAGGGAGACTTCCTATAGCAGCCTAGTTGGGATGGGGTCTAAGAGACAGGTTGCTGGTTTGGATGAAGAAATCATTGAAGTTAATTCAGAAAGGTCAATGGGAGAAAAGCAGTCTAAATATATATCAGCGTTAACAGCTGCTTCTAAGGTGCCTGTGCTTGAGGATAAATTGGTGCCTGTTGAGGGCAAAGGTGATGAATTTTGTCTCTAATAGTTAGAATTTTATCATTAAAGAAGGTCATGAAGTCATTATTACCGAGAGCCACTGGGATACATGGATCAGTAGAGTTATGACTCCTTGTCAGCCTGGCCAAAGTGCTGAGAAGAAACCTAGGGCTGTTTTTATTCTCCTCTATTAATGATGAATAATAGGCAGCTCTGGCATGACAGAGAGCTTTCCTATATGTTTTAAGACTATCCTGCCAGACTAAGCAAGATTCTTCTAGTTTGGTGGAATACCAGTTCCTTTCCGATTTTTGCAATATTTGCTTTAATTTGTGGGTTTGGGAGTTAAACAAACACACCTAAGCTGATCTTAAAGCACTGAACTTACCTTTAGAAGAGCTGAATGCATCTTGGAAGTGAATCTCCTCATAACTATCACCTTCCACTCATTTCGGCACTTTCGGCACAGTTTCAGTTTCAGTGCCATTATCACACTTGGCATGGCCTCCAAAATGTTGTGGTGCCTTAGAAGCAGTTTTAGAAGTGTCCACTTTTCCTCTGTTGCCTGGTCCATCTCAGTTTGAATGAACTGTTTCTCCACAACAAACTCAAATTCCACAACAGTCATATTTATTAAGTCCAGGAATGGTTTCATTACTTTTGTGTCCAGAAAAGTGCCATGCTCTGGATCGAGAGCAGCAAGCACCTTTGTAAACACTGTTATGCTTACTGAAACACATATTCATCTCCTGTAGCACATTCTATCACACTGAAGTATACTCTCCTCCGCTCTGTTTTGTTTTTGTCTTTGGAGTCTGTTGTTGGTTCAACAATATAACCGTCAAGCATCCTGATTTCTGTTTATCTCCTTTTTGGTGCAGGGATTACTGTGGCATTGGTGGCAGTATCCCATAACTGTCATAGCTCTTCTTCACAGTGCAGCTTGTGTACACATTCTGTTGCACTTGACACAAGTCTGCTCCCTGAAGTTGCTTATTAGGGGGATCTAGTAGCAAGAGAATATGGTGCACAAGATGTGAAATAAACATAAATCTTGGTTCACACAATTCTTTCAGTAGCCCAGCTGCCTCCATCATTATTTCAGGGCAAGAGAAATGATGTTGTTAAAGGATGTAATGACAACTGACAAAGTGGCCAAATGACCAGTCCATCTATGACTGAGCAAATGAAAAATCCTATAATTTGTTCTGTTGACAGTGCATGAACAACAACAAAGTGCAGCTGGTGATTAAGGCAATGTAGGTATGGTATTTCTCTTTTAAGTTTATCTTGCAAGATCTTCTGAACACCACCATGCTTGCCAGACATGACGGAGGTTCTGTCATAAGCTTGACTCAGTATCTTGGATGTGCTGAGTCCTGCTTTTGTGAGTTCAGTGATTATGGTGTTGGTCAACGTTTTGGCATCCCCTGCATCCACACAAGCCATGGAGAGCAGATGCTGACTTCTTTGGTTTCTTCAGAGACAAAAAGGAACAACTACAGATAGATTCTCCATGCCAAGACTATATATATATACTGGTACTCTATACCAAGACTCTCCTATTTTGTTGACTATTGCATCATTGACATCACTATTCATAATGCCGATCAACTCGTTCTGCACATCATGGCATGTGTACATCGCATTATGTGGGATAGTTCGCACTTTTTTGGCCAACTCACTGTCCTTTTTGATGGTGTAATCAAATAAAGACAAAAAGTCCACTTCCTTCATCTGCAAGCTCCTGAAATGCATCACATTTTCCTCTAAGAGTCAACTGATTAGATACTAGAAATTCAATTACATCAATAACAGACAAAATATAGTATTTATTATTTTTCAGCTGGTCTGAATTCACAAGCAATATTTCTTTCCCTGTTTCACATCTTGATTCCTGTTCCTTCCACAGAGACTGACAGATGAGATGGTCCTTGGAGGTGGTGTGCTTGGGGAAGCCTCTGTTGGACTCCATGGCATGATTCCAGTTACAGTAGCCCTTAAGGTGCTGCCACCCAAAATTTTTGGCACAGATATCAGAATGTGGTGTCAGCTTTGACTGAAAATATTCTAGCCAGTTTCTGCCATGAAACCACAAGTTCATGAATGAATGCTTTTTCCCCTGAAACACACAGCTTGGGTATTTTTCTAATTTAACCTGTCCAGGGCTGTCTGTGCCATGGCCATCTGGTGGTTCAGTTGGGACTGGAGTTCTCACCGAAGTGCTTTTTTTTTTTACATTCTGTGAAGTGGGGTCAAAGTGGTCTAGGTTTCTTTGTTTGATGCAAATCTTCAACTCAATTATACCACAGAAATAAAATTAAACAAAAAATTAATGTACAACCAAAACTGAAGTAAATTAGAAATTAGGAAGTGTTCCCCCATTTCTGTGATTTTTTGGGTGGGCCTTAAATGGTGGCTCAATGACATAGATGGAATATTAGTATGACCCCTCCCAACACTGGAGGAGGGAATACACATTTGGGTAGAGACTTAATAATCAAGTGATGTCCGGGAACAACCCCTTGATCAACAATATGCCAACTGTGTGTCTTTCCTGCCTTTTGACCCCTGCTGATTTGACCTTTTTGATCCTGTCTGAATGCAGCACGCCCTCCTGTTTCTGCCCTGGATTTCATCTGTCTGGGAGCCCCACCACCCCCTTACTAAGTTGACCCTTGATCTTATCTGTCACACTGTAAGGTCTGAATGCAAATGCTTCCTTCCTTCCTTCCGTCCTTTTGATCTGATCACAATTCCTTTACCCACAACTGTATTTACATAAGGTCTGATTGCCACCCCTTAGCCCACTGTATAACTGTCCCTCTGTCCTCTGCTCTGGGTCAGTCTACTGTCTCAGACATGCTCTGTGTCAATAAACTCATCATATTCTGGAATAGCTAATAAAACCACTATCACCACAGCCAACTCTGAACAAGGACTTGGGTGATTTTCAACAAATGGTGCCATGACCCGGATGGCAACATACTTCCACAGGAGACTCCTTTTCCAGACCAAAGACACACCAGTGACCTCATAATCCAAAATTACACTAGAGGTAAGGGTCCTTTTGAAAACCCAATTATTGGTATTGTGTGTTGTGGGAGGTCTGTGAAGCTGGAGTCCCAAAGAAGTTGATGCCATCCTCATTTTTAAGTAAGTTTGCTGTGTGGTTGTGAATGGGGGGGTTAATGAAAAGGTTACTCTGTGAGATGTTTAGGAATTCTTGTATTTCATATCCTAGGAATTTGACTTTGTTGTGAGGTTGCTTGCTTCTTCCCAGCCTTAGAATCCGACTCACTCTTCAAAAGGTTTAACATCTCAGGTAACATAGGAAAAGAGAAAATGGCCAATGAGAAATAGATGCTAGGTATGATCGGTCCACAGTGTATGGAACACTGAAAAAAAAGTCCGGTTGGGAACTAGTGAGAAATAGGCCTATGCAGGATTGGTAGGAAGAAGTAGAGAGATTCGTTCTCCCAGGGATGACTCACTCTCCCAATGCTTAGGGATATATTTCATTTTTGTAAGGATCTGATTTGCTCTCCTTACACAAACAGAAAGGACTTGTATCCTCTGAGTAGAATGTTAATTGGAAGGATCAGAAAGTGAATCGTGGACAAAAGCAAGTGTAAATGAAAGTTTTTGGAAGGGATTTTACAGAAAAACAATGGGAAGTTATTTTAGCAGAGGGTTGGAGAAAAAGTTGACTGGTCCTGTAAAATACATGTATGATAGTTGGTACCACAAGCCTAAAATTTGTTGCAACACAAAAAAAGGAAAATGTGGTAAACAAAAAAAAATTTGTACAGGAAAACAAATGTTGAGGTAACAACATTTACAACAAATACGAGAAAAATGTGGTAAAGAAACTAGAAAGAAATGAGCCACAAATGTAAAATCCTACACAACTGAAAGTCTGCTTAATTCCACAAATATGAAAGAAAAAAAAACACAACGCAGACTTAAACTAGTGCAACAACTAGAAAGAAATAACACAACGCAGAGTGAAACTAGAGCAACAACTAAAACAAAATAACATGACACAAAATCTAACACAAAACAACACTTCGCAGAAAAATTGGATAAGTGTTCCCGAAGCACCAAAACAAACAAGAATGATTAAATCGAAAGATTTAATCCCATATTACTGGGTTTTGTTGATGTTTGTCACTTCATCTGTGTCTTTGTCTGTAATTGTTGTGGAACATGCTTTATTTTTTTGTAACCCCCTAGGTTATTTTGTTCATAAACCCTAGGATGTTTCCCATGTGTCTATGAGTATGGTTTCATAACATGTAATGTAGTACTTCAGTGTTTAAGTATTTACATCGGAGGTAGGATGCTTTACTGATGACAGTGAATGCAGCATAAAAAGTTTGGTTGAATGTACAATGTTGACACATGTTTGACACGCATGAGGTATTAAGACCTAGCCTGCTTGTTTTTTGCACAGCCCATATCACCGTTTGTTGTAATCACTCTCAGTTTATTCAATCAAGGGGCAATGTCAAGTTCTGTAGCTAGTGATTGGCTGGGGACAGGACAACAACAACAGAGGGTGAGGCAAGTGTGTGTGCAAGTGCTTTGTTTTGTCTCGTTTTTGTATGCCGTCCATGGATGTATGATAAAAGCTAGATAGGGCACTGCTGCTCAGCCTTGCAGCCAATTTTTCCCAGTGGCCACTCGCGGTATTGCAGCGACAAATCCCTCTGCGGCCCACAAAGGATTTTCCCCATAGACCACCATTGTAAAAGAGACGTCTGTAAAACTGTTGACAGGACCCCTCAAACTGCAAACAACGTCAATTATGACTCTTTCTATTATGAACTTTTGATCTATGGAGGTTTTATGTTTGTAAAACTTTCCTCGAGGCGAGAAAAGCAATTTAAAAATCTGTGACGTCATCACAATGTAAAGTCTATGGGCCAAGCGGAAGCTCGCAAGTGGGGCCAACGGGGGAAACACTACTGCGCATATTAAGTGGGCCACACAACGCAGAAATAAACCCGGAAGCTAGAGACTTTTTTTGGCATATGCGCCAAGCGAGCAATTCCTATAGGACTGAATGGGCACCATTTTTGGTCCGGTATCCAGCTCTTATAATACATCCATGATGCTGTCCCGGTGAGAAGATGGAGAGGAGCTCCCGAAGTTCATCGTGCACTTTGGACTATTACTGCTGTCAATTTGTTTTGTTTTATCAAAGTTCAGTGTGAGCTCTTTGGCTAAGCTAACAGGTAAACTACAGCCGAGTTAATGCATATGGACTTTGGATTTAATTAGCTTTGGCACTAACCTCCAGCTAGCCGCTTAATGGACATCGTCAGCGCGACGACGGACGAGAGGAAACCAGACAGCGCACTGGGTGACCAGGCCAGTGCTCAGTTGCACCTCTGGTAATGCGGGAAGAGAGACTTTCATCATCCACGGTCGAGGACTGGGTGCAAGGAGCAACCATTTCAGTTCATCACGGACTGTGGTAAATGGGACTTCTGGATGGTGAGTAACCCATTGTCATAGATGGTAATGTTTGGTGGCCGTCATCTGAAATGTGGCCCAATGCACACTAGCCACAATCAGGCCTGCTCTCGGGGTTAAATTAGATGACTTTGCTGGCCGTATTTTGTTTTGAATAGAGGTGGGCCCACCGGTATTTTGTTTGCACTTCTATATTGTTGAATCCTTTGGAGTGAGATATGTGAGAGTACAAGTGTTTAATGTGTCCTTAACATTCAACTGCTGCATTTTATTAGCATTCAAGTGAAGCTGAGTAGGCTATTTCACTCCAGAAGGGAAACCAAAGTGAAACCCTCCACCGGTGCATTATATGCTAGTTCATGTGAGATTTGCCTATTTATAATATTTTATTTTATCGTTATTTAGGCCTAATGCTGGGTTAATAAATCTTTTACTTTTGAAGTTTGAAATGACAATGTGTTTTGTTTACTATGTGTAGCATTCAGTGGAGTTTAAAGGTGCACCATAAGTGAGACCATGCACACAGTTTGAGTCTTTCTTATTCACAAAGTAGACTGTCACCCACTCAGTACACATCAGAAGTGCACAGTACAGGTAGTATTACTATTGAGTGTGAGTAAACAAATCTAGGCACTGTTCATAAGGCCTATAGAGCAGAACCGTGTTAGATTTTCTTTCCCCTTTCCAAATCTTAGAGTGACTGTTGTAAGAATGATATGGTGATCTGATACTAAACAAAACTGTTTATAGATCAAATTATAATGGTTTTCTAAGTATCTCACTACATAGGCAGAGCAGAAAAAATGGCAGAGAATCCCTGTGGGATCCCTGTGGGACTTCACACTTAGAACAAAGCCACCCTCCTGGAACAGAGATGTTGAGAATTCCTTCCTTTGGGGTGAGAAATCACTCCTTTGCAGCAACCCAATCCAAATCAACCCTGTCTATGGCACCTCTAGTAGAAAAGTGTCTGTATCTGAATGTACCTGTATCTGAATGTACTTTTACTGAAAGCATGCCAAGTTTCAGAACTTCCCACTCTTTTTTCTGTCAGACATCACACCCTTGAATCTAATGAGGCAAGATTTGTTATGTAAACTAAAGTGTACTATCTATTACCCACCAGAACATGGTTCAGTATTTGAGACACATTATCTGGTTCTACAAGGGTCCTTATTCCCTTCAGAGTAAAAGCCATATTAGAAGTGCCCAAACCCACAGATGAAGACATTTTTAGGAATGACAGGTTACTGTAGACAATGGACTGTGGATTATGCATCACTTGCAGCACCAGTCCAAGACATATCCAAAACCTTCAGCCTGTACTCAGCCCCTTACCTGGTCGCAACAAGCCAGTGAGTCATTTAATGAGTTGAAGCCGACAAAGCAGTTAAATTAGCATTCCTGTCCATGTAAAATGCTGTCCTCCCACACCTGCTAACAATCTTGCTTCTGCTAGTGATGTAGCCCTCATACAAGAGAGCACTGATGTGGAGAAGCATAAATAGTGACTTCCTCATGGATGTAAATATGTAAATGACCGTGGGTCCACAATGACGGCTGTGTTGTGGCACCCACACATCTGTGCCCATGGCTAACTCGCATGTCACCTGGCCCATTACATATGAGTAAAAGGAGGATGTGTCAGATAAATTAATGTTTTAGTGCCCATCTTGGGAAAAACAAATGAAAAAAAGGGCGACACATCCTTCCCCACATGGACTCTTAAAAGCTTAAGTGTGAACATTTGCAAATGTGAATTTTTTGTATATGTGTTGAGGTAAACGGATTCTAAAATTGGCCAGAAGTCTGAACTTGCCATAGCCATCTCGACCTTCCTCTGTGCCAAATATCCCAACATTGTAATCCTATGCAACAAATGAGAAAACTTTCTTTTGTGACCTAACTTCAACTGTTCACCCAACCCATTCTTAGGTAGAGACCTTTCCAATTTACTCCAAAGGACAAACCATGCTGCATTATCCAATCAGGAGACTGAATCTGCATCAGCGAGCTCCACCAACAAACGCCCCGAAACCCTGCTGGTCCAGACTGCAACTTGACAGGCTCACCACCAACCCAACAGTCAAGAGTGAAGGTTGTCCCACTTGGGCCCAGGCATCCCTCTAATTTTAGCTGCACCCCTGGGAAGGACCTGAAGGGCAGTGTAGGCACCGGAAGCCCAGAAGAAGATGCACGACACCCTCCAGAGCACCCACAGCTGTCAGAGGAGCAGAGGAGCAGAACAGAGTTATCTACACAATAGGCATCACAAATAGGACCTGTATACTGGATTTGTGGCATGAAGGCTTATGAATATTTACCAAAAGGATGGTCTGGAAGATGTGGTCTGGGTCATGTGATACCAGTCATCAGAGTCCTTATCGTGCCACCTGAGGTTCACATTGTTAAAAGGAACTTATGCACACACACACAAACACCATGGACATGATTTTTTGGTGCTCTCATTCTCAGTTATGGAGCCATGGCAACTTTGGATCAAATAAGAGACCTTTCTCATGTCGTTGAGGATCTTGCAGACTCTACTGGAAAAGGCATGTCCATGCTCTCACAAGAGATGACTGCTGTATGAATGATGACTTCACAAAATTGCGCTGCACTGGATTACTTATTGGCCTCTCAAGGAGGAACTTGTATTGTCACTGGGACTGAATGTAGAACGTATTGTGCTTGACAACGGTGCCACCATACAAAAGATAACTGGCCATTTGAATGATGTCACAATGACATTGCATAGCCCTGTCACTACTGGTTTGTTGAATTGGTTTGGGGAAAAGCTGGGGGCATTGGATTATTTTTGAAGTTGTCTTGCTTTAGTTTTTCTTTTTTTTTAATTTGTCTTACTTTGGTTTTGAATCTTGACTGTCATTAGTCCTTTTTTCACCAGCTTTAAGTATGAAAATTTGCAAATTACTTAACACTAGAAAACCACTAAAATCATGTAGTCCACTGCAACTCAGCCTGTAACACCAATGGAGGAGGAAAATTCAGATTTTTTAATTGAAATCAATTACAAATGAGTACGCTATGGATATAACCTGTAACAAAAAAAGTGTGACCCCTTCCAACACTTGAGGAAGGAACACACATTTGGATACAGACTTGATAATCAAGTGACGTCTAGGAACAACCCCTGGATCAACAATATGCCAACTGTGTTTTTCTGCCTTTTGACCCCTGCTGATTTGACCTTTTTGATCTTGTCTTAATGCAGTACCCACTCCTGTTTCTGCCCTTGATCTTCCTCTGTCTGGTAGCCCCCCATCCCTTTACTAAGTTGACCATTGATCTTGTCTGTGTCACAGTGTAGAGTCTGAGTGCAAACGCTTCTTTCCTTCCTTCCTTTTGATCTGATCACAATTCCTTTACCCACAACTGTATTTTCATACAGTCTGATCACCATCCCTTAGCCCACTGTATAATTGTCCCTCTGCCCTCTGCTCTGGGTCAGTCTACCGTCTCAGACCTGCTCTGTGTCAGTAAACTCATCGTATTCTGGAATACTAATAAAACCACCACCACTACAGCAAACTCTGAACAAAGACATGGATGATTTTCTTCAACACACTATATTAGAACTAGAGCACCTGAGCATCAATTGAGGTGTGTAGTTTGTTGTTCCATGTTGTTCACCACAGACCGTACATTGGCAAGGAAAAGGCTGGGTAGGGATAGCCGATGAGGAGTTACCCTTAGCACAGCCCTTAGCCCTCCCCTCTTCTCCCGTTTTTTCATGCTCTCTCTCGGCCTTTGGAGCGAGGTTGATAGCTGGTTGATTGTCAGGGTATTAACTGTTACTAGTGAATGGGGCCATTTTTGGTCAACAGTAGTGCTCAAGGAGTTATTTCAAACCCAGCTAAAGCATCCATTGATGGGTAGAGTCAGTGGTAAAGCTATGGTCCACCCAGAGGATCCATGTCCTGCTGCTACTGTATCAATGCTGCAGCAGCCATGCCTGTGTGGCTACCCACACTCTTTCCAGTCTCACCCTCATTGCCTTGGGCTGTGTTGCCTTTGCTGTCACTATAGATGTACTCCTGTGGCTTCTACATCTAGCCCCTGACCAGCGCTTTTCAGCAAAGAAGTTTGTCGGTCTTGACCTGCTCTATGTTAAAAGTGCCTTGAGTTGACTTCTGTTGTGATATGGCGCTATATAAATAAAAATTGATTGATTGATTGATTGATTGTAAAGTTGAAACCAAACTTCATTGAAAAAAATGACAATTTAACGTGATTGGTGATGGATTGCTTGTTAACTAGTCATTTAAGTTATATTTTTATTGAAGTCCACATTTACCTACAAAATAGGTGCTGAATTTAACAATGACTCCTAGCGTTACTTTATTTTTGAAACATCATCCATATTGCTTGTCTCAGCACAAGCTTGCTTGTCTTGTCTACACCTAAGAGCAAGGCATATTTTAAATTGTATTTTTTTAAGGGAGTTTGGCATGAGTGTTGTTCCATTCAGAAGTTCAGAGGCTGTTCAGTTGGGGTGTGGTTTCAGCGCCTTCACCAGACACATTCCCAGTGTTTCAGAACAGAGAATATTGTTTATTTTTCCACAATTTTGAACCTAATTTTATATACTTGGTTGGTTAATACATTTTTCTGTGGTGTGAAAAACTCAGAACACATATTTATTTAAGCAATATTACACTTGAGGGTGTTTTCATATTGTGGGGCAGTTCACTCTAAAAATAAAAAACTTTTTGCTTGTGTTACCTCCGTTTCCATGGAAATACATAGGGTATGACGAATACCTGGAAAACAATCACTCACGTCAGTAGACTCCTATGTAATGAAACCTAGTTTACTACTCCATCAAGTATGTCGACCCTTAGTAACAACCTAGCAACAGAGACGTTTTCTAGTCCCTGTTGAGTCAGCAAGCCAACTTGAGCTAATGCTTTCGAGAGATTGCGGCATTTCCCAAACTGAATAAATACCACATATATAAACACAAAACTGCTTTGCTTGCTCAATCTTGTTGTAACTAAGATATCCACTGAAAAAAATCATTTTTCCATGGACAGGTTTAGCTACTATGTCCACAAACTTCATTTTTAAGCTAGTAGCGCTGTGTCACTGACTAACCGGCACAGCTGGTGGAGGATGCCAGAGTGGGAGCTGAGATATACTCTCAACTGAAGGAAAAATGGCAAAGTATTGCTATGTATGGGGGTATTCTCCACAATAAAGAGTGGAGAAGGGTTTGGGTTTTTCAGTGTGTGTCTCACAGTCTCAGAGTTCAATCCACTCGGTAATGGGTCCGTTTTGTTTTCCCCACAACCCCTCATCAGTTCAGTTCAATTCAGTTTCACAAACATAAAAGAAAGACAACTCAAAACTCTGCTCCAGCTTTTCACAGCAGATCCCCCCACAAAACAAAACAAACCAAAGATGCTGGCAAAGCAACACAGTGCATAAAATAAAGCCAGCAGAAATGTAAGATAGGTTGGACCACTGTGTTTAACTATATATCTTCAAACATTGCAGTTACGGCTGAAAATTACAACAGAAAAAAACAAGTTTGCCAAGTTCACACATCTCCGCAATTCAAATCAACCACCAGTAGTCTACCGAGAAATGACTGTTGTTCTTAGAGTGACATCACGGTCTGTAGTTCTAATGAATGGCGGAGTAATATTTTTAGTGATTATGCTTTTGGCTAGGTGTGGTGTCATGCTAATTTGAGCACATTCAAATGTCTAGTTGACCAATCAGATTGAATATTGCTTTACACAGACTTTAACATTGCTTGTCAACCTTGAGTGTCTTTGACATCAGTTCCAGTCAGTCTTTAGTTTTTAAATGCCTCGTGATGCAGACTATTGGAATATGCTACAATTTACCAGTGTTCCCCAAATGTCTCACATGCAGGACACTATTAGACAGTAGCCATGGATGTATTATAAGAGCTGGATACCAGACTAAAAATGGTGCCCATTCTGTCCTATAAGAATTGATTGGCTGGCGCATATGCCAAAAAAAGTTTCTAGCTTCCGGGTTTGCTTCTGTGTTGTGTAGCCCACTGACTATGTGCAGTAGTGTTTACCCCGCTGGCCCCATCTCATGTTTCTGCTTGGCCAATAGACTTTATGGATTTTTTAATTGCTTTTCTCGGCTTGGGGAAAGTTTCAGAAATATAAAACCTCTATGGATCAATAATTCATAACAGAAAGAATCATAATTGACCTTGTTTTCAGTGTGAGGTGTCCTGTCAACATTTTTACAGGGTCTCTTTTACAATGGTGGTCTATGGGGAAAATACTTTTTAGGCCACAGGGGGATTTTTCGCTGCAATACCGCGAGTGACCACTGGGAAACTTTGACTCTTATAATACATCCATGACAGTAGGCAGGCAGTTGTGCACAGAAAAGTTTCTAGTCCCCCTTCAGTTACTGCCACGCATGCAACTCAGACAGGTGTGTGGCCAAAAAATTAGTTAGTTTGGAAAGTGTAAAATAAAATGTTTTAATGTAAGATTTACATAAGCTGAAGCCAAGTGGAGCTAGTGTGTTGCCAGAGAGAGAGAGAAAACTGTTAAGCCACAGAGTAGCTGTGGAAAAAGAATATTCAAGATACCGGCAGGCTTTTTACTCCAAATTAATGGATTATCTTCGTGAGTTAGCCACCCGAGTTTAGCTGGTTGGCATTAAGGTTTTGTTCCAGAATATATTTTACCTTGAAAGGTATAGTGAAGCAAAAAAAAATAGTCAGGATATAATGTTTGTTTAGAATATAGCTAATGGTACTAAGCTTTTTAGCTGCGAACCACTGTAGGCCTAACTGCAGCCTAGAGGCTAGGCTAACTGCAACATGCACAGTTGCTGTTGTAGCCCTGGGAAAGCACGTAAGGCAATTAATGCATATGCTCAAAAGCTAATGTGTATTTACTATAAAATGTAAAAGGCCAGATAGGTGTATTCATTTGAAATGTATATGTCCAAAAAAAAAAATCTGAAAGAGACAATTTAGTTCAGAAATGTGTATTTTAGTCACAATAAGGGTTGTTTAATTCTGTGTGGGTGCAGATTATTGTAGTTCTAATGTGTTGGACAATGAAACAAGGAAATTCTGACCGTTTTAACTGCTCTGCAAACTTCTGCACAGGCTGTTTTTTATTTATTTATTATTTTTTTATTAATTTATTTTTGAGGGACGATTCTGTATGTGAGTGCAGCTGCTTTGTCGGGACACTGATGTGGATGTTGCACCCTTCCAAGGGGGCAGTAGGAACCAAATCAAAGGGAACCTAACTAAGGAGAATTCTTTTTTGGGCCCAAGATAGACTAAAAACTGACTAGAACTGAAACTCAAAGTTGACAAACAACATTAAAGGAAGATTTGAAGCAAAGGACCTCAAGACCAAATAAGACCAATAATCTTGAGGGAACTTAGGGGAAAACAAAGACTATCAAGAACCGTTTACTGATAATACATACATTTTGGTCCAACAGAGGATACATTTAATTTGTGTATGAAGCACTGAGAGTTGAACACTTCCTAATTTCTAATTTACTTCAGTTTTGGTTGTACATTCATTTGTGTTTTATCTTATTTCTGTGATATAATTGAGTTGAAGATTTGCATCAAACAAACAAATTTTGTTTTTCCTAAGGATATGCTTTGAATATATAAAAAAAAATCTATCAGGAAAAATGAAATAGGATGGAATGCCTTTATATATACATTTTCCATTATTTTTCCTTAAATTAGTGGTGTGTTTTGTGTGGGCTAGAGTTCTCTCTTCTGTCTTTGTAGAGTCTGCTACCACCAACCTCCTTACCGAACCTAGTGAAGCTACTGAACCTAGAAAACTGAGTGAGCCTGTAATCGGACTGAATTGTAAGATCCTGGGTGTAAGATACTTTAAAGAACCCCAGATTTAGATACTGTAGATACTATACCCAGGATTCCCTACCACAAGGGGTACTCACAAGTTACTTCACATCCCTGATTTGATGATCATTAGACATAAAGCAAGCATATATTAAAACACACACACAGGTTATTATAGTTTTGGCGTCAGTCTAGTTTTCAATAGTTTTGTCTTTATCACATATTGGTGGAGACCATATCAAACACTGTAGCAAGATGGTTACATCCATTATCAAGTCAGCCATAGGAGACACTTTGTGCATTCACAGACAGGGTCTCATTCACAATACATTGAGAGAGCCTGGTGTACTTATAAAGAGAACATGAACCACTTCAGGGGGGAACCAAATGCCCACAGCTCTTAGGATGAACCTCAGATTCATCAAGTGGGACCACTGGTTGGCCAAAAAACACTGTGATGGAGTGGTTGAATGCCTTTTTAAAGACATCAGTGTTATTTAAGCTGTAGTTTTAACACAAATGCTGCATTTTCATTTCAAAAACTTTGTAAAAGTTACTTTTTCCCTGTTTTTAACTAATTTGTGTATTGTCTCAAAATATAACAAATGACATTTAACTTATTATGGGGTGTGAAGTCATTATCAGGCCTCAATAAGCAAGCAAGGAATGAGACTTTGAAAATGGGCAACTAGCAACTTGATTCTTGATGATGAAGTTATATTTGTCAGTAATTAGCAATTTATGGTTGCTTATAATAAAAAAAAAACATCTACAAAATTTGTTACAAAGTTGGACTGTTCTGCTGAAATTAAACAGAAATTGGTGAGAATATAAATGATTAAAAAATGTACTTCAGTTTACTGGCCTGCAGAAGTTAGGCAGAGTAGTTGGAAAGCTGCAACAACTCATTTCAATTTAGTGGTCTGCTCCACAGAAGTTAGACAGAAACTAGTTGGAAGTTAAGCTGGCATGATCAGCAGAAGTTGATTGGAAACTATTTGGAAACTATAATTACTTGCTAACTTTCACATGCTTACCATGAAATTTGAGGTAAATGTTTGGGGGTAATTTCAAAGAAATTTGGATGTTGGAAATTACTTGTGTTGGTCAAGGGAAAATCTTGACCTGAGGCTCACTGCGTCACCAAGATCACTAGAAACCATTCTCTAGGGCTGATCAGTATCCATTCCATTTCCAATTTTATCAAAATCAAAAATCCATCCATCCAAATTTTGCAACTTATTCAGGACTGGGCCGTGGTAATAGCAGGCCCATAGACTGTAAAAGAAAAAAAATGGACATAACCATGTCACCCATTGGTTTGTGGACTCCTGTTTTGAACTCTTGAGTCTGGCATTTTGACTGTTGCCATCTTGGATTTTTGGAGCCAGAAGTGACCCTATTTAGATGAGAGGGTGGAGCTAACTCGAACACTAGCTGCTAGTTTGGTTAGCATGGTGCATTTACAGTCTCTGGTTAACTGTGATAATGCTAATGCTAATTTCCGCCAGCAAAAGACAGACTTAAAACCATTAAAACAAAATGTATTTATTGGAAAAACTGAACAGCTGAGTCTTTAGAGGGTCTTTTAGTACAACAAATGCTTTTTTCAACTTTTTTAAGCGACCAAAATGTTAAAATTAACTTTCGTGAACTGAAAACACACTGAAATAGCGATGGTTATGGCTACACTTATACTCTGTGAATCTGGGGTTATGCCATGGTCACATTACCTAATCAACACTGTCGCCATGGTAGTGACTTGTCATTTAACGTAGCTACATTGTAAAGCTTACCCTGCTTTATCATCTTTTTTACTCTAAACAGGACCATAATTTACAAAATGAATATTATGCTTTATTGAGTAAGACTTGAAACTAGCAATCGAGACTAAACTCATTAGGAAACTGTTTACTGAGGTAATAAATCAAGTGAAAAGTGGCATCATTTTGTCATAGACTTCCATACAGTTGGACCTCTTTTTGGAGGCAGTGGAGTCGTCCCCTACTGGCTTTTAGAGAGAATGCAGGTTTAAGTCACTTCTGCATTGACTTCACTATTTTAGACCTGGTGCTATCTGCTTGAGCAGACCAAGCAAAATACCCCAGACACCCCTCTGCCTCGCCACTTCCTCCAGCTCTCCCCGGGGGATCCCAAGGTCAGATTTGTCCCAGGACAGATCTCTCCAGCTTGTTCTGGGTTTGCCCTGGGGTCTCCTCAAGTTGAACATACCTGAAAACCTCCACAGAGAGGCCTCCTAAAGGTATCCTGCGCAGATCTCATTCTTTTGGGGAAATACTCAAAACTCAACAAGAAAAAAAAACTGGAGTGTCCCAGTGCAGGTCAGATTTCCAGCCTCTTGCTGTGTCCATTGCCTCAGATGGCTGTGGGGGTCAGCAGGAGAGCGTTTAACAATGCAGACAGAACATGACGCCCACCAGGCAGCCTGGTCATATGAGAGCTTCTACACGGCATTTTAACTGCATATCACAACATCAACGCTCATTTAACCACAAACGTTTTATTGGTATTATAATGATGTGCATGGCTGTTGTAAATTAATAGGCAGCAGAGCTGAAAGAGTATGTGGAGAGGGTAAGGGGTGTTAGATAAGAGTTTAATAATAACTGTTATAGTGGAAACTACAAGCTTACGGCTGTGGTTTAAGGACAGCATTTAACCCTCTTACACCTGTTTTCTGCAAAGTAAACAATGCTGTTCCCAGTTTATGAGTCTGACTCATAGCTTACTTGAAAAGCCTTCACCGTGTACTTTAATCCATAACTTCAGCAGAGCCCATCTGGGGTGATTCAATGCTAATTATCATCACTGACTATCATCATATATGGTACACTTTTCTGTGGTCAGGTATGCAGACAGACAAACTAGAGTTTGTAGCTTAAAGCCGCATGACAATAAGTGAATATTCCTTATATTATTTTAACTGTAGACATAGGCCTACAGTGAGCCTCATTTTGCATTTCTATCCTACACTGCATTTATAATATGTGTGTATATATGTATATGTCTCCTTTGTTGTACAACAATTACTGAGGAGGTCAGTGGTCAGTGTAAAAACATGACATGACTGAAGTTTACTGGTTTTATGTTCTGTTGGAAAACAATTAAGGAAAAGGTGACTATCAGGTGGTGAAAAAATTAAACATTCATGACATACAAAAGCTAATTTTTCAATGTCACCATAACACCCTTCACCCTCAGACTTTTACTATGATCCCTACCCTGAATTTGTCTGATTTACAATACTTATTTACCAATACATTCATACATTTATGAACCTTGACTTCCTTGTGTTCCTTAATGTGTCTACATTATAGCCACACTTGAGCTGTGGTGTCAGAGTTAAAGACATAGACAATAGACAAATAGAAAAACTGCCAGAATGTCTTTAATGGAAAAAAGGAAGTCCTTATCAATCATGACACCAGCATGTACAACTGACATTTATGGACAAAAGTTCATGTGTGAAAGAGGCTCTACTGTTCACTACATTTACAGAGTAAACGGACATCATTGTACTGAGTGTTCTGGTGGCCTAACAGTAAGTCTAAATGACAAATATATAAGCACATATACAACTCAAGATTTTTTGTGAAAATTTTCTAAAGGGAATTTTTAATCAAATAAAAAATCTATTCTGTCTGTGATGGAAAATACTGTATTTAATCATTGGAGGGCAGAGGTGCATTACAAAAGTGGGCATTATGCCAGTCACACACACACACACACACACACACACACACACACACACACACACACACACACCAATAGGTTAAATCTCACTGGTACTTGTAATCTCATGTTTTGGAATCTGTTAGTTATTGTCTCCTAAATGTTCTCCAGATTATTGTTTGTGGTGATTGAACATCACCTAGTGTGCAAAATCAGGTAATGCAGCCATCACTAACAGAGCCATGCTGGTAATGCTGGAGTGCCCATTTTTGAATGACTTGTACACTAACAGTGATTTGATAAGCAAAAACTAAGTTGAGGGGACAACATTTATTTTCATTTTTTCCACATGTTGCTGCATTACAGTGTTAGACAAAAACTCTGAACACATCTCTTTATAAAATTGCACAATGTGCTCATAAAAAAGGACTGTGAGTTTACAACATGTAAAGCTTCACAACAGTATATCACCCAGGGGCAAACACTAAGCAGCAGTGGTGGAACGTAAGTATATTTACTGAACTACTGTACTTTTACAATTCAAGGTACTTGCACTTTACTTCAGTATTTCATTTGATGATAATCTACTTTCACTTCAGCTTTGGCAAGTGAGTATATGTCAGTCAGAGGGCTAGGTAAGAGTTGGGCTGGTTAATATGTGAGGAGAATTCACTAAAATACACTTAATTTCTTTGCATGTATCATTAATTAACTGTCATGAAGCAGTGTTTGAAACAACCTTGGTCATGGGTTTGATTTTAATACATACATCTTAATATCCCTTTAATAGTGTCACAAAAGAAGTCATTCCAGGAATATATTTAATTATCTGCAAAAATCACATTTTATGAATTTGAGACCCTGACCTTCTAACATCCTCTGCACATCCCTGAGAGAGAATACATGATCATACATTCTAGGTGGATGTGATGGAGGCTGTGATAATCCTGGCCAATCACATTCGCTGCTTTTATCCCCTTTAAACACTTGACATTCCCCGTCATGACACACTGACAGTTTGAATGTGTTTACCTCAGAGGAAACTTATTATTGTCTGGGACATGCAGAGTTTCAGATATGAATATGGCAGCTCAAATACTGTATGCTGCCAAGAGCAAATTATATCTTTAGGGCCCGAGCACCAAGCGATGTGAAGGCCCTATTGGATCAGAGGGAATTATTAGGGCCTGAGTACGGACCAGCGCAAAGCCCTCTTGTATCTAAAGGAATTATTATAATCAAAGCTGTAAGCAGCGTTGGATGGGCCCTCACACCTCCACGCACGTCAGGCCGCAACGCAATTGAAGGGCTTCTGTCACGGGCATGTAGCAGTCTTCAGACCCGGGCTGCTTTCAGACAGTGCAAGAAGGAGATAAACATCACTTCCTTTGTCCACTATTTTGCCTGCTGCTGGGGCTGCTTCACTGAAATATCATAGGGGGTGCTACTCAGTCAGTCACTGATGGAATATTGTCATGTAGATGTGTTCAGGCCAGGAGAAGTTTGGTGCAGACTGGAGCATTTACAATGAAGTTATAGCAACTTCCTCTGTCATGGCGAAACATCCAATCTCAACGGTGTGAGAATTTTCTGAAGTGTGAGACATGTCGGTCTTGTTTACACCTGTGTCATCAAAATTATGCAAGTTTTGGCCCATTCACTTGAATTTCAATTTGTAAATTGAAAATTCTTGATGAGTTTGTGTGTAAAACAAATTAATTTCATAATTTTCATCAAGTCTATTTTTAGAAAAGTAAAGACTTTTGACCCACATGACTGGGTCAAAGTTTGATTGAAATGTGCACTGTCAGGTGTGTAGAGACAATAAGTAGCTAACTGCAGCTGGAAACAGAAAATTACTTATATATTTGAATGGAGAGTGTCAGGGTATTGCTAGGTGCTTGGGCCCTAAGAACGGAAAAACTGCAGTACAGAGCTACAAATTTTAGTTTTGATGGTATTTTTCTACAGCACTTTATCACTAAATTGTCACCCTCACTCCATTTTTTCCCTTCCCCTCATAGGTCATTCTCACTACTGAATTATGAATATAAGACCTATAATTATTGTAAAATAAATGATAATAACACCAATCTTCATACAAAGTTTGTATATAATGTACTGTATGTATATAGACTTTTCTGCTGTATCCTACAAAAATGAGCTGCATTCAACCCTCACACCAGTGGTGGCTGGTGACTCAAAAAATTGGGGAGGACAGGAGGAAAACCAACATGGAATCTAACAACAAACCACATCAAACTATATCATTGTCCCCCACCTCATGAAATCGGAGGGGTGGGGGGCAATTTTATATGCCAATAAAACAATTTGCTTTTAAAAACAAAAACCCCTGAGTGATGTAAAGGCTGCTTCTTTAATGACATTTAGCATATACATATTGTTTCTAAACAACGAAGAGCTCATTTTAGCCATGGAGTGGTTCAGATGTGTGATTTTACCAACAGAGCGAAATTCAAATTTATAGTATTGTTCTATTGTGACAACAGATTTATGTTCTCATCAAAATCAGACAAGATATCACATGATTTACATGTGTTTCCTATGTATTTTCTTAGTATACAGAAATATATAAAGTACCACAAAGCTTATAATGTGATACAGGTTCAGATCAGTGCTGAATACTAGAAAGACTGAACACTAAAAACATTCACAGATCTAAAAGTGTAGGTTCACATCGGAACGTATTTATGCATGTATCAAATACATGACTTACACACTCTTATCTATGTGCATGACATACAAAATATAGTCTACAAAGTTGACATGTTAACACTAGGGGCCCTATCTTATGCCCGGCGCAGAGCGGCGCTAAGTGCAGTGCAAGTCTCTTTGCTATTTTAAGATCGATGCAGTTGTCATTTTCCTGTCCAGCGCCCACGTTGATAAAATAGCAATGGCACTTGTGCCCATCCATGCACCCATGGGCGTGCTGGTCTAAAAGTAAGGTGTGGTCAGGCACATTGTTGGCGCATTGCTATCTTGAGGCAGCAGGGAGCGATTGAGCTATTGACCAACAAAAACCTGGTCTAAAGTCAATGGCGCAGTGTTTCACTGTTATTTTAAGGGCACATTATCAAGACAGTAATGTGCGCCTACACAGCACAACAACAACATACACTCTGCTTGTTACACACACACAGAACTTTCCTGCTTCATCAATACATGAGGACATGAAGAACACGAGGAAATAAATGAGGTGAAAACAATGATTAAACTAAAGAAGGAAATAAATCTGCACAGCTTCTAGCTGCTGCCAGCAATTAAATTAATTCTTTAATTTTTGAACAATATTTAACAAATATTCTTTAACATTTTTGAGAGTACAGTGATCAGGTTTCCATACTTTCAGCAATTAAAACCCTGCTGATTTGACCTGTCACTCCATGACTGAACAAAACAATTTTAAAGAAACCAAAGCTGTGATTAAAAATAAACCTTTTCAAAAACCAAACGAAGATAAATTTGCAACAAATTAATGAACAGGATCTTAAACTGGTGGTCTGTGGCTGACCACGGGAGGGTCCAGGAGCAGCAGAGGCCAATGTGCGCATTATGGATCATGCGCTTTCCCTTTTCGCACGAGCAGATCCGTTGCCTCTGCTCCTTCTTACTACTTGGTAAATGCGCCATCATAATAGCAATCCATCAAGGTGCAAGCACACTTGGCTCTTAAAGGGAATGGGAGATGACACCGTGATTGGTTAATTGCATGTTACGCCAAAACACACCCATAATTAATTAGGACAACCCCTTTGAACCATGTGCCTGGCGCTTTGACCATTTTTCCGCCGTTTAAATAGCAAAAGTGGATTTTGACACATCCTAAATGCAATTGTGCCATGTGCTTCAGACTGCGCGCTTTAGATCATTAAAATAGGGCCCTATATCTGTCAGCCCTTTAAGAGTGAATTTTTTCTTCACTTGCTCAACTCCAGCCATGACTCCACCCCCTGCATGCCAGATTCCCTACAGACCACAAAAAACATGTGGGTCAGTTTTCTTGACTCTTGGGTCAGTTTTTGTGACCTATGGGTTACTGGAAGGGCAGAAAACAGCACCATCTACTGTGACCGGTCAGTGCCCAATCACTGATCTGCCACAGGTCAAAATATATTCCTATGTCCCTCTCCATTTCTCTGGGCAGGACTTCCCATCCTATCCAGAATTTGAAGGGGGCTTTGCGTTGTGCACATCATGCTATACCAAACAATATTATTAAATATCAATTTTTTTAACAATAACAGGAGCAAACAGGATGATGAAAATATTCACTCCCTCCCTGAAAAAACATTTTCTCCATTCCAGAAGTAGTAGCTGAAGTCTGTGCCATTTTTGTCTTTGGTGCCAATGTGCATTTACAATGACAATTTTTTTTCATCATGTTTATCATGTTCCCTGTATCCATTATCTAACCAAAGAAGAAATACCATGAAAAGATAGTGATTTAGACATAAACACAGAGGATGCCAGCCATTCATGCAGTTTTTGCATGACCAAGCACACTCAGCTGATTTAGCTCCCAGCCAGTATTTCTCATAGCAAAAATCTTTGTTACGAAGGTCCAAAACAAACTGACAATCATAGACATATTTCCCTTACACTTCACATAATGACACAGATGTAGATGTAGACACGGACAAAGATACTGCATAGTTGGAAGTAGGAGAGGCCGCTGCAAACATTAGTCGTGCCACCATCACACCAGTTCATGGAGAAAGAGAGAGAGAATACCACCAACGAGGGCTCCTTCATTTCTCTTCTTATCTTCACAAAATCACTCCTCTGTTAGCTTCCTCAGTGCAGTTTCTCCTCTGGAAGGTTGGTAACAGTGGCAGGTAGCAGCTAGCAGTTGACACCTAGCTAGTTGTTCTGATTTTAAAAATATATCCAAAGACGATATTTCCTCATCTGTTCTTGCTGATTAATGCTGTTACCTCTTCTTTAGAGTCGTTTCTGAAGATTATTTGAAGGTTTGCAAAATGTCCCACTTTTTAGGTCCAAGTTTGAGATGTATTCAGGAGCCCATCTCTGGTGCAGCCATTCTCTCTCATTCCAGAATGGAATACTATACTACTATTACACTCATAGACTGCTTATAAAGCTGGATGTTTTGAGGTGTGACGTCATCCATTGGTTTGCACTGGAACTTGTTTGAAGCCCAGAGTTGCAGCCTATGGTTGGTGCCATCTTTTCCGTTTGGAACCAGGACCTTCCAAATAAGGAGTGTGGGGTGTGGCATTTCTTGCTCTGGAAATATGCCCTGCTACCTCGGAGTGGCTGGCTTACTGGGAACACTAAGCAGTGCAAACTTGGGCTAATGTTAGCTACTTTTACATTTTGTTAACACAGCAGGTATCATTATCAAGTAACATTAAACTTACAAAAATATTGCGACAATAGTCAATGTTGGACCTCAAATGCCATGTGCATGAGACAAAGGCAGGCCTGCACATAATCACAAAGACAGGCACCAAGTCAAACAAAAGGACTCCAAATGGACTTCACTTCCCATCATGCTCTGCTCAACTCACACCTAGGTGTAAAATCTGGCAGAGCCAAACTCTCGGCTTCCCTTGGATGAGACCCACGGAGGATTTGTTCTTTTGACCGTGATGTCACCGAGAGTATAAACACTCCATTGCTGTCTGAAGTATGCTTCCAGCTGCTCACCGGCTAACTTAAAGAAGTAACTCCCTTACATACGTGATGGTAACTAGGCCATACAATCTCAACCTCACTGGACGAGTGGAGATTTCTGTGTTCAACCAAGCACGTTGCTGGATCCGAAGAAGACCGCTGTGCAACCCAGCCCAACCCTTCCACCTTTCCTGCAGAAGAAGTTGAAGGATAACTTCTATGCCTCGCTCGCCTTTAAGTGAGTCGACTCCACTGTTTTGGGTGTGTTTACCACGCTAAACTGATTTGTGTCTGTCCAACTGCTTGGACTGCTGTGTGTTAGTTTGCCATCATGTGTCAGACCGTGGCCCATGAATATGTTTGCACGCCACGTTTCTGTGAAAATAAAAGCAAGTGCCACTTCTCACGATCGCTGAGATCTTTTGCTCTTTGGTGCTTTGACCTCCTTTCTCCTCTTACTAACCACGCATATACACACTCCTACACACACCTCTGGTGAACAGATGACTCAGTTACAGCACTCAACTCTGTCCCCAAGTTATCCTATTGTTAGAGACATGTGTTAAGCCAGCAGACGCCATTAACCATTGTCTCTGTTCAAATCTCGTGGTCACATCCACCATCTTGACTGGAACCCTCCTGTGATGTAACCCCATGTGGTTCACATCTGCCATCTTGTTCCTCCTCCTTCCTGTCTCAACCCCCCCCCCCCCCCCCCGGCACGCATGCAGGCGCACGCACACACACACACACACACACACACACACACTCACACTCACACACACACATACACATCTTTTAGTGCTGTATATTTCCTTACTGTTTATAACCACCGTTGTTTGTTGTTGACGTCCAAGCTACTATAAGTCTTCAATCTTATTAGCAAAGGAATGATTTCCAAAATGACCACCAGCACACTTATTAGAGGGCTTGAAATTAGCTATTGAGACCATACTTATTTTAAATAATTATTGACAGTATTTCTAGAGAGAAGTTGACAGAGAATGGGAATCTGTTGGAGCCAAGGATTTTTTTTGAGTCAACATCTAGCATCTAAAGGTATTTCCACATCGGCCTCAGCGTGAAGCCATGTTAGTTACCTCCTCAAAAGAGACGATACATGTACAGAGACACTCCAACAGAGGGCAACATTAGACCACAAAATTTCTTATCAAAATAGTAATGACACATTCATCAACTATTACTTTAACATCTACTACATTTGAAAATATTTTTGCACTCTTAAGTAAAGTGGTGCATCATAGGGAGTAGTTAGCTAGTAGGCCGTCATTACTTCATTATTATCTTATCATTGAGTTGCTAAGTAGGAGGGGCCACTGATTCCGGAAGAGTTCCATTCTATATTCACATTTGAATTTTTTCTTTAACTGATATCTTAAATGTTAATTAACATAGAAACACAGGACCCTCCCGTATAATGAAATGTTTCTGTAGGTTCATTTCATGACCACTATCAGTTTTCTCAACACCATAATATTTAACTTCTGCCACTGTTAGCGGCATATGTGAATGAACTTGCTTGGTGAGCTTGGTGATAGGCTGTTTCTTGCCAAAATGCACAGCAGGGGTCATAGTTATAATGTAAACCTTGAAATCTTTATATACACAGTCTTGTACCTTCAGCTCCCGTACATACTTACACTTCCTGTACATGCTGAACTGTTGCCCCTATGCCAAAGAATACCAAAGAGACCACTTCGGGACTCACATTTGTTCATGTACCAACACAATAATCAGTTTCATAAGTTATTAGCTTTATAGTGGAGCCTAATAATTTCGGAGAATAATAAAGCATATAGCACTAGTTAAATGTGCTTGCATGTTTGCTCTTAAAAAAAGATTCAAAAGGACCAAAATAGTTAAACTTAGATTTTGTCTCTCTCTGTGATATTATTTTGTACATTTTTATAACTAACAAAAGCTGCCTTATACACAACATGTTTGTAACCCATTAGTAGTTTGCATATGGCTAACATTACCTTTTGACAAGTGTAACCATAGCATGGACACTAGTTAGCATTACAGCATCTAACATACATCATGGAGGCTGTGTTTTCTTTTTTGTTTTGTTTCGGGAGTTTTTTGTTCAATTTATGACACAAAAATTAACTATGAATTAATGTTTGTTGAAAATATTGTGTTTTTCTCCGTATTCTAGAGAGACTGTGTGTTTACATCTTTTCAATTCTCCAAAATGTTATTTGTCAGTGGGTGCCCAAATGTTTGCATACAACTGTTCTTCCAATAGTACAGCTTCTGCTGTTGAGTTAGGGTGCCACAAACCCGCTGCTGGAGATTTTTGCCTCTTCGTCCCTTTTTATTATGGGTTATTTTATACTTTGTACTTGAGGAAACCAGGGAGTGAGATCAGTGGATAGTAAAATATGGTTCTGGTGTAGTTAATGGTTGTGAGTGCAATCTTTCCTCTCTGTCTTTCTCTCCTGAATTTATTGTTATTATTATTATTTATTTATTTATTTTATTATTTTATTTTTTTTATTGCACAGTAGTTGAAAGAGAACCAATAATAGTATTGATAAAGTACCAGATCCTAAAGGAGTATTGATTAAAGTAGTAGCATCAATACAATTCCAATGGTACCCATCCTTGTCTTAAAACCTATCTGGAGGGGACTATTAAGTTTATCATACAAAGTAACTTCTTCTTTTTATTGAAGGACTTTACAATGTTAGCTAACTGTACCCTTGATAGAACTAATTACAAGTAAGAACGCAGAGATGAAAAGGCAGTTCTCTGAAAGTGCATAGGTACCAATTTTGCTATGAACCTGGTATACAAATAAACATGCACAGTTTGTTATTTAAATGTTGTTAGTTTAAAATTGGACCATTGGTCTATAAACAAAAGCAAAGTAATTATATAATCGCATAAGTTTATACATCACAGGTCTTCCAAACACATCAACTAAACAAGAATGTACAGTACTGTAAAATATTGTACAATTTGCATTTAAAAGTATTACATTATCATATACAGAATATTAACCCTGGTTGATAATTAGATGGTCAGTGCCTATCTAAAAAGAAAGTATGTGTGTGATATGTAAGAGCAAATAATGTGAAACAAATCAACAATATTGAGAAGGGGATCTTAGCAACCATAAAATATTGCAACCAACTTGAAAGTCGACTCAACTGCTTTGAAATACATACAAAACACTTGAATAATACAGAAAATATTCTCAAAAAGAAAGGCTAGACTGGAGGGGACTATGAAGTGTTTCATTTGCCACATATTTGGTGTGAGAGGCACAATGATGAATGATAATCACACAAAAAAAGTAAAGAAACAGACCAAAAGGAAATTTGGTCTATTTTTCTATATTTAAACACCAGTCAGAACAAGTGACCACATCTGCATATGGGCAACTTCAATACCAAGTTCAGAAAAATGTAAGGAAAAGGAAAAGTTTGAGTGTGTTTGTGTGTGTGTGTGTACATATACATATACATATACATATACATATACATACACACACACACACACACACACACACACACACACACATGGATAGATATACATTATATACATATACATATATGCAGCAAATCCTTGGCCTTAATAGTGGATTTGTACAGCAAGATACCATTCTCTGTGAGGACTTTCAGTTTGTATTTGGGTGGATTGCACCTCCAATTTTTGATGTCACTGTGGCAACACCTTTCTATTTTATGGCTGTAGCTTTTGGATCTTGGATTTAGGTGGGTCTGACTCATGTAGGGATTGGCCATGTGAAACTCACTGCAAGTTTTGTTCCTTTTTTTTGATGATGTTTTGTCCATATCTTCTCTTGTCTAAAATGAACTACTAACCAAGGAATGCCTGTTCTGACCAGCCTGGAATGCTGGGCTTTCCAGAGGTACCAGACCAGTCAACATTCAAGAATAAAGGAGAGTGAGCTCGACAGGTCCATGCCTAACTGGACTGTGGAAGTAAGCCTATTCCTGCAGTCCAACAGCCAACACCAGTTTTATGGTCATGTACAGCTGGCAGCCCTGGAGTTCCCCTGCACTATTTAAAACCATTAGCACGCAGTTCACTTGGGAGTTGTAACAATGTAGAAACCTCCTTTGACAGACCTTTTCCGTGACCATAAAATGTGCCCGCTGGCCATTTTGTGCAAAAAGGAAAATGCCGTTTTCAGCAGACTACCTGGATACATGGGAGTATAAATGGAAAGCCAATATCCTCTTTAGAGCACAGTACAACTTTAAAGACTAACTGAAATGAATAAAAGGAGGGATGCAAGAACAAAATGTCCACCACAGAAGGAACAATTTTAAATAGTGGGGGTCTCAAGAGGAATGAATGTTGTGTTATGTTGTGTTACCACTTATAGTTCCATGCCTCCATTCCACCAGAATGGCCAAAAAGGTAAAGAATAAAAAGAGTGACAGTGTCACACCTCTTCCTAACGTACAGCAAGAGAGCGAACTGTAGCGCATGCAATGCAAAAAATTGTCCAGCTATACCACAAGCAATGTCTCAACGCTAAGTGTGAGTGTGTGTAGAGGACTGGACGGAGCAGAAGGACAGAGTCGCTGCTCACTGACAGAACACCTGTGAGCTCTGGAGAGAGCTGGGGGCAGAGCCGGAGCCTCTGGAGGAATAACACCTAGAATCACACCGGATTCTGCTCTGATCTGGAGCCGTTTACTGGTGGGAGGAGAGCTCAGAGTTTGTTTTTTAAACTTTTGGGATTAAAAAGTGTTTTTTTCTTAACTCTTACTTTCTCTTCATCCATGTTGACTGCTACACTGGAGGGGTTAAGTGCTCGAAACTTCTCTAAAATAGAGCCAGGGCGAGTGGTTTTTCAAACAAGCGACACGTTGCTCAGCCTGTTCGCTGACACACAGAGCAGGTTAAGACATCTTCATTGGGAAACATTGAAAGAGTCTTGCATTCAGTTAGGAATCAGTGTCAGGGCTGTGCATTTGTCCAGACCATATACAAATGGTCTATTGCCCAGACACAGGTGTTGTTGCATGTCAACTCTCTCTATCAGTAGCTGAACACCACAAGGTACCAAGGACAGTCATTCATTAAGAACACGTCATTAAATGTGAAGCAGCAGTGCATTACCATACTGTATCAGGGTTACTGGTGCTTGATTAATGGTCTAATCTTGTCACATTCTCTTTCTCTTATGTTTAGTTATTAAATGGTTACTGGAACATACACTGATTCTATTTTGCCATTTTTGCCATTTTAATGGAAGCCTGTTAAGAGCTCAGTAATAAAATATTTTGTGATTGATTTTAATTACGAGTAAATATAGCTTAATAAAAAAATAAAAAAATTTCAATCAATGTGTTAAACACAATGACACACATGCACCACTTTACTGGTTTACATTCATCATTATTTTGCCTGTGTTTGCCTGTCAGCAGAGAGGAGGCCACTGCAAGAGATAACCTTGGAAGGACATGTTGACCAGACGTGAAATCAAATAAATCTAATTCACACGGAATAAATGTCCTGTTGATTTCTTGTCTGCCTAGTAGCTCACTGTATTTATTTGGATGTTTGCTGTCCGTCTGCCCTTTCAGACAGGTCAATACTACTTTCACTCTCTGCCAGTAACCCTTAAAAGTGTATGTTGTAACACTGGTGCTGTTCCTGACATCAATGTGAGCTATAATGGTGAATGATTACCAGTAGAAGAGGAGGTAGAGGAGTAATTAGGGCCTGAGCATCTGGTGGTGCAAAGGCCTATTGTATCTCTTTTTCTCCCCAAAGAACCGCATTTTTGAGGGGCTAAACATCACTCAACTCATTAAGCTTTGCACGTGCATCAGAAGTGGTGAAAATTTAACTTTTCAATATCTCGCTAGCGCCCCATGGAAAATTTCAAATTCAAAGCCCTTTTGATAGGCACATGTACTATCGCCAGACGCACAAAAAAGCCTCTTGGAGACAAGAGTACAACAGGAAGTTGGCCATTTTGAATTTACTTTGCAATTTTTGCCATTTTTAAGCATTGTATTTTAAGGAACTCCTCTGAGAGATTTAACCCGACCGACTTCAAATTTGGTCAGTGTCATCTAAACACCTTTGCAATGAAAAGTTATCAAAATCTTTTTGCAACATCCAATATTCATGAAAATGCATATGCGTGTCAGGCCACCTCCAATAAATGTATTGTTACATTGGCTATATTGGCCCACTTCTGTAGCATCTCCTGGTGGCAACAGGAAGCAAACCTTAAGTTACAAAGTCCTTTTGACTTACATGAAATTTAAAGTGTGTGGTCTACATTTCATATGCAGCAACATAAAATACATTTAGTGCAATCTTTCTAACACCACATAGTGGACACAGGAAGTGATTGTTGTCTCTTGTATGCAATGTCCAGTACCCATGAATATGTATATATATGTCAGTTGGCATCTGGTTAATGTCTTGCTGCATCATGTTGCTCCACAATAACAGCACTTTGAGTGCACCGCATCCCAATAAACACTAAGGTGCAAGGGCCCGATCATCACTGCTTGCAGCATTATTCTTAAAACATTGGCTCCTTCAATTTATATTGAGCTACCTCATCCAATTAAGCACTCCAAAGTTTGTGTGTGTGAGTGTGTGTATGTGTGTGTATGTGTGTGTCTGGTCCAGGTATTCCTCACATTGTGGGGACTTGCTTCCCTTATGGGAACAAAAAGTCCCCTTAAAGTAAAGCATTCATTTTAGGGTGAAGACTTGGTTCAAAGTTGAGGTAAGTTTAGGGTTATGTTAGCGTTAGGGTTAGGCATGTGGTGGTTATGGTTAAGGTTAGGATAAGTCTCCAGGAAATGAATGTAAGTCAATGTAACGTCCTCTGATGGAAACATGTCTGTGTGTGTGTGTGTGTGTGTGTGTGTGTTTGTGTGTAGAGGGTGACTCCATAAACCAGGCGCACACAAAATCTTAATCAGTTTGAAATAAATTACAGTTTTGTAATGGGTAACAAAGCAGATTGTCTTTGTCTCCATTGCAACGGTCGCTGAGGATCATGGGTAATTTAGCCTTCCTCTATCCAAAACTAACAAAAAAGAATTATTTCTCAGAATTGAAGTAGAAATAATTAAAACTGAAGGCCATAACATTAACCTACTGTATTGTTGAGATATTAAGTGGATTTTTGTGTTTTTGTTGAGGATCATTAAAAGAAAACCTTACCATGGCAATTGACAGTGAGGAAAATACTTCTGCGCTGTGGGTCCTCTGGTCCACCCACTGGACTGATGCTCACAGCATCTTATAGTGCCACAGTCGGGTTAATTTTGGAGTGAATGTATGGCCGGAGCAGTTGCTCTGGGTGTCTAATATTGCCACAGATTTTCATTTGAGTTAGTTGAAAGCCTGGTGCATCTCATACAGATGCTAAAGGGTACCTTGTACATCGGTATCAGATGCCAAGGGGCATGACAAAGCATTGGTATTTGAACCTACCTGGGAATGAGAACGGGTTGCTACAACAGCATAGTTTATCCTGATGCAGGTACAATTGGATTGATGTGATGGAGTTCCAACAGAATTGATACTGGCATGTTTAAACTGTGTTAAGTTAGAAAGAACCACAGAGAAAAAGACTGGAAGTCCCAGTTGCCTTCAAAATAAAGGCCAAGGTTACTGCACTTAAAGTACAATTTCCCTCACTGTGTTTGCTCCCTGTGGTATCACACCATCACAGCTTTGAAATTATTTTGGACTTCTTGCAGACCAAATCTAAAATGTCTTAATGTGTTTAAAAAATATATAATAATCTGTTACATACATCTGTTGTAGCTAACTAGCGCTAGCTTGCGTAGCTGCTGTCTAGCTTTAGTTAATATTTTATGCCATCTATAAAACTAATTTGATAATCGAGTAAAAAATATTTAAATAAATAATGTTAATCTAAATAACTGGTTACAATCAACATTATACATCACCAGAAAACACATTAAATTACAAACCTCCTGCTCATAGCCATTGCCATCTCTTGCCATTTTTTTTCATTGCTGAGGTCCCAATTTGAAAGATATATAATGATCCAAGGACTTCTTTTTCTTCCCTTTTTCCCCCCCAGGCCTCAGGGTTCATGAGTCATTGGTCAAAAATCAAAATGTACACAGAATCATATATTACTGGCCACATGGTGGCACCGTAGGTGCATATAGGGCTAAGCAAAAAGTTGACCCGGGTTCAACTTTTGTTGCAACGCAACCCGACATCATCCGACAAGGCACTGCATTGGCCAATCACATAAAAGCAAGCACACATTCCTGGTGGATCACTTGGTAATGTGAATGCCATATTTGACTGTCTTTAAATGCTTCTGATAAGCTTGGCATCTGACAAGCCTTTAAATGCATTAATCTGTAACTCCAACTCGACTTCCTGGATCATATTTCATTGTCTCACCGGTATCCCACCACCATAGCCCTTGTACTATTTTCACGCACTGCTGTTTTTGGTCTGAACACGGCCTTACTGTTCAGAGAAGCAAGACGGCTGCCTGGAGGACGCTTGAGCATGGAGAGACATTCTACACTGAAGTCTTTTATCAAACCGATACATCCCTTTATTGGAAATCTGCAGTGACTGGATGCCGTAGCTTATCAGACTTAGCTGATACTACATCATCACAGTTATACACTGCGACAAATAACATAAACCAACTCAGGTGTAATATCACTCCTAGGTTTAGATTTTTCAGATTGTTTTCTGATTCCCAATGTAGGAATTTGTGCACTCAAATATCTTTATAATTTTATGGGGAGAATTATGAAATATTATTGTGCACAACTCCAACATGAAATTATTCATCCAGTGACATAACTCATATTAGAGTATGCATATTAATAGGGAAATAGTCCTCCTTGTTGGACACACAAGAGAGGTCTATTAGAATTATGATTTTGCAAAGGTATAGGTCTTTTAAGGTTAAGTGACTGAGATGCAAGCACCAGAAAACACAAACAAGTTCACTTTAGTTACATACACATTTATTACTAATACTACAGCTACAAGTACTTAACACTACAACATTTTACAGACCAGATACAAGAGGGAAAGGGAAACTGGTTCACAGGGCTATGGCTAGTGAATGATTGAAATGCATGATGTAGAGTTATCTATTAGGTAGGTGGTATGAAAAACCTGAAAAAACAGATGAAATGACTGTTACCTGAGAAGCAGCAAGTCAAATCAACGGTACCACAGCTAAGTTCAGAATTGCCAATTGAAATTACAAATCATGAAAGCACCAGGGTTTAACTAAGTTGATGGAGGTTTTGTATGAATACTTGCTTGCTCCCTGGGGTGGCTTCTTGTAGAGAACGGAGTCCATTGTGCTGGGGTGAGGAGCTGGAGTCTGGCTCTGGTAGTGATGAGTGAGTCGGCCGGTCCAGACTTGAAAAGATTCCTTTGGAGGAGAGCTCCTGGCTTATGCTCTCATGCTCTCCTAGGCTTGATCCTCAACTCCTGACTCCAGATTCAGAAGATGCTCTGAGTCACGTCTTCAGACTAGCAAACTGCAAGCTTTCCACCGGCATGGCAGAAAGCAAGAAGAACCAGCAAACGGCATCAAGCCAGTCCAAAAGAGCCACTTAAAAACAGCTTAAAAACAGCAGTTTAAAACAACGAAACAGCAGACAGCCCAAAAACAGCACAGAGTCTCAGATAAGACACTGTTTTAAAGTTTCAGTCTGCCCACCCAGAACGTGCCTCCTGGCCAATTCCAGGGTTGCAGAGTTCTGGGGGAGTAAAGTCAGTCCCCCCCATCCATGGACAGGAGGGTATAGTTCCTGAATAGAGTTACTCCATTAATCAAAGTATTTACAATTTAACAATTGCATGATTCCTAATTTTGCAATTTGGATTACAGCTTTAGCGTTCTTACAGTGAAACAAGCAGAACGGTACTAAACATGATAGTGTTGTCATAGATGATGGGATTATGTTAGTAGTACATGTCTTGGCTTAAAGGCAGTGGAATAAAAGTCTAACCAAAGTACATAACAACACACATATGATACACACATATCAACATACAACAATAATTGTCCTTAGATAAAATCTAAAACTAATTCATGGATTTTACAGTCCTCTGGTCTTTGGTCTGACTGCAAACGGCAGGAGTCCATGCCATTTGAGGGGGTGTGTGTGTGTTTGTGTGTGTGTGTGTGTGTGTGTGTCTGTGTCACTGGAGCATGGCATATTGTGCAGAATGTCTTTTGCCTTATGCTGGTTTGCCCAGTGATCAGTTCTTGGGTTGGTCACTCAAGTCCTGAAAATCAAAATCCACTGTGGGATTAAAGTTGGTGCCAGCTCATGGCACATGGCATGCCAACAATTTGGCTGATAAAGGGAACTACAGGGATAAAAGGCCAGACCATGTGGTGTCTTGAACCACATGTGCTGCCTGAGCCAAAGTTCGCCAAAATAGGTTTTACCGTCTTAACTGTGTGGTTCTCTATTCAAGGCCAATTGGTGTATGCTAAAGGTTCCAGGTTAAAATGAGGTTAGTTGCATGCAAGGCCTAGTTACTGGATGTAACATGTGTTAAGCATGCTAACATTAACCTAGCGGTGTGGCTATGCAGTAACCTGACTATAAGCAACAAGAACATCACAACAACAGTTCAATGTATAACCTTAACCAAATCAATACACATACAGTACATTGTTTGAGTTAAACATTCTTGCTTAGCCGTACTATGCTTCACTGTGTTGCTAGGCTATGCCCAGTTGTTACCAGTCCATGAAGGAAGAGATGCTTTGTGGTGTCCTGCTTTGTAGCCGGTGAATCCATGGGTGAGTCAGGCTGAGAGGGCTTTGGCTCTGAAGCTGAAAGATGCAGGCGTTGCTGGGGAAAGAGCACTCCAGTTGTGCAGAGGGCCCAGGTCACTCCTTTGTGTAGAGTTAGCGGCAAGCTAACTCCATTTCCATTTCCTGCTCCAGCAGCTGCTGGAGGTGTGAAAGATCAAGCAGCTGCTCCTGCAGCTGAAGGAGAAAGAGAGCAAGAAGCTGCTCCTGCTGCAGCTCGTGGAGAAAAGAGAAAGATAAGAGGGGAATCTCTTGTTTTGATAACCTGGATCCATGGGTGGAGCTTCACACTTTGGGTGCGAACCCCCAGGGCTCAGGTTTCTTGGAGTCTTGAAACATGTGGTAAACTCTGGTCCACATATTTTCCCAACAATCAGTTCACACTCCAGTGTGAATTGATCTGCCTATCTTGCTTGTTCCTGTAGCTTAATGTATCAAAGATGGTTTGGGTCAGTGGTCTGGTTGTTGACCATGCAGGGGATGGGAGGTTCCTTATCTTATCCTTTCTGTTTGCAGGAGCTTGTTTAGATGGTTTGGTCAGTGAGGAGTCTGGGACTCTCACTTTATTGGCCAAGATTCCTGGGGGCTGAAGAAAGAGCTGGTCTATTGTTTGAGGCTTATGCTGTTTGCATTCGAAACATGCAGGCACTTTATCCTACACCAATCTAGTTAAAATTGTGTTATTTTTGTTCACTGCAGGTCTGATTGATAAAGGAAGCATAAAACAAAATCATTCATCAGAAAAATTTTATTTTTCTTTTCCCATTTTCACATGCATCATGATAATAGAGGGAGAGGAGCTGAGTCTGTTGTGTTCCAGCAGTGAAAACATTTTATTTAAATAGCTATTGGTTTTTATGAAGCTAAAAAAATCGCAACACAATACCATCCAACCAGTGTGACAGTCAGAAAGTATATTTTGACATGAGCCAATATAGTCGCCAAAATATTCTTAGAAATTACAAGACATTCTCATCACAGATACTGTAATTAAATAATCAGTTTACAAAAAGAATATCAATAAATGTACACTCAAATAATTAATATATTAAAAAAATGTTGCTTCCAGTAGAAATGTGTCTGAACAGTAACTTTACAGTAACAGTAACTTTTGTTGGATCTGTTCTCAATACAGTGTGTAGATGTTTGTTAAACAGCTTATTTTAAGAGAAAGATGCAGATATTTCACAGTGTCTTTTGTCATGTTGTGCTGGCAGTGAACTGTGTGCCCTTATTATTATTTGAATAGATTTCACACTATCCGTGCAAATACAAACTACAGGGCATCAAAAGATGCCAAAGAGCTGTTAACACCTGTACACTGACAGGTGAGCCAACTTTGCCGCTGTCATCAGAAATTGACGTCACCGCAGATGATGGTTCAGAGTAAAGGATGTCTTATTTCTCTAAAAATGTGTTTCCACTACTCCTCTTCCCTCACATCTTTTCCTCCCTCGCATCTTACGTGGGAAGGATTAAGACACACACGTGAGGGAAACAAGGAGACATTTAAGACTAAGGAGAAGCATCCACTCTGACACTGACACTACCCTATAAAGTAAGTTACTCAGGAGACAGAGAAAGCACTGGATGGCAGGAAAATATTATTATTTCTTTTTATTACTAAGAAATAAACTGTGAAAACAGTAAAATAAAGTTCACCTATCTCTTTTATATATGTATTGGGTTTCTTTATTCTTTATGGAGAGAGTAGTTTAATGTACAAAAAAAAAATCCCCCTCTCACCCTTCTCCCATGGGGGATGGTGGTGGTGGTGTGTCTTTCTCAAGCTTGGGTCCTCTACCAGAGGCCTGGGAGTTTGAGGGTTCTGCGCAGTATCTTAGCTGTTTCTAGGACTGCACTCTTCTGGACAGAGACCTAAGCTGTTGTACCTGGAATCTGCTGGAGCCACTCTCCTAGTTAGTAGGTCACAGCCCCCAGTGCTCCAATTACCACTGGCACCACTGTTGCCTTTACTCCCCACATCTTTTCTAGCTTCTCTTTCAGCCCTTGGTATTTTTCGAGCTTCTCATGTTCCTTCTTCCTGATGTTGTTGTCGCTTGGGATTGCTACATCTATCACCACTGCCTTCTTCTGTTGTTTGTCTATATATATATAATATAAAATAAGGCAATATATTTTCTGTCACAATATTAAATATTGAAAAGTGGCAATTCAAATACAAATAAGATAATCCTGCTGCACCACCTAAAGTGCTTTGACCTTGCAAATCTAATGTCACCATGTATTTTTCAGTCTATTCAGTATTTGTGCAGTGGAGGCTTCAAGTTTCCACATCACACTTGTCTAAGTTGCATACTGGACCATGATTGGTTCCCAAACTACTTGTGATGTCACAAATCCTGCTCTTTCGTCTTTCGGCAGATTAATTTGAAAACAGCTTTCTAGTGTCAAACTGCACATACAATATCATTCTGCACAGTGACATTTTTAACTAGAGGGGGACTTAAACAATAACAAAACCAATAGGGCTTCATCCAACACTATTGATGCTTGGACCCCTAAATTTGTAAAAAAAAAAAAAAAAAAAAAAAAAAAAGAAAAAAAAAACAGGCAACAATGACAAGGCGGGTTGGGGTGGCTGTGGCTCAGGAGGTAGAGTGGGTCGTCCACTAATCAGAAGATCAGTGGTTCAATTCCCGGCTCCTCCAGTCCACATGTCGATGTGTCCTTGGGCAATATACTTAACCTCAAATTGCTCTTGATAGCTGTGCCATCAGTGTGTGAATGATTAGATTTCCTCTGATGGGCAGGTTGGGACCTTGCATGGTAGCCCCTGTTCCTATTCAGTGTATGAATGTGTGTGAATGGGTGAATGTGATTTGTAGTGTGAAAGTGCTTGGAGTGGTCGGAAGACTAGAAAGGCACTATACATGTACAGTCCATCCATTTACAAGAATGTTATACATAAAGCCCACGTTAAAGACTATCCTCCTATTCTAATTGGGAGAAGAAAAATTATCTGACGAATAATGAGACAAAAGAAAAAGTTGTAAGGGTTTGTTTGTCAATCAGGCCTCATTGCCTGTGGTCATGTGGTTTTGAAGCCTGATTAGGAGTGACATCCAAGTCAGTCCTGGTCGGATGGTCTTGTGTTGCGAATCAATCTCTGAATCATGCAAGATATCTGTGTGTGTTTGTGAGTGAAGTGAGGTCATTGCAAGGCAAAGAAAGGATACAAGAAAAGGAGGCTCCCGTTATGATTCTGTACAGATCCTGTTTACCATTAGTCCTCACTCCTTTGGAAGGCTCTCTAACACACACACACACACACACACACACACACACACACACACACACACACACACACACACACACACACACACACACACACACACACCGGCTCCTCTTTTCTTGTCTTTGGTGCTTGAACTTGTGTAGCTAATTAGTCTCTTCCTTTCCAGCACCGTATCCTGTCACACTTTCCAGCATCACTAAGCGTCTGGCTGGACCTTGTGTGCTTTTCAAGTGTAAGTAGACACGTGAATAAGGTCCTACTGTTCACTGCTTGCCATTTTTTCTGTTTTTTGTAAACAGTTTGAGGTTGATTGCCAAGGGTGTGCCACAGAACTTTCTTTTTCACACTATTTTAAAGAGAAATTGTACTGTCTTGCATTTGCTTCCACAAAACACAAGAAATGGGTGAAGGTGTCTGGAAAGAGAAAAATGGAAGAAAGTAAAAATATCCTTAATGTATTCTTTACTACTCTCTGTCCTCCTTCAGCCATGCTCTTAAAATGTGAATGAACAAAAGTTCAGCCTGGATGAATAGAGGGTCAGCCAGAACAGAGTTTCAGAATCTTCTGTGTTACATGAACCCTAAAGCCTCCATTTCTTTACAAAACCTAAGCTACGAGAGAGTCAAGTCTTTAGGCATGCCACCACTAGACCCAAAATCAATTTTTCCAGATGACTTTAGAAACTTAAGATTGTTTGTATAAATGGTAGGTCAGACATTTCCTGATTTGTAATGAAAATATGTTTAAGATACTTGAACAAAAGACTTATTTTTTTCTCTTTTCCTCTGTTGGCAAGGCTTTTCTCTCTGACATCCAAGATTCATTTGGGACATAAAGATAACATATTAATCAGTTTCAGCAGCAAACATTCTCCTTTATTTTTCATTTTGTTATTTCTCTCCTTGACATATTAGAAAATAGAACATTGCACCTTTAAGCACTAATTAAAAAGCGCAGTAGATGAAATGGAAAACAGAGTTGTCTGTATCAGTTACTGAGACATAATCAGTGGTAGACTGACAATAAAAACAGATGCAATGGTTCTGTCTCATGTTGACTAGGTGTGGTTTACTATCCAACCAGAGACCGAGTCAGGGACTCTTTCATCACAGGTTTTCATTTGCACACCTTTGTCATTGTGACCAGAACAAAGCATCTGTGTCCTATAGAGCTTCACTTCAGCATGACTGACATCCTCTGTACCCATCTTGACCACACGTACCACACACACTTTCTGACCCTCAACACTTTCTGCCCTTAACATGTTAATATTTAAATATTAAAGGATATTTAACAGTTTTGTGTGATTAAACCTAAAATTTCAATCTGAGGAGATATCTACACTTAAAATGTTGCTTTAGCTTTAAGATATAAATACACCTATTTTGAATCTTATGCATAAAACATGACAAGTAGAGGTATTCACAGGTCCATTCAGTTCCTAGTAACCCAGAACCAGCCTAAATCCAGCTCCAGTTGAAATTATGCTCAATGTAATGGGCTCTGGATAGAGTTCTAATTGGAGAATTTCTAAGATCGAGAGTGCAAGAAAAATTCTTTGTAAATGTGAGGAAAATGTTTTTCAAGGGACACCATCTAAGGCTTTTTCAAATATAAAATAAATCTTTGAGCCTTTAAAGAGGAAATTATTTTTGGAATTAGTTACAGTATAACTTTGTATAACACTGATTCTTAGAACATATAATGCTGCTTATCAGTTGTTGAAGCACCATGCTGCCAGTGTTGGTGCTCTCTCTATTCAGGTCTGTCGACTCCATTTTGGATCAGGTCTAATTATTCTCAAGTCCCTTTTGGACCAGGTCCGTTTTTTGGGAAAATTTGTTTAAGCATATTGAGCTTGAGTCGGTGTGGTATGATGGTGTTTTGGATCAGGTCCAAAATTACTGACCATTATGGTCCAAATTATGGATCATTTGTTGTACAAATGAATGCACTGAAGATGCTTTGCCGAAAATGTAATCCTAAAACAGTAACACCTCCCCTGACACTGTGTGATTCCAAATACATTCTATGCAATTCTTCATCTATTTGAAATTCATATATTATTTATTTACTAAATGTTGCATATCTTGCAAATGATCAAGAAACATTGTATAAAAGTAATAAAACTGTGATGCTGACTTTATTTTTTTAACTAAGTATTGTAAATGCAATAGAGAAATATATTAGGTTAAGATCATGGTCGTGCTTTACCCCTTCTCCTATAAATTAATTTTATATACCCAATACCACTAATTTGCAACAGCAAATATATGTATTTTTAAGGAAACATAATGCCAATCTGATTACGTTTCCATCAACATAATGAGAAAATGTTAATGAACTTATATGCAAAGTTGCAAAATATTTGCACTGAATGCAAAACATTTGCTGTCAACTTTATTCATTGGTTTTCCTATAATATTTGTTCCTGGCAACTAAAAGGTGGCAACACTTGATTAAGGTCAGGGACAGATGGTGGCCTTGGACAAAATTGAAAAAGTCAAACTAAAACCACCATGGTCCTCCAACCTTAGCTTAAACCTAACCACATGCTGGATTCAGGATGTGAACCCCGTTCTCTGGTGTCAGTGTGGTGCTTTGTATGTCCTCCCTCCCATCATCCTTCCTGACCACGTCCCTACAATGTGGTACAAAAATGTAGCACATTCTGAGTGGAATCAATGTTTCCAGGCATAATCTAAATACATAATCTAGGCAGCAAAGGTGTTTCCTTCTGAATGTATCTTCCAAATCAATTTAGTGACACAATGTCTAGGAGATAGGAGTTGTGGTGCTGCAATCATTACATGCAAAGTAAATGGATGCCCACATATTTCTCCTCACTGTTGGGGACATAATATGCTTTAATGATTTTTAAAGCACCTCATGTATATAGAAAATGTCATGACAGTTTATAATATGAAATGCAAATATTTCATGTTATAAACTGCATAAATGTATGCATGCAGTAGTTTACAGTACCTATAAAAAATGTTTGGGGATTTTTTGTTTTATTGTTTTACAATTCTGAATCAGAGTAGATTCAATTTGGGGTTTTTGCATGGATGTGTAAAAAGAACCGGATACAGTGTCAGAGGCAGGGCCCCATTCATTCCTATGAAGGTTGCTCAGTGGTGCATGAAGCCAAAAAAGTCATTTCCTGCTGTAAGAAAAATTAACCGGATGTAAACATACTGCACACGCTCTATGGGCTTACGTGCCCATGAAGCACACTCACTAGAGATTTCCACCAGCTGAGAACTTCCAGTTTAGCTATAATGGCTGACTTGAGTGCGGATAAAATGATTCTATTATGCGGCTCTTCAAGACTTTCGAAATGTGATTGGACCAAATGGATATTGGAAGTTATTCACAATGTTAGTCTATGGGAAAAAGTCTTTTTGGGCCCACTAGCATCACATGACATTGTAATTACAAGGTTTGGCCACTATGTCATATTGGCTTCAAGTTCTGGCGCTGTTCCTGGGGGCTTGGTTTTTTGACACTGATCAGCAGAAAACGATGATTCATACAAATATTAAAAAACAAATTACATGTTTGCATGAGCGTTTACTCTTTTTAATATGACATACCTAAATCATAACTTTTAGATGACATAATTAAATGGAAATTACCTGTGTGTAGTCAAGGGGTTTCAACTGTTTATAGTAGAAATACAATCGTATGTGGAAGGTCCAACTTTTGATGAGTTAGTATCGTGGCAAAACATAAGATGAGTGAGCATGCTAGGAGACTAGTGAGTTATGTCAACTTCAAAGGAGTTGACATAACTCCAGAGACTGTGCATACAACAACAGTTGCCTAGTTGCTTCACCTGTCGTGGCTTTATGGGAGAGTGACAAAGAGAAAACCACTCTGAAGGAACACCCCAAAAAATATACGACATATGGGATAAATTTTGCCAGAGGGTTCTATGGTCTGATTAGATCAAAATTGAGCTTTTGGACCATCAGAGCAAATGCAATGTCTGGCAGTAGCCTAACACTGCACATCATTGTAAACATAGCAGCCCCACCGTGAGCATGGTGGTGGCAGCATCCCGCTGTGGAGATGCTTCTCCGCAGCATGCTTGTGAAGGGGAGAGGGTGAAATGAATGCCGCAAAATATGGATAAATCCTACAGGAAAACATGATGCAGTATACACGACACCTGCCACATGGGAGTCAATTTGTTTTCAAGACAAGTCCAAGCATAAATCCAAAGCTGCAACGGAATAGCTTAAAACTGTACTCACAAAACATCCTGAGGCTAAAAGTAGCTCCTAACTGTCAAGTTAGAGGACATTTCTAAAAATAAAGGGCGTGTCAAGTCCTAACTTTTAGTTTTTGGTTCAAGACTGATTCCTCAAAACATATAAGTGCTAAAAGTAGTTCCTCAGTCTGAGAGAAGTAAGAGGTAGTCCAGAGGACTTCTATGTCATTAACACCTGCTCACAAAGAACGATCATTTACTGCAATGAATAAATGTTTAAAGCTGATTTCATGTCTATTGCTGGATTACCTGGTAAAATGGGCACTATATGTACAGCAGAGTTATCCCATCAAAGGATGAAGATTTGTTCAGTCAACTGGAATAAATATCTGTTTATATAAGATGGTGTCAGATACAATCTACTTGACAAGTCAATACATTACTTTGTTTCATGTATGAAATTTGTGAGTGTGTATAAAACATTTAAAAGACTTGTTCATAAAATCTATCCATCTATCTAATCACGTTCCTTTGTATTGATTAATATTTTCCATAACGTCCACTAACACAGACGGTCACCTGTAAACCAATCAGTGTGGAGACAGTAAGTTCATCAATGAAACATGATGTCATCCATAGCAAATGGGTCATTCCTTCTCTTATCTCAGGAATTCTCTCAGTTCTTTACTAAAAGTTGCTCTCAGTAGCTTTGTGAATTGATCTTAAGAGGAAACTCCTAGCTAGAAACTTTTAGTGCCATTTAGGAAGACTGCTAGTGGTAAGACAAGATTCTCTGTGAATACAGCCCCTGATCTTAATCCAATCATGAATTTGTGGCTAGACTTGAAAAAGGCTGTTCACTCACAATCCCTATGCAACCAGACCAGGTGCATCTACCAAATACTGACTTGGAAGAGATGAATAGTTATGCAAACAAATGTGTTATATTTTATATTTGCAATTAATATGGATCACATTGGAGAGATCTGTTTTCACTTTAGCATTCAAGGGTGTTTTTCTGTTGATCAGTGTCAAAAAAGTCACATGAAATCTGTTTTGCTTCAATATTGTAAAAACAATGAAACAAAAACTTCCAAGGGGGATATACTTATTATATGGAAAGGGAAAAATGTAGGTAGAGCTGTCAGATGGAGAACAATGGTCATTATATAGTGTATGAATGAACATGTATACAAAGAGAAAGGAGGGTAGATAAAGATCATACATAAAATTAAATTTTTGACATAGTCCATAAAAACATTAGACCACAGTGAAAAACTATCAAATATTAAAACCTCTATGAAATAAATAATTAAAATAATCCCTATTCAAGTTATTTGGTTTTTAATTTCAGTGGGAATCATGTAGTGAAGCACATACACTGTCAACTTTGTATGTTTTCTCCAACCAGCAGATCCAATCAGTGGCTCATCGGCACAGGTCCTTACACATGTTCATGTCAGCTGTAATGGATTGGTGTGAGAAAAGTTGGCCTGATTTCAAAACTAAAAGAAGTCACTCCACAACTCTGGAGCTTAATTCATCACAGCTTTTTGGCAGATATCACCATATAACACCTCTTTTGATTTTGCCTTTTATGCTTATACAAAACTGAATGTTCTCTTCTTTCCCAGATGAGAAAAGGCCCATGTCCTGCTTTTGATTACTTATATCGTTTACCATAACTTTGTTCCAGCCACTGCCGCACATCCTTCAAATTGTAAAAAAAAGGCCCCTTACCACCCAGGTAGGTGATCTTTTTCTGTTGTACTATACACACCCGTTCATTGGACACACCATAAGCCACATTAGCATTGTTGTCCATGCAGTCAGCCACCAGCTGACACTGTGGTGGAAGGGAAAAGTGATCAATGAGCTTGCGTGCCACTCCCAGCCTCTCCTCCAGGCTCTGGTGCTTCCTGACATTGAAAGAGCAAGCGCCCATAGGAGGGGCCACCCAGCCATCAGATGGGTGAGCCTCATCAATGTACACTAACAGAAAATCAGCTACATCACTGAAGTCTTCCACCAGCTGCCGGAAAGCTGGCAGGTGGCTGATGAAGGGGGGTCAGGTGGCGGAGCCGAAATTGACCACCAGAGGACGATCTGATGACTCAAAATCCAGGAGGTGGCATTCATCACCATTTTGGACTCTGGCACCAGATGGCACATTAGTCATATTGCTGACATTGCTGCTCCATTGAGGGCCATCAGGCACTTTCACCACTTTGGAGTTGGGTGCTTCACAGCCAAGTTTCACCTAAGGAGGTAAAAAGAGGCATTAATATCTACTACTTGCACAATGCACACATCAAGGAGATGTAAAGTGGGCTTTGTCTTTACCTTTTAACAGACTATTTTCATATTTTACTTCTTGCAAAACTGTACATATTGTGCCTTTCCTATGGCTTCAAAGATTGTGAGGGTATATCTGAAAGGGATTCAGTCATTGCAATTGTATGTTCAGCATTACCTTATGACTGTTTATAGTATCAGTTTGTAATGATTATTGTTTCAATCAGTGATTCAGTTTACCTTCTACCTTTCCAATACACATACACATTGTGTGTGTGTGTGCCTAAACTCATCTCTAATTGCCTGTCTGACTGCACCTAATGATGATTTTCATTATCAATGAATCTGTTGATTATTTTATCTATTACATCAATAAGTTGTTTGGTCTATAAAATGTCAGAAAATGGTGAAAAATATCAATAACCCAAAGCCTTAGATGGTATCCTCAAATGTCTTGTCCACAACTCAAATTTTCAGTTTATTTTCATAGAAACCAGATAATATTCACATTTGAAAAGCTGGAATTAAGGAATTTGGACGATTATTCTTAAATGATAAATCCAAAAGATGAATCAATTATCAAAATACTTGGAAATAAATGTAATAGCTGGTAACTAATTGATTAATTGTTTTAGCTCTAATCACCTACTTATACTTTGTTAACACATCCTGTCCTGTTTTTCTCAGTTTTCTCAACCCCAACACACACAAACTTGTGCTTTATTATTCTAGCTAATCAAGCTAAGGTTGGCACTGGGAGGACTTAGACTGGGACTTAGATGAGGTTGCAAAATGACAAACACAGCCCTTAACAGAAGCCTAATCAGGAAAATTTGTGAAAACATCTGTACAGGTGTGGGTGTGTAAGGGCCTTAACAATTATCAAGGGTTAAATTATCCCCACTGCTTTGCCTGTAGTTTCTGTTAAAAGGCTGCAAACTTTAGAAGTGTAAATCTCTTCCTGTTTTCCCAAATCTACTGGGAAGTTAAAAAAAAACTTATAAAAATTTAAATTAATTTACTGATAGCTTGACATTGATTAAACTAAACAAAAATAGTCACGAATGTCAATACACCTGTGAATTTTGTTTCAAAGCAACGTAAGCGACGTAATACAAATGTGAATAAATTTTGTTGAATTAATTTTACTTTATGGCTTCAAACCTGTCTGGACTCTTCTGCTCCCTGTAATCACCTGCTGTGTTTTAATGCAGCCTGAGTTGTTCTCATTGACATATTCTTCTAGTTGTTTTGCCAGATAACTGAATGACTTAGACATATAGTCACAGTCATAAATACTATGTTGAACAGCAGTCATTACCAAGCTTCTGAGTTACCCATGGAATTATTATTTTGTGATCACAAACGTAAGACAAAATATACAAAAAAATGATGATAGCACCTGTGCTGTGAGATGGCTGTTTTGACATGTTTGAAGAAACAAAAAGTAGCCTACAATTCATGTAGCCTATAGCCACATCTGGTACCTGTCATGTCTCATCTCATCTCATTACCACATCTAAATTAACAGCAAATGTGTATTTATATGTAGCTTTTATCACCAAAAGTATTAATTTAAACAAAGTTCACCTAAAGTTGCCCTAATACTACATAGGTAAGTTTAATTTTTGCGATAGTTTAGAATCCATGGGTATGGATGGTCGGACCTACCATTGTCAAGGTGTTGCTGAATTGTCCCTACCAATATTTGTATCAATATCAAACAATCTTGTCATTTAATTCACCTCCACATAATGTTACTGATAAGATTTATGCAGAGTTGCCTGGTTTGTGTTTTTTCTGTGAAAAGACTGCTATGATAAAGAGTGAAGGATGGCTTTGGGGGATACCCAACTTGATCTCGCAACCCCCAGCTTCAAGTGTGCTACACACATTGTCCGCTAGCTGCACAGCAGTGGTAGAGTTGATAATGAATGGTGATGAATCTGGAGCGGTTAGTGCTTATAGTTAAAACGTTTCAACTGACAAACGTTCTTAACTGGACAAAGATTAACATTAGCTAGTTGATATTATATTTAAATTTCAGGTGTTAATTGTTTTTAAAGGTGTTTTACCTCATTTGTGATTGTTGTTCAGACATGATGTCCTTTATTAAATAACTTTATTACTTTAAGTGAAAATGCCTCCCAACAGTGGAAATAAGACATGAGGTCCTTTTTAAAGAAGAACCAAAGTGTCAATAACTGCTGATCTAATAAGAATGTTCTGTAATCAATCCAATATTTTGTTAGTTGCAGGAAACTTGATTTGTAGCCAAAAATCAACAAACTGCAAAAACAAAGACAAAGTATCTCGGGTGAGGTCTGAAGATGTCTACAGAAGATAGTTGATTTGTAACTGAGTAGCACATTACATACAGGTTATTATACATTGATTTTCTTGTGAAAATCTATCGTGTCAATTTTAAATATTAATTTTAGTCTCAATTCTTTATTAATAAAATCCAATGTAAATATCTGTTTAGAAAAAATATGCATCAAGGGATGCATTCATTCATGGCACTGTGAGCCCAAAAACTGAATTCGGCTTCATCGCAACTTTACCTGCTTATAGGCGTCTAGAAGGAAGCTATTCCAGATGGAGCGGAGCCCAGCTGAAGTTAACATACGGTGCCACTCTCCAGAGCAGGCAGACCTGGAGCAGCTGAGAGACGACACAATGTGCTTCACGAGTACCATGGAGTCGTACAGGGCAAGGAACAGACAGTTTGAAAAGAATCCAGGTATTATCTGAAGTGTCACGAGCAGATCCATCCCCATTTTCTGTTCCTACGTCTATACGACCGTAGGCTTACCTACAGCTGGCGAGTTATTTCGGACTGCCCTGCATACGCGCAACGCCGTATGGTCTCAGTCACTCCCTTCATAGTTTCTGCACTGCCCCATGGAGTGCTCCCGACTTTCTGCAGAACATAGGGGAGGTGTATAAGGTGTAACTTGCAGAACGGTCTTGTCTGTCCTTTTCAGCGGTGTGAGGAGACCACTGGAGCTTGATCACTCGTCTTATGAGCACGAGCATTGCACTTCTTGTTAAACCTCACGGCTTATCTTTGTAGCAAGATTCTGACGTCAGACCTAGTGCATCCCCTTTGTCCCCGCCTTCCTTTGCTCTGTGCACCAGTGGCGTAGCCAGGAATAAATTCTCTGGTGGGGGGGGGGGGGGGGGGGGTCTTATGTTACATAGATCCATACACATGTAATAAATTAAATGTTTGTGTGTATAATTTATAATTTGGTTTATATCAATCTTCACAAGAAGCACATTTACTCAAGTAAGTAGTGAGGCATGTTTAGTTTGCTTGAGTAATGTATATGCCACTTGAAAACTCACTCCATTATGTTTCATAAGAAAGTACTGCACTTTTTAGTCCACTACTATTCATTTATCTGACTGTTGCTGTTAGTTTCTTTTTAGGTTAAGGTTTTAAACATTTTAACCTATGATGAGTTTATGAAATGATACATTTTTAAGGTGTGGGGGTGGGCGTATCAGTATGTGTGTGCATTTGTGTGTGTGTGTGAGAGAGAGAGACAGAGAGATAGTTAGCAACAAGATACACATATAGCAGTGGTGGGCAAATAGTGGCCCGTGGGCCAAATGTGGCCCTCCAACAAAAATATTTGGCCCTCTAACAAAAGCTTTAAGTTTTCCCTTTTATATATTGCATCAAAGCTATTACATGGCTCTTCATAAATCTACAGTACATAATAATGTAAACAAAAGGCACATGTAAATCCCAATAAATATGAGCTTGTAACCTGTGAAAATCTGGCAAATGGTTGAACCTAATTGCTGACCCCTGATTTATAGAAATTTTGAATAAAGAAACATAATGCCTCTTACACCACCCAAAGGATGTTAAAGCCTCCACTTTGAAGGAGGTGGAAATGGTAGCTAGGCAAGCAAGGTCAGCATTGGCCCCTGGGCTTAATGGTGTGCCCTGTTGCTGTTCTTGTGGAGGCTTACTAGGGTAGCATGGAGGTAGGTCTTGGTGAAGGGCAGGAGGGATCTTTATTCTGAAGGAGAAAGATTCTGTTGATGTAGACCTTGCCTTTTTAATGTAGAAGGTAAGATTTTCTTAAGTGTCATGGCACAGAGGTTATCTAGTTACCCAGAAAGAATTAACTTAATCAACATCTTAGTGCAGAAAGCTGGGGTTCAAGGCTTTTCTGGATGCTTGAAGCACACAAGCATGATAAAATTAAATTAGGCAGGTACAGCATGGACATGGGGGATTTGAACTGGGCATAGCACAGCCTACATGGAGCAAAGCAACAGCAGTTGGCAGGAGGAAACTTGTAGAACTGGACGGAAGGGTGAGGAATCGAAGCAGGCAGGATTACATTCATGCTAAGAACATCTTATGATGTAAATAGTAAATGGACTGTACTTGTATAGCGCCTTTCCTTCTTCTGACCACTCAAAGTGCTTTTATACTACAAATCACATTCACCCATTCACACGCATTCATACACTGAATGGGAACAGGGGCTACCATGCAAGGTCCCAATCTGCTCATCAGAGGAAATCTAATCATTCACACACATTCACACACTGATGGCACAGCCATCAGGAGCAATTTGGGGTTAAGTATCTTGCCCAAGGACACATCGACATGCGGACTGGAGGAGCCAGGAATTGAACCGCTAATCTTCCGATTAGTGGACGACTCGCTCTACCTCCTGAGTGACAGTTGCCACCATGTGCTACCATCTCCCCATAATCTCAGTGAGTGAATGGGCGAGGACCCAACATGTCCTTTATATTGAGGTTTAGCTTCACTTCAGTGCATTCTCTGTTGTAAAACAAGCATCTCTCAGGGCAATACACCTGGAGACATATTCAAGTATCTATCTAGCAGCAGCCACTGAGAGTAAGCACTTAGATGTAAACTCACTGGATGCAAAAAAGAAAGAAAACTGGATTTTGTTTGTTTGTGAGGCTGAACAGGTCAAGTTTGAACAAATATGAGGTAGGGCAGCTAAAGGCAGGGAGGGACTGGAAAATGAGAGTAGTTTTAGAAAAACAGCTCATAGTTCCTCAGAAAATAACTGCCACTAATCTCAGACCAGATCTTGTGTTGTGGTTAGAAACAGAGCATGTTGTGTATTTTGTGGAGCTACCATGGGAGGATACAATAGAAATGGCCTATGAGAGGAAACAGCTTAGATATACAGACTTGGCAGCAGAGGAGCACGGTTGGAAACCTAATGTCCACCCAGTGGAGGTTGGCTGTAGAGGTTTGAGGAGTAACTGGCCGCAGCCTGTAGAATGGGGCATGGGTTCAACGTTGAAAGTTTAATTCCACCCACCATGGTTTGATTGGTTTGACTGTCACATTTGGGCAGGATTAAACATCGATTGTGATTGGATGTTAGCTGTGAGCAGGCTTCAGTCCGTTAGATGAACACACAATAGACTACAGTATGTAATCTGGCAGATACTTAAGTGTCACAGAGAATAAAAACAGTTCAAGAAGCTATCAGTTCAAGAATTGCAGTTTAATTCCAATGGGAAAATGACAAAGGGTAATTTGTTTTTTAAGTAATCCATGTATTTTTAAGTTTATCAGGAGCTTAGTTAACCCATCAATATTGCTGGTGCTGTGCCAGATTCTGCAACCATATCTCAACCCAAGCCTGTCTCTGTGTGCCTGTCATTCAGGATGCACATGAGAGCATGCTGCATGCCTGTGTCAGGCAGTATTCAGACCAAATCAGACATTGCAGCGCACCACTGCAGAGTTCAGCGAAGGTGTGAGGGGGGTGTGGGCAAGTTTGTGCTCTAGAATGTAACAACTATGAAACAATCAGAAAATAACATTGTATTGATCTTATTCACCAGTGTTCTTGCTACCACTGCTCCTTCTCTTCATTCACTCTGTAGCTCAATTGACCACAGCTGCTCTCTCTCCCTTTCTCACTCTGGTTCTCTTTTTCTTTCATCTTTTTTAAAATGACTCGGGAAGCCAACAGAAAGGGGGCTATCAAAAGAAGAGAAATGTCTTCCCCTCGTCCTAGTAACTTTTTTTGTACTCAGGCAATCACAGCTGATCTGAGCTGAGCCTTTACTCTCACTGCCAGAAGGGGGAGAAAAAAGTCCCACACTCCAACTTTAAGAATCCACATTTAATTATCCTATTCTTTTGTACTATTGCAGTAGTGGTGTTCATTTTTATTAGATTTATATGTGTAACTCCTCCTCTGTTTACTTTAGATTTAAATTATTTAAGTGGTTTTGATTGGGGTTTTGGTGTTCTAATGGAAGTGCAAAGAAGTGTGTAGGACTGCAACTCTGCCTCTTGGTCTCAACTTTGGGTTGTCATGCTTTTGGTCTACTAATAAACTCAGCCATATTTTTAGACATGAGGGCTACTCCATCTATAGTGGGATGTATGCCCCCTCTCCTAATCAGACCAGGTCTTCCCCAGAAAGTTCATCAATTATCTACAAAGCCCACGTCATTTGTTGGATACCACCTTGACAACCAGTGGTTGAGTGATGATATGCGGCTATTCATCACTGGTAAGATGCGGCAGGGGCCCAGAGAAAAATTGTTGTCCAACATTGTTTTTGCATATGTACACACTGACTCAACATTAATTTTAGTGACTTCCGATTGGCATAATCAGCAGTCATTACCGTCAACATGAATATTGATTTTACCATATTTACACTTATCGTTACCCAGCAGTTTTAAATGGGATTCTATGTCACCCACTCTGGCCCCAGGAATACATTTGACTATGGCTGCTGATGTCACTAACTTCACATTTCTCACTATGTAGCTGCCAATAATCAGGGTTGGTTTCTCAGCAGGTGTGTCGCTGAGTGGGGAGAACCTGTTTGAAACGTGAACTGGTTGGTGGTGAACTGTGGGCTTCTGCTAAGGGCTATGCTTCCTTTGGACAGTCACCCAAGCCATCCTGACTTCCTGGCTGCTCAAGAACTACCCAGGGAGTAGGAGCTAAACAAGGTCAGCCTGCACTGGCTACTGGGGGTTGGTTACAGCAGCTTACGATTGGTTTTCCATGGTGCGGAGCCGCGCTTCCAATTCACTGAGCCTTGCCTCCAACACTGCAAATTTCTTCAAAAGAAGAAGCGCAGTTAGTGACATGCATTGATGTCACATAACTAACTATAAGCTTTATCAAAAAGGAAAGTTTTAAGCCCACTCTTAAGCATAGAGAGGGTGTCTGCACCCCAGACCGAATCTGGAAGATGGTTCCACAGGAGAGGAGCCTGATAGCTGAAGGCTCTGCCTCCCATTATACTTTCAAAGACTGTAGGAACCACCAGTAGGCCTGTATTCTGGGAGCGCAGTGTTCTAGTGGGATAATACGGTACTATGAGCTCTTCAAGATATGATGGTGCCTGACCATTAAGGGCTTTGTAAGTTAGGAGAGGGATTTTAAATTCTATTCTAGATTTTACAGGAAGCCAATGTAGCGAAGCTAAAATGGGAGAGATGTGATCTCTTTTTCTAGTTTTAGTCAGTACACATGCAGCTGCATTCTGGACCAGCTGGAGAGTCTTTAGAGACTTGTTAGGGCAGCCTGATAATAAGGAATTGCAATAATCCAGCCTAGAAGTAACAAATGCGTGGACTAGTTTTTCTGCATCTTTTTGGGACAGGATGTGCCTGATTTTTGCGATATTGCATAAGTGAAAAAAGGCAGTCCTTGAGATTTGATTTATGTGGGAGTTAAAGGACATATCCTGATCAAAGATAACTCCCAGATTCCTCCGGTGGTGCTGGAGGCCAGGGTAATGCCATCCAGAGAAGCTATATCATTAGATAATGTGTTTCTGAGGTGTTTAGGGTGGAAAAATTATTAAATGTTCAATTTCAATCCCATAAGTCAAAACAAGGTCTAGGGTGTGTTTAAGACAGTGAGTGGGATTATTTACACACTGAGAGAAGCCAATTGAGTCTAATAATGGGATAAATGCAGTACTGAGACTGTCATTATCGACGTCCACATGAATATTAAAATCACCTACTATAATTACTTTATCTGTACTAAGGACTAAATTCGACAAAAACTCTGAGAATTCAGATAGGAATTCAGAGTACGGGCCAGGAGGACGGTACACTACAACACATAGAACTGGCTGCAAAGTTTTCCAGGTTGGCTGAGAAAGACTAAGAACAAGGCTTTCGAATGAGTTATAATTAAATTTAGGTCTAGGGTTGATGATTAGGCTTGAGTTGAAAATGGCTGCAACTCCTCCTCCTCAGCCAGTGTCTCAAGGAATATGAGTATTAATATGACTGGGGGGAGTGGATTCATTTAGGCTGACATATTCTTCATGACACAGCCAGGTTTCAGTAAAACAAAATAAATCAATATGATGATCTGAGATTAAATCGTTTACTAATACAGCTTTAGATGACAGAGATATAATTTTCAAGAGTCCACATTTAATTATCTTATTTTGTTGTACCATTACAGCAGTGGTTTTAATTTTTACTAGATTTTTATGAATGACTCTTCTTTTGTTTACTTTGGATTTAATTGATTTAAGTGGTCGGGGGACAGATACAGTCTCTATGTGGTTTTGGGTGGGTAACTGTTCTAACGGAAGCGCAGAGAAGCGTGTAGGACTACAGCTCTGCTTCCTGGTCTCAACTCTGGGTTGTACATTCACTTTTATCGTTGCTATCCTGTTATGCATATCTAAGGGCAGCTGGGCTTGAAGAAGACTTGATACTAGCAATTGAGACCATAAACTCATTAGGAAAGTGTTTACTGAGGTAATAAATCAAGTGAGAAGTATGGTCATTTTCTCATAGACTTCCATGCAATTGGACTTCTTTTTGCAGCCAGTGAAGTCACCCCTGCTGGCCATTAGAAAGAATGCAGGCTATAGGCACTTCCGCATGGATTTCACTTTTCAGACCAGGAGCTACCCACTTGTGGATGCCCCAGTACCTCCACTCTACAGTAAACAGAAAATATATTTTCTGGTATTGCATTCCCACTTTATCAAATCAGGAGAGAGAACTCTACAAATAGGAGGTCCTCTCTGCGCATTCGCGAGCAGGCAGCAGAATTTTGGTGTTTACTGACAATGGCTGAACAGGTGAAGCTACCGACTCCAGCGCTCCCAGGAACAGCTTACACCACCAGATGTGCCAAGTGAATAAAGACGGCTGAAGAAAAGAAAGAAGAGAAGAAAGCTGCCAGGAAAAAAAGAAGACAGGAGTCATGCAAGACCTGCATTCATAGTGGTGTGGCCTTTGATTGGTGGAAAAACCTAATGGCTTCAAAGAGTTTGAAAAGTGATGCGCAGCTAGCCATACTGCTTCTGGACGTGTAAGCTGTATTTTATTTTGCAGTAGCTATATGGATATTTGTTAGCCAGGTAGGTTGGTTGGTGGTTTTTACCCTGGTAGCTAAGGTTAGTTTATAACTGCCTGGACACTCGTCATTTGTGGTAGATTGCTGTTTGGTTTGCTGTGTAATGATAGGCTTGTTGTTAGCTCAGTGGCATTATATGTAGTTATATGTGCTTCATTATAGGTTGTGAAGGATTCCGGAGGAGTGGCTGCACTGGGAGTGAGCTCCTGATTACATCTCAAACTTGGACCCAAAAAAGTGGAATATTTTGCAAATTAACCCTGACAAATCTTCAGAAAGGACTTTATAGAAGAAGGAATAGCATTGATCAGCAAGAACAGAAAAGAAAACATAATTTTTGGATTTATTTTCCAAATCAAAACAACTAGCTAGCTGTCAACTGCTAACTGCTGGCTGCTGTTACCAATATTCCAAAGGAGAAGAGCACTAAAGAAGCTAACAGAAGAGTATTTTTTTTTAAAAAAAAACAAGAAGAAAACTTAAAGGATCCTCTCTGGTAATGTAATCCATGCATGCTGGAGCCTCTCTGTGCACCCTGGACTCAAGAAGTTATGGCATATGACTGGGGGTCACTCATCGGGATGGGGAGATGGTCAGCTCATCCCCCTGCCAACTCTGCTACCAGTCCAGTCCAGGTTTTCAAACATAAACATCAGATTAAACATCAAGTAAGACCATATGTACATCCATCTCAACATCGAAGGAAACAGTCTTGGCCACATGGATCTTCTGGGGTCCCTAACCACCCGGATGGCGGCTTTTTCTCCCTACTGAGGTCAAGAGGAGGTTCCAGGTGCACCGGGCCGGTGCTGAGAGGCTCAAGAGGAGCTTGAGGTTTCCTCTTCATGCTGATCCTGCTCTCCGGAGATGATCAGCTAAATCCTGGACCAGTGCCCCTGGAGTGCTGCAGAACTTCGACGCTGATTTGTGCCCGAGTGTGTCTGGGACTCCTCTGGTGCCAGTGACGAATGAGCAGCAACTTTCTGAGCCGGGCTTCTCCCTTAACAGACTAAACTTTGTTAACACAAAGCATGATGGCTCAATGAATAACTTTTCGCTACTGGGCTGTGGAAACTTTGATAGGTCCAGTGTCTCTCTCACAAAACCTGCTGTGGACACCACTGTGTGTTGAAACCCTGCAGTGAGGAGGCAGAGGTTATTCAAAACCTTCCAAACTGTCAATCATGCAAAAGTAAATGGTAAATGGACTGTGCTTGTGTAGCACCTTTCTAGTCTTCCAACCACTCAAAGCGCTTTTTACACTAAAAATCACATTCACCCATTCATACACTGAATGGGTACAGGGGCTACCATGCAGGTAGGTCCCAACCTGCTCATCAGAGGAAGCTAACCATTCACACACATTCATACACTGATGTCACAGCCGTCAGGAGCAATTTGGGGTTAAGTGCCTTGCCCAAGGACACATCGGCATGTGGATTGGAGGAGCCGGGAACCGAACCACTGATCTTCCGATTAGTGGACGACCCGCTCTACCTCCTGAGCCACAGCCGCCCCGGGTCTTATGGGACCCGAGGCTGAAACTGAGGGGGCTATTCGGTGGACATTTTAACATCAGAAACATTACTGCAAAGAGCAATCAGCTAACTCTGACTCAAATCTGGACCTTCTCTGTCTGACTGAAACATGGTTGAAACAAACAACTCTTGCAAGTGTGTTCACGGTGCCCGGATACCAATGTATCAGAAGAGACAGACCTGATGGAAGAGGAGGAAGGGTGCTTTTTTATGTGAGAGACAACATCAAATGTGAACGTGTCGTTTATAATGTGGGTAACACGTTAAAAACATATAAAAATAAAAAATAATGTTATCCCAACAAATGTCTTTTAACATCATAGGTGTCTATAGGCCCCCTTCTGCAGATGACACTTTCTATGATCAACTCATGGAAGTCTTGAAAGAGTGCAATCTCAACAAAGAATTATTACTTATGGGTGATTGGAAAAAACTGGGTGGGTGGGTGAAGAGGAAAAAACTAAAAATGATCCCACAGAAATTCCAACTTGAACAACTAGTAAAAGGCTCAACTTGCAAAATGCTCCAGTACACAAATTGATCTGATATTTACTAACAAACCAGAAAGAATAACTAAACATTATAATTTAATCACTGGCTCATCAGATCATAACCTAACCCTATGTGCAAGAAACCTGACTTAAGTAGATTTAAGACCACGGCAACTAAGACAATGATCCTTCAATGCATACCTAAAGCTAAGCAAGAATAATTTACAAATGAAATTAACAGCTTTAACTGGGACAATAATTTCCTCTGATGATCTGGACTATGGCTGTGATACTTTTACTCACAGAATCAACTCTGTGAGGGAAAGATTTAATGTGAGGATACAGATAAAATCTGAAAATAAGAACAATTTACTGTGGTTTAATGAAAATTTGTGGAAACTAATGAAATCTAGAGATGCTGCACTAAGGAAGGCAATTAAAACTAGGAGAGACACCGACATACTGATTGATAGCTATCCAAGAGCTAAGAGAAGCTAAATCTCGTTTTTATCTCAATATTTTGAATGAGGCAAAAGGCAACAGTAAGTTGATCTGGAAAAACATTGATAATCTCACAAGGAGGGGCCTTGTTATGCAATCTAAATTTGCTTTCAGCAATCACACGCAATTTCTACAGAAATTGCATTTTCTATTTCGTCTTTTTCTTCTTATTCTTCCGTACGTTTTTTAAAAGCTTTCAACTCCTCTATACTTTGAACGACAGAAACCATTCAAACATCAAAATGTTCAGCTCTTTCAGGACATCTATGCTATTACTTTTCAGCTTTCTATCATAATCCATTGATTTTATATGATTTTTTTTAATATTAAAATTTATAATTTAAAGTCTATGGGAGGCATGTTTGAAAGCTAATATTCAAAAACTAAAAGGGCTAGACTCTTCATATTTGAAGTACAGAAGTCCCATCTGAAAATGCTTAACATATTAAAAGATGGTATCAATAACGCCAGCATGTGGTCAGTTATTAAATGTTTTGCGTTTTGGCTAATAACTCATGAACGGTAAGTCCTATCAAAAAAAAAATTGGTCAGGATATTCCTTGGATGATGCTGATCAGATATCACTTATGGTTTGTCTGTTATTGGTTAGCAAACTTTTGAAGGCGTGGCCTAATGCACTGAATGGTCAATAACTCCTCAATGAAGAGTCGGATTGTGACCAAATTTGGGAATTTTGTATACAAGGTGACCTGTCAGAAGTGTGTAACATTTCATAAAATTTTGCCCAGAGGGGGCGCTAAAGCAACCTTATAACATGATATTTCAGCAATTCTGTTGTCTTTAATGAAATGAAACTTGGTACACAGGTTTTCCATGAGAATCTGCACGACATACTGAATCATGGCACCAATAGCCCTTGCGGTCATAAATAAAACACGGCCATACTACTTATTATCTACCAAATCTCTTAAATGTAACATGCCATGGTAATTACATTGTATTTGTACAGATGGGGATCCTGAAAAAGTATTTAGTATTTTCAGCAATGCTTTGCGATTCCTTTCAGTTTCAGCATTCACACGCATTTCCCGCAGGAAATGCATTTCTAGTCTAGTTGCACATTATTACCTAAAATGTGGATTGATATGCTTGTTAAATACAACTTTTCCTATGCAATATAGCATGTGTGAGTAGTCCAGTGGTTTGAGCTCATGTCACTTCTCAACTTATTCCAGATCCAAAGACTGTGAGTTTGAGCCCTGCTTAGGGCAGAACTTAGTAGAATTGAAGGTGGAAAAATGCCTATACCTGCAGGTGATCTGCTTATTGACACTGTAACTGATAAATTTCACGCAATTGAAAGACTAGATACCAAAATCTTGCTCAGTGTTGTTGTGTGACTACTAACATGAGATTGTAGCTTCAGCTCTACCTATGGCTGAATTTACTCTTTGTAGGTTTTTCAATAGAATTAAATGATTGACACTGCAATTCAAAACTGTCTATCTTACAAACAGAAACAATATAACATACTGGTATGCACAAACTGTCAACAAAACTGTCTGAATATAGTGTTCACATGTCTGACCTTGTTGCATATGTTTATCAGGAGCTATCATTTAATGTGATTCCAGAGCCCTTAGAAGGTCAGACTTGCAACCCTTCTTTGTAAGGAAAGGTATGAAAATCTCATCTTGCTTGTACTTTTACATGTTAAAATAGAAGGCAGTAAGAGCATTTGCTCACTTTATAGCATGTAAAGTTTTCTGGTCATGTTTTCACAGCACCAGAAGAATTCAGATTTGCAACTTTGCTTTAGTAAGTTAAAATTGTATTTTTTTTAAACTATTCCTGCTCCATTTAATATCATACAGATGTCAAAATTGCAAGTCTTATTTTTTGTACAGTTAAAGGTCTAAAGATGAAAATTGGATAATGGGACTGCAAACTGTTAACTGTGATAGTGCAGTGTTTAATAATGCTACTTTATTAACAGTAGGTAGTGAGTTCAATGCCCTTAATGAACAACTTTTATCTTGGTAGACAAAGATGACCCCGGCAACAGCATTGTTGTAATTGGAGTTTGAATTCATGTTATTTCCTACTTTGTTCACAGTCAAATTCAAAATTCTAATTCAAAACAATTTTATCTATCCCACTAGGGGGATTGGTTATTAGCACTTAGTTTCAAAAACACAGAAACATACAACAACATACATATAAAGAAATACACCAAGGAGCTAAAATGCTGAATGAAATCTATAAATAATGCTGATAAATGAACTTTATAAACACAATAAAAGATCAGATCTATATATATATATATATATATATATATATATATATATACTGTATAAACATGCCTGGTTTCTACATACTGCAGTTTAGATTGGTCCAAAGCTAAGTATAGAAATGAATTAAATGGGTGATGGTTAAGCAAAGAATATGAAACATACATCAGGGAAAATAAAAAGAAGACATGTAACAAGAGTTAAATTGTCATAAAATACAAAGCAAATATAGGCGTTTGGATCCTATGAGGTAAATGGTAAATGGTAAATGGACTGTACTTGTATGGCGCCTTTCTAGTCTTCCGACCACTCAAAGCGCTTTTTACACAACGAATCACATTCACCCATTCACACACATTCATATGCTGAATGGGTATAGGGGCTACCATGCAAGGTCCCAACCTGCCCATCAGAGGAAGCTAACGATTCACACACATTCATACACTGATGGCACAGCCATCAGTCAGGATCAATAAATGGTAACACAGTGCCTTATTTAAGATGTGAAGGGCTGTTGTCATATGACGTTTTACACTCTCAGTGGCTGTAGAACTGCAGTTTCCGTTTATCTGTTCAGTATTTCATGTATTGACAGCATCACAGCGATGTTATGGAGGAGCCCTAAAAAGAAAAACAGTGAGAAACTTTAAATATGACATTCTTATAGACATTCTTACAGTTGTAATTTGAAATAGCTTGCACAAACAGTAATGTCGAAGTGTCTCTGTTAGTTGGTTATTAAAACACAGATTTAATTACCTTTACAACTAATTTAGGGAGGAACTCTTCTGCACCGAGGAGGCAGTGTCACCCCGAAAATGACGACTGTTCTGTGACAGTTTGTTTCCCGCAGCAGTGTGGCTGATCACTTGTGAAAGGGTCAATAGTAATTAGGCTCTATTGTGTGCAGCAGTTGATGTACAAACAGTGATGTGGAAGCAGCAAGATGGAGCTGGTAATTACAAAAGAAAAGAGTATATTGTTGCAATAAAGATGATGAGAGATGATTCAACAAATCAGCTTTATAATGTATATAATACATAACAATCAAATACCTTGAACACCACTGAACGGCAGAAATCAATTTTCTTTACAGTGGCACTTCACAGAAACTTTTGGAAGGCTGCAAACAGCCATGAAGTTCACTCAGTTAGCTGTTGTAGGTTTCTGAGCAGCCCTCTAGTGTCAAATGGGGAGACTACAGTAGGAAATACCTGATGTAAGAAATGAAGTACAATTAGGCAATGTGACAGACAATAAAATAATCAATAATGAACATTAATAGGTATTGCCAACATAACACAATTTAAATTAAAAATAAAATAACTTAATACCTCATGTTCTTTTGTGAGAAAACGTCGGCACTGACAGAAGGAAAACATGTCTCATGTGGCCTGGGAGGTGTAACATCTGGTCCATGGCAGCATGATGTCTCGGTTGTAAACAGATCCAGTGTCTGATGACCAGACAGCCTTGAAAAAAGATTGGAACTGGGAGGAGTTAGAACATGCTTATATGTGCTCCAGGAAGTCATGGTTCTGACAGTGAAACTGGTGTTACAGTATTTGGTCTATGACTGTTATGAAGTGCTCCAGTACCGCACAGTGTTATATTAGAGGAGGCAAAGACTGGCAGGGATTGACACAGAGGACATAGGAGAACTGCATGTCATATCCACAGACAACTAACCTAACAAAAAGTCTTTTCGTTTTTTTTTCCGGCTTCTCTAATTATCGTTTACTTTCATAATTTGGTAAACTCTATCATTATGATATACTCTGTTTCATTTGATCATTGTACATTTAAATCATTCGATCTCTTGAAACAACAAATTAATCGTTTAGAGTCTAATAATGTGTGTTTGTATTGATTGTGGCTGATCAGGCTAATTAATAGTTAATTGCACTCAGTTTCTAACAGCAGCATGCAGTAAATGGTTGCCTTTTGTGTCTGTGTTTTTAAACTGTTTTCCTAATTAAACATGATGTTCTGGATGGTATAGCTGTCACTGTGAAGGAATTTCCTCTGCGGTGATTCAGGATGGTTTAACAGCACAGTATGCAGAGTATGCAATATTAGAGGCTTTTAGACATGAGAGAAGCTGCTTGCTAACAGCTACCTGTGTTTACAACAGAGAGCAGGACTTTGTGCTGCAACTCTGTTGCTGCTGCAGATGGTCTCGGATCAGACATTTTTAGTTTATGACTGTAGTGTCCGTTGTCCAACTAAGTATTGATAACATGTCTGGTATTTTACAAATTAGAGTTTTTTTTTTATTTGATGAACATGGGCGTTGATATGCAAAAATTAACTAAATGGGTTTTATTTCTCTAAAAATAAAAGCAAAACAATAGTGGGGGCTCTGGGCAAGTAATGTAATCTGTGTGTGCCCAAACACAGTGTAACACCAGTAACACTTTTACACACGGCAACACATTTCGCTCAGCACCAACCCCAACATATAACCGATACAAAGTATTCATACAGGCATGTTTTTAGCTACCGAGCATCAGCACCGACCCCCCTGTCAGCACACCGGGAGCCTGGCTCTGTCATAAGGGCTGGTTGCCAGCTTAGCTCAGCACACAGGATCCTCCAGAGCCACCAAACATTCAATAAAAAAAAAGGAAAAACATGAACATAACGTGGTTGGCTTATCTATAACATGGTATTGCAATATTGCAGTTATTGCAACAGCCCTACTTGATGGTGTTATTAATGTTTCCTGATGAAACTTTGAAGCTCAGCAGTCTTGTTGCCCTTTAGCTTCCCTTTTATAAGTCACATTAACATTTATTCACCCAGAAAAAGCTAATATTTCTCTATATAATATGAGCTCCTCTTTCTGTCAGCTGCTGTGTGTCTGCAGTGCATTCACTGGTTTTTCACACACAAGTGCAGTGCCCATTCAAAACGTGCCTGTTTGGAACAGGCTGATTGCTTGGCCTCCCGCGTCACATCAACACATGGAAAAATTAATACAGTTGATGTGAGGTGTGAATGAGTATACAACAAACAGCAACAATTTGAAAGAAACTAACATTCTATTATATATAGATGATATAAATAACAGGCTAACTTCTTTAATAGTAAATTTCTTTTCTCATTTCAAGTAAAATAAGGGCTGCATTTAAAAATAAAATAACGTGCACCCTAAAATAAAGTGGATCGATCATATTGGGCTCTGAGATCAATCTTGTATTCTGTTCCTTCAGTTCAGATTTGAGTCATTTGCTAAAAAGATTTGTGCTTTGTCTATAGTGGTGCTTCATAATCGCCACAGTCTCAGAACACATGAGACAAACTGCTTTAAAACTGCCCATGGAAGTATTTGCTCTGTTTTAAATGCACAACTACAGTCATTGTGTATTGAGCTCCGAGCACTTCCAAAATGCGGATGACCTACACTCAACAATGTACCTAAATGCCTGCTATGTAGTCACTCGCTGCTGATCTGCTAAACATGCTGCTAACGCTACGCCTTCTGTCTAAACACAGGGTATGAGCATCCATTCTTGATTAAAACCTCTGATTTCGCTGTCTACTTTTCTCTTTTTAGAGCACTTTTCTCTGACTCATGTCATGCCTCGTCTCTGCTCTCTCCCTGACATATTACAGTCTGTCAGCAGAGCCCTGAAGCTCTGTCTTACACCTGCACAGAGCAGAGCTGGTTTAATCAAAGTTTATTAACATTAAATGTATTGTGTGTCCAAATTGCACCAAATTTGACACGGCACTCCCTTTGTTTCCCAGCCATGCACCCGCCAAGTGTGGAGTCGATTAGATGAACAGTTCAAGAGATACATGAAGGACATACAGAAAGACAGACATTCAGTGATTCCTTCCTTTAGTAGATAGATGATTTCAGGCCAGTTGAGGGAGTTAAACCTGTAACTTTCTGCCTTTGTCCAGGATGCTGCAGTTTCTACTGTATTTTGTGCAGTTTGCGGGGTTTCCAAACAAATACTCCAACATCCAGCAGCTGAAAGTTAATGGTTAAAGGTGGTTTCTGTGGGCTACTGTATAAACTATTGTTGGGACTACATGTGGACCACAGTTTACTACATGTTTCAAGACTCCAAGAAACCTGAGTTTGCACCCAAAGTGTGAAGCTCCACCCATGGATCCAGGTTATCAAAACTAAAGATTCCCCTCTTATCTTTCTCTTTTCTCCACAAGCTGCAGCAGAAGCAGCTCCTTGCTCTCTTTCTCCTTCAGCTGCAGGAGCAGCTGCTCGCTCTTTCACACCTCCAGCAGCTGCTGGAGCAGTTCTCTACTCTCTTGTGTGGCCTGCTCACAGCAGACACACACAGTCTTCTTTACGTCAGAAGACGCTAGAGCCTGCCTAAGACTCAGAACTAAGTTTCCTTGTGCCAGCAGCTAACACACAAGTCTGCTGGCCAGTTTAACAATTACAGGAGCCGCAAAATGGAGTTAGCTTGTCGCTAACTCTACACAAAGGAGTGACCTGGGCCCTCTGCACGACTGGAGTGCTGTCTCCCCAGCAACGCCTGCATCTTTCAGCTTCAGAGCTAAAGCCTTGTCAACCTGACTCACCCGTGGATTCACCGGCTACAAAGCAGGACACCACAAAGCATCTCTTCCTTCATGGACTGGTAACAACTGGCATAGCCTAGCGACACAGTGAAGCATAGTACGGCTAAGCAAGAATGTTTAACTCAAACAATGTACTGTATTTGTATTGATTTGGTTAAGGTTATATATTGAACTGTTGTTGTGATGTCCTTGTTGCTTATAGTCAGGTTACTGCATAGCCACACCGCTAGGTTAATGTTAGCATGCTTAACACATGTTACATCCAGTAACTAGGCCTTGCATGCAACTAACCTCATTTTAACCTGGAACCTTTAGCATACACCAATTGGCCTTGAATAGAGAACCACACAGTTAAGAGGTTAAAACCTAGTTTGGCAAACTTTGGCTCAGGCAGCACATGTGGTTCAAGACACCACATGGTCTGGCCTTTTATCTCTGTAGTTCCCTTTATCAGCCAAATTGTCTGCATGCCATGTGCTCAGTCCTGCTATTGTCTACACACACACACACACACACACACACACTCACACTTGTGTATAGGTACACTTAGCTAGATTAGTATTGTGTGTTGCTTTTACCCTTTGTTAAATAAATACTTTTGGATATACCTGTTGTCTGTTTTAATGTTGCACAAGAATGAGTTTTGCCAACCCCTGCTCTGCAAAGAACTCCAAATCCTTCAACCATAACTAACTACTGATATGGTGATTTTGTTTATAATTATTAAATTAATTATTAATCAAAGCCAAATTCATAGATTAGTACACTTTGAGACTGAATTGACTATCTTTTTCCCTGAGTCCAGGGTGGTGTCCCGTTATTATTAATTCTGATTAATAATTTAATTGATTTTAATAATTAACGATTATCTTTGATAATTGCTGATAGCCAAACTTGTAGCCATGGCCCAACACTATGTAGCTGTTTTAAAATTGTAAAAAGTAGTGCAGTGCCCATTCAAAATGTGCCTGTTCGGAAAGACTGATTGCTCATTATCAGCTCCTTGTCATACCAGCCAGTCCTTCCATACAACAAAACATCAGCATCCAGCTCGAATCAACCCAACTCATGCCCACAAAGTTTGCCTGAAATTTGGGTGTCATGATTGATGACCAACTAACCTTTAAGGTTCATGTGGCCTCAGTCGCTTGATCAAGTCGATTCGCCCTGTACAACATCAGGAAGATCAGACCCTACCTGTCTGAGCATGCAGCACAACTGCTGGTACAGGCTCTCGTTATATCACGAATCGACAACTGCAACTCCTTACTGGCAGGCCTCCCTGCATGTACACTTAAACCTCTGCAGATGATCCAGAACACGGCAGCGTGTCTGGTCTTCAATCAGCCCAAAACAGCACATGTCACCCCGCTATTGATATCCCTCCGCTGGCTCCCAGTTGCTGCCCACATCAAATTCAAAACACTTGCTTACAAAATAGCAACTAAAACGGCTCCTGCCTACCTGAACTCCCTCATTCAGGTCTACACTCCCTCCCGCCCTCTACACTCTGCCAATGAAAGGCGCCTGGTACCACCACCACAACAGGGCCCTAAGTCACTAGCTAGACTCTTCTCTGTAGTTCCCCGGGGGTGGAACGAGTTACCAAACGATGTTCGATCTGCAGAGTCCCTCTCAATCTTTAAGAAAAGACTAAAGACCAAGCTCATTCGCGAACACCTCTGCACTTGATGAGCTGTAGGGAGAAAAAAACAAACAAAAAAAAAAAAACATACTTCTATGCACTCTATCCACTCTAATCATTGCCATGTTGCACTGCCTGTTGGCATCTACGTCCTATCGGGCCCAAACTTAAGCTTTATGGCACTTACTTGTGTTGTTTTCTCCTAACTAGATCCTTGTTTGTGTTGTATCAGTCTCATATGTACGTCGCTTTGGATAAAAGCGTCTGCTAAATGAAATGTAATGTAATGTAATTTATATATATATACATACACACACACATATATATCAGCTGACATACACATCTAGTATAAAGATAATTGGTTTTAATCCAAACAGAAACTTCACCAGTGAGACTAAACTGAGGTTAAAGTGTAGAAGCAACCACCTATATATGTATCAATTGACAATCATATCAATTAAAACAACAAGGATATAATCAGTTAAATGGTTTAAATTTTAAATCCAGACAGAAACTTCACCAGTGGGACTGAATCGTGTAAGCAGTTTACTGGTTGATTCTGCTGCCAAACGAATGTGTCTGCGCTCCTATTGGCCAGTTTTACTGCCTCCGCCTGTTCTTGTCTTTTGAGCAATTTAACTGATTGGGGCATGTGTCTTTGTCCCACTCAGCAAGTCAGAGCCCAGAACCCCCACCCTGCTGTGATGTGAGGGTGTTTATATCAAACACTGCACTCAGACACTGAGGTGAGCAGCTTGCTGTTACTGTGTTCTTACTCATGGTTAGGGGACTATTATTTTGTTTATCAGGACCCAATATGGCTACTCTATGTGACTAAGTGGTAGGCCATGGTTTTATAATCCTTGTTGTGTGTGTTTATTGTGTGTGCTTAGTCATGGTTTAGGGGGGCACAATTTGGTATATCAGGACCAAATATGGCTACTGTATGTGACTAAGCAGTAGGCTGTGGTTTTATAACCCTTGTTGTATGTGTTTCTTGTGTGTGCTTAGTCGTGGTTTAGGGGGCCACAATTTGGCATATCAGGACCCAATATGGCTACTCTATGTGACTGAACAGTAGGCTATGATTTTATAACGTGTGTGTTTATTGTGTTCTTACTCATGGTTTAGAGAACAATTATTTGGTATATCAGGATCCAAGATGGCTACTGTATGTAGCGAAGCAGTAGGCTATGGTTTTATAACCCTTGATGTGTGTGGTTTTCAGTTAACTACAGTATGTCACATCACAACTTGGAATATTGGGCTATGTGAAAAGATGGGCTTAGAGATCCATCACCACTAATGATCTATACATGCTAGCACTCACTTAACTCAGACTACTATGGGATGTGGATTAATTGCAGTTTTTCTAAAATTCACCATTTACGTAGTTAGCAACACCTATGCTAAAAAAATACACAATGTTTGCATCACCTGATATATTTCATTATCTAGAAAAATTAAAAATTAAAAATTTTATTTATATTGCGCCAAATCATAACAAGTTGTGCCAGGGCACTTAAGTTAGAGAGACCCAACAGTTCCCCCGATCACTTGGCGACAGCGGCAAGGAAAAACTCCTTTTAATGGGAAGAAACCTCAAGCAGAACTAGGCTCTAGGTGAGTAGCAATCTGCAAACTGGTTGGGTTGAGAGAGAAGGAGGGAGACAGACACAGAGAAGCATGATAACAATAATAACAATATTAATAATACAGATATGACTAATAATAATAATGATAGCAATAATAGCTGGAGAAGGTGTCAAAGCAAGACACCCGCAGGACACCACCATCCCTGTGACCAAGGCCCACATTTCAGATCTTGGAGTTTCCTGTAAGACGAGAAAGCACAAAAACTCCAAATTAGTAACATGCATTAATGGTCCATAAATGCATACAGATGGAGAGGAAAAATAGAGGAGCTCAGTGTGTTACGGGAAGTCCCTCGGCAGTCTAGGCCTATAGCAGTATAACTAAGGGCTGATACAAGGCAAGTGTGGCCGGCCCTAACTATAAGCTTTATCGAAAAGGACTGATTCTGGAAGATGGTTCCACAGGAGAGGGGCCTGATAGCTGAAGGCTCTGCCTCCCATTCTATTTTTGGACTCTAGGAACCCAGAGTAAGACTGCGTTCTGAGAGCATAGTGATCTAGTGGGATAATAGGGTACTATGAGCTCTTTAAGATATGATGGTGCCTGACTATTAAGAACTTTGTAAGTGAGGAGAAGGATTGTAAATACTATTTTGGATTTTACAGGAAGCCAGTGCAGAGAAGCTAAAATGGGATAAATATGATCTCTTTTTGTAGTTTTTGTTAGTACAAGTGCAGCAGCATTCTGGACCAGCTGGAAAGTATTTAGAAACCTGTGAGGGCCGCCTGATAATAAGGAATTGCAATAATCCAGCCTAGAAGTAACAAATGGGTGGATTAGTTTTTCTTCATCTTTTTGAGACAAGATGTGCTTGACTTTTGCAATATTACATGAAATTTGTTTTATGTGGGAGTTAAAGGACATATCCTGATCAAAGATAATGCCCAGATTCCTTACGGTGGTGCTGGAGGCCAGGGCAATGCCGTCTAACTATATCATTAGATAATGTGTTTCTAAGGTGTTTAGGGCCAAGCACAATCATTTACACAATAATGACTTTTGTCTGAGTTTAGTGGCAGAAAATTGCAGGTCATCCAGGTCTTTATGCCCTTAAGGCATGCTTCGTGTTTCATTAACTGATTGGATTCATCAGGTTTCATTGATAAATATCATTGGGTATCATCTGCATAAACATAAAAATTTATTGAGTGTTTCCAAATAATATTGCCTAAAGGAAGCATATATAAGGTGAATAGTACTGGTCCAAGCACAGAACCTTGTGGATTCATCGTTAACATGTACAATCTGAAATCGATCTGATAAATAGGATTTAAACCAGTTTAATGTCATTCCTTTAATGCCAATTAAATGTTCCAGTCTCTGTAATAAGATGTGATGGTCAGTGGTGTCAAATGCAGCACTAAGATCTAACAAGACAAGTACAGAGAGAAGTGCTTTGTCCAATGCAGTTAGGAGATCATTTGAAACTTTCAGAAGTGCTGTCACTGTGCTATGATGTGCTCTAAATCCTGACTAAAAGTACTCAAATAAACTATTGTTATGTAGAAAAGAGAGAAAGGGAAGGTTAGCTACAGGTCTATAGATGGCTAAAATGCCTGAATCAAGAGTAGGCTTCTTAAGAAGAGGTTTAATTACAGCTACTTTAAAGGACTGTGGTAAATAGCCTGTTACTAAAGACAGATTGATCATATCTAGTAAAGAAGTGCTAACTAAGGGTAAGACTTCCTTAAGCAGCCTAGTTGGGATGGGGTCTGAGAGACAGGTTGATGGTTTAGATGAAGAAAGCGTTGAAGGTAGTACAGGAAGGTCAATTGAAGAGAAACTGTCTAAATATATATCAGGTTTTACAGCTGTTTCTAAGGTTCCTGTGTTTGGGGATAAATTGGTGCCTCTTGAAGGCAGGAGGTGATGAATTTTGTCTCTAATAGATACAATTTTATCATTAAAGAAGCTCATGAGGTCATTACTACTGAGAGCTATGAGAGTACATAGATCAATAGAGTATGATCCTTTGGGACCTTTTTTAATGATCTAAGAGCACGGTCTGAAGCGTATGACACAAGTGTATTTAGGATGTGTCCAAATCCACTTTTGCTAGTTTAACGGCAGAAAAATGGTCGCAGTGCCAGGCACAGGGTTCAAAAAGGTTGTCCTTAGTCTCTTAATTAATCATGGGTGTGTTTTGGGCGTAACATTCAATAAACCAATCAATGTGTCATCTCCCATTCCCTTTAAAATCCAGGTGTGCTTGCACCTTGGTGGATTGCTATAGCGCATTTGCCAAGTAGTGAGAAGGAACGCTTCTATGCAGAGGAATCGGATCTGCTTGAGCAAGAAGTGAAAGCACACGATCCATAATGAGTACACTGGCCCCTGCTGCTCTGGACCCTCCCATGGCCAGCCCCAGACCACCAGTTTAAGATCCTGTTCATAAATTTGTTGCAAATTTTCATTTGGTTTATTCTTTTAATTTCAGCTTTGGTTCTTTTTAAAATTGTTTTGTTCAGTCATGAAGTAACAGGTGAAATCAGCAGGGTTTTAATTGCTGAAAGTATGCAAACCTGATCATTGTAATTTCAAAAATGTCAAAGAATATTTGTTAAATATTGTTCAGAAATTAAATCATTAATTTTAATCATGTAAAAAATCATCATACACAGTTGTCAGGACTTGATCAGCTTTCCAAGGTGCTGATCCTGCTGCTAGCAGCAGATAGGAGCTGTCCAGATTTATTTCCTTCTTTAGTTTACTTCACCTTATTTATTTCCCCATGTGTTCCTCATGTCCTCATGTACTGATGTAGCAGGAAAGTCGATCCGTGTCTGATCTGTTGTTGATATCTGTTTGCTGGGTCTTGACAGACACCCTCAACCTGACGGGTCTGTTTAAATACTTATGTGTACTGCCACGATTTGGTCAAATAATTAGACAATTCCATTGGTCATTACTTATTCTGATAAATATTATGACTAACCATTATAACATGTATACTTTAAAATATGTTAATGTGGCTGACACAATAATAATCTTTCACACTGTAATCCTTTTATTTGTAATCTGCATGTTTGTGCAATACTGCGCGTCCATGTGTATAACAAGCAGGGTGTACGTTGTGCACCTGCTTATGTAGGTGCATATTACTATATTGATAATGTGTTCTTAAAATAATGGTGAAACACTGTGCCACTGACTTCAGACCAGGTTTTTGTTGGCCAATCACGCAATCGCTTCCTGCTGCCTCAAGGTAGCAATGCGCCAACAATGCACCTCACCACACCTAATTTTAAAACCCATGCCCATGGGCACTCAGATGGGTGCAAGTGCATTTGCTATTTAAACAACATGGGCGCTGAAAATGACAACTGTGTCGGTCTTAAACTAGCAGACACTTGCATTGCGCTTGGCACTACTTTGCACCGGGCGTAATACAGGGCCGTTTGTCAGCCTGTCAGGCTATCTTGTCAGACTAAGCAAAATTCTTCTAGTTTGGTGGAACACCAAATCCTTTCAAATTTTCGCAATGTTTGCTTTAATTTGCAGGTTTAGAAATTATACCATAGGGCTAACCCCTTATGTTTTATTATCTTCCTTTTTAAAGTGGCGATACAGTAGAGTGTCATTTGCAATGAGCCTGTGGCACTATCAACAGGATTATCAATTTGGGAGGGACTAATATTAGCATAAGAGTCCTCTGTAGTATTGAGACATGGCATTGAATTCAATACTGATGGAATTGCTTCCTTAAATTTAACTACAGCACTATCAAATAGACATTTTTGCCTAATGGCATGTAATCCAGTAATAGGAATTCAAAAGGTATCAAGTAATGGTCTGATAAAATAGGATTTTGTTAAAAAACTATTAAATGCTCAATTTCAATGCCATAAGATCGAGGGTGTGATTAAGACAGTGAGTGAGTTTGTTTACACTCTGAAAGAAGCCAATTGAGTCTAATAATGAGATAAATGCAGTGCTAAGAGTATCATTATCAACGTCCACATGAATATTAAAGTCACCTACTATAATTATTTTCTGTACTAAGGACTAAGTTTGATAAAAACTCTGAGAATTCAGATAATAATTCAGAGTACAGGCCAAGAGGACGCTACACTTTAACAAATAGAATTGGTTGTAAAGTTCTCCAGGTTGGGTGAGAGAGTCTAAGAACAAGGCTTTCGAATGAGTCATGATTAAATTTTGGTCTAGGGTTGATAATTAGGCTTGAGTTGAAAATGGCTGCATCCCCACCTCCTCGGCTGCTGTCTCGAGCAATGTGAGTATTAATATGACTGGGGGGAGTGGATTCATTTAGGCTAACATATTCTTCATGACACAGCCAGGTTTCAGTAAGACAAAGTAAATCAATATGATAATCTGAGATTAGATCGTTTACTAGTACTGCTTCAGATGACAGAGATCTAATGTTTAAGAGTCCACATTTAATTCTCCTGTTTTGATGTACTATTGCAGTGGTGGTGTCAATTTTTATTAAATTTTTATGAATTAATCATCTTCTGTTTACTTAAGTTTTAATTGATTTAAGTGGTCAGACACAGTTTCTATCTGGTTTTGCGTGGGTAACTGTTCTAATGGAAATCCAGAGAGGCATGTAAGAGTGCAGCTCTGCCTCCTGGTCTCAACTCTGGGTTGTCATGATTTTGGTCTACTAATAAACTCAGCCATATTTCTATGAGAGCAGCTCCATCCAAAGTGGGATGTATGCCATCTCTCCTAATCAGACCAGATCTTCCCCAGAAAGTCCACCAATTACACCATCTACAAAGCCCACATTGTTTGTTGGACACCACCTCGACAGCAAGCAGTTGAATGATGACATGCGGCTATACATGTCATCACTGGTCAGATTTGGCAGGGGCCCAGAGAAAACTACAGAGTACGATATTGTTTTTGCATATGTACACACTGACTCAACATTAATTTTAGTGACCTCCGAATGGCATAATCGGGAGTAATTCCCACCAATGTGAATAACAATCATACCATATTTACACTTATCCTTAGCCAGCAGTTTTAAATTTGATTCTGTGTCACCCATGTTGGCCCTAGGAATGCATTTGACTATGGTCACTGGTGTCACTAACTTCATGTTCCTCACGATGGAGCTGCCAATAATCAGAGTTGGTTTCTCAGCAGATGTGTCACTGAGTGGACCACAACACCAAATTATCAACCAACAAAATTTATATCACATATTGGAAGAAAACAACAAAAACACAGTAAATTAAAATTGTATGTGACCCTAAAAAAGAGATTTCATATTGGCAAATTATCTAACCACTGTCAAAAATCCTAAATTAAGAAAAGCCTTAACTATGTACAAACTTAGTGAGCACAGCCTAGCTGTAGAGAAGAATTGGGCATAGACAGAGCTGGCTGCCAGAGAGCAGAGAGACTCTGCTCCAAGTGTGACAGACATGAGGTTGAGTCAGAGTTACACTTCCTCATCTCATGCCCCAAATACCAGAAATGGACATATATGTATATAAAAATGTGCCCTGAATTTAAAACATAACAAACTGTGAAACCCCCATATTTATTTGGGGAAAGGCCCAAATGTGAGATGATTGCAGCAAAATTAATCACCTCATGCCACGACCTGAGGACAGCCAATGGAACGTGAGAAACATAATTCTGTACTGACTTCTTTTCCATTGTTTAATCATTTATTTAGTTTTTTGTATATATCAGTCAACCTGGTTGGTAGGCCTTCAATTTATCTGATTTATTAAAACTTGACTAATATATGTACATTATTTGTTGTTTGTAAATAAGTTAATGACTACATTTGGCAATTATAACCTGGTTGTATATATGTTGCTATATATAATTTTGTTATAACTCTGTAAAGACTTTAATTATTTGATCATTTTGAATAATTCCTTGCTCTTATATTGACTGATACTCACTGTGTGATGGAGGGTCTAATATAGGAGCTAAATACACCACCACCCAGACCTTCCACTGTCCAGGTACTGATACACACACACACACACACACACACACACACACACACACACACACATGCACACAAACAACTTCAACACAAACTTTGAGTCTTTTACAAACACATACACAGAGCAAGTGTTAATTGTTTTCTGCTATTTGCTTGATTTTTTGAATTGTACCGTTTGGTCTTGCCTTTGCCTTAGTCATATGTTGTATGGCTTGCGCCAGCTTTGGCAGTTCCAACGGTGGCTTAAGCTCATTTCTGACTTTTCCAACTGTCAAAAAACAGACTAATGTTGAGTTACATATTGATCACAGTAAATTTAAGTGAACAAATGTGGGGGAAATCTTGATGAAAGACAAGTTGCACAATTTAATGTTGAAATATCAGTAGTTCGGAGTTAGCTAATGTATATTTGAATGAAAGTAATTGTTTTATTTTCCATTTGACGTCATGTCGGCCAGCTAAGATTAGCTAACTTTTTAGATATTTAATGACACTAACAAAAAAAATGCTAGCAAGCATACTAACGGTAGGTTAACGTTTCCATAAAAGGTAACCTTAGCTAGCTTTGCTAAATAATGATAATAGCTCCACCGTTAATCTGTAAAACATTAAAATTATATATGCTTCCTTTAGGCAATTGTATTTGGAAACACTCACTCAATTTCCATTACTATGCAGATGATACCCGGTTATATTTATCAATAAAGACTGATGAATCCAGTCAGTTAACTAAACTCCAAGCATGCCTCAAGGACATAAAGACCTGGATGACCTGCAATTTTCTGCTACTAAACTCAAATAAAACTGAAGTTATCATGCTTGGCCCTAAACACCTTAGAAACACATGATCTAATGATATAGCTACTCTAGATGGCATTACCCTGACCTCCAGCACCACTGTGAGGAATCTGGGATCATTATCTTTGATCAGGATATATCCTTTAACTCTCACATAAAACAAATTTCAAGGACACATTTGGTTTTGACTCAGTTTCTCTTTAGCTCGACTCTTAGTTGAACGGATTTTGCCATAATATGGATTGCTACAGTAGTAGATTCGGGCTACTTGCTGTTTACCAACACTACATCGGCACACCACAGCTACCTCAAAGAAGCTGGTTGAGAGAACGCCAGGAGTGTGCAAAGCTGTTATCAAGGTAAAAGGTGGCTACTTTGGAGAATCTTTGTTTACACTATTTTTTGCTTTCTACATATATGTTATTTCATAGTTTTGATGTCTTCAGTATTGTTCTACAATGTAGACAATAATAGAAATAAATAAAAATATTGAATGAGAAGGTATGTCCAAACTTTTGACTGGTACTGTATATATGTTTTATTTTAATTTTTCTCTCTCTCTCTTCTGTATTCACTCAAGAGTAGTCAGATGCTATCCTGAATGACGGCCATTCAGGTATTCCTATTACAAATGTTTCTTTTAAACAATCTCCTCAATGTTACTGACAGTAGACCATATATATATGTATTGTGTAAATTATTAATGTATCAATGTTCACTTAATTCTGTTTCACATTCATGGACAATCCTGCACGTTACTACCTAAGCGATATCCACCTGCTGCTGTAACACTAATTTCCCTTTGGGATTAATAAAGATATCTATCTATCTAATGTCACTGAATGTCAAATTGCCTGATGTGTTTTGCAATATACTGTAGTATTGATAATAATATTTCCATAAAAATAAATAACTACATAAAAGGGTTATCTCAGCTCAGCCTTGAAGACTGCAAATGTATTGCAGGAAGCCTGCATTAGAAAAGGACTCTGACAGACAAATGTATCATGTGATAAAGGTCTAATGAAAGATGCTATTATTATATATTATTATTATCATTATTATTATTATTATTATAGATTGAATTGTGCAAAAAATTTAAAGTTTGCAGTCATCCTCATAAATGTTTTTTTCAGTTTATCAGGATTTCGATAATCAACAATTTTCTTCACTGCAACCCATTTTTGTTCTCTACAGACCAAACCAGGATTAATTATTTGCAGATAATTATCCCATTATCACCAAACCTTTTGATTTGTCACTATTTCTCACTATTTACTTTCTGGAATGTGTTACTGTAGTTGCAGAGTCAGTGGTCTTCAAATAGATGTAGAACAATGTGCAATGTCACAATATCACAATGTTCAAGTATACCCATCATGACCTTTTCATTTTCTTACTTATTGTTATTTATATAAAGTTTCACATCTATGAAAGATTGTTCAGCCATCCAACTTAAGAAGCTTTCCCCCTAACGGATGTACTTAGGAAATACACACATTATGTTCTGTGTGTATGAATTCTTCAATCAATCAATTCAATCAATTTTTATTTATATAGTGCCAAATCATTACAAAAGTCATCTCAAGGCACTTTTCACATAGAGCAGGTCAAGACCGTATTCTTTAATTACAGAGACCCAACAATTCCTCCATGAGCAAGCACTTGGCGACAGCGGTAAGGAAAAACTCCCCTTTAACGGGTAGAAACCTCAAGCAGAACCTGGCCCTTGGTGGGCGGCCATCTGCTTTGACCGGTTGGGTTGAGAGAGAGAAAGAAAGGGGGGGGGACAGAATAACAACAATCATAACAACAATCATAACAATAATGACAATGACACAGCAGCAGCCAGAGAAGGATGCCAACAGGACTGTGAAGGACCGCGAAGGCTCGGCCCAGAACCCAGGGTTTCCTGGGTTCTTGCCTGTAGCATCTTGGAATTTACCCCATAACATAGACAAAATTCCTTTTATATTGTACCAACTTTCCTTTCCAGGTATGGCTCAACTTCTCAGCATGCCATATATTCTGTGAATGGAGTTTATTTGGCAATCAAAAAAAATACACCTTTTAAACCCCACCTAACCATAAGAAAAAACAGCTGCACACACTAATCAGGGAATTACAGCAGCTCTTCTCGGCAGTGACAAAACATCTAACACTGATAGTTTACAGATCCCCTCCAGTCATGTTTGACTATGTACAAAAATAGTCTGTTTTGCTAATTATTTGAGTCTGACATAGTTTTTCCACTTAAGTTCAAATACCTCCTTAAAAATCTTCTCCCTCGCTGAGAGGTCAAGAATCTATGAATATGCAAATATATTTACTTTCAAAAGTTTAAAAGTTTAACTGCTGGATGTAAGATGTCTCCTTTGCTGTGAAGTCCATTCTCACTGTGTGTATTGGAGTTTTAAGTTGCCACATGTAGTTGCATACTGGACCTCTTGGCTCCAAAATCATTCTGATGTCAAATTTATGCTCATAGATACAAACCTTGAGCTTACATTTAAGGTGAACACCGAGGAACTTTTCACCCTCAGCAGATGACTGTCAAACTGTCAGACTATCAAACTCTGCACATACTGCACATGAAGCTGTGAAACAGTGACGGTCAAACATCCAGTTGAAGAAACAGGAAGTAGGACTTTAAGCACACATCAGAGGATTGTGGTGCAGTATCTATAACCTTTTGGCTATTGTTTTCGCCATTTGAATTTAGTACAAAGACAATCTTGACCGTCATGTTCATTTTAATCAGCTCTAAATGTCAGTGATCACAAAGAGGTATTCTCAAATGTGGTATCTTTAAAACAATATTTTGATAACCCCAAAGTGTAGATAGGCTGGTTTAATTTATGTAACATAATTTACAAAATTGTTGACTTCAAGATGTGGGAATTTTGGGTTCATTACTGTTCATTTCCATTGACTCCAACACATTTACAACTGGGGTACAACTGACTGGTCTTCCTTTACAAGAGCCAGGGCAACATGTAGGATTTGTTGACTGAGTGAGATTATGTAATGTTAGATGAGGTTATCCTTGAACATTTGATTCAACTCTATGATAATTTTAGAGGTTGTAATAACAGGCACCTATGAGCTAAAATCAAGGCACAGTAGTAAATGACTTATAGTTTAATCCAACCTAATACTTTTAAAAATACCATGAAGTTTAACCTGACTCAGCTGCAATAACAGTTTTACAATATATATTAACAATGTATACAATATATACCAGTATTCACAACTGGTTACTGCAGAGTCATTTTATTGAATAGTAATAATAACTATATTATGTTTCTGTTGTTTTTATCCACTGCCTGATAGAATACTATGTGGGAAGAGGACTAGCGTGTGTAGGTAGGAGATTGTGCATGGAAGAGGATGGATCAATAAATGTGGCACAGTGTGCTGGACTCTATTACCACCCCCATCACCCTAACCCTTGGCTGGGCAAATATGTAACAATGAGTAAGTCTGTGCAGGTGGCATAACCTTATATAATGTCACGAAAGAGCTGGGTTTGATTTATAGAGTCCATCCACATAACGTCTGCTGTGTGTTTAGCTACAGTGTGACCTTGCTGGTGGTTTGGCTACAAGAGATTCTATAGCATTGTTAGATAGACCTCCAGCAGACCCAATAAGTTTAGTTTGGTTTTATTCTGTCATAAAACAGCCTACACATAACACACTTTCCCACATATTCTCCAGGAAAACTAACAACAAGAAGAACAACAACAACACATAAAACAAAGTGCATGCATATAATTGAAGCATGACACAGGATAAAAAGGGTGGTGATTACAACATTTGTTGCTATGTTTTGGCTTTGAAAGAACAGCTAAATAATGAGGACAAAATTGAACCAGGAAGTCAGTCTGTAGTCTGTCTGGGGATGTTTACAAGAGACAGTTTGAAGGGAAGCGGAAGGCAAATGTAAAATTATTACCCAAAGTAATATTGACAGATCTGGGGGTTTGTTTACAACCTGTCTGGTCCTCTGACTGTTTGTGCTTGTTGCCCTGTTGGGCCTGTGCTCTGAGATTGCAGAAATTTGGCTTTGGCTACTATGGCCAGTTCAGTGTTATCATAAAGGCAACAGTGGGAGCAACAATAATAAAACCCAACTTGTAATAATCTGTAGTTTTCCTTTAAGAAGTGTAATGCCTTAGAATGAATGAAGTATAAATGGCATACGCAGTGACCCTCCAAGAGAATATCCTTTGTTACAACCAAATATGTAATAACACCTATGTAATGTCTGTCACATCCTCTTGACCACCTAACATTTAAGTCATGGACCACTTTGATTTAGTAAGACATTTTTAAGCATCTTCATGTTAAACAATTTATTTATTCATGTTAAATAATTTCTTTATTTCTGTTACTTTATAGCTCTGTGACAACAAGGTGTTGAAAGCTCTAGAAATATTTTACCATTTCATTGTTTGTCCCCTTACTACTACTGCAACTGCCATTGCCACAAACCTCCCCACAAATGGAGCAAAACAGGTAGCTGTATATAGCATTTTGGGCTGTTGATTATGTTAATGATCAATTCTCATGAACCTACTGCATCCGGAGGACGGTTGTCCCCTCATCATGAGTGACAATTTTCAAGTGTGTCTTAAAACAACACTCAGTATAATGACTCAGACCTCAGAAACCAAATGCACAAACTCAGACATAGTGGCAGAGTCCAGTGTCCTTTAATTCAAGTCCAGAAAAAAACAAGCAAGGGTCAGAAACCAGACAGGCAGGCAAATCAGGCAGACTAACCAAAGGTAACAGGCAAATTCTTCAACCAGAAAACAGGCAGGGTCTAAGGCAGGCAGAATCAAACAGGCAGGAGAATGCTGGATTGAAAGGTAAAAAACACCAGACAATCCGGCAAGGTGTCAGTGGATCTAGGCCAGTATATGAAGGGTGACTGATGAGGATGATGGGAACCAGGTGAGGAGAGGGTTGGGGCACTCAGGTGAGGGGAATAAGGTGATTGCAGGGCAGATGGGGATGGCAGGATCTGTAATGACAGGAAAGTAAGTGATCAGGCAGGTGAACACAGGGCAAAAGGCATCAAAATAGTCACTATGAAGGTGAACTTGTGGCAGTCAGGTACCAAAATGAACATTGAAACAGGTTTCTCTTGCCATAATCATTCTACCTGCTCATAATGATCATTAGAAGATCCCTACATAATGCACTTACAATGTGAGTGCATCAAAGTCCCTCTTTTTGGCTGGACACAAACAGCAGAGCCAGCCCTATAAATGCAAATGTCTGTCCCTGACTGACTGACTGACTGACTGAATGATGAAGTTACATCATTGGTCGGCCAAAGCCGGCTGATGGCCGCTGAAGCTTGGGATAGCCAAGTATCCCAGAATGCATTTTTGAAATTTTGAACCAGGCCAAAAGCTGTTGCAATTTTCAGTGTAGGACAGTTAATATGTCACTTTATTAAGTTTTAATATTTTCAGGTGAGAAAGTAACCATTTAATTTCCCAATACGTGGCCAGTTTATAAAAATATGCTTATTTGGAAACTTGCTCCAATGTTTTCGGAGATGTGAAGAGCTGCTGGCTGGGTGACCAGCCGGTCATGTCAGCCTCTAGCAGCCTGACTCATGAGATGATCAGTAAGTTAGTGTCTGTTGTTATACCAGGAAGAGCATGATCCAAATAGTTCCTCCCAAATTGATAATCTTGTTGATAGTGCTGCAGGCTCATTACGAATAACACCGGACTCCATCGCTTCCTTAAAAAGGAAGATAATAAAACATAAGAGGTTAGCTCCATAGTATAACTCCCAAACCCGCAAATAAAAGCAAACATCGCGAAAATTGGGAAGGATTTGGCGTTCTACCAAAGTGGAAGAATCTCGCTTAGTCTGGCAAGATAGTCTTAAAACATATAGGAAGGCCCTCTGTAATGCCAGAGCCGCCTATTACTCAGCATTAATAGAAGAGAATAAAAACAGCCCTACGTTCCTTTTCAGCACTTTGGCCAGGCTGACAAAGAGTCATAACTCTATTGATCCATGTATTCCTATAGCTCTCAGTAGTAATGACTTTATGAGCTTCTTTAATGATAAAATTATTATTAAAACTATTAGAGACAAAATTAACCACCTCCTGCCCTCAACAGGCACCATTCTCTCCCCAAACACAGGCACCTTAGAAACAGCTGTAAATCCTGACATATATTTGGACTGTTTTTCTCCAGTCGACTTTTCTGAACTAACTTCAATGATTTGTTCAGCTAAACCATCAACCTGTCTTTTAGACCCCATCCCAACTAGGTTGCTTAAGGAAGCCTTACCCTTAGTTAGCACTTCTTTACTAGATATGTTCAATCTGTCTTTAGTAACAGGCTATGTACCACAGTCCTTTAAAGTAGCTGTAATTAAACTTCTTCTTAAGAAGCCTACTCTTGATTCAGGCATTTTAGCCAATTATAGACCTATATCTAACCTTCCATTTCTCTCTAAGATCCTTGAGAAAGCAGTCTCTAATCAGTTATGTGACTTTCTAAGTAACAATAGTTTATTTGAGGATTTTCAGTCAGGATTTAGAGTGCATCATAGCACAGAGACAGCACTGGTGAAAGTCACAAATGACCTCCTTACTGCATCGGACAAAGGATTTGTCTCTATACTTGTCCTGTTAGAGCTTAGTGCCACATTCGACACAATTGACCATCAAATCTGGAACATTTAATTGGCATTAAAGGAACTGCATTAAGCTGGTTTAAGTCCTATTTATCAGACCAATTTCAGTCTGTACATGTTAATGATGAATCCTCCGTGAAGGCAAAAGTTAGACACGGAGTTCCACAAGCTTCTGTACTTGGACCAATTCTATTCACCTTGTATATGCTTCTTTTAGGTAATATTATTAGGAAACACTCCATTTTTTTTTCATTGTTATGCAGATGATACACAATTATATTTATCAATGAAGCCTGATGAAACCAATCAGTTAAACAAACTCCAAGCATGCCTTAAGGACATAAAGACCTGGATGACCTGCAATTTTCTACTATTAAACTCAGATAAAACTGAAGTTATTGTGCTTGGCCCTAAACACCTTAGAAACATATTATCTAATGATATAGCTACTCTGGATGGCATTACCCTGGCCTCCAGCACCACCGTAAGGAATCTGGGAGTTATCTTTGATCAAGATATGTCCTTTAACTCCCATAAAAATCAAATCTCAAGGACTGCCTTTTTTCACTTGCGTAATATCATAAAAATCAGGCACATCCTGTGCCAAAAAGATGCAGAAAAACTAGTCCACGCATTTGTTACTTCTAGGCTGGATTATTGCAATTCCTTATTATCAGGCTGCCCTAACAAGTCTCTAAAGACTCTCCAGCTGGTCCAGAATGCAGCTGCACGTGTACTGACTAAAACTAGAAAAAGAGATCACATTTCTCCCATTTTAGCTTTGCTACATTGGCTTCCTGTAAAATCTAGAATAGAATTTCAAATCCTTCTCCTAACTTACAAAGCCCTTAATGGTCAGGCACCATCATATCTTGAAGAGCTCATAGTATCGTAATATCCCACTAGAACACTGCGCTCCCAGAATGCAGGCTTACTGGTGGTTCCTACAGTCTTTAAAAGTATAATGGGAGGCAGAGCCTTCAGCTATCAGGCTTCTCTCCTGTGGAACCATCTTCCAGATACGGTCCGGGGTGCAGACACCCTCTCTGTGTTTAAGAGTAGGCTTAAAACTTTCCTTTTTGATAAAGCTTATAGTTAGGGCCGACCAGGCTCACCTTGGATCAGCCCTTAGTTATGCTGCTATATGCCTAGACTGCTGGGGGACTTCCCATGATGCACTGAGCTCCTCTTTCCTCCTCCTCCTCTCCATCTGTATGCATTCATGTAACATCAATGCACCCTCCCGCCCCCCGCCCTTCCTTCTTTCTTTCTCTCTCTCAACCCAACCGGTCAAGGCAGATGGCTACCCACCAAGAGCCGGGTTCTGCTTGAGGTTTCTACCCGTTAAAGGGGAGTTTTTCCTTACCGCTGTCACCAAGTGCTTGCTCATGGGGGAATTGTTGGGTCTCTTTAAATTAAAGAGTACGGTCTTGACCTGCTGTGTGTGAAAAGTGCCTTGAGATGACTTTTGTTGTGATTTGGTGCTATATAAATAGAAATTGATTGATTGATTGATTGATTTAAAAGCTTCTAATATGCAGCAGCAGCATCAGGAAATGTTTTCATTTGCAGTAACTTAATACGTCTCTGATACAGCTGAAAGCCATCAGGAAACAAGGGAGAGAAAGTAATCACAGAGATTCGGTTGGAAGCTACAAAAGTAGTGAGAGCTGAACACACACAGTCTTTTAAAAACATTTTTCTCCCTCGTCTCCAACACAGATGTCTTGAGTCTTGCAACACAGCTTGTTTTAGAGGGAGAAGTGGGGAGAAGAGGGGTTGTCAGGGGTTGACCACAGAGGTCTCCTCCTCTCCAAAAACAGACATACATGGGGATTAAAGGATTTAAGATTCAAGATTCAAGATGTTTTAATTGTCATTCAGCAAAAAAGCAGAACAAAATTACAAGCATAGGTCCCATTAAAAACACAGATAAATAAAAGGAAAACAGTATATAAAAAGATCTATATAAAAACAGAACAAAACTGAATAATAAATAATAAAATTAAAAATAAATAAATAATTTCTGGCCATTGCATGGGTGTGAGGTGTAAGGAATGTAAACATAAAAAGGAAGGGGGAGAGTTTTTGCACATATGATTGTGTTATATTGCACGTACAGAAATAAATAATATTGCACTTTTGTATAGCGGCTGCCTGGCTGTGGATGAGAGAAGAACACAGAAGCACAGTCAGTGGTGTGTTATTTTGTTGAGCAGTCTGATAGCAGCCGGGTAGAAGCTGTTGCTGAACCTGACAGTGCTGCTACGCAGGCTGCTGTACCTCCTGCCTGAAGGCAAGAGGGAGAACAGTTTGTTGCAGGGGTGAATGGAGTCTCTCAGGATGCTGGTCACTTTAGCCAGTAAGCATTTTTGGGCCAGATCCTCTATAGGTGGCAGTGTGACCCCAATAGTCCTTTCTGCTGTCCTCACCACTCTCCTCAAGGCCTTTCTGTCTGAGGTCTTCTCATGCCAGAGAGAGATGCTGCTGGTCAAAACACTCTCAATGGTGCCCCTGTAGAAGGTGGTGAGGATGGATGGATTGAGCCCTCTTCAGCCTCCACAGGAAATGTAGACGCTGGTGAGCCTTTTTCACCAGAGAGGAGGTGTGCAGGGACCAGGACAGGTTGTTGCCTACATGAACCCCCAGGAACTTAGTGTTCTGTACAGTCTCCACAGCAGTTCCATTGATGAGGATCGGGGTATGCATGGGCCGTTTCCTCCTGAAGTCAATCACCATCTCCTTGGTTTTTGCAACATTCAGTACAAGGTTGTTGTTCCTGCACCAGTTTGCAAAGATCCGGTGCTCAGTGAGATGGTGGATGAAGTGTTGTTGCCTGCTCCCACGAATTGAGTCCTGTCTGAGAGAAAGTCCAAGATCCAGTTGCACAGTGGAGTGTGTAGCCCAAGTGGGCCCAGTTTGTTCACCAGATGCTGGGGGATTATGGTGTTGAATGTGGAGCTAAAATCAACAAACAGTATCCGTACATGTGTGTTCTTTTTCTCCAGGTGTTCCAGGCTCAGGTGAAGTGCAGTGGATATAGCATCCTCAGTGGAACAATTTGGGTGGTAGGCAAATTAAAGTGGGTCGAGTGAGGGGGGAAGGACAGATGTGATGTCATCCTTGACTAGTCTTTTAAAACACTTCATTATTATGGGGGTGAGTGCTACTGGACGGTAGTCATTTAGACCAGTAACTGTGAGTTTTTTTGGAACTGGGATGATGGCTGAGCATTTGAAGCAAGATGGTATGGTGGCTTGACTCAGGGAGATGTTAAATATGTCTGTTAGGACATGAGTCAGCTGATCCGCGCACCCCTTGAGCATACACCCTGGTATCATGTCAGGGCCTGCAGCTTTCCATGGGTTGATCTTCTTCAGGGTCTGCTGGACATCAGCTGGGTCTAGGTGTAGCACCTGGTCATTGTGGTGCGGAGTGGCTTTCACTGCTGGTGTATTGCTAAGTGCTTAAGTGTGTGGGCTTCTAACAATGTTAGTAACATAGGGTTACTGCAAATGTATGCGTCTCAGTGTGTGTATGTTTGTCTGTGCTTTGATCCACCAAGCTAAGATAGAGATAATGTTATAGATATAGTTGTTTTGCAAGTCTGAATCAGTCAGTAAGTGCAAAGTCTACTTGTGTTGTTGTTTCATGAACAACATTTAAACTAAGTACTGGTATCATAAACTTTTAATTATGAAGTCCTTGCAGCAAAGTGTTTGAGAGTGAATCAGTGCGAGTGGGAGATTGCTCATCTGTGCTCTGATAGGCAGAGGGCACAGTGTGAGCGAGAGAGATAGAGGGAGAGAGAGAGGGAAAGAGAGGGACAACAAGATTATCGTGGCCAAAAGAATTCACGATATCCGAACGAAATTATCACGATATCTATAGAAAATGTGAAAAAAGAAAAAAATAAGTCTAATCAGTCTAAGTTTGTTTATTGTGTGTTTTGCCTCTTTTCTGGTAAATGAATTAAACTCAAAATACATGTGTAGGGAGGTGGAGAGAGATGTAACCATAACTGTACATAGTTTGAAAGACATTTGAACACACTGAAGAATAAGGTTTTTATTTCCACCTGAATATTTTTTTGCAAACAGATGCCTGTAGATGACCTATAGCTGTGACTTACTAGCTGGAAAACACCACAGCATGGAGTCTTACCTAGTCCAAGTTCAAATTTAATAACAATACCAGAAATTAATATTTTACACATTTTTCTGAAGGTATGTCTAGTTATCTTCCAAAAAGAGGCCATCTGGAGACACCAAATAACCCCTGCTTCAGAGTAACTGAAGCATAAACACATTGTAGTGCTTTGTTCCCCTGTTGAAACTAAACTTTGTGCATATAAAAGAGTCAAAACAATGCTATGGTGTAAAAGAAGTTCAAACAATAAAGCAGCATACGGTCATTTTCAGAATTTCATTGGCTATTTAAAGAGCCAGTCATCAGCAGAATCTGTTCCTATACGAAAGAAGAAGGACAAGCACCTCCTTTCAATGCAGACTCTCGTTGGCTATTGTAGGCTGTGGACAGGACATGGAAGCTCCTATTGGGTCAAGTGAGGTGTCAATCGAAAGGTCAGAGTGCAGCTACCATTTTGATACCAAGATGTGGCTAATGTTTACAAGCTACCATGAGTTATGACAGAGAATACATTGGACGATTAGGACATCTGCTGGCCAATATGAAATGATGCAACAGCCATCTGTGGATCTTTATTGATGTAATGATGTGTTAAACATTCACATTATTACATTGATCCAATTCAGTAAATATTTTACTGGACCTTTGCCAATGTAACAAGACTGTTATTGTCAGAGTTGTATCATTCAGTGGAGTAATATGAGGCTTCATAGGTGAGTGGCATGAATTTTGTAATTGTTTGTTTGTTGATGGTCTGACAGAAGTGTTTATTGTACATGCTGATGTGATTGTATCTTGAAATGGTTTGCATCAATGGAATCACAAGAATCTTAGCTCTCCAAAGATGTTTCGCATGAGTACACACTTAAAGACATGAGTTGTGTACATATCATAGCTGTGTACTTAACGCTCCATGTTAAGGGGTTTTAAGAGGCACTGGATTATTTACACGATATTATCATATGTGTAATATTAACATGATATTAATATTTCATTTTTTAAATATCACAGTTATCATCAATACCAGTATATTGCAACACCTCTGTGTCCAGTGATGGAGATGGCCTTGGACAAGCAATACTTTTTTCTTTTTTGCATTTGATTGCTTAGATTGGCTATTTAACTTGTAACTGGCAACAACCGGCTCCAACACTGTACGGGAAATTTGGTCAACAAGTACAGAGCCTAACTAACTTTGGGTAGGCCCAAACAATTTGGATATTTGAACTTTTCTATTTCAAAAGACATCACTTATACTCTCTCTGTTTTTCTTCATTAGGCCTAAATCATTGCCTAATGTATTGGTCTTAAGTCAGCTTTTTCTCAATTTCAATTTAATTCAATCTTATCTTTATTGAGTATCTGAATATGATCATAAATGATGTCTATATCTGAGTCTATATTATGTAAAAAAACAAAAAACAAACATATTTTGGGACAGTCAATGTATACTTTTGGATGATTAAAATATCTTTTTGGGATGGTTGTGAAAAAAGTTCTTTGTAGAGAATACAAGATGTATAAATTGTGTTTTGCCATTCAGCCTAAAAATATAGACATGATTTTTGAACCATATCACCCAGCCCTACTTGGCAGAAACAAAGGGAACATATTGCACTTTCACTAACCATGTATTTTTGTGTAAACACTAGCCAGTAAGTAACTTCAAACAATATTTTTTAATGTCAACCAGTAAGTACTTCTCAAAAATATTTTTTAACACATTCTTCTAAAAGAGTTGAAGAAGCCAACTTGCCACTTGCCACACTCCTATGCATGAAGTTGAATGACATTCCACTGTTCATTCAATATTTTTGCCCAAGGAGGAAATTGGTGCTAATTATACTTGTATTATTTTCCCTTAACATATTGAATAAATAATATTTTTTATTGTTCCCCCAATATTTTTTAATCTATTTTATAACTAAGAACTGGAAATGAGTTGGAAAAAGGTTAAATAATGTCACTTAATGGCTCTGTGCAGCCTTGTCTATTCACTGTTTCCATGGAAACAGCAATGAACGCAGCCATAAAGGTATGGTTTCCTTACGCAGAAAAGTTAGTCTGCTTACTTTTCTGATAACTGCATCACTGCATAACTTATAAATGTTCAGACAAGCTTAATATTTGGTTAATTATGATACTCTGTATACACGCAATTCAAAGTTATTGCCGCATTTTCTTTCAAACCACCTTGTTTGTGGATGTCTGGATTTGGTACAGTAATAAGGCACTTGGGGCAGAGTTGTTTTGGAGGCTGTGACATACAGGCATAGAAGCAGCTCTGCATAGGAGTATGGGCTGACCATTGAAATCTGAGGGTAACAAATGGCAGCTATTGTTTGAAAACTTTGCATAAGCCTGTCAGTTGTCCTGGTAACAAATGGCAACATGGAGGCTTAAAATTTTCAGGCTTAACAGGCATAATATTGTTTATTTATTTAGCAACTTTTAGCTGGCATGACCACCTTTTTTGGGTAAATGATCATATTAACTTGTGCTAGCCCTTCTGAATTCAAGAGTATGGTTCTGGTTGCCTATTGCATGTAAAGCTGAACAAATCAAGACACTGTTGCTATGCACTAGGATCTAGAGGAACAAAAGCCCATTTTTTTAAACATTCATTGAGAGCAGCACACCCTAGGTTACAGCATCATCAAGGTATATAGCCAAGGCCCAGGGAGAATGAACAGAATTGTGTAAATGTAAGCCATTTGACAACAATGTCAAGCCTTTTATATACCACTCCTCCACCAACAGATGCATGTTCAAGATCTAGGGCTCTAAAGTACTGAAACAAGCAAAAAAGAAGAGTCTGGCAGTCAATCCCAAGGTCCTTATTCATATCAAAGATATCAGAGCATGACTGGATGGAGTGACTGGTGAGTTGTTTGTTGTTCATTCATTTGATTATTTGTTATTGATTTCATGTCCCTTTATCATAAATCCAAAAAGGAGACACTGTAGCAGGATGAAGACCTTTTTACCTGGCATTTACAATTTCATGATTTACATTAAAGGGGGGTGGTGGGGGGACCGTGCAAAAGCCTGGTCACCTATGGTCTTTAGGAACAGCCAGCAGAGCCTTATCAGAGGCTGCACTCTGGTTCATAGGGGAGCAGAAAATCACCAATGTAGCTGGGAGCTGAACCATGAAGTGCCTAAAGTCTGTGTAAAGCAATAGTAAATATGTGTTCTGAGATAGTCGCACCATAGAAAAATGAGTAATTAACTACCCAGCCAAATTTGAATGATTAAAGAAGTCGCCAAATATATAAAATTAGGTTTCAAAATAAGCAGTATTCTCTGCTCTGAAACGCTGGGGCATGTCCACTGAAGGCGCTGAAAGCACGGTCCAACTGAACAGCGTCTGAGTTAACAGTGCTCTACCAAACTCCCATATGAAAATATTCAATTTCAAAGGCCTTGTTTGTAGATGTAAGACAAGCTATGGATGATATTTTAAAAATAAAGTAACATTAGGAGCCACTGTTTAATTCAGCACATATTTTGTAGGTTAATTTTTACTTGTTTCTGTTACGTTAACTACCAGGCCTTGCCATGGTTAACGATAAAGAGATGGGACATCAAGCTTACGATGCAGAAACATTTACTTTTAGAACCAGAAGTGTACACCCATTTTCTGTAGATTCCATCTAACAACAACAAAACTCCGCTATAATTCCTCTGTACAGAACAGTTTCAGTAAAAATGTAACTTAAATGACTAGTTAACAAGTGAACCACCAATTATTGTTATGTTAAATTGTGATTTTTTTTCAATGGAGTGCAGTGCACTTAACGGTACTCACTCCTCTGCTGAAACGTCTTTGATGGCTTTACTATGGCCATCACCCTTGGAGCAAAAGCCTCTCATGCCTTGATTTTTGGTGAAGTGCTGCCTAGTAAATGCACTCCCTCTGGTCGGGGACCTCCCAGCCGCACAGCTGGTGCTGAAGCTGAAGCAAAGGGTGGTGGTTGGTTTTGGCTGCTGCTAATGCTGCATAAGGATGCAGATGGGTAGAGTCAAAGGTGACTCTACCCATCTTCCCAGTCAGCTGGTCCTAAAGCCGAAGCCGCTGGCGGCTCCACCCATCAACGGATGCTTTGTATGTTTAAAATAACTCCTTGAGTGCTAACTGAAAACGACTTCATTCACCAGTAACAGCTTATTATCTGAAGTGAATTCCAGTGCTGATACCATAGTGGAATTATCTTTTTGCTTCATTATGTCTGTAATGTTAATTAATAATATAACATAATAACTCAAATATACTGAGGACTGAATGAACAAAAGAAACTCTACAGAAATATGCATCTGTAATGAAAAATGAAAACTGAGCATCAAACATCCTTCGTTTATCATCATCCTGCCATCACAGAAGTAATTAAATTCTCAAATGAGAGTGTTACAATCCCAATGTCAATGTGAAACAAAATTAAACAAAAAAACAAAATAAAACAAAAAAGTTATATTTTGTCACTACTGATCAACATCTCAGTTACATTCATGGAGAAAATACAGAAAATCTATACTAGGCTAAGTAGTCTTTAGCCTCCATGACCAAGGAAAATCTTTTCCTGCCTCCCTCCTTTGTTATGATGGTAAGCCTGGCAGGAAACAGCAGGGCTGGCTTAAGGCCAAGGTTATAAAGCTCTGACATCGCTCCTCTACATCATGGATCCACCGTTTCAGGCCCTTCCAAAAAAAAAAATCCTAAATATAGGAGTACAGCAGCTCTCTAGAGCCTCCTAATTACTTTTGGCATTTTTGAGGTGCTAGGAATGCTTGAAAACTCATAAAACTTTGCACATTCATCAGAGGTGGCGAAACTTGATATCAGATATGGGTTTTTGGCTCGGGTGTTCAAATATGGCTCAAGGACACCCCCTAGAAAATTTCAAATTAAAAGCCCCCATGTTTAAATTTCACATAGATGAACAAAATTTGGTAGGCACATTTAACATGTCCAGACACACAAAAAAGCCTCGTGGAGCCATACCCTAAATTCAACAGTAAGTCGGCCATTTTGAATTTAATTTCAATTTTTGCACAAATTTTGACATTTCCAGGCATTGTATTTTAATGAACTCCTATCTCCTAGAGATTTAATTCCACAAACTTCAAATTTTGTCAGTGTCATCTAAAGACATTTGTGATGAAAATTTGTCAAAATCTTGAGTTTTCGCCGAAAGCCCTAGCCGTGGGGACGTAGCAAACTTTGATGTTTCGCCATGAAACAGGAAGTTGTTATACCTTTAACATACATTGTCTAATCTGCCCTATGCTTCATGAGAGTCCCATCCTGAATACATCTATGTGTCAATATTGAGATATACCCATAGCGCCACCTACTGGCGACAGGAAGGTACATGTTCTGTACTTTTATGAGCTGTACCAAGCAGGATGAACAGATCCATCTGAAATCTGGTTAGTAAAACCTTAAGTCTTTGATGATTCCATATTGTGAAAATGGTGAGTTTTCACTGGACACCTTTGCTGAGGTGGTGCAGCGATTTTCAACATTTCACCACGAACAAAAAAGTGTTGACTCTGACTCTAACTTGACTCTGCATGATCAGATCTTTTCCAAATGACTCATGCTTGATAAGGGTCCTAGTCTGAAGGCAAATACAGGCTCATATTGAGTCATAGTCATAGCACCACTTACTGGCAATAGGAAGTCTTAAGCTCCACTCTTTTGCTAAGTACTCCTAGCAGGTTAGCCAGAAACACATAAAAATTGGTCAGCCAAGGTGTAAGACCTTGATGATGATAACTCCTGAAGCTTTTGAGTTTTCATCAAAAGCTGTTGCCATGGCAACACATTGTTCGCCACAAAATACCAAGCTGTTGCATGGCGTTGAGTTTTGATGTTTCGCCATGACAGGAAATTGCTACAATTTTAGTGTAAATGCTCCAAACTGCACCAAAAATGTTTGATAAGAATCCCAGCCTGAACACATCTACATGACAATATTCCATCAGTGATGGAAACTGGCTCAATAGCACCCCCTATGAAATTTCAATGAAGCAACCCCAGCAGCATGCATAATAGTGGAAAAAGGAAGTTATGTTTATCTCCTTCTTGCAATATCTGAAAACAGGCCCAACTTTTATAGATGACTTATGACTCTATGCTGAAAAAAAGTTAAAACTCTGTAATAACTTGAACGGTTTGGATTTTATAAGCCCTCAAAGTTGTTTGTGTCAAACAGAGGCTTCTGATGTCTAAACTATAAGTCTGATCACTTTCAAACCTGTATCAATGGATTCACCATGGAATTTTCTACTAAGATATGATTTTTAATGTAAGATTTGGCCAAAGTCATGGGATTTATGAGGATATTTCACAAGAAGCATACTCTAAAATTCTCCTCTCCAGCTGCTCCTGGTGATGTCACTCCCTCAGTGCTGTGAAACATTCTGCAATACACACTCATTATAAAATCACAGGAGGAGCAAGAAAAGACTTTAAAAGTCAAACTCATATATCTCAAAAACAGTAAAAGATAGAAATTAAAGGTGTAAGCAGCGTTGAACGGGCTCTCACGCCTTTGCGCACGTTGGGCCGTGGCATAGTCAAAGGGCAGACCCGGGCTGTTTTCAGACAGTGCAAGAAGGAAATAAACATCACTTCCTTTGTCCACTATTTTGCCTGCTGCTGGGGCTGCTTTGCTGCAATTTTGTAGGGGGCGCTATTCAGCCAGTTTACATCACTGATAAAATATTGACATTGTTGGGCCGTGGCTACAAGTTGGGCTATCAGCAATAATTAATGATTATCAAAGATAATTGTTAATTATTAAAATCAATTAAATTATTAATAAGAATTAATAATAACCGGCACCACCCTGGACTCAGGGAAAAAGATAGCCAATTCAGTCTCAAAGTGTACTAATCGTTGAATTTGGGACTTTGATTAATAATTAATTTAATAACTATAAACAAAATCACCATATCAATAGCTAGTCAAGGTTGAAGGATTTGGAGTTCTTTACAGAGCAGGGGTTGGCAAAACTCATTCTTGTGCAACATTAAAACAGACAACAGGTATATCCAAAAGCATTTATTTAACAAAAGGGTAAAAGCAACACACAGTACTAATCTAGCTAAGTGTACCTATATACAAGTGTGAGTTTGTGTGTGTGTGTGTGTGTGTGTGTGTGTGTGTGTGTGTGTGTGTGTGTAGGGAAGACAATAGCAAGATGGCTGCAGTCACCTGATGACTGAGCACATGGCATGCTAACAATTTGGCTGATAAAGGGAACTACAGAGATAAAAGACCAGACCATGTGGTGTCTTGAACCACATATGCTGCCTGAACCAAAGTTTGCCAAACTAGGTTTTAACCTCTTAACTGTGTGGTTCTCTATTCAAGGCCAATTGGTGTATGCTAAAGGTTCCAGGTTAAAATGAGGTTAGTTGCATGCAAGGCCTAGTTACTGGATGTAACATGTGTTAAGCATTCTAACATTAACCTAGCGGTGTGGCTATGCAGTAACCTGACTATACGCAACAAGGACATCACAACAACATTTCAATGTATAACCTTAACCAAATCAATACACGTACAGTACATTGTTTGAGTTAAACATTCTTGCTTAGTCGTACTATGCTTCACTGTGTTGCTAGGCTATGCCCAGTTGTTACCAGTTCATGAAGGAAGAGATGCTTTGTGGTGTCCTGCTTTGTAGCCGGTGAACCCGTGGGTGAGTCAGGCCGAGGAGGCTTTGGCTCTGAAGCTGAAAGATGCAGGCGTTGCTGGGGAGAGAGCACTCCAGTCGTGCAGAGGGCCAACAGTGGTTGGCAACCAGCATATTAGGTACATTATAGTCATCCTACGCTTCGTACTGTGGACCAAAAATTAAATCCTACACATTAATCCTGTTCGTATAATAAACTTAAAAAGACAAAAACACTGCTGCTCCACCCACTTGGCATGTTCATTAAAGTTATAATGCTGAGCCCAAAAACTCTAGTCTTCCTGAGTTCTTCCCTCATATATTGTCTTTCTTGACCATTAGTGCAATATATGATTGCAGTGTAATAGTGTCCTCAGCCAAGTGGGAAAATGATGTGCTATATCACCATAATCAATCGGCAAAAATGAGAGTCAAAAACTAATCATGTTGAATAAATGTGATCTCAATATTGAGGAAAAATAATCATGATTATGATTTTTGCCACAATCATGCATCCCTAAAGACTACATAAATTTTGATTTACATACACACACACACACACAACTAGTTTAAATATGTATGTAATGCATTGTTTTCTTTAATAAACTGTTACTTTAACACTTTTCATTGTGCTCCTGAATTTCTATGTGTGCTCCAAAATTTTTCATTTGTGAGCACAAAAATTAAGCATTGAACACTGCTGTCAGATGTGTAGAAACAATAAGTAACTGCAGCTGGACACAGAAAAATACTCATATATTTGAAGGGAGAGTGTGAGCGAACCGTTAAGTGATCGGGCCTTAATAGAGGAAAAACTGCAGTACAGAGCTACAAAATTTAGTTATGATTTTATTTTTCTACTGCACTTTATCACTTAACAGTCACCCTCACTCCATTTTTTCCCTTCCCCTCATAGGTCATCCCCACTACTGATTATACATATAAGACCTACAATTATTGTAAAATAAATGATAATAACCCCAAACTTCATACAAAGTTTGTATATAATGTACTGTAAGTATATAGACCTTTCTGCTATATCCTATAAAACTGAGCTACATTCAACTGTCACACCCATTCCCTGCCTTTCTTCCCTCCTTCTCCCTGTCAGATTGAGAGCAGGATTTCAGAGCAACTTTGATCCAAAATGTGGAAATATCTTCATAAATTCCATGACTCTGGCCAAATCTTACATTAAAAATCACATTTTAGTAGGAATTTTCATCACAAATCAATTTTGTCTTTGTACAAAGCAGATGATGGCCTTTTCAGTGTTAGACATGTCTTCTATATTAAGTCTTTGGATCCTTGGGCTGGCTTTAAACTGCTGCAGATGCTTTGCTACTGCATTACCTTGCTGGCTGGAGGCTTGGGGTGTGGCAATGGCCTTGAGTCTTTCCTGATGCAGTTGGTTCAGCAGCTGTTTATACTTGAGGATTCATCCCACTGCTCTTTTTAAGCCCATTCAGTTGGAGAAGTGATTTAAGAGTGTTGCAGAGGGAGATTCATTGGGCTGTAGCATAACAGCACAGACTGAGACCACATTCCTCACCTCTGGATCATCCAAAGAGATCATGTCCGGTTCCTTTTCATGTCCTGGCCATTCAGACTGAGGTCTCCTTAGAAACTCAGGGCCATGGATCCAAGTTTTGGACTGAAGAAAGGCATTGGTCTGCAGGCCACGTGATGCTATGTCTGCAGGATTAAGTTTTGAGCTGATGTTATTCCATTGTGCAACTTCAGACAACATCTGTATCATGGAGACTCTGTTCGCAACATAGGTTTTAAATCTTGCTGTTGTGCTTGTAATGTACTTCAAGACAGACTGGCTATCAGTCCAATATACTGATTCATCCAACTGAATTTGCAGCTCTGTTTTCAGCATTGTATCCATTCGTACTGCCAGGACTGCGGCTACCAGCTCCGATCTGGGAATAGTGGTTTGCTTGAGGGGTGCAAATTTTGCTTTTCGCATGATGAAAGCAACATGCACTTCATCTCTACAGTTAGCCAGTCTGAGATATGACACTGTTCCAATGCCAACCTCACTCGCATCGCAAAAGTGGTGCAGCTGTGCGGATGAAATTTCACCAAACACAGGGGGTGTGATGCATCTACTCACAGAAAAGTTATCCAACAGAACCACTTGACTCAACCATCTTTGCCATCTGTCAAAATGTTCTTTCTGGATATTCTCATCCCACCCCAGCTTGGCCTTGCACAACTCCTGCAAGATCTGCTTGGCAGATAGTACGACTGGTGCTAAGAACCCTAAGGGATCGTAGATTAAACTTACAACTGACAGAATGCCACGTCTTGTTGTTGGTTGAGGTTTTAGAACTGTGCTGAAGGTGAAGATGTCACACTCAATATCCCACTGAGTTCTGAGGGCCCTTTCCATGGGAAGTTTATCCCTGTCAAGATTCAGGGTCTTGACCTCTTTGGCTCTGTCTTCCTCAGGAATTCTGGCAAGGACTGAGTGATTGTTACTTAACTATTTATTCAGGTGAAATCCTCCTTTACTGCACATCTCTTTGAGGTTCTTGTACAACTGTACTGCTTGCTCCACAGAACTCACTGACTTAAGACAGTCGTCCACATAAAAGTTCTGTCTTACTGTGTCCACAACTTCAGCTGGATATTTGTCCTGATTGTCCTCTGCCGTCTTCAGCGAGGGGAATGTGGCACAGCTAGGTGAGGATACAGCTCCAAAAATGTGAACTATCATCCTATGCTCCACACATTCTTTAGTAATGTCTCCATTTGGCCACCAGAGAAAGCGCAAGAAATCAGCATCTTCTCTCGCAACCCTCACCTGGTGGAACATGCCTTCAATGTCGGTCATCAGAGCAATAGGACTCAGACGAAATCTTAACATCATGCCAATCAACTTGTTAGTCAAGTCTGGACCTTGCAGCAATTCTCCATTCAGAGAAGTTCCATGAAATGTGGCTCCACAGTCAAACACTACACGTAATTTCTTTTTGTGTGGGTGGAAGACCCCATGACGCGGTATATACCACACCTTGCCACTTTCAGTTACCAGTTGCTCTGATGGTACAACCTCAGCATATCCTTTTGCCAGAACATCCTGCATAAATGCTTGGTATTCCTCCAGGAATGCTTGGTCTCGTTTGAACCTTTTCAGCAGCTGTTGTGCTCTTTGCAGTGCCATATGCCTGTTGTTGGGCATGATCACATCTGGCTCACGAAAAGGCAACTTGAGGTAGTAGTGGTCATCTTGACGCACTGCTGAATCTGAGACAATTTTCATGAACTTCTTGTCCTCTAATGACATTTCTTTTTGTTCATAATGCTGCTCAGCAAAGTCTTGGTTATACTGTTGGGTTAGGAGCTCTTCCAAGTTGGCAATGGCTATTCTGTTAACCCATGCAGTATAACAACCATTCATGTCATTGTCCTCTCTGTTACCAAGTGGGCCATTAATTACCCACCCTAGCATGGTTTTTACAGTGGTCCATTACCATTGCTATTAATGACTTTCCACGGCTCCAATACTCTTGGAGCATTTGCACCAATCAGTAGCCCAATGCTTGCATTGATTGATTCCAGTTCAACTTCCTTCAGATAGGGCCACTCTTTGAGGTCCTCCTCTGTAGGGATGTTGTCTTTTGTAACAGGAATAGACATTTGTGAGAACACGTCTGGTAACTTTAAGAATTCACTTCCTTTGAGTGCGGCCACTTTCATACCAGAAATTCTGAAACTAGGCACAGGCTTCTCCTGCCCCATAGTTTTAAGGAGAACTTTTTAACTTTTTTCCAGTAGTGTTAAGCTCCATCATTAGCTCCTCTGTACAAAAGGTCGCGGTGCTTCCTGGATCAAGGAAAGCATACGTCTGCACTATCTTGGTACCTGTGCACAGCTTTACTTGAACTGGCACAATAGATAACTTGCATTCACTATTACCGGCCCCAGTATGGCTACCAGAATCCAGGGACACTAGGCTTGACGTGACCTTTGCTGCTTCTCCAGATTTCTTTGTGTTGCAATGCATTTCCACCCTCTCTTTCTTATCAATATGCAGTGAGCTTGGATGATTTTGATGGCACATTTGACAAGTTATTCGGTTCTTACAAAGCTTGCTCATGTGCCCCTTTCCAAAACATCCAAAACACAGACCTTTACTTTTAATGAATTTGACTTTCTCTTTGTTAGGTTTATTTTTTAGGGCAACACAAAACTCCAAGGAATGATTTTTGCTGCAGTATAGGCAAGGCTTGTCAAGAGAATGTAAAGAATCTTGTTTTAACTTCCCATGGTTGACTTTGGGTTTGCTTTTTTTACTTTCATCCTGCTCTGTTCTCTCTGAGATTGTTGCAACAGCAGTAGCAAAACTACTCCCCCTACTGAGTGGTTTAAAGGGGGGGGTCTTTGTGCTGGCCTTTTTGTTCCTTTCCCATCAGTCACATCTAGTATATCTCCAAAAAAGGGATCCAGCACAACTCTTGACTGCTTTTCCACAAATTCCACAAGATCTTTGAACTTAGCTCGTCACCTGCTCTTATCTTGAATCTCACAACTGATTGTTCTTTATCTGTCTCTGAGCTTAAAAGGTAACTTTGATATAATTGTCCTCAAGTGAGATGGTGTTTCCAGTTCCTCCATAAAATTCACCTTTCATAATATTAAAACAGCTTCACAGATACAACGCATAAGACCTCAGCGCTGGTCCATCCTCCACTTTTATGGAAGGCCAACGCAGGACCTTGTCCATGTGTGCTGACGTCAGCTTCATTTCATTCCCAGAATGCCATTCAAGTTGTTCCTTTGCTTCTCTGAAACCTGTGTCTGGGTCCATGTGGAGAAAACTGCGTACCAGTTGATTGGGAGCTCCCTTTGTGTACTGCTCCAAATAGAACAATTTATCTTGCACATCATCCACCTTGCATTCTATGCCTTGCTCGAATGCTTTAATAAATGGTCGGTACTGCAGAGCGTCACCGTCAAATATAGGAATCTCTGGGGAGAAGAGCTGCCTGTTGTTGCTTTACAAGTAGTCCAGTTATTTAATTTTGTCTCTTTAATACATCAGTGAGACAACTTTCATCCACTGTGGTTTTATTTGAAATGGAGGATCCATCCTCATCCTCTTGGTCATAACTCAGGTGTTTGCTTTTAGCCTTTGCGTTACGTGGTGTAGCTTGATGGGAGATATTTTGTTGCTGAGAGGTTTGAGGGTTTTGAGATTTTTTGGATGTTACTGGAATTTTGTACTCTGTAGATGTTCCAGTAACCTCAAACTGGTGTGTGTGTATTGGTGTTAGTATTTCCGATTTTGGTTGCTTTGATGTTGATGGTTGTGAGACTTTTAGTTGTTGCTTTAATGATGAGGATGGTTGTACAGCTGTAGTCTGTGATAATTCACTCTCCATGAGAACATTTAATTTGGCTTCTGCTGCAGCCAATTCAGCCTCCACTTCATGCTTTTCCATCCTTGCCTTTAACTGAGCTTTTTCTAGGTCAAGAGCATGTTTCATTTCCAAGGCTTTAGCCTTAGCCATTAGAGCAGCTCGCTCTGCCTTAGCCTTTAAGCAAGTAGTAGACGCATGGTAAGATGAGGATGCGCTGGAGGAGCTGGTGGCTTTGCTTGGAGCCTTGCTTAGAGATCTTTTGGTCTGGGACGCACTATCCTCCGGTCCCAGCAATGATGCATTTGCTTCTTCTTGGTCCTCTTGCTCCTCTCCAACCTCCTTTTCTGTATCCACGCCACCAGCCACCAATGTTTTAATGCCAAATAAGAAGTCTCGAAAATGGATTAACTTAGGCTCATACCAGTCCGTATGATCCACTTCCTTTTCCTCCTCATTTGAAAGGAGGCTTTGTACAGCCACTTGCAACTCCATAAACTCTCCCAAATAATTACTGAAAGCTTCAATATGTTTGTTGACTGTCTCCTTATTTTCCCCAGCTTCCAACAGATTATTAATTTAATTCTTTTTGCACGTCAAAACGCCAAGTTTTCCAAGGCGCGATGCGATCGTTTTTATCAGCAGTGTCTCATCAGTCTTTTGCAGTGACAGACATTGTATTGTGCAGGTGTATACAATTTATTCACATTGAATTCCAACTTTGCATCACAATATTTTGACCCAAAGCAAGCAACAATATCCACTTTAATTGGAGCGCAGCAGCTCCTTTCTTTCCACCACAAGAAATGAATGAAATCCGGTACTTGCAAACCACTTCTCCCTGCATGAGCTCTTCATTTCCTTTAAAGACAACATCTCTTTATCTTCGATCCATACAGTTTTTTTATTTTAAATGTGTCAGCTTTTCTTGTTAAAAGCCGTGGTGTTGAGGGGGTGGCCTGCTTAACGCACGTTTTACAAAATTTCGCTCGCCACACTTTAAGAAATTATAACTTTTATTTTATAATTCAAATTCGTTCCAAACTGTTTTCTTAATTGTTAATACATCCAAGAGAAAATGAAAATTCCTTTTATGGCAACGAAAACTGTTTTTAACCACCTCCTTCTAACCAAACATTTAGGGTGTTTTTTCTATGCGTCGCGGCACAACACCTGACCCATATATTCACCTGTTACACAACATGCCCCTTGGTGGCGACATGCCCAATGGACATAAAAGGAATCCCAAACAAAACAAAAACAATACCATTAACACTCTTAGCAATAACATAGATCATCATAAGCAGAATAAACAATTATTTCAATTGCAAAATCAATTCAACCATGTTTAACCATTACATTTAACGATTGCCACACCTCCTTTGATTATTAATTGTGCATTGGTAGGCTGTAAACGAACGCTTAACTATAAAACAACAAGGGCACACATTTCATGGTTATCAGAAACTTTAAGAAAAACTTTTAACAATGAACTTGGTCATCAGAAGATAATGTATTGTAATTCTGAATGAAGCAATCTCTGCTGTGATAAAATCAACACGTGGGCTGTAATCCCATTTGTCTGGTGCCCTGCTGTCAGCCTGGTCACCATATTAAAACTGTTTAAACTGTAAATTACGTTACATAACATTAGCTAACAGGCTCAGAGTTAATTTAGTTAGGGTATCATCACAGTTTAACTAACTTACTAATGTTAGTCTGTTACTAACCTCAATCACATGTAAATCTAGCATAACATTAACATAACTTGCATGCAAATAAATTATTGATTTAACATACAAATCAAATTAAATGTACCTTGACAACACATGAAACATTAGCTAAATAACAACACATCAAAATAGCGGTGCCTCCATCACCCAGACTAATAGCCTGTGAAACTGAGAGGGGAGAGATAAAGGAGTGGTCTGCCCATTCACCACTACGCTAAATGCGCCAACAGCTTTCAAGTATGGCACCAATGTGCATTCATGCGCTACACAGTGACATAATGACCCTTCCTTCTCTTATAGTTTCTCTTATAGATTTCAAAATTGGTTAGGATTTTAAAATTCCTGTGCCCTGAAGCTGGCATGGGAGCTTTAGTATGTCCCAGATGCACACTCACCATAACACCATGACGGTATACCGTTTTTGTTAGCCAACTCCAGGCAGATGAACCATGTCAACCTGCTAACAAATAATTCTCCACAGCTTCCATGGGTACTTCGTGGGATGGGCACCCGATTGGTCCACTGTTATGGGAACTTTGTGCTAGTTCAAGGCTCAATCACTGAATCACTTCATTCAACTTTCTGAAAACCATAGGGTCAATTTCCATGTCTATGGTTTCGGATAACTCTATCAAATTTTCCAACTGTGCTTCCACTCGAAATAGTTTGTTAAAATACAACCCCCGTCAATGGCTTCATTTTGCAAAAAAAATGCACAATTTACTAACTTAACGACTTAGGGCAGGGCTTCAAGAGGCTTTTTTTAAAGTTTTGACATGTTACATCTGCATACCAAATTTCATAAATCTACTTCAAAATTCAAGGTGGGGGCTTTGACTTTGAAATTATCTAGGGGGTGTCCTTGAGCCATTTTGCCACACCAATGCCCAAGGCCCATATCCAATATCAAGATACACTACTTCTGATGCATGTGCAAACTTTTGTGAGTTTTCGAACCCCCCTAGAACCTCAAAACAATTTAGGGGGTACTAATGAGCCGAAATTCCACACCCAAGCCCCATTTTGATACTAACTGATGCATTTATCAGTTTGAACATATATGCAAAGTTTTGTTAGTTTTCATGCATCCTAAAGGCCTCAAATGTGTTTGTAAAATGAAAATTCACGCATGAAATCCAAAATGGCTGACTTCCTGTTGGGCAAAAAAATTGAAAAAATATGGCTTATGTTTGGAATGATATGAGCAATAAATCCACCGAATTTCATGGACATCAAAGTGTGTTCATTTGTTCCAAATGGCCTTGTGTTTGGGGGTGCTATGGAGCCCGCTGGCCATGCCCAAGCCCAATCACTATGGAACTTGCGTGTGCCAAGTTTCTGAACATCCTATGCCCCTCAAACATGCAATGGCATACTAGAATAATAATAATAATAATAATAATAATAATAATAATAATAATAATAATAATAATAATAATAATAATAATTAAAGCTGCAAGCAGCAATGATCGGCCCTTGCACCTTTCTTAAAAGAGTTAAATGTCACTTCCTGTGTGCACTATGTGGTGCTAGACAACACCCACTAATTTCACTTCATGTTGCTATTTATCAAATGTAGACCACACCTTGCAAATTCCATGTGAATTGGATCATTTTTTTCATATAAGGCTGACTTCCTGTTGTCAGTAGGTGGTGCTATGACTATGGCTCAACATTGACATGTACATGTATTCAGGGCAGACTCTTATCAAGCATGAGAACTTCAGTGCAGGTTGGACAATGTACATTCAGGTTACAACAATTTCCCTCTTCATTGCGAAACAGTTCAAGGCATTGCCACAGCAATGGCGTATATGAAAACTCAAGATTTTGATAACTTTTCATCATAAAGGTCTTTGGATGACACTAACCACATTTGAAGTTGCTTGGGTGAAATCTCAAGGAGTTCATTCAGTTACAGGCATTGCCATAGCAGCAGCTTTTGATGAAAACTCATCAGATGTTTTATGATTTAGCTGACCAAATTTACGTGGATCTGGTTAACCTGGTAAGAGTAGTTAGTAAAAGTATGGGGCCTATAATTTCCTGTTGTCAGTAGCTGGAGCTATTATTATGGTGCAATATTGTCCTCTGCATGTCTTCAGACCGAGACTCTTATGAAATACATGAAATTTAGGAAAGATCTGACAATGTGGAGTTGAGTTAAAACAATTTATTTTGCAATTTTGAAACATCGATATTGCCATGGCAATGGCGTCCAATAAAAACTCAAAATCTTCACAATATAGCATCATCAAGGCCTCAAGGCTTTTCTGCCCAAATTTGACATGGATCAGTCCAACTTGCTACACTGAAAAAAATGTTACTTTGGATCAACTTAAAAAAATTACGCTAATTTGTTACACCTAAATTTATAAGTTCTCGTCAAATTATATTTATGATTTGGTTGAAACCTTACATTTTGATTTAATATCAATCAAAATATTTATTTAACCAAAGACAAAAATGTACATTCACACAAGTAAAAACATTTTTTATTATAAAGACGATAAACCTTTTTTTTTTTTTACTTCTTTACAACTTAAGTTTTTCACTTTGGAAAACCTAATATTTACAATTTCATCTAAATATAATTTTTACTTTTGAATAAACTAATTGAAACACTCTGATTTTGTTACAGGCAATTTTATTAACTTTATTCAAGTTAAATGTCTGATTCAGTACAAACTATAATTTTTGATTATACTTTAATCAATATATTTTCTTTAGTCACAAGCAAAAACATTACTAAATGCAAGTCAATAACATTTTTTGCTTTTTTACAACTTAAATTTCACCATTACTGTTTTTACATCTCTCTTTTAAAACTTATATGATACTTATAAGATATGTAATCTAATAGCCATTGAGTGTAAAACCAGAATTTCTAACAGTGTTAAAATTTGGCTATCCATTGATTGATGAATTTGAAACATTACAAATGCAGACCGAGAGACAAAAAAAAAGAAGGAAAAAATGCAAAAAAAAATACAGCTTAATTACTGGGGGTGCAATCTATGAACAAAGGTCAGTGTTTTGTGCATAAGTCAGTTTAAAAACAAACATTAGAATTACTAGTACAACTGGATTACTGGTCATTGTGAATTTAGCATTATTCACATTTTCAGTGTTAATATCAGTGCCATGATATTTATACCACAGACAGATAAAAATCAGAGGGCCAGTTTTGAATTAAAGTCTGTTTCACTCATTTACATTTAACAACGACCCCTTCCATTATCCTGGAATGTATTTGAATACAAGCTGTAAAACAGAACAAAGAAACATGCTGTATCCAAATGTCTTTCTTTGATCAATCCAGTATTTAGAGCTAGACACTAAGATTGTACATTCTCTGCGTCTTTGGTTCCATCTCCATGAATATTTTCTGCAGTGCGTGGATAGCTCAAGTTCAGAGCATAGATGAGGCCATATAACATATCACATGCATGTGCGACCGATCCCAATTGTCACACCCTGTCTGGACTTTGTGTGTTTTTTGGGGTTTACTGGTTTGCACTTCTGTTTAGTAAATGGTAAATGGACTGTACTTGTATAGCGCCTTTCTAGTCTTCCGACCACTCAAAGCACTTTTACACTACAAATCACATTCACCCATTCACACACATTAATACGCTGAATGGGTACAGGGGCCGTCAGGAGCAATTTGGGGTTAAGTATCTTGACCAAGGACACATTGGCATGTAGACTGGAGGAGCCGGGAATCGAACCACTGATCTTCCAATTAGTGGACGACCTGCTCTACCTCCTGAGCCACAGCCGCCCCAGGTCCTTCTGGTGGTCTGTGGGTTTTCCTGTTGTATTTGGGTGGTGGGTTTGGACTGCCTTTTGTTGTTTGGCCTGGTGTGTTGTGTACTTGGGTTTGGGTTCATAGTGGTTCTTTGACGGGTTGGTGTGGGTTGTATTTGGAGTTTTGTGTTTTTTGGGTTTTGGTTTTGTTGCTGTGTTTCCCTTGTGCGTTTCATGTGCTCCTCCTCACCTGCCCTGCATCACCCTCTTTAGCCCTGCTCTGCTCTGTGTCTTCCCCTCACCTGCCCTGTATCAGTCTCGTCAGCCCTGCCCTGCTTCCTGTGTTTCCCTCAGCCAATCACTCCCAGCCTGCCCTTGTGTCTCGTCACCTGTTCCCCATTCCCTGATTAGTTTAGTCTGTATTTAAGGTCTTTGTTGGATCATTTGTTTTGTTCAGCTTGTCCTGTCCTGTCCACCTCAAGATTAAAGGTTTTCATTTACCCTGCAATCTCTGCAAGCTGGTATCTGCAATTGCGTCCAATCCTGCTTCTCAACCTGACACCAATGTCATGTGGTGGCTAGAGAGGATTCTCCTCCTCCCTGATGACAAACACTGCTACTGTACACCTCTGAAGTTCTGTTTCAGCTTCATCCTGCTGAGCAACCTGATAAAAGACAAGACATTTATTGGAAAGTTATTATGATGAAGCCAATGTCTGATGTACCAATATAAAAAATTATCTACACACACAGTTCTCCCAATCAAATCTCAGCAAGTCAACAGTATATGCCATATAAAAGTGGTATACATCATCTGAAAGCTGGGAACCGTAAGATTAATTTGAGATGCAACTGAGCACTGTGTGTCAAGTTTTTCTAGTCATAAATCTGTAATAAACATTGTGTTTTGGTTAGGTGCCTATTCAAATTTTGAAAATTTAGAGTGTATAAGGGCTTAGAACATTATGATTGTGGTTTGTGTCGGCCATTCACATGATCTTAAGTTGTTGCAGCAATTTTTGGGTTGATACCATTTGTTACACAGATTTGGTGCAAAATTTAACCAGTTCTGACCAATTGAGAGTTGATAAAAATGGTCAAATATCCCTCCACATAAAGACACCAAGACCTTGAACTTTGACATTTGGAGATTTCTGTAAGAATTCTATTTTTAGGCAATTGGATGGCGAGCACTTCTGTTCTCAAAATTGCTCAGAAACCCTATTGTTGTCAATATACCTACAAAAGCCAAACATCCTCTGAATGCCCTCAGTCTCTAGTTTGTGGTTGTAAAGTTTCATGAGGCTGTGATTATCCTAGAGGTCACTATAGGTCATTTTATACAGTGAGATCAAGTTTCAAACAATGGTCTCACTACAATGAAATGGCTACAATGAGGAATAACATTATCATCACACATGAATATAATTGGGCTCACTGAATCCAAAAGAGTCTCAGCTTTCCAGTCAGACCCAATTTATGCAATTCCAAGACTGTTTAGGACCCCAGTATATGTATATAAATAATATTCAAATACACCATTTTCAGAGTAAGTGAAAATAACACATTTATACTGCATGCAGAAAACTGCATGGGATTAGCGTAAAGTCGGCATGCCTGTAAAGGGGAGACTTGTCTGTAACCATAGAACCCATTTTCATTCGCATATCTTCAGGTGAGAGGTCAAGGGAAACCTTTTGAAAATGTCAGTTTTTCCCTGGCCAAAATTTAGCCCATCTTTATTTAGCCCCCTTCCCGAAAAGCTAGCATGACATAGTTAGTGCCAATGGATGCCTTAGGTCGTCTAGTTTCATATGGTAATAGCTTTGAAACTGAGCCCGCTACAGCCTCTGAAAGACAGTCATGTCAGCCGAGGACATCAGTGTCCTTGTAGAGTTTAGGGGGTTAATAATAGCTATCCACCAAAAAGTTATAACATCTGCTGTGACAAAAAATATTAAATAGCACAATACAGTAGTATACATACTTAAATTAAGATTCACTATAATGTTAAAAGATACTGCCTTGTGTTTTCATATTTTCATTAATTTCAGAATCTGGCCCCAGACTGAAATTTTACACAATGCAATATTTGGATATAATCCATTAATCCATTTTATCTCCAGGCTTTCACTGCTCCATCTGCACTGCTGCTACCACTCTAATGTGACAAATATTTCACATTGTAATTAAAATATCTAAATATTTGCACATGTAGCCACACTATGCAATGTTGTATAAAATATAAACCAGCACAGAGACCTTTGTTGTTGTATTAGACATATTAAATTCGAAATAACAGTGATGACTGATGACCACCAGGGGACAGAGAAATCCACAACAATTATGGGCATAGGCAAATGTACATGAATGTACAGTAAGCGTATTTTTATAGGACCTGAGACCATGTATACAAACTTTAAAATTTAAATATTAAATGTTTTATCTTGGCTGAAGGTTAAATGATTAATGCAAAACTTCTTACCAGATACTCCTTGATAAGCTTGTCCACATCTTCCCCAAGGAACACAATAAGACACTTCAGCAGACACTCTTTCTAGGTTCTAGGTAAGAGTGCAAACACACACATAATGCAAAATTATGCTGTCCGATTTTGCAACTGGACTGAGGATGCAAACATTACACAATGCACAAATGGGCACTCGGAGCTACAGGAATTGAGATTTACAAATGCTTTGAGCAAACCAGTTAAAAGGTCTGTCTAACTCAGAAGATAACCTTAGCACATCTTTCAACGTGTAATCTAACTCCACTCAAATGTAATGACAAAATGACCATAAAATATTCTATTTACAATGTTACTATTTATGTGATATAAAATTTTGATGTATTGAGCAAGTACAGACCTGATCGAGAACTTTCAGTATATTCCGGGTCTTCTCTCTGACAACTCCTTCCTTGTTTCTGATTATTTCAATTAGCTTGCTGTGGTGCTTGTCCAAGGAAGCCAGGAATCAAGGTTGAAGTGGAACAGTTGTTTATTAGCATGAATTCAACATTGATCTTTAAAAAAAAAAAAAAGCACCCTGCATATGTTTTTGTAACGTATTAGAACTGTGTAGTGGGCCAAAACATGCATTTTGGATTGGTTTGGCCCAATTTTTAGCAGTTTTCTCATGATAGCTGATAATATTTATTTACAGGCCGCCACTGACCTGTTGCTATTAATTAAAAAAGTTATCTCATCCATTGTGAACAATGAAGGCTACCTCTGTTTCAACTGTGGATGTGAGATAGGACAGGCAAACGCATGTCACCTCTGTCAAATTCTGTTTTGTTTGTATAAGTTTTAATAAATTCTTTCGTTTTTACTCCAAAGGTTTATATCACTTACAGCAGTGTGCATTTCAGCCGTCAATTTGATAAAATGTGTCCATGGAGGTTCACTATCTTCGCCTCACTTAGCTCCACTGCCAGTTCTGTTTGTCTGTCTGTCTGTGTGTGGTAGGAGAGCCCAGCCCACCCCCGTTACAAACATGTCCAGACATAAAGAAAGTGCAGCCCCTCTCCTGGTTTGTTCAAGCACTATAAAAAATGAGCCTCATCATACTATCATTGTATTTCCTTACGTGACAACAAAATAACATCAACAACGATATTAACTTTGTGTAACATGTGCCTCTTGCATGTTACATTAAATACATTAGTTGTGCTTTAAATGGTCACTATGTCTAATAGCAAAATCTTTTAATATAGAATATAATTTTGTCAGTAATTTTACCTTTTATTTAATAGTTGTAAGGTGTACATATTTGTGTTAGTTTCATTATTTTATGCTGTTATCTTATATTTAATATTTAATACTTGGCTACATGGTATCTAAGGTAACGATGCAGTCCATCACATATAAAGCCCATCACTGGGGGGACAAGTCAGAGTGTGTGACTATTAAATGGAAACCTGTACATAATAATGTATAGCTGACCTGAGATAGACTTTATTACTAATTATAATTATATTGACATTCAGAGTGATTATCTGTGTGAATTGATTCATCTGTATCAATAGTGTGTTTGTGTAATCTGTAATATAGTGAGTTTTTGATCCTGGTCAAGGTTAGACCGTTGGCCCTGTAATTTGTTATTTAATGGTTATTAAGCTTCGTGACAGAAATCATTTATTAGTATTGTAAGTTTCCTTTGATTATGATTTTATTTATATTAAATAGTTTTACTGAGACCGGGCTTGTATCCCCCAGATCCCGAAGTGCTTGTAAGCAATAAACAGACATCATTGAATCGACATCGGAGCTGCCTGGGTGTCTTCGTTGGAGCCAACTGACGTTACTAACTCTCAGCCGTTAGTCCACCATCATCATCACAACACAACGCAGAGACTGTAGGCTGTCACTATTATCAGCAATATAAAGGAAACTTAACGGGGGCATTATAAACTGTGAGGCTAATATAGTCCCCCGTTACATTTGCACGTGTCAAATGAAGGCAATGAAAGTATCGCCATATGCATGAGAAATTGCTGGAACTAACCTCCTTTAGCTAGCGTTAGCTGAAATGCCACGCCCAATCCCAGCTTTGATACTAATTGAGGCATTTATTAGTTTGAACATATATGCAAAGTTTTGTTAGTTTTCATGCATCCTAATTATGTATTATGTTGAGAATGATGAGAGCAATGATCGCACCGAATTTTATGTACATCAAAGAAACTTTGTCCCAAAATGGCCTTGTGTTTGGGGGCACTGTGGAGCCTGCGTGCCACTGGCACTTTCACGCTTGGGCCCTAATAAATGCAGAAATAAATAAATAGGGAAATGAATAAATGGAGAAATAAACAAAAACAGAGATAAATGTAAACAGAAAAGAATAAATAATATAATATAATAATAAATAATTATATATGAAAATAAATGAATACAAAAATAAGTAATTTGTCAAGTAACCACTTTTATTTATTTTTATATTTCTGTGCATATTTATTTTCAAATTAAACTGCACATCTATTTGACAATTGAGCCTTTTATTTCTACATTCCTTTCTTTATTATTTAATTTATTTATTATTCATTACATTCATTTAAAGTCATTTAAATATTTCTTTATTTAATTTGGATTTTGACAAATTCAGTCCCCCAAATAGAGAAGTGAGAAGAGCCCCTTAGCGTTCCCTTTAATAAACAGTCGCGCATGTGTGTGACGCATGTTAAAAACGTCATCGTCGTCGCCGGCGGAGTAATCGTGTTCTCCCATACACAGTGGCAAACTAAGTATAAATCCTCGCTAAAATAATAGATACGCGCGGACCTTATTGATAAACAACATAAAGGTAATCTCTTTATTCATCAAAGTATCGTGCAAATCTGCTAATAAATTACAATGCAACAGCCATCATCTGTTGTAGTACTACATTAACCAGAATCCGGAGGTCAAAACAAAACCGGCAAATGAAAGAGACGACAAGCGTGGAGACACTGGTAAGGTAGCTAATTGTTCATGTAAAGCATTGTTGTTGTCAGCTGGCGGTTCAGTGGGCAGATGATTGATAGTCTGGCGGGATTCCGGCGTTTGTCTCGTTCAATAGGTTTGTTACAAAACGCAGCATGTCATTGCATAACACACTGTACAAGTGGGCTTTCGGTAACACATTATATAGCTACAGGAACGAGCTCTTAAGAAAATGAGCTGTAACGCCTCTCCATTCCTCTACCAGAACCCAAACCACTCAGTTTTGCAGGAAAAAAATTGAGTTACAGAAGAACTGGATTTAAGGGTTGTAATTTATTGGAACCGTAACTCACTGTTGAATGCCGAATTGAATTGAAGAGTGGCACCTGGTGGTGTCCAAACGTATGTGTTAGTTCATATAGGTTAAGTGTCAGACACACTTTAAACAAGAGGATGTGTAATAGGGCTGTTGAGACATCATTTTTTCACAACATGATTATCGTGGCCAAAGGAATTCACAATAACGATAGTATTGCAATGTCTATGGAAAATTTGAAAAAAGAAAAAATAATGCTATCAGTCAGATCATCTTTAAATTTGTTTATTGTGTGTTTTGCCTCTTTTCTGGCAAATGAATTGCACTCAAAATATGTGTAGGGAGGTAGAGAGAGTCTGTAATCATAACTGTACATAGTTTGAAAGACGTTTGTGTACACTGAAGTATAAGGTTTTTATTTTTTTATTTCTGCCTGAGTAATTTTTGCAAACAGATGCCCGCAGGTGAACTATAGCTGTGACTTATGAGATGGAAAACACAATGGGACCATGGGATAGAGTCTTACCTAGTCCAAGTTCAAATTTGATAACAATATCACAGAAAATGAATATTTTACGCATTTCTCTAAGGGTATGTCTAGGCGTCCTCCAAAAAAAGGCCATTTGGAGATACCAAATAACCCCTGCTTCAGAGTAACTGAAGCATAAACACATTAGTCCTTTGTTCCTCTGTTGACACTAAACTTTGTGCAAGAGTCAAAACAAGTGCTATGGTGGAAAAGCAGTTCACATAAAAAGTGAATCACAGCAAACTATTTATATTTACATAATTTCCATGTTGTGGCTTTATAAAAAACAAAGCAGCATATGATCATTTTCAGAGTTTCATTGGCTATTTGAAGCACCGGTCATGGGCAGAATCTGTTTCAATTGGCTCGTTCTTTACACGAAAGAAGAGGGGCAGGCACCTCCTTTCACCGCATACTGTCGTTGATGTAATAATGTGTTTTGGACTAAATATGCGCGCACACACACACACACAACATGTAGTGGTGCACACAGTGCAAAGACACTACAGCCACATACACATGTTGTTGGTATGGAAGTTCTTTAGTGTGAGTGAAGAACACAGACACAGAGCTCGCAATTTGTAATACTTTTAAGTCCAAAAAACCCCCCAACTTATTTAAAGGGGCCATATTATGCTTTTCCTTATTTTCAGACATATGTATAATGTCACAATGTTGGAAATTCATGTTAACAGTGGCTGACGTGTCAAATACCGAGGTAAATGTATGTAGCAGTAATCTCTGTCACTCCCACTCTGGGAGTAGTTACACCTAGCCACGACGCCATTACTCAACACAGCAAAGTAAAATTAGTAGTTTACCTTTTGGAGGTTTGCTGGTTATCTGCAGCTCTTCATAAAACATCTCACTGTGGCTGTTACTGCTTGTACTGTTCCTCCCTGCATTATTAGGGCCTGAACCCAAAGGGGGAAGACCCTATTGGATTTCACGTGTTTGTTTCTTTCTTATTATTTAGGGCCTGAGCCCAAAGGGCGAAGACCCTATTGTATTTCGTGTGTTTGTTTCTTTCTTATTATTATTATTAGGGCCTGAGCCCAAAGGGCGAAGACCCTATTGTATTTTGTGTGTTTGTTTCTTTCTTATTATTCTTTATTAATACGCCACTTCAACCCTAAATTTGACCCCCTAAATATGCTCAAAAACTCACCAAATTTGGCATGCACATCAGGTCTGGTGAAAAATTTGATAAAAAGTAAAAATTAACCCCCAAAGTGCCAAAATGTAAGATTTGGCCAAAGTAATGGGATTTATGAGGATATTTCACAAGAAGAGTACTCTGAAATCCTTCTCTCCAGCCGAGAGGGGGAGAGAGAGAATGGGAGGGGGGGATGGGTAAAGTAAGACCTGTCAGCCCAGGTCTGAAAACATCTACATGCCTGTGACAGAAGCCCTTGGACTGCGCCACACTCCAGTTACTTAGTGTTTCTACATATCTGACAGCAGTGTTCAATCCTGCTTGCAGCTTTAATTGGGGCCTGAGCCCAAAGGGCGAAGACCCTATTGTATTTTGAGTGTTTGTTTCTTTCTTATTATTCTTTCTTTATTAATACGCTACTTCAACCCTAAATTTGAGCCACTAAACATGCTCAAAAACTCACCAAATTTGGCATGCACATCAGATCTGGTAAAAGATTGATAAAATGTAAAAATTAACCCCCAAAGTGCTAAAATGTGCTTGAGAGCGCCACCTATGTATCTAAAATGGCCGCCACAGCCCGTAGGAATGTCGTAGAGAGATCGAACCAAAACTCAATTATTCGTCTCATCAAGACCTACAAATCATATGCTGACACCCCTGACCTAAATCCAACAGGAAGTCCGGAGTGTGCTCATCAAATTACGACTTTGTGCCAATTTTGGACCTTGAATAAACGCTATCTCCTCCTAGGGTGTTAATGTTTTCGGCTTCAAACTTTAATACATGAATTATTACGCTGTGCTGAACAAAAGTTATCAAAAACTTTGTAATAACATGTTTTTACTTCCTGTAAATTCTCCACAATAAAAGTCTCCCATTAGTTAGTAATCTAAAAGCTTTTAATTTGAATTAGTAAAGCAGGAAATGTTTGGTTTGCAATGACTGTAAAGTTACACAACTCTGATATGTAAAGCTGGCCAGTCAGAATAGAGTGAGCTCATAGGGAGGGGGGCCTTAAAGAGACAGGAAGCTAAAACGGAGTGTAAGAGAAACTGTATATTGAGGGGCTGCATAATGGGCCAGTACAAGATAAATAAGGAGTTTTTTGAACTTTGAATCATGCAGAGCTACTCTAGTGGGGTCAAAAAATAAAAATTAAGAGCTGAAATGAGCATAATAGGTCCTCTTTAATTCTCATAAAGAAAATCAGAATCGCTAAGAATCGGTAGGTCAGACTTTTAAAAAAATTGGAAATCAGAATTGGCCAAGAAAATTGGAGGAAACAACAGACATGACTCTTCATGGTCTTGACAAGCTGCAGCATTTTTTAAATGACACACTGTAGTCTGTACTGTCCATTCACTGCAAGATTGACAACTTACTGCTGACCCTTTCCTCTGCTCCGTTCGCATTCACCATCACTTTTCTGAAGCTCGCTCTCTCTTTTAACCACTCACTCGCTTACGTACTGCCCTATTCCTTAAAAGGAGGCTCCCAAACGCTATTGATTTGCGAATGAATGGATATTTGGGTTAAGTTCAATTTCTAGGAGGAGTTTGTTAAAATTCAATGGCTGCAAATTGCAAAAACTGTGTTAAAATTCAAAATGACTGACTTCCTGTTGGACTGAGGGTATGGCTTCTGGAGACTTTTTTGTGCGTCTTGACATGATTCATGGGCCTTCCAAATTTCGTTCATCTATGTCAAATTTAAAGGTGGAGGCTTTGACATTGAAATATTCTAGGGGACGCCCTTGAGTCGTTTTGAACACCAAAGGCAGGGACACACTTATCACACAATTAAGTACACCCCTTCACACGCGTCTGCCAAGTTTTGTGAGTTTTCAAGCATCCCTAGCCCCTCAAACAGCTTCCTTCACCGCGTTGCCACAGCAGTGTTGTATAATGAAAACTCAAGATTTTGATAACTTTTCATCGTACAGATCTTTTGATGACACTGATCAAATTTGAAGTTGGTCGAGTTAAATCTCTTGGAGGAGTTTGTTAAAATACAACACCTGTAAATGGCAAAAACAGCGCTAAAATTGCAAAGTAAATTTAAAATGGCTGACTTCCTTTTCGACTTAGGGTATGCCTCCAAGAGGCTTTTTGTGCATCTGGACACAATATATAGGCCTATACCTACCAAATTTCATCCATCTATGTCAAATTTGAAGGTGGTGGCTTTTGCTCTTTTTAATTTTAATTTTTTAATTTTCTAGGGGGAGCTATCAAGTCATTCTCCCACACCTGAGCACAAGATCCATATCAGACAACTAAATACAATTCTTCTGACAGGTATGCCAAGTTTTGTGAGTTGTCGAGCACCACTAGCCCCTCAAAAACAGCTTAATGTTTCATGGTGAATAATGCGTCGCCATGGGAACAGCTTTTGATGAAAACGCAAAAGCTTCACCATTTAGCATCATCAACGTTTTACAACATTGCTGACCAAATTTTATGTGGATCTGGTTAACCTGCTAGGAGTATTTATTAGGAAAGAGCAGATCATGTGGAGTCGAGTTACAACAATTTGTTTTGCAATGGCGAAACATCGAAATTCACCACGTCACCACAGCAGCCGTGTTCAAAGAAAACTCACAATATTCACAATGTAACATTATCAAGGTCGTAAGGCTTTTCTGACCAAATTTTAAGTGAATCTGTTCAACCTGCTAGGCACAGGTCATAAAAGTATAGCACCTGTAACTTCCTGTAGCCAGTAGGTGGCACTATGACAATGAATCAATATTGACACATGGATAAATTCAGGGCGGGACCTCTATCAAGCATGAAAAATTTGGGGCAGATTAGGCAATCAAGGTTATAACAACTTCCTGATTCATGGCGAACCATCAAAATTTGCCACATTGCTGCGGCAATAGTGTTCTGCAAAAAACTCAAGAGTTTGATAACTTTTTATCACAAAGGTCTTTAGAAGACACTGACCAAATTTGAAGTCGATTGGGTTAAAGCTCTAGGGGGAGTTTGTTAAAATACAATGTCTGGAAATGGCAAAAACTGCACCAAAATTGCATGGTAAATTCAAAATGGCTGACTTCCTGTTGAACTGGGGCATCACTCCAAGAAGCTTTGTTGTGCATCTGAACATGATACATGTGCCTACCAAATGTTGTTCATCCACATAAACCTTAAGGGTGGATACTTTTAGTTTGAAATTTTGTAGGGGGATGCCTTCGAGCCATTTTGCCATGCTGCTCACATATTGGCATGGGATGTGCATGGCCTAGACAGGAAGGCTCTGCAGCGGGTGATTAAAACTGCCCAGAACATCATCGGTACCCATCTACCCATCTACTTAGCATCAGTGATATCAGTGAGGTGAGGAGCCTGCATAGAGCCCAAAGGATACTAAAAGATAATTCCCACTCCTGCCACAGCCTGTTCACCCTGCTGCCATCTGGCAAGAGATACAGAAGTATCCGCTGTCGCTATCTCAATACATCCTCTGCAGTACGATATAAAAAAAATTTTATTTATATGACTTATTATTCATTAATCCATTCATATAATTTCTGTTTTTGTGAATAGCATTAAGGGACTACAAGCTACATTTTGTTATACAATCTTGTGTTGCAAAATGATAATAAATGAATCATGAATCTTGAATCTTGAATCATGGTCTCAGTCGCTAAATTTGGGCCCTCTAGTAAGTGCGCTGGTGGTCATTTTGGAAATCATTGCTCCATTAATAAGATTTGAAGATGTATAGTAGCTTTTATGTCTACTGTGTGGGCGTTGATTGACAGGTGTGATTGACAATTTGCTCACCTGCTGCACTCCCCCGTCCTGGACTCACACTGAGTCAGACTATTGTTGCAATATTTTGGTAAGTTGAATCTTACTTGATACCAATACCTGTCGTGTTAGTTAGCTAACATTAGTCTAAGTGTGCAGTGCTTGATGTTCTTGGTAAGCTAGCGTTAGCTTTGGTCCGAGGTAGCGGGGTATGTTTCCAGAGTGTGAAAAAAGGCAATACCCTGCAGTCCTTATTTGGAAGGTCCTGGGTCCAAACAGAAAAGCTGGGGCTGATTATAAGCTTCAACTCTGGGTTTCAAACTGGCTCCAATGCAGACCAATGGGTGACGTCACATCTCGCTACATCCATCTTCATATAGAGTCTATGGTGTGCACTCTCTGCCCTGAGACCTGAACCCTTACAGGCTTTATCTGATGTCACTGTGTGCTCAGTGTAAATGTGTGAGTTGAGAATTCTCTATGAAAACTTAGTGAACATATATCTGCAGCAGTAGTGTATTCAGTGATGTTGGGTTGAGTGGGCCTTATACATAACTGGGTAACCCATTAAGATAAAATTCACAAATACTCAACATAATCATTGAATCATAGATAAAATTCACAAATGCAAATTGGAAATAAGAATTATTAAAGTGCCTTTTTAACTCGTGTTACACGTTTTATCCTCTCAGGAAAAAAGCATGCTCATATACAGATGGATGACAAATAAGGGGAAAAAACTGAAGAGAAACATAACTAATGCAGATGCTACCATATGAGTGTGTTACATAATGCAATTCAACAGTTAACAGTCTGTCATAGGGAGGGATGTTTAATGTTGCAGTGCATAAACCTCTCATTACATGACAAAGAATGAATGTGACATTGGAGAGTTCAGGGGTCTACAAAGATTTGAAAAAAAGTTATCAGGTCAGATGAGTTATCTTTCACTATTCTCAGCAGGTGAGCAAGAAAGGTACATGCCTAAATGCTTGACCCCTATTGTGAGGGGGTATTGCTGTGGCAGGTATTTTCCTGACGTGATTTGGTTCCACTTGTCCTGTTAGAGGAAACACTCACTGCATATTAATAACATAATGAGTTATTACCTTTATCCAATGTTGAAACATTTCATGTTGCGTTCACATGTTGCCAATACACTTTTTTCTTTATCCCTGTCTCAGATCCTGTGAGATCTTATTCTTCATGTTCATTCTTCCTCTCATAGTGTCTCTGATGGCTGGTCGGCTCCTCAAAGTCTCCTCTTTGGCCACAGCAGTGTTTGCCTCATCTGGGTTTTACCTCTACAACAGACAGCTTGACCTCAATGACTTGAGTTTCATCCGCTTTGGACGAGCTGCAGCCACCGTGAGTTATGAATTTGAATTTGATGCGCCCTTAAAGTTTAGATCAAGAGTGTAGATGGTTTTAGCTTTGGTAGGGACAAAACAAATCATGTTGTGTATGTGCACTTGCTCGTTCATACACACAAAGAGTGTAGCTATGCAAAAACTTTACTTTGCTGAATATGTATTTGCTGATATAACTTGTACCGACCTTTTTATGTTAAATTTTTTCAGCATTTTTTAAAATTAATATAAATCTGAAACTAAATTTAGATTTTCACAATAACTGTTACAAGAACATAAATGTATAAAAACCTGCAGGTAATGTGCTTATGTTGCATTCACACCAAACCCAGCCATCCGGCACTAGGTGCAGGGGGCTATAATGGTAGGGGCCTGTTGTTTGAGGTACCGGTGAGACAATGAAATACAATCCAAGAAGTCGAGTTGGAGTTACAGATTAATGCATTTAAGGACTTATCAGAAGCCAAAACACTGCACAGCGGTTTTTAATATTCACAAGCGGGATTCTATAACTCCGGAAACTTTTCACAGTGGCAACTTATCTTTCATTGCGATGATCATGAGGTGAAGAGCTGAATACTGTGTTCATGTTACAAAGATAGATACATACATATATTGTCATTGCATTATTAAAATAATAAAATAAAATATAACAATTAAATCTGAGAAAGTATTATACAAAATATATACATACCAATATAATAAATATCTTACTGCAACTGTAGGAGAAATATTGCACAGTTATCGCACTTGAGGTAGCAGTGGTGGCAGTGGGGAGTCGGGGGTTAGAACAACCCTATGAGTTTAACAGCATGTCCACAGCTCTAGGGAAAAAGCTGTTTTTCAGATGGTTGGTCTGTGCCCTCATGACCCTGAGCCTGCCTGGGGGGAAGGTGGTGAACAGGTGGTGACAGGGTGTGAAGTCTGCACGTCTGAGAAGACGACTTGAGTGGATGTCTATCAGTTTTGGAAGTGGGGAGCCAACAATCCACTGAGCTGTCTTCATTATCCGCTGTAGGTCCTTCCTCTCCTCTGCAGTGCAGCTGGAGTACCAGATTGTACAGCAGTATGTCAGGATACTCTCTATTGTGCAGCGGTAGAACTTTATCAGGAGTTTTTGGGGGAGTGTGTTGCACCTCAGAGTTCTCAGGAAGAAGAGGCGCTGCTGGGCCCTCTTGACCAGGTGTGCGATGTTCACACTCCAGGTCAGGTCCTCTGATATGTGGAGTCCAAGATAGTTAAAACTGGCGACCTGCCCCACCTCCTCCCTGTTGATGCATAGTCCAATGTGGTGCGTTTTCTTGTTTTTCCTGAAGTCTATGATGACTTCCTTTGTCTTTTTGGTGTTGAGGATCAAGTTGTTGTTACACCATGTAGACAGTATGTGGACCTCCCTGTAGACGGTTTGCTCATTATTTGTAATCAGACCCACTATGGTTGTGTCGTCTGCAACTTTGATTATGGCGTTGGAGCTGTGGGTGGGAGTGCAGTTGTAGATGAAAAGGGAATAGAGGAGTGGACTGAGGACGCAGCCTTGAGGGGCACCGGTGTTGAGGATGATAGTAGAGGAGGTGAGATTGCCTAGTCTCACATGGGGTCTGTTAGTGAGAAAGTCCATGATCCACAGACAGAGAGGGGTGTTAAGACCAAGTGTCTGCAGTTTGTGTGGGTTGATGGAATTGAAGGCTGAACTGAAGTCAACAAAAAGCAGATGGCCGCCCACCAAGAGCCAGGTTCTGCGTTAAAGGGGAGTTTTTCCTTACCGCTGTCGCCAAGTGCTTGCTCATGGGGGAATTGTTGGGTCTCTGTAAATTAAAGAGTACAGTCTTGACCTGCTCTATGTGAAAAGTGCCCTGAGATGACTTTTGTTGTGATTTGGCGCTATATAAATAAAAATTGATTGATTGATAATCATTTAGGCTTGTGACTGCGGCTTGTGGTGGCCACGATCATCCCTGTCCTGCAGTGATTATTCTGCCGACGAAAACAGTCCTGCAGTGATGATTCTGCTTTGTCAGTCCAAATCTGTACCGTTTTGGTTTGTGGTTTGGATCTGCAGATGAGAGGTTTGTATGCTTGAGTCAGAAAGGGGGACAGATAATCAGACTGCACAGGGTGGGGTGATGGGTCAGTTTGTAGGCTCCAGGGATGTTTGTGTACACCTTGTCCAGTGTTTTGCCCTTCCTTGTTTTAACATCAACATTCTCGTGAAACTTGAGTAAAACTGAGATTGGAGTGGTTGGAGTCACCTGCCACAATGAAAATACTGTCTGATAGCTTGTTTTGTTGCCTGCTGATGGCACCGTGTAGCTTGCTCATGGCTAGCTTAGCATGAGGGTGGACATACACAGCTGCGATTAAAGACTGCTGAGACTTCCTTAGGCAGGTAGAAAGGTATGCATTTCAACATTAGAAGCTCCAAGTTGGGGCAGCAGTGTCTTTTAGTAACAATTGTGTCCGTGCACCAGTTGTTGTTTATGTACACACATACCCCCCCCTCCTCTTGTTTTACCGGAGTCCGTGGTGCGGTCTGCTTGGTGGATGGTGTGGCCTGCAGCGCCACGGCTGTGTCTGGGATGTTTTCATGTATTCAGGTCTCCGTCATTATCATAATGCAGCTGTCCAAGCGATGCTAGGAAGTCCGTAATCTCAGATAGTCCAGCTTGTTAATGAGAGAGCCGCCAGAAAGAAGTTAGAGCAAGTTTATGCGGGGCTAAGTGTCGCCTAGCACACCTTCCTCTTGCATTGCTGTCTGTGCCTCCTTCCGTGCCTGTCGAACTTGGTTCACTTCGCGGAGCGAGTGATGTCCTCTGGGAAAGAGCTGAGCTCTATGGGGACACATGCAGTACAATAGTCTCTCATCTGCAAGATTTCAGTTCGGGTGTAGGTCTTGAAAGATGCAGAGCTGCTAAGTATAGACACAGAGGTGCTAAGTATTGGAGAGCGCTGAGCTGCTGCATCTATGCACTCCGCCATCTTGACAAGTAATCAACCAGGAATGTGTGCTTGCATGCATGTGTGGCCACCGCAGCGTGATGTCGGGTTGTATTTCGGCATATGTTGAGTCTGGATGGCAGCTGCGTTTTTTTGCTGAGCCCTATGCGGTCCCCACTCTCGCAGCGTAAAGCACTGTCCCCATTCAAATGATAAAAATTAAAGCAACAATCAATAATAAGTTTGGGTGTGACGGTTTGTGTACTTGTCCTGAACCGTTTGGTACAGGATATTCAGTTCAGTATGTGACTTTCCTCAGTTTGGTATGCTCCCTGACCCAATTACTGTCAAAATAGTTTAATAATCCAATTATTCCCATGTGTGGAACAATAATGCTTGAGTTCCACCTGGAACATTTTTTAGCAGTGCACCACTTAGCTGTAGCATGCGGGTAGCATGCTCATAGATGTATGTTCAGCCAAATTACCCTGGTTACCTATGCTCATTTAGTGTCGCTGCCACCATTATTATTAAAATATGGGCCATTATCCCTGTATTTAAACAATATTGCATCTCCTCCATCCCCCTCCCCTTTCTGTGACAGTCGGCTTTGAGTGAAGCCATTCAAAACAACTATAAATATATTTGATTTCCGACATGGTCGTACAGCGCATCATAAGAACCAGTTCTGAGTGACTGTAAATCATCATAAAATAGCTGTACAATTAAACACACCTAAGCAACAACTCAACACAACTGAGCACAACTAAACTGTTTCAGTAATAGTTTTGGCCAATGAGCCATTGTTGGATATTTACATTTTTCAAAATAAAGGAACAAAATATTATTTTCTACCTTTCTTTTTTCTGCTGTACCAAAAATGTATCAAACCATGACCCCAAAACCAACGGTACATACTGAACCGTGAATTTTGTGTACCGTTACACCCCTAAAAATTGGCTAATATACCTGACATTTAAATATATCAACTTTTAGTTTTAGTTAGTAGTTAGTTTTGTCCAGTGAAGATATTTTCAATTCTGTGATGTTTTAAACATTTAAACTAAAAACTTACCACTTCAGATTTACCACTGTCGATGTGACTCTCCTACAACTGCTACTACTGCTGCCGGGCTGTAGCTAGTCAACAATCTGTACAGTTGTTGGTGAGTTTGGTTTAAAAAAAAAAAAAAAAAAAAAAAAAAAAAAAAAGGTAGCAGGTTAACTTCAGAGGATCAGATCAAAACCTGTCCACAGCCTACTACTACATTGCTACTACTGATCACTTCACTGGATAAAATGAAAATCATAAAGCCCTGGGATACAAATTGGTATCTATGTGCTTCTTTGCATTGACTAAAATTCACTTTGCCTTCTGTCAGAACACACAGTCAGACTGCTCATGATAAAGTAATTACTGATAAAAATGTACTGCAAGTACTAATGTACAATTCCATAGTTCAGCTTGATCATAAACCTGTTGTGGCCTCAAAATGACACATTTTTCATAATTCTGCCTCAACCGCTGTTTGACATTTAACGTTAGTGTACAATTAGCGCAGGCAGAAAAACATGAAGAACAGTTGTGGGAAGGCAGCAGCAAAGCATTCATCCTTTGTTTTGTGGTGATGATCAGAGCCGTATCTTTGCCTCATTTAGGTAATAAATCTTTGTCTCCGAAGTCTTCATTATGTTCCGATGGATGTTTGAGTGGTTGGTGTTATGGAATTTTCCATCTTTAGGGGTTATACAGGGTCAAGCATTGGCCTTGAGGTCACACTAATATTTTTTTGCAGAAGGAGACATTTTCTCTTTTCCTTGAGACTCAGAGTAACTGTCTGTGATGTTTGGGAAAACTGGAGCCACTCTGATAAAGAGTGAACCGATGTTGTCGCGGTAACAAGGGTCAGGAAGATGGCCCAAGATTCTCTAGACATGACAGATAGGTGATTGAACAGATTGACATTAGCATAACCAGACTGTGCTGACGGTGACCTGAAAGTACCATGCAATGTGGCCTGAACTAACACGGGTAAAGTGCAGTTCCTTGTTTAGAAACTAAATGAGAACAAGACTAATTTTTCATATCGTGGGATGATTTGTTGGGGTTAAAGACTAAAAGTCAGACATTCAGAAGGCAGAACAGGAAGAGACTACATCTTGTGCAGAACACCTTGATCTTTACAGTTTCTCTTCTCCGCTTGGCCAAGTGTTTCAATAAATATAGCATATAGCTCAGCATAAGACGTCAAGGCTCCTTGACACTTTCTTCTACCTGAGGTGTTGACCAATGCTCTGAATTTTTACACAACAGTTGGGTGACAGGGACTTGTAGCTGAAGTTTTCTGACCTTTTTGTGATGTTTCAGGTGGTTGTACTAATTTGTTGTGTTACTTTTGCTGGTAAAATATGTGTTTGCATTGAGACTGTGATTATATTTCAATGAATCAAAATAAACCTGATACAAATTCTGTATACTTAACATAATTACATCACCAATTTCCAAAAGCTTACTGCAGGGTTATTGATTTTTGAATGTTAGTCCAGTTACCACTGGATCCAGCTGCAGCTTACAGAGACTTGAAACCTACTTCTAATGGGCGATAGGACATCTCAATGAACATCATGCTGTACTTTGACAGCATCATTGCTGTCAAAGTAATACTGCTTTGTCTTAGTAAAGTCCCCCTCCACTCAAAAATGGGTTTTTCCTTTTTGTTCCTTCACCTGTGTGTTTGAGCTTCACTGTGCAGAATCACAACTAGTTCAGAGCCATTCATGGTCCAATATGCAACTTAAACAAGCGTGATGTGGAAACTTTACACTCAGAAGGAACCTTTTTTGTGACACAAATCAGACACAAATTATTATTCAAAGAGGAGTATGTCTTAAAACATGTCAGGCGCATAGACTGTAATAAAGATAGACTTAGTGGGGCGTCACTCATTGGTTTAAAGGCCAGATTTGCAGTTTGTAGTCGGCACCATCTTTTCCATTTGGCACCAGGACCTTCCAAATAAGGAGTGCGGGTTGTTACTGTGAACACTGAGCGGTGTACACTTAGGCTACCGTTAGCTACTTTACTAAATTGTGCTGACATTAAACTTGCTGAAATGTTTGTGAGTGCTGTATTTTAAAGAGAAGTCTACCTGCTGACCACTGAGTTCTTTACATGTCATTGTTCTGTTTGTCTGCAGACGGCGGCCATCAGCTACGATTATCTGACTGCTTTCAAACATGTCGAATATGGCACAGAGGAGTACTGGGTCCTCAAGTCCAAGGTAGATATATACTCAAAGAGATTTTCCATATGGGTGGGCATACTTGAACAGAGCCAAGCTATGAGCAACTGCAACCATTCAGGGCATGCTTTCCACAGCACAGTAAGGTGAAAGGCATTGTTTATCTTAATGATGAGTTGAAGTTGTGCTGGATTGCACAAACTGCAGTCTGTCTATCGAACAGTGCAGAATATGTCCATATAGTGTTGTTCAGAACATTTTTTTTTATTGAACAATCTCTGTTAATGCTGTGACCAACACATTGTATTTCCTGTAGCTGCTTCACAATAAGAACCCCCCGCTGGTTTGCTGGTGGAAATCTTTTAGTGTGACGCACCAGCAGCAGGACTTGTTTAGTTTAGATAAACAATAAATAAACACAGCTCAAATTTAGCTCAGATATGGTTGGAGAGTGATCAGCAAATAGGAAAATATCATTTAGTGTATATTGTAAGATTTAGTTAGTTAGAATAAAAATGTCCTGACAGCTCTGATGCAGCTCAGAATTCATCCTGAGAATTGCTGTTTTATACCAATTTCACTGTATTAACTTGGAATCACTTAACAGTTGATATGTGGGATGTGCAGAAAAAAACATTAAGATTCCTGATCAATCCTGTTGACGTGTTTTTTAATGAATTAATGAAGTTATCGCTGCTGTGCCACATGCATAAATGCGAATAGCACCTCTCATTTTGGAATTGCATTCATTTCTGCTGCTGGGTGATGCTGCAGGTATTTTATAAACTAAAAGGAAAGAATTCTACACACAGCCAGCTGTGGGCAGCAAACAGAACATCAATCCCAAATTACACTCACTGATACATGATCATAATGTGATCATGGCTTGGAGCACCACAGCTTTCTATCTTGTGTTGCCTGATTTTTTTTAATTTACATTTTTTTTTTTTTTTTTTTTAGACTAAATTGCTTTTGTGTTGTCCTGCTTTTATTCCTATTCGGGTTTTATTCCTGTTGCTGAGCCTAACCATGTGGTCACACCAGTAGTTTTGTTTTTGACATATCACAACTTTTTTCCCAATTGAATAAAATACTAACCTGCAATATCTGATTTCTTTGCCTTCAGGGGCAGCAGAATCAAGATGTAAACACAACAGATTATTACCTTTTGAAGTTGATATGAATAATTTGTTAGCATACATTTTTTTCTTTACAAATCCAGCAGACACAGAGCAACATTAGCATTCATTTGGAGTTAGTTTGTATCCACCTGATGAACCAATATTCACTCTGCTCTTTGAGAAAAATTCACAAGCTAGTCTCTAACTTTGTGTGTCTGCTGTTTGGTGCTGGGCAGGCAGTGTACAAACAGTGAGAGTGAAACAGTAAAGTTTCAGGCCAGAAAATCCAAACAATCAGCTAAATGATGCTAAAAGATGCTAAAGAATTCCATAGAGCTGAGGGGAAATGCAAAGTTGGTGATTATTCTCTGTGACTTTATTACTGTTAGTGACACCTTTCATAAACATTACCACGTGATTGATTGTTCATATCAAACTATTGATTAAAGCAGCTTTAAGTTAGGCCAGTGAGCACACAGATTAAGTAACATGATCTTTCATCCATGAAACGGCTCAGGTCATGGTCATATAGTCTTTTGTGGCTCCCGGAGTTAGAAATAAGTGAGGTTACCAGACCTCTGTAACCCACTCCTCATCTCTGCTTAAAGCTAGCTGTTCCAGGGTACATTAGCAGCTTACTAGCATGACACATCCAAATATGTAGAGTTAAATGAATGGCGATGCATTGTGGGTAATGTAGGTGCCAGGTTTTGACTAGGAGGACGAATGCATGGCATAAAAAAGACAATATTGTTTTTTTAAACACTGTCCGTCCGAAGTACAGCAATATACTAAATATGTGCAGGCCTCTCTTAAGGTGCTGAAGAGAAAGTTTCTTAGTTCCTTTTTTACAGCGGTCAGGTCAAAGGAAGGAAGTGGCAATGACATAAACCCTAATTTGTGGTTTCAGATTTGAGATGAACTTCAAGTAGACATGAACATGAAACTATTTAGCAGTATACATGTTGTTTCAACATCAGATTGCATTATTATTTATTTATTTCAAACACTCCAAACAGAATCATATTACTAGTATGGTAAGGATAATAACAGTAAATGTCACCTGGTATGCATTGCATGATTTGTGGTCTGGTGTTTGTTAAAAGGCCACAGCTTAGTCACGTTCACCCAGGAGACTGCTGCTTGGAAGGTCAGAGACCACCTGCTCTGACAAAAATTGCACAGAGAGCTCTGCTGCAGCAAGAGAGTTGCAGTGAACCTTGAAGAGCATGGTTCAGCATGGCTGGCCTTGTATATTTGACACACAGACAGACACACACTCAATACAGCCCCTTGGGCCCTGCTGGCCAAGCCTGGCTACACATGCTGATTACAATTAATGCATGGTGCAGATTTAATACAGAGAAGAGGCTCATCTCCTAATTACTATGAAGTCATGGAGGTGAGCTGACAGCACAGCAGCTTCACACTTGTTCATTGTCTTTGTGCTGCAGATTTTTCTTGCAGTGTAATTTTCTGTTTAAGCAGAGGATAGGAGGGAGAGATAACAGGTCACTGACAAGGAGTAAACAGTAAATGGAAACTGATTCCAATCCTTTACATATGATGGAGGTTGTGATGATGACTTATGTTTTATAATAATAAAAATAATAGCCTAAACTTTATAAAGCATTTTTCAAAACAGTCACAAAGTTCTTTACAGTAAAATCAGAACACATTATAAAAACACAAAAAGATTAAAATTAAATAAAATACCATAAAATAATAAATGAATTTACTTAAAAACCATTTGAAAAAAGCAGGTTTTAAAAGTGATTTTAAAAACAGCAAACAGAGTTTGCAGTCCTAACCTTGTACGGCAGGTCATGCCAAAGGAAAGGAGGGCTAATTGCAAAGGCTCTATCACTTTGTGCCTAAGTCTGGAGCTTGGAACAACAAGAAAAGACACATTCTAGGATCTCAGTGAGTGGGAAGGGACATAAGGCAATAAGAGGTCTGAAATATGCAGTGATATTTCAAGGTTCAATATCTTTTTTATTATCAGTTTACAACACTCACAAAAACAGAAACCACACAAAGAGTCATAACAAACAAGTCACAAAAACAAAACTATTCTTTATGTTGTAGTGCAGAGGATGACCTGAGGAGTCTCACAGCCGGAGGAAAGAAGCTGCTCTGTAGTCTGGTGGTACGACCACAGATACTCCTGTATCTCTTGCCAGATGGCAGCAGGGTGAACAGGCTGTGGCAGGGGTGGGAATTGTCTTTTAGTATCCTTTGGGCTCTATGCAGGCTCCTCACCTCACTGATATCACTGTTTCTCGGTAGATGGGTACTGATGATGTTCTGGGCAGTTTTAATCACCTGCTGCAGAGCCTTCCTGTCTCGGGCTACGCACATTTGTGATGTTTCCAGTCGGGATGCTTTCTATTGCTCCTCTGTAAAAGTTAACAAGAACTTACGTTTCCATAAGAAGTACAGTTCTTTCTGAGCTTTTTTTTTTTTTTACTAGGGTGGCGATGTGTGATGTCCATGACAGGTTCTGATACCTAGGAACTTAAAACTGTTCACCTGCTCCACTGCTCTCTGGTTGGGGAATGATTTTATTGTCTTTGTGATCACCACATCATCAACACATTTGCTGGTGTATGATGTCACTGCTGATGTATATTCCTCAAGATTGATGTGGTTCTCCTGGGTGGCGGCATCTCTGAACATGTGCCAGTCTGTGCACTCAAAACAGTTGTTCGGCCTTGGCTATAAGTTTGGAGTTAATAAGAAGAATTAATAATAACGGGGCACCACCTTGGAGTCAGGGAAAAAGATAGCCAATTCAGTGTCAAAGGGTACTAATCTATCAATTTGGAACTTTGATTAATAATTAATTTAATAACTATAAACAAAATTACCATATCAATAGCTAGTTAAAGTTGAAGGATTTTGGAGTTCTTTGCAGAGCAGAGGTTGGCAAAACTCATTCTTGTGCAACATTAAAACAGACAACAGGTATATCCAAAAGCATTTATTTAACAAACAGGTAAAAGAGCAAAACACACAATACTAGTCTAGCTAAGTGTACCTATATACAAGTGTGGGGGGGGGGGAAGAGAAAGATGCTTTGTGGTGTGCTGCTTCTTAGCTGGTGAATCCATGGAAGAGACAGGCTGACAGGGGTTTGGCTCCAAAGCTGAGAGGATGCAGGATTTGCTGTGTAGGTCTGGTGCTCCAGTCTGCAGGTCAGAGGGCCCAGGTCCAGTCCTTTGTGTAGAGTTAGTAGCAAGCTAACTCTGTTTCGTGGCTCCTGTACTTGTTAAACCAGCCAGCAGACTTGTGTGGTAGCTGCTGGCACTAGAAAACTTAGTTTCTGAGTCTTAGGCAGACTCTCCCGTCTTCTGCTGTAAAGAAAGGAGTTCTGTGTGTGTCTGCTGTGAGCAGGTCTCACAAGAGAGCAGAGAGCTGTGAGGAGAAAGAGGAGCTGAGAGTTGCCCCTTCAGCAGCTGGAGGTGAAAAAGAGCAAGGAGCTGCTCCAGCCACAGCTGGAGGAGAATGAGAGACAGATAAGAGGGGGATCTCTAGTTTTGATTACCTGGATCCATGGGTGGAGTTTCTTGAGGACTCCTGCTGTTTCCTAGTCTGGTCAGCAAGTGAGACCCAACACAGTCCTGTAGAGCTGCTATAGCTTCATCTGTCCACACTTTGACAGTTTTTACTGATGGTTTGACCCTTTTTATTAGCTGAGAGTAAGTAGGCAGGAGAAGCAGGGAAATATGGTTTGATAGACCAAAATGGGAACAAGGGAGGGCTTTGTAGCTGCCAGGAATGTTCGTATAAATATGGTCCAGGGTATTACTTCCCCTGGTGGGGATGTGGACATGTTGGAGGAATTTAGGTAAAACAGTTCTGAGGTCTGTTTGATTAAAATCACCACTTACAATAAAAATACCATCCAGTTTTGTCATGTGATTGCTGATGACCTCATACAGTTTCGTAAGGGTAGTTAGTTTTGCATTAGATGCAAGGAATTGTTTGAAAATGCATGGCATTCATTTAAGATGAGAGTTTTTGACTGTAGAAGACCACACCATCCACATAATGTAGACCACACCCACATGTAGTCGCACAACACAAAGGAGCGCATCATCATTAGTGGACCGCAACATGTTGAATAAAAGTTAATTTAAGCGTAAACTGAAAATGCTAATTGTAAAAAATGAATGAGTGAATGGCATTCAAATACCAGTATCAGTAGTGCCTGCTGCAGGAGCTTATTGGTTTCATGTTTCTTCTGACCAGTCCAGAACTGGTACCAAGTTGCGACCTGTCCTCTGTATCCATCCTTATTGATTCATCAATACACCTTACCTACAATTAGAAAAAGAAATATTGTAATTTACTCAAAACTACTACTCTACTCTATACTGTAAACTCCTATAACAGCCGACATGTCTCATGTTTCACCTGTAAGACTCACATTTTAGTCCTTGTGATCACCTGTAATGTGAAAACATTTACACATATTTCCACACAGTTAAAGGAATTTAAAAGTGCTCTAAGTTCATTAATAAAATCACACTAACACACTGCAGAGTGTCTTTCTTGATGGGCCGCTGACAGCTTTCAGCTGAAGTGGTGATCCAGTGGACTGCAGCAGGAGTGTTACCAGCATCTGGTTCCTGAGTAGTTTATCTGACCTCACTAGCATTCAGCATCAGAGCTTAGAGCATGAGAGCATTGAGCAGAAACAAGGTTGAAGACACAGGGTGAGGCAAATTTGTGATTTGTTATGTTGGACTAAATTGACTTGACTTGACAAGCTTTGAAAAAGTTGATGTTTTTTGAGACACTGAGTGTACAAACCTAAGAGGAGGTTCACACAGTGTGACACCTGTTCCATTTGCATGTATTTAATTAGGTAATATTCATACATTTGGCGCAAAATTTGCCCCTTTCTATGCAAATAAGCTTCGTTACAAAAACAATCTAATTGCCACACGCAGTTAGAGTGGTGTTATTAGCGTCTTCAGATAGTGTTAACTGTGCACACATTGACTTATCACTCACACTCACTCTGTCTCTCTGTCTCTCTCGCTTCAAATATTCAAGCTTGTGAAGCTTGAATGATATTGAATTGATTTTGAATGATATTAATGGCGAGATCCACAGTCAGACATGGGGGGATATCAAGTGGGGTTGTGAGCTTATCTCGGAATTAAAAATAAAAATAACAGCGCTGATGGAGCTCAGGATTCATCTATCAGGGCTTCTTCATTACAAACATTCCCACCGTATGAACTTGGAATCTGTGTCGAACAGCTGACCTGTAGATGTGCAGCAGAACACAGAACATTAAATACTGTCAGATCCTGACCGATCCTGTTAATGAAGTTATTGTTGCTGTGCCGCGTGCGTAAATACACACAGCCTCTTTCTCAGTTTGGAGACGCATTTATCGTTTTAGCTGCTGTGTAATGCTGCAGCCAGCGGTGACACACAGCCAACTGTGGGTACCAAACAGAACAACAGTACTGATGTTTCTGCAATATCCCGGATACATTCAGTGACACCCAAATAATATTATTGTAAGATTCAGACATTAATCTAACACATTTCAGACCTGCCTGAGTCACATTAATAGCCCTATTTTGACATTTGACATTTGAGTTGATTATATTATAGATGCGAGAAGTAGAAGATGCAAAATACATGAAAGTTGGTTTGTGATTGTGGCGAGCTGTGTGTGTGCGCACCTCTGCTAATTAAAGACATGCAAATTAAGGCTTTTGTGCTCTCTGCAGTTTTTTCATTATGAACCAATCTGTGTGCTGAAATGTGGAGAAAAGCCTGAAACTCTGGAAACCGCTCTTTACTCAGTCAGACGCAAAACAAGGGCAAATTGCACTCAGCTGCATCTTTTGTGAATAAAAACTTAAAACGGAGCAGATTGTAGGTGCAAATGCTGCGCAATTCACAATGCTGTTAGCGGGAGCAATCCGTTCTTTGTGGATTCAGCCCAAAATGCATCATAATGCATAATATAATAATCATGGTAACTCAGCTAAACATGAACCAGCAGTACAATAAAACACTATTGCATTACTTAATGCACAAACTGAATATTTGGAAATGAAAGACAGCGCGTTCATTTGATATGAAAAACATTTTATTGTCATTGTATGTCATAATAAATTATTATTCAACTATAATCAATTATTAAAGGCTGTCTGTCTTTCTGTCTATATATTTTGTGTTCACATTGCACTTCCTGTGTGTTTTTGCTTTGTACTGTTTGTTATTGTACTGTTATATATTTTAATTATGACCTGCCTAAGGGACTGCAGATGAAAATTAGCTGTAAGCTAACTCTGGTACAGTACGTCAAATGGTAACATTTATGTTTACACATATACATAAATAATAATAATAAAAAAGAAAAAAAACTCTCATATATGCATCGCACACAATCACCCATTCATCCAGACCACTCTCCTGGGCTAGTGTGTGCAACGTATGTAGGTTAAGTGAGGTGTGTGTTTTTGTATCTGACTGGTAACGGTTTAATTTTCCACTAACTGCTAACTGTTGTCGTTGACAATCCTCTGATGACTGGAAGCTTCAAGTTCATGCAACTACACTTCCTGCCCAAGATGAGCTAGGTGCTTCAGAATAAAAGCACCAGTGGTTCCGCTTTGATTAATTTCATTATAACATTATCCTTTTAATTCTATTATAACAGTACTTAATTTCATTTTTATTTAACTTTATTATGACTACTATATTTAACTCTATTATAACAGTACTGTATTTAACTCTATTATAACAGTACTGTATTTAACTCTATTATAACAGTACTTTATTTAATTTTATTATAACAGCACTGTATTTAACTTTAAAATAACAGCATTTTTTAGTAGTTTAGTATTTTAGTAGTTTAGATTTCAATATATTGAGATATATATATTGTGTATTGTGACATAGCCTAAAAATATTGTGATGTTATTTATAGGCCATATCACCCGGCCCTAGTGTAACTCAATATAGTTCAACAGCTGCACAGACTAGAGCCTCCAAAATGATCATAAAGTTTAATCAAAACCTCTCTGAAAGCAAAAACTGAACATTAGAACCTTTATGAAGGGATGATTTTCTGCCGGGATATTGGATTTGATTGCATTGGACTGCATTGATTTAAGCTATGGTGGACCAAATTAACTGGTGCCTAAGTGTATATCAGTACCAGCAATATGATATAAAATGACCTCATATTCTAAGCCTTTTTCTCAGATGTCATTATTTCAGTGCCCTCTGACGTTCTTGTCACAAGGGGCACATTTGACTACAGTTAATGAACTCGTTAATGAACTTGTCTCTGCATCTTATCTTCCTCCTCATCCTGAAGAGCTTCACTCCAAAGCTTAAGCAACCAGCCTTCCAGGCTCATCAAAAGTTGCCCCAAGTGAACCAAGGGGCCATTCACAGCCAATTAGAGTATCACAGGACATGCATGCAAGCACTCTCAAGTCTGCCAAATAAGTTGAGGAACATGCCCTGCAATGAGAAATCAGATGGACTGCTTTTTGTCTATGGTAAATGAACTTTACTTGTTTAGCGCCTTCCAACCACTCAAAACGCTTTTAGACTAAGAATCACATTCACCCATATTCATATGCTGAATGGTACAGGGGCTACCATGCAAGGTCCCAACTTGCCCATCAGAGGAAATCTAATCATTCATATACATTCACACACTGATGGCACAGCCATAAGGAGCAATTCGAGGTTAAGTATCTTGTCTCCCAAGGACACATCAACATGTGGACTGGAGGAGCCGGGAATCGAACCGCCGATCTTCCGATTAGTGGACGACCCGCTCTACCTCCTGAGCCCCAGCAGCTAGCTAAGTTCTGCTGTGATTTCTCAGAATCTCAGGAATATACAGGCTGCCTCGGACACACTGTGGCTTCACACTCCATTAAACTCCAATGTTACATGTGTGACAAACATTTGATGACTATTAAGGATGAGTTGTTGTGTCCTTTACCAGTATTCATAGCTGTACTGAATGGCCAAACTTGAAGGCGGAGTGAAAATATGGCTGTCGCAGAGAGGGGGGAGACGCAATAATTGTGTAAATATGGGGAAAATCGCACACACTTTGACTGCCTCCCCTGGAAGGCATTCATAGGTTGTACACAGCAAAAATGACGATAGTTGTATAACAAATAAAAAAGAGAGCTTGCGGAAAAAATTCAAACCCTGCTTACTTTTTCTCCAAATAACACCTCTATCGAAGCATACTGAGGCGAAGCATACTGGGGCTTCAACATACAAAGTGGTCTCAGACTTTTGGACCCCACTGTAGTAAGTTATAGAGCGTGATGCAATGAATTGTACAAGGGGGATAAGGCTGCACATTTTCGGTAGGTCACTCCTCACAGGCATTCATGGTTTTGCACTTGATTGTGAAAAGTGTTGTATTTGTGTGAAGAATGAAAATAAAGAGTGTGAGAGAGAAGTTCAAAACCTGCTTACTTTCACACACCTGATCAGTCAGTGTGTGACGTGGGGTTAACACTTCAGCATTTAAAATAAATTGAGGCCTTAATGGCTAGTTCACTTGTTATCATACAGTCTTTTTGACCAATTTAACAGTGAAGACACACTATGTAAATCCTACATGAGAAGGTCATCCAGAGACGCTCAATGATAGTTCCGTGGCTGGCTGTCAGGTGTCAGGTGTGCCTGGGCATTGTATTGCGTTGCAGCAAAGGCTGAGGCCAGTTCAACTTTTTTGCCTCAACGTGACATCATCCAGCAAGGAGATGCGTTGGCCAATCATATACATGCAACCGCACATTCCTGGTGGATTACTTTGTAATGTGAACGTTGTTTTTCTGCTTTTTACCTCGTGATTTTTGTGATGACACATAAAATAGTTGCCCAGTGAGAACTTTCCAGTGTAAAACCCTGCTTTTGAGTATTATGAACTGTGCACAGTCAGGTAAAAATACCTGGTAGTTTTGTCATAGGGGTACTGTTTTAATAAAATAAACAATCATTTAATATCTGATATTAAGGTAACTTTACTCATAACAAGATGAGTCTGAGTCTCTCTGTCAGTATAAACTTTCCTGAGGTTGGTTGCATCATTAGACTAATATTCCCATCATGTATTTACCTTAAATGATAGCGTCATTAACCTCAGCATAACCTTAAGTATTTTGGGCAAAGGCTGTGATGCCGTATACAAGGAGATAGATTAAGTCTTTGCTTGTGAGGCACATTGAAAGCAGCTTCATGAGGAGATGAGACTGTATGCTCTACAAGTCAGTTATTTCAGGGAATGGGGTGAAAGTGGAGGATAAGGGGTAGGAGGGATGGGGAGATGATGAACAAGTGACAGCTAGGACAAACAGATACTGATGTCTAATGATGCCCTTGCTTCCTCAGCTGCATGAGAAAAAAACAGAGGCATTGAGATGATTTGGGGAAGCAGCCATTTTGAAAGCGTCTGTTGAGAGATGAAAGGGAGAACAAAACACTGATTCACTCAGTACATCTGCAGAGTATCATGCAAATTCTCTTTCAGCATCACCCCAAGGTTAGAGATAAAGAGTTTTCTTTTACCCCCATTACAGTGAATGTGTCTGAGGTTGTCACAGTAATAAGAAGTCACCGTGGGGAAAGAAATCAAAGGCTGTGCTGATGGTGATAAGTGTGACTTCTCTCCAGAGGAAAAATCTTCATGACATCAGCTATTGTGACAATGAGTTCTTCTCTATTTTCATTTTACATATCCATCATTTAGCTGACTAATGTACCCACAGTCTGTGAACAAACCTTAACCCATTCAGTTGCATGACTGAAAAAACATTCACAATCATACATGAGTTGTGAATTCCACTTGCCCCACCTGTTTTCCTGTCTTGAAACCATAGACTGTATAAAAATATGGATGTAGTTACCGTGACGTCACCTTTTGGTTTCTGAAGAGCGGTTTTGAAGCTCAAAGTGAGCCACTCTGGCTGTCGCCATCTTGGAAACTCCCAGCCAATCAAAAATGGGCAAAGAGGCGGGCCAAATGGCTGAAACAAGCCACCTAGCGGCTTGTGGACCTGTCACTCAAAGCAGCCATGTCATTATGCATAACTTAACAGTTAACTTAACATAACAGCTTAATAAAATTTAAACGGGTGAGTTATAAAAAAATTCACCCCCCGTACAGTTGTCATGAAAGGGGAAATTAGCTATAGAGACCAAAACTGTTTTTTGTACCAGGCTGTAAACATGTTTATTTCTGCTGTAAAGTTGGGCATTTTAACATGGGGTTCTATGGGGAGCTTTTGGAGCCAGCCTCAAGTGGCCATTCAAGGAACTGCAGTTTTTGGCACTTCTGCATTGGCTTCATTTTACAGCCCCAGAGGTTGCCACTTGCTTGAAACAAATCTCATTTCAACTGAGATCTGACATAGCACTTGAGTCAGGACAGGTCCAAATTTGATTTAGTCTAATTGGGTTTAGGAAAGGTCCTGTTCTGTTGCTGTGAACCTGTGTTTTAATATGGTTTCACCAAATTGGCTTAAAACCAGTATGAGCTAATACGAGTATGGCCTAATACCAGAGTGGATAAGGACAGGACTTACTGGTTAATTAGTGGAGCTGTCATGCTGCTGCCATTGCTGTTCTTTCTCTGTTTGGGTCTTTTGGGGTCCACTGGATTTTGGATTGGGTCTAATCATCCTTGTCTATTTCAGATCAGATCTGATCGTCCTAGGTTCTTTTTAGATCAGGTCTCTCTCAGTTTTGTTTTTGTATGTAAATGAATTTATGCATGTCAGACTTTGATAATCTTTCCACTGGTTTGTTTCAGATGAAGCCCAAAATTATGGACCCATTAGGACCTCTAGTGAGTGTCCCTGGCCCTAATAGAAAGCTTATTAAAGCTCTTCTCCCCATATCACTCCAAGTCTTATTTGTAATAATTGCAGAGGTTGCCTGTGGTCATAGACCTATGTGAATCTGCCATGTTCATAATCAATTAAGCAAGATTTCCTCTGCAGTTCACCATAATTCACCTAACACAGAGGTCATGTGATAGTTGTAGACATGTATAAGTTGACTTCTCTGTCATTTGCATCGACATATTCTTCATGTGTGTGATGAGAGTTCAGTCACAGGACCTAAGTTTTACTTTGGACTCGTACATCATAGCAGTGCCACTTCCACTGACTTAGACATCAACACTATGGGGTTGGGTTTAAGTACTGGAGAGGCTCTTGTTCATTTGGTTGCTCACCACAACCTGTTTATTACAGCTTTGTAAGTAGAAATAAAAGCTTGGAGGGGAAATATTATTGTCATTTGTTCTTCATTGGCATCCAGAGTTTCAGTTTTCCCCAGGACAAAGACTCACGGTGAAGATGATAAAAAATATAAGTGTTGCACAACACTTGTTGACATGCAACAAAGGTATCCTGCTGTATTCAAACCAGATATGTTATGGTTTCATGATATATGTGTAAACCACTCATCTACTCTGAAATTCAAAATTCAAAATTAATGTATAATTCAAGTAGACATTTTACAAGAGATTTCCTAAATAAGAGATAGATGTGGTTCAAGTACAGTTGAGACTGCTGCATTTTTTCCATTACCTGGAAATGGTTGACTTTAAGGCAAAGATAAGTACAAAAACAATTAATAACAATAACAAGTGGTTGCTCTATAAATGGCCAGTAGATATAAATGAAGTAATAATTACTGCTGTCAAATGATTATAAATGCACTACAAAGTACAAAGTTGTTCTCTTAAATGTAGAAGAGCTAAATATAAAGTCTGTCAAAATGGAAATACTGACGTATCAGTATATAAAAACTATACTTAAAACTATACTTTAGGATAGTCCTAGTGGTACTAGTAAAAGTAGTTATTTTGTACCTCTTGTAACCAATAACCTGGAGTGTAATAAGCCAACGCATACACGAACTCCACCACTCTCTGGAATCTAAGAGTGGACAGGGTTGCACTTCACTGTTCCATCAGCAGATGTCAGAATTGACTTCATCCTTAGTATATCCTCAGTGGTATTTGTTCTCCCACATGTGGAGGGTGCCCAGCTCAGATAAGTGGCCACCGTCCCTCCTCAAGCTACGGCTGTTCTTAGGGACACACAATGTAAACGATGGGGTGGGACTAGAGAACTGCTGACCTTGACGAGCCGTGGGTAGCAGTTTATCAGCCAAACAAGTCTAAGGCGGGAAAATCCTTGAGGGATATGGAGAGGAGGGAACGTTTAACATTTGCTTCCCAGCTGCCTGCTGTAGTTAAATCATCACTGACAAGCTGATCTGCAGCAGCAGCAGCAGTAGCATGAATACTCAATTTCTCTGTCACTGCTGTTCTGTCTGTGCCACCCAGGGCAAACGCAACAGGCACAGCGCCTCAGAGCCTGACACTTAAATATTGACTATTTTCGACTATTTTAAAACATGATGTGTCATAATAAAAAACAGGACAGCTTTTATGTTTCAGCCTTTGCACATTATTACCCTCATATAGCTTATTCAACATGTTTTTGCACAGCCTGTGGCAAATACTGCCACAAAAAGCAGATGACCTATGCAGATATTGAAACTTGAAATATTAAATTGTCAACTTAAAACACATTTTTACTGTTAAAATGTTGGCTTGAGGCATAATGATTTAAATGAAATTGTAGACTAGATTTTTGATAGGGGAGAATGAGGGTAACAACTTTTTACATTTGATGATTTTACTGCAAAATAAAAGTGTCTTTATTTCAAATAATAGTTACTATGTATACCTCAGGTTGTTGTGTACCCAAGAAAATTAAAAGAAGTTATCTAATTATTATGGTTTTAGAACAATGACCCATCAAAATAAGTTAGTCCTATGGAACAACTTGCCCCAAGGTAGGGGTAAAACAAGCATGGGGATGGGGTAACTTCAGTGTAAGTAGTGCCATTTTTAAATACTTATGTAAAAATGACACAAAGTCAAACAATTTTGAGATCATTTTGAACTTACTTAATGTCATCAATTTAACAAAGGCAAAAAATCTTTCTTTTAAGTAAATATGTTTGTGACCTGTTTTTCAACATGTTACCTAAACATTTTCAGTTAAGATTGTGTGATCTTTGTGTGTTAGCTACAGAAAGAATGTGTGTGTAAATGTGCCTTTGTGTATACAGATGGGTGACAAATTGAAAGAAAAAACGGTACAGGTCTGAATGCTTGACCCCTACAGTGAGGGGATCTGGTGGCTGATATGCTGTGGAGGGCATTTTGCTGGCATGGTTTGGATCCACTCTTCCCCTTAGAGAGCAGCGTCACTGCAAATCAATACAAAGTTGTTCTGAGTCATCACCTTTATCCTATGATGAAACATTTCTATCCTGATGGGAGTGGTCTCTTCCAGGATGACAATGCCCCCATCCGTAGGGCAAGATGGGTCACTGAATAGTTTGATGAGTATGAAAATTGAATCATATGCTATGATCTTCACAGTCACCAGATCTCAACCCAATTGAACACTTATGGGAGATTTTGGACTGACGTGTTAGACAGCGCTCTCCACCACCATCATCAAAACACCAAATGAGGGAATATCTTTTTGAAGAATGGTGTTCATCCCTTATGTATCCCTTAAATACACAAGTTACTCTGTACATATATAGCCTATTTAAACTTTTGGGTGTAAATTGAGCCGTTGACTCAACTTGCCCCAACATCACTGGCATGTTTTATCCCACAACCTCCATTTTGACAAAACTGTTCCACACAGTGGCTCAGATCCACAATTATGCTAAGTTCATGGCCTTGTTTTGTAGCTTACTTAAATTAATATGTAATAATGTCCAAAAATGAAAAAAATCTATTTTAATTAAGATACAAGACTGATAACCTCAGTAACATTATGAATTCACTTGGCATGACAAACATTTTTGCTCTATTTCACATACCACTCTCTCCATGCCCTTGAGTCCAAGTTGGATTGAGTAATGTGAACTGTACTTTCTGAATTTGTGGTCACATGATTACCTATGTTTATGGTTACCTAGATACAGGTGGGTGGTGGGGTGGCTCGTTTTACCCACTGGCTCGACTTACCCTGTTCTCCCCTATGGAAAACCTGGACACAGACAAATGTCTAATATCTTAAAACAACCAGATATGATCCAAATATGTGTAGATCAGGGCCCTGTTCCTGCAGGAGGAACCAAAAACTTTTATGTAAAAAATTAATATTATTTTTTTAATCATTTTTAAATACTTTCACCATGAACACTGAACATGTTTGATGTAAAAATGAGTGATAATGTTTAAACGTGAAAAAAGAAAATAAAAACTAAATGAACACAAATTAATTCAATAATTTAGTTGCATAATTGATCTGCAAGTTTCTGTCATCACTGTCCTCCTGTCTCTCTTGCCTTATAAATTAATCTCTTAAGACCCTTCATGATTGTATATTTTCAGATTTCATATCTTCTATTTTCTTTTTATATAAAAAAATGACAAAAGGTGATGTGAGTATTCATTAAACTTACTGCTTTATTTTAGGTTTAATATGAGCTTAAGAGTAATGTCTGCTATTTTAAATGTATTCAGCATTATTTTCATTACTACAGTCAGCTGACCAAGAAGGGCTCACTTCCCTCTGAAGTACTGCTTTTGAAAACATGTAGAAATATAAGAGCATTCCTAGAAACACTTACACTCACGTACATAAGATCTCATAAATGTAAAAACTAATGGTAATGCTATGGTAGGGTGGTGTGTGTTCTCCTGTTTACGCTGATACACAGTGTTGGGCTTTTTGTGTTGGTCCTGTGGGTGTTATGAATATTGTGCCAATTTTGTTGAGCTTTCACTGTTGCAGACAACCGGCATATAAATGTCTTCCCTTTAGCAGAAGATAAGTTACACAGACTGACCCTATAACACTATACTGATATGATATGTGAAATATATCATAAAGTCACTGTTGAGTAACTAAAACAAAATGTATGTTGCTATAATAAATTAAAACTAAGATGTGGATAAATTCACAAAAGGTTAGGGTTCTAAGTGCTGACAGAGAAATATAAGACTAAATAAATACTTTTATATTGAATATTGTAGAGAAGTTAGAAAAGACATACATAAGAATGTGAAGTATATCAGTTTATGACATTGCTAACCTCTTAACCATATTTGAAAAGTATTTGTAAAAAAAAAAAAGTTTACTATGACATCTCTGTGGAGATGATTTGGATGTTTCCCACCCCAATACAAAACACACACTCAAGACTGTGGAGATAAAAGTGGGCTTTAGGAGACACCGCTCAGCACTACTCTCCCTCACAATATCCAACAGTTCTGTGTCAACTGTGGAAACCTTCAAGGTTCTGGAAACTACCATTTCTCAAGACCTGAAGTGGGAGACCAACATCAACTCCATCCTCAAAAAGGCCCAGCAGAGGATGAATCTTCTGCAGCAACAGAGGAAGTAAAGGGGAGCTGTTGAGTCAGTTATACACTGCAGTCCTTGAATCCGTCCATCACGGTCTGGTTTGGAGCAGCCACAAAACAGGATAGGAACAGACTGCAACGAACAGTAAGGACAGCAGAAAAAAACATTGGTGCTCCACTGCCCACACTCCAGGTCTTGCACTCCTCAAGAACTAGGAAACAGGCAGGGGAAATCATTACAGATTCCTTACACTCTGGACACAACTTTTTCCAATTCCTCCCCTCCAGCAGGTGCTACAGAACCTATATACCAAAACTACCAGACACAAGAGCAGTTTCTTTCCTCATGTCATCACTCTCATAAATAGCTGACCAGTATCATCTGCTATGCCATAGCTACTCTTGTTTCTTCAGATAGTTATTACACCCTGCTTCACATCTACAAATACTGTATTGTACAAATACATCACAATTTCATTCCCATATGTGATGCACATTATTGTTGTTTGCTATACCACACACACTTGCACTATTGTATATTTTTTGTCTTTTATATAGTCTGTATATTGCTTGTATATTGTGTATTGTCTGTAAATGATATGTACATAGTCTGTATTGCTTGAGAGACACCAACAGCCGTAACCAAATATCTTGAGTGTATACTTAATCTGATAAATCTGATTCTGATTCTGATGCTGCCCTCTTCAGCAATGTAATCCTCTGTCCTCAATTGTAGATTCTGCCCTGGGTATCATTTTGTCATCAGTTTTGAAACTCATTGCAGCAAATTTGAAAAGTATGAAATATACTAAGCTCTGTAGGCCAACCGATACATTGATGGGCTGATTTTACCGCCTGACTTAAGCTAATTGCGGATAAATCAGTAATAAGAAAATAAAATATTGGAAACCCAAAGAGAAGTGCTTGGGCTGTTGTATTACCATCATTGCTGTTGCGCAGTTTGTCCACCAGATAGCACTGTGACTCTACTGTTGGAAACACACCAGTTCACATAAGTTCACTCAACACATCACAGTTCAGCTGAATCGGCATTTGTACGTATGCTACGTGTCATCATGGTAAGATGCTCATTACATTACATTCATTACAATAAATAACTTGAATGATAATAAACCAGGCCCCTCATTTCACCTTACTGTATGAGCTTAGTAAGCCTGACAGCAGTCGTGTTGGCTATGCATGGTTTTGCTACAGTAAACTAGTGACTACAATCAGTAATCTCTCATGCACTCAACAGTACAGCAGTTGAGTGGTGTAAAGCCCATTGACAAACTTGATCTTACATTTATTTGTTAAAAATGTGTTAAATGGTAAACATATTTGCCACTTGCATTTCAGTACATGTTAGTACAGTTACAGTTGGTGCAGTGGAAATGTGTCTGATTGTCTCTGGAGAAATTATACCAGTAGTTTGTCTGAAAAGTTTAAGGCTGAGACACAGTGCCTTTACAGAGTTACTACTCGCCTTAGTTAATGTCTGATCTCCACATTACAAAACAGCTGGCCAGAACTGGTAATATTAGATGGATTATTAGGTGGAAAAACACTAGAAATAAACATGTGCACATTGAGACAAGTAACAGACAGTGGACGTCAATGCAGCAGTTGTTGGTCTTGGTTCTGCAGTGGCATTTACTCCCAGTCACTGTATGAGTTTACTGTATCATTAAAGTAAACAGTGTTTTCAATCTGTTGACATAAATAGTGGTTGGAAAATGCTTTTCTGTGGCTTGTGTTGTATAGATAGAAACGTGATGGTACAAGTTAGTGGATAAATAGGATAAATTCATACATGAAAATCATTGGTGTCATTTGTGACAGGCTATTGTAGCTAATCACAGTAATTTAATCAAAGCTTAGTTTAGTCCACCACATAGTACACAGTTTGTTTTTGTCTGTAAAGGAGAACCCTTGCTTAGTAGTGAATTATAATGAACAACAACCACATTAATAATTCCAGTTTACTGTGGCAGTTGCTTTTAGTAATGTTTTTGATAATGTAGTGTATTTTTCAATTGCATGATGTCCTGCTCAGTACATATCTTGGTCAGAACTTGAATAACTACATGTAAGGGATCCTTATCCAAAATATTTATTTAATATTGAAATCAGCCTTAAAAATCCTGGATCAGTTAGGTTGTGTGAAGTTCTAGTTACTGATGTAGGTGACTTACACCTTACTTTTGAATCCAATAATCATTGTAGTTGTGTCAGCAACAAGCCAACACTACTGTATGTCCCCACCACAACATGTGTGGTTGCTTTAACATGATCAGTGCATCTCTTGCATCGGTCTGCAGGCTTTAACCTCCTTGGGAATTAAAGAACAATTGTATCAGGGATTGAATATGGCACATTTATACTAAATTAGTTTTAGGAGACTACATCTAGATAACCAAAATAGAACACTCAGGGTTAATATCTGGAACAGGAATTGGGCCTAGCTCTAGACTAAGGACATTTTCAATACTTTTGTTTTAGTCGAGGAATACTCTGATTTTTCAGTCTGGGAAGAAAGGCTATTGCAGGAGAGGAGATAGTCTCTGCCTGGTGCTTGGTTAGCGAATTAAAAAGGTTTGCCGATATTGTGTGACAAAACAGGCCTCTGGGTGGCTTTTTCAATTTCAGAGGTTAGTGGAATCATTTGTTAAGGCTTTTCATAATAAAAACTAGGCCAACTTCTCTACTGTAGAAGTAAGAAATAAAAAGCAGGAAAAAATCCTGACTGTCAGGAATGAGGATGTGAAGCATCAGAGTAGATTTGATGACTCTTTTTCTAATGTGATAGTAAACTGCAGTTTCTAATACAATAGTCATCACATACTTGTCGCAGTGTTGAAACAGTTAGTTGACTGAAAATTATTCTATGTGAGGATTTTCTTTTGCACGGTTTCATGTCATTGTAAACTAGATATCTTTGGGTTGTTTGATGGAGACATCAATCAACCCAAAAATCTTGACAAAATAGCAACTACTGGACCACCTTGGGAGTAAGAAAATGAAATTCCTGATTGCCGTAAAGCCAATAAAAATTGCCAATAGCTATTTTCCTGGATGGAACTATCAAACAAGAGTGTCTGCATCAAACCCCCAAAGCTTCCATTGAGATTTTTCAAATACATAAGTGTGACAGACTCTCAGCTGTTTCTCAATAGTGACACTTTCTCTTGTCACACAAGGTTTCTGCCATTGTATTGCAAGCCCTGTGGCCTGTTGGGCCTAAGTTGACGCCCGCCCCCTCCAGGCCTAAGCATCAGGGAATTTTGGTTTAAAAAGTATTTTAAGATGTTTTTTAAACTACAGTTGCATCGTGTCTAGACAGCAAGTGTAGTGTGAGCAGCAGCAGCAGCGAATGCTGCATCTGTATGTCTACACAGGAGGGTTCAGGCACAGTTTGAGCATAGGTCACCTGCATTTTGGAAGGATTCAGGGCCCAATACACAATGACAGTAGTTAACTTCAGGTCACAGTTATGCCCGTGAGATGCAGCTGAGAGGCAAGCCTGCATGGAGCTGGTGCAGACAGCTGCATAGATGGAAACATAGATATGATGGTTGGAAAACAACTTACTGTAGCTTGCAAGTTAAGGACAGAAAGTTTTGCTAGCAGTTGTATTGAAGAGCAGTCTTGACAATTTTAGGCACCACTAGTTTTTTAGCTGCGGTATGCAGGCTAATGGCTAACAGTAAACTAGCAGCGTGAGTGAGTGGGTGAGCAAGAGTGAGAGAGTGGCAGTGTGGCTGCTGTCAGAGTGGACAGACGTGTGCTGATTGGCACAGAGCGGGGTGAGCAGTACAAACTGTGAATGTAGCTGTGGCCTACATGTATATTATGATCCACATTTTGCGATAAAAATATGGTTCCTGAATTTGGTGTAGACTAGTGTAGTACCCATTCAAAACATGCCTGCTTGGAACAGGCCAATTTCTCAATACCTAGAGAGAACAGTGCCCGTCGCCTAAAGGCTATTGGTAGATGCTACAATTTACTGATGCTCCCCAAACACCTCACATGCAAATATGTGAAGACTACAATTTTGAGTTTAGCTGAAGTTGATCGGATAAACTGTAGTGCCTGTTCAAAATGTGCCTGAGACATCTTGCACCATGTCTTGAACATACATACAAAGTTCCCGCACCTGAGGAATGGGAATAGAAATTTACTCTCAAAACTTTTTCAATTCATTCTGTGTGATAGGTCTTATCACTATGGATGTAATCCTATCTCTGACCACAGTGTGAGTTGCAATGGCAGAGTGGCGCTGTCCGTATTTTTGCTTGTTGAATCCACTTGCAGGAGAAGCAGAAGCAGCGTTGTTTGTGAGGCACTTTTATATTTTTCTGAACATACCTGAGACATCCAGCACTAAGTCTTGAATATACATGCCAAGTTTCATTTACAGTACACAGTTCAATAGTAGATCTTAAGTCTCTTAAACTTTTTCAAGTCATTAACACTACAGATTTAATAGTAAGTAATAAGATAGGGCTCTCAAACTTTAGAGCCCTACCTTAATACTGCCATCAGTCTGTTGCTGGCTGTGCCAGGACCCTGTCAAAAAAGACACTTGGCCACTGGCCCACACCGGGCTGCCAGCCCTCATACAAAGATACTTGCCACCAGGCCTAACAATTTTTCTGGGGGAAATCCTGTCACAACTTTTTCTCACAAACTTTTCAGACACTTTTTAAATAGGACATATTCAGATCAATTGTAAACATTACCATTATTATCATAACAACTTCTTTAATTACAGTAGGGCAAAACCACACATTTTTTCTCTTTTTCTCATCATCTTGCAATAAGGATATCTCATCTCTTCAATATCAACAATATGTTGTAATCTCTTAACATTAACATCCTATCTCCTTTTTTTCCTCAGACTCTATAGTTTCAATCCCACTGTAGGATAATCTACATTTATTAATATAGCAAAACTTTGTAAGAACCAGGGCACCACCCCCCTTTAATTTTCACCTGTGCCAGTAGGAGACAGAAAACATTTTTGATTTCACGTCTGAAGTAGTGTGTAAAGATACAGAGATCTGAATTTCTGCTTTAAATTGAAGCCAAAGTCAACAACATACTAATGAATGCATATTTATTATTAAGTGAATAAATGAGGTATCAGTGCAAACAAATAAATGAATAACCAACCAGAATGATCGTAATAGGTTCTAAATGGCGAATTAGAAGTTTTGAATGACTGATGGTGAAATGTAGGAATGATAATGTAACTAAGAATTTACCTGGAGACTTCAATTTAAATGACACCTACTCTTAAATCACAGAAGCAGATGAAGAGCAGGAGAGGGTTCATTTATCCTACTTTTCGCAGGGTTGTCCTCAGATGAACTGGTGATGACCCAGCAGGTTGCTGCGCCCGGGCGATGAATGAATCAGCTGTGTCGTAGCTGATGTTTCCAGTTGTGAGTGTTGCAGGAGCCTTAAGATATAACTTTGCTTTCATAGTTTCTTGATTTGCTGAATCAAGAAACTATGAAACAAAATCTGAAATACTACATATATAATCATATCAATCTGATATGGTTGTTTCTGGCAACAGCAGCATTAAAGATGTCACTGGAGTTACAATACTGCACGTACCTTAAAAGAAAAGAAAATTAACTTAGAAGGTCACATGACACAAGAAAAAAAAGGACAGAGGAAATTAAGATAGCGGAAGCCCTTAGAGACATGACATGTATCTCCTTGGAGATACAAAAAGGGAGAAGCCCAGGTTCAGGCCAACACGCTATTTTATCCTGGCCTCTGGCATGGGCGTGTTTTAGGGTGGAGACTAACTCTCTCCTGCGCAACCAGAAAATCCTTTGTTTAAGAAAAAACTTGTGATTCCTTTGAGTTGATTCACTAACTGACTACTCAAAATTAAGTTTAAAATCAAAGCCTCCACCATGGCAATTCACATTTAAGCATAAATTGCATAGTTTAATACATTACTCAAGCATTCAGAGACACACACATCTATAATATAATCAACTATCCCAATACCTGAGTTTAACAACTTCATTAGTTTACATGATTAAAAATGCAGTCTTTGCTGACTATATTTCCTATTTACATGGTCTGTTACTACTCCTATCAGGATATTTCGTACTGAAAGGTTAAACAGCAATCAGTTAAGTCTAATGAAAATATACTATTATATATACTATTGTTATATAACAAACCTACTTTTAATGTTAACTACATTCTTTTTTATAACTACTAGTGGTGATTCTTCAATTATCAAACTTTTGAATGTCTAGTACCTAGTAAATATGAAGATTAGAAAAACAATAAAATAGCTGCAGTTTATTACACATGTGAATAATTCCGTTCCAAATTATATTTCTACTGGACCACTGGATATCAGTTCTTTACTACACCTATCAAAATAATCCCTCATACACACATCAAATTCCTGCTACAAGTCATATGGAGTTTAACAGCGATTAAGTGAATCACATGGCCAGAAAACTGTTTACAATATCCCCTCTATGGTATTCAAACTTTACTGAAAGTGACCACTGGAGGGCAAAGTTGGTACATGCAATGTGTGACAATTTAATCCATCCATGATTATCTTAGCTAAATTTTATCATAGAAAATTCAGAGTTGGACCACTTTGACTAGCATTACTTTGTGACCAGTAAACCAGTACATAGGTTGCAAGATGATTATATCCTCAATAAACATCGAATCAAACTTTTGCTTAAGACACACAGACCTTTGATTTACAACTGACGTCTGGAAAGTGTTCTTATCTAAAGTCACACCTGAGTGGAAAACGAAAGGGGAAAGATAAGTGTGTGTGTGTGTGTGTGTGTGTGTGTGTGTGTGTGTGTGTGTGTGTAAGCATGGAGTTAGAGGGGAGAGAAAGAGAATTTGAGATAGATAGAAACCTAGTGATAGGATTGTCCCAACTCAAAATAAGTTGATGAGGTTAAATTGTGGTAATGCAGTCTCTCTTTTTTTGTAATCCAGTTTTCTCAGACTTGAGTGGTTGATAGAATAATGTAACTGCTTTTTAGTCTGTGTCATAAATCCCACTTCCTGACACAGTTGGGGAGTCTCTGGAGGTAGAGTGGGAGGGGGATTGTTCTGTGAAGTCAGACTGAAACTTTAACATTGAGAAAGGACTGTTTAGCTTTGAGGGAAATTCCAAACCAAAGTTGAATATATATCCATATTCTAGAGATTAAAGGTTATCGTTGATTAAGCACAGACCTTCTTTGGGCTTTCAGAGGCCTTCGCAGAAGAAAAAGAGCACTGAGTTTCCTATACCACATAGGAATTACATGAATATCTTGTCACTACTACACAGGAATTATGTGAATTTTCTACCCAGCTTTTAAATCTTTAAATACTTCCAAAATAATTTCTAATAAGTTTTTTAACACCATACTTATCAGTTGGATGGAGCATCTGCTTCCCATGCTGGACATGTGGCGAGACCTTGTCCTCCATATGTCGCAGTGATTAACCTTCAGTTTAGGCTCAAGTGTTGATCACTGGATCTATCCAATCATCGTCACCAAAAATCTCTCCTTATACAGTATGTTTGAAAGGTAGTTCTGTAAAGACTCTTTGTGATGAGTCAAATATAGTTTACTTCATGTTCCACTCCCAACTCACTCCCAACCTGGAAGGTTGGGAGTGAGTTGCTGCCTCAAGTGAAGGAGTTCAAGTATCATGAGTGAGTGTAAGGTGGAGTGTGAGGTTGACAGGCGGATCAGTGCGGCATCAGTGGTAATGCAGGTGTTGTACTGGACTGTTGTGGTGAAGAAGGAGCTGAGTCTGGAGTCTGTGCTCCAACCCTCACCTATAGTCACAAGCTTTGGGTAGTGACCAAAAGAATAAGATCTCTCATAGGGTGTCAGGATTCAACTTTAGAAATAGGGTGAGAAACTCAGATATCTGGAGGGAGCTTGGAGTAGAGCAGCTGCTCCCTTGCCTCGAAAAGAACCGCTGAGGTGGTTTGGGCATCTGATTTGGATACCTCCCTTGGGAGGAGTTCTGGGCACATTGAATTGGTAGGAAACTCTAGAGCAGACTCAGAACACACTGAGGAATTATATACTGTAACTCATCTGGCCTGAGAATGTTTCAGGATCACCCAGGAAGTTCCTCCTGGGTGATCCTGAAACATTCAGGGATGTTGGGCCTCAAACTATGAGGTCACACAGAGAGGGCCTACATGTAACCTGTGAGGCCTGACCACGAGGTGCTTTCATCCTTTGTTTCCCCTGAGACAAAGGAATAGCGCCAAAATGCTGCTTACAGACAATGGGAGTCCACTGCAACTCCATTTCCAAGGATGCTTTGCGATTTTCACACCTCAGCAGGGAACAGTCAACATACAGTCTCATTGGCAGAGACGCTCCTGCACAGAGGAGCGTCCTGATGACGTAGCCATGACATCACCGCCCCTTTAAAAACTGAACGTGCCCTGAAGCACACGCCTTTCCCATGTCACTGAGCTAGGGGTAACTTCTGTTCCTCTGAGTCAACATGACTAAAGGGGGTACCCCACGCACGTGTTTTCCCCTCATCGAAGACTCCCCTCGGCGGACGAGACGAGACTTCGCCCGTGTTCACCCGAACACATTCCCGGATCCGAGAGAGACCGCTGCTGCAACCAGCGTCCTCAAATTCCCTTGAGAAAGAAGAAAAACTTCTTCACCGAGTCGACTCTGCTGTTCTCTCCGCCACGCCGCTGAGAGCCAGCTGCCATGCTTTTCGCCGACCATGCGAGAATGGCCACCGTCTGCATCCGAGCCCAGGACAAAGCCGGACATAAAGACGGACTACACACACACCCTGCTCGCTTTCTGAAGCGACCAAGTAAGAGGCATAAGGCTTGGCAGAGGCAGTGTTAGTTGTGTGTTCCTATCAGCATCAGTTTCTGTTGTATAGCGTTTAACTTTTAGCTTTATTGCTATTGTTTGTTGTGTTGTTGACGGACCGCCGAGTCCATTTTTCCTGTTTTACTCTAAAGAGTATTTTGAGTTTGCTGCCTGTTTAGTTGTGTTCACCACGCTAGACTGTTTTGTGTTTGTCCCGCTCGGGACTACTGCTGTGTTTGTGCCATTGTGAGTGAGGAAGTAAATTGCTTTGTTGGTCAGAAACCAGACAACGTCTGTACACACGCTGTCTGTGGACAAAGGAACCGTTTCTCTTCCCCTCACGATCGCTTTCTCTCCTTCTTCCCTCTCTCTTCTGACTAACACATACACGCGCGCGCACACACACATACACGCACCGACATCTTTTTGCGTGTCTGATGGTCAGATAACGTCAGACAAAGCTTTGCTTTGTCTTTCCTTATCCGCCATCAGACATGTGTGTTTTTCACAGAAGTGGGTGAGTGCAAGACGCCGACCACCAGACAGCGCCATCTTGCTTCTGTCTAACCAAGACACCACCATACTTCTGCCATCCGGTGCTCGCGCGACGTGACTTCCTCCCATAGTCACGTCCGCGTCGCAGGCCGACGACGTCATAATGTCAGGCCCCGTCACCATCTTATCATACACACGCACGCTCGCACACACACACGCGCGCGCGCATGCACACACACACACACACACACACACACACACACACACACACACATGCATTCCCCTGCATGTGTCCAACCCTGTACATAGCTGTTGTGCTTTGTTTGGTAGGATTAGATTTTGGAATAGTTGTTTATTGAATGAAGCATTTGTTAACTTTGTTAATTTTGTTAAGTTTAATAAACACTGTTATATCTTTAAAGAGAAGTTCTTCTGTCATTATTGTGTGTAACATTGTGAAAAGTGGCTGATTGAAGGAGTCTCGAATTCACCCTTCTTTGTTCACCCTTGCATGTTGATATCTCTCAGATATTAACATTCTAGGTGAACTCCCATTTATGAGACTACCTTGTTTGGTTATTGGTCCCGGTTTCCGGGTGGTGCCCCGTATTTGTTAATTCATATTAATAATTCTATTAATTGTCATAATTAGTTAATTATCCTCGATAATTGATAATTATTGCAAATAATCAACTGTGTTCCTCACAGATCCAACAGTTGGTGCCCGAATTATTGATTAAGGTTAACAATATCTTATTTTCAATATCTTATTAGCAATAATTCATAATTATCTATGATAATTATGAATTATTGCTAATTATCTATGATAATTATGAATTATTGCTAATAACCAAACGCACTACTGCCCGTCCCAACAGGGAGGACATTGCAGGGAAGAAGGATGTTGGGGTTACCTTACTGAGTCTGCTGCCACTGTGAACCAGTCCTCGATAAGCAGTGTGATGGATGAATATATTGTAGCATTTCGATGCAGGCATATAGGGAAACCTCAGAGCATGCACTGTGGCAACAGGCCAATGGACATAATTCTCATTTTATGTGTGTTCATGCATTTGTGGTGTTTTTGTGTTTTACAGTGATGGCACTGTTTCCACACTACCAATATTGTTATACAATAAGTTATTGCGAGTGAATGCTATTAGACCATGAGTGATGTGCACATGACTGGTGGCATGATGAGTGCATATATACTGAGTCTCGTTTAAGAGCAGATTGGCCATCAATCCAAGAGTTGATGGCAAAAACTTTCCTCCTTTCAAGACATGGTTGTGACAGCCCCTGCCCACTCTGCTGGTGTGTGTATACTGCCATGGTGTATGAATTTACCTATGTTGTCTTTAAGGTGCCTAAGGAGCCTGATTGCAGTGGCCAACCAGATGTGGAGCACCTGGGCCCAGTGCTCCTATAGATTGTAAAAGCCCCAGCATTCAGCATAGCTCTCTCTATCTTCAAAGCCTGTGCATTCAACACCCTTTAGCTTTTGTTAGGTATTTTGTTTTGACACTGTAGAGCACCTTATAGCAATTTATTTTCTTTACTACAATAAATAACTTAAATTTTCTGGCATTTGTGTGTCTGTTGCTGTTTTTATTAAAAATATAATACTGCACTTTTATACCGTATGTTAACAAATCTGAAATAAGGAGAGGAGCTTTTTCAAATAGTTAACCCAGCTCTGGTATGGTTTCCTTTGAAACTGAGATTAATTGAATTGTGTTGATTCAATTTGAAAGTAATTAGTGTGAATCATGACCTAGTAATTTTAAAGTTCAGTCAAGGTAAAAAAAAACAAAAAACAAAAATCTGGCGTTTAAGTTGCATTTTGAATATAGGACTTTTACTCATAATGGAGTACATTGTGGTATTACTGCTTTTATTTATATAAGAGATATGAGTACTTCTTCTATCACTGCCAGAAATTTAAACACAACTTGCTTTGGAAAATAAATCAGAACCAGAACTATATTTGTTGTCAAGTAGGTATGCATATACAAGGAATTTTCCTTGGTGTTGTGGTGCATAGCATTCAAAATGTACATAAAATTAAATAATCCAAAATAATTTCAAACAGAAAGAAATAAAAAAATATGTATATTTTAAGTGAGAAGAGCTGTTACGGGTTTAAATTTGAAATCGAAGAGAATGAAACTAAATGTACAAAATATTGACCAGGAATGTGGAAATACTTACCTATCTACTGAAGGAAGGAATCTCTGTCTGTAAGTCTGTGTGTCTGTATGTCCTTCGCGTATCCCATGAACCGTTCATCATATCAATTCCACACTTGGCAGGGTTAGTATGACTGGGGAACAAATGGAGTGCAGTATCGAATTTGTTGCTATTTGGAATCGCAATATGTTTAATGTTAATAAACTTTGAATAAACCAGCACTCAATGAGCTGCTTCACTCTGTGCAGGGGCAGGGCAGAGCTTCAGGACTCTCCTGACTGACTTCTGCATATCAGGGAGAGACCAGACACGAGGCGTTACACAAGTCAGAGAAAAAGTGCTCCAAAGAGAGAAAAGTAGACAGTGAAAACAGAGCTTTTAATTAAGAATAGACACTCTGACCTCGTATCTAGACTGAAAGCATAGCGTTAGCAGCATGTTTAGCAGATCAGCAGCGAGTGACTACACAAGAGGTGTTCAGGTAAATTGTTGAGTGTAGTGTCACCTGCGTTTTGGAAGCGCTCAGAGCCTAATACACAATGACTGTGGTTGTGCGTGTAAAACAGAGCAAATACTCCTTTGGGAAGTTAAAAAGCAATTTGTCTCATATGCCCCGAGACCGTGGCGACTGTGAAGTGGCACTACAGACACAGCACAAATCTTTTGAGCAAACATACCCACTCAAATCTGAACTGAAGGCACAGAAAATAGGATCGACCTAAGAGCCCAGTATGATCGATCCGCTTTATTTTAGGATGCACATTATTTCATTCATTTTTAAATGCAGCCCTTATTTTACTTGAAATGAGAAAAGAACATGTATTTACTATTAGAGTATTTAGCCTGTTATTTATATCATCTGTGTACAATAGAATGTTAGTTTCCTTCATGTTGTTGGTGTATACTCATTACACCTCACATCAACTTTATTAATATTTCTATATATTGAAGTAGCGGCCAGAGGCCAAGCAATCAGCCCATTCCAAACAGGCATGTTTCTGAACGGGCATTGTACTAGTAGTAAAGAAGTTTTGTGATGCAGTTATAGCCTCATGTTCACTTCGATCCCACTGAGTTCCATAAAGTGAAGTAACATTATGTAGATTTTGAATGTGTGACAAAGACAGCAATGGTATTGCATGGCAATAAAATGCAGAGCATTAAATTAACTATGGCTCCCAGTGAAAAATCACAAACACCTCTCTTTCTCTCATCCCTTCTCAATTTTTTCCCCACATCTGACATTGAGTCTCATATTTGTGCTTTTTCTCTCATATCACACAGTGAGTGAAAACAGTACCATCACAGAAGCACAGTGTACACTGGCTTACATCTACACTGGGCTGTAAGAGATAACAAATAGCTTGTATTTTTTTCCCACCTTGTTGTATTGTTGTTGAGTTGTGTTGAAATAAATTACATTTTTAATACACGGAGCAGCAGATGGGCCCAAGCTGAGCCTCAGTCTGTTTATATACCATACAGTCTTTATCATTGTATTAAATGCTGGGGGATTTCTTGTGAATGGCTTTGCTAACTTCTCAGGCTTCCTTGCTATAATACTTGTGGGCGAGACCTTCTGACTACACAGGCTTGAATCTGAACACAAACACACATATCCACTCACAGTCCCCCTCTCTCCTGTGACAGGTGGCTAGATAAACCTCAGTGAGCTGAGTAACGAGCTAATCATGAGCATCCCAATAATAAATAGGCCTTGTTCATAGTCCACTAATCCCACTCATTTAGCCATGGTGTGGCAGTAGAAATCAATTACTGCAGCTGGGTTCCGAGTATGGGACCCTGTGCTTTCTGCTGTCCAGCTGCACACAACACTTGACTCCTGCTATACAATAAGACATACTTATATATCTATTGTTGTATATTGTTAAGTATTTGGAATACAGATTATCTAGATGCCATAGCACAGATAGTATTGGTAAAAGTTTTTGTTGTTTTTGTTTAAGACAAAATTGAGATGACTGCTCTGCCCCCGCCCCCACCCCCACCTTCACCTCACCCCCCAATCACACCCCCGAATACCATCACTCCCTGCGATTTTCAAAACTGTTAAATTGACTGTGTGGAATTTTTGTGTTTGTCCAGTGGCTTCAACACAGGGCAAATATCTGTATGTGAATGGATAAAGGAGAGTTCCAGGAATATAGGAATTTGAGCATAAATAATGTCATAAAAATATTAATAGCGCAACATGAAAATGGATTTTGTTACTCCTATTTTTATTCTTTGCGGGGGTTCTCGTTGTGTCATTATGGAGAAACACAGATTCAGTAAACGTTCAGCACGTTCAGTAAATGTTCAGTACAGTTAGACCCAGCAGTCTCCATTAGGTCTGGCGAGTTCAAAGTTGTGAAAACAATGGGGGTGTTTTGAATACACCCCTGTTTTCACAGGTAATTTGTTAGTCTGTCCCTCCTGCCACAGGAAATAATGGATTACTCCTGGAAAGCTGTTGATATAGCACTTTTGTCCTCATGAAAATAACACAGAGATTATTCGAATGAGAATTTAGTCGGACGAGAGCATATCAACCAACTAATCGACCAGTCGACCAGCAGACTACAACCCTAGTCTCCATAATGCTTTGGAGGATGTAAACAGAAAATATAATGTTGCCATGGATCCAGTGAGTTATCTGTGGGCTACAATTTGAGCCCTGTTTTTTTTTTTAGCCTTTTTTTTCCTACGTTTTGGCAAATTGGTACCATTAAAAGTATTTAGCTGTTTGCAGTGTACACATGTAGACAACTATCACTGGGTTACTTTGATACTGAAGACAACTTAATAACGTGATGAGGCCCAGGTCTGGAGTTATAGGGTGCCTTTTTTCTGATTTCTAAGCAGATTTATGCATGTTTATCCACGATGCACATGAGATGATATAAGCTCTTCAAGAAGTGTAAGTCACACTGAATCTAAAAATATGTGTATCATGTCGATGTGTTCAGAGGTGACAGAGTTACAATACAAAGAAAGAGTTCGAGTTTTGATGCAAATTGCAACTCATGGCTCACATCCCCTTCAACACAGTTTGAAAATCTGATTTACATAGATAATTACTTTAATTATTTAGAAGAGATCTAATCTATTTCAAGATAGTCCAGAACACCAAGGTGCTGGCCCAACTTGATGAAAGTACCCCGATTTGCACAGCACAAATCCCCAAGACACTCTGCTGAATGCTCATGCACCCACGTTCATCAATCAGTCAATTTTATTTAAAGTGCAGAATCACCATGCAGCATGGTCCCAATACCCTTTACAAATAACAAGAATACATAGGACAAAACATACAGCAACCAAATAAAATATTAAAAATTAAAATAAAACAACCTCATTAAAAACATCAATGTCAAAGGCATGTTAAAAAGATGATGGACTTGACTAAATTGTAGGGTAGGCTGTAATGAAGTGAATAAAGGTAGGTTTTCAGTCTTGATTTAAAGGTTTCAACTGAACTTGCTTCTTTAACATGTAATGGAAGGCCATTCCAGAGATACGAGGCATGGTAGGTAAATGCTCTAAAGCCAACTTATTTTTTGTTAACTGAAGAATTGACCAGGAGACCAGTATTGACAGAGTGAAGAGAGCATGCCGCTCAGATAGGTAAGGTGGTGCAAGTCCATGCAAGGCCTTATAAGTTAAAAGAAGAAACTTAAAATCTGCTCTAGCTTGCACTGGTGACCAGTGAAGAGAGGCCAGAATGGGTGTTATCTAGTCAGATTTTCTGGTCTTTGTCAAGATTCTAACTGCAGCATTCTGAACAAGCTGAAGACTTCCAGTTGCACAACTAGGGAGATCAGAGAAAAGGACATTACAATAATCAAGTCTGGAAGGTACAAGTGCATGGATTATGGTTTCAGCATCACACATTAATAGAATAGGTCGGATTTTGGCGATACTACTATGATGAAAAAATGCTGTCTTGGTAATAGCCTTGATATGAAACTGGAATGTCAGACAAGAATCAAAAATTACTCCAAGGTTTTTGATGGTCAAACTTTCGGAAATTGTAATTTATCAAAAAGATTGTTGGATACATAGTAAGTTGATCAGCGACAGCCCTTTCAAGTAATTTCAACATAAAAGGAAAATTGGAAATTGGTCTATAATTGTTCAGAATTTGAACAATTCAACATTAGTTTTTTTAAGGTGATGGAACAGAGAACACATTAATACATGTAAATTGCTTCACAATTCTACATATAGAACCTTTAAGGAGATCAAGCTTTGTGACATGTTTTGCTCTACAAACTTCTAAACTTGACCTATGCTATCCTCAAGAGGATGAATGAGAAAAGCATAAGCCTTAGTCATTCTGCTAACCCTCTGATAGTCAACACAAAATCACTTCTCCCTTGCAGACTTTGGAGAGACGGAATTTGGAGTATGTATTCCAGCGCCTTCTGGATTACTTGCTTCTTATGTGGTGGAAACAGATATGGATGTTGCTTTTTGGGAGTCTTATCTCCGACATAGACATCATGCACAGTTCTACAAGTGCAACAGGGAACATTCGAATCAGAATCTGTTTATTAGCCAAGTATGCAAGCATATGAAGAATGTGTCTTGGCATTTGCTCCCACAAACACAACATAGATGAATAAAAAATTAACAAGAGCAAGGTAATAATAATAATGAACAAAGTAGTACTAAAATTAAATGAAATTTTTAAAATTTAAATCTATTTACAGAATTTAATAATAATAGTTTTGAAATGGGATATAAATTCTGCAATGAAACATGGAGTGTACAAAGGAAATATGGACTATGCCACAGACCTGTTAGCCGCACCATTTCCTGTCTGTATGCCGACTCATCCCAAAACAATGTAAGGTAGGCCCCTCAGTCTGTGACTCCCACATCATGGGCTTTACAGACAATTTTAAGGTTTTCTTGGACAGGAGGCATCTCTTCGGACCAGACAAGCTCCACTTAAACAGAACTGACAGCCGTTTGCTCTGCACCAACATTTCATATGGATTACAGCATGTTCACACAAGTGCATCTGCTGACCACAACTGTCTACCTGACCAGACCACCAGAGACTGATATCGCCCAGGTCTTAGTCACTATTGCTTTAGTTCCACATCTAACAGTAATACTTTCTCCACCGGACTTGGACCCTTTGACGTTTCTTACAATGCAATAATTCCTGTTGTTATCACTAATAGATATGGCACTAAAAAACATAACATCAAACAAACTCATGGCATGAATTTTAATAACCCCAGGTCCATATGCACACATAAACCACCATCTGTTAGTCCAACACTCATTCTTGTTCACTCACTGACTCTACATTAATTTTAGTGACCTCCGATTGGCATAATCAGGAGTCTGTCTTGCCAACATGAATAAAAAAGCCTCTTGGAACCATACCCTAAGTCCAACAGGAAGTTGGCCCTTTTGAATTTACTGTGCAATTTTCTTGCAGTTTTTGCCATTTCCAGGCAATGTATTTGTACAAACTCCTCCTAGAAATTTAACCTAGCAACTTCAAATTTGGTCAGTGTCATCTAAAGACCTTTGTGATGAAAAGTTATTAAAATCTTGAGTTTTCATCAAACACCCTTGATGTGGCGATGTGTTGGATTTTAATGTTTCACTGTGAAACAGGAAGTTGTTGTAACTTGAATGTACATCGTCCAATCTACCCCAAATTTCTCATGCTTCATAAGGGTCCTGATCTGAACACAAATATGTGAACACATCGCCCTTTCTTATGACTCTCATTCTTTTCATCATTCTTCTTTTTAGATTTTTTCTCCTGTCTCTTCTTCCTACATTCTATCCTTCCTCCTTAACTTTTTTTAAATTTTCATATTTTCTTTCACAATAGTTTTCCTTATGTATTTCTTCCCCGTCTTTTCTTCCTTCCTTCACTCCTTACCTCCCATTTTCCTTTCATTTCCCCACAGTCCCCTTGCTCTATCCATCTTTTTCCTTTGTCTTACTATCCTTTGCTCGGTGGTTCCTTCACCTTCTCACATCTGTTACACAAAACATACAGCATAGGACCATCACACACACACACACACACACACACACACACACACACACACACACACACACACACACACAGCTCCAGCCTTTTATTTACTGTCCTTGCCAACTGTGTGAAGAAGATGAGTTTAGAGATACCCAGAGGCATTTTGCACTGAGCTCCTGTGTCTCTGTGTTATACCACAAATTAACCCATGTGTCTAATTCACTAACAGCGCATTTCATTGGATGGGGAATGTGTGGAGATGGTGGGTGGTGGCCAGCATCAGCCTATCCCAGAGTAGATTTCCTCTCAGGCTGTCAGTGAGCAGCATTGCCATGGTGACATCATCCTCAAGCTGTGAGCCCGCCTCTGTTGGACAAAGCATACTGATTACTTGAAGAGAGGAGAGAGAGGAGTGATGATGATTCTGATGATTAGGCTACAAGCCATAGGCAAACTGATGCCAGATTTTCATTCTGATCAGCCCCCCAAATAGCTTTCAAACACATTTTGCCAGAAATAGCACTGACATGACTTAAGATGATCTGGCTATGTGAAGGCAGAGGCTAGAGTTTGGGATTGAAATCACTGACTTGTTAATCAGACTGAGATCATTATAAACCATGTCAAACATTAAGGACATAGTTATTGATTGACTGTTTCTCTACATTTTTCATTTTACCTCATCAGGATGAGAAATCCTGAAGAAAAGCATTCACATTTTATGTTTTTCAAAGTTCTAAGTTTGCTTAAACTGTTTAAACAGCAAAACTGGATGTCACAATATCATAATACTGTTGTATCATCCACTGTATGGTGATGATCAGGTGCAAGGTAAGGCAAAGCAAGTTTATTTGTATAGTACTTTTCAACAACAAGGCAATTCAAAGTGTTTTACATAAAACATAAAAGGCATTAAGACAGAATGTAAAAGCAACACAAGGCGATATAAAAAAGACATTTAAATACAATTTAAAAAGTGTTAAATTGGAAATATAAAATAAGCTAAACTAGAACAATACAGATAAAACAGGAGAATAAAAGTTACAGTGCAGTGTAAGATATTAATCAGAAGCCTCAAATTTGAATTAGGCTAATAAAAGGCAGCAGCAAACAGAAAAGTCCTCAGCCTTGATTTAAAAGAACTGAGAGAGTAGACCTGCAGTTTTCTGGGAGTTTAATGCAGATATGTGGAGCATAAAAACTGAATTCTGCCTCTCTATGTTTAGTTTTGACTCTGGAAAAAGAAAGCAGACCCATCCCAGACGAGCTGAGAGGTCTGGATGGTTCATAACATAGCAGCAGATCAGAAATGTATTTTAGCCCTAAACCATTCAGTGCTTTATAAATCCTGCTGAGACATAAGTCCTTTAATTAGTGATATATTCTTCAGGTGACAGTAAGCTAGCTTTGGAATTGTCTTAATGTGGTTGTTGAAATTCAGGTCTGTGTCCATGACTATATCAAGAATTCTGGCACATCCAATCACTGATTTGTTCAATGCACTTACCCAGTGCTTGTACTGGACCATAGTCCCCTGGTGACAATGCCTATGTAAATGTGTGTGTCATTTGCATAATTATGGTAACATATTTTGTTGTTTTCCATAATCTGAGCCAGTGGAAGCATGTAGATGTTGAATAGATGAGGCCCCAGAATGGAGCCTTTGGGAACTCTGTATGTCATTTTTGTCCACTCCGATGTGTAATTACCTATAAACACAAAGTAGTCCCTGTCCTTTAAGAAGGGTTCAAACCAGTTTGGCCAGAAAGTCCCACCCAGTTTTCCAGTCAGTCCAGTAATATGTTGTGGTCAACTGTGTCAAATGTAGCACTGAGATCCAGTAATACTAAGACTGGAATTCTGCCACTGTTTAAGTGGATGTCTGTGAAGACCTTAACAAGAGTAGTCTCAGTGCTGTGGTGTTGTTGAAATCCTGACTGGAAAACATGAAAACAGTTGTTTTGTGCCAAGACGTTGGTCAGCTGTTGAATAACAGCCCTTTCAATGATTTGATATGGGCCTACAATTGTTCATTAGTAAAGTGTCTAGATTTTCCTTTTTTAGTGGCTTGATGACTGCAGTTTTCAGGGTCTGTGGGAAGACATCAATCAATCAATCAATCAATCAATTTTTATTTATATAGCGCCATATCACAACAGAAGTCATCTCAAGGCACTTTTCACATAGAGCAGGTCAAGACCGTACTCTTTAATATACAGAGACCCAACAGTTCCCCCATGAGCAAGCACTTGGCGACAGCGGTAAGGAAAAACTCCCCTTTAACGGGTAGAAACCTCAAGCAGACCCCGGCTCTTGGTGGGCGGCCATCTGCTTTGACCGGTTGGGTTGAGAGAGAGAAAGAGAGAGGGAAAGGGGGAGGGGGGACAGAAGAAAAAAATCACAACAACAACAACAACAAGCACGAGCAGCAACAGCCAGGGAAGGATGCCAACAGGACTGTGAAGGACCGCAAAGGTTCGGCCCGGGACTCAGCTTTTCCTGTGAGATGAGAAAGCACAAAAAAAAACTCCGGGGAAGAAGCAAAGTTAGTGACATGCATTGATGTTACATGAATGCATACAGATGGAGAGGAGGAGGAGGAGAGAGGAGCTCAGTGCATCATGGGAAGTCCTCCAGCAGTCTAGGCCTATAGCAGCATAACTAAGGGCTGATCCAAGGCGAGCCTGGTTGGCCCTAACTATAAGCTTTATCAAAAAGGAAAGTTTTAAGCCTACTCTTAAACATAGTGTCTGCACCCCGGACTGAATCCGGTAGATGGTTCCATAGAAGAGGAGCCTGATAGCTGAAGGCTCTGCCTCCCATTCTACTTTTAGAGACTGTAGGGACCACCAGTAAGCCTGCATACTGGGAGCGCAGTGTTCTAGTGGGATAATACGGTATTATGAGCTCTTCAAGACATCTGAGAAGAGAGATGTGTTGATAATTTGCAGAAGATCTAAGGCCATGTAATTTGAAATATTTTTATAGGAGTTTGTTAATAAGCCTGTAGGCAGAAAATCAAGGCGGCAGGAGGATGATTTCAGATGTTGTACAATGACCTCCAGGTTTTTGTGGTTTATTGGAAAAAAATGTGGCATACTACTTGTATTGATTTTATGTGGACACAGGAACAACACATATCCTGTACCTGATATAGAGGCACTGACTGCTTGTCTAAAGAAGGGGGAAAATTCATTATAGGCCCCAGTGGATAAAAGTTCAGAGGCTACTGACACAGGTGGGTTTGTTAGCCTGTTGGCAGTAGCAAGAGACATGCACATGCATTATTATTTTTTTTGGCGATGATGTCAGAGAAGGACTGCCTTGCGTTTTGCCGTTCCAAATTATAAATGTGAAGTTTCTCTTTATAGATGTCATAATGAACCTGGAGATTTGTTTTTCACCACCTGTGTTCAGCTTTTCGACACTCTCTTTTCTCTATTTTGACCAGTGTGGTATTTCCCCATGGAGATTTCTCTTACCAGAGACAGCCTTCAATTAAGTGGGTGCAATGGCATCAATAACATTTGTAATTTTAGAATTAGTGAAATTAGTAGAGACAGTACTCTCAAATAAAACAAGAATGTTCAGAGAGAGCAACATCAGTCACCACAACCTTGGAAATGTTCAGACCCTTGGAGCTGATTAAGTCCAGAGTGTGCCCCTTGTTGTGTGTGGACTCCGTCACATGCTGAGTCAGTCCATAATTATCAAGAACACAACACAGGTCTTTAGTCCCTTTGTCCGGGGGGTTGTCAACATGGATGTTAAAATCACCAGTAACAACCATACAGTCAAAGTCAATGCAAATTATAGACAGCAGTTCTGCAAAGTCAGCAAAAAAGGTTGCACAGTATTTATAGACAAGGCTGAAATTATTGGTACCCTTACATTTTATTAAAATAATGCACCATTCACCCTGAACAGTGTTGAAATTAAAAGATATTTTACTATCAATGCGTGTCTGTTTGGTTAACGCTCCCATAGGATAAAAGGTCAACTCCTAGTGTTTTGTGTCTCTCTCTCACCTTTAGTCATCCCAGCCAGCAGCCACAGGCTTTTGTTTTTTGTTTGACTCTAATTTTATTACTCCACAACACCTTACGCTTCATTGTTCACGTGTTCACACCTACATTACTGATGTTACTGACTGACACACTCCATATTACAGGTAATACAGGTAAGCTATTGTTTGCTTGTGTGACTGTGTGTGGATTTGAGGGAAAGGACAATACATTTGGGGTGGCTTTGCTAGGTAAGTTTCACAATTTGTGTATGGCTTTAGTTTTGTAAAACGTTTTGTTGTGTTGTTTCTTTCTTGGATTTTGTGGAGAGTCTAGTTTGTTTGTTTGTTGTTTATGCTGGTGGCAGGTGGTCCAGATGACACTGTGTTGTAGGGATGCACAATATTATTGGCACATCATCGGTATTGGCCGATAAAAGCTCTAAAATGAAATTTCGGCACCGGCTAATTTTGCCGATCATGAGAGGCCGATATGTTGTCTTCTCCTCCGCCGCCTGACTGTGCTTCCCTCAACGGACTGTGTCACCCTGATGGTCCTGGTGCTTCCTCAGCAGGCTCCGGGACCGTCAGGGTGAAACAGTCCATCGAGGAGCTGCTATGTTTGGCTGCACAGATAGGAAACACTTTGGCTAACAGGATGTACCACTCTTTTTGGAAAAAAAAAAAGCTTCTTCTTTTTGGTTTATAACGGCAGTTGGCAACCAGCGTATTAGGTGCAGCTCTAGAGTTTTCAGTGAGTTCATTAGACAGACAGGATTAATTGTGTAGGATTTAATCTCTGGTCCACACTCCGGAGCTGAAGATGGCGGTAATGCACCTTATACGCTGGTTGCCAACTGCTGTTATAAACCAAGAATATTTTTTTTCCCCAAACAGAGCGGTACATCCTGTCAGCCGAGGTGTTTCCTATCTGTTCAGCCGAACTTTGCAACTCCTCAACGGACTGTTTCTCCCTGACGGTCTTAGTGCTTCCTCTGCAGGCTCCACTTCACTCAAGCTGCTCGTCAGACCCACTGCTTCTTCCCACTTTAACCTGAATAACAAACCGGGGCTCGATGCTCTGGTTGGATCCACATGGAGAGCTGAGGCTAACAGGTTAAAGTGGGAAGAAGCCGTGGGTCTGATGGACAGCTTCAGTGAAGTGGAGTCTGCGGAGGAAGCACCGGGACCGTCAGGGTGAAACAGTCCGTGGAGGGAAGCACAGTCAGGCGGCGGTGGAGATGGCAACAAATCGGCCTCTCATAATTAGCAGAAATGGCCGATGCAGATATTTCTTTTTAGAGCTTTTATCAGCCAATACCGATGACATGCCGATAATATCGTGCATCCCTAGTTTAGATAGAGGGTAAACTCCAACCCAGGTTTAGAAAAAAGGTAATAGCCAAGCATGGTCAATGTAAAGGTTACAAGACCATCTCCAAAGAGCTTGATGTTCCTGTGACCACTGTTGCCAATATTATTAAGAAGTTTAAGGCCCATGAAACTGTGTCCAACATCTCTTGACGTGGTTCCAAGAGGACAATTGGCTCGAGATTGCTGAAATGGTCGAGAAAGAACCAAGTAAAACTTCAGTACAGATCTAAACTGATCTTCAAGTTCAAGGTACAACAGTTTCAAGTCGCACCCTCTGTCGCTGTCTGAATGAAAATGGGCTCCATGGTAGAAGACCCAGGAAGACCCCACTTCTAAGACGGAGACATAAAAAAGCCAAACTGGACTCTGCTAAAATGCATGTTGACAAGCCACAATCCTGCTGGGAGAATGTGCTTTGGACAGATCAATCAAAATTAGAGCTTTTTGGTAAATCCCACCAACCCTATATTTACAGAAAAAAATTGAGCCTTCAAAGAAAAGAACACCATGCCTACTGTGAAACATGGAAGAGGCTCAGTGATGTTTTGGGGTTGCTTTGCTGCCTCAGGCACTGGGTGCTTTCAATCTGTGCAGGGCACAATGAAATCAGAGGACTATCAAGGCATTTTGGAGTGACACATACAGCCTAGTGTCAGAAAGCTGTGTCTTAGTCGCAGGTCATGGGTCTTCCAGCAGGATTTTGACCCCAAACATACATCAAAAAGCACCCAAGAGTGTATGAGAAGAAAACTTTGGACCGTTCTGTGGCCTGCTATGAATCCTTATCTGAATTTCACTGAACATCTGTGGAAAGAGCTGAAACTTGCAGTTGGGAGACGACCACCATCAAACCTGAGAGAATTGGAGCAGTTTGCTCAAGAAGAGTGGGTCCAACTACCAGTGGAGAAGTGTAGAAACCTTATTCAGAGTTACAGAAAGTGCTTGACTGCAGTTATTGCCTCCAAAGGCTGTGATAGGGACTGTTTGTTATTTATGAGAAGGAGGGGGTTGGTGTAAAATGGGGGAGGCGCATCAAATAATTTTTTAAGCACTGGGAGAGACTCGATTTTTTATATATTTCGACATAAAGGAGGGACATACACCTTTAAATGGCTGCATTTTGTATTTATTTTAAATACATTTTTCTTTTCAAAATATGTGTTTTACTGCTGTATGGTGACAGGACTCACAAAACATTTCTGAGAAAATAAACCATTCAAACCTGCCTATTCAGTTTGTGTTGGAATGTGAAGGGTTAAATGAAAGTAATGTAATGTAATTGGTGGTTCAGCTATAATTTTTTACAGAGGGCTGAGTAATTCAAATGACAGTAAATTGATCAATCATAACCATATCTTCCCTCTAAATGGGCGGGTGGCTAGTTCAGACCACTATGTGCTGTGAATGGGTCTGCACCATTACCACGCTGGTACAGTGCTGAGTAGCCAGAGTCTGCACACCGCTGGACAGTTATCGTAGTTGGCTGATACGCCAGATCTGCCGCCAGATTTCAGCCTTGAGAGTGGCGTTTATGTCACCACGATTACATGGCCCATGCAAACACAAACAAGTCAAGGAAGATTGATAAAACGGTGAACTGATGAATGTCAATCAGGCGTCAATAAAATCATAGTGTGAACATTACTGTCCATGCTGGCAGTTATTTGTCAGCTAGGAAAGCTACCATGGCTTTGTCGGCAATGTCAGCCCCTGTAGGCCGATATTGTGTGTTTAGTCAGTTGACGATTACGTGGTTGCTGCTGCTGGCTGACAGATTACAAAGATTACAGGCAGATTACTCCATTTACACTCCATTTAAACAGTTTTCCCAGCCTTCTTCATTACATGTTATGTGGTGCACTGGCACACTGAAATGGAGCGGACAAAATCACAAACTAGCGGGGGGGAAAACTAAACAAGCCAGGAGTAACCATGGCTGGTGAGGATTATCCATGTCTTTTTCAAGATACCGTTTTCATTTGTTTTATTGTATTACATAATATGTTAAGTTGTAAATCAGAAGTAAAGTTTCAATTATATTCAATGTGAAACAAAGAATGATGTATACCATATACTTCTGTCAGTTTCAACTTAATAATATAAAAATTTAGTTTTTTTAAAAAACGGGTGGAAGGATACCAATATTTTCGGCCATGTCAGCTCAAGAAGAGGAATTCAGCTGAAGAGCCACATATTCAAAAGAAGCAAAATTTCCATAAGGTATCTGCTTGCATTTCAAATTGAATCATTAAACAAAATGGCATCTCCACCTCCCTTCTTATGCACTCTAGCTTCACTCATAAAACTGAAGGTGGGAGGGGTTGACTCAATAAGAATAGCTGCACTATTATGTTAGTCTAACAAGTTAAGTTCAAGTTCAGTTAAAAACATAAAATCGAGATTGTGCTTGATGATAAAATCATTGATTAACAATGTTTTTCCTGTCAAAGACATGACATTTAATAACGCTAAATTTAATGTATTAAAAGCATTATCTGCCCAATTTTTTTGGGACAGGATGTGGCTGGTGAGGAATGGATGCTAAATTTAATAAACTTGCAGAACTGGTTGGATGCTTCCTGTTGCTTAGCAGATTCACCAATCTTTTTTATTACCTATCAAGACAGGAATTGAGCAAGCTGTCAGCACTAGGTGCAATAGTTCAATAGTTCCAAGATGCTGTTTGATCTCATTTTTATGAACTGTATTAACACTTGGACCTCCTTGCAAATATATGGCAAAAATGCACAAAATCACATAAAATCACTAAAAGTACAGCGCAATAACATGTTATATGCAGCTGTTATATATACACAACAAATTAGTGTTAAACGGTTACACAATATGATAATATAATTACATCATATCTTCCCTTATTCCCCATATCTTCCCTGCATCATTTTCCATATATACTTTCAGTTTTAATGTAAGTATATTTTCGGGTATGATGTACATTATTTTGCCTCAATCCATCCTTTTTTAAATCTTTTTTTCTATCTTTTTAACACCTAAAAAGTATGAAGGATAAAATTTGTATAAAATTACCATCAGTGCTGAATTATGTGGTGTGAATTTATGGGTTTATGGGTTTTTCTTTAGTCAGAATGCAAATCAGTTAAAATGGAAGGAATGAGGATAAGGCTACTTTATATAATTTACTTAAATTCATAATCCAGGGTCACAATTGTGAGATTAAAGTCATAATTGTCTCTCTTTTTTTATAATAAGACATTTTTTCAGCTTTTATTTTTTATTCCTAGCATTGTGAGACTAAATGTGAAATTATGACTATATCACAATTCTCAGAAGTTTATTTTTTCCACATGGCACCAGTGGGAAAAATGCATTATTTTTATTAATCATCCTGCAAATATAAGGATTGAATTGGCTTAAAATTGACTAATTTGTCATTTTGGTTTGAGAGGTATACAATGTAGGTTTTACCATGAAAGTGGGCAAGGGATTCAAGATCTAACCCAGAAGTCTACTTTGTGCCTGTGCACTTTATGTGTGATAAACCGCATTAATGATTAAACCAGTTATGTGTTAGGAAAAGCTTTTACCTTTACCATTCCATTCTGACATGAGTAGGTGGTTATGATGTTTTTGTCGGGTTTTTTTGTTTTTTTTAGAGGATTCCTAGTGCATCTTTAAGCAGGAAGGCTCATCTGGTAATCTCTGGCGACTTGTTTTTTGTCGTTTCTTTGTCATCATTGCCCAGACGGCTCTCATGTCAAATGGCCCTGTGGGAGCATGCCTTGTGTTTGTGTGTATGGGGGTGTATCCATGGTGTGTATTGTCGGGGTTACAGAGGTTAAGGAGAGCTAATTTCATGGCTTTTTATTTACACTGGTCTCAGGAGAGGGGCTCCTATAAGCATTATCACCTCCAGCTGGTTCACATGGGACAGACAGGATGGGAACATAACACACACACACACACACACACACACACACACACACACACACACACACACAATATTATTTGTTCAATTATGAATAATTTTAACCTGTATACATGAATATTTTTATTTACTCTTTTTAATTTCTTGTTTCTTCTCCTATGGAATTTTAAAGGTTTATTTTTTTTCTGTGTCTGTTCTTCCTGGCTTAGGCCCCTTTGTTCCAGCACACAATTATATTTTAGACAATAGTGAGCTTATGTGGCAACACGATGACTGCAGGCCAGGCCTTATCACCCAAAATCAGTGGTTGACCTCATCAATGCTCATGGTCTACTGGACAAATCAGTGTTTATTAGATTTAAGTGCCTTATTGCTGAAACACAAGTGACAAGAAGTCAAGAAATCATTTTAAAGTGACAGGAAACATGATTTAGTATTGTATTTCTTCCATATCTGTCATGTTATTTATTGTGCAAAGCATAAAAAAAGTCACAGAAAATAAGAGACGCAAGTGGCTGCATTTATATAGCATTTGTATCCAAAGTGCTTCATAGTGTTACTGCTGCTCATTCACCCATTCACAGCCACACATCGATGGCAGCACGCTACCATGCAAGGTGCTGGCACAACCGTTGGGAGCAAATTGGGGTTCAGTATCTTGCCCAAACACTTTGACGTGCGTTTGTTGTTTTTTTGCAGAAAAAATACAAAGTACTTATTAGTTGTTTCCTTTCACTGAGGGGCAGAAAGTGTGAGGACACTGTGGCGAGTCAGTCTCAGTATCTGTGCTAGTAATACACCCTGGCACACCAAGAAGACTTGGTGTTTCGACATGAAGCAGGAAGTTGTAGCTTGAATGTACATTGTCCAGTCTGCACCACATTTCTCATGCTTGATAATAATCCTGTCCTGAACACATCTACATGTCAATATTGAGTCACAGTCATAGTGCCACCTACTAGCAAGAGGAAGTCTGCCATGACAAACTTCATCAGATTCACATAAGATTTTCAAGATGTGGTCTACAGTTGATATACAGCAACATGAAGTGTTCTCTAGCACCACATAGTGGACACAAGAAATGATATTTAATTCCTTCGTGTAATGTTTGATATGAGTCCAGTCCTGAACACATCTGCATGCCTACAAAAAAAGCCCTTCGACTAATCTGTGCCCAGACGTGCGTAAGGGTGCAAAGGCCCGATCATCGCTGCTTGCAGCTTTAATTTTCTTTTTGTTTCTGCTAGAAATTATGAGCACCAGCTCCTGAATATTTACAAATCATTGGGACTGTCATTTATTTAGATATAGTAGGCTATTGCCATATTTTTTGACACTTTTATGACCTCAGTACTACACAAGCGCAGCCTACCAACAGCACAAGCCTGTACAGCAGTGACTTGAAATGTGGTACTTAGCTAAAGCTAATTCGCAGCAAGATACCCCCTTTATCCACAGACAACCTTCACAAACTTCTACAGAAGATTGCAGTGCTTGAAACCAAAATCCACCAGTTTGAAGTGAACGTGGAAGTGAATGCCATGGACTTTACCATGGACTCAAAACAGTGTACAACAGCAGGCTATCACAAGGCTAATTAGCACAAAAGAGACTACCAAGAAACAGAATGGCTGTGTATCAGGTAATAAATCTACAAGTGGTAGTCCTCCCTGGAACTCTCTTGGAGAAAAACCTAAAAGTAAATCATTTGCCTTTGAAATGTGAAGGTTGAGTAACAGGCAGAGCCCAGAGCACTGAGATTTGTGATGTGCCTGGCTGACCTGCATTATCATCCAGGTAGAGCACTTCTTCAACCCCTGTTCTTAGTAGGACACAGCTGTAGACATCTACGAAAGGGAGAACTATGAACAAACCTTCCCACCAGCCAAGTGTACAACTTGAAAACAGATTTACTCCAGTGTTGCAGGACCCTGAATTTCTGTCAGATGACCTAGATGGATGGATGCCCTTCTCTTCTTCACATAGCAGGGTAAGAACTGAGAGTAAGTCTGAAAGCAAAAGGCTACAGAGAAAGACCCAAACTCTGATTGTGGGTGACTTTGCTGTAAAAGATGTGCAGTAAGTACACCAAAATACTCCGCTTTCCCAAGGATATGGTCTCTGGCTTGGCAGAATGAATCTTGTATATTGTGGCTGCACACCCAACTGTGAAAGATATCATAGTGCTAATAGATACCAATGATGCTGTGAAACAACAGTCTGAAGTACTGAAATGAGACTTTATTGATCTGTTGAACACAGTCAGCTCTCTGAATGCTGTTCATCAGTGGCCCTCTACCGCCAGTCAGAAGAGGAGTTGAGAGATTCAGGAGACTTGCTGACTGAACACATGGCTTTCAACTGCATGTACCATCCATTCAGTGCATTTTATTGACAATCTCATCTTTTTCCGGGACCGTAGACATCTTTTTAAGGCAGATGGAATTTGTCTTAAAGGTTCCATATGTAGGAATCAGAAATTCCTTCTCATTAGTGACATCTGTGTTAAAGGCCCTCTGCCAAGGGCAAGAGACAAGAGGAATCAAAACAAGAAGACATAACACAATGCAGTGCAAACCTTGAAAGAGACCCACCTCAGCCCCCGCCTGAAGAGAGCATTAAACATGAGACAGAGCCAAGAGGGAGATTTTCCACCCTGTGAGGATTCACCTTCTTCATCCCCCCAGACCCCATCCAGGTCACCCTCATTTCAAGTCACCCTTTCTCACCCCACCCACCCTGGAGTTCACTGACCAGGTGAAAGAGCTGGTGACTACTGGGGCCAAACTTACACCCTGCCCCTTCCCCCACCCTACTCCCATTATCTCTCCCCTAAACCCTCCTTGGCGTCCACCTCCACCATTGGCTTTAAGTCCTCAGCCAGTTTTTAACACAGTTACAATGCCCCATCCCACTCAACCACTCCACGGTGGCATTGCAATCATCCTCTGTCTCCCCAGCCTCATAGAAGCACAGCACATCCAATTATCAAGACAAACTGACAAAATACAGCAAGCTCTAACTTATATCTGCTGGGTCCAGGCTACAAGGCTAATGGCACTTATGACTATTCCCAGGACAAGGTGGGGCCAAATGTGCTGGTAGCTTTCTCAGTTCCTGTCTTGACAGGTAATTCAATTCAATTCAATTCAATTGTATTTATATAGCGCCAAATCAATCTCAGGGCACTTGTCACATAGAGCAGGTCTAGACCATAATCTGGTTACTGGTTGGTTGAGAGGGAAAGAAAGAGGGAGGGGGAGGGGAGGGTGGAGACACAGAGAAGTAGAATAACAACAATAACAATAACAATAATAGTAACAGGGATGTGATTAGCAACAACAAACAGCAGCCATAGCTGGAGAAAGACACCAACAGGACTGCAAAGTTTTGGGCCGGATCCTGGGGTTTCCTGCGAGATGAGAAAGCACAAAAAACTGCATCATGGGAAGTCCCTTAGCAGTCTAGACCTATAGCAGCATAACTAAGGGCTGGTCCAAAGCGAGCCTGGCTCGCCCTAACTACAAGCTTTATCAAAAAGGAAATTTTTAAGCGTAGAGAGGGTGTCTGCCCCCGGACCAAATCTGGAAGATGGTTCCACAGGAGAGGAGCCTGATAGCTGAAGGCTCTGCCTCCCATTCTACTTTTGGAGACTGTAGGAACCACAAGTAAGCCTGCATTCTGGGAGCACAGTGTTCTAGTGGGATAATAGGGTACTATGATCTCTTTAAGATATGATGGTGCTAGACCATTAAGCACTTTGTAGGTGAGGAGAAGAATTTTAAATTCAGTTCTGGATTTTGCAGGAAGCCAATGCAGTGAAGCTAAGATGAGAGAAATATGATCTCTTTTTCTAGTTTTTGTCAGTATATGTGCAGCTGCGTTCTAGACCAGCTGGAGAATCTTTAGAGACTTGTTTGGGCAGCCTAAGGAATTTCAATAATCCAGCCTAGAAGTAACAAATGTGTGGACTATTTTTTCTGCATCTTTTTGAGAAAGGATGTACCTGATTTTTGCAATATTACGTAAGTGAAAAAAGGCAGTCCTTGAGATTTGTTTTATGTGGGAGTTAAAAGACATATCCTGATCAAAGATAACTCCCATATTCTTTATGGTGGAGCTGGAGTCCAGGGTAATGCCATCTAAAGTAGCTATATCATTAGATAATGAGTTTCTAAGGTGTTTAGAGCCAAGTACAATAACTTCAGTTTTGTCTGAGTTTAGTAGCAGAAATTGCAGGTCATCCATGTCTTTATGTCCTTAAGGCATGCTTGGAGTTAAGTTAACTGACTGGTTTCATCTGGCTTCATTGATAAATATAATTACGTATCATCTGCATAGCAAAGAAAATTTATGGAGTCTTTCGAAATAACATTACCTAAAGGAAGCATATATAAGGTGAATAGTATTGGTCCAAGCACAGAACCTTGTGGAACTCTGTGTCTAACTTTTGTGTGCATGGAAGATTAATCATTAACATGTACAAACTGAAATCGATCTGATAAATAGGACTTAAACCAGCTTAATGCAGTTCCTCTAACGCCAATTAAATGTTCCAGTCTCTGTAATAGGATGTGATGGTCAATTGTGTCAGATGCAGCACTAAGATTTAAGAAGATAAATACAGAGAGAAGTCCTTTGTCGGATGCAGTTAGGAGAACATTTGTGACTTTCACCAGTGCTGTCTCTGTGCTATGATGCTCTCTAAATCCTGACTGAAAATCCTCAAATAAACTATTGTTATGTAGAAAGTCACATAACTGATTGCTTTCTCAAGGATCTTAGAGAGAAGTTGAAGATTAGATATAGGTCTATAGTTGGCTAAAATGCCTGAATCAAGAGTAGGCTTCTTAAGAAGTGATTTAATTACAGATACTTTAAAGGACTGTGGTACATAGCCTGTTACTAAAGACAGATCGATCATATCTAGTAAAGAAGTGGTAACTAAGGGTATGACTTCCTTAAGCAGGTTGATGGTTTATATGAAGAAATCGTTGAAGTTAATTCAGGAAGGTCAATTGGAGAAAAACAGTCTAAATATATATCAAGTTTCACAGCTGTTTCTAAGGTCCCTGTGTTTGTGGATAAATCAGTGCCTGTTGAGGGCAGGAGGTGATGAATTTTGTCTCTAATAGTTAGAATTTTATCATTAAAGAAGCTCATTAGGTCACTACTACTGAAAGCTATAGGAATACATGGATCATAGAGTTATGACTTTTTGTCAGTCTGGCCAGATGCTCAAAAGGAACCTAGGGCTGTTTTTATTCTCCTCTATTAATGATGAGTAATAGGCAGCTCTGGCATGACAGAGGGCCTTCCTATATATTTTAAGACTATCTTGCCAGACTAAGCAAGATTCTTCTAGTTTGGTGGAACACCAAATCCTTTCAAATTTTCGCGATATTTGCTTTAATTTGCGGGTTTCAGAGTTATACCACGGGGCTAACCACATATGATTTATTATTTTCCATTTTAAAGGGGCGATGGAATCAAGTGTTGTTTGCAGTGACCCTGCAGCATTATCAACAAGATTATCAATTTGGGAGGGACTAAAATGAACATAAGAGTCCTCTGTAGTATTGAGACATGGCACTGAATTCAATACTGATGGAATTGCTTCCTTAAATTGAGCTACAACACTATCAGATAGACATCTAATGAAAACATTTTTATCTAATGGCGTGAAATCCAACAATGGGAATTCAAAAGTTATGAAGTAATGGTCTGATAAAATAGGATTTTGTGAAAAAACTATCAAATGTTCAATTTCGATGCCATAAGTCAGAACAAGATTGAGGGTGTAGTTTAGACAGTGAATGGGTTTATTTACACTCTGAGAGAAGCCAATTGAGTCTAACAATGAGATAAATGCAGTGCTAAGACTATCATTATCAACATCCACATGAATATTGAAATCACTTATTACAATTACTTTATCTGCACTAAGTGCTAAGTTTGATAAAAAAAACTCTGAGAATTTAGATAAAAATTCAGACTACGAGCCAGGAGGACGGTACACTATAACAAATAGAATCAGCTGTAAAGTTTTCCAGGTTGGGTGAGAGACTAAGAACAAGGCTTTCGAACGAGTCATAATTAAATTTAGGTCTAGGGTTGATAATTAGGCTTGAGTTGAAGATGGCTGCAACTCTACCTCCTTGGCCAGTGTCTTGAGGAGTGTAAGTATTAATATGACTGGAGAGAGTGGATTCATTTAGACTGACATACTCTTCATGACACAGCCAGGTTTCAGTAAGACAAAATAAATCAATACCATAATCTAGGACTGATCATTTACTAATATGGCTTTAGATGATAGTGATCTAAATTTAATTCTCCTATTCTGTTGTATTATTGTAGAGGTGGTGTTAATTTATATTTATATTTTTAGAGAGTGACTCCTCTTTTATTTATTTTAGATTTAATTGATTTAAGTGGTCAGGGGACAGACACAGTTTCTGTGTAGTTTTGGGTGGGTAACTGCTCTAATGGAGGCGCATGTAGGGCTGCAACTCTGCCTCCTGGTCTCAACTCTGGGTTGTCATGGCTTTGGTCTACTTATAAACTCAGCCATATTTCTAGATATGAGAGCAGCTCTATCCAAAGTGAAATGTATGCCGTCTCTCCTAATCGGACCAGGTCTTCCCCAGAAAGTTTGCCAATTGTCTATGAAGCCCACATCGTTTGCTGGACACCATCTCGACAGCCAGCGGTTGAATGATGACATGTGGCTATACATGTCATCACTGGTCAGATTTGGCAGGGGCCCAGATAAAACTCTGGGGTCCGACGTTGTCTTTGCATATGTACACACCAACTCGACATTCATTTTAGTGACCTCCAATTGGCGTAATTGGGAGTCATTCCCGCTGCCATGAATAACAATTGTATCATATTTATGCTTAGCCTTAGCCAGCAGTTTTAGATGTGATTCAGTGTCGACCGATCTGGCCCCAGGAATGCATTTGACTATGGCTGCTGGTGTTGCTAACTTCATGTTTCTCACTATGGAGCTGCAAATAATCAGAGTTTGTTGCTCAGCGGGTGTGTCACTGATTGGGAAGAACCTGTTTGAAACGCAAACTGGTTGGTGGTGAACCATAGGCTTCTGCTTAGGGCTATGCTTCCTTCGGACAGTCACCCAGCAACCCTGGCTTTGCAGCTGCTCGGGAACTACCGGGGGAGTAGGAGCTACGCTAGGTCGGTCCGCACTGGCTACTGGGGGCTTGCTAACTACATTAGCTAGTGATTGGTTTTCCATGGTGTGGAGCCACACTTCCAATTCACTGATCCTTGCCTCCAATACTGCAAATAAGCTATATTTATTACACATATCATCATCACTAAAGGAGACAGAGGAATAACTAAACATATGACACATCGAGCAAGAGAGAGCATGAGAGCAAGAGGGAGAGAGAAGCCATCGTTAACTGCTTAGATTAAGTTAGCTGCTAAGCTAACTGCACAGCTAAAATAACTAACAACTGTAGGATCAGCAAGAAAAGTCGCTAAAAGAAGGAGAGCTAAGAGTGCTTGAGTAGAACTAGCATAAGGTTAAATGTGCAGCAGGTATTTATCCACAGTAATGAGAAATATAGCAGAATTAACTGAGTTAAGAGCAGCAAAAAGACTCAGTATCAGTAAACACAGCCGGCAACCAGTACTGAGCTGGTTTTGAGTCTTACCAGGGACTGCTTTGTGTCTATAGGTAATTGTGCATCTGAGCAGACAATAATAATGTGGAGATCCCCAAGGCTCCATTCAGGGGCCTCTTCTGTTCAACATCTACATGCTCCCACTCAAATTATGGAAAACAACAAAATGTCTTACCATAATTATGCAGACAACACAAATTTACATAACCATATCACAAGGGACGATGGTCCAATACAAGCACTGAGTAAGTGCATTGAACAAATCCATGATTGGATGTGCCAAATTTTTCTTCAGTTAAACAAAGATAAATTTGAAGTAATTGTTTTTGGAGCTAAAGAAGAAGTCAGTGCTCAGCTTCAATTTTGTAATGTTAAAAACCACAAACCAAGCCAGAAATCTTGATGTAGTGGACTCGCCAAGTGTATAAATTAGGTTTCAAAATTGTGGAAAAACAATGCCATTATCGAGAGGCACTGCTCTGCTAACCTAGAATATCTCATAGTTAAGTGTAGACTTTTCTATCTGCCCAGAGAGTTACATCTACTGTTGTGATTGCAGCATACATCCCCCGGATGCTAAAGCTAAGCTTGCAATGAAAGAACTGTATGCTGCCATAAGCAAACAACAGATTAGACACCCAGCTGATGCTAAGGCGCTAAGTGTTAGGATAGGGGTCATGCTAGTACCCCCCCACGTCATTGATCTACCATTTCAGGCCAGCCCAAAAACTCCTGAACACAGAAATGATGAAAAACAGATTAACACTCTAACTCTACAATACAGAACTACAAAGTTCACAGTCTTTTCACATGTTTTCAGCAATTATTTTCTAACACGTATAATGTGTTTCAAAAGAAATCTCTGATTTTCCTTTACACAGACTTTAAAGGACTTATGTCTCAACAGGATTTGGAAAAACTTGTCCATGTGTTTATCTTCAATAGACTACTGTAATGCTATCTTTCTCAAAAATTGATCAGACAGCTTCAGTTGATTCAGAATACTGCTGCTTGAGTCCTCACTAAGATCAGATTTGGCCACATCACTTCAGTTCTCAGATCTTGACAAAGGCTTCCTGTTTGTCAATGAATTGATTTTAAAATGCTGCTGTGGTTTATAAAGCACTGAATGGTTTAGGGTCAAAATACATTTCTGATCTGCTGCTACGTTATTAATCATCCAGACCTCTCACATTGTCTGGGACAGGTCTGCTTTCTGTCCCGAGAGTCAAAACTAAACATGGAGAAGCATTCAGTTTCATCTCTCAAAATATTGTTGCTGTTGTTTAGATAATGCAAATAAAATAATTATTTGGTTAATGTTAGGAAAAGATTGTTGCGATGTTTAGAATAAGTAGATTCCATGGTTAAAGGTTCTATATGTAGAATTGTGAAGCAATTTACGTCTTAATCATTTATATTGCCAGTGAGTTACGAGTAGTAATGTAATGTGAAAAATGAGACATTCCCCAACTTTCTGGGTTGTCTGTAACACCCTGTGGACCAATTTCTATGTGGAAGACGTGGGCCGGATTTCCCACAAAAATCCAACAGAAGTGACATTTTTGCGCACTCCCAAGTGCCTTGCCTCTCTCCCACTAATGTCAACAAACAACCAGCATAATGACACAACAACACAACAAGAACAGTGCTATCTGATTAGAAACACCCTGCAGATATTAGTTGTCCAGCTAATGACAACTAATATCACATTTCACAACAAAACACCCCCACAATGACAAGTCACCCACTCCTGAGCACACACAACTAAAACATTATTTCCTCAGCAAAGGAGCAGAAAACCAGCTCCAGAGCGAAAGCAGAACATAGCTTACTCCTTTTGTTTTTCCTGTTGGTAGTCCAAAGGTTGTAATAAACACACATTTCACATCAAAATCACAGTACATTGCTCCCCAGCCACAGCGAGTTGCTCCCTGTCCACAGCGTGATGCTCCCTGACCACAGCGCATTGCTGCCCAGACAGCCTGTTGCTCCCTGGCCACAGTGCATTGCTCCCTGACTACAGCTTGTTGCTGCATGGCCATAGCGTGCTGCTCCCCAACCGCAGTGCATTGCTCCCTGACCACAGCTCACTGAGCCTACGAGTGTTTAGTAAACACAGTAAAAAAAAGTTGCCAGTTGGTGGTTTGTGGGTTGGGTCAGGTGAGGGTGGTAACGCATATTTGTGCAAGCTGGGTGTACAGATCGGCTCACACCAGGCAGCGGCCAAAGTGCAGTAGGATCCTCTGTGTGTGTGTTTGTGTGTGAGCGAGCACATGTACAGAGGGGGGGCTGACTGACTGGGAGTGAGGGATGCTTTGCTGAAACACGGTGCAAAACACAACGTTAGAGATCTTTTATGTGAAGTGTAAGCAAGGAAAAAGACATCACCTGCAATGGTCTTGCACCGCAAGCGCTAGGATGTCGACTGCAGTTAATTTAACAGCCACAGATATCACTAAGGAGAAGGAATTTCTGATTCCTATATATAGAACCTTTAAGAGAAGCCAGTGTTGACTGTTTGTAGACTAGGTATGAATCCCAGTCTTTCCAGGTCCTCAAGGTTGTAGTATGCACGTCAATCCTTGACCATCTCCCTACACCTTTTCACTATTCTATGAGAATCTCCTGCTTTGGAACTCTGTGTGTGTGTGCTGTAATTTTTCTTGAGAGGGCTGTCTCAGCTTGTATATTGCCATGAAATGTCCTGAGCGTATTCATGGAACCCTTGCTTAGACAATATTTGGTTCTATCAGGTCAGAAAGTCAACATTGCACATAAGATAACTCAGGTCAAAATTAATGTTGAGTTGGTGTGTACGTATGCAAAGACAATGTTGGCCGCATGTCATCATTAAACCACTGGTTTAATGATGACATGCGGGACTGCATACATACAATTTGGATGGAGCTGCTCTCATATCTAGAAATATGGCTGAGTTTATCAGTAGACCAAAGCCATGACAACCCAGAGTTGAGACCAGGAGGCAGACTACACACTTCTCTGCGCTTCCATTAGAGCAGTTATCCACCCAAAACTACATAGAAACTGTGTCTGCCCCCGACCACTTAAATCAGTTAAATCTAAAGTAAACAAAAGAGGAGTCACTCAAAAAATCTAAAAACAATAAACACCACTAATGCAGTAGTACAACAGAATAGGAGCATTAAATGTGGATCTGTTATCTAAAGCCATATTAATAAACAATCTAATCTCAGATTTTTATATTGATTTATTTTACTCACTCCTCAAACTGCCTCCTCCTCCACCCTCCACTCTACTCACTGGAGACATCTTTGCCTCATTTTTTACTGATAAGGTCTCTGCCATCAGTAACCAGTTCTCTGAGCTCAACTCAGTTTTTAGCTGCTAGCTAACAGGGCCACACTCTCCTCATTCCTCTGACCGAGGAGGAAATCTCCAAACCTCTGCTGGACTCTCGTCCCACTACCTGTCCACTGCACCCAATACCATCCAACCTGCTACAGAACATTTCTCCTGCACTTAACCTTGCAGTCACAGACATCATCAACTCCTCACTTGTAACAGGTGTTTTCCCCACCGCATTTAAGCAAGCCCGAGTCACCCCACCGCTCAAAAAACCTACATTCAACCCAGCCCAGGTTGAAAACTACAGACCGGTAGTCTACTACTACAGACTACTGCCCTTCCTATCAAAAATACTTGAGTGTACAATCTTTAACCAAATCTCTGAATTCCTTTCTAGGAACAACCTGTACGACCCGAATCAGTCTGGCTTTAAGCAGGGTCACTCTACCGAGACTGCACTGTTGGTTATGGAATCACTACGCTCAGCTAGAGCTGCTGATCAGTCCTCAGCCTTTTTGCTGCTGGATCTGTCAGCTGCCTTTGATACAGTTAACCATCAAATCCTCCTCTCCACAGCCACTGAGCTTGGTATCTCAGGATCCACCCTTCACTGGTTCACGTCCTACCTCTCAGGGAGATATTTTAGAGTATCTTGGAGGGGTGAAGTGTCCAAACCTCACAGCTTATCCACAGGCATTCCCCAAGGGTCAGTACTTGGTCCCCTTCTTTTCTCATTATACACCACCTCACTTGGCACAGTCCTCAGCTCCCATGGTTTCTCATACCATTGCTATGCTTATGATACCCAGCTCTTCCTGTCATTCCTGCTAGAAGACCATACAGTCATGGCTCAGGTCCTGTCATGCTTTGCCGATATATCAGCATGGATGAAAGAACGCCACCTTCAACTTAACCTCTCTAAGACGGAGCTCCTTGTCATCCCAGCCAGTCCCTCTATACAACACAACATCAGTGTCCAGCTCAAATCAGCCCAACTCATGCCCACGAAGTCTGCCCGGAACTTGGGTGTCATGATCAATGACCAACTAACTTTTAAAGTTCAGGTGGCCTCAGTCACTCGGTCATGTTGGTTTGCCCTGTACAACATCAGGAAGATCAGACCCTACCTGTCTGAGCATACAGCACAACTCCTGGTACAGGCTCTCGTAATATCATCCATTGACTACTGCAACTCCTTACTGGCAGGTCTCCCAACCTCTGCAAATGATCAAGAAAGCGGTGGCACGGCTGGTCTTCAACTAGCCCAAAACAGCACGTCACCCCGCTGTTGATATCCCTCCACTGGCTCCCGGTTGCTGCCCGCATCAAATTCAAAACCCTGACACTTGCTTACAAAACAGCAACTATAACGGCTCCTGCCTACCTGAACTCCCGCATTCATTCTTTTTTCCTAGCAGAGCTTGAGACTGTTAATCCTGTTTCTGACTTGTAATTTTTTCTCTGTTCCATCACCTGTAGGTGCATCGGCGTTCAGCGGAGCGTCTTCGAGATTTGTGCTGTGCCAATCGGGGTACTTTCATCAAGGTGGGCCAGCACCTCGGTGCTCTGGACTATCTCCTACCAGAGGAGTACACATCCACACTAAAAGTGCTCCACAGCCGAGCTCCCCAGAGCAGCATGGAAGAGATCCAGCAGGTCATCAGAGAGGACCTCGGCAAGGAGGTGAATCCATATAGATTAGATCTTTGTACAAAATACAAAAGAAATTATCTTCTCTTCAAAATAATTAAAGTAGTTATCTATCTAAATAAGAGATTTTGGAGGTGTTGAAGGGGATGTGAGGCATTAACTAACAATTTGAGTCATAACTCACTCACCTCTGAACACATCTCCATGATACACATATTTTTAGATTCAGTGTGACTTACACTTCCCGAAGATCTCAGATGATCTCTCATGTGCTTCATGGATAAACATCCATAAATTGGCATAGAAATCATAGAAAAACAGCTCCCTATAACTCCAGGGCCCATATTTTAACCGTGCAAGTGCACCAACAAGTGCAGCATTCTAGGTCTTAAGTGCACTGACTGTGTGGGTGTCTCCATGTGCACCTGCTATTTTGGTTTATGTATGTGCAGCAGCACATCATGCAAAAGGGCTGGGTGAAGGTGAATATAGATCAGAGAGTGTGGTGACTATTAAATACTCTCTCAACCAGTCACATCACCACTCTCATAGCTCTGAAACAGCTGTGCCAATCACAGTTTAACCTGATAAAGACAGTTCAACAAACTGAAAGCTTTTCTTCAGGAAATGTCTGGATTAGGGGTGTTGTGATATCTGGTATTAACGATAACTGTGATATTTAAAAAATGAAATATTGATATCATGTTAATAATTCACATATAATAATATCATGTTAATAATCCAGCGCCTCTTAAAACCCCTTAGCGTGTAAAAGTTAAGTACACAACTATGCTATGTACACAACTCCTGTCTTTAAGTGGGTACTCATGCGACACATCTTTGGAAAGCTAAGATTCTTGTGATTCCATTGATGCAAACCATTTCAAGATACAGTCACATCAGCAGGTACAATCAAGGTTTCAGACCACTAGCAAACAAACAATTACAAAATTCACATTACTCATCTATGAAGCCTCATATTACTCCACTGACTGATACAACTCCAACAGAAATGATCTTGTTACAATGGCAAACGCCCAGTAAAATATTTATTGCATTGGATCGATGTAATAATATGAATATTTAACACATTATTACATTAATAAATATCCACAAACGGTTGTTGTATTATTTCAGATTGGCCAGCAGATGTCCTAATCTTCCAACATATTCTCTGTCATAACTTGCATTAGCTTGTACACATTAGCCATATCTTGGTATCAAAATGGCAGCTGCACTCTGACTTTTCTATTGACACCTCCCTTGACTCAATAGGAGCTTCCATGTCCTGTCCACAGCCTATAATAGCCAACGAGTATCCGCATTGAAAGGAGGTGCCTGCCCCTCTTCTTTTGTGTAGGAACAGATTCTGCTGATGACTGGCGCTTCAAATAGCCAATGAAATTCCGAAATTGACCACATGACGCTTTATTGCTTTTTATAAAGCCACAACATGGAAATTATGTAAATATAAATAGTTTGCTGTGATTCACTTTTTATATGAACTGCTTTTCCACCATAGCACTTGTTTTGACTCTTTTTACATGCATTATTTGTTTGGTGCATGATGACTATAAGTGCAGTCCATTTACCATTTACCGCATCAAACTTTTTCAAAATTCACACAATCCCTTCAAGTGAAAATACTAATGCCACCTTGTAATACTACAGTAGTACTATAACTCCTGCAATTAAAACCTTACTTTAATACAAGTCTGTAACTATTATACCTTACTCTCCCCTATCTAAGCATCCAAAATATGTACTGTATTAACGCCACTCAATCTATTAACACACAGTATTTGCATTATTTGGTATAGTATGACTAACCCTTTCATGTATGAATTATTAAATCACAGAAATGACATTTTTATTGTTTCTTTTTACTCTTAAGTGAAAAATCATGCCAATAACATTTTTAAAAATATTTTATTTTGAAGGAGTTATCCAGCAATGAAGACATGTAAAGGTCAATAATGAGTCATAGTAATAGTGCCACCTACTGGCAACAGGAAGTTGTAGTCCTTATACTTTTACTAACTACTCCTAGCAGGTTAACCAGATCCACCTCAGATTTGGACAGCTAAGTTGTAAGACCTTGATGATGCTAAATGCAGAAGATTTTGACTTTTCTGTTGCCATGGCAATGCATTACTTGCCATGAAACAGGAAGCTGTCTTAGATGGGTCTTGGGCCTTCAGTGTAGCAAAAGGACTTGAGGGTGCCCCCTAGAAAATTTCAAAGTCAAAGCCCCCACCTTTAAATTTGACATGGATGAACGAAATTTGGTAGGCACATGTATCGTGTCCAAATGCACAAGAAAGCCTCTTGAAGCCATACCCTAAATCCAACAGGAAGTCCGCCATTTTGTATTTACTGTGCAATTTTTGTGCACTTTTTGCCATTTCCAGGCTTTGTATTTTATCTAACTCCTCCTAGACATTTAACCCAACCGACTTCAAATTTGGTCAGTGTCATCTAAACACCTTTGTGATGAAAATTTATCAAAATCTTAAATTTTCATTGAATACACTTGCTGTGGCGATGCAGCAAACTTTGATGTTTCACCATGAAGCAGGAAGTTGTAACTTGAATGTATATTGTCCATGCCTGTAATAAAAGCCCTTAGACTGCAGCGTGCCCCGACGTGTGTTAGGGTGCGAGGGCCCGATCATCACTGCTTGCTGCTTTAATTGTTATTATTATTCTCTGTAATGAATCACATTTTTGAGGGGCTAAAGGGGCTCCAAAACTTTCCACGTTCGTCAGAAGTGGTAAAAATTTAATATTTTATGGGTCTTGGGCATGGGTGTGGCAAAATGGCTCCATAGCGCCACCTACAAAATTTCAAATTTGAAGCCCCTCCTTTAAAGTCAACTTAGATGAACGAAATTTGGTAGGCACATGTACTGTCTCCAGATGCACAAAAAAGCCTCTTGGAACCGTACCCTGAATTCAACAGGAAATCAGCCATTTTGAATGTAATTTCAATTTTTGTGCAGATTTTGCCGTTTCTAGGCATTGTATTTTTACATTATCCCCACCAACTTCAAATTTGGTCAGTGTTATCTAAAGACCTTTGTGATGAAGTTATCAACATCTTGAGTTTTCACTGAACGCCCTTGCCGTGGCGACACGGCAAACTTTGATGTTTCGCCATGAAACAGGAAGTTGTTATAACTTTAACGTAGATCGCTGAATCTGCCCCAAATATCTCATGCTTGATAAAGGTCCCACCCTGAATCCATCCCTGTGTCAATACTGACTCATTGTCATACTGCCACCTACTGGCAACAGGAAGTTACACGTGCTGTACTTTTATGACTTTTGCCTGGCAGGATGAACAGATCCACCTCAAATTTGGTCAGAAAAAGCCTTAAAACGGTGATGATTCTATATGGTGAATATTGTGAGTTTTAGTTGAATGTCTATGCCATGGTGGTGCTGTGAATTTCGATGTTTCGCCATTGCAAAGCAAACTGTTGTAACTCTACTCCACATGGTCAGATCCTTCCCAAATTTCACATGTTTGATAAGAGTTCCGGTTTGAAAACATGTACAGGCCCATATTGAATCATAGTAACAGCGCCACCTACTGGCAACAGGAAGTTACAGGCCCCATACTTTTACTAAGTACTCCTAGCAGGTTAAACACATCCTTCTAAAATTTGGTCAGCTAAGTTGTAAGACGTTGATGATGCTAAATGGTGGAGCTTTTGAGTTTTCATCAAAAGCTGTTGCCATGGCAATTCATTATTCGCCATGAAACAGGAAGCTGTGTTTGAGGGGCTAGGTGTGCTTGAAAACTCACAAGACTTGGCACACGTGTCAGAAGTTGTGTATTTAGTTGCCTGATATGGTTTTTGGACTTGGGTGTGGCAAAGTGACTCAAGGGCACCCTCTAGAAAATTTCAAAGTCAAATCCCCCACCTTTAAATTTGTCATAGATTAACTAAATTTGGTAGGCAAATGTATCCTGTCCAGCCACTCAAAAAATCCTTTGTAACCATACCCTCAGTCCAACAGGAAGTCAGCCATTTTGAATTTAGTTTGCAGTTTTTGCCATTTGCAGGCAGTACATTTTAATGAACTCCTAGTGATTTAACCCGACCGACTTCAAATGTGGTCAGTGTCATCTAAAGCCCTTTGTGATGAAAAGTTATCAAAATCTTGACTTTTCATCCAATGCCCTTTGACAACAAATTTCCATGCATCCTGCCATGAAACAGGAAGTCGTTGTAACTCAAATGTATAGCGTCTAATCTTCCCCAAATTTCTTGATATGCTTGATAAGGGTCCCAGCCTTAACACATCTCTATGTCAATATTTACTCATAGTCATAGCACCACCTACTGGCAATTAGAAGTTACAGGTGCTATAATTGTACTACCTGTGCCTAACAGGTTGAACTGATCCACCTTAAATTTGGTCAGAAAAGCCTTAAGACCTTAATGATGCTATATAGTGCAGATTGTGAGGTTTCATTGAATGCCTTTGCCATGGCGGCGTGGTGAATTTCGATGTTTCACCATGAAAAAACAAACTCGACTCTACATGGTCAGGTCTTTCCTAAATTTCACATTTGACAAGAGTCACGGTCTGAAGTCATGTACAGCCCAATATTGAATCAGTAATAGTAATTAGTAATAGCGCCACCTACTGGCAATAGGAAGTTATAGGCCCCATACTCCTACTAACTACTACTAGCAGGTTAACAAGATCAACCTAAAATTTGGTCAGCTAAGGTGTAAGACAATGATGCTAAGTAGTCAATTGGGTGCTGAGGGTAGCAGTGTGTTGAGAGACACTATAACTGTCTCTCTAAAAGACACACTTTGGCTAATCGGAACATTGGCGGTTCAATCCCCAGCTCCTCCAGTCCACACATCAAAGTGTCCTTGGGCAAGATACTAAACCCCAAATTGCTCCCAAAGGCTGTGCCATTGGTGTGTGAGTATATGTGTGAATGAGCATTAGAAGCTCCTCATGATTAGCAGGTTAGCACCTTGCATGGTAGCCTCTGCCATCAGTGTATTTGTGAAAGTGCTTTGAGCGGTCGGAAGACTAGAAAGGCGCTGTATAGATGCAGTCCATTTACCATTTACCATTTACTTTTAGTATGTCTTTTAGACACTACGCATAACCCCTACACATACTCACACACACTAAATCCAATACACTACCTCAATAAAGCGCGGTTACTTACTGGATCACCTGATCCTCTTGCACTACTGCATTATATCTATTCTATATTACTGTATTGTAGAACTGCCACAGTTTTTCAATGCTCGTATCAATTCAACCTTGCACACTATATTCTTTATATCCTCTACTATTTATTTATTTATTTTATTATTTAAAATTATTATTATATTTAAAACCTTAATTTAAAATCTTCTAACGTTTTAATATCCTCTTTTTATTTTACATTTACACTACCTTTTCACAAAGCTCAGCCTTTATTTACCTTAAATGAAGAGAGAACCAGGCCTTTATAAAAGAATTTATAAATATACTTTATTGTATTTAGTATGGTGCCTAGAGTGTTTGTTCTGTTTTGATCTGCTTTCACATATGTTATTTTGCTGCTACAAACTCAACACTTCCTCAATATTTAGCATGGCAACTAATTGAAATAACATAAAAAAATTAAGACATTTGTACCTACATGTACACCCCTCTGTCTGTAATATGTCTAGCCTCCTTCAGTTGTACAGTATAGTACTGACAATAGCTTGTAAATAGGGGTGATCAGATTAATGATCACACTATTCTCCCACTCCCAACTTCACACCTCTTTCCCTTCTATCTTCCCCTGGTTTACCTTCTGCTTTCTCCCACTCTTTCCCTCTCCGCATCTATCTCTCTCCTGCAGCTGTCAGAGTTATTTGTCTCCTTTGAGGAGAAGCCGCAGGGTGCCGCCTCCTTAGCTCAGGTCCACAAGGCAGTGCTGCATGATGGGAGGACAGTGGCCGTCAAGGTCCAACACCCCAAAGTCCAGAGACAAAGCTCCAAGGACATAATGGTGATGGAGGTGAGTCTGTGTGTGTAAAACTACTCTGAAATAAATGAAGAAGTGTTAGATGTGGAAGGAAATTTTAGGCACAGAACTGAATGTACTGTACTTAGTGGCCTCTAGGGGTCACACAATGCTGACACAAAAAACAAATGCACTCGAAAAGGGAATTCTTTGATTTTTTTTTGCATATTACCAAAGAAACCCATGAAACATTATGCAACATGTGTCACACTACTGTTTTTTGTGTCAGCAGTCACAACAGAAAAACAAACAAACTGGAATATCAGTTTGGCATATAATACTGCATCACAGCAACAGGCTGCAACTCAGCAACAATAACGTGTGCCACAACTCACATTTTAATGCAAAAGAAGAGAGGTTTTTGCAAATGTCAGTAAAATATGTGAGATAGAAAACAAAAGTCACTACATGACCTAATCTGTAAGCCTACTTGCTATCAGTCCTGCTCAGTCAAAGTCTTTCCTTTACTATCCTGGTTTGCATATAAAAAGATTAGAGGGCATCAACTGGCAAGATGGAAGCTCATCCACTACTGGATGATGGTATTCCCAGCCAGAAAGAAAATTCTGTCACTTGGAATGCTGATGGATGGGACAGCCAAGTAGTTTTTGGGTTTTCTTAATGGGGAATCAGTCCTGGTTATGGGCCAAATAAGTGCAAAATAAATGTGGAAATATAAAGAAGAATAAATAATAAAATGTGGAAAGTGTAATAAATAAAAGAATAAATAAATGTGGAAATATAAAGACAAATAACAAAATATAAAAGAATAAAGGAGTGCCATAAAAAAGAATAAATCCGTAAAAGAATAAGAAAATAAATGTGGAAATATAAAGAGGAATAAATAAAATAATATATAAGTCAGTTTAATAAAGCAGAAATCTAAAGACAAATAAAAGAATAAATAAATGTGGAAATATAAAGACAAATAATAAAATATAAAATAATATATATTATAAGCACTTTCACATTCATTTGTTCATTTATTTCTTTATATATTTTTTAAATATATATACAGTGCTGCTTGAAAGTTTGTGAACCCTTTAGAATTTGTTCTATTTCTGCATAAATATGACCTAAAATGTGATCAGATTTCCATTCAAGTCCTAAAACTAGATAAAGAGACATCAGTTAAACAAATGAGACAAAAACCTTACACTTGTTCATTTATTTATTGAGGAAAATGATCCAATGTTACATATTTGTGTGTGGGTATGTATGTATGTGAACCTCTAGCATTATCAACTCATCTGAAGGGAGAAATTAGAGTCAAGTATTTCACTCAATGGGATGACAATCAAGTGTGAGTCTGGGAGGCCCTGCCATATTTAAAGAAGAGAAATCTGGGTCTTCACCATCAAAGTCTTAGCTTCACAACACAGGTTTTGGAAGTGAGTCATGGCTCAAACAAAGGATATTTCTGAGGACGTTCGTTGATTTGATTTATTGATTGGGACAGTGTGCAGCTTTAAACATTAAAGATGCACTGCACCGGAGTTAGCTCGAAGCTAATTTGCATCTGTAGTCCCCCACAATCAAAACATACAACAGCACAACAACAGTACAAAGCAAAAACAAACAAACAAAAAACAAAAACACACAGAACACACCATACAAAATACAAAGCTACACACAACAGCACATCACATACACCCACAATGTCAATTAAAAATTTATAATGTAAATTTGTGTGGTCACACAGCTGATTCGTCTTTAGTTGGTTTTTTAATTTGGCCTTGAATGTGTTGATAGAACTGCAGTTCTTCATATCATCAGGTAGGGCATTCCACTGAGTTGTGCCTTTAACAGAGAAAGCTGACTAGAAGAATCATAGCATGCATAAATATCTTGGCTGCGTCCAAAGAGAGACAGTTTCTAATATTTCTAAAATTTACTAAGTTGTACTTTATGGTTTTAACTGTTTTTTTTTACATGTTTCTTAAGTTCAAATTTGGATCCAATGTCACACCAAGATATTTAAAATAAGTAACTATGTCAATTTTTTCACCTTTGATGAAAATATCAGCATTAGGAGGTTGTACCATAGTTTTAGAGAAAAAACATACCCTTTGTCTTGTTTATGTTTAGACTCAGACATGATTGATCAAGCCAATGTGTGATCCTTTCCAATGCAATTGTTAGCTTAGCAGCAGCTAACTCAGCTATTTTTGCATGTGTGTACACAACGGTGTCATCTGCATACATTTGTAGGGCCTGTAGTATTCATGACACTGTCATAATATTAGAAAAAGAGTTGTTGATGCTCACCAGGCTAAAAAGGGTTACAAAACCATTTCTTAAGAGTTTGGACTCCATCAGTTGACTAACAGGCAGATCATGTACAAATTGAAGACATCCAACACCATTTATACCTTCCCCAGGAGTGGTTGAACAACAAAGATCACACCAAGAGCAGGCATGTAATACTCTGGGAAGTCACATGGGACCCCAGGATAACATCTAGGAAACTAAAGGTCTCTCTTGCAGTGGCTACAGTAAATGTTCATGAGTCCACCATCAGGAGAACATTGAACATCAATGGTGTGCATGGCAGAGTTGCAAGGAAAAAGCCACTTCTCTCCAAAAAGAACATTGTTGCCATCTACAGTTTGCTAAAGACCATGTGGATAAGCCAGAACATGATTGGAAAAATGTTCTGTGGATGGATGAGACCAAAATCAAACTTTTTGGCTTGAATGAGAGGCATTATGTTTGGCAATGGCATTCCAGCTTAAGAACCTTAACCCATCTGTGAAACATGGTGGTGGCATTATCATGGTTTTGGCCTGCTTTGCTGCCTCTGGACCAGGACAGCTTGCAATCATCGAAGGAGCTATGAGTTCTGAGTTTTAGGAAAATGTCAAGGTATTCATCTGTGAACTGAAGCTCAACAGTAAGTGGGTCATGCCGTAAGACAACAACCCTAAACACACAAGTTGGTCTACCAAAGAATGGTTAGAGCAGAAGAAAGATAATGCTTTGGAATGGCTGAGTCAAAGTCCTGACCTTAATCCTATAGAAATGCCGTGGAAGGACCTGAAGCAGGTAGTTCATGCAAAGAAGCCCACCAACATCCCTGAGATGAGACTATTCTGTAAGGAGATGGCCGCCCACCAAGCAGATGGCCGCCCACCAAGAGCCGGGGTCTGCTTGAGGTTTCTACCCGTTAAAGGGGAGTTTTTCCTTACCGCTGTCGCCAAGTGCTTGCTCATGGGGGAATTGTTGGGTCTCTGTATATTAAAGAGTACGGTCTTGACCTGCTCTATGTGAAAAGTGCCTTGAGATGACTTCTGTTGTGATATGGCGCTATATAAATAAAAATTGATTGATTGATTGATTGATTGAAGGAGGAATGGGCTAAAATTCCTCCAAGCTGATATGCATGGCTGATAAACAGATACCGGAAACATTTTGTTGAAGTTATTGCTGCAAAAGGGGGTCACACAAATATCTAGGATTGGATAATTTTCGTCAATAAATGAATGAATAAATGAAAAAGTTTTTTTGTCTCAATTATTTAATTGGGTGCACTTTATCTAGTTTTAGGACTTGTGTAAATGTCAACAGGACAACTAGACTTTTTGTCCCCCCACTTTCAGGTGTTATGGTAATAAAGTGGGAATGCCTAAAGCCAGGTATTATGGTCACAGTGATGATGTCTAAGTCTGCTCTAAGATGATGGACCTTTAAATCCAATCCTAATCGGAACACAGAGGACCATGAGTAGCCTATGATGGCTGCCAGTTCAGACTAGATTAAATAATTTGATCACCAAATCCAACATCAGGCCCTATTTTTTATGATGTGCAATGACCAGCGCAAGCAGCACATGGACAGTTTGGTATTTTCCTGACCTTGAAATTTGTTTTGCCTGTCTTTGTGGTATTGTGGTGCCCAGAGCTGCATGCAGGATGAACTGCCGGGAGGAGACGCACAAATAGGCAGCACAAAGGTCTTAGCTGTATGAAAGGAAGTGAAATTTTCTTTTACAAAATGGTGGACTCGCATATATCTGAAGAAATGTGATTGTGGGATACCATACCCCCTTACCAGTCCATCAAAAGAAATAAACATATTATCCTCGAACAGGGCATTCACACATTTCAACCCCCGTCTAAACCACAAATGGAACGCTGTGTCCATGAATGATGGAACAAATAATGAATTAGCCATGACTGGCATGGAGGGCAGGGCCTGCTTGAGTCCAAAATGATTCCTAAATTGGCTCCATATTTTCAACAAGCCTTTTATCATGACGTTACCTTGTAATCCAGACCACTTTAATGGGAGTGGAGCGCATACTAAAGAAGTTAAGGATACCGGGTGGCTGAAACATTGCTCCATGGGACTCCAAACTGGTCTGTCTCCCTCATAGTACACAGAGACCCAATAGGCTATCCTGCGAATGTTGGCTGTCCAGTAGTAGTAAATAAAAATTGGTAACGCCAAGCCTCCGTCCTCTTAAAAATATCATAGAAAAGCTTTCCTTATCCTGGGAATGCTCTTATTCCAAATGAAAGTACTTATACATTTATCTAGCTCCTTAAAATATGATTTAGAAATAAAGATAGGAATTGTTTGAAACAAAAACAAGAATCTCAGCAAAATTGCCATCTTAGCAGAATTTATTCTCCCAGCCAGTGATATGGGAAGTGTGGACCAGCGAGTAAGATCCAGTGCAGGCTTAAAGTTATGCTTAAATAAATTCCCATACCTGTGGGTGACTGAGTCCCCCGGGTAAGTAAAACAGTCTTTAGTAACTTTAAATGGATAGGATTCATATGAAAGTAATCAAGCCTTTTCATTAATTGGAAATAATAGACTTTTGGTTAGATTTATCTGATAACCAGATATTTTCCCAAATTCTGAAATAACACTTAATGCCATCGGAATAGAAATATCAGGATCTGACAAGAAGAAAACACGGTCGTCTGCGTATAACGAGAGCTTGTGGAGCCGTCTGCCCCTACTAATACCAGCCAACTGTGTGTTGTCTATGAGCATGATTGCCAGTGGTTCAAGGGTGATATCAAATAGGAGTGGCGAGAGTGGGCAGATCTTAAGTGTAGCTCTTCAGCCATCTCAGTAGTTAATAGATTAAATTCAGTTTGTAATTTAACTCTCTCCCTGTAGAGGTCAGTAGATGGCTTGATTACATGTTTTTTTTTTTATCAATCTCACTTATCAGAGTAATTAGCTCTTCTGTACACTTCATCCTCCTTCTGTTCATGCCAGCACTGTATAATCACCTGCCCCCTCAAATAAGCCTTCATAGTTTCCCATAAATTGCACATGGTTGTACTAGATGAAAATCTTCATTACTGCAATCTCGGATTAAGTCTCCATAGGCGATATATAGATTCATTTTCTGGGAATTGTAATAACATCTCCACTGGAATATAATCTGATATGATGATATCCCCGCATCCGCTAGATGTCAACATAGGGAACAGGTTTTTATCTAGGAGAAAATAATCTATCCTAGAGTAGGATTGATGGGAAGGGGAAAAATGTATACTGTCTAGTTTCAGGAATTTTATATCTCCAAGGATCAATTACTCCATACATCTCAAGAAAAGAGTTGAAACACTGTGCTGACTTGCTCAAAATTCTAGTAGTGTCTCTGGAACGGTCGAGAGTGGGGTGTAGGACACAATTAAAGTCCCCCCCCTTGTATAAGATGGTGAGTATTTAAGTCAGGCAGTACACTGCCCTCTCTTGTACTGCATAACACCTCACTAATGAATCTGAGCCTCTCCCAGAACTATATAGAGCTTGGAAATCAATAGCTTATTCCCCCTCCAAAAAAAAGGAAAAAATTAAGGAGCATAGCAAACTCTAATACTTAATATTTAACCTGGGCCTGTAATTGGAAAAATAAATAAAACACATTGAAAACATGACGGGAGGGAGAAGAGGAAAAGGTAATTTTCTCTTAATGAAAAATGTAGTCTCCTTGAAGCTTATGACAAACTGCCAAAAATGAGCAAACGAGATGCAGCAGTGAAACAACAACCATTTGAAACAGCTGTTCTGTATTTTGAAACAGTCAATAAAATTCAGTAAAAAGCAAAGCTGCCCATTTCATTACTTTATATTCATGCAATAAATATACAAATGTCTATTAGATCATAATCTGCATGAGAATTTAAGAAAAAGAAAAAAAATCAGTCATAATAATCATCCGCTTATAGTTATCAATTTGACCCGGACAGAAGTGATCACTATAAGCAGTTTCCACTGTATTTATGTAAATGTGGTGACACCTGTACATATAGAGCCCCAGAGGCAGTGCTGTTGTTCTGTCCAGTGAAACATGAAGCTTCACTTTACATTCAGACAAACTAATGTGGCACCAAAAATTTTTAGATTTAATCTGTAAGACCAATTATTCTGTTATATTTTATTATTAGTCTATAAGTAGTCTTTATATTTCCACATTTATTTTCTTATTCTTTTCCGGATTTATTCTTTTTTATGTCACTCCTTTATTCTTTTATATTTTGTTATTTCTCTTTATATTTACACATTTATTTATTCTTTTAATCATTCCTCTTTATAGTTCCACATTTTTTAATTTACTTATTTATACTTTTATTTATTTCTCTATATATTTCCACATTTATTTTCTTATTCTTTTACATATTTATTCTTTTTTATGGCACTCCTTTGACTCCCTATTAACTATTAATTATTAATGCCCCAAAGATGTTTGAGCCAGAGTGATCGGCACACCACACCGAGGGTATTGCATGTAAATTAAAAACCTTTGCAATTTAGTATCACAAAGGTCTTTAGATCTAACCTACCAAATCGGTCACAATAAGTCACTCGGGCTTAATCTCTAGGAAGAGTTCATTAAAATACAATGCTTCACTTTGTGAAAAAAAAGTATATTCAAAATGGCTGACTTCTTGTTGGACTTAGAGTATGCTCCAAGAGGCTTTTTTGTGTGTCTGGAAATGATTCATGAGCCTACCAAAATTCGTTCATGTATGTCAAATTTAAAGGTGGGGGCTTTGACCTTGAAATTTTCTAGGTGACGCTGTTGAGTCATTTTGCCACACCCAAGTCCAACATCCATATCAGACAACTAAATACACCCGTTCTGACGCGTGTGCCAAGTTTGTGAGTTTTCGAGCACCCCTAGCCCCACACAGCTTCCTGTTTCATGGCTAATAATGCATCACCATGGCAACAGCTTTTGATAAAAACTCAAAAGCTTCACCATTTAGCATCATCAACGTCTTACAACTCAGCTGACCAAATTTTAGGTGGATCTGTTGAACCCCCTAGGAGTATTTAGTAAAATTATAAGGTCTATACCTTCCTGTTGCCAGTAGGTGGCGCTATTACTATGATTTAATATGGACTTGTACATGTCTTCAGACCGGGATTCTTATCAAACATGTGAAATCTGGGAGAGATCTGACTATGTGGAGTCAAGTTACAACAGTTTGCTTTGCAATGGCGAAACATCAAAATTGCAGTGCCACCACGGCATAGGCCTTAGACTAAAACTCACAATATTCACCACATAGAATCATCAATGTCTTAAGGCTTTTCTGACCAAATTTGAAGTGGATCTGTTCATCCTGCTAGGCACAGGTCATAAAAGTACAGCACGTGTAACTTCATTTTGCCAGCATTTATTGCCAACTTTAGGTGGTGCCAAGTGCATCCCAGGTATTTGGGAAAAGTTTTTGCATAGTTCCATGGCTCCAAGTTCATGTTACTGGCTTTGTCATGGACAGTGCAAAAAGCAAGTTTGCCCCATTCCTTGATTATCTGAGACAGACAATCAGCAATATTGGCAGCAGTATGTTTCTGTGGTATCATTGATGTACACAGCACTTGGACCTTCAGATTCCATGTGTTGGGGATGTGTAGTGAACAGTTACCGTAATGGGCATCTCTACTCTGTCCCCCAGTTCAGCTTCATGATACGGGTGAATTTTTCGCCTTTTGCTTAGCCTAGCTTAGCCTAGCTTTGCCCCACGTGACGTAAGAAAGGGCATCAAATCTGAAAGGCTTGTTGAATCACAGAGCAAGCCAGCCCAAACCAAACTGACTGGGTGGTCTTACTTCACAGCTTGTGTGTTAATAGGCACATCAGAGACCCAGATACATAAGCATAAGCACTGAAAAAGTGAGTTTTTCATAATATAGCCCCTTTAAAGCTTTATGTTTTAGTATTATTTTTTTTATTTTTGTTTATATTTGGGATAGTATTGTTATGTCATCTCTACTCCTTTTTTTCTTTTCTTTTTTTTGCTGTTACCTTGTTATGTTTTATGCTTTGTTATGTTTTGTTATTTTAATTTACTTTTGTTATTTTATTGTACAGCACTATTGTACAGCTCATCTGGCAACGTGGCCTCACACATTATGGAGACGCTCCTGCTTTTGTAGCCTGTGATGTTCTGGATTGCCTGCCACATATCTTTGGTGTTGAGGTCTCTCTCCTGTCTCTGCTGATGTGGCTGCTTTGCCTCCTTGATGCCAGCTTTCAGTCTTGCTCTGGCAGTGTTGTATACGTCCTTGTCACCTGACCGAAAGGCAGCTTTTTTGGCTCTGGATAGAGCCCTCACCTCTCCATTCATCCAGGTTCTCTGGTTGGGGAATGTTTTTATTGTCTTTGTGATCCCCACATCATCAACTGATGATGTATGATGTCACTGTTGATGTATATTCCTCAAGGTTGATGTGGCTCTCCTGGGTGGCGACATATCTGAACATGTGCCAGTCTGTGCACTCAAAACAGTCCTGCAGAGCTGCTCTAGCTTCATCTGTCCACACTTTAACAGTTTTTACTGATGGTTTGACCCTTTTTGTCAGCTGAGAGTAAGTAGGCAGGAGAAGCAGGGAAATATGGTCTGACAGACCAAAATGGCAACAAGGAAGAGCTTTGTAGCTGCCAGGAATGTTTGTATAAACATGGTCCAGGGTATTACTTCCCCTGGTGGGGATGTGGACATATTGGTGGAATTTAGGAAGTTTTGTAAGTGACAGTAGTGCTGGCTTCATCTTTCGTGAAGTATTTCCACACATGATGCACAGATGCTGGTTTGCTCTAATGAGGTGCAAGGCTCCTCACCTGCTGTTTGCTGTCAGGTTGTTAGTGTCATAATCACATGATCAGCAACTAGTCAAGTTGAAAACATCAACTCAGGGTAGTAAAGTCCATTGGTCGACCAGCTTTTACAACCCTTAGTGGCCTCAAATATGGACTTAGTGCTTGTAATCCATGGTAAATGGACTGTACTTGTACAGTGCCTTTCTAGTTTTCCGACCACTCAAAGCGCTTTTACATTACGAATCACATTCACCCATTCACACACATTCATACACTGAATGGGTACAGGGTCTACTATGCAAGGTCCCAACCTGCCCATCAGAGGAAATCTAATCATTCACACACTGATGGCACAGCCAGCAATTTGAGGTGAAGTATCTTGCCCAAGGACACATCGACATGCGGACTAGAGGAGCCGGGAAACGAACCACCAATCTTGGTGGACAACCCGCTCTACCTCCTGAGCTACAGCCACCCCAACTAGCAAAAAAGGTGCAAGAAAAGAAAGATGTCCGATATGGTTGCTGCAAGTCTAAGCTGAGATGACCCTCAGGACATCAACAGATTTGACAAAATGCCATAAAAGACATTCTACAACAGTTTTGACAGGCTGAGTAGTACTAATCACAACTGATCAACAGATCTAAATGTGTAGAATGGCAGAATGGTGGAATGCTTCTTCCACAGGTGATGAAACACATCTGATTTGGCTTTGCTGGTAGCATTTTTGCTAGCTGTGCAACATTAAGTGTGTTTTAATTCACTGTATATATATTTCTGTCCTCAGAGTCAACTTACCAAGTAATGAAGTAGAGACACCTACCAACTGCCCTTGTCCAAAATTGAAAGCAAATACTGGCATAAAATGTTAGTCATTGGCATGATATTACTTTCTTACTTTCGTACATTACAGTGACACTGGCTCTGATTTATATTTTGAAGGTGTTGCTGAGGGCAGTCCATTGGGTCTTCCCAGACTTTGCCTTTATGTGGTTGGTGGAAGAGGCCAAGAAGAACATGCCGCTGGAGCTGGACTTCCTTAATGAAGGACACAATGCAGAGAGGGTGTCCAGCATGCTGGCCCACTTCCCCTTTCTCAAGGTACACACGCTATGGAGATGGGAATTGGATTTATTTTTTACTTTGTTGATCTGATGTGTTCACACACACTAGTACACAGCTACTAATAATCTGAGAAAGTCAGTTAGAAATTAAGGCCCTAGTATTTAAAATTGTGCTCCACACAGTTAATAGAGGTCAGAGTTCTCTGACATGTGGTGACAGTTTCCTTTGTGCAGCCTGTCAGCTCTTCATAAAACAGAGTTCATAGAATGGTACAAATCATATTTCATCTGTTAGAGAGAGTTGGACTTCATGTCCATTATCATTTAATTTCCTGGTGTCCTTTTTCTTGATATGCCTATTTCAGAACTTTATTAGCTCCATCGAATGTGAATTGGACTTCCAGCTGTCTTCCTTTGTTCGATTTTTAAACCCAGAGCTAAAACTTCTTAGTGTTGTCTTCTTTTCTTTCATTTTATTCGTTTTGTTCTAAATGTATAAGTTGGTATGTGAAAGAGACATAAAATTAGGCAGAATGCAGGATAATATTGTGCAAATGACCTCGAAGACATCCAGTATGGCTCCAGTTGGCCTAGGTGGAGTCTAAAGATAATAGTAATTAAAAAGTCAAATGACTTTTACCATTTTTTAGCATTTTATGACCTTAGATGACCTCATGGTCTTGTACTTTTTGATTTTTTAATCATGTACTTTAGTTTTTAATTTAGTAAATTTCGTTTAATTAAGTGCCTTTGATACACCAGTGCTTTGTAAATTGGCTTGGCTTAATACAGTGAACAGTATGACAAAAGAGGAGGCACAAACATTGTTTTCAAACCCTTGTGCAAATGCTGAGCAAGATCCTTTAAGTATACTTTATGTTCATTATTTACAACATCCGCTCGTAAAAAACATCTTATAGATGATCTTAGCTATCAGTGCTTTGCCCTGTAAACCAATCATTTGGCTCACTTAAGATGTAGGTTGGCTGCAGGAGCAGTTGACGACAGGGACAAAAACTGCACATGCATATAGAAAATCAATCAAATATTTCTTTCTGATGTACAATACTAAATATGTGCAATCTTTCATGCTAATAATATTAAGCAATCAGACATTTGTTCAATTATCAATGAAAAATATTTTAATTAAAGTTGACGTTAGGTTACAATCCATTGTTATAATGTATAGGCAACGTTTTTTACAGAAATGTCAAATCATTAAAGATAGAGTCAGTCATTCTGGAGAAAGATTGTTTATATTTGAACTAAACACCCAAATACACCCTTCCCTTCATGCTTCTTCAGAAGCTCCATCCACCAAATTCATGGACGCACATTGCCAAGGCAATGACTAAAAGGGAAATATGGCAGAAACCAGAGCAATGCATTAGCTTTAGAGTCACTTCTGTTCCTCTCACACTTTATCATGTGTGGAAAAAAAAATCGTCTCATGTGAGCACAAAAGTCCATCCACACTCTCCACCTCTCTGCGGCCTCTCCACATCTCACTCAACCTGCATTTAGTGTCTCTGTCCGCAGAAGCAGCCGTCTGTCAGCTGCAGCTCCACCTCCTTTTGGTAAGGATTTGTTAGTGCCAGGAGGGAGCACTAACCCTTGTTCAATATAATGAAATGAATCAGTCTCATAATCTTAAGTTCTTGTCCCAAACAGTGACCTCTGTTTACTGCAGCTCAAAGAAACAAACAACCACTTTTAGGACATTTGTTAATAGCTTAAAGTTTTCAGGATACATGATAAAGCATGAGATAATATACAGAAAAAAGTAAAATAAATAGATAAATAATAAGGCCTATTAATTGTGATAAGAATAATGGCTCGAAGTGTGTGACGTTGTTCGACATCAACCCTTGATCACAAAGCCATGTTATGCCTTACTGTTAAGGTGTTTCATCGTGGTAGAATCGCATCTCGGCAGGTCCAGTGTTGTTTTGTGTAGCGTCATCAGTGGTGTTTGGCAGTTAAAGAGTCTGGATCAGGCTTTGGACTGTGGGCACCTCTTCGTGGGTGCAAAGGTGTTGAACGCACCGGTGAGGAGTCAAGCCGTTCCAGGCTGCCCTGAAGGAATCTTTAGGCCGGCTTAGCTTCTAGTTTGTAGTATTGATCTCAGAAGGCAGGTAGGGGTCCAGTTTCAAGCGTTGTTTCCTTCTCCAGGAGTTTAAATTGAGGATTCAGGTCGGCTTGTAGTAATTTGAGTTGAGTGCCGAATAATGTTTAATCTGACTACACTCAAATCTTGAGCGGCGTTTACTTCAAAATAAAATTTTGTAAGTGTGTACTTCAAAAATAATTACTGTATGTGGAAATACGAGACGTAAAGTTACAAATAAAACAAAACAAACTAACTTGTTTCAATAAAACATTAAATACACATACACTTGGTTGAAAAACAAATCAAAGAGATGTCTTCAGAGTTTTTCTCAGGGTCTGGAGGCTAGCTCAAAGCTCAGCTCATGTGCTTATCCATGATTAAAGTTAACAATTATGTGACTAGATTAAACCTTCAGAAACATATTCAAATATAAATTCAACACAACTCTTATTTAATAAGATAAAGCATTCAATATGACTATTGTTTAATAACACAAGAAAACTTCAACCTGAAACTCTTCAAACATTATATCTTGGCATTCCTATTACTTCAGAAGATTCACTGTCTTGATATGACTACTTATCTAACCTAATTACTAAAATATAATTGTCTATGAGCTTAATAGATCAAAAGTTACTCACTCAGGAGATTTTAAAATACAAATTCATAGTTACCAAGCATTCATGAACTCTTAACATAAGGGAATTTAACTCGTGTCACAAGAGGGCAGTATTGTTACATGTAGTATAAAGTTAATGAAAGTTAATACAATCAAAGTTTAATATCTCCTTCATAGATAGTCAAACAACTATGAAAGTTATACCATTCTTCTTGTTTTATCATTTACATGACAATGGACATTACATAACTAACTACATAACATAACAGATTTGCAGGGAGGCTTCACAAAGTCCTCAGGAATGCAGGTTAGAGTTTATGGCGTTGGTGAGATAAGAGAGTCTGTGTTCCATCTAAGGTGGGAGTTGTTTTTCCTCAGTCCAAGTGGCCTTCAGGTCAGTTTATGCTTTTAGTTCAGGCCATAATTTTTAGATATTTGATCAGAAATGGTCTCTTAGGAGGTCTGTCTGGGTCTGTGAAGCATCACTGATCAACCCCCACTTAAGGGTTACAAAGGTCAGCTCTGCAGGCCAAGGGTCCACTTTTATCAACTTTGGAATTTAGGCAAGTCTGTCTCTTCTTCGTCTTAGGAATCAAAGATGAGTTAACACAATTGAAGAACAAGCAGTTGTCCTCCTACAGAACCAAGATAATTTGCATGTTGGCTCCACAGGAAGAAATCAACAGTGTTTGTATATATTGATTAATTGATACAGTTAATAATTTCAGAACACATAAACAGCGGGATATTTGTGTGATTTAAACAGCTGCCTGCTCAGATTACGCAAAAAACCCGACAGAAACAGATTCAGAGCATAAAAAAATACAGGGGATCTCTGTGAGACTGTCTCAGATTCAGTGTGGATTGATACATTTAATAAAATGAGAGTGTATCTGTTCCATGAGAAAACACTTTCTATGTGAATTGGCCATGGCCTCTCTCTCTCCAGTTCAGTGGGTGCTGGAGACAAGAGACTGTCATGTCCTCACACAGACAGCTGCTCTGATGATTTCCCCCTGTCCTGTGCACGAGCACGAACGCCCCCTGCTGATTGGCTGAAATAATGTTGTGTGACTTGGTCTGAGCCACTTTTTTCCTTTCCCATTTACAGAACCATGGCTGTGTATGAACACCTAATTTTTTTTCAGTGCACACACAGAATGGACATTCAGTGAACCATGAGGGGATATTCGCTGAATTTGACAAAAAGTGTATTGAACAATCTTTCTCCAGAGTCACTGACCCTACCTTTAAATCATGTAAGGTATGGTATAGTATGGTATGGTATCAGAGGGGTGGGGCTGAACTGGCTGAAAAGTCATGTGGGAAACAGACAATAATTTGTGCAGATTGGCGACTACAAAATCAACGTGTTTGGACATTACTTGTGGAGTCCCATAGGGGTCAGTATTAAGCCCTAAAATGTTTGTTTTGTATATTAATAACATATGTAAGGTATCAAGTCTATTGAGATTTATTTTATTCATGGACGACAAATATTTATCATTCTGGGGAGAACTTACAGCAGATTTTGGAGTTGATCACAGCAGAAATGAAAAAGTTAAAAAATCTGGCTTGACAGAAACAAATTATCATTAAATCTGAACAAAACCAAACTTATGTTGTTCGGAAATCGTAAAGTAGACACACAAGTACAAGTAATGATAAACAATATCAACACCAAAAGAGTATATGAAAATAAATTTCTTGGTGTGATACTTACCACAAAATCTGCTGGAAACCTCAAAAGATATGTGAGAACAAAGTTGGCAAAAAGCGATTCTGGGAACGGCAAGGCACATTCTGGATCATGAAGCATTGTACATTCTGTGTTGTTCACTTGTATTGCCATATTTGAATTACTGTGTGGAGGTATGGGGACACACCTACAAAAGCACCCTACAATCATTATGCATACTACGAAAAAGAGCTATAAGAATAGTTAACAACATTTGATATCGTGAACACACTAGCAAACTGTTTTTAAAATCACAGGCTATGAAGTTCATGGACCTGGTAGAATTTAAGACTGCACAAATATTATATAAAGCAAAAAATAATCAACTTCCTGGCAATATACAAAAACTGTTCTCAGACAGAGAGGGGGGGTACAATTTGAGAGGAAATTTTAATTTTAAAAAACATTGTGTTTGAACCACTCTGAAAAGTATGTGTATTTCAAATTGTGGGGTTAATTTGTGGAATGGGTTAGAGGAAGAACTTAAGCAAAGCATAAGTATAAATCAATTCAGAAAGATATACAAAAAAAATGTTTTTGAGAGGTACAGGAATGAGGAGGCTTCTCTCATGACTGTGACACTCATTGTGGATGCTATTATTGTTGTGTTTGTTATTGCTGAGCATAAGATAAGTATATTTGGATGTGTGATAAACACTAAGCATATTATGTATAGTATATTATATTATATATATATAGAGAGAGGGGGCAGGAAATTATAAGTATTAACTACCTCCTGCTCCTTTTCGGACATGTGGTATTTTTTGGTTTGTTTACTGGGAGTTAGTTGCTTATGTTAAATTCTATTGGTTATTATTGTTTATTTTTTGTTTTTACTCATGTTTGCTTTTTATACATGTTTTGAAATAAAGTTTTTCAAATCAAATCAAATGTAAGCATATTAATGATATTAGCCCATGTTTATTAAGATTTCAGTGTGACACCATATTCAATTATGAGCTAGTTGGATGAACCTTCTAAATGGCATTCATTGTGTGATGAACATTGGTGACTGATTCTGCATAGGCCCATGTTTAATTGCAAAGCCTCGTAGAAATCTGCTGTCTTCTACCAATTTAAACAGGAGCAGTGATTAATGTAGATATTCTCAATATCTGAAATACAACACTTTCAAAAAGCAGAATGATTTGAATGTTATGCTGGTGACTGTATATTGACGCAATGAACAATAGTCACAGAAAATTCTTCCCTGTGAATAAAATGTAAATATAGTGCTTTAAAATGGTGTATCTGCTGACAGTGAAGGAGCCTGTCAGATAACCGGAGTTCTGCCCCTCATCACACCTCTGATAAAAGTGGGCTTCGAACAGTCCTCAGGCTCTGATTAGTTTTTGGATCTGGATTATCAGTCATTCAAGATTAGCCATAATAGTGTAAAACAAAATATAGAGCAAAATATGGAAGGTCATTACATACAGAATGAAATATACAGAATGACTGATAATGATAATCCAGATGCTATCTCTCTCTCTCTCTCTCTCTCTCTCTCTGAATATACCCTGAAATTTTCTTCCAAATATCTTACGTATTACATGTTTACATATGCTGTTTAGTTGAAATACTTCCTGAGTTTATTCTACATTACTCTTTGCTATTAAACAAAGGGAGATAAAAATTTTGATTAGCGATTCCCTGGATTGTGAGCTTAATGAATCCTGTTGCTTATCCAACATTGAACCGGATCTGAAATAGAACCAGCTATCAGAACCCAAGCCTATAATCTAATGCACTCGTGTCAGACAGAAGAATTGAATTTAGTGAAAAGTGGTAGACTCCAGCACTCTGTCAGCCAAACATTTGAGAAGAATGAACAAAAAATGTTGGGGAAAAAGCAACACTGTCCCTCTCTGTCTTCAGGTTCCCATGATCCACTGGGACTTGTCCACTAAGAGGATCCTGACCATGGAGTTTGCTGACGGGGGTCAGGTCAATGACAGGGAATACATGAAGAAACATGGCATTAATGTTAACAAGGTACTGTCTGCTGCTCTGCCTGCTCTCTCTGAGACCGAGGCTAGGCTACTGAAGCTAACAGTTTACACACACACACACACACACACACACACACACAGGGGTGAAAGTAACAAATTACATTCACCACTTTCATTACTGTAACAGTCCTTTTTTCGTTTATTTTTAGGTAGATGTCTTTTTGTCATAAAAATGACAATAAGACAATAACATATGACAACAAATGACAAAAAACAAATTACATTAAATTAAAAGGCAGAATTGCAGGTCTGCATAGCAAAACCTTAAGTGTTACAGTATGTGCAATATATACATCAAAAGCAGTAATAGTAATGGAGAAAAAGAGTCATAATAAAGTGCACAAGACAAAGTGGCAATCAATAATAAATATACTGTATACAATATAGATCTGAAGAAAAACAGTATTTACAGATGTAGTGCAATGGTGTGTAGTGCAACAGTGTGTTCACCTGTCACACAGAGGTGAGCTGTTGTGCAGTGTTATGGTAAACAGTAAGAATGATGTATTGTTCTTTATGACGGCAGAGTTGAATTAGTCTGTTGGAAAATGAGCCCCTCCATCTCTGTATTGTGTCATGGAGGGGGTGGGATGGATTGTTCATGATGGAGAGCAGTTTGTTCAGTGACCTCCTGTTCCTCACTGACTCAAACGTCTCCAGGTTTTGACCAATGATAGTTCCAGCCTTGCGAATGAGTTTGTTGATTCTACTGGCACCTCTGGTGCTGATGCTGCTCCCCCAGCAGACCACAGCACACTAGATGGCACTCGCAACCACAGACTGGTAGAAGATGTCCAGCATCTTGTTGGATGCATTGAATCTGTATTTTTTTATCTTAAGTAATGTACTCTGAAGAAGCTGCTGGTGTGTCCGCGGCTGCAGGAGGGCAGAGCTTCATGTATGTAGAAGATACATGTTCTAAATGTGTACGTTCACTGTTGGAGTATCAGGGAATGAGGGGTGTGGTTGCTCCTGGGCCAGGCCTCGCTGTTTATGAGCAGTACAAAAAAAGACGTCATTATAAGTTATGGTTAATGTCAGCATTATTGTAACTTGGCATAGTTTAAAATAAGTTTATCTAAATCACTGAATTAATGCACCACCTGGCGAGCACACAGTGACCCAAATCAAACATGTTGCGTGACGACAGGTACATGCTCAAATTTTTTGAGGAGAGCAGATTACATACGACTTTGAGGTGCAAAAGGCTCACAGAATGCCATTCAGAGAGGTAACAGCTGATAGTTGCAACTCACTATAGCTGTGTTTCTATTAACCTATTTCTATTTTGAAGTATCGCATTAAAACAGCTTAATCAGGAAAACAAAACATCCACTGTGTCAGGAGGAAAACATTAACCACCAAAATTATATATAATTTTGTCATCCTGTTTCTCCATGCTGCATTTCTGTAATTTTACTACCAGGTCTATTCTGTACACACAGAAGATACACGTCTGTCCATCCTCTGTTACTCTTCTTCAGTTTTCTTCCATTTTTTCCATGTTAAAGGTTTTTTTTGAGGGAGTTTTCCTTATTTGAATCGAGGGTCTAAGGATAAATGATGTTGTATTGTTGTACACATTGTTAAGTCCCATGAGGCAAATTTGTAATTTGTGATATTTGGCTACATAAATAAAAACTGATTTGATTTGGCATGAATTGACTTGACTTGATGTGGGTGAGAGACTCTGGTCAGGATGCACAGACTGACAGTCACTACGTAGGCCTAAGGGCTAATATTCGGTTTAATATGGTAGAGCACATTACGTTTACGACAGTGTACTACGTTTGGCTTCATAGAGAAAAATTCTCTTGAATAATCAGAATCTCTGAAAATATTAATTCAAATTCAATTCAATTCAATTTTATTTATATGATGCCAAATCACAACAAAGTCATCTCAGGGCACTTTTCACATAGAGCAGGTCTAGACCATACTCTTTAATTTACAGAGACCCAACAATTCCCCCATGAACAAGCACTTGGTGACAGCGGTACATGAGAAAGCATTAAAAACTCCAGGGAAGAGGTCAAGTTAGTAACATGCATGAATGGTACATGAATGCATACAGGTGGAGAGGAGGAGGAGGAGAGAGGAGCTTAGTGCACCATGGGAAGTCCCTCGGCAGTCTAGATCTATAGCGGCATAACTAGGGGCTGGTCCAAGGCAAGCCTGGTCAGCCCTAACTATAAGCTTTATCAAAAAGGAAAGTTTTAAGCCCACTCTTAAACGTAGAGAGGGTGTCTGCCCCCTGGACTGAATCTGGAAGATGGTTCCACAGGAGAGGAACCTGATAGCTGAAGGCTCTGCCTCACATTCTACTTTTGAAGACTGTAGGAACCACAAGTAAGCCTGTATTCTGGGAGTGCAGTGTTCTAGTGGGATAATAGGGTACAATGAGCTCTTTAAGATATGATGGTGCCTGACCATAAAGAGCTTTGTAGGTGAGAAGTGTTTTAAATTAAATTCTGGATTTTACAGGAAGCCAATGCAGTGAAGCTAAGATGAGAGAAATACGATCTCTTTTTCTAGTTTTTGTCAGAACATGTGCAGCTGCAGTCTGGAACAGCTAGAGAATCTCTAGAGACTTGTTTGGGCAGCCTGATAATAAGGAATTGCAATAATCCAGCCTTGAAGTAACAAATGCGTGGACTCGTTTTTCTGCATCTTTTTGAGAAAGGATGTGCCTGATTTTTGCAGTGAAAAAAGGCAGTCCTTGAAATTTGCTTTATGTGGAAGTTAAAGGACATATCCTGATCAAAGATAACTTCCAGATTCCTTACAGTGGTGCTGGAGGCCAGGGTAATACCATCTAGAGTAGCTATGGCATAAGCAGGCCCACACGGAATCTGTGCCTGCAGAATTCCGATGACACCTCTGCAGATTTTCCACAGATTTTAAACCAATAAAGATGCTGCTTGTAAGTTTTATGTTTGAGTGTCATGTTTTTTGCCTTTGCCGTTTTAGAGGTTCTCAAAAGATATTTGGTGAAGTTGAGGTCAAGGGCCTTACCAGTTATTTATTTATGTATTTGTTTGTTTATGTGTTGAAGGGTTACTTGTTGGGAGATGATTAATGGTTAATGTTTTCGCAAATTAATTTTGCTCTCTCTGCTCCACATTGAATCTTGCATTTTAGTGGCCATGTGTCCTGCATTGTATGCTGGTTGGCTTTTCCAACAAATACTCACACTTTGTTTTGAACTGTTTGTGATGAAATAAAATCTCAAATTCGATGGTTCAATTAAAATCTACTAAATTTTGGGTTGTTTTAATGTATTGTGTGTGCTTATTTTTGCTTTATTATCTTAAATGAATACTGTCTATCACATTACAAGCAAATCCTCAAATAAACTATTGTTATTTAGAAAGTCACATAACTGATTAGCAACTGCTTTCTCAAGGATCTTAAAGAGAAATGGAAGATTAGATATGGGTCTATAGTTGGCTAAATTGCTTGAATCAAGAGTAGGCATCTTAAGAAGAGATTTAATTACAGCTACTTTAAAGGACTGTGGTACATAGCCTGTTACGAAAGACAGGTTGATCATATCTACAGCTGGTATTTATCCACAGTAATGAGGAATATAGCAGAATTAACTGAGTTAAGAGCAGCAAAAACGCTATCAGTATAACAAAATGCGAGTATAGAGCCCTTATCCTGGCAACCAGGAACAGTTTTAAATTGTTCTTAATGAATGAATGAATGAATGAATGAATAAAAGTATTAGCCTAATTTGACTGTATTGTAAGAGTACATGCCATGTTGTTTGCTGTGGATAAATTGTAACTGATCAATCAACTAATCATTTCATCACTAGTCTCCAGCATTATAAAATTTTTAAAAAGCTTTTTTTTCAACACCATTACACTTATAAGATACATTAGTATTAAGTATAAGTATTATATAACACGACCTACATCAAAAACACAGACATGACTAACACTGAATCAATTACAATATCAATATAATTAGTTATAATTATAATATTGTAATTATCTTTTTTATTATTACTTAGAATTGTTTACTTGAACTTGCATAGTTGGCGGTACTGTTTTAATAGTGGAAACGCCAATCGAACAAATCTGAAAGCTGAGATAATTAGATTTACTGTCAGTGGTCTTTGAATATGGCTTTCATGTCATGCTCAACTAGATTTTATGTTATGGTCTTCAACAGTCAATCTGTGTCCCACAGGACAACAACACAATGGAAACACAGTATTTGTATGTCACTCCCCATTGTGGTTGGCTAATAACACACACACACACACAGACACGCAGAGCAGATAGAGAAGACAATAACAAATACACAACACACAAATTATTTATTAAACATGTACATTCCCACACACACAAATACAGAGACACACTATCTGACCATCAAGCAGTGATAATGAGTATTATAAGACAGCTGATGAGACAGATAGAGGACATGATAAAAGACACACACACACACAGAGTGACAGGATGAATAGAATTATCAAATGACAGTGGTGCTGGATGGACCCTGTGTCTGTGTGTGTAATCACAAGATGGATGAGGGCCCAAATAGCATTCCTCTGAATTCCATGACGTGACCATAATGGACCGATGCTTTCCTCCATTTCTTTTGTATTCTCACCCATATTGATAAGATATAATATATGACTGCATGCCCTGGATGGAGCATAAAACTTTTCATAAAGAATTTTTAACACATAAAAGTGTAGTCATCCCTTAGCTTAAGTTTAGATCGTTGGATAGCCAGGAGCCCCACATCAGCCAACCTAGGGAACCTGGAGGTAGAATAAGGGGTTAGAGGATCTGCGATATAGGAATGGGCCAGCCCCATTTAAGGCTTCATAAACAAACAGAGGAACCTCAAAATCAATTCTGAACCATCCAGGCAGCCAGTGGAGAGAAGCCAGGAAAGGGGTAATATAGTCCCTCTTCCAGGTACCTGTCAGGAGCCTGACTGCAGTGTTCTGGACCAGTTACAGGTGGGACAGGGACCCAGTATACAGGGAGTTGCAGTAGTCCAAGCAGGAGGATATAAAGGTTTGGATGACTTTCTTGAGATCTTTGAAAGGGAGAAACGACTTGATTTTGGCAATATTATGAAGCTGGAAAAAACAGGCTTATACTACTACATTAACTTGCTTGTCAAAGATGGAATGAAATATCACACCAAGGTTTTGACATGATGTTTGACAAGGGTGGACAGGTTGCCAAGGCTGTTGGTAATCACTTTCATGGAGTCAGGGGGGGCAAATAGGACAACTTAAGATTTGCCTTCATTCAGCTTTAAGAAGTTTTGTGCCATCCAACACTTTTGTCCTCAAGGTAGTTCAAGAGGCTGACTAGATTGGACTGGTTGTTTGGTTTCAGGGGGAGATAAAGCTGAGTGTCATCAACATAATAGCGGAAGGAAAAGTCATATTTTGAATGATTTGTCCAAGGGGAAGCATAGAGAAAAGCATGGGACCCAGGATGGAACCTTGTGGGACACCACAGGAGGGACTAGCTGGGGGTGAGGAAAAATTGACTATGTTGACGGAGGAGCTTCTATTTTTGAGGTAAGGGATGTACATTCAAGTGAGGCACTGCAAAGTGACTTGTTGGTATTTTGGTGGAGATTAGGTCTTGGTTGTTCACTGAGAATAGACATCTCTGAACCACTTTTCTGGAGCAAAGTCACTGGAGTTGCCCCTTTGGTGATTTTATCAACAAGAGCAAACTTAAAAACTGAAGGTACCCTATGCACTGCAAGGCTTCTCTCCAGCTGGAGGCGTGTGCCAGCTGGTGCAGGGTAAACCATAGTAAACCTAAAAATCAATATTCCAGTGCACATCAGGATACTAAGATTGACACTTTTTATTAACAGATTACATTAAAAACAAAAAGGAGCGGGCAGCATTTAAGCATTAATGCCTAAAATGTAAGTAAACTATTTGAATTTTTAAAATTAAAAGAAAAAAGTAGATGTGTTTAAATCAGTTAGTTAAATCTTTGCAGCACAGATATATTCATTAATCTGCAGATGTAATCATAATAGTTTCATCAAACTTTTTCTTTAATAGCTTCACCAAACTATTTTTAACTAATTATTTCTATCATCATTGTACTAATTAACTGTAAAAGCCACACCATCTGCCTTCAGCCGCAGATTTGTGTTAATATATGTTCACATTGTGAAGATCTGCACCTTCTTGAAGAAGCATCTTTCTATTTATTGAGCTGATGTTGTCCTGCTTCACTGTGATTGGCTCAGCTGTTTTAGAGCTATGAGACCAGTGATGTGACTGGTTGAGAGTGTATTGATTAAGCACCACACCCTGTGATCTATATTCACCTTCACCCAGCCCTTTTGCACTTTGTGCTGCTGCGCATGAATGAAACAAAATAGCAGGTGAGTTTGGATGCCCATACTGTCTGTGCACCCAATACCTACCACTTTGCGCTTGTTGTTGTGCTTGCACAATTAAAATAGGGCCCCACATGGATTGATAAATTTGTGAAAAAAATTAAGTGTATTTGTTGTATCTGATGGATTTTTAACATCAAATTTGTTTTATCTCAATTTTTCAGATTGTTCAGTTTTGCTTATAGTGGCCAGATTCAGCACTATGTGCTTAAACATTATTAATAATAACAATAATAAACCAATAATCTAATATTGTTACACGTACTAAAGGTCAGACCATAGCAGTGAGATCAGCCATTCTAACTGTGGGGATTTATTTATATTTTTTCATCATTTGGGTAAAATCTATTTGGATTTAACCGTACTCTCCTGCACTGTGTTCCCAATAGATTTCAGAGGACCTGGGCAAGATGTACAGTGAAATGATCTTCGTCCATGGCTTTGTTCACTGTGATCCCCACCCTGGCAATGTGTTGGTTCGAAAGTGTCCCCAAAGCAAGAAGACAGAGATTGTCCTGCTCGATCATGGCCTTTATCAGGTTGGAAATCTCCAAGCTTCCCAGACATAAAAAATACCATTTGTTCTAATATTGCAGTCCATTTTTCATGCTGCTGACTGAGACCTTGAGTAAAAAGGTAGAGCAGCAAACACACTGTCAAGATGCACATAAAAAACATGGATGTCAGAACACACTTTACAGGCAGACACACACTCTTATTAGGACTCCAGCGGGCTAAAAGCTTTTTGATAAACAACTCATTTGATGTGTTCTTAGCAGAGTGCAGTGTGCTGTATTTGGAATGGTGCACCACAGCCTTAATCATACAGGCACATATGTGCACTCATGATACACACACACACACTTCCCTCAGACCATAATGGCACCAATTTATTCCTAATGACTTCTGATTTTAGCTGTCATTTTGGAGACAAATGTTAATCCACTCCTCACATACACATACACACACTCAATCATTTTCAGTCTCATTACCAGTTGTGCACTACACACTGCATATGTGTCTGAAGTGCTGTAGTTGGACTGTTAATGGCAGAGGGTTTTTAAGTGGGAGATTGAATGGGTTTTAAGTAAGACATGTAAAATGAAAAACTGTTGAGCAAGATCTAAATGTCAGTGAAAGTATATAAACAAATTATTACATAAGAACACACTTTATTAATAAGGCTGTTTACAATGTGATGATAAACTGTGTATGGTCCTTGTAATCCAGCAACCTAAAAGTAGCAACATTAGAAAATTTCAACTCAACAATATAAAAATGGACACTTGAATACTTAAATACTTAAATATATACCCACACAAAAATAATCCATATAAAAATCCATTCAGTGCAGCATGTTGTCCCTGTGTCTGTGTAGGTTTTCTCCTGGTGCTCCAGTTTCCGTCTACACAGTCCAAGGACAAGCAGGTCAGGTTAAGGTCCACTGTGGAGCGTTTGACCACAAGTTGCGCTCTGGAGCATTTAGTGGCGTGATTTATATTATGCTGTTGGTTTCACGCTATTTCACTGAGCAGATGTTGGCACTAACACACCAACAAACAGCAATGCAACGACAAAGGCAGTGAAGAAAAAGACTGCTAGCAAGTAAACATGGCTGTATGCATGCATGATTTGAAACATTTCAGATATTGGCCTTGCAAATGTTCTATGAAGAAGGAAGTGCATTCACCACGTTTGTTAGACTTTAAGGATACACACAATACTACTTTGTGAGAAACACTGAATTTCCACATAATTTTTGTTTTATGGAATCTCCACCATGGAGTTTAAAGTAGAAACTCTAAATTGCCTGTACAGTAAATAATTGTCACAGTAAATGTTAGGGGTGTGCCCAAATACAAATACATTATTTAGCAAAGCACAAATAGTGGGGTTTTTATGAATATTTGTTTCATACAAATATTTTAAAAGTTATTTGTTTTTGGGAAGAAAAAAAAAAGTCAAATACCAGTGTGCAGGTCAGTTACATCGCTATCTCAGTCACCGTTCTCTGCTCCGCTGTTACATCTATCAGCAGGTCTCAAGGAGGGGAGTCACATCCTCCTGCTACATGATGCACATTTCCTTATTTGGACATCACTCCCGGAGTTGAGGTTGTTCCCCAGAGATAAAGCTGAGCTACTGACACACGCGAAGTGCTCCCAAGGGACTCTCCATAACTTGATGTTCCCCTTCTCCTTTCCACAAAGTTAGGTTGTAAAAAATAGGCAATAAATGAAAAGTTCAAAGCAAGAATCGCCTTTGAAGTTCCTCCCTACACGTTACACGGTGTGCTCTCTCTGTGGTATGGATGTATAAATAGGTAGAGGTCTGTCTGCAATGAGTTGATGAGTAAAGTTTTAGCTCTGTAGTCAGCACAGTTGTCTATGATCTGAGAGACTCCAGTTCAAGACCCAGTGTGGGAACCTCCTTTGTAAGGCAGTTTATTTATGAACACTTATTGTAACACTTCAGTTTTACAAAAATTAAAAGTGTAATCAAAACAAACGAGGAGGGTGTGACATGCAGAAAATTCATACTACCCCCCTAGTTCCACCCACACTGTGCAGGAGCTCAGGACAACCAGTAAGAGTTGTTAGTACAGTGACGAGGATGAAATCCCTTGAATGCTTCCCACCAGCCAACACTGCCAGTTTTTTCATTGTTTAATTAGTGTTCATTCACATAACCACAAGCACAGGTGATAGTGTACATGGTCTTTGATTAAAAATAAATGAGTTCAATAGAAAATGAACAATACAATTGTTTTTAATATAAATGCAATTTACTGTAAATATAGTTTGCCATACCATTTAAGTAGATAAAACCCTAACGCAAGACACTTAATCTCCCATTATTATCTCTCCTCCCCTCCCAGGTCTTGCAACCAGACTTCAGGTTGGACTACTGTCGCCTGTGGCAGGCTCTGATTGAAGGTGACATGTCTGGGGTGGAGTGTTACAGCCGCAGACTGGGAGCTGGAGATCTCTACCCACTGTTTGCTTGTGTGCTTACTGCTCGCTCCTGGACCGCTGTCAATGCTGGCATCAGTTCTGTGCCTGTCACGCACTCTGAGGTATGATCTCACACAGACATATAAATAGTATTAATGCAAATGATAAACTGTGTTACAAAGTGCTTCAAAGAGGCTCATAAGGCAAATCAGTACAAAAAACACAAAAACTGAATGAAAGGCAGCATAAAAATATAAGAAAGACTAACACTCTATCTACACAGAAAGCATAGCATGAGTAGCACGTTTAGCAGAGCAGCAGTAGTAGCGATTGCCCTTAATGTGTATCTTCACTGCAGGAATTCAAGTACAGTGTTGAGTGTAGGTCACACACGTTGAACAGACTTGAAGCCTAATAATATGCTTTAGGTTGTGTTTATACCATGTATACCTCAAGTGAAGAGTGAGCTGTTACACAGCCTACATAGATACCTGGATTGATTAAAATAGAAGTGTATCTGTTCCGTCAGAGGCGCATGAGACAAGACGACTGAAAAACGTGGCTGAAATCCTTTCAGTGTAGACATGGTGGAAGAAAAACATCTGAAGCCTAGAGGCTGCAGTGTTTCAACCTACAAACCGCATATAAAGACAGGCATAGTGAGGGGTGACACCACTCTTTGGTTTGCATTGGAGCCACTTGGAAGCCCACAGTTGCAGCTTTCTGAGGGTCCTATGTTTTCCATTTGGAGCCAGGACTTGATTCAGTTCAGTTCAGTTGTTCAGTTGTTGAGTTGAGTTCAAGTCAAGTCAAGTCAAGTCAAGTCATATAGCACCAAATCACAACAGAAGTAATCTCAGGGCACTTTTCACATAGAGCAGGTCAAAACCATACTCTTTAATTTGAAGAGACCCAACATTCCACCATGAGCAAACACTTGGCGACAGCAGCAAGCAAAAACTGCCCTTTAACGAGAAGAAACCTCAAGCAGAACCAGGTTCTAGGTGGACGGCCATCTGCCTTGATTATTTGGGTTTATACAAAAAGGAGGCGTGAGAGAGGAGAGAGACAGAGAAGCATGATAACAACAATAACTAGAAATGCATTTCCTGCGGAAAATGCATGTGAATTCTGACAGCAATTGCAAAGCATTGCCGAAAATACTAAAGATTCGTTCAGGATCCCCAACTGTAGAAACAGAATTCAATTACCATGGCATGTTACATTTAAGAGATTTGGCAGTTAATAATCAGTATGGTGGTGTTTTATTAATGACCACATGGTGAAGCTATTGTTGCCATGATTCAGTATGTCATGCAGATTCTCATGGAAAACTTGTTTACCAAGTTTCATTTCATTAAAGACAACAGAATTGCAGAAATATCGTATTATACAGTTACTTTAGCGCCCCCTTTGGGCAGAACTTTATGAAATGTTAAACACTTCTGTAAGGTCACCTTGTGTACAACATTCCCAAATTTGGTTGCAATCTAATTCAGTATTGAGGAGTTATTGCCCATTATGTGCATTAGGCCATGCCCTCAAAAGTTTGCTAACCAATTACAGACAAACCATAAGAGATATCTGAAAACAAATGAATATGTTTATTTCGGGGTCATCTAAATATGGTATGTAACAAATTTGGTGAAGATTGGATGAAATATGTGCCAACAGAAGCAAAGCACGTGTTTACAAAAAAAATTCAAAATGGCCGAAAAATTTCAGAGCTGCAAATGGGCGTGGCCTATATCAGTCTAATCAGTATCATCCAAGGAACATCCTGACCAAATATTTTTTTGATAGGACTTACCGTTCATGAGTTATTAGCCAAAACACAAAACATTTAATAATTGACCACATGGTGGTGCTATTGATACCATTAATTGTTAAAGTAAGCTAGAGAGGAATTGAATTCTGGTACAGGATAAAGATGTAACGCAACTTTGTTCATGAGAGCAATATTATGAGGAACACTGCAGTGAACAGGTATTGAACACACAACCTTGTCATCTAAGGGGTAGCTGATCATGAGAGCAGTGTCACTAAACATCTGATAACTTTGAAAGTTCAAAGTTTTGTGAACATTTTGCAGTTTGAATGGCATCTGTACAATAAGGGACTTCTGAGCAGTTGAGTGTCAAAGTGACCAAGGTTCCAACTCAGTTGGGCGGTTTGTCCCATAGACTGCCATTATAAATTTTAATGTTTTAAAAAATTATATAAAATCACTGAAACATGTTACATTTCAGAAAAATACAAGCACACATCTGCTGAATGAGTTGCACAAATTGACAGTTGAATGGTTTTTATAGCAAAAAGTATGCAGCAGAAACGCGGCAAAAAAACGTATGGAAGACGGAATAAGAATAAAGACTGAGAAGAACAATGTGTGCTCAGCTCATTAAGCAGATTGACATCACCTGGACTCCTTCATCCTACAACTCTACTGAGTTCTGCCCTAAGCGGGGCTCGAACTCACAACATTTGGATCTAAAAGGAGTTCAGTAATGACATGACCTTAAACCACAGGATTACTCACACATACTGTGTAACACAGGAAAAGATGTATTTAACAAGCATATCAATCCGTATTTTAGGTAGTAATGTTAAGGTAAGCTGGAAAGGAATTGAATACTGGTACAGGATAAAAATGTGAGGCAACTTTGTACATTAGAGCAATGTTATGAGGAGCACTGCAGTGAGTAGGTATCGAACACACAACTTCGTCATCTAAGGTATTGTTGATCATGAGAGCAGTGTTCTAAACCACTGAGCCAACAGACATTCACAAAAATGAGAGGAAAACATCTCCATTTTGATGAGGAAAATGTATTTGTCTCAATCCAGAGCTTGAAGCCCAGAGATTTGTACATCACTAGTGAAAGCAAGACTGGTTTAACATGAGAATGAATGATATGTGTTTGAAGGAAGAGAGAATCTGTAAGTTTATGAAACTGCAGTGAGAGAAGACGTGAAAATATCTGTGCTCTCCACTGTGCCTGATCACATGACACACTGGTGAGACCTGACGTCTGTAACACCCCTTACTTTGGACTTAAATTGCTGAAAAACTACTAAAGATATTACTAAACAATCTGATAACTTTGAAAATTCAAAGTTTTGTGAACATTTTACAGTTCGAATGGCATCTGTAGTATAAGGGACGTCCGAGCAGTAGAGTGTCAAAGTGACAAAGGTTCCAACTCAGTTGGACAATTCCCATAGACTGCCATTATTAATCAATCAATCAATCAATCAATCAATTTTTATTTATATAGCGCCAAATCACAACAAAAGTCATCTCAGGGCACTCTTCACATAGAACAGGTCTAGACTGTACTCTTTAATTTACAGAGACCCAACAATTCCCCATATGAGCAAGCACTTGGCAACAGCGGTAAGGAAAAAGTCCCCTTTAATGGATAGAAACCTCAAGCAGAACCCTGGTCTTAATGGGCAGCCATCTGCTTTGACCGGTTGGGTTGAAAGAGAGAAAGGGGGGGTGATAACAATCATAACAATAACAATAACAGCAGCAATAGCCAGGGAAGGACGCTGACAGGACTGCGAAGGACCGCGAAGGCCCGGCCTGCAACCCAGGGTTTCCTGCGAGAAGAAGCCAAGTTAGTAACATGCATTGATGGTACATGAATGCACACAGATGAAGAGGAGGAGAGAGGAGCTCAGTGCATCATGGGAAGATCCTCGGTAGTCTAGGCCTATAGCAGCATAACTAAGGGCTGATCCAAGGCGAGCCTGGCCGGCCTTAACTAAAAAGCTTTATCAAAAAGGAAAGTTTTAAGCCTACTCTTAAACGCAGAGAGGGTCTGCCCCCCAGACCAAATCTGGAAGATGGAGAGGAGCCTGATAGCTGAAGGTTCTGCCTCCCATTCTACTTTTAAAGACTTATAAAGGAACCACCTGTAAGCCTGCATTCTGGGAGTGCAGTGATCTAGTGGGATAATATGGTTCTATGAGCTCTTCAAGATATGATGGTGCCTGACCATTAAAGGCTTTGTAAGTAACAAGAAGGATTTTAAATTCAATTCTAGATTTTACAGGAAGCCAATGTAGTGAAGCTAAAATGGGAGAAATATGATCTCTTTTTCTAGTTTTTGTTAGTACACATGCAGCAGCATTCTGGACCAGCTGGAGAGTATTTAGAGACTTGTTTGGGCAGCCTGATAATAAGAAATTGCAATAATCCAGCCTGGAAGTAACAAATGTGTGGACTAGTTTTTCTGCATCTTTTTGGGACAGGATATGCCTGATTTTTGTGATATTATGTAAGTGAAAAAAGGCAGTCCTTGAAATTTGATTTATGTGGGAGTTAAAGGACATATCCAGATCAAAGATAACTCCCAGATTCCTTACAGTGGTGCTGGAGGCTAGGGGAAAGCCATCCAGAGTAGCTATATCATTAGATAATGTGTTTCTAAGGGGTTTAGGGCCAAGCGCAATAACTTCAGATTTATCTGAGTTTAGTAGTAGAAAATTGCAGGTCATCCAGGTCTTTATGTCCTTAAGGCATACTTGGAGTTTGTTTAACTGATTGGTTCCATCAGGCTTCATTGATAAATATAATTGGGTATCATCTGCATAACAATGAAAATTTATGAAGTGTTTCCTAATAATATTACCTAAAGGAAGCATATATAAGGTGAATAGTATTGGTCCAAGCACAGAACCTTGTGGAAATCCGTGTCACTCCGTGTAACTGTTGCCTTCATGGAGGATTCATCGTTAACATGTACAAACTGAAATTGGTCTGATATATAGGACTTAAAGTAGCCTAATGCAATTCCTTTAATGCCAGTTAAATGTTCCAGTTTCTGTAATAGGATGTGATAGTCAATGGTGTCAAATGCAGCAGTAAGATCTAACAAGACAAGTACAGAGAGAAGTCCTTTGTCCAATGCAATTATGAAGTCATTTGTAACTTTCACCAGTGCTGTCACTGTGTTATGATGCGCTCTAAATCCTGACTGAAAATCCTCATCTAAACTATTGTTATGTAGAAAGTCACACAGCTGATTGGTGACTGCTTTCTCAAGGATCTAAGAGAGAAAGGAAAGGTTAGATATAGGTCTATAGTTGGTTAAACTGCCTGAATCAAGAGTAGGCTTTTTAAGAAAAGGATTAATTACAGCTACTTTAAAGGACTGTGGTGCATAGCCTGTTACTAAAGACAGATTGATCATACCTAGTAAAAAAGTGCTAATTAAAAGTAAGACCTCCTCAAGCAGCCTAATTGGGATGAGGTCTAAGAGACAGGTTGATGGTTTAGATGAAGAAATCGCTGTAGTTAGTTCAGACAAAAATGTCTTCACTAGATGTCTATCTGCTATGGATAAATTTAAGGAAGCAATTCCATCAGCATTGTATTCATTGCCATTTCTCAATACAACAGAGGTTAGATATGCTAAATTCAGCCCCTCCCAAATTGATCATCTTGTTGATAGTGTTTCAGGCTCATTACGAATGACACTTGACTCCATCGCCCCTGTGAAAATGAAGATAATAAAACAAAAGCACTTAGCTTCATGATATAACTCCTAAACCCACAAATTAAAAGAAACATTGTGAAAACTTGAAAGGATATGCGTTTCCACCAAACTGGAAGAATCTCACTTAGTCTGGCAAAATAGTCTTAAAACATATAGGATGGCCCTCCATAACGCCAGAGCTGCCTGTTACTCATCATTAATAGAGGGGAATAAAAACTGGCTTTAAATGACAGAGAGCTAAAGTTTAAGAGTTCAAATTTAATTTCCTATTATGTTGTACTATGGTGGTGGTGGTGTCAATTGTGTGAGAGCTGTGAAGCAGCCCACACACTGTTATCTTCGCTCTTTATTTATTGTGTGAGAGCTGCGCTATCTTATCTGAGCACACTATCTTATCTTCACTGTTTATTATATATTATTTCACCTTTTTTGGTGTCTAACTACTTCTGTACAATTTGTCGTATTAACTTTGTTTATATGTCAAAACGTATATTTCCTCAAGGAGATGTATGCCATGACTTTCCTTTACTGTAACATGTGTCAGTGATTTTATATAATTTTTAAAGTATTAAAATCTATAATGGAAACTCTGTGGGAGGAATGTTTGAAAGTTCACATTTCAAAAACTAAAAGGTTTCCCATGTTGAAATATTTTACATATTAAAACATGAGACCAACAGTGCCACCATGTGGTTAGTTATTATGTGTTTTACTTTTTGGCTAATAACTCATGAACGGTGAGGCCTATCAAAAGAATATTTGCACAATATTTTCCTTGGAAGATGCCAAGTAGACTGATATAGGCCACGCCCATTTCCTCTTAAAATTTTTCATTTTCAATTTTCCATTTTGGATTTTTTGGTAAACAAATTTTTTACTTCTATTGGCACATATTTCATCTAATCTTCACCAAACCTGGTACATAGCATATTCTGAGGACCCTGAATATGTTATGTTGTACAGATGGGGATGGTGAACAAGTCTGTAGCATTTGATATAATTTCACCTGACAGTGGCGCTATAAGATTTTATAACATTGCTGCTGGAGCAGCAGCTTGCAGCAGCAGTAGCGTTAGCTGGCAGAAGCTAGCAGCTTGCAGCTCTCATACCCAATTTCTTCAGAATTTGCGCAATTTTCTAGTTCTGTGGGAGCTGCGCACACTGTTGTCTTCGCTCTTTATTATTGTGTGACAGCAGCATAGCAGCTCACATGCTGTTATTTTTTATTAGTGTGAATGCTGACAATCATTCACACTATTGTCATCAAAATCTTTATTATGTGAGAGCTGTGGTACAGCTTGCACAGTCTTGTTATCTTCACTCTTTATTATTTATTCATTTATTTATTTTTCTTCCATATGTTTTTGACCACTAACTACTCCTACATACTTTCAGCTACAAAAACTTCATATATCCAAATGTTCAACTTGATCAGGACATTACCTCTATCATTTGTTTTTTTTTCATAACTTTTATCATTTTTAAGATATTAAGCTTTTTATAACAATATTTTTACAATGTAAGTGGATGGGAGCAAATGACACACATACAGACACATACACATGCATACTGACCCACATACATACATACTTAATGTACATACTGTACATACATACATATGTACATACATACAGTGCATACATACATACATACATACATACATACATACATACATACTAGGGCTGTCACAATATCAGATTTTCACAACATAATTATTGTGGCAAAAAGAATTCACAATAACGATATTTTCACAATATCTGTAGAAAATTTGGAGAAAAAAATGCTATCAGTCCAATCCAGTCTTTTCTCGCAAATGAATTACACTCAAAATACTAGGTGGAGGTGGAGAAAGAGTCAGTAACCATATCTATACAGAGTTTGAAAGAAGTTGGAACACACTGTAGTGTAAGTTTTTTATTTTCGCCTGAATATTTTTTGCAAACAGATGCCTGCAGATGAACTATAGCTGTGACTTATTAGCTGGAAAAAACAATGGCACCACAGCATGGAGCCTTACCTAGTCCAAGTTCAAATTTAATAACAATACCACAGAAAATGAATATTTTACATGTTTTTCTAAGGGTATGTAGAGGCATCTTCCAAAAAAAGGCCATTTAGACACCAACTAACCCCTGCTTCAGAGTAACTGAAGCATAAACACATTATAGTGTTTTGTTCCCCTGTTGAAACTAAACTTTGTGCATATGAAAGAGTCAAAACAAGTGTTATGGTGGAAAAGCAGTTCATATAAAAAGTGAATCACAGCAAACTATTTATATTTACATAATTTTAATGTTGTGGCTTTATAAAAAACAATAAAGCAGCATATGGTCTTTTTCAGAATTTCATTAGTTATTTGAAGCACCAGGTATTGGCAGAATCTGTTCCTACTGGCTCCATCTTTACACAAAAGAAGAGGGGCAGGCACCTCCTTTCAATGCGTACTGTCGTGCTATTGTAGGCTGTGGACAGGACGTGGAATGTCCTATTGGGTCAAGTTAAGTGTCAATCGAAAGGTCAGAGTAAAGCTGCCATTTTGATACCAAAATGTGGCTAATGTTTACATGCTACTGCGAGTTAGGATGGAGAATACGTTGGAAGATTAGGAAATCTGTAATATGAGGCTTCATAAGAGAGTAATGTGAATTTTGTAATTATTTATTTGTTTGTTGGTGGTCTGACAGAGGCTTGATTGTACCTGCTGTTGTGATTGTATCTTGAAATAATTTGCATCACAAGAATCTTAGCTTTCCAAAGATGTGTTGCATGAGTACCCACTTAAAGACAGGAGTTTTGTACATAGCATAGTTGTGTACAGTGTGATGGCCCGTCCACAGGCCGCTGGAATGGTAACGGGTTTTAAGAGGTACTGGATTATTTACAAGATATTATCATATGTGTATTATTAACATGATATCAATATTTCAGTTTTAAAAGTTTTATCGTGATACCCCTAATACATACTTTACATACATACATACATACATATACACATGTTGTGCCTGTACATACATATATTGACACAGAAACACACACACATATTAACACACATACACACACAAACTGTTTTTTCTATCTTTCTGGGGACTTTTATTGATACACACACACACACACACACACACACACACACACACACTGTTTTTTCTGTCTTTATATAAAACAGCAAAGCAATCAATCAAATCAAGGTCAAGGAGGCCTTCAAAGGATATGAGACAGACAACACTGTATGAACAGTGCCACAAGAAAGGACGGGTACAAGAAAATCCATACTTGACTAATAATAAATCAGATATTTATTTAAATGTTTTCTGCCTCACATAGTACAGTAGTAAGGTAGTAAGTAAGGTGTGATCTTATGTGCCCCCTTGGTGAGTGGTGGTTGCCCCCCCTAAAAACCCACTATTGTGTCTATAAACAGAATCTCTGCAAGTCTAATTCAATGCAAGTCCAAATGTCAAGAAGAGCATCAGGTGAGATTTAAAGCTTGCCTACCTGTTACTCTCCTTGACTGTTAACTGCTCAATACAAATGTGACACTACTTCCTGTATTGACAGTGACCATTGCCATTGAACACTTTGCACTTGCACATATTTTGTAGCAGACCGGGTTGTAGCATTAATCCTTCCCACCTAATTTTCCTTCATTGCTTGCAAACCCTTACAAGCTTCCCCCCTCAGTTACAACTCCAGTTGTTCTTTATTTACTTGAAACAAATCTAACCCAAGAGCTACCAGGCTATATACATAAACCAACAATGTAATACTCCACAAACCCTCAGCCTCCCTTGTCCAAATAACAGGGGGCTGGATGTTCTCAAGTGCTCTACTGAGTCCTGCTTGGGGAATAACAATTAGTAGCAATTATAGGAGGTTGGTTAGCAAGCCTCACAGCTGTCAGCAGGACACAGAGAAGGCGACAGTACTCTCATTTGCATCTGAAAGCTTCAATAAAGACATATTGTATGGTGAGTGCTGTGATAATAGGCCATGCAAAAGGCAAAGGGAATGCAGTTGGGGGGAGGAAGAATCTGTGCTGTACTGTGCTGCTTTATCTTTTCTCCCTAGTGTATTAGACAGTCGGCAGGATGATTTCATAAAGCAGACATTAGGAAATGGTGGGCAGAGACAGAGGGCGTAAGAAGGTCAGAATCCACCGTAAGATCTGCTATTATCTTCTTTATTACCAGTGCCAGTTTTGCTCTGCAGAGAAGGAAAAAGCAACTGCACTCAGGGCAGTACTCAGGGCAATAAATGAAACTGTACTAAACACATGCACTAAGTAACCCATTTTTTTTGTTTTTGCTTTACTTGGAAATGCTGTGAGGAGATGTCAGTACACTTCTTTCCTTCCTGTTGTGCTCTGGTCAAATTTGACCGATTTACAAATTTTATGTTTGAAAAATGTAGTTTTTTTCATCTGATTGGCATAAGGCTTTATGATATCCTCCACATAGATCATATGAAAACAAAAAAATAAATTTTGACCATTTTCATTAAATTTTGGGTGTTTTGTTTAAATTTTGTCCACCTGGGGTGTACAAAAATGACCAGCCATAAGAAATAAATGGGTGAGACTACAATTAATAGCAAAGTGTATAAAATTGAGAGTTTAGGAGCATGTCCATCCAAAAAAAATCCCAAAACAAGTGTGCACACACAAACAACATATTATACTTAGTTGTCGGAATATTGCCATTCTTGCAAATAATCGCAATGTTGTTCTGTATATTGTATCTGATAGAATACCTTTCTTGCATCTCTGGCATATAAAGCTTCCTTGGGGCATTGCCCACTTTTCATTCAGGGGCAACACAGTGACAGTTGACTCTGGACAACACGTTATGCCAGGACAAGCTATGCCTAGAAAAATGAAATAATGTTGAGCTAATTACCTAATGGTATCTTGTTAGCAAATACACATAACTGTAGAAGTAGTGCATCAGGGTCTGTAATCCAGTCTTGGGCTGCCACGTCATATGGATCTATGTTGTTTATCGTGCTTGTATACATCTCACAATTGTGTGCTGTGTGTAGATTAAGACATGGTGATTGCAGATTATACTGCATTCGTATGTTTCCAATTAGCTTAGAATTTCACAGTTCTGCAGTTCACTCTTGTAATGTCTTGTACTCATACAGATTGTGCACCTCCTGATTTTACTTTCTGTCCAAAGATACTTAAATGATGTATTTGAAAGCTTGCAGTCAACTTTGTTCCATGACTAATAGTGTAATTTAGGCCTGTTGATGTGCAGCTTGGAGAGGCCTTTGAAGTGGAGTAGAGCAGGACACTAACGCTCGCATGGAGACATAAGCAACCGTCTTCAACATCAAAGAGAACAAATTGTCATCATGGAGGCAAATGTCATCCCTCTGTTTCTTTTTCTTCCCTCATTATTTCTTTTTTCATGTTGTGTCTCTTACAGTATGTTGCCATTTATGCTGTTGCAAAACTCAGTACTATTCTTGTTTTGATCCCCTCATTCTTCACCTGTACTTAATTTGTTTTCCTCTTTCCTTCCCCTCATCTCTCATCTCTCCTTCCTTTCTTACTCTCAACCTCATTATTCCTTCCTGGTTCTTCCTCCTGTCCTTCCTTACTTAAGTATGCTTCATATCCTCTCACAGTCTGTATATTCTCATAATTAAAAGAACCTAAAAGAAATATTCTTAGGTCACCTTATCATAAAATGACAATTTTGGAGCACTGAGCGGGCAGCTCTAGACATGCATGTGCGTCTAAACACATTCTCTCACTCTCTCTCTCTCTCTCTGTTACTCTTTCATGCATGCACATGGAAATGAGCACTAGACCCCACTTACAAATAAATACTCCATACCTCTAACAAGTCCACCAATGGAAAAATCCCTTAAAGCGGAACTCTGATTTACTTCCATTCATTACTCTTTGCTTGATTAAATGGAAACCCACCATTTCCTGCTGATAATCTGGAAATATACTAAAAAAGTTTCTTTTAAGGCAGTTCCTACTTGGGAATTTGGGTACGTTTTCTCGACCTCAGGTTCCTCTCAAGATATGAAATAGCTGTGACAACATGGCTGCCCACACATGCAACAATAACACTTAATACTTTTAAAAAGACTAACAGCACAGCATGTTCTTACAGTACATCACTCACTATTATTTCAGCCTGGTGCCAGACCACCCAAATCCCTGACTGTCAACACACTGATCATACACGTGAACACTATTTGATCTCTTCTCAGGCTGAAATTTGACAGGGCTATGCCGAGAATTTGCTGAGCTCAGTTCTCCTCATAAACTAATAAAATCATAAATGTGTATGGTATGTTGGTCCACCCTAACAACCTAGAATCAAGGAAGGAGGGTCTGTCCATCCACTTGGAAGAGACTTAGTCTATCAAAATCTGTGAAAACATCAGTGTGTGTGATTTCGAAATAATTTAACCAGTAAAGAGATTGCCTGTCTTGCTGTGATGATCATTATTGTGATTATGATAACTGTCCATCGGCAGGACCTTGAAATACGGACCAATGCAGCTCTGTACCTGCCCCAGATCAGTGATCTCTTGAACCGAGTGCCCCGGCAGATGCTGCTGTTGCTGAAGACCAACGACCTGCTGAGGGGCATTGAGACCATCTTACAGACCAGAGCCTCCTCCTCCTCCTTCATCAACATGTCCCGCTCCTGCATAAGTGCCATAGCCAGGTACAAGATTGTACTCTTTTCCCTGTTTACATAGTGATAGGATAGGCTACATATAGTCTGCATGGATTGTGACTTCAAGTTCAACAACACAGACTTGGTGCCTGCTGACATTTGTAGAAATATAAGCCTTGTAGAGCAAATTTTAAGTTGACTGCACTTATATAGCACCTTTTTACCTTAACAGACAAAGCACTTTACAATTTTTGCCTTCTCATCCACTTATTCATACACAGACAAACACACACACTCACACACTGTGGTGTGGTGTGGTCTACAGCTGATATACAGCAAAATGATGTTTACTTGATAGCACCACATAGTGGACACAGGAAATGATATTTAACTCCTTCGTGCAATGTTCAATAAGAGGCCGGTCCTGAACACACCTGCATGTCTACAAAAAAAGCCCTTCAACTTTGTTTTCCCCCGACGTGCACAAGGGTGCAAGGGCCCGATCATCGCTGCTTACAGCTTTAATTAGTTTAATTTAATTCTTGTAATTGAAGCAATTATTATTCTCTATTATTATTCTTCCAAAACAAAGGCATTTTTAAGGCCTGAACGTGCACAAAAAGTTGTTAAACTTTGACCATACATCAAAAGTGGCGAAATTTGTTGTTTTTGAGGTCCTGAACATGGGCGTGGCGAAATGGCTCAATAGCTTCCCCTAGAAAATTAAGAAAATTGAGCCCCTCGATACAGATTGTTGTAGAAGAATGAAATTCAGTATGTGTATGTATCATGACCAGACGCACCAAAAAGTCTCTTGGAGCCATACCCTGAGTCTAACAGGAAGTCAGCCAATTTGGATCAAAGTTGTGATTTTGTTGCCGATTTTGCCATTTCCAGCCCGCATACTTTAACGAACTCCTCCTAGAGATTTGACCTCAGCAACTTCAAATTCTATCAGTATCATCTACAGAAATTGGAGATGAAAATTTATTAAAACAGTGATTTTCGACATTGCTGGGGGGCGTGGCCGGGCAGTGAATTTCAGTCCTTCGCCATGAAAATTTAAATGGCCATAACTTCGGCATACATGATCCTATGAGACCCAAACCGTTTGTGCTTGAAATGAGTCCCGCCCTGAACAGATCCATACATCAATACTGGATCTGAGTCATAGTGCCACCTACTGGCAACAGGAAGTTACATGTCTTACACTTTGACACCCTGTGGGTAGCATGGTGATTGAATCCACCTCAAATTTACCAAGAATAGCCTCAAGACCTTGGAGATTGAAGATTCTGAAGTTGGTGACTCTCTGTCGAAATGTGTTGCCATGACGACACAGCGAATTTTGATGTCTCACCATGAAATTTCAAAGCCTTATAACTTGACTCCATATGGTCTGATTTTTTCCAAATTTCATATGCTTGTTAAGAGTCCCGGTCTGATGACATGTACAGACCCGTATTTAGTGACAGTCATAGCACCACCTACTGTCGACATGAAATAACATGCGTCATACTTTGTCTAATTACTCATAGTAAATTTGGCCGATGTACCTGAAATTGACTGAGTTGAGATGCAAAACCTTGGTGATGCTACATTCTGCAGCTCATGACCCATAATCAAACGCCGTTGCCAAGGCGACATATTGTTTGTACATAGCTGTTTCTATGGGGCCAGACATGCTTGAAAACTGACAAAACTTTGCACACACATGACAGGTCTTAAAGTCTGTAATATTCTATAGGTGGCGGGCATGGGTGTTGCAGAATGGCTCGAAAGCGCCCCCCACAATATTTTAAGGAAGCAGCCCCCGCGCCACATTAAACCTACATGTACAAAAATCGGTACACATATGAATCATGCCAGTGTGCACAAAAAAGTCTCTTGGACCCATAGCTTTAACCCAACAGGAAGTTGGCTATTTTGAATTTATTACTCAATTTTGACGATTTTCCATGCCTTGTATTTTAACGAACGTCTCTACAGAATTCATCATAACAACTTCAAAATCAATGTGTGTCAGCTAGTCTAGCTTGTGATGAAAAGTTATCAAAATCTTGGGTTTTCACTGAACGCACTTGCCATGGCTACGCAGCAAACTTTGATGTTTCGCCATGAAGCAGGAAGTTGCTGCTGCTTGAATGTACATTGTCCAACCTGCACCAGATTTCTCATGCTTGATAAGAATCCTGTCCTGAACTCATCTACATGTCAGTATTGATTCATAGTCATAGCTTCTCCCAATGACAACAGGAAGTCAGCCTTATATGACAAACATCATCTGATTCATGTGAAATTTTCAAAATTTGGTCTACAATTGATATACAACAACATGATGTTTACTTAATGGGTGTTCTCTAGCACCACATAGTGGATACAGGAAATGATATTTAACTCCTTTGTGCAATGTACAATAAGAGTCCGGTCCTGAACACAGCTGCATGCCTACAATTAAAGCCCTTCTATGTACCGCGTCCGGACGTGCGCAAGGGTGTGAGGGCCCGATCATCGCTGCTTGCAGCTTTAATTATTATTGTTATTATTATTCCCCCCAAAGAATTGCATTTTCAGGGGCTAAACATGCTCAAAAAGCATTATTTTGGCTGATTATGCTAAAGGGGATACATCTATTTATTTTTAATTGTTTGCACCTTTCATTATTTCGTGCCTGGGTAGTGTCTCTTTGTGAGCCATGTCCTCTAAAGATGCAATTCCTAAAGAGGAGGGGAGTGGCTGCAGCGCTCTGTCAGTGTTGATGTGCGGTGATGTCACGAGGGGCGTGTGCCCGCAGGGCATGCAGCAGCAAACAACAATGTAAATAATGGGCCCAGAGAAAGTTATGCATATGATAATGTATATTCTCAGAGTGGTTACAATGTAAACTCTGGTAATGTGAATGATAGAATGGGGCAGAACACTTACTGCACCTGGGGAGCAACTGTCTCAGATAATTCTGCAGTTAGGGCAGCAAATTGGAGCATCTATTACTTCTCAGTTGATTGCTAATGGCTTTATTCAGCAAGTTAACAACTCCACTCATATCAAAGCACCCAAACTCCTTCCCATGGGTTCAGTAGTGGCACAACCAGTTCCAATACATTTGATCTGTCCAAAGTCAATCTGGTAGTGAAACCAGATATCAAAGCCCCCCACATTTAGAGGAGATCACACTGACAAATGCACAGTATATGAGTGGATAGAGGTGATGATGGCTCCAAGAGACACGTTGAAACAGAGCAATGTTTTAGGGAAATAATGGAAAGACTTGCAGGCAAAGCTAAGGAAATAGTCAAAGTGTCAGTGAGAAACAGCCCCTACAACCTTGAGTATAACCCTGATGCAGTGTTTAATATTCTTAAACGGCACTTTGGTGAAGCCATCTCTTCATCAACTCCCCTATTTGACTTCTATGCCACCTTGCCAAGCACTGGTGAGAGTGCGTTTGATTGTTTGCTCTGGCTTAATAAAGCTATGGAGCATGTTGTTGACTGTCTAAATTGGAGGGGTCGCTCAGTTGATGAACCTGGACCTCAGGTATCAATGCAATTCATCCATCATTGTCCTTATGAGCACCTAGCTACATTCTTCAGAAGCAAGCCTTTGGAAAAATGGTCTGTTGTGGAGGTGCAGGACATGCTTGAGAGCCGTTGGCGAGAGCTCAGAATTGCAAGTAAAAGACAACACACAATCCTACAGCATTGCATGTCACAGTCAGAGTATAATGTGAATACTCAGTCCCTCGTGGAGGCAAGGCCTAGCCCCAGTGTGTTGAGCCCACCCAGCCTCTTGTCTCACAGCCAGTTCCTCTGTCCAGCAACCCTGATGCCACATTGCTGTCTCACTTGATAGACATGCTCTCCAAGCTCCTCCATGATCAGCAGAGCAGCAGACCCAGTCCCTCCTTTAACACTCAATTCCAGTACCCTAGGCCTCGTAACATGTGTCATGTCTGTGACAGCAGAAGTCACAGCACAAAAACACACTGTCTTCGTGACCACCTGTGCTTCTCATGCTTTTCAAGAGGCCACAGCATCAAAGACTGCCCCAGACGCCAGCACACTGTCAGTGCCTCTCCTAGTCCTGCTCATGCCAACACTACTCCAATGGAAAACTAGCCTGTCCACATTCAGAGGGGAGAGTGTGGGCACTGAGTTTGCCCCCAACAGTTCAGATGCAGATGACCTTCAGTCAGTGTATAGTTACTTTTGTGAAAAAGAAGAGGATGATAAAGTGATATTTCAAAGAACACCGCATTTAATGGACAGTGACAGTCTTTTTTATACAACAGTTGAGACAGCAGGCAGACAGTTCTGTGGACATTTAGACAGCGGCTCAATGGCCTGCACTATAAATATGGAGACAGAGCACATCCTCCTTGAGTGCGGTGGATCAGCCATTTCCAGTAGCAGAGACACAAATACAATAGTTGTGGGCTGTGGAGGTTCCGTTCCCAGCACCCAAAATGGCATAAGCTGTCTCCTGCTGACTGGACTACAGAATGCCAGGAAGCCTTCCGGTCTCTGAAACAGGCTCTCAAATATGTTCCAGGCGTGCAAAATGTCATCCCTGACCGCCTCAGCAGAATCCCTTTCATTAAGGGCAGTATCACCAGGCGAATTTTCCAAGAGCCCTACCAGTCTCTTGTCAACAAGGCGAAGGAGGTTCAGCCCGATGATGTCCAAGATGCATTCTACTTGACTATGAACACTCTGGTCCTATCCTCAGAATCTGGAACACCAAAGGCAAAATCTGGTTATGTCACCACCAACACTGTTGCAGCCTTCCTTTCTGCTCATAGTGTATGGGAGCCCTGTTCACAAGACCGAGTAGCTACTATAGAGGCAGTTGGCAATATCTACTCCCTCCATTCTCAAAGAACACTTCCAGCCCTCTCACATGTAGAACTCCAACGGAAGCAGGAGAAAGACACCACCATATCCAGAGCCATGTTCTATGTTCAGTGAAAGCAGTGCCCATCCAGGTGTGAGAGAAGCCATGAGAACGCTCAGGTCCTGAGACTTCTGAGGCAATGGGAAAAGCTGAGGTTGATAAATGGTCTTCTGTACAGGGTAACCAAAGACCTTTCCTCAGGCCATAAGGTCCACCAGCTTGTTGTCCCACCAGGTCTGAGACCAATAGTACTCAGGGGCATCCATGATGATGCAGGGCATCAAGGCCAGAGTCGCACACTTCAGTTGGCTCATCAGCGGTTTTACTGGGTTGGCCAAAAGCAGGAAGTGAAGGAGTATGTGGCATTCATTCCATCCAAACTCACGCTCCACTTGAGTTGGTGTGCATACACTTTTGGAGTGCTGAGAACTCGAACAACAGCTCTATGGATGTCCTTGTGGTTACAGATCATTTCACATGCCTTGCTCATGCATTCCCCTGTGCAAACCAAACAGCGAAACAGGTGGCCAAGCGATTGTGGAATGATTTATTTTTTGTTTATGGCTTCCCAGAGAGGATCCATTCAGATTGTGGCTACAACTTTGAGTCTCAGCTCATTCGCGACCTACTTGACATAGCCCACATTCACAAATCCCATACCACAGCCTATCATCCCGCTGGGAACGGAAGCGTGGAGCGCTTTAACCACACCCTTGGCAGTATGCTAGAAGCTTTGCCCACTTGTGAGAAGAACAAGTGGCCTCAGATGATCAACAACCTGACATTCTCATACAATTGTACCAGTCATGAGACAAATTTTTCACCAGACCTGATGTGCATGCAAAATTTGGTGAGTTTTTGAGCATGTTTAGGGGGTCAAATTTAGGTGTGAAGTCCTGCAATAATAAAGAAAGAAACAAACACACAAAAAACAATAGGGTCCTCGCCCTCTGCCTTTTGGGCTCAGTCCCTAATTATAACTATATTGACATTCAGAGTGATTATGTGTACTGATTCACATAGAATCCGGGCTTGTATCCCCTAGATCCCGAAGTGCCCGTAAGCAATAAACAGTCATCATTGAATCGACATCGGACCTGCGTGGGTGTCTTCGTTGGAGTCAATTGACGTTACTAACTGTCAGCTGTTAGTCCACCATCATCATCACAACACAGCACAAAGACTGTAGGCTGTCACTATCATCAGCAATATAAAAGAAACTTAACGGGGGGTTACCAGGAGAGTCACCAGATTTATATAGTCCCCCGTTACACATCAGAAGTGGTGAAAAATGTAATATTTCATATGTCTTGAGCATGGGTGTGGCAAAATGGCTCGATAGTGCCCCCTAGAAAATTTCTCTCCTCCTCCTCCTTCAGATGAACGAAATTTGGTAGGCACATGTATCATGTCTAGACATACAAAAAATCCTAAGTCCAACAGGAAGTCAGCCATTTTGATTTAACTGCAGTTTTTGTGCAATTCTTGCCATTTCCAAGTACTGTATTTAGACAAAGTCCTCCTAGAGATATAAACCGACCAACTTCAAATTTGGTGAGTGTCATCTAAACACCTTATCAGCATAGTGAGTTTTCATTGAACTCGACGTGGCGACGCAGTGAACTTCGATGATTCACCATTAAAAAGGAAGTTGTTGTAACTTGAATGTGCATTGTCCAATCTGCCCCAAAGTTCTGGTGATTGTTGACAGTCCCGGGCTGAACACATTTACTTGTCAATATTGAATCAAAGTCATAGCGCCACGTATTGGCAACAGGAAGTTACAGTCTCTGTATTTTCATGAGCTCTGCCCAGGACCTTGACCAGATCCATGTCAAATTTGGTCAGAAAAGTCTTAAGATCTTGGTGATGCTATATTGTGAATCTTGTGAGTTTTCATGGAACGCCGTTAACGTTGCGACGTGGCGAATTTTGATGTTTCGAAATGAAAATACAAATTGTTGTAACTTGACTCCATATTGTTGGATCTCCCCCATATTCCACATGCTTGATAAGAGTCCCGGTCTGATGACATGGACAGGCCAATATTGAATCACAATCACAGCGACACCTACTGGCAACAGGAAGTCATAAGCCCCATTCTTTTACTAATTACTCCTATCAGCTTAACCAGATCCACCTAAAATTTCATCAGCTAAGTTGACGCTTTTGAGTTTTCATCAAAAGCTGTTGCCATGGTGATGCATTGTTCGCCATGAAACAGGAAGCTGTTTTTGAGGGGCTAGAGATGCTTGAAAACTCACAAAACTTGGTACATGCATCATTTAGATGGTCTGGTCAGTGAGGAGTTTGGGACTCTCACTTATACATTATTGGCCATCATTCCTGGGGTTTGAAGAAAGAGATGAGGTCTGTTTGAGGCTTGTGCTGTCTCCCTTTCGAAACATGTAGGGACTTTACCCTATGTTATTTTTATTATTATTAGTTCCGAGCACCAACTGGTGTGAAGGCCATATTGTATTTGAAGGAATTTTGTGATGAAGTTATCAAAATCTTGAGTTTTCATTGAACGCCTTTGCTGAGGCAACACAGTGAACTTAAACTTACATCATCCAATGTGCACCAAATTTCTCATGCTTGATCAGGGTCCCAACCTGAACACATCTATTTGTCAATATTTAGTCATAGTCATAGCGCCACATTTAACTTCTATGTTTCGCCATGAAGTGGGAAGATGGGAAGATGGCAAGATGGTGGCGCATGTACGTGCAGCGGCTCAGCACTCCATGAGCCGGCACTTATTAATCAGTATACTTCTAGTCTATTTATTTTTGAGCACCACATATGCATACATTAACAGAAAATACAGCCGTCAGGAACTACTAAGCATCAGTTCAATGCATAGTGGCTGTGTTTTCAACAATGAGAACTCTGGACACAACATCCCGACAGAGCTGGTCAGACCGCCAGGGTCGCCATGGATTATTTATTCACTTGGAAAGCGATGAAGACAACACAGAGAGAGGTAAGGCTGCCAATCCGGGATACATGCTAGGCTAGCAAGAGACCCGCACAAACCTCTGCTGCCAAGTCTTTTCATCACTAATGCAAGGTCACTTGCCAACAAAATGGAAGAGCTGGAACTTACTATATCCACACAGAAGAACATACAGGATCGCTGCATTATGGTCATCATGGAAATGTGGCTCAACCCAACGATCCTGGAGGAGACTATCAGGCTACCGAACCATGTAGCACACCGATCGACAGGAATAGAGACTCCAGTAAGAGCAGGGGAGGAGGACTTTGTGTATACACGAACAACAACTGGTCCTGCAACACGGAGCTGTACAGTGCGGACAGGTCAGACTTGAAGAGGGGCATCAGAGACACCAAAGCAGCCCACAAATTAAGGATTGAGAGCCACTTTGACAACTCAGACCCCCGTCGTGCATGGCAAGGTATACATCACATCACCAATCAAAATAATAACACCAACTCGACCACCAGTGGCAGTGCCTCACTGGCAGAGCAGCTCAATCATTTCTTCAGCCACCATGAGGTGGAGAGAACAGAGATTGTCACAACTACTGCCCCAGCTTCAGCTTCCAACAGCCAGACACTCATCATACAGACTGCTGATGTTACACGCACACTAGGCTTCAAATACAACATATGCCTTTGGATAAAGGACTTCCTAACAGACCAGCCACAGTCAGTCAGGATGGGCCCTCACCACTTTCCCACTCTGTCACTCATCACAGGGGCTCCACAAGGCTGTGTGCTGAGCCCCTTCCACATCTTGTACACTTTTATATGTATACCAACTCATAACACAAACACAATCATTAAATTTGCAGACAACATGACAGCGGTGGGGCTGATCACTGAGGGCGATGAGTCTGCTTACAGTGAGGAGGTACAGAGGCTGACAGACTGGTGTGCAGAGAACAACTCGGCACTTAACACCAAAAAAACAAAAGAACTTATCATCGACTTCAGGAAGAAGCAGGATGACCACCTCCTACTTCACATAAATGGAGAGAGAGTTGAGAGAGTCTCCAGTTTTAGGTTCCTGGGCACCCACATTTCAGATGATCTCACATGGTCAACCAATATAAACTCTCTGGTTAAGAAGGCACAAAAGCAGCTCTACTCCCTGAGAACACTCAGGAAAGTCAACCTGTCACAACAGCTGCTGGTTTCCTTCTACCGCTGCTCCATTGAGAGTGTTCTGACACATGGGATCCTGGTGTGGTATGGCAATAGCTCGGTGGCTGACAAGTAGGCTCTGCAGAGAGTCATCAAAACAGCCCAGAAAATTACACGCATCTGCCTGCCCTGGAAGACATCTATATGTCCCATTGCCTGCGGAAGGCATTGTGCATCTTAAAGGACCCATTTCACCCCACCCATCACCAGTTTGACCTTCTGCCCTCAGGAAAGCACTACGGGTCCATCAAAGTGCGCACCACAAGACTAATGAGCAGTTTTTATCCCAAAGCCGTCACCACACTGAACTCTGCTCTGAAAGCACAACCACCCCATAGATAACTCTTAATGTACAGTACTGTGCAATATTGTCATTAATTCTGTGCAATACTTTTATTTATATTTTTTTATGTTTATTTTGTGCAATACTGATATTTGTTAATGCATATGTAGGCTAATTTTAATGCATGTTTGGATTTGGATGCGTGTCTGTCAGTGCGTGTGAAATGAACAGGATAATTCTTGGATATTGAGATCTGCTCAGGCAGTGCACCTGAATTTCGTTACACACCAGTACAATGACAATAAAGGAATTCTTTTCTATTCTACTGGCAACAGGAAGTTACAGGTGCTGTACTTTTTGTTGTATTTTGACAAACTCCTCCTATAGATTTAACCCAACAGTGTCATCTAAAGACCTTTGCAATGAAAAGTTATCAAAATCTTGAGCTTTCATTCAACGTCATCACCATGGCGAACTTCAATGTTTTGCCATGAAGGAGGAAGTTCTTGTAACCTGAATGCATTGTCCAACCTGCACCAATTCCGTCATGCTTGATAAGAGTCCTGGCCTGAACACATCTACATATCAATATTGAGTCATAGTCGTAGCACCACCTACTGACAACAGAAAGTCAGCCTTATAGGAAAAACATCATCCAATTTACATGGTGTGGTCTACACATGATATGCAGCAACATGTTGTATATTACTGTTTGCTCTCTAGCGCCACATAATGGACAGAGGAAGTAATATGTAAGTCATTCACGCAAGAGCCCGACAAGAGCCCAGTCCTGAACACATCTGCATGCCCACAATTTCACCTGTAGGTAGCGCTACAGAATTTTTAAAAAATTGTTGCTGGCACAGAAACTTGCAGCAGCAGCTGTGACTGGCAGCTTGCAGTTTCTCTCACTTGCAATTTCTTCAGAATTGAAGAATTTTCTAGTTATTGTGAAAGCATTCACACTATTATTCTTCAAATCTTTACACATTGTTCTTCTCACTCTTTATTCTTATTTCACATTCCATACATTTTTTGGCCGTTTTCAACTGCTGCACACTTTGTGCTATAAAAAACATTCAAATGTCAATCTGTGCAGCTCATTCAGGAGAAGTGTTCTTGTGTTTTTTGTCAAATGTAATATGTTTCAGTGATTTTATCTAATTTTTTAAAGTATTAAAATGCATAATGGCAGTCTATGGGAGGAATTGTCCAACTGAGTTGGAACCTTTGTCACAGCTGAGTCTCAAACTCAACTGCTTGGACATCCCTTATCCTGTGGAGACCATTCCAACTTTAAAATGTTCACAAAACTTTGAATTTTCAAAGTTATCAGATTGTGATGTGATATCTTTTGTACTTTTGAAACAACTTATTTCCAAATTGAGGGCTTTCACATCTTTTTACAGATCTCACCAGTGTGTCATGTGATTAGGCTGAGTGGAGAGCACAGATACTTTTAGGCCAGAAAAAAATTCTAAACAGACCTCACTCTCACAGTTTTAACTCCTCAAGCACATATCTTACTTCAATATGTTGCCACAAGCCTCCCCTTTCAAAATGTAAATACATTTCCCATAGGTCTTATACTTTCTGAGATCTAAACCTTACTTGATATGGAGTCACTGTCATGCTATCATTAACTGCAATACTGTCTGCAGGATGTGTGTCTCCTCTCATTCCACTTTTTTTAATTAACTTCTTTAACTCTCTTCCTTCAGACACTTTGTACACATATCATACATTCTCATGGTAAGCTAATCCTGCTTTCACTATGGTGTAAAAATCTTTGAGCTACAAGCTCTAGTGTTAAGCAAGCAAATTTCTCCTCAACAAAATGGGAATTTTTTTCCCATTTCAGGGATTGTCTGCCAGCTCAGTGGTTTAGAACACTGTTCTCATGGTCTGCTTTCCCCATTAGATTAAAAGCTTCTGAGTTCAATACCTGCTCTTAGCAGTGATCCTCATAATGTTGCTCATTTTCTAATTATTTTAGGTCCCCTACTGACACTACTAAATTTGTTATGTTGGTGTGGGTATGCATGTTTATGTTTATGCAGTAATAGACATTGCAGCCTGTAGGGTGGGTGTTAAATACGAGTCTTAAAGGTCCACTTAATAAATTTCCACTGCATCAAAAATTCAGTAAGGCTGCATTAAATGATGATATTTTAGTACAAAAACTCCAGGACTCTGTACATGGTCAGGCAGGCACACTGGTTTGAGTGTTCATTATATAGTTTGCCACAGTATGAGTTCTTCACTGCACATATTTCTTAGCCCACTCATCCTTAAATGCATGTTTTTCACTGTCAGCCTTTCCTTTTTGTATCTGAGCGTTTTGAATTATGCATTGTACTTTATCAGCCGGAGCACCAACATTCTACAACAACGTTGGTAACCACCAGCAATTAGCAGGTGGCTGAATGATGGCAGCTGAGGTGGCGTGATGTGTCACTCAAAAGCGGTCCGAGTCACATTGCAGTTAAATTTTGTTCCTGATCCTGTAAATTGTTATTCAGTCCTGATTGGACCGGAGTCCACCTATTGAGTATGTATGCTTTAGAGGTTGCTAGTGGAAATGTATACTTTTACATAAAACCTATTTTTAGAGGTGCCTGCATTTAGTCTTTGATGGTTGCAGTCACAGAGACATTTAAAGAAGACAGATGCAGCTCACAGGATTCATGAACAGATGTTTGCCAGTGTTGTGTTAGTAGATGTTCAGCCTGCCATCTCACTTTGATTAATGAGCATTTTTGTTACTCTCTTAATCACAGCAGAGAAACTTTTTTGTTGAATTGATTTTAGATTACCCTTACATATATAATGTTTCTACACCCCATGATGATTGAAATATGATTTAAATAAAGCTAAATATATAAGCCGTTTTGGTTATTGTTTATAATAACAACCCTGTCTAATAACTGGCATGTGTAGGATGTGAAACAGAGAATATTCATATTCATTCATTATATTTCACACTACAAAGGTCTTATCCAAGTCTTCTAAGCTGTTCTACAGTTGTGAAAATGCTACTTACATGTATTAATGTTATATTGTTGCTGTTTTTTTAAAATATATGGATCAATAGCAAATTATTTTAAAACTTCAAGATCAAATGTAAGAAATCTTGATGATTCGACCAAATGCCTTCAATTTTTCCCAACTCTTGATCCCTCCCCTTCATCTTCTTCCCTCTCTGACTGACAGGCACAAGAGGAGTAAGGCTCAGTCCAAGAGGAGGCGTCTGCAGATCACACTGGCAGAGTCTTTCAGCCTGTGGAGACTCGGCATGTATGAACTGTTTCTGTGGCTGAAGGGCTCAGTTTTGGGACTCTGGCTGACTGCTCTGCTGGGATTTCTTCACTGAGACACATCTGGATTTCATGCTATAACATTAACAACAGGCTGCAACTGGTGGCTCACGGGGGTTTATATAATGCATATTAGCACATACAAACATGAAACATTTTGAACATGTGCCCACAGACACACATGAATGAATGAATTCAACTTATGTTAATAATACAGTTTTTATGACATTACTCGTGACATTGCTCAGATTCTGATATACCTGGAACACTGACACTCCTTTATCCATTCACTCATCATCCAGAAATTTGCCCTGTGTTGAAAAGCAGTGGACATACAGACAAAAAACTCAATTATCACAATTTGAAATTACATCCCTGGGTTGGGGGTAGATATGGGGGGCTCAGTTGACTAAGTTTTGTCTGAGGGGGGGCCTACAGTGTCAGACTGGTTAAATTCATACTCAAGGAGAAATGTGAAAACAATTTGTGGTTTTAAAAGGAGCTGCATGTCATCACTGTCATCACACATTGAGGTTGCCAGGTTTGGTCCCATCGTGCCTTTACCAACCAAAACTAAAATCTGTGCTCACCAACTGTATCTAGCAACCCACACTATAGCTAGAGATGCTGCACAGAAGTATTGGGCCCCTAAAAACACAAACTGTGTTTTTTAAATTTCTGTTTGAGTACAGCTCAGATTAATGAGATACATGTTGATTTGTGAGCTTTAGATGTGATAGCAGGTATATTTTAGAGTGGACCACTTTGGCTGCAAGAGTGATCAGTAGTTCAACCCTGACAGTTTTTCTTGCCAGGACACTGTTAGACTGCTGGTGTATCCCTGCTCCTCAACAGAATACCTCAGCATGAAGTTTGCATCCTGATGATGCAAAATGCACTGAATGCCTCAATAGTTTCGATGTATTCATTGTTTGAAATATTGTATAATAATGGTCATGTCTAGTATTTAATTGGTACTGTTGTTCTTAGGTCAAATACTGTACACTCATTCCACAAGCACACCAGTTTGTCATATTGCTATTTGGTTGTTGCTCTGATCAGAAATGAACAGCTTGCTCTTCAATTTTTACATTCCTGCTGATAATCTCATTCTTTTCTGAAGGTAACTTAGTATTCAAGAAACAGATTTTGGTAGGTTCATGCTACCCTACCCCAGTGTGTGACATTATGTGCCTAACTACAGATGGTCTAAAATTTGGCATTACTGACTGTGAAGCCCAGCAGAAAAGTTTCTACTTTCCTCTTCTGGCTCATTGCATTTATTATTTTTCCCCCCCAGAAAGTGGCTTAAATTATGTATTCGCTTCAGCCATCTTTATTTGTGTCACTGCTGTAAATGTTGTAACCACATTTCTTACACTTCAGTATGTCACTGCTGAGTGTAAAGCTGTGAAGTGTTATGACGGTCTGTTTGTTTTATAGCATTATCACATATCACACCAAAGCAAGGCCCTATAGTATACTGATGTGAATTTCAATCAAAAAATAATAAGACAGCTCTTGAAAATGATGACCATTGCTCTGGACTTTTACTAAATGTCAAACTTTTGTGTACTGTGGATACAGTTATGTGACTTTGGCTAAGAGATTAAAGGAAATGAACACAACAAAGCCATAATGACAAGTCTGTGTACTGCATCTCATTTAAGGGTGAAATGGAAGCTTGTATTCTTATGTTATACTGTCTAACAGATAAGTGCACAATGTAATACTCTGTCTTCTCTCCTTCCAGTGTGAAAATGTTCCCAATAAAGTGAGCTGTGGGATTTGGCCTTCAACTTTTACTTCTCATTAGACAGAGGCAGAGAAGGAAACTTCCTAGGGAGGAAAGCAGACAGAGATAGAAAGAAACTACCTAGAAATATGGTGAATGAAGTAAAAGTCACTTGTTAGGGTGATGGGATGTTTGTGACGCATGCATCTGTGTGTACAAATACCATCACTGAACCTCATACAGCATCTTTCAGCCTCAAGCTGTCTGATCCATTTGCAAATGCTGTTGTTGAGATTGCAATAAAGACTCTTAGAGACAATGAGCTGTTTGTGAATTCTCCTCTATAACAGAAAAAATCCCACCACAGAGCGCATTTGTTTGTTTTTTTTTTGTGTACATGAGACAACTTTAAAGACTGCCATATTACTTAGGTTTCCAGTATTTAGTAGTGTCAACAGAATTATTGTGTCAGTTTTCAGCAAAGCAGGCAAGTTATGAGAAGTTATACCTACTTTCAAAAATCTCTCTTTCTGTCTCTGTAGCTTTCTTTGCTTACAAATCATGTAGGAATGGGATGTTGTTGTACCAGCAGTTACACATTACAGCTATCTCTTGACAAAACAACCGCAGGGTGCAGTGACTACAGGCAGCACCTCAACTGTTCTGTCTTCACAGTGGGGTTCTCAGGTTTGAGTTCTGTCCTAACCGACTACAACCCAGCTGACTTTTTACTCTTTTATTTGTTGGCAAACTGATAGTTTACAAGATGCAAAGAAGAAAAAAAAAATGCTGAGGTGTTTTTGTTTTGATTGAGCTAGGTTGTCAGTTTCCCCCCTGCTTCCGGTCTTTGTGCTAAGCAAGGCTAGACCCATCCTGTTCTGAGATGAACTGTTTCTTTAAACAGTTGTTAAGAGTGGGTGATATATTAATATCATATTTTATAGTGTAATGAGTCCAGGTTTTCTATGAAATTTCAATCATTGTCACTTTTTCAAAGGTTTGAGAGAGAAGCTGAATTTGTGCAACTGTTATATAATAACATGAGAAATAATGGCTTGACTGGATTGGCCATCAGTAAGAGTTTACTTCATAGGCCAAATATCTCCTCCTTAAGAATTAAATATTGCATAAAAACAGTAACATGCCTCAAAAGACTGCCATGGTATGAGTTTTGAGTTGACAGTTATTAGGGCCCGAGCACAGAGTGGCCCTTTTGTATTTCGAAGAATTATAAGGGCCTGTAGCAGCCAATAATGTAATAACTACCATAAATGTAATAACTGCCAATAAAGTAATAATATTTCCATTCTTCATGTAATAATAGTTGATAATGTAAGAACTTATGCATAATGTATCATTGGCTGGTCATTACATTATTAGCCAGGTTAAAAAAAATATATATATAAAACATGTACTAACTGGAGCTGATAATGTCACACTTCCATGGCACTTACCCTTAATGTTGCCTCTTTTAAATAGCTGCTCAAAAACTTGACAACACACACACCTATTCTCTCTCTAAGAATTATTACTATGTATTTGTTTGTGGTACTATGGTTAGATTTATCTCCAGCCCTGCCTTCTACTCCTTAACCATTTGAGTACCAAATGAAGTGTGAGCACACGTTTCCACACACACACAGTTACTCTAATTTCAAATAATATGAAATCTATACCTAGGATGCTTTGCCTTTGAATACACAGAGCACCATTTCTTTTCATAAAAAATGTCATCTTTAATTAAACATATTTAAATCACTTTTTCAGGTAAACTGTTTCAACCACACTATTATAGCTATTCAGCTCTCTCTCTCTCTAAGTATATATAACAAACTTGACTCCGACAAGTTACATGAAAATGTATTACCATCAGAATCCTTGCCCTATTTAGATCTTTGGCTATTTGAATACAGTCATGACTTTTCATGGAACGCCCTTGGCATGGTGTGCCGGTCAATTTTGCCCAAAACCTTTTTTGGTTTATAAGAATCCAAGCTTAAACACATCTACATGTCAATAGTGAGTCATAGTCATGGTGCCAGGAAGTCAGCTTTATATGGCAAACATCATCCGATTTACATGAAATTTACATGGTGTGGTCTACACATGATATACAGCTACATATTCAAATGTTTTTTATTAAATTTTTCCTAAACAGAAAAAACACACATAACATTAACTATCCTTTGCACATTAAGTCATATCTCTAAATACATTAGCCAAACCAAAACCCAAACAGACACAAAACAAAACAAAACAAAAACAAAACCCAACAAAAGCTCTAACAGATGATAGCTACTTCCTAAGGCTCACATCATAACCCATCACAAAAACAGAAAGCACAGACGATCATTTTACTCTTCATCACAGTGTATAGAATCAAAGTAATCCAAGAATGGTTGCCAGACTTTAAAAAAATGTCTGGACAGATCCATGAATTGAATATTTAAGCTTTTCAAGTTTAAAAGAGCCATCACCTCTCCAACCCATTGCTTATGTGAAGAGGGTGTAACAGACATCCACTCGAGCAGGATGAGGCGTGTAGCTAAAAGTGACATAAAGGCTATAGCGTCAGACTGAGCCACAGATAGCTTCAGTCCACTCTGAACCACTCCAAACATTGCCACTATAGGGGCGGGTCGTATATCTTTGCCACAGATATAGGAAAAAGTCTCAAAAACATCAGACCAAAAGGAGCTCAAGGCTGGACAACACCAAAACATATGTATGAATATGGCAGAGTCTCGGTTACACTAAGAGCAAGTTGGATCCAATTGCGGGTATATTCTGGAAAGTTTGTCTTTGGAAAGATGGAGTCTGTGTAAGACCGTAAACTGTAGTAAGCCATGCTCAACACAAATAGAAGTGGAATGTATTTTCTCAATTGAGTGTTGCCAAACATTGTCAGGAATCTCCCCACCAAAGTCTCTCTCCCATAAATCTTTCAAATATGTAAGAGAGGGTGAGGTTACTGCCAAGAGTGTATCATATATTTTAGAAATACATGTTCTTTCCGATGGATCTAAATTTATACACTCCTCCAACCAGCCAACCAGCCACCTGGTGGCTGGGATGGAAAAGAAGTGAAATTTTCTTTCACAAAATGGTGGACTTGCATATATCTGGAAAAATGTGATTGTGGAATACCATACTCCCTTACCACTCTGTCAAAAGAAGTAAACATTTGATCCTTGAACAGGTTGTTCACACATTCCAACCCCCATCTAAACCATGAGTGATGGACCAAATAATGAATTAGCCATGATTGGCATTGAGGGCAGGGCCTGCTTGAATCTAAAATGATTCCTAAATTGGCTCCATATTTTCAATGAGCCTTTTATAATGACGTTGTAATGGAACTGAAGCACATACTAAAGAGGCTAAGGACACCGGGTTACTAAAATATTGCTCCATATGATTCATGGTACACAGAGACCCAATAGGCTATCCTGTGAATGTTGGCTGCCCAGTAGTAGTAAATAAAATTTGGTAATGCCAAGCCTCCATCCTCTTTATAACATTTTAGAAAAGCTTTCCTTTACCAGGGAATAATCTTATTCCAAAAGAAAATACTTATACATTGATCTAGCTCCTTAAAATATGATTTAGAAATAAAGATAGGAATTGTTTGAAACAAAAACAAGAATCTGGGCAAAATTGCCATCTTAACAGAATTTATTCTCCCAGCCAGTGATATGGGAAGTGTAGACCAGTGAGTAAGATCCAATTTAGCTCTCTCCAATGCAGGCTTAAACTTATGTTTAAATAAGTCCTCTGTTGAAATGCTTCATTATATACCTCACATAGGAGTGGTACCAGAAAATTTCTTAAAGAATTCGATGGAGAACCCATTGAGCCCCGGGGATTAACCACCTTTCGTTTTTTTTAATTGCCTGTTCTATTTCGGCTGTTGGTATAGCCTTATCTAACTCTCGTTTGTCATCAGCATTAAGAGTGGGCATTTCAATTGTTTCAAAAAATTGGTCTATTTTAATTTTGTCGCCAGCCTGATCAGTTTTTAGCTTTATTAGGTGTGCAAACATTTTATTTCGCTTCACTGGATGATTAAGTCCGGAAGTATTCCAGCAAGTAAATTTAGTCTGATATCGTCCTGCCCACTAGACCTAGAATATGTCATTATGAAAAATGCTGATGATCTCTTGTATGGACTTTGAAGTAGCAATCAAATGAAAACAACAAAAGAAAAGAAAAAACAAAATACAACGCCAAACCGTAACAAACACATACATACACATCCAGACTTGGATGTATAATGCCCTCTGCTGGCCTCTCCCCAAATGAAAAGCTGCTCTTGGCTCCCACTGCTCACTCTCATTCTGCATAACACCTCACTAATGAGTCAGAGCCTCTCCTAGAACTATATAAAACTTGAAAGTCAATAGCTTTTTCCCCTTAAAAGAAAAAAGAAAAATAAGAAAATAAAAAAATTAAGGAGCATAGCTTACTATAATACTTAATACTTAACCTGGGCCAATAATTGGAAAGATAAATAAAACCTGGGGGTGAACTTCTGCAAAATTGTATTTAGGTTGAATCTTAGTGACATACCCTTCACATCACGTGTCAAATGAAGTAGACATCATATAATCTGCATATATTATCTGGGTCTATCGGGTTGTCCAGCTAACCTGGAAAAAAAAAAACAAATTACCAGCTCAGTGGGCTTGAACAATTCTCCTGTCACAGTCCTTGCTGAGAAACAGGAAAAATAAGAGAAGTAATGTCACTGACTATAAAAGTTCCCAAAGGGGTTTAAGAGTCTTTTCTTTTCAAATTAGCCATGACGAAGTCTTTAGCCATCTTTGGATCCTTGAAACTTTTGCTTACGCTGCTGTCCACTGTTATTTTCAGTTCTGCTGGATACCATAAGCTGAAGCGCACCCCATCACAGCTGCTCAGCATGCTGCGTACTTCATTGAATGCTACACATTGTTCCATCACTGTCTGGGTGTAGTCTGGTAGGATACGGATCCTGTGTCCATCCTTGGTCATCACTTGTTTCTGCTCTCTGGCCTTTTGAATGATAGCCTCCCGATCCTGAAAGTAGTGGCCTCTGATGACAAAGGCCCTAGAGGGCTGGTTGTCTTCTGGCCGGGTTCGTAGAGTGTGGTGTGTGCGGTCTAGCAGTGGTGGATTTTCCAAGCCAAGTGCATCCTGTAGCATCTTAGCAATGTATTGGACCAGGTGCTTCCCATCTTCCTGTTGCTCCCTAATACCAGTAATACATAGATTACAGTGGCATGATCGAGTTTCCAGTTCTTAATTACGTGCTTTAAGCCTGGCCACTTGTTTTTCATCTCAGTCACATTGTGTCGAAGGGCAGCAATGGAGTCTGAATGGTCAGTTGCCCCCTGCTCAATGGAGGCTATTCGTTTCCTCAATGCCAAGCTGTCTGTTTCAGCCATCTCATCAGCTCTTTTCAAATTCTCTCTCACTTGGTCCACTTGACTACCTATTATTGCCAACTGGCTTTCAGCCTTCTCCTCAATTTTTGCCAGCAGCTCTATCTTCAAGTTGCCAATTGCATGGAGGATAGCATTTTGTTCAGTCAGCTCTATCGTTATAGCAGGTGTGCCGTCGGAGTCTTCTTCATACGAGTCAACATTTTGAAGTTTCCCAGTTATCAGGCAGGCGTCAAAGTATTCCCAAGTTTTCGCTATGCCACATGAGCTAAATTATTGGCAAGAGATAAGCTGAAAATTGTAAAATAAAATAGTTCAGTCGAGGAGCTCAGTAAGGCTGTGTCCTCCTCACATGGCACCTGGACTAAAATTGTGACTAAAATTAGTGGGTGCTCTCTAACGCCACATAGTGGACACAGGAAGTGATAGTTATCTCCTACATGCAATGTACTATATTAATGAAAATGCATATCAATGTCAGTTGCCCTCTGGTAAATGTATTGCTGCATTAATATTTGACTTACATAGTATTGCCTACAGGCAACAGAAAGTGAAGCCTAAATTACACATAATTCAGCAAATGTATACACAATTTCCAATATGTCATCTCCAGCACCACGCACAGCACACAGAAAATATTTTACCCATTCACACAGTGTCCAATAATCCTCAAAATTCAGAGCCACGTCGTCCAACCTCCTGTAGCTTTACCACAGCTGCCGCTCCCTCCTCGAGTTGTGAGGGCCCGTTCATCGCTACTTTCAGCTTTAATTTGGGCCAAAAGTGCAAGGAACCTATTGAAAGTGCTCTTTATTGTTATCCAAAGCTTTATTATTGTGTGATCGATGAAAGCAATCACACTTCTGTTATCCAAACCTTTATCACACACTATGTTATCTTCACTCTTTATTGTTATTATTATTTCGCCAATACAATTCTAGCCATAGGGGGGCACTAGTGTAATATTATAACTTGATATTTCCACAGTTCTGGTGCCTTTGATAAAATGAAACTTGGTACACAATAGGGATGTGCAGAGGGCCCAGTATTTGTATTTGTATCTGTATTTGTTGAGGCAGCAAAGTTATTTGTATTTGAATTCTAATAAAAGTGGAAAGATGCTTAAATATTCTGTTTTTGTTTTTATTACTTTTAATTTTAGAAAACTAAAGTGTTACAATAAGTGTTAATGAAGCTTGTTCATTAAGCGTGTCAGAAGCTCAGCTTTATCTCCGGCGAACACCCCCAACTCCGGGAGTGATATCCAAATTAGGAAATGTGCATCATGTAGCAGGTGGATGCGACTCCCCTTGTTGAGACCTGCTGATAGATGTAACAGTGGAGCAGCGGACAGAGACTGAGATAGCGATGTAACCGACCTGCACACTGGTATTTGACATGTTTTTTTTCTTCCCAAAAACAAAATTTTAAAATATTTGTATGAAACAAATATTTGTAAAAAACCCCACTATTTGTGCTTTGCTGAATAAGGTATTTGTATTCGGGCACACCCCTAGTACACAAGTTCTCCATTTCAGTGTGCACAACATATTGAAACTTGGCACCATTAGCCTCACCTTGTGGCCATTAGTGACACACCACAATACCACTTACATTTCATATCTCCTAAATACAATATTACAAAGCACAATACCCTAAGCCAACCACCAAGGCAGTCCTCTAATCCCCCCACCCAAATCATGACAAGCAAAACCATACAAGAAGGACTAGACTCAACAGAAGTGTAATACAGAAAACCCAAGAGAACAAAAACATAGAGTCCAAAAACAGGAAGTCCATTCAGGATGTGACAGTGATTGCTGAAAGCTGAAAGCAATCACACATTGTTCTTCTCACTCTTTATTCTTAGTCCGCATTCTGTACGTTTTTTGCATACATGTGCTGCATACTTTGTGCTATAAAAACCATTCAAACATCGATCTGTGCAGCTTATTCAGGAGATGTGTGCTTGTATTCTTCTGAAATGTAACATGTTTCAGTGATTTTATATAATCTTTTAAAACATTAAAATTTATGATGGCACTCTATGGGAATTGTCCAACTGAGTTGGAACCTTTGTCACTTTGACACTCAATTGCTTGGACGGCTCTTATCCTACAGATGCCATTCGAACTTTAAAATGTTAACAAAACTTTGAATTTTCAATTGTTATCAGATTGTTTAGTGATATCTTTAGTAATTTTTCAGCAATTGAAGTCCAAAGTCAGGGGTTTTACAGACATTGTCAGGTCTCACCAGTGTGTCATGTGATCAGGCACAATCACAATCTCTCAACTCAACCAGTCAAGGCAGATGGCCACCCACCAAGAGCCAGGTTCTGCTTGAGGTTTCTACCCGTTAAAGGGGAGTTTTGCCTTACCGCTGTTGCCAAGTGCTTGCTCATGGGGGATTTGTTGGGTCTCTGTAAATTAAAGAGTATGGTCTAGACCTGCTCTATGTGAAAAGTGCCCTGAGATGACTTGTGTTGTGATTTGGCACTATATAAATAAAAATTGATTGATAAAAATTGATTGGCAGTGGAGGGCACAGATATTTTTAAACCAGAAAAGATTTTTTAAACAGCTCTCATTCCCACAATTTGAACTCCTCAAGGACATATCTTGCCTCAGTATGTTGCCACAAGCCTCCTCTCTCTCAAAATGTAAATACATTTCACATGGGACTGATATTTTTTGAGGTCTAAACCTTAACTGATAGGGAGTCCCTGTCACACTCTCATTGACTGCAATACAGTCTGCAGGATGTGTGTCTCCTGTCACTCACTCCTTCAAACACTTCATTCATTGTCATTTTAAGCTAGTCTTGCTTTCACTAATGATATACAAATCTCTGGGCTCCAAGCTCTAGTTTGAGACAAATAAATTTTCCTCATCAAAATGGAGATTTTTTCCTCTCATTTTTGTGAATGTCTGTTAGCTCAGTGGTTTAGAACACTGTTGTCATGATCAACTTCACCTTAGATGACAAGGTTGTGTGTTCAATACATGCTAACTGCAATCCTCCTCATAATATTGCTCTCATGTACAAAGTTGCTTTACATCTTTATCATGTACCATAATTCAATTCAACTCTAGTTTTCTTTAACATTACCTGAAATTTGGATTGATATGTATGTTAAAGACATGTTTTCCTATACTACATAGCATATCTGGGTAGTTCAGTGGTTTAAGATCATGTCACTTCTGATCTCCTTTTAGATCAAAAGACTGTGTGTTCGAACCCTGCTCAGGGCAGAACTCAGTAGAGTTGAAGGTGAAAAAATACAGTTCCACACAGCTGCTGTCAATCTGCTGATTAAGACTGCAAAACAAAGTCCTTGTGATAAAATTTCTCTCTTTCTCAATTCAAAATTACCTTCATCTCAGAAACACACACACACACACACACACAAAAACAATACATACAAAAAGAACATCAGATACTGGCGTGCACACATAATAGTCAAGAAAACTTTGTCTGAAAAATTACAACCCATACATTTCATACAATTTAAAGTCTAAACAGAAAAATCTGGCCAGGCAAGCTGTGTGACAAATTAGCTCAGTGTGTAGCATATCTAGCTACATTCTCAAAAGTCCCTTATCCTACAGATGCCATTCAAACTTTAAAATGTTCACAAAACTTTGAATTTTCAGTTATCAGATTGTTTACATTTCACATAAGACTTATAGTTTTTGACATCTGAACCTTAATTGATAGAGAGTCCCTGTCATGTTCTCATTGACTGCAATACACTCTGCAAGATGTGTGTTTCCTCTCACTCCAGTTTCTTAAACTTACAGATTCTCTCTTCCTTCAAACGCTTTTTACACATATCATTCATTCTCATGTTAAACTAGTCTTGCTTTACTAATGATGTACAAATCTCTGGGCTTAAAGCTCTAGTTTGAGACAAATACATTTTCATCATCAAAATGGAGATTTTTTCCTCTCCTTTTTGTGAATATCTGTTGGCTCAATGGTTTAGAACACTGTTCTCCTCATCAGCTTCACCTTAGATGTGTGTTCGATACCCACTCACTGCAGTGCTCCTCATAATATTGCTGTCATGTACAAAGTTGCTTCACAACTTTATCCTGTACCAGAATTCAATTCCTCTCTAGCTTACCTTAACATTACTACCTAAAATATGGATTGATATGCTTGTTAAATACATCTTTTCCTGTGCTACACAGCATGTATGAGTAGTCCAGTGGTTTAAGGTCATGTCATTTCTGAACTCCTGTTAGATCCTAAACACCAAAATCTGGCCTGGTATTGCTGTGTGACATGTTAGCTCGGTGCATAGCATGTCTGTCTTATGCACATAAGGGTGTAGGTTTAATTCCAACCATTGCTGATTTTAATAGATTTATGGTAGATTTTTCAATAGTGTTCAGCGTCCAGTAATGCAATCTAAATCAGTTTTCAGCAATCACATGCAAATTCTACAGAAATTGCATTTTCTAGTTGTTATTATGTCACCATTTTTTGTCATCTAACTAGTCCTACAGGATTTGTCGTATCGACTTTGTTTCAGTGTCAAATTGGACATCCCCATGAGGAGATGTATGCTATTACTTTTTCTCATCTCTAACATATTCCAATGATTTTATATAATTTTTTAAAGCATTAAAATTTATAATGGAAAGTCAATGGGAGCAATGTTTGAAAGCTCATATCTCAAAAACTAAAAGTGCTAAAGTGTTCAATCTTGATTGACAGGTGGCCCATGTGAAAATACTTAACATATTTTAAAATGGGACCAACAGCGCCACCATGTGGTCAGTTATTATATGTTATACATTTTGGCTTATAACTCATAAATCGTGAGGCCTATCCAAACAATTTCTGCACAGTGTATCCCTTGGATGGTACCAAGTAGACTGATATAGGCCACGCCCATTTGCGCCTAGAAATTTTTTCCTCCACTTTGAATTTTTTCATAAACGCATTTTTTTGCTTCTTTTGGCACATTTTTCATCCAATCTTCACCAAACTTGGTACATAGCATATTTAGATGATCCTGAACAGAGCTTATATGTTCATTTTTTGGTTTCACTTACCGTTTGTGTAATTTGTTACCAAAGTTTTGAAGGCGTGGCCTGATGCATTTGACGAGCCATAACTCTTCAATGCTGATTTGGATCAGCACCAAATTATCATTATCTGTATATAATCTTATACAGATAATGACAGTGCACCATTATGTAAAATTTGATACATTTCTACCCACAAGGGGCGCTACTGTAATACGATGACATGATATTCTACAGTTCTGTTTTCTTCAGTGAAATGAAACTCGGTACACAAGTTGCATGACATAGTGAAACACGGTGCCAATAGCCCCACCTTGTGGCCATTAGTGAAACTACCTATTAAGTTCCATATCTCTTAAATTCAACATTACATGGTGACCAAATTCAGCAAAATTGTACAGATGGGGATGCTGAACAAGTGTGTGTGGTATTTGAAACAATTTCACCTGTAGGTGGCGCTACAAAATTTTCAATAACTACTGCTGAAGCAGAAATTTGCAGCGACAGTAGCAATAACAGCAGTGGCAGCAGCTGGCAGTGGTAGCAGCCGGCAGTGGTAGCAGCTGGCAGTGGTAGCGGCTGTGTCTGGCAGTTTGCAGCTCCCACACAATTTCTTTAGAAATTGCAGAATTTTCTAGTTGTATATGTCCTTTAATCTCTGGGTTAAAGTCCTCATACAGTAAACTGACATATGCAGCTCTCACACAATTAGAAAATTCTGCAATTTCTAAAGAAATTATGTGTGAGAGCTGCAAACTGCTAGCTACTGCCGCTACTGCTACTACCACTGTAAGCTGCTGCTTCAACAGGAATTTTTTCCCAAATGTTGTAGCATCACCTATGGGTGAAATCGTCTTAAGTGATACAGACTTGTTAAGCATCTCCATCTGTACAACTTAGCTGAATTTGTTACCATGGAATATTATGATATTATGATAGTATGATAGTATGATGTTTTTTTATTAATGACCACAAGGTGGGGCTGTTGGTGCCATGGTTCAGTATGTTGTTCAGATTGTCACGCTGAGCCTGTCTACCAAGTTTCATTTAATTATAGAGAATAGAATTGCAGAAGCATCACTATATAACCTTACTTTAGCACCCCCTGTGGGCATATTTGTATGACATTTTACACACTTGTGCAGGGTTGCTGTATGTACAACATTTCCAAATTTGGTTGTAATACATCTTAGCATTGAAGAGTTATGGCCTGTTAAGTTAATCAGGACATGTTTTCAAAGGTTTGGTAATGAAGTGATATTAAAAAAGGAACTCATAAGTTAATATAGAGGTTGTCTAAATATAGTATATACCAGAGATTGAGATTGATGAAGATAAGATGAAATATGTGCCAAAAGAAGGAAAAGAAAAGTTTAGCTAAAATGATGGAAGTTTTTGAAGGTGCAAAAGGGTGTGCCTTATATCAATTAAATCAGCTTCATCCAAAGACCACTGTCCAAATATTGTTTTGACAAGCCTCATAGTTCATGAGTTATTAGCCAAGATGTAAAACATGTGAAAACTGATTACATGGTGGTGCTATAGGTATTATGTTTTAATATGTTAAGCATTTCTACATGGGACAGCTTTCCATAAAGTATATATACTTCAGCACTTTCAGTTTTTGAGATATCTGCTTTAAACATTCTTCACATAGATTTCACATTACAAATTGTAATATTTGAAATGTTAATATCTTTAAGTATAAAAGTTATTTTTTAAAAATGTGGATGATAGCAGTAATGTGGTGCAGAATGTTTTAATATTTGAATAGTTTATGAAGGTCAAAGTATTGGAAGGTGTTAGCGGCTGCTCCAACTGCTGGTGCTGTAAGTTGCTGATTCAGCAGCGATTGTTTTTAAATCTGTTAATGCCACTTACAGGTGCACTTGTATCATGTTCTACACACTTGTTTAGCATCCCCATCTGTACAACTTTAGTAAATTGGTGACATCAAGTTGTGTTATAATCTGATAACTTTGAAAATTCAAAGTTTTGTGAACATTTTAAAGTTTGAATGGCATCTGTAGGATAAGGGATGTCCGAGCAGTTGACTGTCAGTTGAGTGCTTTCAGCAATTGAGTGCTTTCAGCAATCACACAAAAAGTGTTTGAAGGATCAGAGAGTCTGTAAGTTTAAGAAACCGGAGTGAGAGGAGACACACATCCTGCAGACTGTATTGCAGTCAATGAGAACATGACAGCGACTCTATCAATTAAGGTTCAGATCTCAAAAACTATAAGTCCTATGTGAAATGTATTTACATTGTGAGAGAGAGGAGGCTTGTGGCAATATACTGAGTTTAGAAAAACATTTCTGGCCTAAAAATATCTGTGCTCTCCACTGTGTCTGATCACATGACACACTGGTGAGACCTGACAAAGTCTGAAAACCCCTGACTTTGGGCTTAAATTGATAAGATTGAATCTGATAACTTTGAAAGTTCCAAGTTTTGTGAATATTTTACAGTTTGAATGGCGTCTGTACGATAAGGGACTTCCGAGCAGTTGAGTGTCAAAGTGACCAAGGTTCCAACTCAGTAGGACAGTTCGTCCCATAAACTGCCATTATAAATTTTAATGTTTTAAAAAATTATATAAAATCACTGAAACATGTTACATTTCAGAAAAATACAAGCACACATCTGCTGAATGAGTTGCACAGATTGAAAGTTTAATGGTTTTTATAGCACAAAGTATGCAGCAGTTGAAATGTGGCAAAAAACGTACAGAAGACGGAATAAGAACTAGAAAATGCAATTTCTGTAGAAATTGCATGTGATTGCTGAAAGCGAATTTAGATTGCATAACTGGAAGCTGAAGAGTATTGAAAAATCTAGCAAGATTAAATTCATCAATGGGTGGAATTGAACCTTCACCCTCATGTTTGTAAGACAGACATGCTATGCACTGAGCTAACATGTCACACAGCAATACTAGGCCAGATTTTGGTATTTAGTCTGTCAATTGCATGAAATTGACAAAAAAGCAGTTCAGCTCAGCTCAGCTCAGCTCATTAAGCAGATTGACATCACCTGGACTCCTTCATCTCTACTGAGTTCTGCCCTAAGCAGGGCTCAAAGTCACAACCTTTGGATCTAAAAGGAGCTCAGAAATGACATGACCTTAAACCACTGGACTACTCACACATGCTGTGTAGCACAGGAAAAGACATATTTAACAAGCATATCATTCCATATTTTAGGTAGTAATGGTAAGTAAGGTAAGCTAGAGAGGAATTGAATCCTGGTACAGGATAAAGATGTGAGGCAACTTTGTACATGACAGCAATATTATGAGGAGGATTGTAATTAGCATGTATTCAACACACAACCTTGTCATCTAAGGTATTGCTGATCATGAGAGCAGTATTCTAAACCACTGAGCCAACAGACATTCACAAAAATGAGAGGAAAAAATCTCCATTTTGATGATGTATTTGTCTCAAACCAGAGCTTGAAGCCCAGAGATTTGTACATCATTAGTGAAAGCAAGACTAGTTTAACATGAAAATGAATGATATGTGTAAAAAGTGTTTGAAGGAAGAGAGAATCTGTAAGTTTAAGTCCTGCAGACTGTATTGCAGTCAATGAGAACATGACAGGGACTCTCTATCAATTAAGGTTCAGATCTCAAAAACTATAAGTCCTATGTGAAATGTATTTACATTTTGAGAAAAACATTTCTGGTCTAAAATTATCTGTGCTCTCCACTGTGCTTGATCACATGACACACTGGTGAGACCTGAAAAAGTCTGAAAAACCCCTGACTTTGGGCTTAAATTGGGCAAAAACTACAAAAGATATCACTAAACAATCTGATAACTTTGAAAGTTTAAAGTTTTGTGAACATTTTACAGTTTGAATGGCATCTGTACAATAAGGGACTTCCGAGCAGTTGAGTGTCAAAGTGACCAAGGTTCCAACTCGGTTGGATGGTTCATCCCATAGACTGCCATTATAAATTTTAATGTTTTAAAAAATTATATAAAATTGCTGAAACATGTTACATTTCAGAAAAATACAAGCACACATCTGCTGAATGAGCTGTACAGATTGATGTTTGAATGGTTTTTATAGCACAAAGTATGCAGCAGTTGAAATGCGGCAAAAAACATATGGAAGACAGAATAAGAATAAAGAGGAAATAAAGAACAATGGTAAATGGACTGTACTTGTATAGAGCCTTTCTAGTCTTCCGACCACTCAAATCGCTTTTACACTACAAATCACATTCACCCATTTACACGCTGAATGGTACAGGCTACCATGTAAGGTCCCAACCCACCCATCAGTGGAAATCTAATCATTCCTATACATTCACACACTGATGGCACAGCCATCAGGAGCAATTCGGGGTTAAGTGTCTTGCCCAAGGACACATTGACATGTGGACTGGACGAGCCGGGAATCGAACCACCAATCTTCCGATTAGTGGACGACCCACTCTACCTCCTGAGCCACAGCTGCCTTTCAGCAATCACACAATAAAGATTTGGATAACAAAAAAGATAAAAATTGTTGAGGCCTGATTCAGTGCTTATGATTGTAGGGACCCAAAACTTAGCGGACACTTCACTCAAATTAGAGCACAAAACAAATAAAGCAGGGTGGTACATTTTTTTTTGAGTTATGTGGTCCTCCAGAGAAAGCTAACAGTCCACCGGTCTTTATCCATGAGCACGATGGCAGCACTCGGGCATATTCACAGAGTTTGATGGTTATCCAGTGTTGCCAAAGGAATTCTGAGCATTCCCAGATGGCTATGCTATCTGGTTGTTGTCTCTTGTTTCCAGGTTGGAAGCAGTCCAGACGAAGCTACTGTTTCGAGCTGAGTTAGCTAACAGCAGCCTACAGTCAATTCACATTGCTAATTCACTGCTCACTTAATTAATGAGCGTCCTATTTCAAGTTGACTACAGTGCAGCAAACTTCGGATAGAAGTTATCTTCTTTATCTTCATGACTGCTTATTTCATGTCAGAATTTGTTACCGCAGTGTGTCATGTACAAAGAAATGCTTTTTCTTAGTAGGGTTTAGTATTCATCTGAAGTGAACCAACCAGAAAAAAACTCAGAGCCTTTGTTTGTGTGTGTGGGTGTGTGAGTCCAGGGTGACACTGTTGGTATTGGACTTGCTGGAGTGAATTAACATTGCTGCGTAATCACTCTGCATTATGGACCAGCTCAATAATTTGACACTGCAGGTCACTGGCATGTCATGCTGCTTCTGTCGATACATGCTTCAATCACCCTCCCACCCATACATACACACACAGCTGATACTCATTGTTCTGTGAATCGGGTTAGACCACAGACACACACAGACACACACAGACACATAGACACACACATACACACACACAAACTCCTTAACACACACATACACACCAATACTCCCTGTGGGCAGGCATGACTTAAATACTCTGAAGTGGAGGAGATAACAGAGTGATGTGATCAATAGCACTTTGGTGGTGACCACTCCCTGTGCCCTTAGGATATATACTCTTGGAAGGCAGTAAAAGTTCTAATGGATTCACTTTCTCTCTTCCTCTCTCTTTATTTCACCATATATGTATTGCCATTACTGTCCCTCAGCACTCCATCCCCAGCTGTAAAATATCTTTTTCTCTAAGGGCAACTATTCTTTCCATCTTCCGCAAAGATCCACTCCAAGCTGAGTTTATGTAACAGCATGTGGTTAGATAATTGAAATTGTAGATAGGACTGAAAAGAAAGTGAATATAAGAAAAATATATGTGAAGACATTTTCACTGCAAGAAGCATCTTTGTCAAATACCTGAACCACCACAAGCCAGGGTTCAGCAAGGCTCTCCTGCCACCTGATTGTCAGCACAAACTGATCTCTACTTCTGCACTTCACTAGCAAGAACTACGCCACAACAATATGTCATTTAAAGGTTTAATGGAAATTCAGGAAGTACTGAGCACAGATGAATGGATGTGGGTGAAGATGGAAAGAAAATGTCACCTGTTAGGCTGGTCTCAGCATTGTCTCCACCTGAGCTGATTACAGGCCCCCAAAAGAGTCAGATTTAAATTGAGCTGAGTTGAATATGAGCTTGATCATTAAGATTGTTGTGGATGTATGAGCAATATACGTGAGATGATCAGTGGCTGAGGACTCGAATGGTTTGGTTTGAGATGCCCAATCTGGCTGGTGTGAACGTGGCACCAATGCAGAAGAAATGGCTAGAATAGTGTTCTAAAGATATACCTGAAATATGGAGGACTCAAGTCAAAGGAGTCAAATCCTTCTTTGACTCTGTGCAAATGCTAGAACCAGAATCGAGTGGCCATTTTTCCTGTTTTGGTGAGAAGAGTGGGTGCCGGGTGATGCCTTAGCGGGATACCATTAGATAGGATTTTAAGTGGAAGATGTAGAGAGGCAAAGAAATTCCAAGCTGATATGTTTTGCTCCTTGGCTTCTAGGGTAAAGTCAACCATAGGGGATATGTAGCTTGAATGTAGGGAACAGATGCAGAAGCTGAGAAGGTCAGAAGTGAGTGGCAAGCGTCTAGCGGGGAGAGTTGGTTCCTGTTTATGCAAGCGTTTGATTAACATGGTGACATGGGAATGGGAGATTGAAGGACAATGAAGGCCAGTGACTAGTTTGATGAAGTTGATTCCTGCTAAGTAGGTCTGGATGGTGGAGAACCAGATCTTTTGGATGAAATGAGCATTGGTGATAAAATTGCAGATAGACATGATTTCCAGAGAGGAAAATGACAACTAGTAGGTGGCGTGATATGCCTTGAAACAATTCCAGCTGGTTAGGTAAGCTGAGAGTGTGCTTGGGACGAGGCTGTTTCAGGTGGCTTCTTGTGAAGCGTTAGAGAGGTTCCCCTGCTATGGACCAGTTGAAAATAAAGAAGGAGGCTGAGGATCACCAACTTGGTTAGCCTGTGGTGGGACCCACTGAGTTGCTTAACAGGACTCTCCTGCTGCCATGTAGGTGATGGTAGAAAAGGAAGGAGCAGGAGCCATGTTGCTGTGAGTGGCTGAAGAAAGGGTAGAGGAAGGGATGATGGGATGAAAGGATACATGTGTACAGGGATTTTGTGAAGGAGTAAAAAGTTTCGACATACCTACTCATACAAGCGTTTTTCTTTATTTTAACTATTTTCTACATTGTAGAAAAATACTGTAGACATCAAAAAATTACACATGAAATTACACATATAGAGTTATGTAGTAAACAAAAAGTGTCAAACAAACCAAAATATGTGTCATATTTTAAATTCCTCAAAGTAGCCACTGTTTGTCTTGATGACAGCTTTGCACATTCTGCATTCTCTCAACCAGCTTCATGAGGTAGTCACCTGAAATGCTTTTCCAAGTCTTGCCACATCTCTTCTCACATATGCTGAGCACTTGTTGGCTGCTTTTCCTTCACTTTGTGGTCCAACTCCCAACCATCTCAATTGAGTTTAGGTTGGGTGATTGAGGGGGCCAGGACATCTGAGCCTGGAGATGAGTCATGCAGTCTCCTCCGAACAGTTGTTAAGATTTATCTGCTACTTGAACTACACATCAGTGCTCTGGGAAGCATTGATTTGGGCTCTAATCTGAGGTGCTGCTGGTGATTTCTGCAGCTGGTAACTCTAATGAACTTTTCCTGTACAGCAAAGGTAGATCTTGGTCTTACTTTCCTGGGGCAGTCCTCATGAGAGCCAGTTTCATCATAGCGTTTTTGCGACTGTACTTGAAGAAACTTTTTAACTTTAAATTTTCCAGATTGACTGACCTTCATGTCTTACAGTAATGATGTTGGGATGTGTTCACTACTCTACTTAGTTGAGAGGTTCTTGTCATAACATGGATTACTACAGTAAATTCCACTAATTAATTTTTACTACATTCTCATACATTCCACAACAACTTAACTAACTGTGGGGACTTGTGAGCGGCTGAATGATGACAGAAAGTTCCAGTGCTTTTTTGTTTCACTATGGAATTTTTGAGGGCACTATATAGTAGATAAATTTACGCACTCAGAATTCGGACACTCAAACAAAATGTTGGAGGGTTGAAGGAAAAGTAATCCTGAATATGCAAAAAATCATTACATTCACAGCAATTCATAAGAGGAAAAATTGATCTTGGAACTATTCTATCTATGTCTTGAAAAGGGCTCACAGTTTTAACCTGGAAAGGGCTCACAGTTTTAACCTTTACATGCTCATTTCAGAATTCATTGCTCCAGTAACTGATGAAAGGTTAATGGACATCTCTTAGAAACAGAGGTTTCTGTATATGTATTCATGTATGTTTTCATATGACATTGAGGGTGTAGCATAGTCTTTACCAGGGATGTGCAGAGAACCCAGTTCTTGTATTTGTATCTGTATTTGTTGAGGCAGCAAAATTATTTGTATTTGTATTCGAATAATTTTAGAAAATTAAAGTGTAAACTACCTTACGAAGGAGGTCCCAAGACCGGGTCTCAAACCAAAGTCTCCCTGATCATAGATGACTGTGCAGACTACTGAGCTAAAATTTTACTCATCATCTCATTGCAGACAGACTTCTACCTATTTATACACCTATAATAAAGAGACAGTACAGTGTGTAATTTGTAGGGAGGAAATTCAAAGGCAATTCTTGCTTTGCACTTTTCATTTATTGCCTATTTTTTCCAACCTAACTTTGAGGAAAGGAGAAGGGGAACAACAGCTTATGGAGAGTCCCTTTGAAGCATTTCGCTTGTGTCAGTAGCTCAGCTTTATCTCTGGGGAACACCCCCAACTCCAGGAGTGATGTCCAAATTAGGAAATGTGTGTAAAGTAGCAGGTGGATGTGGTTCCCCTTGTTGAGACCTGCTGATAGACATAAGAGTGGGGCAGAGGAGAAAGACTGAGATAGCGATGTAACCGACTTGCATGCTGGTATTGGACATGGGCTTTTTTTCTTCCCGAAAACAAATAATTTTTAAAATGTTTGTATGATAAAATTATTCATAAAAAAACAAAACGCTATTTATGCTTTGCCGAATAATAATAAAGCAAGCCTGGTCGGCCCTAACTATAAGCTTTATCAAAAAGGAAAGTTTTAAGCCTACTCAAACATAGAGAGGGTGTCTGCCCCCTGGACTGAATCTGGAAGATGGTTCCACAGGATAGGAGTCTAATAGCTGAAGGTTCTGCCTCCCATTCTACTTTACAGCTATTTTAAAGGACTGTGGTACATAGCTTGTTACTAAAGACAGATTGATCATATCTAGCAAAGAAGTGCTGACTAAGGGTAAGACTTGCTTAAGCAGCCTAGTTGGGATGGGGTCTAAGAGACAGCTTGATGGTTTAGATGAGGAAAACGCTGAAGTTAGTAAATTTTGATTCAATGTCACCCACTCTGGCCCCAGGAATACATTTGACCATGGCTGCTGGTTATCAAGTGTTATTCGCAGTGAGCCTGCGGCACTATTAACAAGATTATCAATTTGGGAAGAGTCTTCTATCAATTTGGCGTAAGAGTCCTCTGTAGTATTGAGACATGGCACTGAATTCAATACTGATGGAATTGCTTTAGCTACAGCACTAACAGATAGACATCTAGTGAAGACATTTTTGTCTAAAGGCATGTAATCCATTAACAGGAATTCAAAACTTATTAAGTAATGGTCTGATAAAATAAGATTTTGTAGTAAACCATTAAATGTTCAATTTCAATGCCATAAGTCAGAGCAAGATCAAGGGTGTGGTTAAGACCGTGAGTGGGTTTATTTACACTCTGAGAGAAACCAGTTGAGTCTAATAATGAGTTAAACACAGTGCTAAGACTACCATTATCGACATCAACATGAATAAAAGTTTCCAAGATGGCTGCCGAGAACAAGAGTGGTTTGTTGGGCTCCACTCAAATCCTCCTTATTCTAACACTGTCGCTACTTGGTATCTTGACCTACATCTCTCAGCAAGTTTTTAACACTGCCCATGATGACTCCAAGCAAAGGAAAATCCTTCAACTGAAGCTGTTTGATCAAGGGAAAGTTTGTATGCTGTCCCTCTGTTGTTTGCTCCTACTGGTTCCTGTTGGACACTGTTTTAAACCTGAGGATAAACCGGCTGCATCAACCCTAAAATGGTCAGTAACCTTTGTTGATCAAACAAAGCTGTACTCATTTGGACATGGATATCTTGCACTATACTCCATCTGCCCACTAAAGGGGCTGATTAAACATAAGAAAACAAAAACTGTTACACAACTCTCAACACAGTATGGCAAGTGGTGTTTATCAAGAATCCTACTGGTCCTAATACTACTAGCTGGTGATGTACATCTCAATCCTGGACCATCAGTGATTGAACAAAAAGTGAGCTTCACCCCAGCACAAGTGCCAAATATCAGACTGGTGGAGGATCTGATCGCCCAGGGCAGGCAGGGTAGCAGCAACCCTGACCGGGTGAAGATGGTCATCCCTAAGTCCAAAATTGTGCAATTTGAACGTGATCTTGGGAATATTAATTGGGATCAGCTTATAGAAATAGATGACGCGGATGTGTGTTGTAACTTCATGACTACTGCTCTAGTGAAATTGACATCAAAATATACCAAAAACATGAAATGTAAACAAAGGAAAGCAACTTTACCATGGCTCAATAATGAAATACATAAATTTATGAAAAAAAGAGATCTGGCCTTGAAAACATCGTTGTCTTCTAAACTCAGTACTGATCATCTGATCTACAAAAGTTTAAGAAATAAAGTAGTCCTAGAATTACGCAAAGCAAAAGCCTCATACTACACACAACTTATAAGAAACACCAAAGGCCATAATGTATCTCTTTGGAAACACTTAAATAATTTAACCAACAAATCATCCAATCAAAAAGGTATTAAGGAACTGAAAATAAATGGTATGGCCATCACAGATAAAGCCACCATGGTGCATGAATTTAATATGTATTTTATACAATCAGCAGAGGAATTGACACAAAATTTTGATGCCCCAACTATAACTAATAACACAAAAGTTGAATCTTCAGATTCTTTTTGCATCAAAGAGGTCAATGAAGCAAAAATTGCAGAAATTATTAAGAAATTATCAGATACTAAGGCAAAAGACATTTATAATTTGGATACTTGTTTCATCAATAAATACAGCTCTATATTAATAAGACCTGTGACTCATCTAATCAACTTTTCAATTAGGACAAGTAAATTCCCAAACAACTGGAAAAAGACAGTCATCACACTGGTCTTTAAAGCAGGGGATCATGATCTGATATGCAACTATCGCCCTATTTCTATTCTTCCTGACCTGTCAAAGGTACTTGAGAAGGTTGTCGCAGCACAGCTAGTTGACCACCTAGAGACCAATCAATTCCTTCATCCACAACAATTTGGGTTTAGACCAAAATGTTCCACAGAAACTGCAAATTGTTATTTCATTGAAAATGTAAAGCATTCATTGGACAGAGGTAATGTCGTGGGGGCAGTGTTTCTTGACCTGGAAAAGGCATTTGACACTGTCAGCTATGACATATATATATATATTTTCAAACCAGAGAGCAGTGTGTGAAAGTTGACCAAGAAAGGTCATCCCCTTTAAACAACAGAATGGGTATTCCTCAAGGTTCGATCCTGGGTCCGCTGCTTTTCAGTCTGTTTATAAATGACCTACCTACAAGCTGCCCAGAGGCCAACTGCCAGCTTTATGCAGATGACGCAGTCATATATGTACCAGCCAAGTCACCTAGCAAGGCAGCGGAGATCTTAACTGCATACTTAGATGATGTCCATCAATGGCTGCAATGTAATCATCTTGTCTTGAATTTGACAAAAACAGTTTCTATGTGTTTCTCCATTAGAAAACAGGGCTCACTTGAAAATTTTGAAATCAAGATACGGAATGAAGAAATAGAGGAGGTCAATGATTTCAAGTTTTTAGGAATAATCTTAGATTCGCAACTCAAATTTGATAAACATGAAACAAGAAGATTTCAAAAACAGTAAAGTTGAACCTCAGTTGTTTCAAACTAATCAGGCACTACATACCAACTCAGGCAGCTCAGTTATTTATGCACGCTATGATTTTCTTTCATTTTTCATATTGTATGACAGTATGGACTCAAGCATCACCATCCACAATAAGACACCTCACATCCTTATACAATCAGGCACTAAAAATAATGGACAAAAAGCCTGTTCGGTGGCATCACTGTTACATACTGAAAAAATACAATCTACTTAGTTTTGAGAGCTTTACTCATTTTTGTTTTCTTAATTAGTTTTCAAATGTATCAATACTTTAGCCCCCGAGCCTCTTTCTAGATATATCCAAAGACAAGACAGTACCAGAGTAACTAGGAGCATGGTGAATGGCAACTGTAAAATACCATATCGTAGATCTAAATTTGGACAATCAGCCTTCTCCATACAGGGCTGTCAACTCTGGAACACATTACCAACTGAAATCAAATTAATTTCAGATATAAAATCTTTTACAACAAAGGTTAAGTGCTGGCTAAAAGCAAACCAGAGCTGTACCCATTTTTAGATAATTGTATTGTATTGTAATTTTTTTTTTCTTTCAAACTGTACATCACAATCAATGTAATTCAGTATGTGTATTTTATTGTACTCCCATATCTGTAGTGCACTGTGGTTTTTATGATGATGAAAGCTATATATTTTAATTACACTGTATATGTAAAGCCCAACTAGGGACAAGAGTTGAAAATTAGCAATAGCTATAAACTCTCTGTGCAGTACATCAATTTCATGCTCTGTATCGGAACTATGTTAAATTGCATCGTCCTTATCAAATAAAATAAAAAGAAGAAATATTAAAATCACCTACAATAATTACTTTATCTGTACTAAGGACTAAGTTTAATAAAAACTAAGATAAAAATTCAGAGTACGGGCCAGGAGGATGGTACACTATAACAAATAGAACTGGCAGTAAAGTTTTCCAGGTTGGGTGTGAAAGACTAAGAACAAAGCTTTCGAATGAGTTATAATTAAATATAGGTCTACAGTTGATAATTAGGCTTGAGTTGAAAATGGCTGCAACTCCACCTCCTCAGCCAGTGTCTCGAGAAATGTGTGTATTAATATGACTGGGGGGAGTGGATTCATTTAGGCTGACATATTCTTCATGACAGTAAGACAGAATAAATCAATACCATAATCTGAGACTAGATCATTTACTAATATGGCTTTGGATGATAGTGATCTAATGTTTAAGAGTCCACATTTAATACTCCTATTTTGTTGTACTATTGCAGAGGTAGTGTTAATTTTTCTTAGATTTTTATGAGTGACTCCTCTTTTGTTTGTATTTAGATTTAATTTATTTAAGTGGTCGGGGGACAGACCACTTAAATATTTCTATTTTCTTCCCCAGAAAATCTGCCATTTGTCTATGAATTTCATGTCGTTTGCTGGACAGCCAGCGGTTGAATGATGACATGCGGCTATACATGTCATCACTGGCATGGGACAGGGGCCCAGAGAAAACTGTGGAGTCCAACATTGTCTTTGCATATGTGCACACCGACTCAACATTGATTTTAGTGACCTCCGATTGGCGTAATTGGGAGTTGTTACCACTGACATGAATAACAATTGTACCATATTTAAGTTTATCCTTAGCCAGCAATTTTAAATTTGATTCAGTGTTGCCTGTTCTGGCCTCAGGAATACATTTGACTATGGCTGCTGGTGTTGCTAATTTCATGTTTCTCACTAATAATCAGAGTTTGTTTCTCAGTGGGTGTGACACTGAATGGGGAGAACATGTTTGAAACACGAACTGGTTGGTGGTGAACCGTGGGCTTCTGCTTAGGGCAATGCTTCCTTCGGACAGTCACCCAACCACCCTGGCTTCCCGGCTGCTTGGGAATTACCGGGGGAGTAGGAGCTACACCAGGTTGGTCCGCACCAGCTACTGGGGACTGGCTAACTACAATAGCTAGTAATTGGTTTTCCATGGTGCGGAGCTGCGTTTCCAATTCACTGAGCCTTGCCTCCAACGCTGCAAATAAACTACATTTATTACATGTACCATTATCACTAAAGGAGGCAGAGGAATGGCTAAACATATGACACACTGAGCAAGAGAGAGCAGGAGAGTGAGAGAGAGAGAAGCCATCGCTAACTAAACTGTGGGATTAGTAAGAAAAGTTGCTAAAAGAAGGAGAGAGTTAAGAGTGCTTGATTAGAACTAGCATAAGGTTAAATGTACAGCAGGTATTTATCCACAGTAATGAGGAATATAGCAGAATTAATTGAGTTTAGAGCAGCAAAAACGCTATCAGTAAACACAGTCAACAACCAGAAATGACACAATACGCGTACTGAAGCAGGTCAGCATGTAAGCCTCCAAGTGCCCCGATTATCCATAATGCAAGCAGTTGCCCCTGTTCATCCCAATGAGGGTGTGCCAATGGGCATCAGAGGTGGAGGCCCTTTCTGCCTGAACAGAAGCTTGCTTGCTGCTCCTCAAAACAATTCCAAGCTTTGTCAGGGGACACTGTGGTGACTTGATGGGACTGGCTTTCACAGTCATTATCCCAACCTTCCTTCTTTAACCTCCTTAACCTCCTAGAACAGCTCAGAACAAGTCATTTTAGGATTTCTGCGTACTTGCCTTTGTAGTTCTTTTTCAATGGACCAGCCTGTGGACTGACGATTACTTGGTCCCTTAAGGTGGTTTCCTTGTGAGCTGTTCCATCTGGTTCAACCACCCTCCATCACTGAAAGGCTTCCCACATACGAAGGCTAAAATCAGTTAGTGCCTCCCCACTGTCCTGCCTATTGCTAAAAAATTTCACACAGGAATCTTCAGCAGATGAGATCCCCCCATACAATCCACTGAGAAAATCAAATATTTTGTCTGCTGTGTTCCTATCTTGTTCATCAAGCAATTGGATTTCCTATTTGGCATCCCCTTCAATGGCACTGAGAAGAAAATCAATCTTCTGTTCCTTTGTGAGACTCTGGGCCCTTAGAAGGGCTTTCATGTGACTGGTATGGCTGTGGCCTGGTGCACCTTCCTTGCTCCAGGGCCTTGCTCCTCACTCGTGCTGCCTCGCTCTTTCACTGTAGCCAGCTGTCTGCAATGTGCCAACACAGGGTGCTTGGTCCAACAAGTCAGCTCTGTATTTGCCTCAGGAGGAGGAGAGGGTGAAGCACCAACACTATTCACCAGGAGGCGTTCAAAAAGTCCATGTATCATTTTACTCACCTCTCATGCTTGAGGGCGATGATCCACACTGCCAGCAGGTCTGTTTTTAGGGCCTGAACCCAAAGGGTGAAGGCCCTATTGTATTTCTTGTGTTTGTTTGTTTGTTTGTTTGTTTCTTTCTTTCTTTATTAGGGACCAAGCCCAAAAGGCAGAGGACTACTGTAAAACAGTAAACATGATGTTCACTTAATGGGTGTTTTCTAGCACCATATAGTGGACTCATGAAACGATATTTAACTCCTTCATGCAATGTTAGATAACAGTGAAAACCTAAAGTTACACGTCTTTGTCCAGCAAATACTCGTAACAATGTACATTTAAACGTACGCCGCATAGAAGTGCAATCAAACTGGCTGAATAGCGCCCCCCATGAAATTGCAGCAAAGCAGCCCCAGCAGCAGGTAAGATAGTGGACAAAGGAAGTGATGTTTATCTCCTTCTTGCACTGTCTGAAAACAGCCCGGGTCTGAAGACATCTACATGCCCGTCACAGAAACCCTTCGACTGCGCCACGGCCCAACGTGTGCAAAGGCGCAAGGGCCTGTTCAACGCTGCTTGCAGCTTTAATTTTTCATGTGTTTGTTTCTTTCTTATTAGGGCCTGAGCCCAAAGGGTGAAGACCCTATTGTATTTCGTGTGTTTGTTTCTTTCTTCTTCTTATTCTTTATTATTACGCCACTTCAACCCTAAATTTGACCCCCTAAACATGCTCAAAAACTCACCAAATTTGGCACACACACCAGGTCTGGTAAAAAATTTGATAAAATGTAAAAATTTACCCCTAAAGTGCCAAAATGTGCTCTGTAGCACCACGGCTTGTAGGAATGTCGTAGAGAGATCGAACCAAAACTCAATTATTCGTCTCATCAGACACCCCTGACCCAAATCCAACAGGAAGTCCACAATTAGCCTTTCAAAATAAGACTTTGCCTCAATTTTGACCTCCAAACAAACGCTATCTCCTCCAAGGACGTTAATGGTATCGGCTTCAAACTTAATACATGACACTGTGCTGAAAAAAAGTTGTTAAAAACTTTGTAATAACTCGAACGGTTTGGATTTTATAAGCCCTCAAAGTTGCAGTGCCACATCACCCTTACAATGTAAAACAATGGGGAGGCCAAAACTCAATTATTCATCTCATCAATTATTTGTCTCATCAGTAGTGGGGATGACCTATGAGGAGAAGGGAAAAAATGGAGTGAGAGTAACAGTTTAGTGATAAAGTGCTGCAGAAAAATAAAAACAAAACTAAAATTTGTAGCTCAGTACTGCAGTTTTTCCTTTATTAGGACCCAAGCACCTAGCGGTTCGCTCACACTCTCCATTCAAATATATGAGTATTTTTCTGTGTCCAGCTGCAGTTACTTATTGTCTCTACACACCTGACAGTACACATTTCAATCAAACTTTGACCAGGTCATGTGGGTTAAAAGTCTTTACTTTTCTAAAAACAGACTTGATGAAAATTAAGAAATTAATTTGTTTTAGACAGAAACTCAGTATGCTTCCATATTGTCTCTTTCTCATAGTGCCACTTACTGTGCACAGGAAGTCTGCCTTACAACACACATCATCAGATTTGCATGATATTACATAGTATGTTCTCAACAACATGAACTACAACATGCCTTTATTTCACAGGTATGTTTGTTTCTTTGTGGATGTTTTCTAGCTCCAAATAGCTTCACCACTTCATGCACTGTCCAGAAAACAGCTGCGTATGAAGAAGTCCATGTGCAGACCCACCGACCACGTCATAGCCCAACGTGCATGGGGCGTGAGGGCCCGTTCATCACTGCTTGCAGCTTTAATTTGTCAGGCTCTCTGTTCTGTGTCTGTTCCTTCCTGCTGTCTTTCCTGCTGAGCCGGCAGATCTGCAGCCCTGCTCTAGGTCCCTTTTTTATTTGTCTGTCCAATCACTGGAATGATGATTATTACTTCGCTGCCGGTGTGCTATATCCATGCAGGGGAGGTCCTTAAGATACTCAGGAGATAAACACTTCAATCTGGTGAATTAAATCATTGTCACACACAACCACTGCAATCACTGAAACAATATAGTGCAATCCCACAAAAATAGTCACTTTGTGACAGATACAAATGGCTGTTGAGATGCATCTATGCATTTGAGGAGTGTGAGGATCATCGGTTTCTCTTTCCTCTGCACTGACAGAATAATCAGACAACCTAAACATTCATTTACCACACAGGCCACATATTTATTGAAAAATAAATATGTGTATAATGTATCTATAATATATATAAATGTGTGTAAAATATCTATCTATCTCTATCTATCCTATCTCTAATTGAGAATGTAGGTATTGGTATTCATTCCTCATTTGCTCGTACAAGTGATTTAAGAAAATGTGTGGTATTCAACAATTTTCTCATGCTAATTCTCTCTCATGCTCTCTTTAGTCTCAGGAGAGAAGCGCCTTTTACAGCAGATGCCACTGTGCATGAGCATCAACTTCTCAAAGAACTTCAGAACAAAGTCAAGAGGTTGAGATATGTAGCACAGCAAGCTAGCTAAGTGTGAAATTCTTCTTTTATTCCTTGGTAACATTTTTATGAATTGAACTCGCCCACAAACCAATTGAAACAGACAAAAAGCCTTATATTGCAATTTTAGGTACATTGATTATGCTGATCATCAAATCTCATGGATGCACACCTCCGTACTGATATGAAAGATACTAAGTAGAAGTGGAGTAGATGTGTACAGGTGTATGATAATGAAATATTCAAGTTAAGTACTAGGGATGTGCAAAGGGCCTGGTATTTGTATTTGTATCCGTCTTTGTTGTGGCAGCAAAATTATTTGTATTTGTATAAAAGGACAGAACTCCCCATGCACAGCCAGTATTTTCAGACAGGTGCTAGTCGGTCGCAGGAACATATAAGGTGAAAATCAAAATTAACCACCACACACTGTAATGACTTTAGTGTGACTTTATTAGGAGTGAACAACGCGTTTCGCCTGTAGCTTCTTCAGGTTCACTCAGTACAACTGCTGAGTATTCACAGGTGTAATAAATGCATTTGAGTCACATGACTAATTATCACAGTCTTCATTTTCTCAAGTGAACATTTTACAAAGGGCACGAAAAATCAAAATATACATATTACAAAAAACATGACGTATTTGTATTCGGGCACAACCCTATTAAGTACAAGCACCTCAAAATTCTTTATTATACTTTAGTACTTTAGTTACTTTTTACTAGTGGCATTAAAGATCTGGTATTATGGCCCTTTTTGACTCATTTTTATAAGTCAGTCTATTGTAAACATTCTGACATTTTATTCACCAAAAGTTGTTTAGATTTCTCTATATTCATCTTTCCTTACAAACTAGATTCCCCTCTGTCCTACTGCAGGCTGTTTCCAAAGCTATTTACATAAAATCAGCATTTTTAATGACCACCTACTCCTGTTGGGTGGAGGTTTGGCCCCCACCTTCATCTGTAGCCAATTGGAATACTATCTAATGAATAATTCAAGCTCCCTTACACCGCATCTTTACTTCGAGTAATGTCTTCAGCCGGAGACAGTCTGATCCTGAATGGGGCAGTTGTAGCTCAGGAGGTATAGCGGGTCGTCCACTTATCGGAAGATCGGTGGTTCGATTCCCGGCTCCTCCAGTCCACATGTCAATGTGTCCTTGGGCAAGATGCTTAACCCAGAATTGCGCCTGATGGCTGATGGCCATCAGTGTGTGAATGTGTATGAATGATTAGATTTCCTCTTATGGGCAGGTTGGGACCTTGCATGGTAGCCCCTGTGCCATTCAGTGTATGAATGTGTGTGAATGGGTGAATGTGATCCGTAGTGTAAAAGCGCTTTGAGTGGTCGGAAGACTAGAAAGTCGCTATACAAGTACAGTCCATTTATCATTTGAAATTTCAAAAGGATGCTTCAGAACAGTAAGATTGTGTTTCAGTTTCCTAACAAAGTAAAAGTATTTTTTTCAAACATAGCCAGAGTTCACTAGCTTAGTTCAACACAGATGTATTATATTCCTTTGAGCTGAGTAACAGAAAGAAACAATGTTCGTGACTGTGCTTGTTTTAAAATCTCATCAAAAGATTGAAGATGAAAAAGTTGAAAATCCTGTAGTGTGCTGAGTCTTGTTAATCATCAATTTTATTTCATCAATTTTATTTATATAGCGCCGGGGGGGCAGAATAACAACAATCATAACAATAACAATAACAGCAGCAATAGCAGTAGCAATAGCCAGGGAAGGATGCCAACAGGACTGTGAAGGACCGCGAAGGCTCGGCCCAGAACCCAGGGTTTCCTGTGAAATGAGAAAGCACAAAAAACTCCGGGGAAGAAGCAAAGTTAGTGACATGCATTGATGTTACATTAATGCATACAGATGGAGAGGAGGAGGAGGAGAGAGGAGCTCAGTGCATCATGGGAAGTCCCCCAGCAGTCTAGGCCTATAGCAGCATAACTTAGGGCTGATCCAAGGTGAGCTTGGTCGGCCTTAACTATAAACTTTATCAAAAAGGAAAGTTTTAAGCCTACTCTGAGGGTGTCTGCACCCCAGAACGAATCTGGAAGATGGTTCCACAAGAGAGGAGCCTGACAGCTGAAGGCTCTGCCTCCCATTCTACTTTTAAAGACTGTAGGAAGCACCAGTAAGCCTGCATTCTGGGAGCGCAGTGCTCTAGTGGGATAATATGGTACTATGAGCTCTTCAAGATATGATGGTGCCTGACCATTAAGGGCTTTGTAAGTTAGGAGAAGGATTTTAAATTATCTTCTAGATTTTACAGAAGCCAATGTAGCGAAGCTAAAATGGGAGAAATGTGGTCTCTTTTTCTAGTTTTTGTTAGTACACGTGCAGCTACATTCTGGACCAGCTGGAGAGTCTTTAGAGACTTGTTTGGGCAGCCTGATAATAAGGAATTGCAATAATCCAACCTAGAAGTAACAAATATGTGGACTAGTTTTTCTGCATCTTTTTGGGACAGGATGTGCCTGATTTTTATAATATTACGTGAGTGAAAAAAGGCAGTCTTTGAAATTTGATTTATATGGCAGTTAAAGGACATATCCTGATCAAAGATAACTCCCAGATTCCTTACGGTGGTGCTGGAGGCCAGGGTAATGCCATCCAGAGTAGCTATATCATTAGATAATGTGTTTCTAAGGTGTTCAGGGCCAAGTACAATAACTTCAGTTTTATCTGAGTTTAGCAGTAGAAAATTGCAGGTCATCCAGGTCTTTATGTCCTTAAGGCATGCTTGGAATTGTTTAACTGATTGGTTTCATCTGGCTTCATTGATAAATATAATTGTGTATCATCTGCATAACAATGAAAATTTATGGAGTTTTTCCTAATAATTTTACCTAAAGGAAGCATATACAAGTTGAATAGTATTGGTCCAAGTACAGAACCTTATGGAACTCCATGTCTAACTTTTGCCTTCATAGAGGATTCATCATTAACATGTGCAAACTGAAATCGGTCTGATAAATAGGACTTAAACCAGCTTAATGCAGTTCCTTTAATGCCAATTAAATGTTCCAGTCTCTGCAAAAGGATTTGACATTTGTGTCGAATGCGGCACTAAGATCTAACAGGACAAGTATGGACACAAATCCTTTGCAGTTAGGAGGTCATTTGTGACTTACACCAGTGCTGTCTCTGTGCTATGATGCACTCTAAATCCTGACTGAAAATCCTCAAATAAACTATTGTTATGTAGAAAGTCACATAACTGATTAGAGACTGCTTTCTCAAGGATCTTAGGGAGAAATAGAAAGTTAGATAAAGGTCTATAATTGGCTAAAATGCCTGAATCAAGAGTAGGCTTCTTAAGAAGAGGTTTAATTACGGCTACTTTAAAAGACTGTGGTACATAGCCTGTTACTAAAGACAGATTGATCATATTAAAGAAGCGCTAACTAAGGGTAAGGCTTCCTTAAGCACCCTAGTTGGGATGGGGTCTAAGAGACAGGTTGATGGTTTAGCTGAACAAATCATTGAAGTTAGTTCACCTACCTACAAGCTGCCCAGAGGCCAACTGCCAGCTTTATGCAGATGACGCGGTCATATATGTACCAGCCAAGTCACCTAGCAAGGCAGCGGAGATCTTAACTGCATACTTAGATGATGTCCATCAATGGCTGCAATGTAATCATCTTGAATTTGACAAAAACAGTTTCTATGTGTTTCTCCACATAAAGCATTAACTTAATGCCCCCCCCCCCATTTTCTCTCTCTCTCCCTCTCAGTTAGAGAGGAGAATGTCACTCTTCTTGTGAAATATCCTCATAAATCCCATTACTTTGGCCAAATTCTACATTAAAATTTCGTCACAAATCCATTGATACAGGTTTCAAAGTGGTCAGACTTATAGTTTAGACATCAGAACCATTTGTTTGACACAAAGTCCATGCTTAGAGATTGCCTCCCCATTGGTTTACATTGTAAAGTGTGATGTGGCACTACAACTTTCAGGGCTTACAATGTCTAAACCGTTCGAGTTATTTTTTTTAAGTTTTTAACAACTTTTGTTCAGCACAGTGTCATAAGTCATGTATTCAAGTTTGAAGCCGATACCATTATCGCCCTAGGAGGAGATAGCGTTTGATCGGGGTCCAAAATTGGCATAAAGTCATACTTTGATGGGCATATTGAAAACTTCCTGTTGGATTTAGGTCAGGGGTGTCAGTGTATGATTTGTAGGTCTTGATGAGACAAATAATTGAGTTTTGGTTCGATCTCTCTACGACATTCCTACGGGCTGTGGCGGCCATTTTAGATACATAGGTGGCGCTACAGAGCACATTTTGGCACCTTGGGGGTTAATTTTTACATTTTCTCAAATTTTCACCAGACCTGATGTGTGGGCCAAATTTGGTGAGTTTTTGAGTATGTTTAGGGGGTCAGATTTAGAGTTGAACTGGCGGATTAATAAAGAAAGAAACAAATACGCGAAATACAATAGGGTCTTCGCCCTTTGAGCTCAGGCCCTAATTAAAGCTGCAAGCAGCGTTGAACGGGCCTTTGCACCCTTGCGCACGTCGGACCGCGGTGCAATCAAAGGGCTTCTGTGATGGGCATGTAGATGTCTTCAGACCCGGGCTGTTTTCAGACAGTGCAAGAAGGAGATAAACATCACTTTCTTTGTCTACTATTTTGCCCGCTGTTGGGGCTACTTTACTGAAATTTCGTAGGGGGCGCTATTCAGCCAGTTTGCATCACTGATGGAATATTGTCATGTACACGTGTTCAGGCTGGGAGTCTTATCAAACATATAAAGTTTGGTGCAGACTGGAGCATTTACAAAAAAGTTATAGCAACTTCCTCTGTTATGGCAAAACATCAAATCTCAACAGTGTGAGGATGAGAATTTTCTGCAGGGTGAGACATGGCTGCCTTGCTCACACCTGTGTCATAAAAATCATGCAAGTTTTGTGCCCATTCACTTGAATTTCAATTAGTAAATTGAAAACCCTTGATGAGTTTGTGTGTAAAACAAATTAATTTCCTAATTTTCATCAAGTCTATTTTTAGGAATGTAAAGACTTTTAACTAGGGATGCACGACATTCGATTTTTGCCAATATGCTGATATTTCCAACCCATTGTGGCTGATTGCCGATGCCGATATATGCACATATTTTTACCAGCTGGCTGAGGAGGCTATTATGCGTGCAAGCATAGATTATACTATGATCAAGAAAGACAATATATGAAGGAAGAACTTAGGAAGACTGGAGTTCAGTAGCTCAGCATTAAAGTTCTTCCCTCATATAGGCTATAGTCTTTCTTGATCATTAGTACAATATATGATTGCATGTGTAATAGTCTCCCCAGCCAAGTGGGAAAAAATATGTGCATATATCGGCATCGGCAACTGGCAAAAAAGTAAAAGAAGTAAAAAAGTAATTGTGTTAAATAATTGTGATCCAATATTGAACAAGATGATCATGATTATGATTTTTGCCATAATCGAGCACCCCTAAAAACAACATAAATTGTGATTTACATACACTCACACTCACACACACACACACACACACACACACAGAGTTTAAATATGTATGTGATAAATTGTAAATATGTATGTAATGAATTGTTTTCTTTAAGAAACTGTTACTTGAACATTGTTTAGTGTGCTCCTAAAGTTATATGTGGGCTCCTACTTTTTTTCATTTAGGAGCACATGTACTCCTTGAAAAAAAAGTAAGGATTGAACACTGCTGTCAGATGTGTAGAAACACTAAGTAACTGGAGTGTGAGGACTGAACACTGCTGTCAGATGTGTAGAAACACTAAGTAACTGGAGTGTGGCGCAGTCCAAGGGCTTCTGTCACAGGCATGTAGATGTTTTCAGACCTGGGCTGACAGGTCTTACTTTACCCATCCCCCCCTCCCATTCTCTCTCTCTCTCCCTCTCAGCTGGAGAGAAGGATTTCAGAGTACTCTCCTTGTGAAATGAGAGTACAGAGCACATTTTGGCACTTTGGGGGTTAATTTTTACATTTTCTCAAATTTTCACCAGACCTGATGTGTGGGCCAAATTTGGTGAGTTTTTGAGTATGTTTAGGGGGTCAAATTTAGAGTTGAACTGGCGGATTAATAAAGAAAGAAACAAATACGCGAAATACAATAGGGTCTTCGCCCTTTGAGCTCAGGCGAATGAGACGAATAATTGAGTTTTGGTTCAATCTCTCTATGACATTCCTATGGGCCGTGGCAGCCATTTTAGATACATATGTGGCGCTCTCGAGCACATTTGGCATTTTGGGGGTTAATTTTTACATTTTATCAAATTTTTCACCAGACCTGATGTGTGTGCCAAATTAGGTGAGTTTTTGAGCATGTTTAGGGGGTCAAATTTAGGGTTGAAGTGGTGTATTAATTCATTAGGGCCTGAGCCCAAATGGCAAGGTGGTCTCGAACCGTGCTCTGTGCTGACTCTGTGCTGATTTCCAACTTTCTGCCAACAAGCCATCCACTGACCCCTCCACCTCCTAATAAGAAAGTCAGCTTATATAGATGTCATGTGAAGTACGTCACTTCAGAAATGTTGATATGATACGTACTGTTGAAATGTTAACATGCTATGTATTACAGGTGTTGCAATGTACATATTCAATGTATCTGTGGTTTGCAGAAATGTACAATGCCAATGTTTTATTCTGGCAACCAGGCTGAAATTTGTCACCTTATGTAGACGTCATCGGTCGCATAGTGTCTATTTCAGATGTTGTGGGAGAACAGAAGTCTATCGGACTACCTTGCACGTTAAAAATGACACAAAGGGGGTACCCAGAGCGTTAAAAAGTGACGCAACGGGTTCCTGACCAAGCTTCGATATGTGATGAGTTGGGAGTGAGAACAGGCTGTTTCATCATATGATAAAGGTGATCTCAGAACAACCTTGTATTGATTTGCAGTGACCCTTCCCTCTAAGTGGACAAGTGGACCCAAACCATGCACACAAAAGCACATTTACACACACATTCTGTCTGTAGCTAACACACAAAGATCACAGTTTAATCTTTACTGAAAATGTTTAGGTAACAGGTTGAACAACAGGACACAAATATATCATTTTACTTAAAAGTATGAGTTTTTGCCTTTGTTAAATTGATGGCATTATTAAAGTTCAAAATTATCTCAGAAGTGTTTGATTTTGTGTCATTTTTACATCAGTATTTTATGGTAGTACTATTTACCCCTAGAGCGCTCAATATACCTCATCCCCATGCTCATTTACCCCTACCTTGGGGCAAGCTGTGCCATAGGACTAACTTTTTTTATGGGTCATTGCTCTAAAACCATAATGATTAGATAACTTGTTCTAATTCCATGGGTGCACAACAACCTGAGGTATATATAGTTACTAGGTAATACTTCATTTTATGGGTCCGCAAATTTCATGGTAATTAGGTGGTAATTAGCAAGTAACTTCTTTGAAATTTCTTTGAAAGCACCCCAAAATTTACCTCAAATTTCATGGTAATTAGGTGATAATTAGCAAGTAACTTCTTTGAAATTACTCCGAAATTATCTCAAAATTTGTCTTAACTTTTCATGGTAAGGAGATATAATAAGCTAGTAAGTTATTTGAAATTTTGTGGAAATTACCACAAAATTACCCCAGCACTTACCTCAAATTTCATGGTAAATAAGTGAGTTGTTGCAGCTTAATTTCCAACTAGTTTCTGTCTAATTTCTACTGAGTGGACCCCTAAATTGAAGTGAGTTGTTGCTGCCTAATTTCCAAGTAATTTCTGCTTAACTTCTGGGGATCATACCAGCTTAACTTCCAACTAGTTTCTATCTAATTTCTACTGAGCGGACCCCTAAATTGAAATGAGTTGCTGTAGCTTAATTTCCAAGAAGTTTCTGCCTAACTTCTGCAGGCCAGTAAATTGAAGTATGATTTTTAGCCATTTTCATTCTCACCAATTTCTGTATAATTTCAGTCCAACCTTGCAACAAATTTCCTATATATCCATTTTTAAAAATTGTAGCCACCATAAATTGCTAGGTACCGACAAATACAACTTCATAGTCAAGAATCGAGTCACAAATTGCCCATTTTAAAAGTCCTTGCTTCCTTATTGAGGCCTGATAATAATGTCTTCACACCACTCAACAAAGGTTACTTTTATATTTTGAGACAATACATTAACATAGAAATTCAATTTATACAAGGTTTCTGACATGAAAACACATTTGTGTTGTGCTATTAAAAAACACTCTGATGTCTTTAAAAAGGCGTCCAACCACTCCATCATGTTTTTTGGCCAACCGGTGGTTCCACTCGATGAATCTGAGGTTCATCTTAAGAGCTGTGGCTGTTCACTTCCCCGTGAAGCAGTAGATGTTCTCCTTATTGTGTATGAGACCCTGTCTGTAGATACACAAAGTGTCACCTATGGTGATAATGGATGGAGCCATCTTGTGACAGTCTTTGACAGTCACAAGATGGTCTCTTTATTAAGATTGTTATCTGTGATAAAAAACAAAACTAATGAAAACAAACTATTGAAAATTAAACTGAAGCTAAACCAAATTCAACATGAAATTCAAAAATAGTGTAGCAATAACAGGCTAATTCAAAAGAAAAAAATATAATACCTCTACAAGGAGAAAAGAGCCGATAACTGATAATAAGTGCATTTTGATCCAACAGAGGATACATTTAATTTGTGTATGAAGCACTGAGAGTTGAATACTTCTTAATTTCTAATTTACTGCAGTTTTGGTTGTACATTAATTTGTTTTTAATTTTATTTTTTGTCTTATCATTGAGTTAAAGATTTGCATCAAACAAAGAAATGTTTTTTCTAAAGAGATGCTTTGTATGTATAAAAAGAAGCTATCAGGAAAATGAAAAAGGACAGGATGCCATTATAAATATATTTTCTATTATTTTTCCTAAGTCAGCGGTTATGTGTTTTGTGTGGCCTGGAGGTCTTTTCTCCTTGTAGAGGTATTATATTTTTTTCTTTTGAATTAGCCTGTTATTGCTACACTATTTTTGAATTTCATGTTGAATTTGGTTTAGCTTCAGTTCAATTTTCAATAGTTTGTTTTCATTAGTTTTGTTTGTATCACAGATTGTTGGAGAGCTTATCAAAGACTGTCACAAGATGGCTCCATCCATTATCATGCAAACCATAGGCGACATTTTGTGTATCTACAGACAGGGTCTCATACACAACATATTGAGAGAGCCTGATGTTTTTATAAGGAGGACATCTACTGCTTCACGGGGAAGTGAACAGCCACAGCTCTTAAGATGAACCTCAGATTCATCGAGTGGAACCACCGGTTGGCCAAAAAACATGATGGAGTGGTTGGACGCCTTTTTAAAGACATCAGAGTGTTTTTTAATGTGTAAAAGTAGCACAACACAAATGTGTTTTTATGTCAGAAACCTTGTATAAATTTAATTTCTATGTTAATGTGTTATCTCAAAATATAAAAGTAACCTTTGTTGAGTGGTGTGAAGACATTATTATCAGGCCTCAGTAAGGAAGCAAGGACTTTTAAAATGGGCATTTTGTAACTCGATTCTTGACTATGAAGTTGTATTTGTCAGTAACTAGCAATTTATGGTGGCTACAATTTTTGATTCTCGATATATAGGAAATTTGTATCTCCTTACCATGAAAAGTTAAGACAAATTTTGAGATAATTTCGGAGTAATTTCAAAGAAGTTACTTGCTAATAACCACCTAATTACCATGAAAAAACACTTTTATTTTGCAGTAAAATCATCAAATGTAAAAAGTGGCTCATGTTACCCCATTCTCCCCTATATATGTATATATACAGTGCTGCTTGAAAGTTTGTGAACCCTTGAGAATTTTCTCTATTTCTGCATAAATATGACCTAAAACATGATCAGACATTTACACAAGTCCTAAAACTAGATGAAGTGCACCCAATTAAATGAATGAGACAAAAAAACTTTTTCATTTATTTATTGATGAAAATTATCCAATCTTAGATATTTGTGTGAGGCAAAAGTATGTAAGCCCTTGCTTTCAGTAACTGGTGTGACCCCCTTTTGCGGCAATAACTTCAACAAAATGTCTCCGGTAACTGTTTATCAGCCATGCATATCAGCTTGGAGGAATTTTAGCCCATTCCTCCTTACAGAATAGTCTCAACTCAGGGATGTTGGTGGGCTTCTTTGCATGAACTACCTGCTTCAGGTCCTTCCATGGCATTTCTATAGGATTAAGGTCAGGACTTTGACTCAGCCATTCCAAAACATTATCTTTCCTCTGCTCTAACCATTCTTTGATAGAACAACTTGTGTGTTTAGGGTTGTTGTCTTACTGCATGACCCACTTTCTGTTGAGCTTCAGTTCACAGATGGATACCTTGACAGTTTCCTATAGAATGTCCTAGTACAACTCAGAACTCATAGCTCCTTCAATGACTGCAAGCTGCCCTGGTCCAGAGGCAGCAAAGCAGGCCCAAACCATGATAATGCCACCACCATGTTTCACAGATGGGTTAAGGTTCTTATGCTGGAATGCAGTGTTTGCTCATTGCCAAACATAATGCTTCTCATTCAAGCCAAAAAGTTTGATTTTGGTCTCATCCATCCACAGAACAGTTTTTCCAATCATGTTCTGGCTTATCCACGTGGTCTTTAGCAAACCCTAGATGGCAACAATGTTTTTTTTGGAGAGAAGAGGCTTTTTCCTTGCACACACATATATATATATATATATATATATATATATATATGTATATATGTGTGTGTGTGTGTGTGTGTGTGTAGTCTTCTGACGACTCAAAGTGTTTTTACACTACATGTCACATTCACCCATTCACACACATTCATACACTGAATGGGTACAGGGGCTACCATGCAAGGTCCCAACCTGGCCATCAGGGGGAACTAACCATTCACACACATTCATACACTGATGGCACAGCCATCAGGAGCAATTTGGGGTTGACTATCTTGCCCAAGGACACTGTGACATGAAGACTGGAGGAGCTGAGAATCGAACAACCAATCTTCTTATTAGTGGACGACCCATTCTACCTCCTGAGCCACAAGAGATAAAATTTTATTTCCTACAGAAAGTTTGTAAAATACTTGTACATGAACATATCTTAGAAGACAAAGTTGGTTTAAAAGAGGCATCATGTCCTGAATGTCTTTTCTCTGTTTCACCTATGGGACAGTATCCATGTTTGTATTGAATATAGAGTGTGGGACTGATATAAGTAGAGACACAACATACATACATACATACAGTATGAAAAAACATGCATAATGTCTATGAATGGCTAAAATTACAGAAGGGTAATTGAGACCCCTAGGGAGCCAAAAGACTCTCCTTTGACCTTATTAGATGTGTTTATGTCATAATCAGCCACTTGTTTACCTTGGTGAGAGTTGGAAGGACTCAACCAGATAAAGCAGAAATCAAATCAGTGAGCTGAAAGAGAAATTACAGAATTGGTCAATCATTTAAACAAATTATTATGCAACCTCTTAATTAGTAATTAGTAAAAAAAAAGTAATTAGTCCTCTCTGAACAGCAGAATCAGAAAGCATGACATTCTGCTGGTGCAAAATGTCTTATGGAGTAGGTTAGGGTGGATGGATGGGTCATGTGACTGAGGCACAGGAGACTGCACATCTTGTCCAGTATAAACAGTCAGTGATAGTTTCTTTAAGCATGACCACCATCTATGCCTAACCACAACCAAGAACTTTTAGTTGCCTAAACTTCACAACATGGTGGTGACAGATTGTGCCATATGAGTTGTATTTGAAGACACTGACAAGAAACCTACAGTAGTTTGTCTTTTGAGGTCCTTTCATAGATCTGAAAGCTGTACAACCTGGAGTACTGGATTGTTATTGTGATCAGATACAATAATTAATTAATTATGTATTACAGTGTTATTGTGTGTGTCAGGAGAGACAGATATAGATAAGTCACAGACGTAGGAGAAAACTGAAACATCATTTAGAGCTATAATGAATTGATCATGGTAGCTTACAGTTAGTCAAATTGATGTTAAATGCAGAATATAGTGTATTTCAGCTGTGTCTGGTGTAAGATAACTTTTCTTTCAACATAATACAAGCAACATGTGTTCTCCGAACAGAATTAGATATCCTAGTAACACTATCCCCGATGGTGACATGTGTGCTATTGACATGAAGGAGAATGGGTGTAGAAGTAGACAGGTGGAGATAATGTTGAAGGAAGAGGTATATTCTCTTACAACACACAACACACCCAGACTAGGTATTGATTTAACTTTAGGCAACATACAATGTACCAGAAATTACACTCTCAAAGATTACACAGTTGAAACAGCATAACCTCGGCTCACAATACACTGCCATATAAAGTCCCCCCACCCAAGGAAAAAAAAACAAATACGAAAAAATGATTTTATCCACATGAGTAATCGTCAAACATTTTCAGGACCTTGGACAGCTACGTGCTGCGTTCATACTGTACCGGATTGGAGACGTATGCTGCTAACTGGAAATTACCTTTGAAGTCAGTTTGTAAACACAAACAAATTCTGCTCACCTCAGCTTTTTGATGGTTACCATTACAGGAGAACAAAATACTGTTTTCAGCTTGAAAATTCTGACTTGAAAAGTCTTGTCCTGGATTCTGATTCCAATAACAATAGCTGTACCTAAAATACTAATAACTAAAAATAAAACAAACAATGAGCAACCAATGTTCTACAGATATGATACTGTACACTATTTCTTGCAAACTGTGAAGATATTGCACATTAGTAAATATTGACATTTATTTTGTATCATTTGTATGAAACATGAAATTAGGACAAGTATTTAATGTTTTTGCGCGAAGTATCTCGTGCATCTCTTGGGACAGCAATAGTCATCAACACTGCACTCAAAAATTAGGGGATTTTAGTCTGCATGCTGAAATGTCTAGATACTTAATTTTATCCTTGTTTCAGAGTGAGCACACTACAGACTGCCATACTGTGAATCTGTAGTTTCAACTGAGCCGCGGTGACTGAAGCTGAGCTTGAAACTTGAGTGCTCCCACATCGTAGTAAGACCACTCACTCTCGAGCACGAATCATGGGAATTGTATATTTAGTAAGACCCTAAAGCACTCTGAAGCATACATATCATAGATGATATTTGTGTGTGTGTGTGTGTGTGTGTGTGTGTGTGTGTGTGTGTGTGTGTGTGTGTGTGTGTGTGTGTGTGTGTGTCGGCCCCACTTACGAGCATGTATGCCTTTAAATGGCGTGTGCTGATGCTGAGTAGGGGGCGGACCCGAGCGCGTGTGCGTGCGTGCGTTCGTTCGTGCGCGCACCCCTTGCCTGCAGCCGCTGCAAGTCTTATCAAGCCGACAGCGGCTTTTGTGCGTATGATGCACCGTACTCGACGCACCTGTGAGGGACGGTAAACCCAGCCCGGTACCGTCTAGTGCTCACCGCTCCGCACCAGCACCGACAGCAGCAGAAACACGGCTTCTTTTAGTGGAATCCTGGATTTTAAAAACTACGTGTCTCTGGGGAGTTTACAGCTTGATTTACCCTTTGGATACTATTGGTAGTCTGTTTAACTAAGGTCAGTGGCATTGTCTTAGGTTTTACTCCAACCTTTTCATGTTGCGTAAAAAAACAACCGAATTCAGTTTATTGGACAGAGGAGAAGAAGGAGCAGATTCTGTAGAAAAAAGGGGACAGAAAAGTCTTGAGTTTACACTCCTGACGCACAGGTATCACGGAACTTGCCACCTTTTCAGGACAGTTTCCAGTTTGTGCGTACCAGAGCTGTGAATGTGGCGAGCAGGAGAAGGTAAGCCTCCTTGAAGGAACAGCGACATTTGTGAGGATTTAAAACGGGAATTTCTGCCATGATGGCCTCGAAATTCCCTCGGTGGAATAGAGGCACCGGTATAGACCTGCACACGTCCTCTCCATTTCCCTGAAGCGGCGTTTATTATATGAGCGATCAATTTTAGTTTTATTATATTTTGCAAATATGGCCAACGCAGCATTTAAGCTATGCTTGTGTATCTAATATGAGGAGCACCAGCCCCGAATTAAGACAAACCATGACCTGCAGGATTTCCTTCACCTCGTTTTTAGAATGATGAATTATAAATAACATGAACGCCGGTGTCCAGTGTCCACGCATTGTTCTCATCTGCAGGTTCATGTTAAAGTGTCAGAGAAATAGCCTACAACCCGATACGCCGCGCACATCCCTCTGCCCAGAGCAATACAGTCTTTATTATTTATATAGATACATATTCTGATGTAATTCGATCACTCAATATGACATGTAGTTTGAGACATGACCTTCTGTTAACGGAGATGGACAGCACACACCAGCCGGCTGCACACTTCCACACCATGCAATAACCCTCACATTCCTCCGTAATCCCTCTTCCTCTCTGTATCTGTATTCTAAATTCCAGGTGCTGGGTGCTATTTATGAACACATTTCCCACATTATTTGAACAGGTAGAGACGTTTCCTGCATTTCATAAAAGCTATGACATTTAGCAGATTGAGGTTTAAAAAGGGCATCATCATGCATTTAAAAATGGGCTCGAAATATCAAAATACATTAACCAGTCCGTTTTTTATTTTAAAACGTAACATGAGAATGATTAGGTGCGGGGTAAAATAATTTTAGTGAAAGGATGATTATTATGACTTTGATTATTTCGGTTCCCTAGTGGATCAAATGGCGTCCGCAGGGACTGCAGGGAGGTTGGTTGAAATGCGACTGCTCTGCTCCCAATAAACTGCATTTTATGCTGCACATTCAGCTGACAACTTTTTTTCCCTTCATCAATCCACATTTGAAAAGCCACAGTTTGGGCCTGCTCTGTAGAGCATGGAGTTCAAATGCATTTACTGACAGGACATTTAATTAAAAATATTTACATTATTATTGCCTTTTCCACAGTTTGTCATTGAAACTGCGACGATGCTGGATGTCCCATTTATACAGCAAATTTAGCAGTTTGATCGCAGGAAAATACGAGGCCTTATGCAGTGCGCCACAGAAATCCACCAGGTTACCTGCTGCAAAATAAGTCGTGAGGTGTGTAGGCCTCTTATCTTCTGTCTATCTATCTTTTAATACACACACTTTTTTCTTTCTTTATGATCAGCTGATGTAAACGGTTGCGAATTCAGAAGGCAAGAAGATGACAATTACATTTTTATTCATCGCTATAACACGGATTTCGATGTGTCGGTGCTGAAGACTTAATAGGATTAGATGATTCTGTGAATTTGTGCAGAGGGAATTCCTAATCAGGCTTTTTCCTAACCGGGCTTCAGAATGGGCGTGACCCAGCGAGAGAATGCGTCTCTTTTCCCTGCAAAGGGCCCAAAGGTGCTTCATCACCTGGTCCTAGACTAAACACAATAATTTCCAGTATCAAAACACCAATAACAGTTAATATATCATATGTTTCGCTAAAGAAGACAATTTGTCCTTTTGATTGGTCCAAACAAGTGTAATATTTTTACCCTCCTTTTCATTTATTTTATTTTATTTTATTTTATTTTATTAATTTATTTATTCATTGCTGCATTGCGTGTATAACATGATCAGGCCGTATTGAATATGACAAGTAAATGTGTGATCATTATTGACACATTTTGAGCCACGAAATTCATGTTATTTTATATGCAAAAAACTTAAAATGTGCATCCCCTCAGTGTAATGTCGCCTACACGCATATTTTCTGTAAAATATTAACCCCCTTTCCAATTGGACGATTTGATTTTCCATCTCGTTGTCTTTTTTCCCCTTATTTTTAAGGGTGGGGGTGTCGGGGGTAGGATGGAGGCTAATTTGGCTGTCCTGCTTTTCTTTACTGGTTGGCAGCCGATTAACTGCGCTGACAAATCAACCGCAAAAAGCCAAGGGCTCTCAAGGTAACACCGATCCCTCTGGGCGGGGAGAGTAAAATATTACGCAGGATTTTGGAGAATGCTCTCTCTTAATTTGATAGCGTTTCTGTACGGTGTTGTTTTTTTTTCGTTTTACTTTTCGTGTCTTGTTGTGTGGCATTGCTGGGCCATAAAATTCTCTATTCCGTACCCTACATAAATTATCTGCTGTGCCATTCTTTTAAGTAAGGTATTAAAATAGAAATTAAATAGTAAGGAAATCGATTTTCTGTTTGTTGCAATTATTTCACATTTGTCCAGGCTTTAAAATGCACAGGCATGATATAGCCATCTCATCGTTTAATTTCTGCTGATGGACCAATTAGAGTATTTTCAACCACGAAGCGAGAAGATAAAAAAGTGATAGTAAATCATATGAAAAACAATTCAGTCACAAAGAAAAGAAAGTCAACGCCTCAATGAGAAAGACAATGTGATGTTATATAAACTGCTGCTGGTGAGGGAAAAAGCGAGGTGGGTGTGTTTTTGGTGGAGTGTGTGTAGATGGAAGTGTGCGTGTCGCTGTGTGTATCCAGGTTTTGGTTGTTGGTTTGCATATGTATATATGTGTATTTTGTGTTTGAGCAGTCATTTGTGCATTTGTGTACAGTCGTGTGGTATGTATGATTATCATTTTATGGAGTGTGCTTGTGTGTACTACATATGTGATGTTGTCTCATAGTGTAGGACTTGCTGTACAGACTGTGGTGAGGTGTCAACAGACATTGGAGTGTGTGTGCAGTATATGCAGGCTTTGATGGGGTGCTGGATGCTCTCTAACTGGGTGATGTAATGCCGTGAAGGGTGCTGCAGCAGAACCACGTTGCCCAGAGAAGGCGTGTCCTGCCTGCAGAGTAGATGGATAACAACATGATGCCCACGCTGCACCTGCCGACAAACAACGCCAAAATAACCCCCACCCACCCACAAACATACACCCTCCATTTCTTACTTTCATTTCACATTTGCCTGACATTTATTAGTCTTGTCTTTGATGTAAAATATGTAATCAGAGTAGCAGAGATTAGACACAGAAAACGGGTAAATGCAAAAAAGAGGGCAGATGTACAAAGAGTAATCATTCTTCAAACAAACCACTGACTAATTCCCTTATTTCATTCAGGGATTTAATTTAATCAGTTGATTGATTTAATTGAAAAATCTGTTTCTGCAGTGTTAGTGTCCCTCTGCTGACAAATACCGTCCTGTCTTTTAAAATCTAGTGCATGGGAGTTTAGTGTAGATGGTGACAAGGGAAGTGCCATCCTTACCTTGTCCCCCTGTGCAGTGTTCAAATCCAGTATGATTGTGAATATTTTCACATATTTTTCACAAGTGAATAATCACAAAACTGCTAATCAACTAAATTAAACTAAAAGAAAAAAAAAATCAGCTGAGGCACCAAATACTGATATTCATTTATGTACATTGTTTTTTTCCTCTCTGAAGGAGATATGATGTGCATATTTGCAATTAAAGTTTATTGGAAATATATTTTGATTAACCTATTTTACATTTTGATCAATTTCCTTTTTTGCAACAGTGTCCAAATCAAACAGTGCTTACATGTATGTAAGGAGATGATTTAATTTGTTAATTTGTGATTTTGCGATGACTAACCATGTGGTATAGTTATTTTAGGGTTGGGCAATATGTACCATGATATGATATAAATTTGTGTGTATATATATGTATATATATACATATATGTACACACACATACATATGTGTCATGGATATAGCAGAATCTCTGACAGTATACAAATTTCTATGTAAAATGACAAATTCCATGATTGAGAATGTTATTCATATCTTCCACCCAACCAAAATGTGGAAATGCTGTTCTATGTGCCTAAAAAGGTTTGTGGCTGACTTGAAGTGTGTTTGCAACATGATGAGGAGAGGAAGGGTTATGTCGGGGTTTTTTCATGAGACGCATGAGTGGGAGTGGATGAGGTGGAACATCCCTCCCTCAGTCTCTGTCACTCCCTCTCTCTGTGTTTCCACCCATCTTTCCTTCTGCTGTCTGTCCTCCTTCACTCCACTGTCAGGTTGCATGTCGTGGTCAAATGATTTTGAATTGTACCACTGTCGCAACAAAGACAGGCAAAAGAAAATGGCACCTCTTTGAATCTACCGTGAGAAGGCCTAAAACTGAACGATATGAGCCAATCAAAAAAATTGCAGCTTGTCCTTTGAGATATCATTTGCAAGCTGTGGAGGACATTTTGTCATTGCATCTGGACGACGTGACTGTGTGTGTTTTTGTGTGACGAGTATGTGATCAGGGCACCTGCTGTAAAATTACTGGCAAGTGCCATCCATTTAAACACGGGGGGCCTACTTGTAGGCTGCTTTTATTTACATTTACGCACACATACACACACGCACACACACCCACCCTCCATCCCAGTTCGTGTGGTTGTTAATAGGATCCAGAGTGCCGCTGCCTTTTGTCAGTGTGTGTATGTGGACTCGTCCCTGTGGTGTTCGTCAAAAGAGCCTTTCACCGAGAACAATGATCCATGCCGTTTAGCCTTTTAACCCCTGACGCTCCCAACACTGCAACAAAAGACAAGCACACAAACACACACACACACACACACACACACATAGTGGAAAACTGATGAAAAATGATGCTGGTGCATGTCTGCATTTGTAAACATGAGTATATTTATGCTCTTAAAGGCAAAGTCGAACCAATTTTACACTTCAGTGTGTGTTTCCAGGTGTTGGGAGTACTGCTGCATAATGTGTAAAAAGTAGTATCAAGCCTTTCATGGCCCCAGAGGGGGCTGTGTGAAATCTGATGAATTGCCCTAAGTGATGTCACTTGTGAGTCCATCATCCAACAATGTTCTAGGAGTGCAATGCTAAATTGGTGGAGTACTCTTTTTGTTTGAATGCAGCTTTGGACAAGTGCATGTGTGTATTGATGCCACAGTAGTGTGTCACCAATCCATCTTTTCTCTCTCCATCTTTCCATCCTTCATCTGTCCTCTCCCAGTGTCATCTAGCCTCAGTGTGGGTGCTGCTGTGCTGCTGGGTGCTTCAAGCTGCAACTTGGGGGAAATTATGTGCTCATTAGCTGACACTGTGTGATAGTAGAACATGTACTCAATGTAAATGAGACATTGTAAAAGTACTGCTGCTATAGACAAATACAAAAAAGTCAAAAATGAAAATACAAGGAAAAAATAAACAGCTTCCCTTTGTGATTGTCAAAAATATTTAACTGTCAGCTCAGCTATAGCTTTAAGACAAGTTTTTAAAGGTCAATACTTTTGGACTGGGGCTGCAGAGAGCTGATATTTTGTGCTCCTATTCAGCACTTCTGACTATTTTGATGCTCAGAACAAAAAGAAAATCTGCACAATTATAGAATGTTAACTATATCAAAAGATATCAAAGAGAATATGAATCTCTTTAAAATAATAACTAATAGAATTGTGTTGCAATTTATTAATGTTCTCAGTGAGTGACAAAATACAAATTTTGTCTTGAAATGAATGACAAAGCCTGGTTTTAAATATTTGACAGTAATAGTCAATCTTTAATTTCATGAAATGACACTAAATTGATCAAATATAACCAAACATTGCTCCAAAAAGACAATGAATCATGATACATAATACAATATATACATAGCTATGATGTCAGAGAAGGACAACATTGATTGGCTGATATCTCCTATTTAATAGAAGCTTGATAAGCGCGTCAGTATGTATAGGTCTAACCTTGAGGCACAAGAGAAAAGGATCTGCTGAGGTTTGATAACAGCGTGAATTAAAACAAAATAAATCTCTCATGGTTGATGTTTGTTGGTGGAGGTAATATGTTATATGTTAATGTGGGCAGCTTGGAAATAATTCTCAGTATTCAACTGCTAAACACTGTGGATTAAATGAAAAACAAAGGTTTGTATTTCTTTTGTATATATTTTTTTAATTCTAGAATTAAGAATGAATGGATAATAGTAAGAGACAAAATAGTAAGAGACATACTTTCCAAAATAAATTCAGGTTATGGTGACTTACTAGTGAATATGGAATTGCGATTAGGGCTAGTTGATATAACCAAAACATGATATTGCAATTATTTTACATATTTGCCTTTATTACAATAAATCGATCATGAATTTAAAAAAAAAGTTTGAAGAATATTATTGGCTGGACCACAACGCCCTTTAAACGTGAAAGTCTGTGACTGATTAACTGACTGTGTGATGAAGTTACAACATTGGTTGGCAGAATACGGCCACTTCCTATCTGTTTCAAATTAAAAGCCCTCATTTCAAATTAAAAGTAGTGTTTCATACACAGTCCAGCCATATACTTGGTTTTGACTAAGTCTTGTTTTTAACAATAGTGTTAATTTCATTAACGAAAACTATAACTTAATATGCTTATCAATGACTTTTTTTTCCATGACTAAGACAAGATGATGATAAGACAGCACTGCTATCATTGAACACTAACTGTGACTATATCAATATGCAATATTGTTAATGAAAAAAGATGAGACTAAAATGTAGTTTAAAAAATAAAAACTTTACCAAATCCTCTTTTTATTTTTGTTTATAAAAAAGAGGAAACAAAATATATATATTTTTTTATTTTTCTAAATGACAATGCAAATATCCTGTTCATTGAATGGCATGTGCAGCAGTTTCATGTCCTGTGCTGCGTGCACCATATCAGGACTACGCCAGCACATTGAGCCCAGTGAGGAGTTTACATCAACTATTTTACAGAAAAGTAAGTTATTGTTAATAAGTGAGTGCAAGTGTCGATTATATGCTGTGTGTGTGTGACAGTGTGTGTGTTGGTGTTGCAAGCGTCATTTATATTTGGGGGGATGCTGATGTGAAACTGTAGCAGGAAAAATTAAACTGTGGCAGCCCGCCAAACCCTGAATCACTACAATCTTTAATATAATCTGATGGCTAAAAAAGACTAAAATATCAACAGTTTTCATTGATTAAAACAATACTAAAATAGTTATGATTTTCTTTGACTAAGATAAAACTAAAATGCCCAGACTTTTAATCAATTAAAACTTGACTGAAAAAAACAGAATGAGGTTGACTAAATATGATAAAAACTAACAACTAACAATTTGACACAGGACTAAGACTAAGACTAAATAAAAAATAGCTGACAAAATGAACACTATTTAACAACCATCAGGATTCACTGACAGCTACAAATATGCAGTGTGGGTTGTACTGTCTGAAAGATTCCTTTTAAAATAATGCATTATTATTAAATCACGAATTTTAGTGCTCAGGATGTTGCAGACATTTTGCTTTGAATGAATATTTAGAAAATCAGCGAAGGGATGATGAAGCATGTGACTGAATGATGATGGGGTGTTATAGTTTGTATTGGTGACAGCTGCCCAAAGCACCTGTACTGGGAAAGCTTTTATCTGGTTGAGTGGTGAGTCCTTATGTTGACATTGGTAAGGTACCATCTAAAATTTCTTGGAGGAATATATGTTTTCCAAAATGTGATATTCATGTTTTAATATATTTCGTTTCATGTGTGAAAAATTCTAAACAACATGTGCCTATTATTTAATCTGTATTTTTTTTAATAGGAAATGGTGTTCCAAATGTGGTGTAAGACGTTCACATTCTTTTAGATAAAAATGCATTTTTAGAACAACAATATATAATATTGTAAATACAAATATAACAATGGCTTATATATAACAGCACGGGCCTACCTCACACTTTAGATTCTATCTGATGACACTGAATGCTTGGTCATTGGGTATTATCATAAAATTGTCAATGGGGCAACTTTTATTGGCATATGCTGCCATGCCCCACTTATTAGTTAATTTTTCAGAATTTAATTTAATTAATTTAGAATTTATTTTTCCCGGTGTGCATACAAAAAGAGACAGATACTTAAGCTCAAAAGAGCACAATAACCCGATTTGAAGGTTTTTTTTCTGCAGTCCAAAACAACAGGCTGAAGCCGCAGCTTATAATGCCTACCCTTTTAACATGTTATAGTTTAATCTCGAAAGGTAACTTCAAACAACAAAAACAAAACAATCAAAACAAGATATAAAAAACAATTACAAACAAAACAAAACAAAACAATTAAAACAAAAAAAACCCAAAACAATCAAGACAAAACAACCAGAAGAAAACAAACAAAACAATAAAAATCCATAACAACTTACATATCCTGTATCCTGTCCTTCTATGCTAGTCTCTTTATGATCTTCCATTTCATATTTATTTAATATGCTATTTTTAAACATTTCTTTTAAACCTACTAAATGTTTTTCATGTTTTCAGTTCCTCACTACAGTTGTTCCATAAATTAACTCATCTGACTGTAATACAATGATATTTTACATTAGTCCTCACTAATTGTTTTTTGAACATACAAATTCCTCTCAAGTCATGTTGACTTTCTCTAATTTGAGTCAACTTTTGGGTAGTTTCAGGTACTAATTAATTTCTAACTTTGTAAATGATTTGAGCTGTTGTTTAACAACAGTTTTGGTAAAGTCTTGTATGAGAGAGAAAGTTTTAAACTTTGCTTGTTGTATTGATTGCTTATGTTCTGTAATGTTTTGGCAGAAAACACCATTAGCCCTACTTTTATACATTCACATTTTGACAATGTGTGTTTGTCAGTCAATGAGTTAGGAATATTCACTCTTGGAAAAAAGAGGTTCACAAAATGCTTCACTTCACCTCACATGTGTAGAAAACCAGCTTTGCTACTGAACTAAATTTCAGCATCTGCGACCTCAGTGATGAGATGGAGTATTAAACACTCTCTGTTGATGTTACTGGAGAGTTCTGTAGTCTCTCTAAAGCTGTTGCTCACAACATACACCGGTGTAAAACTGTCACTATGGCTGTCAGCTGTCTTAAAAGTTGTGGCCTGTCAGCAAAGAGAAATTACCATTTACAAACAGCCTCCTCATTTGCCTTTTTTCTGTATGGTGATATCCATGCTGAACCATTCTGTGAGCAACTGAGATTAAATCTTGCAAACAGTTTTCCATACAACTGTACTGCATGGGAAAAGGTGTTGTTTCCCTTGGTATGTTTGACGTGTGCTGGTTTGGACACAACACAGTAAGGTCTGCAGGTCTTCATCTGATGACTCACTCTGGCCTTACCTCTAAATACCTAAAAAGCCCAGCTACTGACATAGCTTTGGTTTTGAAAGGAGATTGTTTCAAGTTAGCCCTGGTTGGTACCAGGGCTACCAGCCCCCAGTTTTGGTGCCCACTGCGTTAATAGACTAGCTTCATTCAAATGAATGAAAGGGCTGTGTTTTTGAAGTGAAGAGCTAATGCTGAAAAGGCCTTACTTGCCTTGTTGTCATGGAACTGTATCAGTCCTGCTATGAGATCTTTTCATAGCCCATCCTGTCGCTATTACATGCCCACATCCTGACAGTGTCATTGCTGTATGTCACTGAGTTAATGTCCGACTCATTATTGGTGTTCAGCTTGATGTCATCCAGCTGATGGTATTTCAGTGCAAACCAGAGGGGACTTAAAGTGCTACACTGTAAGTCTTTATTAAACACTCCTCATGGATATCTTACTCTGTTTAATCCATAACCAGAACCATTGGTTGTTTATTCTGCTCTCCTGAAGTGAGTGTCCTGCACTTAGCAGCACTAGCAAGGCAGGCAGTCTGAATAGGGTTTGATCACCAGTCATCCATTTTGCAAGCAAAGCAACGTGAGGGGGTTGACTAAATCCAGTCAGTGCTATGCAAGACAACAATCAGATCCCATACACACTTTACATTGGATGGTAACTGATATGTTTGATTGGCTGTAGAGCTGTGATGATGGGAAAATTTACCTGACATTTGGAATCACTAACCAAGTTGGTACATTGGGTAAAAACATTACCTGAGTACTTTGGAGAACTGTCATCTGCACCTGTTATTATCCCTATTATAACATAAGTGAGCAACAAGATATATTACTACAGTCAGCATGTATTTACTTTTTTCATATTTGCTTGCATGTGAGAGTTGGATATAGAAACCATTATTTTTCCTGCATGAAATGCAGCTCATTTACATATCTGACCATGGCCATTATCCATTTAATAAAAAATGCCACATATTTCGAAGGCTAAATATGATTCTTTTGGTAAGAGAAAAAATCAGAATCAGCAACAAAAGATTGGCATAGCTGCATGCATTGCAAAATGATTATATATCACTTTTGAAAGGAGAAAATGATAAATACCAAAACATAAATTGTCAAATCTGTTTTAGTGGCCCACTGTTTTACTGAATCATTTTCCACAAATGACACAATATTGCCTGTGTAACTGTGTCAAAATAATAGTTGTTGTCTTGCTTCCTAAAGAAAAATCCAAAACCTACACTGTACACTAAGTCTACATCAGTGTTTTTATGGTAGCTGTCAGTGCTGATCCAGCATGTTGTAGCATCTTAACTTTCTCTTTTGTAGCAGCAGATTATTGGCCCCTCAGAATATATAGTATACCTCCAAAAGTAGGCAGTCAGCCTCCAGAATCAGCTGCCCTGTGATACTGTCACCACCAGCAGTCAATTCCTGGGTTGATGTATACCACTATGTGATATAATGAAATGGTATTCACTGAAAAATCTCCTATGTCATCCTTCTGACTTTCAAAATTATTTTATTTATGTTTCCAAAACTAAGTCAGATTATTGAAGATGTCTTAAAATCAAGCATCTTTTGCTTGATTGCAATGCAGCCTGCCCTATTCTGTCTTATTTCAAGGACCTGGCACTAATTTCTAGATGGTACATTTGCATTTTCTTTCAAAAGCTGAAACATAATACAGCAAATTCTGGCCATGTTGTATGCTGTACAGTTAATAATTCGAGCATTTCATCTCTTAAAATGGAGATTTTTTTTTTTGCTTTGTATCAGTATTTTTCTATATAAAGGCAGATTTGTATAAACAAAGCCTCTGGATATTGAATCAGTACCTAGTTGTGTTTCTTTGTGCCCCTCTCAGTATGCAGCAGGACTCAGCCGAAAGCTGACTCTCCAGGCTGGTCATCAGATAAAAGCATTCTGCCTGACTGACTGATAGTCATGCACTGCCATGAGAATAATGAGACTAATTTACCCAGCAGATGACCGATAACTCCCAACAACCTTTATGGAGGAGGGAAAAATGCAGCAATATCACAGACACTTTTAATTAACATTGGTGACTTCTACCAGTACAGCACACATTAGCTGTGAACAGTCCACAAAGATAGCATCAAAGTCTTTTCTTCTTTCTAAGAAACTGTATGCTCACTATGTGTTACAAAAGACTTTTTGTTCATTAAAACAAAATCCTACATACATGGGCCATTTGGAGGTGTTAGTAAGTTTACATTGTACATTGGTGGATATTTTATTGACTGAGTCCTCTGTTTTTTATGATCTTTTAGTAAGTAGTAGTCTTTTAATAAATAAATAAATGATTTGTTATTTTGCCACCAGTTTTATTATTGGCAGTCTACAGAGTTGCTGTAACCAGAAAAAAACAAACAAAAATGTATTTCCAAATTTAGTGATTTTGAATTTGTGCTCTGAATGAATGTGCACGGTGCAGTTAGTGGTGAAAGGAGTACTCAGGTCCTTTGCTTTAAGCACCAGTACAACAATATAAAATATGAGTTCAAGTCCTTGCTTTAATATCCTACAAACAAGTATTTTCAGCACATATATACATATAATATATGTACATATAATATCAAAATAAAACTATGAGTGTGAGTCATATATTGTTATATATATATATATATATATATATATATATATAACAGTACATTGTTAATACTGATTCATCAGCGCACATGTAGCATTTCACTGTTGTACTGTTGTAGTTTTAATTACTGTTTCAATTAATGTGTATTGATACAGTGCATTTTATAAGCTCAGCATATTTATTTAGAATCTTATTCTGAAAAGTAACTGGAAAGTATAGTTGTAGAAATACTTGAGTACAAGTATGAGGTACTGTCCACCACTGGGTACAGTAAACTGCAAGTAGTCACAGCAACAGTCCTTATGCTTTAGGCTCTGTTAACCTAACCATGAGTTTTCCTGACTACAAACACACTTTGTAATGGATCAGACTTTTAACACAGCCTTCTATTTTTGCCTTTGTTAATTTGCCATATAAGCATGATGATGCTCTCAAGATATCCTCATCATTGTGTCATTCACCAACATTCCATTTTTTTTCATCAAGGGCTCTTCTTGTATATATACATTGTCATCAGCAACTATGACTGAATTTAGATGCAACAAAGCACCCTGTGATATGTGTTGTAGTAGTGCTGACGGACCTAGTGTAACCCCCTGCCTCTCTGTTTTTGACAGTGATGGAACTGAGGAGGCCAGCAGATCCCTTGACAGCTTCATTTCCTAGTGGACAACATGAAGGAGGAAATTCCACTTGCCCTGATAGCTAGAGGAGTCCAGCCCATCGGACCTTGCATCATGACTCTCGATAGCATCTGTTCTGAAGTGTAAAAAAACAGACAGTTAAAACATCACCTTGTCCTCCTCTCTCCCTCTGTTGCTCCTCTCTTTAACCCTCAGGAGAAAAAACGACCACTGCCCTGCAGTTACTGGACAATTAACCAATGTGATCGGCCTTAAGACTGTTAACCACAACGACTGTTCTCCTGCAACTGCCCATGTCCCTTTAAAAACATATTTTTATAAGAAGTATTTATTTGAATATATCTCTGCACATATTGTGGATAAAACTGTGGATCCTAGATATCTAATATAAACATCTGAAAATTTCAACCAGAATTCCACTCAAGACATCTTGTTGGATTAATATACATTTTGCAGCTATGGATCTTGTAAGTTTTTCTGTCAGGCTGCAGGTGTTCCTCAGCACATGTATGGGACTGGAATTTTTAGGCACACCAGGTCAGTGGGCACGCTACCTCCGCTGGGATGCCAGCACCCGTGGTGATCTCAGCTTGCAGCTCAAGACAGAGGCCCCAGAGGCGCTGCTGCTGTACTTTGATGATGGTGGTTACTGTGACTTTCTGCAGCTGTCAGTGGTGGAAGGCCGACTACAGCTGCGTTTCAGCATTGACTGTGCTGAGACCACAATTGTGTCTGAAAGACGGGTGGATGATGGCAGCTGGCACTTTGCCACGCTGAGCAGGTATAACCTGCGCACAGTGCTGGCACTGGACGGCCAGGCCAAAGCAGATGAAGTACAGCCTCAGCGTCAATTCATGAAAATAGTCAGCGATCTGTTTGTGGGTGGAGTGCCTCAGGACATCCGCAACGGTGCACTCACGCTTCCCACAGTGCGAAACATGCAGCCCTTCAGGGGCACAATTACAGACCTCAAATACGGCAACTCACAACCCCTGTTCCTGGGAAGCCTTAAGGTGCCCTTGGAGTCAGAAGGGTGGTGCACCGTGAACCCGTGTGAGAATGGTGGTACGTGCTCAGTGGTGGACGGAGAGCCGGTCTGTGACTGCTCGAAAACAGAATACAAGGGCCGCTTCTGCAATGAAGGTAACAAACATCTTTAAAGTCCCTGACACTGCTGTCATTCACCCTGACACACTGGCAGAACTCAATTGTGAAACAGACTTGATCAATTCAACTTTGAATGTAGATAATTTCTTTTTTGTATTCTAACCAAGTTTTATTTTTATTTATTGCTGTGAGGCCATTATGGCAAAATGGCATAGAAAAAGCATTTTGGATGTTTTTTTTTTTGTTTTGTTTTGTTTTTTTTTGATATTACTGATTTCACATGTCCAGTGTGAATCCATTTGTCATGTCACCTTACAGGAATTAATTATAATAATAATTAATGACCAGCATCATGACCTTGAAAGTTACAGTGTTTGCCACATATCTTGCCTTTTATTCCTCTACTTGACGAATTGTTTGTGTGTGAGAGAGAGAGAAAGAGAGAGAGAGAGAGTGAGGGAGAGAGAGAGAGAGAGAGAGAGAGAGAGAGAGAGAGAGAGAGAGAGACTGAGCTGTAAAATCAGAAAGCTAATCTAAGTACTGTTAGCCAGTGAGGCACAGGTTAATGGCATCGGTCCTGCAGGCAGTGATAAGGACACCAACAGAGAGAATAGGGCCTCCTGAGCTCCTTTTCTTCACCCAATCACAAGATGGCAGGTATTTTATATCACATCCCTTTGTATAGAGAATTTTGCCAGAGCTTTGCTGTCAATCTCAACAGCTGGTTGCACCCAGACCAAAATTGATTTCTATTAAAAGAAAGGCCTTTACTCATTTGCCCCCATTTATTTCCTCCCTGCGGGCCAAATAAAAGGCACTCACTTGCTTTATGTAAAAACTTAGATTTCCTGTGATTTGATAAATCCTGCATGTAGAACATTCTGTGATAATGCCTGTTTTGTTGTGGTAATTGATGAACATGCACTCAGCACATGAAATGGATTCATATTTTTCTGTGCTCTAAACAAGAACTCTTATTATGCAATTATTCACAATCAATGCACATTTTTCAGGCTTTCCAAACTAGCAGCTTCCAGCAGGTAAGGAGTACACAATAATCTAACTCCTTATAAGACAATCAATACCACCTACACAAGAAAATGGCTGAACTCTTTTTCCATTTAATTAATTCAGATCAAAGGTAATTTGTTTTAAAATATTTGTTTGGCTATTTTTTCCTTCATCTTTGACTTTCAAGATCTCTTCTTAACTTGTTACAAATATGGAATTTACATACCATTTGGGCTGATGCCAAATCCCCGGCACACAGACAAAAGGCCAGGGAATCTGGAATTTAAAGATTAGGTTTTTTTTGTTCTTTTTTTTTAATCTATCTCCGCTGGTGTTTGAAATAAAGGAAAGGGTGGGGTAGGGTGGGGTAGGTATTGGGGCTTTTCCTCCTCTCCGTGTCTTGATGGCTGAACTGCTTGACTTTTGCTCAACTGATGGAATGGGTGGCATTTGACAAACAAGGTAATCTCTAGGAGAAGAAATGTTTGTGTGCCAGTTCCTCTCTTTTAGTTGTCTTCCAGTGCAGACACATAAGAACAACAGGAAGACTAGCAGGTGTGTAAAATATTAAACATAATCTGTGGGCTCAGTTGGTGCAGGCAAGCAGAGGACTGGCTGCAGCTGCTGACTAACACCCAGAGGAGGAGCCATGCTTCATCTGTACTGACCTCTCTGCTCTGAGTATCAGTCAAATACATGAGAGTTCTGTTATAGTCACAGCACTACATAGTCTAGCATCTGATTGCTTTTGTCCCTGTTAGCCTAGCCTCTCAGATCCACAAATGTGTAAGGCTTATTATGCATTAAAATAGGGTCATTGAAATCCCACAGTAATGTTTAAAGAGGACATAACATGCACGTTTCTAGTCTATATTTATATTCTGGGGATCTACTGGAATATCTTTGTATGAGTTACAACGAGTTTATCTTATACTGGCCCCTCTTTCTGAAACAGACTGTTTTAGCTCCTGTCCCCCCCCCCAATGAGCCCATTATGTTCTGATCGGTTAGCTTCTACTACTCCTCAGCAGACTTCCACCGGCTCTGGAGGCTACTTAAAAAAACAGTAGTAATCAGATTTTGCTTCTTTTTCCCATTCTTTACTTATAAAATAAACTTCTCAGATACAGCTGTACATGTTCAAGTCTTGATTTGATCCATGCCTGTGGAACAACCTTAGCAACAAAGTCTATGAAATGGATAGCTGTTTGTGGGCATGTGCAAACAATCTGACGTCATTTCCAAGGGTTAACATTGCAAACAAAGTGTTCAGAGTAGACTTGGCATTTCTACATACTGTACATTCACCTCAAGTTTTGGAACTTTGACTATGTTTAACATAGACATCTGACATAAAAACCGTATATAAATGACAAAAAATCACAAAAAGCACATGTCCCCTTGGGGTTTCCCCCAGGAAACTGCTTAGCAGAGCTGGTGAAAGTGGCTAATAAATACATGACCTTTGTCATGTAACACCACTTCTGGTTTTTCCTTACACTTATTAAGCCTAATATTATGTTTCATAGAAATTTACTTCAGTACCTGACACTTTAGTGGCAGGGCGCCTGCACTATAAAATGCTGCAGTGTGGGTCAAAGGGAAATTTTGAAGCGAGGACCACCAAAATCATTGGGAATCATCCTCTGGGGACCACAGCAAATATATAATGAAAACAAGCAAATTAATTAATAAAAAATATCAGTGTAAAAGTCAGAAAATATGGGTGCATTTCATACAGTTTTACATGGGCCTCTATAGTACCATGAAGATTCTATTTACCGCCATGTTAACACTGTGTTACACAGAAGCTGTCTAAAATAATTATTTTCAGCACAGGATAGAGTTCTGTGCTACATTTAGGAGAATCTGAATATGGTGTTAGTACTGATATTCCAGCTCTTACGCTTATAGGTATCACTAGATATCCTCCCTCTCCTTTTCCTGACTCCCTAAAGCACAAATACACCACCTCACCACCCTCCAGCCCCTCAGCACTGTGATGCGTGACTCAGTGAGGCATCGATGTGAGGGCACTGGTGACCCTTGTAGGCTGTTTTCCCTAGTGTTGATTTACAGCCTCCATGTTGGGATGTTTCCTGCGAGGCACTGATAGGTGAGAGGAAGCAGGGAGCTCAAGCAGCCCTTAGGGACTTTGGATTGTTGATTGTAAAGGGATAAATAATGTGCTTAATGAGGCTGGCTGAGGTCTGCTATTTGAATACATCAGGGAGAAAATATGACATTACTGAACCAGGCTTGGAGAAAAACAAACCTATGACTATGTTGTCTATAGGATACATATTGTCAAACTGATGGGTTTTATTCAAATATTTAACAAGCATTTACAACACAAACTTGGGAAATATTCCCAGACTATGAAAGATGTGGAGAAAGAAAGAAAAAAATGTATGTTGTCAATGCTCTCAATCTATAAAGATAGACTGGATGACACAGTGTCCACTATCATTCTGTTACCTAGTGCACCATATTAACTTGGCACTATTTTATTTGAACCTGTAAAAATGTATGCACTATATACCTTAAATTCTCAAATTATTAAATGTTGGAATAATGAGCAAGAAAAAAACAGTGAAGGTCAGATGCTAGTAGAGAAAGCACTGTGCAGTAAAATGAGAGTATACTGTAGACACTGTGTAGGGCTGGATTCACCTATACAGCACTAATTCCATCAGTACAACAACAGAGTCATATTGTCTCACCACTCTGCTGTTCTAACTTTCTCTTTTGAGCACAAGTGCCATTTAATTCACAAAAATAGCTTCACAATGGAAGGTATTGGAAATGTGAGAATGAAAACAGTGTTTCTGTTGAAAGAGAAGAGAAAGAGTGAGTAGCAGAGTGGTGAGTATGACAAAACGTACAAATGGAATTAGTGCTGTGTGAATTTGCATCATATTAATTCATTAAGACAACATGCGGATGAAATGTGGAGTTTGCATTAACAGCAAATTAAAATAGGAGCAGATCAGAAAACAGAGGCTTCTTACTGAAATATAATTAAATATATAAAAATATAGGCTTGTTTCTTATATAAGCCAATTTCAAATAAAGGCCTAGTTTTCTCTGCAGTTGAAGTAAATAAATGTGCCAGATACTATTTTAGCATTTTCTCAGTTGACCTGTCCCTCAAAACTCACAGGCCATCTTCTCATATCTCAGTACCTCGTATACATTCTCCACAAAATCATATAGTGGAAATTCTACAAATGCTCTCAGTTCTTTGTTAATAAACCCATTACCAAAGATTTGTGTCCATTCTAAAAAAGAATTATAACCCCAAAATTCAAACAGTTTAGACCATCCATAGGTTCCACCTGTTTAAATACATGTAGAGAAAGCAGTGTGCATGCTACTGTGTGTGTTTGCCAGTTTATTGATATCTGATAAAAACCAGTGCAAACCAGAGGCAGTTGGGGCCTGGGTGGCCCAGGGGTGGCCAAGGCATGTCTAGAGGTGGCCAGAATGTGTTGTTAATGTGTACACACAGTGGGTGGAATTTTTTATAAGCAATAATATATTATAATATTATTATATATGATAACAATAATAATAGGTTAAAAAATAAATTAATAGGCTACATGCATACAAATAACTGTTGATGGTCAGTCTCCTGTTTTGCAGAACCCTTATAGTCAAGTTGGCTAATATTAACAATGACAAATAAAAAGCACCTTTTTCTGAGCTCATTTGGCAATTTAGTAGACAAATGCTCTAAGCAAACCACCAAACAAAATATATTATGCAAACCCTGGAGTCTGTCTTCCTGTTAATTATCTCAAAGTGACTAATCTAAATTATACACTATACCATACATTATAACATATACTAATATAATAAGACAATTAGCCTGGATGTTTTTGGATAATGAATAAAAAACAGGCTCTGGCCATGTTTAAGGCCATTAAAGTCATAGACTTTGTTCTGCTGAACAAACTCAAGGTACTCCAGGTACCATGGCAATCCCTGCCATTTAATACTTTATTATTGAATTACTTCGTTATTGTGGGCACCCCTTTGTTTTTGGTTAGGATTTGTTAGTGCTGGGAGGGAGCAATAACCCTTGTTCAATTTAATCAATGAATCAGTCTCATAATCGTAAGTTCTTGTCCCAAACAGTGATCTCTGTTTATTACAGCTAAAAGAAACCAACAACCACTTTTAGGATGAATGAAGACATTTATTAATAGCTAAATGTCTTGAGGATACATGATAAAGCATAAGATAATATACAGAAAATAATGAATAAAAAGAAAGTAAAATAAATAAATAAGGTCAATAAATTGTATTAAAAATAATAAAGAAAATGACTCAGCTAGAGTGGCTAGAAGTGTGTGACTCAAGGTTTAACGTATTCCCCTTTGCAATACGTTAAACGTAGGGAACGCTAATTTAACTTCTCTAAATAAATTATCTTTTAATTTATCGTTATCAACGACATCAACCCTTAATCACAAAGCTGTGGAGGTGTTGCGTCATGGTAGAGGCGTCATCTCGGCAGGTCCAGCACTGTTTGGTGCAGCATCACTAGTGGTGTCTGGCAGTTAAAGAGCCCAAATCAGGCTTCGGACTGTGGGCACATCTTCGTAGGTGCTTAAGTGCTGAACACTGGTAAAAAGAGTAAAGCCATTTCAGGCTGCTCTGAAAGAGTTTTTAGGCCTGCTTAACTTCTAGTTTCGAGTACTGCTCTCTGAAAGCAGTTAGAAGTCCAGTTGCAAGTGCTGTTTTCTTCTTCGGGAGTTTAAGTTGAGGATTCAGACTTTGGTTGGCTTGTAGTAACTTGAGTTGAGTGTCGGAAAAAAATCTGACTATGCTCAAATCTTCAGCGGCGTTTACTTCAAAATAAAATAGTGTACGTGTTTGCTTCTGTTTTATATGTAACATTAAGTCTCGTATTTCTATGTACATTAATGTAATTTTGAAGTAAACTTTTTTTGGCAAGTCTAATTCTGAGTTTTTACACACAACAATCACACTTCAAAGTAGGGATGTGCAGAGGGCCCAGTATTTGTATTTGTATTTGTATTTGTATTTGCTGAGGCAGCAAAATTATTTGTATTTGTATTTGAGTAAAAGTGGGAAGAGGCTTAAAAATCTATCAAAATGTTTTTGTTTTTATTATGCTTTTAATTTTAGAAAATGAATGTGTTACATAAAGTGTTCATGAATAAACTACCTTAGGAAGGAGGTCCCCACACCGGGTCTCAAACTGGAGTCTCCCAGATCATAAATGACTATGCTGACTACTGAGCTAAAACTTTACTTATTGCCTCGTTGCAGACAGACCCCTATTATTTATACACCAATAACACAGAGACAGCACAGTGTGTAAATGTGTAGGGAGGAACTTCAAAGGCGATTCTTGCTTTGCAACCCTACATTTATTGTTTATTTTTCTATTTTGTCTATTTACCTAATTTTGTGGAAAGGAGAACAACAGGTTATGGAGAGTCCCTTGAAGGCACTTCGCTTTTGTCAGTAACTCAGCTTTATCTCTGGCGAACACCCCCAACTCCAGGGGGATGTCCGAATTAGGAAATGTGTGTCATGTAGCAGGTGGATGTTACTCCCCTCATTGAGACCTGCTGATAGACATAACAGCGGAGCAGAGGACAGAGACTGAGATAGTGTTGTAACCAACCTGCGTGCTGGTATTTGTTTTTTTTTCTTCCCAGACAAATAATTTTTTAAATATTAGTATGAAACAAATATTTGTAAAAATCCACTATTTGTGCTTTGCTGAATAACATATTTGTATTTGGGCACACCCCTACTTCAAAGTCAGGTGTGAACATTTCCTGTCAGCTTGTATCATATTTGTAAAACCATTCAAGAAAACAGTTAAGCAGTTTACATGTGTTTCATAATAAGTCAGTTCTTCTAATAACGTAACAAACATTAACCTTCATATTAACATTTCATGATGTTTAAGCATACAACGTTCAATGATTCAACTTACTCAGACTATTTACACATCTCAAACCATGTACACTGAAATAAAAGTTTAACACAATAGTGGAAGGAAATAAAGTTAGGCGACTCTTATGTGATTAGATTACTTTCAGAAATATATTTAAATACAAGTTCAACATAACCCTTACTTCAAGCATTCAATGTAACTACTGTTTAAAGAAAACTTTAAACTGAAATCCTTCAAACATATATTTATTTCCTATTACTTCAGAAAAACTACTTATCTAATTTAACTACTAAAATATTATTGTCGATGAGGTTAATAGATCAAAAGTTAAACAATTAGGTGTTTTAAAATACAAATACATAGTTCCCAAACATTCATCAAATCTTAACATAAGGGAATTTAACTGTTGTCACTAGAGGGCAGTATTGTTACATGTAGTATAAAGTTTAATATCTCTTTGGTAGATAGTCACACAACTATGAAAGTTATACCATTCTTCTTGTATTTCAGCTTGGTCGCCAGAATAAAACGTTGGCACTGTACGTTTCTGCAAACCACAGAAACGTTGAATATCTACGTTTCAACATGTGAAATATGTAGCATATTAACATTTCAACAAAATATATCATCTCAACATTTCTACAAAACGTAGCATATTAACATTTGAACAATACGTATCATCTCAACATTTCTAAAGTGACGTAGTTCACATGTGATCTATATGAGTATATCTTTCCTGTATAGGAGGAGGAGGGACAGGTGGATGGTTAGCAAGTTTCTTGGCAGCAAGTTGGAAATCAGCAGAGAATACGGTTCGAGACCACCTTGAAACTGAAACCAATGTCTGCTTCCCATTTCAACCAACAAGAGCAGGTGTTTTTAGCTAGACGTCAGGACATTTGCAGCTGTTTTTCTGGTAAGAAAACTGGCTTTTTTTTAGTGAGACATCGGCTGTTTTTTATTTTATTTTTTATTTTTATTTTAACCCAAACCATGATCTTTCCCTAACCCTAAGCAAGTGGTCTTTGTGCCTAAACCTAACCAGACCATAACCACAGCGTTGTCACACCATAAAACATCATTATTCAATGGGTAGAAATGTTAATATGCTATGTTTGTAGAAATGTTGATATGATACATAATTCACGTGTTGAAACGTATATATTCAACGTTTCTGTGGTTTGCAGAAACGTTCAATGCCAACGTTTTCTTCTGGCGACTGGGTTGTGTATTTACATGACAGATAACATGATATAACTTGCATAATGATTAGACATTTAATTTACATGAATTTCAAGTTTGGCTCAGATTTGCAGGGATGCTTCACAAAAGTCCTTAGGAATCTGGGTTAAAGTTTAAAGATTTGATGAGATAAGAGAGTCAGTGTTCCATCTAAGGTGGGAGCTGTTTTTCTCTGGTCTCTAGGTAACATGTTGAACAACAGGACACAAATATATTGTTTTACTTAAAAGCAAGAGTTTTTGCCTTTGTTTAATTGATGGCATTAATGAAGTTCAAAGAAAGCAGAAACACAAATGACCAGCAGGAGCAAAATCACAATAAATCAAGGGTCATAACACCGTCATTCTCCCTGTTGCTTCAGACAGGGAGAAAAGCAGTTTCAGAATATGAATTAAAGTGTTAAATCTGGATTTTATCTGGATATATGGAACTTGAAATGACAAGTGTAAATTGAGTCTGAGTGCACAGCATTCATGAATCTGTGTCACACATTTTTTTGTGTGTAGGATAACCCAACGCAAAGAAAAAAAATATTGTTATATTGATAGTATACAGTATATCAATAAACAGTGTGGAAGAGGAATTTTCTTAAAAAATGTACATAAAAATATATACATAAAAGCCATCACTAACCACATGGACTAAAGCCACTATTAACTTGGTACTTCATTTTCACAGCAGCGCTGTCTGTTGTGCAGGAACTAGGAAACACAACCACTTTCAATCTGCAGCCCCCTCTCTAACAAATCTCAGCACTGCACTGCCATCACACAGCTGACAATTTACCAGTTGCATGCTGCTGACACCCTAATGTGAGCAGATGGCATCAGCGGCCCTCTCTAGCTGTTTCTCCAGCCGCCCGTATGTTCACATAAACATGAAACATGGCTGTTAGGGAAATTGGTCAGTGAGAAGATTATGACTATTACAATGATGATGATGAAAACAATAATAATCAAATGACTCAGTAATGACTTCATCCTTTGGGAATGGTATGTGTGTTAAACTTCCAAATACCGGTTTACCCTCCATGTACTGTATGTGCAGAAAACAATCAATTAAGCCAGCAGTGATAAAAGAAAGAAAAATCTGAAATACCACATTAATCACTAGATTCTCCCACTTTATCCAATAAATCGTGAATCATCCCTAGTAGTAATCTACTTTGAGCTCCAACCCCCGCTATGCTTACCTCACCTTTTGGGTATTGAATTAAACAAGACAGTCGTACTCTTACCTAGATTATGTGTCCACTGGTGAAGAAATACATTTGTCAAAACACTGGTGTGTCTCTTCAGAGAATCATGATCAGTTTTTTGGGATTTTTTGGAGGAATTTCTGAGGAGAGCTGCAGGATATAGATTTGTTACATTCATAACACAAAAAATGTTTCAGAGCTCCCCGATGATACAGTAATTGTTGAGTTAAATGCTGGCAATCCTGCCACTGGGAATTGTACCTCTGAGTGGTTTGTTGACTAGTATCTTATTAAATATGTATGTGTGGGTGCATGCCTCTGATTTCTCTCTCTCTCTCTCTCTCTCTCTCACACACACCACGCACGCACACACACACACACACTAAAGCCTGCCTGATAACAGAAACAGAGGCACAATACAGGGGAAGTAAATTGTCAAAGGAAGTAGGTCAAGACAGAGAACAAAATAATGATAGAGCAGTGCAGGAGGGAGGGCAAGTGAATACAGTTGATCACCAGGACAGAGAGAGGGCTGGGGCAGACTGAGATTTGAATGATGGACTAGTCAGAAAATCATCTGTTGTCTATTGTCTCCCTGTTGTTACTTCTTTCTTTTTACTCTGGTTGGAAGTACCCATTTTTTAGGAAATTAACCCAGTCATTCCATTTAGACTGAACATACAGCATGTCCTCAATAGAAGAATAATAGCATTGGTCATTTGGTCAAACACTTAAAGGATTTGGCTTGTGATTAATTTTCTTATTGTCAACAAAAGTATTGTGTGTGTATCCAAAGTCTGATAAATCATATTCCTTTGTGCTGTAGACCTCTGTTGTTGTCCTAAAACGATTAAAAGCACCTCTTGACTATGTACCACATTATAAATTTCTCAAAGAAATTCAGTACAAAGTCAGGAGGTTGTGATATGTGGTACAACAAGCTAGTGAAGCTCTGTAAATAGATCCGCGAACCCCTGTACAAGAAACTTCTATCCTGAGAGATATGATCTCATTGCCATTTTTACTCAAGCCGTTTCCAAACAAATGACCAAAATCACACTCTTCAGGAACTAAGGAACATGTCACCCCATGCAGCGATGTGGCTCATTGATGTGTTTTTAATAGTTTTTGGACAACAATGGAGATCTACAGCACAGATATATCAGGCTTTGGATACACACACAGTACTTGTTAGTAGGGGTGTGCCCAAATACATATATGTTATTCGGCAAAGAAAAATAGTGTTTTTTACAGATATTTGTTTCATACAAATATTTTAAAAATGATTTGTTTTCAGGAAGAAAAAAAAACATGTCAAATACCAGCATGCAGGTCGGTTACATCGCTATCTCAGTCTCTGTCCCCTGCTTCACTGTTATGTCTATCAGCAGGTCTTAACGAGGGGAATTGCTTCCACCTGCTGCATGATGCACATTTCCTAATTTGGACATCATTTAGGGGTGTTCCACACAGATAAACTCTCCATAACCTGTTGTTCTCGCTCTCCTTTCTACAAAGTTAGCTTGTAAAAAATAGGTGATAAATGAAAGGGCAAAGCAATAATTGCCTTTGAAGTTCTTCCCTACACATTACATGGTGTGCTGTCTCTGTGTTCTGGGTATATTAATAGGTAGAGGTTTGTCTGCAATGAGGTGATGAGTAAAGTTTTAGCTCAGTAGTCGCAGTCGTCTATGATCTGGGAGACTCTAGTTCAAGACCCAGGGTGGGAACCTCCTTCTTAAGGTAGTTTATTGATGATACTTAATGTAGCACGTGAATTTTCTAATATTAAAAGCATAATAAAAACAAAAACAGCCTTTTTGAGCCTCTTTCCACCTTTATTCGAATACAAATACAAATACAAATAATGTTGCTGCCTCAACAAATACAGTTACAAATACAAATACTGGGCTCTCTGCACATCCCTACTTGTTAGTAGATCAGATCATTGTTGGTTTTGCTCTGCACATGACATTTGTTGATATTAAGAAAAATATAGCCGCAAGTGGCAATGAGTCCAAGCACAGGAAACAGTCTTCAACTTATATAATATGACCTTCAGAAGAATTTAAAAACATGCAGCATGGTTGGCAGGTTAGAATTGTACACCCTGCGACTCAAACTGGGGACCTTTGTCTTTCCAGAGAAGGTGACTTACTGCTTGCACCACTGGGGGGACATGGTTTCTACACACCTTCTTACACATGTGCAAGACTGGGGCATTTTAAAAACTTAAAACAGTCAAAATGTTGGTGATAAAATTCTGAAAAAGTCACACATCATCTTGCTTTTCTCAAGTGTATTGTCAAATATTTTGGTGAAATTTGTTTAAAAAAATAGATGAAATAGAAAATGTTGTGCACACAGTACAAATTACAGCAAGATAGTGAATATCACTGTGGACTCACTAGTTGACCAATCTGAACACCATTTGAAACACTTGATAGCAACCATCTAGAGAATGTGTGTTTCAATTTTGGTAGCATATGAATGAAGACTTGTGGAGATATAGATGTTAATTGATTTTGCATATCTTGAAAAATATAGAGTGACAGACTTCTGAATTGACCATAGGTTGCAGTAAGGCAAACTTTTATCACGCATCAGTGGATGTGCCGAAAAAAATTCAGCTCTCTAGGACCTACAGTGAAATCTAAGTGTTTTGACTGCAATATTGAAACACTCCCCTTTTCGCTAATCATGACCTAACTTTATACAATGAATTGAACATGAGGAAAGGAAAAATTTTCACTCAATTCCTGCAGCTAATTATGAGATATAAACTGGCACATTCGTGGCATTACCATAGTGGCAAAATATCCCAGGACTGTGAATTGAAGCTATCATCCAAACAGTTGCACCAAGTTTGGTTACAACAGCTTGAGCCAATTTTGATTCATGTTTTTATGTAAAATTGAACTTTAAAACACAGGTTTAAAAATGTATAATTTTGAAATTGTATGGAATATCAAAAATCTGATATAGTACTTTCTTCTGGCTTGGTCCAGATATGCTATATGCCAAATTTGATGCTGATTGCTCAAAATTTGCAGGAGGTAAAAAATATATACAGTATATACTCATTGAGATAAATGATAACACAATGAAAGGGATGGACAGACACAGTACCTGACCAAAAATCCATAAAATTGAATCCTTGAAATGAAATGGAATAGACAACTGGAAATTAATTTGTCTGTTTCTTTAACAAAAATAGTGTTCAGCAGTTTCTGTGTTTTGATTTTCAATGTATGTGTGTGTAAAAAGTATAATAAAAACAAGAATCAGCAAAAAACAAAACATAGAAAAGTCCAGTATAGTAATACTGAGTTATGCAGGAGCTTACCTATTGCATCTATTATGGGGCTAATGTAATAAAGACTCTTCTTCTTTCACTTCACATATTTTTGGTCTGACGCATGGACTCTTATGATATAAACACAGCTCAATGTCACAAATAGACAAGTTTGTGTGAGGAAACTTCACAAAAATCATTCCTGTCATTGTCTTTATCTCGCTCCCCTACACACACACAGATGTGTGTGTAGGAGAGGAGAGATAATCTTGCTAAAGCCTCAGTTCCACTGTGTCTTTTCTGAACCAGTTGATTTATTTGAGATTTCCATAGGATTGAACTCAATACTCAAACACCAACAGAAAAAGAATGCTCTTGACAAAAGGAGATTAGAACAGATTAAGAGTGTATGTACACACACACACACACACACACACACACACATACACACACACACACATCCAGCCTTGCTCTTCCAGATGAGCATTTGACCAACTCATTCCATGTTGGAGCACAACTGACACAAGTCCTCGGTTTAAACTGAATTAATATTTAATACATATCTGATTGACTTCGATTTGCTTGCATTCACATTAACAGCCATACATGCCCAATAAGTTCGAGCTAAGAACATTTAATGCATCTCATGTCAATTACCTTTTACTTAATATTCCAGCTACTTCATTTCTGTGAGTGGCCTAACTAAATAATATAAATAAATATAAAATATGAATAATATATTTCAATAATTAAAACGGAGCAATGAGCAAATGTAAATGTAACACCTAGTTATTCTTTTAACTCTACTTTACTTTATTTCTTTCTGGCCCATGTGTGTGTCTTCATAATTAAGCAACAGCACCTGCCAACACTGATCAAATTAGATAATGTGTCTGCACCAAAAGACAAAGAAAAAAGAAAGGGAAGACAACAGAAAAAGAGAGAGAGAGAGAGTGTGTGTGTGTGTGTGTGTGTGTGTGTGTATGTCACTGGTGTGTCTGATTGATGATTACAGACAAAATGCTGCTTCTTTACCTCCTTATTGCCAGCACCTACTGCATTGTAAAGAACATGCACATGGTTGTGCCCACTGCCAGCCCTGTGTATGGATTATGAAGTGTGCCATCATTTGCATGACAGACAACATGCAAGTAATAAGAGTGTTTCTAATGTTGGCTTTGTTTACTTGTTTTCTCTGTCTGCTATTCCAGAGAACAACAACAAAATGCCAGGTGAGTTTAAATGAGAAAAAAAAGTAAAACATAAATATGTGACAACTTAGGCAATTATTTGGCTATAAAAAGTGTGGCATGGGTCCTAATGTGAAACTACTGGTGAACCATAGCAGCTTAAATGTAGATCCAGTGCTACTCATGGTCTTACAGAGTGAGCTCACTGTGTTCAAAAGCTACCACCAAGTAGTGAAGACAGCTGGTATAAAATATAAAACTCTACTGAAATAATTCATTTAATACAAAATATCCTAAAAGAAATTATTTGCCATTGGGGGGTCTGTCATTTTACTAGAACATATCTTTCAATAGACATTACTCATACAATATGTCAATGAATGTGAAGCACCATTATTGAACTTTAGGTAGAGATGAGGCTTAATGTGTTTAACTTCTACAAACATGCTGATATTTCTTATGACGAAGCCTCCTGCTTAGCCTCAGGAAGCTTTGTTTCACCTGTCAGTGTGTTCTGATGTCATGCTTTCCCTCTTTGGAAAAAACATGTCATCACAATACCAAGGGGTATTGGAAACTAAGTGTTCTTTTTCCCTTCTCTCTCTTTTCCAATTTCTTATCTTCTCAAGGCCTTGCACATATGATGGCAGAACAAGGTATGTGTCTCTTTAACTCTTCTCTATCATGTCTTTATTTTGTTTGTGATTCTAGTGTGGAGCTGCGTGTTTTGGTGTTGGTGTGGAATATATGGACGTGCATGGTTCCACATGCATCATGACATACAGTTGGATTTTATTACTCTGCTTTACTGCCCTATAAAGCCAAAGCCAAACATTTCGCTATAAAAATGTACTTTCCATGGAGACAGCATGTAAAACTTACAGTAATAGCAAAATGGATTTAAAAGCCAAGTCAACCTGCAGGAACTGCACACTGGCTTGGGCATCACTGGCCTCCATCTAAAACTAGAGAGCTATTTTAAGTCAACGCTAGCTGCTGAGATAGATACATATGTCCTTTCCAACATGTTTTCACTCCCAACTCGTTACATATCGAAGATTGGTCAGGACCCCCTGGTGTCACTTTTTAACGCACGGGGTACCCCTTTAGCATTGTTTTTCAATGCACAGTATCACGGTAGTCACTGTTAAAAAATAATTATATTTTATGGTGTGACAACATAGTGGTTAAGGTCTCGTTAGGTTTAGGCACAAAACCACTTGGTTAGGGTTAGGGAAAGATCATGGTTTGGGTTAAAATAAAAAGTAAAATCGGCAAGGTGGTCTCAAACTGTGCTCTGTGCTAACTCTGTGCTGATTTCCAACTTTCTGCCAACAACATTACAAACAACATTACAAGCCAACCCCTCCACCTCCTAATAAGAAAGTAAGTCAGCTTATATAGATGTCATGTGTGTCATTCAGAAATGTCGATATGATTACAGGTGTTGAAATGTACATATTCAATGTATCTGTGGTTTGCAGAGGGCAGAAACATACAATGCTAATGTTTTATTCTGGCGACCAGGCTGAAATTTGTTACCTTATTTAGATATCATCGGTCTCATAGCGTCTATTTCAAATGTTGTGGGAGCTCAGCAGAAGTCTATCGGACTACCCTGCACATTAAAAAATGACAGTAAAGGGGTACCCAGTGTGTTAAGTGACGCCAGGGGGTCCTGACCAAGCTTCAATATGTGACGAGTTGGGAGTGAGAACAGGCTGATCCTTTCTTGAAACTACATTCACTCACTGAGCAGTTTCTTGTTATAAAAAAATATTAATTTTGATTAACTGATATCATGGTACTTTATTTTAATAAAAAATAAATAGTAGCTAAATGCAGTCTTGATGGAGATAAGTGACACCTGCTATCTTGCTAAAAGGTGTGACTGAGTAGGAAATGGGCTTGACCAGGTCTTACAGGCCAACTTTAACAACTATGCCACCGAGGGACTTTCAACCAAAGAAGACACTCATTATGTACACTGAGTTTAGACTTAATTTCTCTTAAATTCTCAGCCTCAAACCAAGAGGGTTCACCAGCACAAGCCTATAAATATACACACATGAATTTTTAAAAAATCAGAGAAAATAATTTATTATGAATTAGTGGAACTGTATTAAAATCAATTTAGCAGTATAAAATATCTCATGTTTAAAATATGAACTTTATTTAACTAAATACAAAAAAGTAAAAACAACAAAATAAGAAATTAAAAATGTTGCAAAAAGACTGCATAATTCAGGGGCTGCAGCTGATTACAAAAGGAGAGTTGGTAAGCCAATGTCGTACTCACCACACTCCAACACACTAGTATTGCAATATAAGAAAAAGAGATAAGTTACAAACTTAAGGTGAATGCATGCAAAAGGGAGGAGGCAACTGCATGCATGATAGCTATGAAATCTCTCACTTGGTGAAAAGAACAACAGAACACTATACATCTAGCACTGAGGATGGACAATTGAGGAGTAATTCGTGGATACCCCCCATAAGTTAGAATAATGGGAGTATTTACAGTAATTTTGATAAACAATAGAGATTAACAAATGGTAGACAGACATACACATAGCAAACTACATACATTTAATCTAATCAAAATAGTTTATTTTCATAAGCAAAGTAATTCAAAAAGACAATAAAGCTACATTTCTTTTCTCTGTGTTGTGGCATTTACCTGGCTAGCTTGAAAACTTTAAACCCTTTTTCTCACAACTATCACAACCTTTCTGCAATTACTGCTTTCTGCCTTTGTAAAGAGCAGTAAAAACCTTTTGTGTTGCAGCATTTGTCTTTTAAAATGATGCTCTAACACCTGAATGTGGTTGCATGTTTGAAGTGTTTTGTGATGTACAATACTGCGTATATACACTGATATGTTTGGAATTTGAAGTTACATCTCTCTTCTTCTTCCCCCCTGTCTGGCTCCTGGACTCCTCTGTTCTCTCTCCGCCTCCTCCTGCTCTTCTAGCTAAAAGCAAAGGTACAGCTTTTTCGAAATCTTTCCTTTTTCGCCTCTATGAAAAGCGACGCTTGCTCTGTGAGTGTTTGAGAGCAGTGCAATGTAAAGTGTTTGATGCTCTAATGTGTTTACTTGTCTGTGTTCAGTGTCTTTTCTGTAATGGCTTCTTATGGAGGGTGCTAGGATTAAGCAAGTAATTAAGCCAACCTTAATTGAGGGAGAAGGAAAATAGAGAGTATGTCGCTTTGTGTTTTCTTGCTGTGTGTGTGTGTGTCTTGCAATTTGTTAGAGGGCTGTACAGTGTGCACAGGGATGCTGTGAGATAGTTGTATAATGCCAAGTGAACAACAGTCAGTGTAGATCAGTTTTCACAGAAAAGGGCCTCTCCAACCTCTTCTTAGTAAACCATTGTTTCTATTCATTGATGACTTATACCTTAGCTGAGTGACAATGACAACATTTATAATTCATCCTTACCACTGGCTGATGAAAGCTGTGACAGGAAGGGGTTTCTTTTGGCGACACAACTGACAAAGATTATCTTAAACTCTACAATCCATTAACTGAATCTGTGTTCATACCTGCCCTTTTTGTTGTTGTGTACATTTAGGGCCAAATCCACAAAAGATGGAATAGCACCGTAAATTGTGAAACATTTGCGCCCACAATCTACTCTGTTTTAAGGTCCCATTCATAAAAGATATTGTGCTAATGATATGCCAGAGCAAACATGCCCATGAAGTTTTGCAGCTGAGTGCAATTTGCCCCTGTTTTGCGTCTGTTTGAGTGAGCAGAGCAGTTTCCAGTATTTCGGGCTTTTCTCCACATTTCAGCACAGATTTGTCCATAATGAAAACTGAAGAGAGCACAAAAGCTTCAAATTGCATGTCTTTAATTACAGAGGTGTGTGTACACATAGAGCTCTCCACAATCACTAACCAACTTTCACGTGTTTTGCTTCTTTTACTTCTCTAGTATTTCGTATCTATAAGATAATCTACCTAAATGTCCATCAAAATAGGCTACAGCTATAAATGTGACTCAAGCAGGTCTGAAACTTGTTAGATTAATGTCTGAATCTTACAATAATGTTGTTCAGGTGTCACTGAATGTATCTGGAATCATAGAAACATCAGCACTGATGTTCTGTTTGTGTTTGTTGTCCACAGCTGGCTGTGTGTCACAGCTGGCTGCAGCATCACACAGCAGCTGAAATGATAAGTGCGTCTCTAAATTGAGAAAGAGGCTTTGCGCATTTATGCATGTGGCACAGCAGCGGTAACTTCATTAACACCAGAATGGTCAGGATCTGACGGTAATTATGTTCTGTGTTCTGCTACACATCTACACAGGTCAGCTGTTACACACAGATTCCAGGTTTATACAATGGAATTGTTTGTAATAAAGCAGCCCTTATGCATGAATCCTGAGCTCCATCAGCGGTGTCAGGACATTTTTATTTTTGAGTTGCTGAAAGTCAGAGATAAGCCTACCACCCCATACCCACGCACTTGAAACACAGTCTTGTAGATTAATTTAGCTCAGGTTTTCTGGTTATAGCGATGTTTGCCTTCAGATATTAGCATGAAGAAACTGCTGATTAAAGCACTTAATACCAGCATGATACATTATAATCAATGTTGAAAATATGAGGTAAAAAAGCAACCTTCAGTAAAAACTTGATAATACAGTAAAAATGTAAAGATCTACAAACCTAAAGCATACTTCAAAATTAAAACATTCAATCAATGTTACATTGTCTTCATCATGATCTTCAAAGTAATATTGCAAACAATTGTTTTTTATGCTAACATACTATGTTTGAACAAGCATATAAGAATATATTTTTTACCTGGAAATATGCCTGATAAAAGTGAGGGTCTAGACCTCATATTTGGGGTCTAGACTTCTAAATGTCAGTATACAGATGGGTGACAAATAAAAGGAAAAACTGGTAGAAGTCTGAATGCTTGACCCCTACAGTGAGGGGATTGGTGGCTCTGTTATGCTGTGGGGGGCATTTTGCTGGCATGGTTTGGGTCCACTTTTCCCCTTAGAGGTAAGGGTCACTGCAAACCAATACAAAGTTGTTCTGAGTCATCATCTTTATCTTATGATGAAACATTTCTATCCTGATGGGAGTGGTCTCTTCCAGGATGACAATTCCCCCATCCATAGGAGGCAAGGGCTCACTGAATGGTTTGATGAGTATGAGAATGATGTGAATCATATGCTATGGCCTTCACAGTCACCAGATCTCAATGAATTGAACACTTATGTGGATTTTTTGGACTGATGTGTTAGACAGTGCTCTCCACCACCATCATCAAAACACCAAATGAGGGAATGACCACCAAAAGAGGTCCAGAGACTTGTAGAATCAATACCAAGGTGCATTGACACTGTTCTGGCGGCACATGGTGGCCCAACAGCTTACTAAGACACTTTATGTTGGTTTTTCCTTTAATTTGTCACCTGTCTGTACATTCACAACAATAGATGGTTCTAAAAATCTGCAAAACGAGCACTCCCCTCCTGACTGAAGTGAGCCACCATCTTACACAACTAGCCTACAGTGCCAGAGGCCTGAAATACTGAGAGACAGTGATTGTCTCTGACAAAGTGGTGCAAAAGTAGGCAAACAACTGAGTAACAGTAACTTAATGAGTGTCGTTGTCAACTCGACTACTTTGCTGTCTCTCCTCTGCTCCGTAGAGCTCCGTGTGTGTCAAAAAGCAGCTCCACCTGCGGTGAAACAGAGAAGAGAAGAGAAACTAAGCGCGACCATAACTGACAGCAAAACACAGTAGTTGCTGCCTCCCAGTCCATGAACCCTCCGTCCAAAGCTGTGTTCAACTTGTTTGATAACAGGATAAAGAAATAAAGCCACTTCCTGTTTTTTTTCCCATTTTTCCTGTTCCCCTAACCTGTTTTCCTCTTCAAATTGGCAGTTGGAATAGAAATTGAACCAAAACCAGAAAATAACTTGTTTTTCACTTGTCTGTCTAAAAATATATTTCAGAAGCTAAAAGTTTAATTTGTTTCCCTGGATAGTTTCTTCTGTCCTGTCAAATTGATAACTACAGCTTTTAGTTTTGCTGCACTGCTCGACATAATGAGCTCAGGATTTATTAGGAGGATGGCTGCTTTTGACACATTTTTCATCTAATCTTCACCAAACTTGGTACATACCATATTTAGATGACCACAAACAAAACTTATTAACCAAATCCAGCAGAGTTAAACAGATGTGGATGCTGAACAAGATTGTAGCATTTGACACAATTTTCACTTTTGCAACAAGATTTTGATAAAAAAAAAAATACTGCTGGAGCAGCAGCTTGCAGTGCAGCTGGCAGCAGCATCTAGCAGTTTATAGTTCTCACATACAATTTCTTTAGAAATTGCAGAATTTTCTAGTTGTGTGATTGCTTTCAGTGATTGTGATCGCTTTTTCTTTCTTTGTATCTAATTTAAGCCCAAAGTCAAGGGTCTTACAGACGTTGTAAGGTCTCACCAGTGTGTCATGTGATCAGGCACAGTGGAGAGCACAGATATTTTTAGACCAGAAAAGATTTTTTAAACAGCTCTCACTCCCACAGTTTAAACTCCTCAAACACATATCTTGCCTCAGTAGGTTGCCACAAGCCTCCTCTCTCTCAAAATGTAAATACATTTCACATAGGACTTAAAGTTTTTGAGATCTAAACCGTCATTGAAAGAGAGTCCCTGTCATGTTCTCATTGACTGCAATACAGTCTGCAGGATGTGTATCTCCTCTCACTCCAGTTTCTTAAACTTACAGATTCTCTCTTCCTTCAAACACTTTTTTTACACATATCATTCATTTTCATGGTAAATTACTCTTGCTTTCACTAATGATGTACAAATCTTTGGGCTCCAAGATCTAGTTTGAGAGAAATAAATTTTCATCATGAAAATGGAGATTTTTTCTTGTTATTATTGGGAATGTCTGTTGGCTCAGTGGTTTAGAACACTGTTCTCACGATCAGCTTCCCCTTAGATGAGAAGGTTGTGTGTTTAATACCTGCTCACTGCAATGCTCCACATAATCTTGTTCTCATGTACAAAGTTGCTTTACATCTTTATCATGTACCATAACTCAATTCCACTCTAGCTTACTTTAACATTATTACCTAAAATTTGGATTGATATGCATGTTAAAGACATCTTTTCCTGTGCCACACAGCATGTGTGAGTAGTCCAGTGATTTAAGCTCATGTCACTTCTGAATTCCTTTTAGATCCAAAGACTGTGAGTTACTGTGAGTAAATACCAGAATCTGGTGTGGAATTGCCATGTGACATGTTAGCTCAGCGCATAGCATGTCTGTCTTACAAACATGAGTGTGTAGGTTCAATTCTGCCCATTGGTGATTTTTATCTTGGTAGATTTTCCAGTAGTGTTCAGCTTCCAGTTATGCAGTCTAAATCTGCTTTCAGCAATGACACGCAATTTCTACAGAAATTGCATTTTCTAGTTGTGTGATTGCTGAAAGCAATCTCACATTGTTCTTCTCACTCTTTATTCTTATTCCGTCTTCCGTATGTTTTTTGCCGCGTTTCAACTGCTGCATACTTTGTGCTATAAAAACCATTCAAACATCAATCTGTGCAGCTCATTCAGCAGATGTGTGCTTGTATTTTTCTGAGATGTAACATGTTTCAGCGATTTTATATAATTTTTTAAAACATTAAAATGTATAATGGCAGTCTATGGGATGAACCGTCCAACCGAGTTGGAACTTTCGTCACTTTGACACTCAACTCAACATCCTACAGATGCCATTCAAACTTTAAAATGTTCACAAAATGTTGGATTTTTAAAGTTATCAGTTTATTTAGTGATATCTGTTGAGGTTTTTCAGCAATTTAAGCCCAAAGTCAGGGGTTTGGCAGACTTTTTCAGGTCTCACCAGTGTGTCATGTGATCAGGCACAGTGGAGAGCACAGATATTTTTAGGGCAGAAATGTTTTTCTACTGCTGTCACTCCCACAATTTTAACTCCTCAAGCACATATCTTGTCTCAGTATGTTGCCACAAGCCTCCTCTCTCTCAAAATGTAAATACATTTCACATAGGACTTATAGTTTTTGAGATCTGAACCTTCATTGATAGGGAGTCCCTATCATGTTCTCATTGACTGCAATACAGTCTGCAGGATGTGTGTCTCCTCTCACTCCAGTTTCTTAAACTTATAGATTCTCTCTTCCTTGAAACACTTTTTACACATATCATTCATTCTCTTGTTAAACTAGTCTTGCTTTCACTAATGATGTACAAATCTCTGGGCTTCAAATTCTAGTTTGAGACAAATACATTTTAATCATCAAAATCGAGATTTTTTCCTCTCATTTTTGTGGATGTCTGTTGGCTCAGTGGTTTACAACACTGTTCTCATGATCAGTTTCACCTTAGATGACAAAGTTGTGTGTTCAATACCTGCTCACTGCAATCCTCTTCATAATATTGCTGTCATGTGCAAAGTTGCTTTACATCTTTATCATGGACCATAATTCAATTCGATTCTAGTTTTCTTTAACATTATTACCTGAAATTTGGATTGATATGAATGTTAAAGACATGTTTTCTTATGCTACATAGCATGTCTGAGTAGTCCGGTGGTTTAAGATCATGTCACTTCTGAACTCCTTTTAGATCAAAAGAGTGTGTGAACCCTGCTTAGGGCAGAACTCAGTAGAGTTGAAGGTGAAAAATGCAGAGCCACACAGCTGCTGTCAATCTGCTGATAAAGACTGCAAAACACATCCCTTGTGATAAAACCTCTCTCTTTCTCTGTTTTAAACTGTTACTGTCACTTTGAACCTTCAGGTTTCATTTACAATTCAAGATTACCTTCATCTCAGAAACACACACACACACAAAAACAATACATAAAAAACAACATCAGATACTGGCGTGCACACATAATAGTCAAGAAAACTTTGTCTGAAAAATTACAACCCATATATTTCATACAATTGAAAGTCTAAGCAAAAAAAATCTGACCAGGCAAGCTGTGTGACAAATTAGCTCACTGCATAGCATGTCTTACAAACATAGGATATAGGTTTAGTTCCACACATTGCTGGTATCTCGGTAGATTTTTTAATAGTGTTCATCTTCCAGTAATGCAATCTAAATCAGCTTTCAGCAATTACACACAATTTCTACAGAAATTGCATTTTCTAGTTATTATTATTCCACATTTCATATGTTTTTTGGCCCCTTTCAACTGCTGCATACTTTGTGTAAAACATTCAAACACCAATCTGTGCAGCTCATTCAGCAGATGTTTGCTTGTATCGTACTTTATTCTAACATCTCACAGTGATTTTATATAATTTTTTTAAGCATTAAAATTTATAATGTAAGTCTATGGGAGGATTCCTCCAACTAAGTTGGAGCCTTTGTCACTTTGAGACTCAACTGCTCGGATGTCCCTTATCTTACAGACACCATTTGAACTATAAAATGTTCACAAAACTTTGAATTTTCAAAGTTATCAGATTGTTGAGTGATATCTTTTGCAGTTTTGCAGAAATTTAAGTCCAAAGTCAAATGTACATCTCCATTAGGAGATGTATGCTATTACTTTTCTCATTACTAGCATATTCCAGTGTTTTTATATAATTTTTAAAAATATTAAAATTTATAGAAGTAGAATAGAATAATCTAAAATTCTCAAAGCTCAGTAATTGTATTTCTCCAGTACCCCACAGTAATAGAAATGCATTGGCTTTTTGTCCAGAGTTTTTAGAGTTTGTTTGTATAAGGACTCAAGAGGTCTTATGGCTTTCTCTAGCCTGCCCCCAACATGTGATGCAATAAGACATATGGGAAAGAATCATAGCATGCATCATAGCAGCAAAGAGAGACAGTTTCTAATATGTCTAAAATTTGCTAAGTTGTACTTTATGGTTAGGGTTAGGGTTAGGGTTAGGTAACAGTTCTTTTAACATGTTTCTTAAAGTTCAAATTTGGATCCAGGGTCACACCAAGATATTTATAATCAGTAGCTATGTCAATCTTTTCACCTTTGATGGAATTATCAGCATTAGTAGGTTGTACCATGGTTTTAGAGAAAAACATACCTTTTGTCTTGTTTACATTTAGACTCAGACATGATTGATCAAGCTAATCCTGTGTGTGATCCTTTCCAATGCAATTGTTAGCTTAGCAGCAGCTAACTCAGCTGTTTTCGCATGTGTGTACACAATGGTGTCATCTGCATACATTTGTAGTTCTACATCATGACACTGTTGAGTCAGAGATCATTAATATATAGGCTAAATAATAGGGGACCTAACAGTGACCCTTGTGGAACACCCATTGCGCACTTCATGTTACTGGACAATGTGTCACCAACTTTAACACATTGTATCTATGGAGACATCCATGTCGGTGCCCTAGATGAGAAGTTAAATTAAGAGAGTTTCAATATTAAAACATCATGATTGACTGTGTCGAATGCTTTACGCAGATCTAAAAATACAGCACTAACTACTCCTCCTCTGTCAAGTCTTGATTTAATGTGCTCTAATAAGTGCAAGGTAGCAGTTTTGGTGGAATGATTTGCTCTAAAGCCAAATTGCAAACAATGTAGACCAAAATTGCTTGTATTAAGACATGTTGTCCGTTGTTTAATGATAACATTCTTAGCAACCTTTGAGATTACAGGTAGTCTACTTATTGGTCTGTAGTTACTGGCTTCAAGGCAGTCACCAGATTTAAAAATAAGCGTGACAGTGGCACATTTCCAGATTTGACAAACATGATGTCAAATTGGAAAGAATCTCTACTTTTGGAGCTTTTTAAGGAGCTGATGATTTTGTTTACTTGTAACTCATTAGTCTCTACCAGCTTGAGAACTTGGCCTGTAGCATCTGTAGGAACAATATCCAGTTTCCTTTTTGTAATTTTTTTTCCTAACTCATATACAGACTCAAGAAAAAAAATCTTAAAACAGAAGCAACGGTAAGATGATCTTCAATCAATTTCCACTGTACTTTGAGTTTAAAATCTCCTAAAAAAATATGGTCCCTCCTTGTGATATTATTTTTTTTTTCCAGATCAATTTACTGTTGCCTTTTGCCTCTTTCAAAATATTGAGATAAAAATGAGATTTTGCTTCTCCTAGTTCTTTGATAACTTTGTTCCTTAAACCTTTGTAAATCAGCATGTCAGTGTCTCTTCTAGTTTTAAGTGCAGCATCTCTAGATTTCATTAGTTTCCACAAATTTTCATTAAACCATGTATATAACTTGATATTCCTACAGTTCTGTTGTCCTTGATGAAATTAAACTAGGTACACAAGTTCTTCATGAGAATGTGCATGGTATATTAAAACATGCCACCAATAGCCCTACCTTGTGGTCATTAGTGAAACACCACCCTATTGCTTATTAAATGCCATATCTCTTAAATATAATATTCCATTGTAACCAAATTCAGCAGTTTTGTACGGATGGGGATGCTGAAAAAGTCTGTAGTATTTTCAGCAATGATTTGCGATTTATTTCAGCTGTCAGCATTCGTAGGCATTTTTCCGCAAGACTTTCTAGTTATTACTATGTTATCTTTGTTCTTTTCAGCTGTAGGTGGTGCTACAAGATTTTTTTTTTAATTTTTTAAATGCTGCTGGAGCAGTAACTTGCAGCGGTAGTAGCAGCAGCAACAGTAGCATCTAACATCTTCCAGCTCTCACACGTATTTTCTTCAGAAAATACAAATACTCTAAGTTGTTGTAAATATTATTCCTTCAACATTTCTTGCTAGTTTCTTTTACTACATTTTCCATTTTTTTCTTTTCTTTTTCTTCTTTACCACTTTACTAATCCTTTACTACTTAATTTTTCCTTTTTTTGTCTTTCTTCTTTTGGCCTATTTCATTGTGGGATCCAATTACAGCGTCTGATTAATTTACCCAGTAATATGAATAGGTCATCACCTCTACAGCAGACCCGTCTCACTCTCACACTCCCATTACAGTAGAAACAAGTCTGGTTTTCCTGCCTGGTCTTTTTCAACAATCATTGTTTGTTATCACAATCATCTTAAAATCACAGGACAGTTTTTCTTACTAGACAACCTCTCTGAGTGAATTTGTGATCACACCCTCTTTCTCAGGGAAGCTTTAAAGGTCCTGCTGCCAGGTGCTGGTACAAATTGTTAGTGGCTTCAGTACAGAAATATGTATGAGTATTTGTCTTGAGAAGCTGTGATTGGTTGCAGTCTGCTGTGTACACCTGTAATGGCCTCCCACATTCACAGAACAAGGCTTTTGTAAGCTCCTGGAGATTCTTCTCCACTCACCACCTGTCTCTCTTCCTTGTTGCTGTGTCTAATCCCTCAGCGAGATTGCAGACATTATTAGGCATCAGGCTCCCTGTCGCCTCCTGTTAGGCAGACGAGAGCCTGCATTCTGGTTCTGTTTGCATGGAAGCTCGCTCATGGCATGGAAGCAGATTGATAGAGAAGGGGATAATAGAAAACTGTGTTTCTGCTCTTGAGGAGTCATATTTTACGGTTACGGGCTGAGGAAGAGTGCTTCTCTTCTCATTTTCCTCTTTTTAAATTTATTTTTGTGAGTCTCTTTTTCTCTCTCCTATATTCTCCCTCCCCTGCAGTTTTTGTTGTCTTCTTTATTCTTCATTCTTCATTCAGTTTCTAATTACCAGTTTTACCAGTCTTGACCATTTATAATAGCTTTATTCTCAATTCATGGTCACTGTCTTTATGCAATTTGTCCACCTACAGTTTTAGTTTAAATACATATGATACTTTCTTTCAGGTTGCCCTCCGCTAAGCTAAGTGCAGATTAGTACAGCTAATTCACTACCTTTGATGCAGTAAATTGCAGTCAATCCACAACAGGTTTCCTGTTTGCCATAAAGAAAACCTTCAGGCCACTGTTTACCTCTTTAGGCCATATTGAGACTGCCCTTTGCCCTTTTTTAATGCAGCGTTGTTTTATGTCTCAATGCCCGGAAACACCACCCTTGAACTGACCTCAAATCTTTCACTGTAAATTACTCAACATATTTTTCCAATGTCATCTTATATTTGCTACATTTGAACCATCATCTTGGTTATTTGGAATTGTGTAGTTTCTGAAAGGATAATTTGGGTGCAATTACTTTAGTAATTTATTTTGACTGTGTAGAGGTGTTGTGGAGCATAGTAGAACAGTTCAGTGTTTTCTGAACTTATGGTGCTCTAGCTAACAAGGTTAACCAGTGGGTTACATGATGAGTACATCTACCAGTATTTATCACTGCTGTAGATTTTACACACTATCATGCTTTTATTAAGTGAGTTTGTATTTGTGATGGGACACAATGAGTGTGTGTTGTTGGATTAAAGAAGGACGGACATGTTTGGGGTTGATGGTTGCTGGTAACTGACAGGGGAAATGCTTGGACAGTTGTCTTTTTTGCACTTGACTGAGTGCAGGTAAGGAGGCCAGACATGGAGGGTGGGGACTGCACAGCATAGTGACAGAGGGGGTAGATACATGGGTATGCCTAGGAGGCATGCAGAGTCAAGGTGAAATGCTGTTTTTGTGAATTCTGGAGGGGCTCTGCTTTGTTGGTTTGAAATGCATGAGAATAAAGCAATGGTACTTTGGGCTTCACTCATAGATTATAATATAATGTAATACAATTGTTTTTATAAGAAGACCAATAATTCTGTTTCTTGTTGGAGACACACTGCATGGTGAGAAAACAGAAGGAGCAGTAGAGCAGTATGCATTAAATTATGCTTTTGTTAAAAAGTAACAGAGCGGCAACAGAGAGGACTTTGAGTGTGGCAGAGAGTCTTTGGTCGCAACTTTTGTGGATGTCAGTGGTGTGTTGGTCAAAACAGTTTATCATCCAGTGTGATTCCAAGGTATTTAAAACTGTGAGCCTATTCAACTGTCTCACCATTGGTGGAAATAGAGTTCAGGTAAGTGCAGTTTGTGTTAGGGTTCTGATAACCAGTTCTTTTGTCTTATTAACATTCAGCTGCATGAAATGAGAGATGGAGTGTTGATAAGTCATCAAAAAGTTGCTGTCATTAAGAAGTGCAAGTATGGCATTAGAGTGGGAGATAGGCAGGTGCAGTCTTTATCATGTTATAACCCTGGATTGTGTTAAATGTGGAAATGCCTTAAGCACCTTTAGGTCCTTAAAGGCGTTTGGTTTTTCCCTGAAACTGTGTTTAATGTGGGGGGATATCCAGAAAATGGAGTAGGGATATTTTTTGAATATCTTAACAGGAATTGTGGCTGTGTAGTAGTAGGACTAATCGTGATGAATAAACTGATCTTCATTTTTAAACTCTGTGGAATGACATTTTTTGCATCTGCAAACATATTGTCTAGAGTAGGAACACATTCACCTGCAGCATGAAGTTTCCAAAATCAGGTACATGCCACCTTCCAGACTTAAACGTCAAATTGGGACACCATGCACCCCCCATCCCAGTCTCTGCACACGAGTCCCATCTGGTCACAGAATCAGGTCCCAATCTGGAAAAGGGCCCACTTTAATAGAAGCTTTTTACTCTCTGTCTACACTAACTGCTACATGTGTGGATCCTGCTGGCTCTTGAGTGTATCATTGTGTATACAATGGTAAAACATAGTGCAGTTATGTATCCTTGACTGATGGATATCATGTATGTTTACAGGCCTCTGTGGATGTTTGCATGAATAAATTGATGAGAGATATTTGGATGTTACGGGTGTGCCCGAATACAAATATGTTATTCGGCATAGTGCGTTTTGTTATGAATATTTGTTTCATACAAATACTTTCATTCATCATTTGTTTTTGGGAAGAAAAAAAAAACATGTCAAATACCAGCGTTCAGGTCGGTTACATCGCTATCTCAGTCTCTCTCCTCTGCTCCGCTGTTATGTCTATCAGCGGGTCTCAACGAGGGGAGTCAAATCCACCTGCTACATGACACACATTTCCTAATTTGGATGTCACTCCTGGAGTTGGGGGTGTTCACCAGAGATAAAGCTGAACTACTGACACAAATGAAGTGCTTTCAAGGGACTCTCCATAACCTATTGTTCCCCTTCTCCCTTCCACAAAATAAGGTTATAGGCAATAAATGATAATTGCAAAGCAAGAATTGCCTTTGAAGTTCCTCCCTACACGCTACACATTGTGATGTCTCTGTGTTCTGGGTGTATAAATAGGTAGAGGTCTGTCTGCAATGAGGCTATGAGTAAAGTTTTAGCTCAGTGGTCAGTGCAGTCATCTGTGATCTGGGAGACTCCAGTTTGAGACCCGGTGTGGGGACCTTTGTAAGGTGGTATTCATGAACACTTACTGTAACATTTTAATATTCTATAATTAAAAGTGTAATAAAAACAAAAACAGGATTTTTAAGCCTCTTTCTACTTTTATTTGAATACAAATAAAAATACAAATAATGTTGCTGCCTCAACAAATACAGATACAAATACAAATACTGGGCTCTCTGAACATCCCTAACGGATGTATACTATTTATACTGTATAGTATCTATACACTATATAAATAAAATTAAAAAAAAAAAAAAACAGATGGGGAAAGTACAACACACTATCACCTTGTCATGTGATTCAGACCAAAGTCACTCTTGGCGAGCCACTTACACCCGAGCTGTTCATGAAATGCCATGCTGTGCCATGCCCGTCCTGGCAGAGATCATATGCCAACAAACAGCAGTGGCACAAAAACAACAGACCCAGACACAACAGAGAGAGCCCAGCCCTGACAAACTACACACTTTTTGGAGCTACAGAATTTCAGCATATGCAATATTGGTCCCATGGTACCAGCAAATAGAGCTGAAATGGATCCAAGTTGCTATTAACAGATATTTTGGGCTGATTTAATTGATTAATTAAATGAATATTTGAATGGAAAAATGTATATGTTATAATGATGACAAAATGTATAACAGCCAAGATAGGCTGTGTCAGAAATTCAGAAATTTAGGACCAAATTCTTACGCAACTGCTGCAACAACCCCTACAGTGGTCAAGCCAGCATTGTAAAATATTCATAAATACACACAGATGTTTATCACACCTACATCACATGCTGTGATTGGCTCTGTTTGCAGGTGAGAAGGGTTGGAACTTCTCTCTCTCTCGCTCTGTATTTTTATTTGTTACACAACCATTTCTGTCACATTTCATACGTACAACCAAATGCAATATTATGAATGCCTTGTAGGGAGACTGACAAAAAACATGTACTGTTATCCCCATATGTAAACAATTATCACATCTACTACCTCTCTATGATGGCCGTGGTTTCACTCCGCCTCTAAGTGTGGCCAGTCAGACAACATGCCGTATGAATTTCAACTCGGGTGTGGGCCTGAACTTGGCAGTGCAGCAACAATGAGTGCTGACTAGACCACTGAAGTGCAAGTCATGCCCCTGAAAGTTTGTTCATACAGAATGTGAAGTGAATTTTCACCTTGCATCATGTTTGACCACTGGAACATTTGTGTTTATTCAAACCCAAACAGCCACAATATCAACTGTATATTAACTCTTATCTAGCTAGCAACGGACACACTGACCATGCTTGTGTGTTTGTGTTCAGCTCAGCCTCTAATTGAACTCAACTCACCAGAGACCACGGTTCTTTCTGTTACTTCCCTCCGGTCTTCCTCCATTTTCCTCTCCTCTCTGTAGGTTTATGAAGCAGATCCATAAATGTTTTTCTCAAGGTAAAACATTTTCAACTTGCACAAATGTGTATTAATGTCAGTTCATTCAGCCCTGAGCAAATATGCCTCTGCTTGCATCTTTGCATCGACTTTGTATGTAATCGTGCTGTGTTCTGTCTGAACACACAGTGAGATCTGACAGTGAAAATGTGCAGACTGAGAGATGTCCTTCACCACCACAGCCTTAAATAATGCAGTCAATGAGGCAACATTCATCAAAATCTGCAGAGTGTATTCTCTGAGGAGTGTGAAGTTGATGGGACTATGGTTTGTCAGAGAATGTAATGGCAGTCAAGATATGGTTGTCTGGAAGTGTTAGGAGGCTACACAGACTAGCTGGCTGACATTGCTATAGTTGGTCTGAAGTAAGTTGGGAGAAAAATAGAAACCATTTTAAACAACGGTCAATTCAGCTTCAGTTTCCTAGTGGTTTCATAAACTAGTGGACACAGTTAGCATAACAAATCTGTCTTACAGAAAAGACACTATGAATTCTAATATGACTGTATTGCTAAAGGTTGTTTAGACAAATGTTGTTAAAGCAGATAATTAGAATTTGTTTCTGTGGACAACACAAACTACATGAAGTCAGCTGTGAAAAATAACGACACACTAGTGTCTGTATCCAGTTTGGCTCTGTTCAGCTGGGTGTGTGTTGTATGTATGCAATGTGTGCATGAGTGTGTGGAGGGATCAATGTTTCCTGGGGAGCAACGATGAACTCACTCAATGGGTAATAAATTGTGGCGACAGTATGCAAGTAATATGCTAATCAGCTAATCAGTTTTGATTGCACTAGAGAGCTGTGCACTCTTGCTAACCTTGAGAAGACTGATAATCAGAAGCTGATGAGTGCTGGAAATTCTCAGCTTCTAAACATGAACACCTCTATACCCCTCTCTCTCTCACACTGATACATACACAGTACTTCTAGATACAGCAGGTGTGTGTGTAATGTAACACCCCAGTTCATAGACAACTTCATAATACAGATTCCATCCTTGATTGGCTTTCTGACTCATCTAGTTGACTTACACTAAAAATTTGGATGCACAGACTATCAATGTCTTGTCTTGCCTTGTCTATGCTATGGATCCTTGCCCTAAAAAGGCATGTTTTTCACAGATAAAGCCTATTTAATTTCAAGCCTAATCCTAATCCTAAAGGATTTGTTTAGGCCAGTTCCGATATTGATATTGAGATTTTATTAATATTTAATAGCGGTATTGGACAATATTTGTTTTTGAATGTGACACATAACATATAGAGAACAGGATATGTAGTAAGCAAGATATTTTCAGTGTAAAAATGAACTTGTCAGTATTCTCTGGTGGACAGACTCTGTGATGGGGACTCTGTTTCTGAATTACCTCAAACACATATCTTTGACTGTACTGATATCGCCCAACATATACACTGATATATCTGCAATAAGCTATTATCAGCCATACCAGGTATGATGATGTAATATTGGCCATGCCGACCAGGTTCTAAATATGTTGTGGTTTCAGGATTGTACAGGTGTTACTTCATGAAGACTGATGGAAGAAAATGCTGATTTTGTTTTGGGGGGTTTTTTGTTGGTAGATGGGATTGGGTTTTTTTCATTTTTTCACTCTGTGAAGCTGTTACCAACTTGAACTGATTTAAACCTCCTTTGATCAAATGGATCAAAACACACAGACACATACTTCCAGAAAATACTTCCAGTTCAGCATGTTTGTGGACATATATTTCAATATATGTTTTTCCCCTGATGTAGATGTAATTGATCCATTAGATCAATCAAAGAACACTAGAGTAATTCTTCATACTATCCATGTTTCTCTCTCTTCCAACCATTAAAAACTTCCAATAGTAGTCTCTGCCTTAAAAAGGCAATTGTTGAAATGATCTTCAAAGACACTTAATGCTCAACGAATACCTTCACTAAAATGGCCTGTAGTCTGTTTTCTGGCTATTCCTTTCAGTGGAGACTACTGTCACTAAGGTAGTCAGTGACTTGCTGCTCACCTCTGACTGTGACTTCTCATCAGTCCTTGTCACATTCTTTATCGTGGGGTACTTTAAAGAAGACCTATTATTTATTTTTGGACTCCACTAGAGTAGCTCTGCATGAGTCACAGTTCAAAAAACTCCTTATTTATCTTATACTGGCCCTTTATGCAGCTCCTCAATATACACAGTTTCTCTTACACTCCCTTTTAGCTCCTGTCTCTTTAAGGACCCCCTCCTGATGAGCCCACTCTGTTCTGATTGGCCAGCTTTACGTGTCAGAGTTGTGTATTTATTTTACTTTGCTGTGCTGTGTAATGGAGTCATGGCTTGGCGTAACTACTCCCGGCGCGGAGCAGCGAACTCATGCTGTGCACGTAGCAGATCTCCATATAAAGAAATCTGTCACAAACTGACTTCAGCTCGGGCTGAACGTAGAAAAAAACCTTGGAAACTGGTGTTCAGAGCAGTTTGAACGTGCTGCTTTTTGCTCACAGGGATTACTGCTACATACGTTTGCCTCATTACATGACACATCGGCCACTTTTAACATGAATATCAGACATTGTGATATGTCTGAAAATAAGGAAAAGCATAATATGTCCCCTTTAAGGCTCCATATTAGGCCCATTACTTTTTTTTCCAACTTGATTTTAATTTCCTCCATGAATTTAATGTAATATTATAATACTGATGACACCCAGTTTTACATTTCACATTTACATTTGCTATAGAGCATAATGTAACTAGGGATGTGGAGAGAGCCCAGTATTTGTACTTGTATCTATGTTTGTTGAGGCAGCAAAATTATTTGTATTTTTTTTTATTTTTTGTATTAGAATAAAAGTGGAAAGATGCTTTTATAATCATGTTTTTGTTTTTATTATGCTTTTAATTTTAGAAAATGTTAAAGTGTTACAATAAGTCTTCATGAATAACTTATCTTACGAGAGGTCCCCACACCGGGTCTCGAACTGGAGTCTCCCAGAACATAGATGACTGCGCTGACTACTGAGCTAAAACTTTACTCATTGCCTCATTGCAGGCAGACATCTACCTATTTATACACCCATAATACAGAGACAGAAAACCATGTAATGTGTAGGGAGGAATTTCAAAAGCAGTTCTTGCTTTACACTTTTCATTTATTGTCTGTTTTTTACAACCTAACATTGTGGAAAGGAGAAGGGGAAAAACAGGTTATGGAGAGTCCCTTGGGCGCACTTTGCATGTGTTTGTAGCACAGCTTTATCTCTGGGGAACACCCCCAACTCCGGTAGTGATGTCCAAATTAGGAAATGTGCGTCATGTAGCAGGTTGATGTGACACCCCTCATTGAGACCTGCTGATAGACGTAACAGTGGAGCAGTGGAGAGAGACTGAGACAGCAATGTAACTGACCTGCGTGCTGGTATTTGAGATGGGTTTTTTCTTTCCGAAAACAAATAATTGTTAGTCCTAATTAATTAGACCTAAAGATAGTCAGGGATTACAATACTGCACAATTACTGTACACAATTTACACAATCAATGAACTTCAAACCATCTTCAGCACAATGAAACTAACCAGCTTTTTCAAGAGAGCTCCCTGGTGGTAGATAATACATTATCTTGACAAAACTGCCCAATATGTTGCATGTCACTCCCTAAACCTAAATTTCCCTAACCATTTTGTTTCCCAGCCAGCAGTTCATGACATACAGTAGGGAGGCTAACTGTGTGATGAAGTAGAGCAGGGCACTGGAACATAGCCTTTGAGTATCTCTTGGAGTATCTTTGCCAAGCTGCTCTGGAGGCACAGAGGGTTTTATTAGTCTGTTTATATTTCAGGTTTATGGTTATTTCAGAGTAAGAGCACTACTCATTTAAGAGCTGGCACACACATACAGTACTATATTCCAGCATTTTGGTTTCTTTTCAAGCAATATGTTCATTGTAAATGCCATTTTTAAAAAATTTTTCTTTTCAATTCCCAATTTGAAATGGCTCAGGCATTTTAAACAGACATACTTGGTGTTTTCTCTACAGGTGACACTAGCACTAGGTGTTCAACTATAGATCATCAGCCAAATAATATTCTGATGGTCTGATGGGACAATATTGATTATTTATCAAAATAAATTCCACAGTTTAATCACTGTATGTCTGTAAAATTGTGGCTCATGTGGATTCAACCATGATAGATATGTCCATTAAAATAAGCAATTCCCATAATAATTTTAACTTCAATTTAACCAAAAATAATTTACTCTCTCTATCTAACTTTACCTGAGCCACAACCTACTTAAGTGTCATCAGTTTGTTGTATTTCACCAAATCTTAAATAAAAATAGAAAACGTTCTGAGGAAAAGGTTCATGATTTTTCACAGAATGTTTTCAAGTCAAGAGTAAATGGCCATGAGAATATGTTGAGAAGCAACACCTCTCAAAGCAGTGTAGACATAAAAACTCTTTACTTCTACATCACCTGTTTATGTTTTCAAACTGTTAACAGTTGAGTAAAAAACTGTATAATAAATTGAAAATATTTCATGCCTGATGATTTTGCAGCTCAAAATGCAACTGAAAACAGTATAGCAGAACACCACTGCATTGTCACAGACCCATACAATGAATTGTAACCCGTTCAGCTGAAGATGTCAACCTCAATAGTCCAATTGCCCCAGAGCAAACACATTTCAGCTGCAGAACATTCCCTAGACGACATTTCAAAGAGAAGGTTGTGGGGGTGGGGGAGTGAGAACACGCTTCAGGGAAAGAAAAACATGGTGTCGATCTGGGAAACGATTAAATCCAGATTCCTGCCGACAACATTTCTCTCTCCCCAGAGGAGGATGACATGGGGAGCGGCACGGAAAGAGAGATGGAGGGAGAGAGAGATGAAGGAGGAAAGCGAGAGATTATGAGTGAGAATCTGCTGGTTATCTTAATTAAATGGAAGTGCATTTTATCCTCCTCCTATTGATTTGTGCCTCAGGCAATGTGTTTATTTCAAAGGGAAAGTCCGCTCTGTGATGCTTGGTTCGAGGCTGTCATTTTTGCTCATGGCAGACCTGACTATGACAGTCAACAAACTATTGTTATAGTCATTAAAAGGAACAACGAAGCTGAGCTCTAGGAAACAATGTACAGCTGCCACACTCAATTTGCTTTAATTTCAGAGCAACATTTACAAATAGATGACATATGATATGCATAAGAGAGAAAGAGAGAGTAGTGCACATTTGCAAAGGTGTCTGTTTGCATGGTTGCATTCTTTGTTGTGTGCATGTTTGTGTGTGTGTGTGTGTGTGTGTGTGTGTGTGTGTGTGTGTATGTGCCCCACCCATAAGTGTTCTATTTGCCAGTGTTTATATCATCCCAGTGACAGGCCACAGACAAAAAGCAATGCATTTTTATTTTCCTTACTTATTTTCCTTACTTTCCTCTCTCCTCCCTCCATTCATTTTGATTTTAGGAAGTTAATGTTAACAGTTTTGTCAAGTGCACTGTGCTCGAGGCAACACTGCTTAAGTATATCTATGCAATTTAAGTGACCTGCTTTCTGGCAGGGGCTTTTTCTCATTACTGGGAATGACATTTCATTTAGACTCCATCATTCATTGCTCCCACTTTGGGCTTCAGCTTTTGCCTTCTAACTGTCTCTGTATATATCCTTTCTTTCTCTCTATACATCTCTCTCCCTCCATCCCTCCTTTTCCGCCTTGTACAACCCTATATCCTAGAAATTACATTAATATATTTCCACATTATGCTGCTTGGATTATGCTTTCTGTAATCATAATGAAGAAATCTTGTTAGTCTTGTTACTCTGGCAAGTTGCAAAATTTTGATACTTAAAGTGTCAGTAAAACATTCACTGATTATATATTTCATTTGTTTTCCACCAAAATATCATGTTTTCCAATGCAATATCTGCTCCTAGGAAGTAGAGCATTGTTAAACTTATCATGGTTATATTCTAGCCACTCAAAGCTCTTGGTTAAGTATAGGGAAAGATCAGAATCAGAATCTTTTTATTAGCTAAGTATACAAGCATACAAAGAATGTGTGTTGGCATTTGCTCCCACAAATGCAACATAGAAGAATAAAAATATAACAAGAGTAAAGCAATAATAGTAATGAAATAAACAATGTAATACTAAAATAAAATGAAACATTTACATTTTAAAATGTATTTATAGAACCGAATAATAACAGTTTTGAAAAGGCATATAAACATGAAATTAAATATTAATTGTACAAAGGAAAGATGGACTGTACCATGGACCAAGAAATGGTGACAAATGTGAAAATGATATGTGATATGTGCAATTAATAATTAAAATATGTTAAATGAAGGTTGAATGCAATGTATGGAGCCAGAACATCAACAGTTAAATTTTGGCATTGAAAATAAAATTTGGCATTGTAAACAAAACTTGAACTGAAAAAGGAAACATTGGCATCGAAACACGGAAAAAATTGTAGTGGCACTGAAAAATAAAACATGGACATTGAAAAAATTATGATCTTACAATCTTATTATCTTATTTTATTTTGATATTTTTTGCATTATGATCTGTGTTTTTCAATGTCAATCTTCATATTTCTTTCTTCATGTGACAAATTTTTTCACACTGTCAGTTTTTTCTCCAGTGTCACTGGTTTTCAGTTTCAACTTTCTGTCTTTCACTTTCAACTTTCTGTCAGTGTTTTAGTGTAGAGAGGAGGTCCCTTGCTGGGCCTACATTACCCAGTATACCTTGCAGTCTAATGATGATTGGATATCCGAGGGCAATGGCATCATGGCAGAGAATTTGAGCCAGACTGTTGTAATTTTGTTGTAGGACTGTTAATATGTCACTTTATTAAGATTTAATAGTTTTTCAGGTGAGAAAGTAACCATACGGATTCCCAATATGTCATCATTTTATCCAAATAACGCCTGTTTATAACCCTGCTGCAACATTTTCGGAGATGTGAGGAGCTGCTTGCCGAGTGAGAATAATGCTCATTCCAAGATGGCGCAGACGTCGCTGCATGCCATCTGCCAGGCCCCTAACTTTGCCGTTTTTTGTGTTTCCTTGTGGTTTTCATGTTTCTATTTATTACTCTGGTGTCTGCGTTGTTATCATATGATCGCATGATGCTTTTGAACATTGTGGATGGCTACAGGGTCCCTTTTTCTGGAGTTATACTACCAGAGATTGTGAGGACTGCAGGTAATGCTAATGATGGGGACAAAGTGAGGATAACATTGCCTCCTCTCGGCTTCATCTGCTGGCAGGGCTGCTGGTTTGGCAAATGAGGTAAAACATCACCTACCTTTGGCTAGATTCTCCTGGCCAATGTACAATCTCTGGATAATAAAATGGATGACACAAGAGTAAGGATTAAATTCGAGAGGGGCTTAAGGAACTGTTCAGCACTCTGCTTTGTAGACATGTGGCTAAATGAAGACACAATTGACCAAGCTATTCTGCCTTCTAATAATTACAGCATGCACAGAGGTGACAGAACAGAGGGCTCTGGGAAACAAAGAGATGGCAGCGTCTGCTGTTAAATTAACAAATTTTAGTGTGATTCCAGATGTATTTCCACTCTTTCTAAAAATTGTATGCCAGATGTTGAGGAGCTAACATTTTTATGTTTGCTGTATTATTTGCCAAGAGAGCTCATGGCGACAATACTGACTACTGCTTATATTCCACCAAAAGCTAACTAAGCTGCCCTGACTTTCAAGAGACAAGAGACAAATCTTGCCAAATTTTAAACATGTTACATGCCCAACAAGAGTTGCAATATCTTAGATCATCGTTACACCCCATGTAAAGACAGCCACAGAGCTGTTTCTCTTCCAGCTTTTGGTACGGCAGATCACGATGCTATATTTTTGTTGCCAAAATATATGCATCGAGTAAAACAGTCGCAACCAGCAACAAGGGAGGTTCGCCGCTGGTCTGCCTCCTCAGAGGCCAAGCTGCAGGAAGCACTGCAGGTTATGGATTGGGACATGTTTAAAGGAAGCACAGGTGATGTCAATGAGCTAATGGATATGGTCATGTGCTATATTGCTAAAGTGACTGACAATGTCACTCCCATGGTGACTGTAAAAAACTACCCTAACCAGAAACCATGGGTTGAAAAATCAATACGTGAGGCCTTAAAGGCATGTGCTGCTGCCTTTAAAACTGGGCGGAACACAGGTGAAATGACACCTTATGAAGCAGAGTCCTATAAACTTGTACAGCTGCGAGACCGAGACAGCAGACGTCTATGGCAAGGTCTCAAACTATCATAGGCTATAGTGGGCGGGCTAGTACATTGGCGGAAGCAGACCCCTCTCTGGTGGAGGATTTAAACAACTTTTGTGCATGTTTTGATGCCAGCTAGCACAGACCTGCGCAAACCAGCTAGCGCCAATCTTCACCTCTATATTCAACCTATCCCTGGTCAGCTCTACCATCCCCCATTTCAAAAAGTCTACTATTGTCCCTGTCCCTAAGAAAAACAACCCTGCTTGCCTAAATGACTATTGCCCTGTTGCTTTCACATCTATAGTGATAAAGTGCTTTGAAAGACTTATGAAAGACATGATCTGTTCATCACTACCTAGCTCACTTGATCCTCTGCAGTTTGCATCCTGCCCAAACATCCCTTTGCTCTTCTCCCTATACACACACGATTGTACAGCCACCCACAGCTCCAACATCATAGTCAAATTCGCTGATGACACATTGGTGGTGGAGCTGATTAAGGATAACAACAAGGCAGCCTACCGGAACGAGGTGGAGTGGCTGACATTGTGATGTAATGACAACAATCAGGACCTGAATGTCTCCAAAACAAAGGAGATGTTGGCGGACCTCAGAGGGGAAAGGCAGAGGACACAGCATGTACCACTTGAGATACATGGAACTGAGGTGGAGACTGTCAGCAAGTATCTGGGCATGCACATCTCAGAGGATCTGACTTGGTCCATGCACACCAGGTGACATTGGTGAAAAAAGCAAGGCAATTGCCTCTCTGTCAATGAGGTTATTTTTTGTAAGAAAAAAGTGTTAGTGGAGCTTTGACTTTAGATTATTTTATCATAGTACAGTCAGGTAGGTGTATTGAGGACTTGGCAAGTTCAACTCAGCAGTACAAACTTGTGAAGACATAAGGATGCTTAATAAATGCTAATATTTCCTTATTCAGTTCAGGTTTTGTGTTGCCAAATTTTATTTTCAATGCCAAAAACCTACTGTCGCTGTTCTGGCTCTATAGCAATATACAATATTAAACGTGACCAGTGCAGGGATTTTTCTTATATAGTTATTATAGTAAAACATGACAGTTTACTCAGTAAGTAAACTGAAACTGTTCTATAGAATGAAGCCTTGTTTGTTTCCATGGTATTACAATTTTCTTACCATGTCCTTTATAATAGTTATTCCATTGTCCATGCAGTTAACAGGAACTTGTATCATATTTTCTATATATTCACTTCTGTCATATGAGAGAGTGGCTGCACCAGAGATGGGTTCATGAATACATATCAAACTTGGACCTTAAAAAAGTGGGACATTTTGCAAAATAACCTTCAAATAATCATCAGAAAGGACTCTAAAGAAGAGGTAACAGCATTAATCAGCAAGAAGAGAAGAGGAAATATCATCTTTGGATATATTTTTTGAGTCAAAGCAACTAGCTAGCTGTCAACTGCTGACTGCTACCTGCCACTTTTACCAACATTCCAAAGGAGAAACTACACTGAGGAAGCTAACAGAACAGTTATTTTGTGAAGACAAGAAGAGAAATTAAGGGGCATTTGTTGGTGGTATTCTCTTTCTCTCTCCATGAACTGGTGTGATGGCGGCACGACCGACGTTTGTGGTAGCCTCTCCTAGTTCTGACTATTCAGTGTCTTTGTCCACGTCTACATCTACGTCTGTGTCATGTGGAGTGCAAGAGAAATATGACTATGAGTTTCTTTTGGACATTCGTAACAAAGACTTGCTACAAGAAATACTGGCTGAGAGAGCTAAATAAACTGAGCACCCAGTGGACCCAAAGACCACGACCTTGCCTGGAGCTGTGCTGGAGAGGAAACATCGAAAGCGGTGCGACAGGACGTGGAGGGGACAAGCGTGGAGGAATGCAAGCAAAGCTAACTGTTAACCCATACAAACAGGCAGTTCAAACAATTATGTTTCCTAATGTTCTCTGGACAGTAAAATGGATTATGTAACTCCCCCATCAGTGCTGGTCACTTGTTGTCATGCGAGAGCTGTTTACATCCAACTGAGATGTACTTTTCTCTGTTTTCTCATTCTTTTTTTTTTTTGTTTGATTTTTTTAATCTTGGGATTTATACGTTTTTATCATTTTTTCAAAGGGAAGTTTTAGATATACACAAGAAAATTACAATAAACTAAACCTTGAAATCTTGAAATCTTGAAATATGTTCCACAACATTGCTAAATAAAACAAGACAATTTACTCAGTAAGTAAGCTAAAACTGTATTGTAACAGGAAGCCTTGTTTGTTTCCAAAGTATTACCAGGCTCTTATCATATCCTTTGTAACTGGTTATTCCCTTTTGCAATGTTACTAAGGAAGAAATTACAGTTTACAGGGTAAGTAAACTCGAGGAAGGAAACTATACTGTAAAAGAAAGCAATGTTCAGCCCCATGGTATTAGAAAGTCCTGACCACATGCTTTCATCAAAATGGATGGTTGCCTTTCCCATACAGTATAGACAAACTTGTACCATATGATCCATAGTACTAACTAAAACATGACATTTAATAAGTACGCTGAAACAGGAGAACTGTCAAAGAAAGTAACACCTAATGATGCAGTAGTTACATCGTACTAAAAAAAGTGTGTTTTGATGCAAGGATCATAAAATAAATGTGATAATACAATGTAACAATATATTGTTAACTGCATCAACAATAGAACAATCTATTACAAATTATATGGTAAGAACATGGTAATACCATGGAAACAAAAAAGGATTCCTTTTACAGCACAGTTTCAGCTTACTTACTAAGTAAATTGTAAAAACATCTGCAAGAACATACCCAGCATTTAAGAAGATGTACCACCATGACACCAGAGGAAAACTGTTCCCGTGGAAGTTGTTAGCCTTTATACATGTGTGTAGCCATGAACAATAACCATATAAGAAAAAAGTAATTTATTGCAAAGTACTATTAATATCTAGATAGCACATAATTAAACTTGGGCTGTTACCAACATAAACTTTGAATAACTGCAATTGTAACATGAATTGATGGTTAATAGAGGAGGTATTTCTAAGAATGGGTTGCTTACTTTCTTTGGAAGTACACAATTATATCTGAGTTATTACCAACCTAAACCGGTCACAACGACATGGTACTTAGTTGAGTTGATGGGTAATAGTAGAGGTTTTTCTTAGCATTTCAGCTGTAGTACTTATTATCAGTGGTAATTACCCAGCGATGTACTATAATTTACCATATATTTACTGGGCAAATATTTAGTAATTAAGGGATAGAAATCCAGTTTGATAACTGTACAGTTCAGCTATTTAGTAGGGCAACAGCTTCTGGAAAAAAGCTGTTACTGTGTCTGCTGGTGGAGGTTTTTATGGTCCTGGTATTCATGGTCCTGGTTTAATACAAAAAGTCAACAGTGACCTAAAGCATCAGACATGACATGTTAACATTTGAATGAAACCAAAATCTTTAACTAACTTTAACCAAACCAGAGCTTTTTTGCCTAAACTTAACCATGGACAGTGTCAAAGTCTAGTCTATGCCCACAACACTGTACATGCACAGTACTTAGGATCAGTTCATTGTTGGTTTGGCTCTACACAGGTTATTTGTTGACAATAAAAATCTATAATATAGAAAATTTAGAAAATCACCAGCCTTATCCTTAAATGCATTTTTTTAAAAATTGTTTTGCATTTAAATATGGCTGCTATGATGATTATTTTTAAATACAGAAAATAGAGGCTTAATACATTTTTAAAAATATATACATATTTGACAAGCTTCACAATCCTGTTTTTTCATATTCTTATTTTCACACACAGTCTTTGAGGGAGATCATCAGGTAGGTGCTTGGCACTGGTTAGCTCCTATGTGTGCATGTTGCTGTAGGTTTGCTGTCAATGTCGAAACTACAAGTTCACTTCTCTCACAAATTCCCAATAGGAATATCCTCCTGCAAATATGAGTAAGTCTGGAACATCAGAGCTATCTGAAACTCTCACTCTGCAGTTGGACAGTTTGGACTTTTGCCTCAAATTGTGAAAAGCTGCTCACAATCAGCAATATGAAGCTTAAGTGATGGTTGTTGGTGCCATCCTGAGTTTCCACAATATATTCACCAGGATCAAACACATTTTCCAAAGTGACAATGATATATTAAATTCAACATTTTCATGATGGTAGAATGTTGCAAAATAACCACTTCTAAATGTTATTCCTTGATCCTTGGATTTGACATTTCTCTCAGTAACACATCCAAATGTAGCACAAAAGTCTGGCATTCTCTACTGGGTAAGCAGACAGATCCCCACTGCAACATGGCGGCTGATGCACGTCCCACACACTGGATGCAGTATCTACTGGTATATATCTGCGGTGTTATGCTAGTGACGGTTAATGTAGCCTGGAGCTGCTAGCCTCCAGCAAAGATGAGGAGCTGGTAACCTCATTTCTTTCTAACTCCACACCAGCAGATTTTTTTTTACTTTTTGAACTTGTAGTCTTCATCCCCAGTTGATGCTAACTCAAGTGAGACACAAAAGGCTTTACACAGTGGAAACCGCTTATAGTGATCACGGTAACAATGATCAACCGCTTATATGGATTAAAAAGCTTGGGACAGAATCATTCCTATACAAATGCTGTTTAAATAATTGGTTTAGTCTGCAATTGAAGTAGTCCGCTTACAGTGTTAATTTTTTCATACATGAAAACATATGAAAAAAAAATTAAACTAAATTTAAACTCTGTTTTCTTTTTACCTTACTCCCATGATACAGGTATGATGTGGCACCATTATCAGGCGTTGCAGCACACCGCCGCAGGTTTGTGTGGAGGTGCAATCAGAAAATAATGTTTTATTCCTCTCATTCACTGGCTTTCTCACTACCACTGCTCGTTCTCCTCATTCACTCTCTAGCTCGCTCGACCATTGCTTCTCTCTCTCTCTCTTTTTCTCATCCTTTTTAAAATGAGTTGGGAAGCCATCAGCAAAGCATAACTTTACTTTTACCATCATCAAATGAAGAGAAATGTCCTCCTCTCTTCCTAGTAATGTTTTTGTCTTCCCTCATAGCAGGGTTGAACAGCTCTAATCAGTCTGGCTGTGGCTGTGATTGGCCACTGCAGCCTTACAGGTTGCATTTCTCCAAAAGTTGATTCTGATTCATTCTCACCCCCACCCCAACTCTCACTCCCATCCCCACAGCCTAAATACACAACGCACAACCCGTGCAGGGAGGCTGGTGCCGCTTGCACATTGAAATCATGACAGGAAAAAGAAAAGGAAAAAGTCATTTTCTCTCAATGAAAAACATGGTCTCCTTGAAGCTTATGACAAACTGCCAAAAACGAGCCAACAAAAGCAGTTAAACAACAAGCATTTGAAACAGCTGTACTGTATTTTCAAACAGTCAATAAAATTCAGTAAATAGCAAAGCTGCCTGTTTCATTACTTTATATTCATGTAATAAATATACAAATGTCAATTAGATGGTAATCTGCATAAGAAATAAAGAAAAAGAAAAAAATATATATATATTTATATATATAAACATAAATGGTGTCCACTGTACTACTTTTTACATATATGCAGTGATGAAACCTCTGTCCACACTGTAGCATTGCGATTCACCAGATCTTCATTGCACATCTGACATCCCTCAAAACTGATATCACACAGTCCATCTTGGCCCATCTTGCATTGTAGCATGCAATGAACCTGTAAGATTGCTGTTATTACAAAGTGTTTAAGGCCTTTCACTAGCTGGTTGTAACTACACCTATTGGTGGGGCTGATACTGAACCCCAAATTGCTTCCAATGGTCAGGCCAGCACCTTGCATGGTAGCTTTCTGCCATTAGTGTGTGAGTTGTGTGTGAATGAGCAGCAAAACCACTGTAAAGCGCTTGGACAAAAGCACTACATAAATGCAGCCATTTACCATTTTACTTAAGACTTGAAGCCATTTTGCTGATTTGCCAGCTCCATGACTCTGCTTCAGCTTGCATGCTGATGTTCAAAATGCATATTTTCCTGAGTGTGTAGTTGTCCATATTTGCTATTGTGTGCACATGTCTTTTTGTCTTTATATTTGCTTGTGTGTGCACTGCTTGTTTAACTGGGTGTCTATGTATAGCTTATGTATTTCTCACAGAGTGAAATGGTGTTTTAATGGACTTTTAATGGCCTTCAGTGAGCAAGGACTGCACACTATTGAATCCTGGTCAAGCTAGCCTCATTTGAAGGAAATGAGCTTTTATGAGTGTTTAGGGAACAGTCATAAAGAAATAAAGAGCCCACTGTGCAGCAACTGAAGCCGCGGTACCCTGCACTGAAGCACTGAATTTCTTACCTTAGCTTTCAAGCAATTAGCTTTCAAAGCACTGCTGTACTTGAAATAGTTAATTTCTTGTTTTTCTTCTCTGCTCAATTCTAGTCCTCTTATTGGCTGGGTCTTTGAATAGCAAAGTTGGTAAGTTAGTCTTTGTCCATCTAACACTTTGGTCCATGAGCAAGTTATATCAACAATTACTGGCCATATTAACATATTTTGCAGCAGACAGGGATGCAGTTCAAGAACAGTTCAAGCTTAAACACTGAGTTCTGTTAGGGCATCACACATAACAGATTAAAAACAAAGGGCACAGAGGTGAGAACAAGATGAAGTCCCTTGTATGTTCTCTCTCTGTTGAATCCCCAGTAACATCATAATTTGAACAGTGCCATACAAACAGGTCCAGGAATCTAGCACCCTGTGTAGCAACCCATGCTCTTCTGCCAAGCATACAAGCCACAAAACACTCACCCAAAAAGGGAAGCTATATTTGTGAAAACATGATTGTGTCCCCCACCATCTTCTCTCTCTCTCTCAACCCAACCGGTCAAAGTAGACGGCTGCCCACCTAGAGCCAGGTTCTGCTTGAGGTTTCTTCCCGTTAAAGGGGAGTTTTTCCTTACCACTGTTGCAAAGTGCTTGCTCATGGGGGAATTGTTGGGTCTCTCTCTCTGTAAATTAAAGAGTATGGTCTAGACCTGCTCCATGTGAAAAGTGCCCTGAAATGACTTTTGTTGTGATTTGGCACTATATAAATAAAATTGAATTGAAAAAAAAAAAATGCCAGCAATGTTTCTGTGATATCATTTGCTATGGTCCCATCCAACTTGAGCAGCTCAAAAAATATTGTGTCTGGCTCTGTGTAGGCAATAGCTGCCCACAAACAGACCGCCAACACAGACTTGCCACTGATTGTGGTGGATTCATCAATCAACGCACAAAATTTTCATCTGTTTGTGATTATGTCATCAACCATTTTTTTCTTCATCTCTGGTGCAATATAGTCGATATGCACACATCTTGTCTGGGTGCAAAACTCAGCCCATGTTCACTCTATTTAACTCTTGCATGCTCACATCAGTTGGCATATCTGTAAATGGACACACATGCTTACCAATTTTGTAAGCTGTTCAGAACACTCAGCAACTTGTATTGCGTTAAGCCCTGTGCATGCCTTGAATTTTCTTGTGAATTTCATCACGTGATGCCATCTTTCAATCTCTGCTGCATTTGATCCTTTAACCAATAGTCAGACCATTCATGACGTTAACGTTGTAGTTGGCTGTGGTAGAGGTGGTGGTAGCCACAGGTGTTTTTGCTGATGCTAACGGTACATCAACAGGCTCTTCACTGCTAGGATTGGCGCTAACGTGAGCTTGCTGCTCTCGGCCTGCATTTACTACTGTTTGGGTAGGATTTGACTTTCGAAGCTCTGTTGTGTCATCATCTGACTCTGTTCATGTTCTCTTTGTGCCCTTTTGGAACCAGGCCAACATTACTTTAAGGTCAATGTAACGTTACTTAGACTAGATGCCGACAGAAGAGCAGGCAGGCAAGAATGAGAACAGGTGAGTGTCATGTAGTGCCCATTGGGTAATGCAGTTTATTTAGGGCCATTAAGAACTGCCTGGAGAACCTGATATGGGGAGGGCAGGAAATAGAACCAGCAGCTTGTGAGAAGTGCCAGTGCACAAGAAAAAGCCATGGTACACCAAAGGGTAAAATGTAGAAGTTCCAATACTGTGTACTGGTCAGTACCAGTCCACTTCCCTGGCTCAGTCTCATCATTGGACTACAGTAAACTCTGTTATACTGCATAATTGAAACAACTATACCTTTAAGGTGTAACAATGCTCTACAAGTGAACTTTAGCACAATATTGTGTCTTCAAGCATCTCTATACCTTAGAGGTGGTCTGATCTCATGACCTCTGGAAGTCACTTGTTCAGCCCTAGGATTAGAGCTGGTTGTGGTGGAAGTTTGACCGAATAAGGGAGACTGACAAAGAGAAATTTGTCTTTGTATATTTATTTAGCTTTTGCGCAAAAGGATCAAAACCAACAAAGTGACAGTCAGCGACTGCCGAGGAATCGATCCCGAGTGCATCCTTACCAGGGTTTTTATATGCATAAGAACAAAGAGTCAATAGTTACATTCAATGAGGAGATAAACATCAATGATTAATTAAGGCATTTCCCAAATGAAGGCACACTCTTGTCTCAAAAAAGGTTAATGTGCAGGCTAGGCTATATTTCAACCTTACATCATTTAGCACGTAAATGTGGTATACAGATCAGGTATTGTATTAAGAAAGACAGTTTATTTATAGAATCAGGGGTTCAAGTAAAGTTCAGCGGAAATGGAGCCAGTCATGCTTTCTACAAAACTGTTTCCTCTACACCTCCCCTCTTTTGATCATACATGATCACTTAAGTAGTAGATAAAAATAAAAGGTATTGGGTCACAACTATCAGTAACATATTAAATGTTGCAATAAACATTAGTAAATCAAAACATCAGTAAAACAGTGACAATAGTAATTAAAGTAACATATGCCATTAAAGTTTATATAACTCACAGGTAATTAAGCATCAGCTGTATCAAGTCATTAAGATTTAAGATAACACATCATCAGTCCCGTGAGGGAAAACATCCCTTAACAAAATGAGACATAGGCATCTCTGAGCAACAACAAAAGATACAAAAATTAATGACATCAAAAGTTAATCTACGTTCACATATGCAGATTCTTCTGGAACATTAGACGTGACATTAGAGCATTCACTTTGCCATGTATGGATAGCAACATCAGCATGGTCATGCCTGCTTTCTTCTACCACCTGTATCAAGGTCATTTGATGTGAGACAGATTTATCTATAGCACGCATTATCAAGCCTCTGACCATTGGAATAACACAGCAACCTAAAAGACATAGTATTGGTAAAGTTATGGCATGTCACATCTTGCCTGGACTTTGGGTGTTTTTTGGTCTTATGTTGTGTTCTGTGGGGTCTCCTGGTTTTGCACGTCTGTTTAGTCCCTCGGTTCATAAGGGTATTCTTGTATGATTTGGGTGGTGGGTTTTAGAGGACTGCATCATTAGTTTGTTGGGTTGTGTGCTTGGGTTTGTGTTTGTGGTTGGTTTTGGATGGGTTAGTGTAGATGGCATTGAGTTTGTCTTCTTGGTTTTTGTTCTGTTTCCCTTGTGTGTTCATGTACTCCTCCACACCTGCCCTGCATTTGGACTCGTTAGCCCTGCCCTGCTGTCTTCCCCACACCTGCCCTGTGTTAGCCTCGTCAGCCCTGCCCCGCTCCCTGTGTGTCCTCAACCAATCAGCTCCCTGTATGTTCATTCCCCTCTCGAGTTCTCCACCTATCTCCCCACCTGCACCTCATCTCCTTGTTAGTTCAGTTTCTTTAAGTTCTGGTTTTTTGTTCAGTCCTTGTTGGATCGTTTTGTGTTGTTTCTTCTGCTGGTTCTGTTCGGCTCTGTTTGCCTGTCCATGACCATCCACAATTAAAGGAGTTTTTCATCATATCTGCGTTCCGGCCTCTGCGTTTGGGTCCACTCCTGTTTCCCCGAGTCTGACAGAACGATCCAACCAGAAATTTAGACATTTCTTTCATAGCTTGATGTATGAAAGCTGGACCATTGTCACTGCTGAGTTTACTGGGAATTCTCCACTGTGGGATGATTTCCCTAAGGAGAACCTTGGCCACTGCACCTGCATCCTGTTTGGATGAAGGGAAAAATTCAACCCATTTGGTGAACATATCCACCAACACCAAACAATATTTCTTTCCTTCACATAGTGAGAGTTCTATGAAATCCATCATCCAGTATTCAAAAGGGCCTTGGGGGGGAGGATGACCAGGCTGCGTAACCTTAGGAGCTCCAGCAGCGTTGTGTGCTGCATATGTGACATACTTTTTACAGTAATCAGAGGCAAAAGTTGAAAACCCTCTGGTATATCAGTTAGCATTTATGGCTATACTCCCATGTGCTAGTTTAGCATAGAATGGAAAGAGTGCACATGGCAAACATGGTTTTGAATCAGGCCCGAGCCAGATTTTGTTAGAAAATGCAGCTCCAACTTTTGACCATAGTGCCTTCTCTGCGGTGGTAGCCAATTGTTGGATGGTGGAGAGATCAGCATATGGGTTAATGTCAGTCTGTGAGGAGGAAAAGAGGATGTGAAACACGTCACCATCCGCAGCAGCAGCCTTTGCGGCTGCATCTGCAGAAGCGTTTCCTACAGAGATAGGGTCAGAGTTGTGAGTGTGAGCATCACATTTCATCACAGATACTTCTGTTGGCAACATTATAGCATCCAAAAGATCAGAAACAAGGTGGTGATTAGCTACAGGTTTTCCAGAGGAGGTGAAGAAACCTCTGTGTTGCTTATTTGAATTTCGTAAGCCAAGTATTTATGAGTGCACTTTTCAAATCTACAAAGGCCTTTTGTGCCACTGGGGTCCATGTAATTTTGCCATGAGCTGTCAATTTTTTGCCATGGACTGTAGGGGTGTCTCTTGCTCTGAATACTTAGGGATCCACTGTCTTTAACATGACATCATTCCTAGGAAACTCAACACTTGTTTCTTTGTTTCTGGCCGAAGAATGTTTTGGATTGCCGCAATTCGTTTAGGAGAGAGGGACTTGCCCTCTGCTGTGATCACATGTCCCAGGTATGTTACCTTTGTCTGGGCAAATTGCAATTTAGACAAGCTGGCTTTGTGATTGCTGTTAGCCAGAAATGTTAATAGTGCAACTGTGTCTGTTTTGCATGCCTCCTCTGAGGGGCTGACCACCATAAGGTCGTCTACATAAGCCAATAAGACGGAACCTGATGGAAATTCAAAATTTTGCAAATTTAGGCTCAGCTGCCGATGAAAATATGATGGACTTTCTGAGTAACTTTGTGCACATCTGGTCTAGGTGTAGCTATGCCCCTGAAAGGTGAATGCCAACTGATATTGACTTTCAGGATTGATGGGTACGGAGAAAAATGCACTGGCCAAATCAACAACCGAAAAATGAGTTGTGTCTTGTGGGATGAGAGACAGAATGGTATGTGGATTGGAAACTCCGGGGGCGCGCTGGTGCACTGCAGCATTCACTGCTTGCAGATTTTGTACAAAACGCCATTCCGTTGGTTAATCCTCATTCCTAATTTTCTTAACAGGAAATATTGGAGTACATACTGGTGAATCATTACATGGGACAATTATTCCCGCTTTGAGTTAAGACTTAAACACCGGTGTGATGCCATCTATGGCTTCTTGTTTCAAAGGATATTGTTTCAGACAAGGCCTGTAGTCTGATTTTGGATGAATTACCAAAGGTGTTGCATCTTTCATAAGTCCAACATTGTACTTATGTTTTGCCCAGAGGCAATCTGGCACTTGTGTTAATTCAGCTGGCATGCTTTCAGTTGTCATGACTGTGTACACAGATGAACCACGTGGTTTGTTCTCTAACAGTTCTACTGTTCTTTTAACTTGCACTGTAGCTGTAACTGCTGTGTTATATACATCACCGGTTTCACTGTACTCTGTCCTAGGATCCATTGTTCTGCAGAAATCTGAACACCCGCATTTGCCCCGGAGCCACGGACCCAGATCTTGCCATTTCCATGATGCAGGCTTTGCCAGTGAGATGTGTGGGATTGTTGTCTGAAAAGCTCGCATGGAGGGAGTTATTTTCCGAAAGGTTCGGTCTTGGGCAGCAGAGAGAGTAACAGAAACAACAGCAACTGACTTTGTCCAGTAAATGTGTGTCAAACTCAACCTCTCCAGCTTTTCAACTTCCGCACACCAATCTTTCTCAAAGTCTGTCTTCTCCTTCACTGACATGTGCTGTGCAGTGCAGTCCCTGTGGTGTCATATAACTCCCTGCTTGTGTGCTATGTGTGTGTGCAAATGGCATCAACTCTTCTGAAGTATGTGTGAGTGAGTTATACAATAGTTGCCATTCATAGTTCTAATGGGCTATACTTAACCATTTGTGTTGTGAATGAATAGTCTGGATTACAAAACCTTCACCCTATCCGGGGTGGAGTGAAGAATTATGCCAAAACAGCACATCAGATCCCTGCCCAGCAGATTGACTGGACAGTTCTTTGAAACAATAAATGAATGTTTAGTCACCTGATCATCCAATTTGCCCGGATAGGGGCCGAATAACTGTCTGTACATACCTGTCCACCAGCACCAACAGTTAAACAGGTTCTACCGCTGAGTTTTGGAGCAATAGGTAAAGCTGACGCAGTCAAAACAATTTAGTAGCTCCTTAGTCTACCAAAAATGTTACATCATGTCCGCTAACAGATAAGGTTAATGTGGGAAATTTTCTATAACTTTCATCATGATACATTGTATATACAAATATGTCGGTTTTAGGAATCTGCTTTGAATTCCTTTTCTTTTTGGGTGATTCTGGTGTTATATTTGTGTCTTTATCTTGTGTTTGAGTGTGTGTGTGCATTACCTCATCATCCTGCCTCGCCCTGGGTAGCTCCTGCTCCCGGGGCAGGAGCCACCCCATCGCCCATCGTCACTGTTTCAGCTTGAGTCCATCCTTTCCCCAGCTACTCTCCCATCTCCCCTGGGGTAGGGGCACTCATTCACCCAATGTCCTTTTTCTCTGCAGTTGAAACATTCTTCTGGGTCCCAGGGGCCGCACCCTTTGCCATGCACAGCGTTTCGGAACCTGCCTCTGCCCCATCCTCGCCTTCGTCCTCGTGCCCCACTTGTCATTGCATTGTACATAGTCAGCTGGGCCTCGTCCAGTTTCTCCTGTTTCTTTTTCTTCTTTAGTGTGTCCTGACGTTTTTGAATGTTGTCTTCATTCTCAGCATGTTGCAAAATATCTGCTAAGCTGCAGGATTTCCAGGTGATGCAGGAACGGCGACAGGCCTCTGCCAATGAGGGGTGCATTCTGCTTAGGCAAAGGCTTTTCAAGTTTGATTCATAAGCTGAGATTGGGGAGCCTCCCATTGCATTTGGGCGCTCCATGCTGCTGTGACAGTCAAAGGCAATAGTGAGGCACACCAGGAATGTGCCCACAGCCTCGTCTGAGCCCTGATTCATCAGTTCCGGAGTGGTCATGTGTTGTGGAACTGGGAATGCAGCCTGGACCGCTGTGCAGAGTACTGTAATTGAGTCTCGGTATTCTTGGTTGGTATTATCATCCCATGTTGGGCTTTTCATATGCAGAGGCACTCTGGCTTCAGTGAAATAGCCCCTGATTTTGTGATGAGTCCCAAAGTTCTTTTGCAGCACCCTGTGTACTTCCCTCATGGTTGGCCTGTAGTCTCTGCAAAAATATTCAAATTCTTTTACCCACTGAGTGGAATTCTTTTCTGGCCAGGGCAGGTGAGTGACGGCATCGATTAGGTCTGTCTCTGTCCAAGGGCGATGGACCAATATCACGCCTTTGGATCCTGCTACCTCCACCATTGGGCATGGCAGTGCAGTGCAGTGCAGGGTTCTGTCGGAGGGGGCCTGGTGTCATGCCAGACTATTTCCTCCTTTTGTTTGCTCTCCAGCTTTGCCCTGCTCCTGGTGTTGTCTTCCGGTCCCCTGCCGCTGGCCCCTGCTTCTTCCTGATGTAGTGGAGCCATCTCTGGCAGTGGTGCAGTAGCTGCTGGGGGCGGTGCTGGGGGTACTGGCTGTGGTGCTGTGGAGGAAATTGTTGGTTAATATTTTGTGTTTGTGATTTTTGTTCCTTCTTTCTCTTCTCTGATGTTTATCCTTCAACATTGCATACGCCTTCCAGTCTGCCTTAAAGGGTGCAAATCCCTTTCTCTGTTTTTTTGAAAATGCTTCATATTTCTCACAATCACTCTCTTCTTTTCTCTCTAGTATCTCCTTCAGTTGTGTTAATTGTCTGTCACTCAAACTGCCTTCTTCTGGGAATCCCAATTCCACCCACACACCAAACTGCTTACAACTGCCAGGATATATTTCTTTCATAAAATGGCACAATGGTGACAATTTATTTGGATCTTTTGGTTCTGGCCCCGTGCATTTACGTTGTTTACTTTGCAAAGATCCCATCTCTAGTCCTAACTTTCCATGTTAGTTAACTAAGACACGTCTGTCTACCCCCTAAGTGCTTCTGTTTAACCTTGGAAGTCCAGTTAAACATCACACAGTCCAGGTGAGAGTTGCTAGCCCCGGACCTCCCTGCTTCACTGCACTGCCAGCGCAGAAGGAGAGGCTTTTAACTTAAGTGCCCTACTACTAATTTATTTGACTAATTGCAAATGTTTCCCTTTTAACCATTTAAATTTTTCCTCACCGTTTTTTCGTTGCATGTGTTTTGGTTCTTCACTGGCCGGGCTCCACTGGAGGAACAGCGTCTCACCCCTCAGGGGAATCTTTTATTCAGTGCACTTTCCTGTTGCTCCAACGGAGTCCAGATCAGTCGTTGCATCCCATCCTCATCACCATGATTGTGGTGGAAGTTTGACCGAATAAGGGAGACTGACAAAGAGAAATTTGTCTTTGTATATTTATTTAGCTTTTGCGCAAAAGGATCAAAACCACCACAGTCAGCGACTGCTGAGGAATCGATCCCAAGTGCATCATGACCAGGGTTTTTATATGCATAAGAATAAAGAGTCAATAGTTACATTCAATGAGGGGATAAACATCAATGATTAATCGAGCCATCTCCCAAATGAAGGCATACTATTGTCTCAAAAAAGGTTAATGTGCAGGCTAGGCTATATTTCAACCTTACATCATTTAGCATGTAAATGTGGTATAGAGATCATGCATTGTATTAAGAAAGACAGTTCATTCATTCATATCAGGGGTTCAAGTAAAGTTCAGCAGAAATGGAGCCAGTCATGCTTTCTACAAAACAGTATAACACAGAGAATCACACATAATACAAAGGTTATTAACTAAATAATCATTCTTCCTCTACACTGGTCAGGGGGCTTACCTTCGGGCTGGTACCTACAGGAAGAGAACTGATGGACTGCAGGTCCTTCTGACTGCAGTGATGCTGGTTGGTCGGGTCAGTGGTCTCCTCAAACATTGGAAATGTAGTGCGAATTTTTCCTCTGGTCCACCTGTTGTGGTGTCTATGACTTTCTGGAGGTTGCTATCATGTTGTATAGCTAGTGGTTATCTAGCTTTTGTGTCAAATTGGTGTGTTTTCTACTACTGACTCTACATATGCATAAACATTGTGGTCAGGGTCAGCCTTACTCATGGCATTCCATCAAGTCCTGAAAAGGGTGTTAGTGACTCCCAGCCGTTTCTCAGGGACATGCTCAGCTGTCACCCTATTATGTAATATGATAGATCTATGAAATTCAAAAATACTATTAGACACAAAATAAAGTATACTGACATGTAAACACCATGTAGGTATGCAGTGCAGTGGTTGTTGACATTCTCCTCTGGATCATGAATTGCAACTATCAGCTGTGACCTGTCTGAACAGCAAACTGTTAACCTTGTGCACCTCAAATCCTCTCAAAGTTATTCTCAATGCATAATACAACCAGTCCACTCAGCCTCTTGTCCAACTGAACGCCTCAAATATTTTTTTTTAACTAAGTGAACTTGTGAAGTTACTGGTCGTTAACAGCTCCAATTGGAAAAGCTTGGATGTGTTCTGAGAAATTAATTCATTATCATTTCATAATTCATGCACACATTTGCCTGACATCTATTATGAATTTGTCGGAGGCTTGTTACATAAGCAGCATGGAATTATGTAAAACTCAGTTTGATGAGTACTGTACTGGACCTCAGCATTTTGCAAGTGTCCCAGTGTAGTCCACAGTTCAAAATACACTTTTCTTTAATATGGCTGCCATACCTGTCTGGATAGAGATATAGGAATATGTTTTCCAAGAGATGATGAGTGAAGAGATGAAAGACTGTATCAATTCTCTGTGCTCTTGGTGTTTTCATCTGTCACTGAGAGTGAAAAAAGGGAATTTGCTGAGATCTATAGTTAATTTCTACTGAGTGTGTGGTCAGCAAAGAGTGACAGCTGCCTCATTCACTGCCAATGCACCAAAACAAGGTTTGCACACATTTTCATCTTTGCTCAATGCCTGACAGACAGAGTGTGCTTTCCCCATCTTTTTCAGCTTTTAATTGTTCCACATGAGTTCCAATGATCATCTGATCACTTTTACTTAGCTATAACTGCAGCAATCATAAAGTTATGACAGAGAAATACTGGCCTTCTTGAAGACAGAAATGCTTAAGTGTTGCCTGGCCTTTTGATAGTCTTAAAGTCTGACTGGCTGCATTCAATCCCAGAGAGGCATTATCACTTCTAAAATTGTGAAATGAGAAAAACTGGTGAAACTGTGCTTCAGTGTTGAAGGTGACTGATCTTTCAGCATTACAGCCCAGCAAATTAGAATGTTGGCGCTATCAGGTGGAGAAAGGCAAAGGGGATATACACAGCATGTCAGACTGGCTGGACATACATAAGAGGTGAATGCCTATCACTGATTGATCTCCCTCCCAGATTATCTTTTGTCATGTAATTACCCATCAGCATAATTCAACCCACTAAATATTCCCTTTAGCCATTAAATTAATGCAAATTTCCAGAGAGGAAGACAAATGGAAAACATTTATGCTGTGTATTGTTATTGGAAATTAGTTTACTTTTATGTGACACACCTCAAGGTTGTGCACCAGACCCACTGAGCATTTTACCATTTATAGGCTATGATAAGAGAAGTCTATTATGTCTTGTGCAAGAATGCTTATTACAGTGACAGACTTGCTTTGATGCATCAAAAGCTGTGAAGGCGTATTTTTCTCAGAGGTCAGTGTAAAATTAGAGTGCTTCCAGTATTCAAGATTAATTCATTATCATTTTACAACACAAGAATGTATAACTAAATGTAGTTTGTAGTCCCTTAATGCTACCCACAAAAACAGGCATTATATAAATGGATTAATAAATAATAAGTCATAAAAATAAAACTATTTTTATATTGGAGTGCAAAGGATGAATTGAGGAGTCTCATAGCCTGAGGAAAGAAGCTGCTCTGTAGTCTGGTGGTATGACAGTGGATACTTCTGTATCTCTTGCCAGACGGCAGCAGGGTAAACAGGTTGTGGTTGGGGTGGGTATTGTCTTTTATTATCCTTTGGGCTCTGTGCAGGCTCCTCACCTCACTGATATCACTGATGCTCAGTAGACGGGTACCGATAATGTTCTGGGCGGTTTTAATCACCTGCTGCAGAGCCTTCCTGTCTTGGGCTGTGCACATCCCATGCCAATTTGTGATGTTTCCAGTCAGGATGCTTTCTGTTGTTCCTATGTAAAAGTTAACAAGAACGGGACAGGAATTTTGCCTTCTTAAGTTTCCTTATCTGTGTGTCCTCTCTGTTGGAGGAAACTTCTCACACATTTTGCAATACTATATAATACATTAATAAGACTATTTCATTTCTATTTTAACAATGTACTCAATTACAGTTAAAAGTAACCACTGTCCTACTAAGTACTACTAAGTAGACACGGTGGAAGTAGCGTGATAATACCACATCAAAACTTTTTACAATTTCGGTCAAGGTGGGATTTTAATCATCCCACCTTGACCAGCAGACTGTCAACAGTCAAAGTGGGTTTCTTTTAAACATGAAGGTGATCTTTTCCTAACCTTGACCACACCGTTTTAGTTGCCAAAACTAAACAAAACCCAATATTTTAAAGCCACATTCATCAAATCAAGCTAAACATTATACAAAATGTTTGACATATTATCATCTTATGAAGTCAATTTGCAAACTGTTGCCACTGTTAGCAGTGTGTTGCCTAGCATTCATTTGGAGTTGTGTTTGTGTCTACCCAATGTCCAATATTGACTCTGCTTTTAGCTCTGGTTTTGTCTCCACCTACTGAGAAAAATGTTGTCTCTTAGCTGCTAATTCAGCTAGATTCAGCAGACTCTACCTGAATCTGCCACTGGGCAGGTAGTATATGATGGGTTCATCAGAGCTTTTCACTAAAATAGCTTCCTGGTGCTACTAGAAACCAGGTTGATTAGAGCAGAGTTTAAAACCTGCAAGGCTTTTATGTAGTGCCAGGATTTTCAGACTTTATGTCTGCACAATTTATTAAAAAAAAAAAAAAAAAAAAGATCTTTTAATGTAATGGAAACATATTTAAGCATATTGCTTGCTGCATTTCAAGAAGTAAAAACAAACGGCTCATCTAATGCCCTTATGTTACTTCCCCTCCATTGTTGGCAGTATTCTCTTCCCATTTTGTGGCGTGTGAAAAGCTATCTTTTTCCTTATAGAGATGTGTTGCTCTATGTGAACACGGACATGGCTTCAGTGGGAACAGGTTAAATGGATGCACAATGACCATCAAAGTGCACTGTCAATATATATGCAGTTATATGATTTGTTTTTCATAGATTAGCTGATAGATGTTCCAGAAACATCCAGCCATCCATCATCTATACCCACTGATCCTTTACAGGGTTGTAGGGGTCTGGAGTAGGGGTGTGCCCGCATACAAATATGTTATTCGGCAAAGCACAAATAGTGTTTTCTTTTTTGAGAATATTTGTTTCATACAAATATTTTAAAAATCATTTGTTTTTGGGATTTAAAATAAAACAACATGACAAATAACAGCACACAGGTTGGTTACATCTCAGTCTCTCGCCTCTGCTCTGCTGTTACATCTATCAGCAGATCTCAACAAGGGGAGTCACATCCAACTTCTATGTGATGCACATTTCTTAATTTGGACATCACTCCCACAGTTGGGGGTGTTCCCCAGAGATGAAGCTGAGCTACTGACACAAGCAAAGTGCTCTCAAGGGACTCTCCATTCATGAACACTTATTGTAACACTTTAATTTTCTAAAATTAAAAGTGTAATAAAAACAAAAACAGGATTTTTAAGCCTCTTTCCACTTTTATTTGAATACAAATACAAATACAAATAATTTTGCTGGCTCAACAAATACAGATACAAATACAAATACTGGGCAAGATTCAAGATTTTTAATAAAATACAAAATGCTGTTCCTCCCAGCCCACAGCAGTGCAACAACAACAGAAAAGGATAGAGATATTGTATATCTAACAATTCCCTTAAAAAACTGATAAAAACATAAATTTCAAGAAAAAAACAAAACAAAAAAAGAGTGAGCAGTTAACAGCACATTGCATCAAAGTGCATTTACAGAGAAAAGTACATGTATAAGTTGGATGTAGACAGCTCTTGCTTGTCAATGAGCAAGCTTGAGGAGTGCCAAGCTTGCACTCCTCCGCGCTTGCCTTGCTTCCATGTCCTATTGCACCGTTTTCAATGTTTCCTCTCCGGCGCAGCTTCAGGCAAGCCTGTGGTCTCCTTTGGGTCCACTTGGTGTAGCAGACCAAGCGCACTCAGCTGATTTAGCTCTCCTAGCTAGTATTTCTCGTGGCAAAACTCTTTGTTACAAATGTCCAAAAGAATCTGAAGATCATAGACATAGTTCCCTTGCACTCCAGAGAGAGAATGCCACCAACAAGGACCCCTTAATTTCTCTTGTTGTCTTCACAAAATAACTCTTCAATTAGCTTCCTCAGTGCACTTTCTCCTTTGGAATGTTGATAACAGTAGCAGTTAGAAGATGACAGCTAGCTAGTTGTTTTGATTTAAAAAACATATCCAAAAATGATATTTCCTCTTCTGTTCTTGCTGATTAATGCTGTTGCCTCTTCTTTACAGTCTTTTTTGAAGATTATTCAAAGGTTATTTTGCAAAATGTTCCACTTTTTAGGTCCAAGTTTGAGATGTATTCAGGAGCCCATCTCTGGTGCAGCCACTCTCTCTCATAGAACATAGTTCCACAAACACGGTCCACTGTGGTCTCCCCTACTGTGGACTCTGGCTGATTTATGGATGTGAAAGACAGACGTTTCCTATCCATAATTGACACAGTCTATAGAAGGTGGACAATATTACAAAAGCCCTGCCAGGTCTTTGGCAGTGGAGGAAAAGTTTGTTCTATGATTGTTTTGCGGTGGCTTAATTACAATAGAGTCATGGTTAAACAGAAAATACGTTTGTTGTACATTTCAACAAACAGGTAACACAGTAGGGGTGGAACTGGGGGGTTGAGCCCTCCCATATCATGCCCAGGATATAAGTAAGCAGAGACAAGACAATGACTGCACTGCAGAGGAAATTTGACATTCCACATTGGAAGAAAATGGATGAAAAACAAGCTACACCAAAGAGAAAAATAGTCCAAAGAGGACTAGAACTTGCCAAGTCAGGGACCCCTTCTAAAACCACACACACACACACACACACACAGACAAATCTACCTACATGCATGCTTATCACAAGAAGAAAATCTAAGCTAAACTGCTTTTATTTTGCTTGCCTGTTATATTGTTGTTCTTATTATTGTTGCTGTTTTGCTTTTTTTTCCCTTTTGTTTCAGCTCATTTGAGTCTGGCTCTCCCACTTGTCTTGTCCTATGTCATATGTGTCTTCATATTGGTCACTTGTATTGCACTATGAAATAAAAAAGAAAGGCAGGCTGCAGTACACAAAAACATATACAAAGAAATCAACAGAGTTCTATGGTCTGATGAAACAAAATCAACCACTATCAAAATGATGGAAAGCTCATGACCTAAAGTATAGGGCCTCATCTGTCAAACATGGTGGTGCTTCTGTTATGGCTTGATCATGTATGGCTGCCAATGGAACTGGCACACTGGCATTTATTGATGATATACAATGATATACACAAGCATTTTGTGTGCTCATATTCAGCCAAATGCATCAAAACCTGTTGGACCACATTTCATCATTCAGCAGGACAATAAACCTAAAGCAACCAAAGAGCTTTTCAGGGTGAAGAGATGTAAAGTCCTCGACTGGCCAATCACCTGATCTCCAGCTACAGACATTGGCACAACTCGGCACAATAACTGGAAATGATGGTTCACAAGAAATATGAGTCCAATAGGCCACGTGGTGGCGCTGTAATTAAGGCCTGAAAATTCATTTTCGAAAAACCACGCCTCTCGCACCGTAAATCTGATTGACTTGAAATTTGACACACAAGCCCAGCTTAATGTACTCTACAAAAAGCCTGTTGGACCATAAAAGTCTGCAATGATGGTGTTTTTGCTAATTGGCATAAACTGAAAAACAGTAAAACAAACAGAACTTCTTGAATTTTTGACTCCATCATCACCCAATTTGGTATCCCCTGTAGGAATTTGTGCACTCAAACATCTTAATGATTTTATGGGGGGAATTATGAATTGTGCACAACTCAAACATGAAATTATTTGTCCAATGACAATGACAACACGATCAAATAAGACAGACATGAATTTCACCCCATTTCACAAGATGAAAATGTTCAACTTTATGGAAATGTTTTTCAGAATTTCAGAATTCAGAAATTTGTCAATAGCTTTTCATTTATTTTTTCATAGACACATCAGACCATTTTTACATTGAACTGGGCATCCTCCCAATATGTATAAAGTGCTGCAATTTGACCTATTTTCCACCAACCTGTTATCCTAATTTTACCATTGATCTCCACCTTTTTTCTCTTTTTGAAGGTGGGGTTAAAATACAAACAATCTTTTTCATTAATGGTTATTTGAGTAATTCAGATACATGCTTAAAATATTGTTATATTATTAGCATACATAAACTAAATTTATGTATGCAGAGTATAAATGGCAGTAAAAAAAACAAAAAATTTAATGTGGAAAATGAAGCAGACAAGACTATTTTTAATACCTTCAGATATAGGACAAGCTCACAAATCCAAATACAGACACAACAGAATACAGATATTTTGGTGACATAAACAGATTCAGACAGTAATTTTTCATTACACCACAACTAGAAACGTGCTCTGTAACCATTTACCCACAGTAACATCCATACAAAATAAATATATTCACACGCATACATGTACAGAGCTCATATTCTCAAATGGTGCTTTGTTGGATTAATAGTGGAGGTTTACCGAGCGTACGGGTTTTGATGAACACCTTGCCTGAGTAAATGTAATTATTGATAAGGTGTGTTTTTGTGGATGTGAGTATGTGTATGTGTTTGCAGAGCAGATTACAGAGGTGGGCCCTGGCCCTATCTCTGTCAGCCAGTCGCTCACTGTGACACGCCACTCACATGACGAATCAGAGACAGAGGGAGAGAGAGAGCTGTTATCTCTTTCCCTCCAGATCCTGCACTCTCACCCCCCTTCCCCCACACCTCTTCCCCCAATCCCCCCCCTGCCCTTTCACATTACGCTCTATTGTCTGCCTTGTCTTTTTTTTTTTCACTGTCATCTTTATTTATGCAGGATTGCTTCACAGCTAATCTAGAGATTTTTAGCTCAGTGTTTTAATCACAACAAACAATTGATATATTTTAGACATACCACCCCCAGATCCTACCCCCTCCTCGCACGAATACTTAACCAACTTGCCACATATAAATGGATGGAGTGGCGATGCTGGCATTTACCTGGCCTGGAGGGTCTAATGACAGATGCTGTTGAGTTGAAAGATGGGAATTGTAGGATCCAACATTTTTTACCCATACTGCAGGCTAAAAGTCAGTAACTCGACTTCTGCTCCTTCAGTTTTGATAATTTTCTTGTCTTCCACAACTACTTTTAGGAGTGCAATATTAAATTACTGGAGAATGCCTTTTTATATCAAATGTTGTAATGCGTAATATTTTATATCACAGGGTTCTGCTTAAATCTCATGGAGTCAATGACATCAAGATGTCTTGCTAAGCAGGAGGAACACTAATACATCACCATATTATGGTGACCTATACTGCATCATCGGTTGTAAGCTGTCAGTGGTTCTGTTGTATTTATTATCCATTTGTAGTACAACAATTAAGCATATTTTAGGCTTTATCACATTTTTGACACATGGAGAAATAATTGACTACTTTCTGATGCAGTTTTACATTATCTAGATGTTATGTAATTATTACACAGTGCATCCCAATTTACATTTTGTCGTTTACAATAAAGTGTGTGGTTGATACCATTTATTTCTTTTTTTTGTCCAATGTTTTTGGATTAAATTAATATTTTCTTCACCATTTGAACTGCCTGTCAACTCATCAAATCTGTTATCTTTGACCAGCTCCATCTATTCCTTCTTGTTTTTCTTTCCTTTCTGCAATCCTTTGTGTTTACAGAGGGAGTGAGTGATAGTGAAGGACAGAGAGCGGAGGAGTGAAATTAAAGCATTGTTTCAAGAGGAAAATAGGGGATAGTGGGAAAGAAAAGATCTTGGGGGTTGGTGGTGAAAAGCCATTCAAGCTGGAGCGTGTGTGCCGTTACACGCCAGTGATTCCAACTTCAATACCACCCCCACCCCAGCTGTTCAATACCCTTCTACACACACACACACACACACACACACACAGGGCACACACAGTAGGGTTCATATATCATCCAGTTTTGTTTTTTCTTTTTGTTTTTTTTTTACACGCACTACCACCTACAGTAGCATCACCTACACACACAGACCATGACCACCAGCTTTCTCTAACCTGAACACAGTCATGATATTCTTCCAGTCACAATCAAAAATAATGGATTTAGATGACCTTGTCTTTCTCAACTGCAATGTACCTTCCCAGGTACCAAGTTTGAACAGCCTTATGTTATGAACTTTACAAAATTAGCTTAATGCATAAAACTGAGAAACATCTTTTCCTGCAATAACACATGCATGGAAGCAGCATGAAACAAGCTGAAAACTGACAATGATAGTCAAAAATACAAGACCAATCATTAATTTCAGGTTTTGTATGATTTGTGTTTTCTATTTTACTTATCTATATTGGATTTTTTAAAACTAGATCAAATTTAAACTAGTCTGTGCTACTTAGGCTCCCTTTTGGAATTTATTTATTTATTTTGTGCACGTGTATCAAGTATAACTCATGCTGTGGGGAAATGAGTCTGTTTGCACAGTCACACTGTGGGGACTGACATCCCTTTTTTGGGAACAAAAAGCAAGTCCACATAACATAAATCATTATATTTTAGGGTAAAGACTTGGTTTTAGGTTAAGGTAAGGGTTAGGATAAGTGGAAATTAATGTAAGACAATGTAATGTCCTCTGAAGTGATGGAAACATGACTGTGTGTGTGTGTGGTACTATGATATTTGTGTTTGTATTTCATACATGACTTTTAAATAAAAATGTTCTATTTTAACCCTAAACAAAGTCTGCCTCTAACAAAACTGACCAAAGTGTTAATTTACAATTATGTTTGAGGTGAATTTAAGTTAATTTAATTGCCTGAGTTAGACCTCCATCCATCAGCGAAGTTTTTCCAAAAATGGCAAATCCAATTTCCACCATATCTGAGGGATGAAAACGGTTTTCACATAATTTATTTCCACAGCATTGTTATTTTCAGAATTAATGCCTGTTTCACAAAATGTATGGAATCATTTTGTGTTTTGTTATAATTTTGTGTGAAAATTTCCCCATAAGATGCTGTACTATAGAGCCCATACATGAGAGCCAGAGCCTTTGTGTTGTGGGGAAAAGGGAGGGGGCAGATAGACGGAGGTGATTATTAGCAGTCCTCAGGGGCTTTTGTCTGGGCCCCATGAGAGAAAGAGGTTAACGCCACTTAGCCTCAGGAAGGCCTGCTGAGGCCCATTGTGTGTGTGTGTGTGTGTGTGTGTGTGTGTGTGTGTGTGTGTCTCATGGATGTGTGTGTGTGAATGATGGGCTTCCCTGCTGCAATCCAAAATCACTTACTATTTTCCTCAACCCATCATAACCCCCCCCGTCCCTGTCACCTTCACGCTGATACAAAGGCCAACATGTATGTGTAGATAAACAAGGCTGTAAAAAGGCAAATATTTGCAGTGGAGTGCAGTTGTCTTTATGCTGAAGGTTCACCCTCACCTTTGGTGAAAAGTTGAGAAAACCACATTCCTGTCAGAATCAACAAAACGGCCACCAAACTGGACTCTACAGTTCACTGCAAATTTAGTTTTAAAACAGTAACAATAATTTTTATGTGTATAGTCACTAAAAGTCATTGTCAACCTGCAAACACATATACTCTTGATGCAAGAACATCTGCTGAGACCAAAACAGAAATCAATCCATGTAACCATTTTTGGAGGGTTTTTTTCAGGCTTTGAGATTGATGACTTAATTGTTGACATGAACATATGAGAGTGATCAGGTAAAGCCTCCTAAGAACTTCTGAAAACACTTTGTGAAGAAGTATAGTTCTTTTGTATACACAGGTAAATCTAAAATAGGACACCCAATAACAATAATGTAATTTGACAGAAATAATACTAACATCATTTAGTTCTGTTTATTTTGGCTTTCATAGCTCAATAAATAGTCAATTAGAAATTAATACATTTGCCATGTTTGCCATGTCAAAATCCAAACCTGTGTTAAGGAAACTCTGTCACCATCTACCTGGCCTGTAGGTCTTACAGGGCATTCAGACCAAAAACAGCCGTGTGTTAAAGACACACAAAGGGCTTTGTTGGTGTTGTTTTGAGTACTGGTGAGCAGATTTGAGAAATCAGTATTTTTCATGTCTGAGTTGGAGTATGTTTGATGTTTTGTGTTATTTTTATATTATCAATAATATTAGTTCTGAATAATCTTACTAATAACATATTACAAATTAATTTATTTGAAAGCCCGCCAGATTAATCGAGAACCCCAAAACCCAGACAGAAAGATCACACACACACAGGCAGAGCTTGTTGCTGTTTCGAAGGGGCTGCAGTTTGCTGTGGAAGCTGACAGGTGTCTCATCATCTCGACATGAGTGTCCTCTCATTAGGCCACAGTGTGCATGCAGTATTAGCCCTGCCACATTTCATTGTTGGAGACTTGGAGATGTATACTCCTCCTTGGAGACGATGTCTGGCAAATCACTGACCCCCCTCCCAACCTTAATCTCACCCTTGTGTCATCTGTCCCTCCCAAAACGCAATTATGTCTTTGAGGTAAAGGACAAACCGTCCATCAGATGAGCCTGATTACAAATCAGAAAGAAATGGTGACTGGCACTGCAAGAGGAGCTCGGGGGATCAGGTAGAAATCTGTTATTTACAAGAGAGACAGGAATGTAGCAGAGAGAAAGAAACAAAGACAGAAAAAGAAAAAGAGTGAAAGACAAAAGAAAAAAGTGACAGTGACAGATGAGAGAGAAAGAGAAGAAAATAATCTTGTGGTACCTAGTTAAAGTTTTAGAGGCAGAACAAAGAGAGCCTGTCTGAATCTGTTGTGCTCAGTCAGTGATCAGTCTTCCAACATAAATGGTCCACATACTCCAGAACAACACATACAAGCATTTTCTGATCTGATCCCAAGTTATTCTTAGTTATCTGCAGGACAATATCATTTATCTGTGCCTTGAAAAACATTCAAAAAAATGGTTTGGTTACGTTTTAACATTTAAACACTGAAAAAGTCAACTTGTTCTATCACATCCTTTTTAATATTTAACCAAGACAAATCCGGTATTTCATGCTGGTCAGGACTAAAGCTCCTTTGGTGTGGTAGGCTGGTCACCCAGAGAAAATCCCAAATATCTGGCAACTATGCCTCTTAGCAGTGTTTTTCAAAGAACCCAGCTCTTATTTTGTAGTTGTAGATTTCAGCAATTAACTGTTACAAATGAGTCAAAACTAAAAAACAAGAGAGCCATATTGTAATGAATCAGAATTATCCTATTCTAAAGCAAACAAGTTATCTCATTATCAAGTTAGCTTGTTGAATTAAAGATTTTTTTTTTTGATATAAGAGAATTAGAAAATATTTATTTTTTTATGACTTTATTCTAACACTTATCTTAACAGGCTTAGACCATTAATTTGATCTTTTCAGTAGTCCTCTGCTATCACCTCCAGTCTTGATTGATATGTTGTCACTGAATTAAATAGTTTTTTTTTTGGACAACTTGTAAAGACAAACACAAATCAACTCAGATTTTGCATTCAACCACCTCTCCTCTTCATCTCTATTCTTTCCATCAGATTTCAAGCTTTCCTGGTAAATAAATCCGTTCCCCCTTCCTCCTCCCTCTTCCCCTCCTCCTCCTCTTTTCTCCTGTAACCATGGTGATCATCAGCTGAGAAATGGCAAATGCAGCCCTTCATTAGGTATCAACTGAGGCTCCGACAGCCCAGATAATAGCCAATAAGGAACTGTGTGTGTGTTTGAGATGGGGATGGGGGGCTTAGGGATGTGGCATTATGTTGGGCAGTAAATGAAAAGCCCCAAGGGATGAAGCCAACCTTGCTGCCATGCTTCAGGGAGTTATTGCTGTGTGTGTACGTGCGTGTATGTCTAGGTGGGGTCATCCTTCATGTCTGCATATGTGGGAAGATGTGCACATGTCAATGTACACACATGTACACATGGATGCCTCATGAGCATATGAATGCACTCACACATCCTGTCACACACACACACACACACACACACACACACACACACACACACACACACACACAGAGTCATTGGATTAGGCCAAGGCCTTATGTAGAGGTTTACATTTAGAGTCAAGATTCAAAGATTTATTTGTCATATGTGCACAATACAATAAGCAGTTAAATTAGTAGTTGCCGTCTATATAGACACTGCAAGTGTTATCAGAAGGAGAAAAAAAATACACAGCCATTAACCATGACCAAAATCTGAACAAAAAGATAAACAAATAGCAAATGTACAGTCTATTCCAGGTGATATGTGAAAATTATGTTCACTTTTTCATAAAAGCATGAAACTTGGCACACTTGTACAGTTTGGGGCCCTGAACATTTTCAGAAATGGAGCCATCGCAAAAACACCTCATGGCGGCCATGGCGGCCATTTTGCTTTCTGTCATAACCGTATTATGTATTTTGCACCATATCACCTGAGCCAAAGATGATAACACAGAAAAGGTGATGTCTACTCCCATGTTTTGATGGTCAAGGATTACAATAATACTATATACAACATCATTAACTGTTCAGGTGAATAGTTAATGATGAATTCAGTAATGTTGTGAGAAGGATTATAATGAAATCTCAGTATCTGAGAAGATGCAGAATGAAATTTTAAGCATATTTCTTTAATTTATAATCACTCTGAGTGATTACATTAATGTCGACAAGGGGGACATATTGCCTTCAAACATGAAAATCAGGCCTACCTCCCATCACTCTCCCTTCATGGTGGTCTAAGCTTGGGAAACAGGGCTGATCTGTTAACTTGCCTAGAGAACAGTATAACAAGTGTCCCAGACAATGAGGTCCAAATACTAGATGGGTCAGCAGTCATAAACTTGCTGAAACCTTCAATTACTTTTCCAGCGAGATCTTCACACTTTATATCTAAGAGAAACTTGAAAGGGCCAACAGAGTGGATGTTGTATGGGACTGCTATGACGTTAACAGCTTAAAGTCCCAGACAAGACAGAAGCGAGTAAAGGGGACAAGAGCAAGAGTGGATGGAAAAAACAAGATACCAACCAACTGGAAAGGCTTCCTGAGAGTGGATGAACACAAAACGGAGCTCTTTCACTTCATGGCGAGGACACTTGTGGAAATGTCGACTACCAAAGTTGTTTCCACTTGTGGACCCAATGTTCTATCATCTCACTCACAAGAAACAGACCAGATTGCCCCTTGCACACATGAAAAGGCAGATACAAGGATGCTACTCCATGTGGTGGATGCTGCAAGAAAAGTATTTAAAAAGATCACCCGGTGGACTGTGGACGCATATGTTGTGGTCCTAGCTATTGTGCATGTGTCAGAGCTGGACATTGAGGAGCTGTGGGTGGCATTTGGGACTGGCAAGAACTTCAGATACATACCTGCCCATGAGATTGCCAAGTCTCTGGGTCCTGACAAATCCAAGACCCTTCCTGTGTTCCATGCTTTCACTGGCTGTGACACAGTATCTGCATTTGCAACCAGGGGCAAGAAGACAGCATGGGATACCTGGAATGCCGATGACATGGCAACAGAGGCCTTCATGGCTTTGTCAAAGCAGCACCTCAAAAGAGCAGTGTACCAAGGAGGACACTGTTGGGGACAAGCACTTGAGGGGGCACCAAATATGCCATCTCCAACAGACTGGGGTTGGATGGACCCAAGCGATTGGAGACCATTGTGGTCAACTCTTCCACAGGCAAGCCAGTTCATCCTTTAACTCTTACACCTGGGACACATAGCCTGTGTGAGCAGCGCATGTGCTTCATGCTTTTCATTTCGGTGCCCATGTTAACAGGTTAGAGCAGCCACACAGCCCGTGCGAGACGCACGTCTCATGCGCGGCTGCGTGACGCGTGCGGTTCTCAGCAAAAATAGATAGAGAAAATGATCTGTTCACAGTTATATTAACATCATACCAACAACATTACACCTTTCACTATGGTTTCAGTGTCTATATCTGTAGAATATGTCACAGACATGAAGTGTCACCACTGCGGGTCAGCCTGTGCGGTGCACGCCGGGGCAGGGAGCCTCTCAGGCGGGGAACTCCAGTGCAGAGAGTCGGTGACACACAGAGCTTCTTTTCCCGACTCCTGTCGCTTTCAGTGATATTACTTCAAACCGGAGCTCCTGCCTGTTGTTTCACCTGCTTCCAGATGGAGATTTGGTGTTATTTTCCTTATTTGTTGTCAGTTTCCCTCCTGACAGTTTGGAGCTTTGTTTGTTGGAGTGTGTTTGGCTCGTTTGGGGAACTTGGTGTCGTCTAGAGGGATTTTCTTCACTAGAAGTGGTGACAGCAGGGTTTAACTGGAGGAATGATTAATATAATAAATTTTAAAAAACCTTTGTGAGGGGTGTATGTGGCTGACACAGAAGTATGCTCAACCAGATGCCACCATGCCCATCAGAAAGAAAGCCACTTTCACCTCACATATTATTTATTTATTTTTAACAATTGAGCACATGCTTCTTAATCTTTTTCTGACTAAAATAAATATAAATGAAATTTATAATGAAATGATATGAAACATGCTATTATTGATGGCCATTATCAATGCCAAACTCTATGTAGAAAGATAGAGCTGGCAGCAGAAGTGCCACAGAAGCAACGTTGTGTGTGCGAGACACAGCAGTTCAGCGGCGGACACGCACTGCTGAGGTTCACACAGGCTGTGTCCCAGGCGTTAGGTTGTGGCTGCAAGAAAGGCTGCCGGGGGCGTTGTACATGCAAAAAAGCCTCCTTAAAGTGCACAGCTCTGTGTCAATGTGGAGGAGACTGTGAAGGAGACAGTGAAGAATAGGTTCAACAACAACAACAACAACAAAACAATCAAACAAATGTGTTTCTGAAGTACATTTTTGTAAAGTAAATCTTTGTGTTTGACACATTCTTTTTAAGCTAAGTTGCCAAGGTCATATTGACTATTGTTCTACTCTTGTCAGGATTAATGAACAAAAGGATTAAAGGTGAAAAAGAACAGAGAAGCTCAGATAACAAGACACACAGAGTGTGACTTCATTCTCTGCTCAGGACGCCATCACTCCACTATATCTTTACATAGCAAATACTTGTTTGCTGCTATATTAATGTTCAAATTGTCATATATTGGACATTAAAACAACAGACATGATATTATAAAGTCTAGCCTAGATATTCCGATAATTCCACATTAACTATTCACCTGAACAGTTTATGATATTGTACATGGTATCATTATAATCCATCAAAACATGGGGGTAGACATCACTTTTTCTGTGTTATCATGTTTGGTTCAGGAGATATGATGCAATATATATAACTAGGTTGGGCAGAAACTCAGTTGGTCACCATGGCCACTACGAGGTGTTTTTGCGATGGCTCCATTTCTGAAAATGTTCAGGGCCCCAGACTGTATAAGTGTGCCAAGTTTCATGCGTTTATGAAAAAGTGAACATGTCACCTCAAATTTGGCACATATTACCTGGACTAGTCCAGACAGTAAGTATTTGGACGGTAACACATTTGTTGTTCTTCAGGCTCTGTGCTTCAGCAGAGTGCTAAGTCTCAGCTTTGAATTTAGTGTGTATCATACACTGTAAAAAAATAATGGATGTAGCCACTGTGACTTCAGCCATTGGTTTGTGGACTACTTTCACTAGCATGAACCACGCCACAACAATATGCTGTTTAAAGATTTAATGGAATTCAGAAGGTATTGAATGTTGAGGATAGATGCATGGGTGTGGGTGAAGGTGGAAGGAAGATGTTGTCTGTTTGGCTGGTCTGGGAGGATGTACTGAAGACCAGGCGGTGGGAGATTCAGTGTGGGGGTTCTGTCTCAGGCATATTTCCGCCCAAGCTGATCACTGGCCCCCAAAAGAGTCAGATTTAAATAGAACTGATTTGAACGTGAGCTCTGTTTTGGTGAGGAAGAATGGGTGTTGAGGTGATGCCTTAGTGGCGTACCTGGAGCTGATGTATTCGTTCAGCGGCTCATTTGGGCTGAAGGACAATGGAAGCCAGTGACTAGTTTGATGAAGGAGTCAATTCCTGCTAAGTAGGTCTGGATGGTGGAGGACCGGATTTTGGATGGAATGAACATGGGTAAGAAATTGCAGGTGGACAGTGATATGCCCTGAAGCAATTCCAGCCAGTTATGTAGACAAAGTGTGCTTGGGATGAGACTGTAAAGGATGAGTTCTAGTGAAGCGTTAGAGAGGTTTGCCAGCTGTGGAGCTAGCTGAATGTTGTGGCTCAAAATGGATAAGTGCTGAGTGAAGATCCGATTCTGGGGCCAAGTGTCTGACTTTCTGGAAAGTCGAGACAGTGAAACCAGGATGTGGGCTGCCCAGACAATGAACTGGTGTTGAGCTGAGAATAAGGTGACTCTGCGCAGGAACTGCATGATGGCTAGAGAACGAGATCTACCTTTGTTTAGGATCACTACAACTGTGGTGTTATTGGAGCGGATAAGTATGGATTTTATTTTTACACCATTCATGCCCCCAAAGAATAGTGGCTATTAAGAAGGGGTACGGCTCATAGAGTGCAGATGAAGGAGAGCGGTACTCGGAGCCGAGGGATTCGAACACTGGGGGCCAAGCAGAGGCAAACCGTCTCCCCCCATAGTAGCCGCCGAAAACCCATGGAGGGAGGTGCAGTTAAATGTCCTCAGGCTGGGTGATGAAGTCATAGAAGGAAATGCCATTCTGAGAAGACGGGAAATTTAGCCACATGTACATCTTGCAGGCATCATCCATAACAACCCTATCTTGGAGAGAGGGAATGGCAGCAGCCTTAGACAAAAGGATGGACAAGGAGATTTGCTTGAGGAATTATGTGGCCGGCATAATTAAGATGGCCAAGGAGGGCTAGTAGCTGGTGTTTGGTGAATTTTTTGCCAGGAGGTAGTGACAGGAGCAGAGAGATGTGCTGTATGTCTCAGAAGGCAGAGATGCTTTGAACGAAGTTGAGTCCAGGGCGATGCTTAGGAACTCAATGGAAGTGCCAGGCCCTGATTTTCTCCTTGGAAAGAGGAATGCTGAATTCAGAGTGCTTGTGAGTGTATTGAAGTGCCAAAAACTGCAGTTCCTCGAATGGCCACTTGAGGCTCCAAAGCGAGTCATTTCCCATAGACCCCCATGTTAAAATGCCCAACTTTGCAGCAGAAATAAACATGTTTACAGCCTGGTACAAAAAATGGTTTTGGTCTCTATAGCTAATTTCCTCTTTCATGACAACTGTACGGGGAGTGATTTTTTTTTTTTATAACTCACCCATTTAATTTTTATTAAGCCATAAAGTTATGCATAATGAAGGACATGGCTGCTTTGAGTGACAGGTCCGCTAGCCACCAGGTGGCTTGTTTCAGCCATTTGGCCCGCATCCTTGCCCATTTTTGATTGGCTGGGAGTTAGGCAGTGTCATGCACTGCCAAAATGGCGACGACTGGAGCGGCTCACTTTGAGCTTCAAAATTGCTCTTCAGAAACCAACAGGTGATGTCACGGTAACTACGTCCATATCTTTATACAGTCTATGGTGACAATGAGAAAATTGTCAAGAAGATAGATAACGTAAGGGAGCCTGTGATTTTTAGTCAGGAACCTGCCTGGGGCTTCTTAACAGGTGTGCTGAGGTTCTGTACTAGTTAGTCTGCAGGTGTGGAAAGAGAGCATCCCAGGTGATTGAAGTTGTTGCACACCATCCTGCCTCCCTGGTTAAGGATCGACCTTCCCTATTTGTCGACCCCCTTTGGCATGGGGTCATTGACTGAAGGATCTATGTCTGTGGGCTTAGGGATGATGGGAGGTGGGGATGCAGCAGGTGACCAGCGGTTAAAGACTGTGGCATCGCGAGAGAAAGAGGGGGATTAATGAGTTGGAAGAGCAGTGACAGTGCATGCTGTGGCAGGGTGGGAAGGGGCTGCACATAACTCACAGGAGAGGGAAGTGCATGCTGCAAATAAACAGCAGTAGAGTTCAGAGTCGAGGGCGCCCCAGTATGTTCCCTGATTAAATTGCTGTAACCCACCAGCTGCCTGGTTAGCAAAGTGCACGTGGTAGCTGCAAAACCCTGTCTCTCCAAAACGTAAAGCCATGTTGAGCACGATAGAAAGATCTAGCTCAGCTCTCTGCGTGGGAAATGCTGAACAGATAATATCTCGGTGGAGAGAAAAAGCGAAAGCAAATTCTGTGGGAGTTAAATCTTTACACTGTGAGGGTAGTGGGTCGCGGAGTTGCACAGAACCGAAGTTTGTTTGTATCTCCCTGAGCTGGTTAGTGTTGATGAAGGATGGCTTAAGGAACTGGGCTAAATGTACGTCTTACTGGAGAGAATCTGTTGACGTAATGCAGGAGAGACAGGAAAATGGCGGTAAACAGATGAAGCTGGTTTGGGCGAGTGGCAGTGCAGTGGCCAGGGTGAAATTGGTAACACAATGAGAAAAAACATTTGGGTGTTGGGGAAGGAACGGGTTGGGGATGGGGATGGGGAGGGGGAAAGGATAGACCAGTTGGAAGTGAAGGAGGAGGCTGAGGAACACCAACTTGGTTAGCCTGTGATGGGACCCCTTGAGTTGATGAATGGGGCTCTCCAACCGCTGTGTTGGCTATGCGAGAAAAACGACCCTGGCCCTGTGATGTCACGCTTGACAAAAGTGGCAGATGGTGGCTCAGGTGAGGAACCCGGAGGTGCAGGAGATATGGGGTCTGTTGCTACGTTGGTGGAAGCTGAATACAGTCTGAAAAGTTCGGCTTTGTGTGCGTTGCAGTGAAATGGGATGCCTTTACCTCGCAGGAAACGTTGGAGGCGTGCAATGGTCCAGTCTGTGATATTCGGCTCAGTTTGTGGATGCGGAGACTGCCACCACACAGGTGAGGGCACACCATGAGTGCGCCATGGTGGAGAGCAGGGAGCTGGAAGCCTGCGTTATGGGGATAGCTGCCGATCAGGAGAGTTGGCGCTGGCTCCTACAACCATTATTGTGGCATCCAGCCCTCGCTGAAGACGGAGAGGAGGCCTGAGATCTGCGGGACTCTGAGGTCGGAGTCAGAGAGATCTCGTTGGCAGAGGTTGGATGGAGACACCGGCGGGGCTGAGGTACGCTGACCACCGAACGCAAGCAACTATGCCAGGGTGTTTGGCCGCAGTCTGGTTGCTGCTGTGAGTTTGGTGGACCGGTGTCAAACAGATTGTCATACAGATCGCCATCTGAATCAATCGAGTAGATCCGCAGTTCTGGTAAGTAATAAGATTTTCATTTTTTTTTTGGTTGTGTCTTTGTTTAAATCAGAGTTCTTGTGTAAGCGTTTAGGCGAGAAGCACGGTCTGTCTGCCCTTGAGAAATCTGAAACAGAGAGGGTAGAATGGGTGGACCCGGTATTAGTAGGCTTGGCAGGTGATTAGAGGTGTGGCCGAGGCGTGGTTCTGCTCCCTAACCTAAGCTAACAAGTTAACTACATGTTTTGAAACCTAGCTGAGTTTGCCATTTTGTCTGTTTTCCGTTGTATTTTTGCAGTCAGAAGTGAAGAAAAGTGACCATATTTGGATGAGAGGGTGGAGTTGAACCTAATGCTAACACTGAACAATACTTTTTGGCCACCAAAATGTTACAATTAACTTTCATGAACTGAAAACATACTTAAATAGCGACCGCTAAGTCTACGGCTATATAGTGAATCTCAGGATATGCCACGGTTACCTAACCAACAATATCGCTGTGGTAGCAACTTGTCATTCACAACATAGCGATGCCCTGAAGCATAACTGTCTAAACGGAATTAGACAGTTTGCTACTAAATGTTTGTTGGGCAGCTGTGTGTCGTTTCAATGATAGTTTGGCACAAAAGAGCCCACATGTGGCTCAGAATTGATTGAGGTGGAGTTGTCTCTCAATATGAGGAGTAAGCATGCAAGAACAGGTGACCATGCAAGTGAAGATGCTGAGACTAAAAAAAGCATGTGCACACAGTAAAACTAGAAAATGGCAAACAAGCTGGTAGACTAAGGAGCATGTAAGTGTCCAAAAAATCATTTGCATGGTGACGAAAAAGCCCTTCATTACTGCACAGCAAGAATGCTTTCTGGGATGTAGGCAGACATGTTTCCTTGTCAATAATCAAGAGAAGAATTCATGACCAGAACCTCAGAGGATTCAGCAAAAGATGCAGTCCCCTGGTATGCCTCATAAAGAGATAGACAGGCTGCAGTTCACAAAAACAGCTTATGACCCAAAGCATAGCAGCTCATCCATCAAACATGGTGGTGCCTCTGTTATGGCTTGGCCACGTATGGCTGCCAATGGAACTAGCACACTGGCATTTATTGATGATTTCACTGCTGACAGAGGCAACAGGATGAATGCAGAGGTATACAGGATCATCCTGCGTGCTCACATTCAGTGCAACAAGTGCAAAAAGCACATTTCATCATTCAGCAGGACAACCATCCTGAACATGTTGCCATAGCAACCAAAAAGCTTTTCGGGTGGAATATCCTTGACTGGCCGAGTCAATCACCTGATTTCCATCCCACTGAGCTGCATTCCACCTGCTGAAGACCAGAGTAAAGACAGAGAGAGCCCACAACAAGCAAAAGCTGAAGGTGTCTGCAGTGAAGGCCTGGGAGAGCATCACCAGGGAAGATACTGTCTGCTGATATCTATGGCTCCAAGACTTCAGCCATTCATTGACTGTAAAGGATTTTCCATAAACATGATTTTATTTGACTTTATGTGTATCAGTCCAGTTACGTCTGAACCCCATCAAGTTGTGTGCTTTTTCTTTGAGGTTTAGGATGAATCAGTGTTGTTGTCTACGTGAAGGAGACAATTGTCAGTCTCTTCATTTGCACAGACAATTCCTGCAAAGTGTGAATCCATACTGTGAATCTAGACAAATTCTAGCCTTTATCATATTTATCAACATACGTGTGTAAAAAAAAAATTAAAAAAAAGCCACTGTCTAAACAGCTCATCAAAATGGCAGCACTTCTTATTTTCTTCCCCAGAGCTGAGGCCTCAGTGGCTCCACCCCCCCGCCGCTCTGTGCTTCACTTCTACATCAGTGTTTGCTGCAGACATCCCAATGCACCATTGGTCAAGCTGCTGAACAAATGGAAATCTAAATGCTGAAATTGCTGATGGTTATCTGTGTTATGCATCATTGGACCACCCCCCTCCCCACACCCCCCCCCCACATCTTTACTGACTCCCAACAGCACCCTTTCTTTTGTGCTTCTTTCTCCTTCAACCATCCTCCACCAACCAGTATCCTGAGCCCCCCCCCCCCCCCCCCCCCCCCCCCCCGAGAGGATACTGGTTGGGTGAGGATTTACTCATATTTACTTTCCCCTTTTATTTTTTTATTTCCTCACATCCCTCTCCCCATTTATCTTCCAACTGTAGATGCTGTGTGCTGAATGATCCATTATGTTGATTCACAGCTGTTCACAATAGAGATGCATGGTCTTCACCACAGAGGCTCATACTAAATCATATACAGTAGTGCTTTGGGTGTAACCTGCCTGGCAGAAATGTAAAAATGATGCACTGTTATTCCAAGAGAAAAAAAAGCCAGATACTGCATTGTTTATTACAGTCCACAAAATGACTGATAAAATAAAACTACGTTGTAATGTTTTCTGATCTGCCACTGCTATAGTTAGTATGGTGATGGATAAATGATAACATTGTAGGTAGTGGGAGGCAAACGGTGGACCCTTGTCAGATCTGTGTGTTTTGTATGTCCATATGGCCATCCTCATCTCCTCCCTACTGCCCTGCATTAAAAAAGTACAAGGGACTGCAGTGGTGTGAGAGTGTTGTTTAAGGTACTGGTGAGACAATAAAATACAATCAAAGAATTCCAGTTGTAGTTACAGATTAATGCATTTAAAGGCTTATCAGAAGCCAAAACACTGCACAGTGGTTTGTAAAACTCACAGACAGGATTTTACAACTCTGGAAAGTTATTAACCAGAGACCACTGTGAGGTAAATAGTTTAATACAGCATTTACTTTACAAAGTAATCCACCAGGAATGTGCACCTGCTTGTATGTGACTGGTCAATGTAGTGCCTTGTCAGATGACGTCACGTTGCATTGTGGCACAAGCTGAACCCAACTGAACTAGGACGAGGACCACTGCATTTTTTTACTGAGCCCTCTGTGGTGGCAACTCCACTGCGTGAATGCACCGATGTGGTGGCCAACATGGCAGGAGTTCATCCTCTGGGAAGCCTGACTGTTCTCAGGAAGTTTGATTGCAATCTGCCCATTAGATTGTAACTTTTCTGTACAGAAGTGGAAATTCTGGCCTGATGGTGGTGCAAAAGGAAAGGCCATGGGACTACCAAAAGCACTGGAATTCATCCTCTTGAGATCATACATATCTATACCAAATTTCATGGATAGAAATATCACCTGACCTCTCCAGACTCTCAGACTTTCCCACTGTGTTGTACAAAAAACAAAATATTTTGATATGGAATCTGTTGACACTGACATTTATATCAGAATACATTTCTACATAATGAAACTCTGAGAATACTGTACTGTAAGAAACTGAATATATGAAATAGATGATCAGCACTTCATGTGCATTGCATGTATAAACTTTGTGTGTGGGTTTTTCCTTTTTTAAATGGCATGTTTTGTAAATTTGATCAGAAAAACTTTGACAGATATGTGTCTTTGATATGGCTCCTAAGTAAAAAAAACACACATCAAACATTCTAAACTAACATTATACATTTGAAACATGTAAAAGATTGGCATCAAAGTGATGTCATTATCAGGTTTTAGAGAAAATGCTTTATTTTAGATTCTCAAGTTTTCCTCTGTGTTCTCAGACTTTCAGGGTGTGTGTGTGTGCAAGAAGCATCCATGTGTACATTCACATTACAGGCTTAATTTGGCACCTGCAGTCATCTTTTACATCTCTCCATTTGTAGCTTCTTGTCTTTTTTGATGTCTGGGCACCAGAGGCCATCATGTAGTAATCATGAGATCATAATGTACTCACTGGGGCACGTAAATACTTCTTTAGTGTCCTTGTCTGTGTGTATGTTCGTGTGTGCAGAATGCTGGCTATATTACTGCATTGATCTACATCAACATCATCCAATGCAAAGCTGCTTTTGCCAACTAAAGCTTAAGTTTTCTGTTTAAGTGGCACATTCCTCAGCTCTCCTTGTGTTGATGTTTGGGACTGGTCCAGATCTGCTGTCTGTCTCGCTTGGACTTCTCTCCATACTATTACGTGTTCTTGCAGAAACCAATAATTCTTTAAACGTACTTATGACATGTGAGTGTTTTATTTGGATGGACTTGGAAAAATTGGAAAATCCTTTATGAATTAATGTCTTTTTGAAAGAAATATGAGGCTTTCTTCAGGTTTTGCTTCCAGCAGTTAGTAACTGTGTACTGTGTGAACTACATCACCACTAATATTTACTAATGTTTTGGGTGTTTGTGTAATAGTCTTACCCACTCCTTCCCACATATTACAATCACCTCCCCTTCACCTTTGCTGTAGTCATGAACCTGTAATTGAAGAGATGAGGGAATTAATGAAAATAGCTAATGCCAAAAGATGAAAAACGATCTGGCAGATTCAAATTAGCTGGCTATGAAATTACTTCTACACGACAGCTGCTTGGCAGTGACTCTGCTGGCTTCTGTGGGTTTGGTAGCATGACCTGAAGCTCTGGCAAAATGGAATTATTTTGGAGAGGAGAGAGACAGAGACAGCGAGGGAGAGAAAGAGTCAGTGGGCTCAAAAATGGATAATCTTGTCATATATGCTTTTTCCTCTCTTTCTCAGTTTATGATTGCGTTTTACCTCTGCATTATTATTATTATTATTATTATTATTATAATAAACAAAAACAATGTTCCAGGAACCATATCTTTGACCACACTGGAACAATATAGATATGTTTTGGTAACTGTAAGAGTCAAAGAGAACTGCAGGCGAACACTGCGGTGTGAAAAATACATTACAGGCAGCTAGCCTGTAATGACTGTTTTGTTCTCAGATTAAAAGAACATGTCCTGTAAAGGTGGATCCCAAAAGTTTTCGACTGCTCTCAATCACTGTGGTTCTGTGATTGATAATTCATGCCCGCTAAGTAATGCCCCCTTTTGAACAATCATATCAACTCCCTGAATGATGGGATCAAATCCCTCTTGAAAATATACCTCATCCTTATATTTGTTTCACGTGGAAATAAATCACATTGCAGAAGCTAAAGACCTCAGCGTGGTTCATGTGCTGGTCTTCGCACTCAAAATTGTGTTTCAGATGCTGAAAATAGTCAGTTTGTTTTGACACAGTTCCAAATACAGTATCTTATATACTATCCTGCTGCTGGAAATCCTTAATAGAGCAACAAATGTGTATTAATCTGCCGTGAAAATAGTTCCCAACAAATGCACTATTTCTTTTTTTCTTTTTTTCTTTTTTTTTAATTGCACCAAATATACAATCTACCAATGAATCTGCGTGTATTGGGGGCATAAACAAATAAGAATACATTTAAATACACACAGATAATGTGTTTTAAACTGATACAAAAAACATACACATTTTTGCAATAATATACACCAGAGAAAGTGATCATAAAGAACATTAGACAAAGGGTTGTCATATTCAAGTATAACTTGACTTCAGTCCAGAATTCATACCAGTTTTTTACATTATAAGTGAAGCTGTAATCCAGAGAGCTATAAATGGATAAACAAGACAGCCACTTTGTGCCTTTCCAGTTTGTCCACTTCCTATACTCTGGCTTTGCTTGAGCCATCTTCTTTGATGGTATGGGTGAATGGTAGGGCTGGGTATCAGCACTGATCTCTCAATTTCATTGATACGCAAAGACCTGAATTGATTAATTTCAGTGTGATTTGATTCTTGATCCAGTTACATCAGACAAATACTAATATTGCATTAAGGTTCAACCAGTGTCCAAACTGCTATCTGATGATCTTCAAAACAAAACACTGCTTTCATGTTGATTAAGCTTACTTGAGATTAGGCTAAATTTATATTATATCATGTCTCTCATACACAAACATGCAGCCCACAACTCATTTTCATTTTCCTGCTGCTTACACTGGAACTACTTGCATTAACTGATGATATAACTTGCTACCTTCTTGGCTTAGCTTGGTGAAGGTTTGCTTGTGGCTAACTAAGCCTCCTGCATTGGTTACAGTTGAATGTCATGGGTCTTGGTTCCTGTTCTTTTGCCCCTTGACCAAGTGAGCAGTTCCAGGTCTAAAAAGTGAAGCCAATGCGGAAGTGACTTAAACCTAGACGTTTTACTTAGCATGCAGCCCTAATTGAACCACTTACAACAAGTAACCACTGCATACACATAACCTTTAGTGCACATGTCATGTGGAGTAGCAGGAATGGACCCAAATGCAGAGACCAAAATGCAGAAAAGAAAACCTTTATTCTTGGGACTGGGCAGGCAAAACAGAAGCTGGCTGAGTGGAGAGGCGCAAACTCAACAGAACAATGATCCACCAAAACTCAACTGAAAACCTGACCTTAAATACAAACTAAACTAATCAGACAATGAGCAACAGGTGACAAGACACAGGGGCAGGCTGGGACCTGATAGGCTGGGAAGACACTGGGACTGCTTTTCAATTTGCTAATTCTATGCTTCCTCGCATCCTCTCTCCTCTGTGACCTGGAAACCTATCTCCCTCCGCCATCATGGCGGATCTTCCAATCCCATAAATGCACCTGGTGGAGACAAGGAGTGAGGAGCAAGGAGGCTCCTGGGGGAGTTTAGAGTGAGGAAACACAGGTGTATCCTATGCAGAAGTTTTTTAACGGACGGCAACACCCCTTTGATCCAAAGTGTGTATTGATTGGCCAGCTGATCTGATAGGACAGTAAACAGTCGGGCTTTTTATTGTAATACAGCAGATCAGCAAAACTACCTGTGGAGAAGGAATGAAAGCACCAACAGCAGCTGATCATAGCCTATTTATTTATAAAATGAAGATTACTGAATCATGAATCAATCATGAGCCAAAGGCTTCCCCTTTCTTCTTCTCCGTTTCAGTGCGTCTCAGCTCCTTCAGGAAAATATGACACTGCACTGCTGCGTCTCCTATAAAATCATGCTGAGCCTGAAAAACACGTCAGACTTTCACAAACTAAATAAGAAACATTTTCTTTAAACATATTCTGCAGGCTACAGCTGTTTTATTGCTCCTTTATGTCGGTTCTGTTCTTTCAGTTATCAATAGATTTAAATTATTCTGTGACAGACAGACCCTGCTATACATCTAATCAAATGATAAAACATTGGAGCAATTATCAGCTGTTTTCCTTCCAGCTATAAATATATAGACGTTATTAAGTAACAGTGAAAAGTCTTCATTAATTGTACATGAATTTTAAATGCAAACTTTAGAGTTTAAACTGTTACTTAGTAATTTCTATTGCTGACTTATTCATATTTGACATTTAGGGTGATGTGCGTCATCACTACTTGTCATCTCCTCAAAATGACACTGGAGTGAGCGAGGACGTCCCGTTGAGACCTCCCCTCCTCGCTGGGAGGAGCTAAGACGCAAAGAAGAGATGCGAGTGAGGGAAACGAGGAGACACGACAGCGTAATGAAAAGCACCCACTGAGAGCAGGGCAGGGCTGACGAGACTGATACAGGGCGGGTGTAAAGGTGACAGCAGACTGTTGAAGAACACTGAGACAAGGGCAGGGCAAACAAGAACGAATGCAGGGCAGGTGTAAGGAGGAGTATATGAACACACAAGGGAAACACAATAACAGAAAACCAACATCCTGAAAACACAATACTTTAAATCACAACCCAGCATAAATCAAACTGTCCCAGAATTACATAAACTTAAGCACACAACACTACAAGCTAACTAATAATGCAGTCCTCTAAACCCACAACCCAAATCATAACAAGTAAAACCATATGACCAGAAGGACTTGACAACAGAAGTGTAACATAGGAAACCACAAAGAACACAAAAACACAAAGAGTCCAAAAAACAAACAGTCCAGGCAGGATGTGACACACATGGACACATGTTTACTGAGTGAAGGCAAAAATGCAAAAATCAATCTTAAGAATCGATTATGGATCATTCAAGTGTTGTGATTAATCAGAAAACTATATTTTTATCCAGCCCCAGCTAACAGGTCCATTTGTCAGTGTTAGGCTGTCCAGATGAATGTGAATAGGATCATTCTCTTATTTAAAAAGGCCAACACATGGTCCACCCAGGAGCGTTTGCTCTCACCTGAGCTGATACTAAATCACGCCACCATCAAGTGTCCGTATGTATGTGAGTGTATGCGTCTTCATTTTCGTGTTTTTTTATGTTAAAGTCAGATGTATGAGGTCAGATTCCTTTAGGTGTGTTCTGCACCTCAATCTAATCTTTGTAGAGATTAAACATATTTGTGCTGTAAACATAAGCTTTGTTGAATTCCCACTAATTAAAGAAGTAGTGATCATCCTACAATGTTAGAGTGCTATGAAATGTTTAAGTGATATTGATGCATGGTGTTTTATGAGTTGAGCCATTTTCTCCTTCAATTTCATATTTATTATTCCAGTGTATTTCACATTACACTGAAGTGGAGCTGAATGCAGACATGGTTAGTGTTTTTTCCTGTTTCCTGAGTTAATAGGACAGTGAAATATCAATCAAAAATAACCAAGACTAATGTGACTAAAATATTGTTTGTTCATTGTTCTGAGAGTTGCCAAAAATAGCAACAATCCCTCTCAGGACGACATGACAAAATTAAGCTGGAGAGAAAATACATTGGTGTCCAAAGCCTTTTTATAGTTGTGAAATGTCACTTTTATTAACATGAATGAAAAGAAAGCTACCCTACCGTGATTTGAAAGGCATCATACACACATTTCCTAACATACTAAGAAAATGCATAAAAGTTTTTTTTTTTACCATCATGTTTTTCTCAGTTTTCACTGACTAATGCAGAGAGTGAGTGGGTGGAGATGAAGAGGTGTCTTAAACAAGAGTGATCGGTGGACTGTCTGTTGGAGGCTGGGATAAAGATGAAAATTCAGGTCATACTCTTGAAGAAGAAACACAGGTCATCTGCTGCTTGAACAAATGACCCACGCTGTTGATTTTCTTGAGAGGGCTGTCTCAAAAAGGTGGTAGGGGTTGCAATTAGAGAAACTGAGACAGGAAAATGAACAGCAATAGATGGAAGAGTTTTAAGGGTGGGTTTTGTGACTGGTGTTGTTGTTGGCACATTTTTCCATAATGATGGCCATCTAGTACAGTCTCATTTACTGGTTGTAAGTAAGCATTGTACTCCACCAGCCAGTGGTTCCAAACATTATTTGGACAGTAGATCCACCTCAGCAGCAACAGAGGACCAGGCAAACTAATAGTTTGATCTCTGAATTCATTTACCTGACATGAGTTGTCATATCAGAGTACAATCTTCCCTCAAACTCTTAAAATGATAGCTAAATTCCCATCTGAAGTTTCAGTAACGGCATTGGTCTCTAAGCAGGGACATGTACACTGGGAAGTTTGGGTGTTTGAGTTGTCTCAATACACTCAGATCTGGACTTCTAAATATATTGAGTAGTCCAGTACTGTGTGTTGCGCACTGGTGGGCACTCAAACTAGATGTGTGTGTATCAAGGGCTAGTAAATAACCTACATTTATGCTGTATGCTAAATAAAGCTTATAACTTATGAAATCATTTAGTTTTTTCATTTACTTACTGTGATAATTGCAACATGTATGGTTTTTACAGTAAATGAAATAAACTCTTACTGTATGTTGTATGTATGTCATGACAAAATAAAAAGCAATGACCTGAAAAAAATAAACACACTTAAATTAAAATGCAAAACAATTATTAACAGGCACTAAAGTATTCTAACTATCAACCAAACTGCAGCAGAAAGTTCGCAAGCAGCCAAGTATCCACAGGCTAACAGGCTAAGAAGCACTGATTCTACTGTCTACAGGCTAACAAGCTAACAGGCTAACAAGCTCTGAGTCTACTGTCTACAGGCTAACAAGCTGACAAACACCGTTTTACTCTGGTACATGAAAGAATCAGGCTAGCCCCCAAGCCTTAGGTGTTCAGTGTTTTTTTGCATACGGGCAGCAGATCAGCATGTATGGAATGTGTCAGCGGCAGCAAGTCTGTACAAGAGCTGCTGTCAATATCAGCAGCAGTCTAGTCGAGTATAGCCTATGGATTTTTAGTACTGAATGGTCTCAGCAATAGGGACATGCAGAGAGCCCAGCATTTGTATTTGTATTTGTATTATATTTGTATTGTATTCGAATAAAAGTGAAAAATAGGCTTACAAATCCTGTTTTTGTTTATATTATGCTTTTAATTTTATAAAATGTTAGCGTTACAATAAATGTTCATGAATAAACTACCTTACAAAGGAGGTTCCCACACCAGGTCACACTCGAGTCTCCCAGATCATAGACGACTGCACTGACTACTGAGCTAAAACTTTACTCATCGCCTCATTACAGGCAGACCTCTACCTATTTATACATCCATAACACAGTGACAGCACACCGTGTAACGTGTAGGGAAGAACTTCAAAGGCAGTTATTGCTTTGCACTTTTCATTTATTGCCTTTTTACAAACCAACTTTGTGGAAAGGAGAGGGGGAACAACAGGTTATGGAGGGTCCCTTGGGAGCACTTAGCATGTGTCAGTAGCTAAGCTTTATCTCTTGGGAGCACCCCCAACTCTGGGAATCATGTCCAAATTAGGAAAGGTATGTCATGAAGCAGGTGGATGTGACTCCCCTTGTTGAGACCTGCTGATAGACGTAACAGTGGAGCAGACAAGAGAGACTGAGATAGCGATGTAACTGACGTGTGCACTGGTATTTGATGGGTTTTTTTCCTTCCGAAAAAATAATAAATTTGTATGAAACAAATATTCGTAAACTATTTGTGCTTTCCTTAATAACGAATATGTATTCAGGCACACCCCTAGTGAGTAGACAACATCGGCATAAACACTTCTAAGATGCTTCGTACTCCTTTCTCAAATATCTGTTCAATTAACTGTCCCCCCGTGAGCAAGGGTTCAGTCTGCATGAAAGACATAAAGTGGCCGCTCATCATGCTATACCTTCTAACTCTACATAATGATTTATCGCAGTGAGCATTGCAGAATCTGCAAGAAAATCCACACATCATAAATCAAGATGTCACTTAAAATATGTATGAGCCAATTACTTATTTATTGCTGATTCATATTCAGACTACAAGCATTACACTAGTGCCGCTGAGGACTGTCCAAGCATTAATGATTCATACAAAACAATCCATATAATTTATTTATAAGTGCTTTTCAGTCATTTATCATTATATGCTTAACACTCATTTGAACTTGTCAGAGTTGAAACTGCCCTCGAGTTTCAAATACATCTGGGTTGAACTCTAAACTAATATCTGAGGTGATATAGGCCTAACCGTAACATCAGGGGCCCTATTGACAAAGGATCTCATTTTACCACTTGGAGTCTTCCTAAATGGCTCTAAAAGTTACAGCGAAGAGTTTCCATAAAAGAGTAACTTTTAGTAAAGAAAGTAAGAAAAGGAAAAACACTGAGTCAGGAAAAAAATAAGACAGACGGATAGATAGATAGATAGATAGATAGATAGATAGATAGATAGATAGATCTTTCCTGTTGAGCCTTGGTTACAGGTTTGGCTATCAGCAATAATTAATGATTATCAAAGATAAATATAATTACTAAAATCAATAGACATTATTAATAAGAATTAATAATAGCAGGGCACTGCCCCGGGGTCGGGGGAAAAGATAGTCAATTGGAACTCTGATTAATAATTAACTTAGCATAGCTAGTTTAGGTTGAAGGATTTGGGAGTTTTTTTGCAGAGCAGAGGATGGTGAATAGGTTGGTGATAACAATAGTGCTTTCAGCATTCACACTATTAGTGTGAGAGCTGCAAAGCTGCTATGTTATCATCACTCTTTATTATTATGTATTACGTAAGTCTTTTTTTCAAGCTTTCAACTCCTCCATACTTTGAGCGACAGAAACCACTCAAATATCAAAATGTTCAGCTCTTTAAGGACATTTATGCTATTACTTTTCATCTTTCTATCATATTCCAAGGTTTTGTTTTTTTTTTTAAATATTAAAATTATTAATGAAAAGTCTATGGGAGGAATGTTTGAAAGCTAATATCTCAAAGACTAAAAAACAAATATATAAATAATTTGTACAAATATCATACATTCTCATGGTAAGCTAGTCTTGCTTTCACTAATGATGTACAATCTCTGGTGTCCAAGCTCTAGTTTTAGGCAAATAAATTTTCCTCAACAGAACTTTTTTCTCCCATTCTCATGGTCAGTTTTCCCCATTAGATGACAAGGTTCTGTGTTCAATACCTGCTCATTAGAGTATCAATCAATCAATCAATCAATTTTTTATTTATATAGCGCCATATCACAACAGAAGTCATCTCAAGGCACTTTTCACATAGAGCAGGTCAAGACCGTACTCTTTAATTTACAGAGACCCAACAATTCCCCCATGAGCAAGCACTTGGCGACAGCGGTAAGGAAAAACTCCCCTTTAACGGGTAGAAACCTCAAGCAGACCCCGGCTCTTGGTGGGCGGCCATCTGCTTTGACCGGTTGGGTTGAGAGAGAGAAAGAGAGAGGGAAAGGGGGAGGGGGGACAGAAGAAAAACAATCACAATGACAACAACAAGCACAAGCAGCAATAGCAGCAATAGCCAGGGAAGGATGCCATCAGGACTGTGAAGGACCGCGAAGGTTCGGCCCGGGACTCAGGTTTTCCTGTGAGATGAGAAAGCACAAAAAAAACATGTCACTAAAAAGTTAGTGACATGCATTGATGTTACATGAATGCATACAGATGGAGAGGAGGAAGAGGAGGAGAGAGGAGATCAGTGCATCATGGGAAGTCCCCCAGCAGTCTAGGCCTATAGCGGCATAACTAAGGGCTGATCCAAGGCGAGCCTGGTCGGCCCTAACTATAAGCTTTATCAAAAAGGAAAGTTTTAAGCCTACTCTTAAACATAGAGAGGGTGTCTGCACCCCGGACTGAATCCGGTAGATGGTTCCATAGAAGAGGAGCCTGATAGCTGAAGGCTCTGCCTCCCATTCTACTTTTAAAGACTGTAGGGACCACCAGTAAGCCTGCATACTGGGAGCGCAGTGTTCTAGTGGGATAATACGGTATTATGAGCTCTTCAAGATATGATGGTGCCTGACCATTAAGGGCTTTGTAAGTTAGGAGAGGGATTTTAAATTCTATTCTAGATTTTACAGGAAGCCAATGTAGTGAAGCTAAAATGGGAGAAATGTGGTCTCTTTTTCTAGTTTTAGTCAATACACGTGCACCTGCATTCTGGACCAGCTGGAGAGTCTTTAGAGACTTGTTAGGGCAGCCTGATAATAAGGAATTGCAATAATCCAGCCTAGAAGTAACAAATGCGTGAACTAGTTTTTCTGCATCTTTTAGGGACAGGATGTGCCTGATTTTTGTGATATTACGTAAGTGAAAAAAGGTAGTCCTTGAGATTTGATTTATGTGGGAGTTAAAGGACATATCCTGATCAAAGATAACTCCCAGATTCCTTACGGTGCTGCTGGAGGCCAGGGTAATGCCATCCAGAGTAGCTTTATCATTAGATAATGTGTTTCTAAGGTGTTTAGGGCCAAGCACAATAACTTCAGTTTTATCTGAATTTAGTAGTAGAAAATTGCAGGTCATCCAGGTCTTTATGTCGTTAAGGCATGTTTGGAGTTTGTTTAACTGATTGGGTTCATCTGGCTTCACTGATAAATATAATTGGGTGTCATCTGCGTAACAATGAAAATTTATGGAGTGTTTCCTAATGATATTACCTAAAGGAAGCATATATAAGGTGAATAGAATTGGTCCAAGTACAGAACCTTGTGGAACTCCGTGTCTAACTTTTGCCTTCACGGAGGATTCATCATTAACATGTACAAACTGAAATCAGTCTGATAAATAGGACTTAAACCAGCTTAATGCAGTTCCTTTAATGCCAATTAAATGTTCCAGTCTCTGCAAAAGGATTTGATGGTCAATTGTGTCGAATGCAGCACTAAGATCTAACAGGACAAGTATAGAGACAAATCCTTTGTCCGATGCAGTTAGGAGGTCATTTGTGACTTTCACCAGTGCTGTCTCTGTGCTATGATGCGCTCTAAATCCTGACTGAAAATCCTCAAATAAACTATTGTTATGTAGAAAGTCACATAACTGATTAGAGACTGCTTTCTCAAGGATCTTGGATAGAAATGGAAGGTTAGATATAGGTCTATAATTGGCTAAAACACCTGAATCAAGAGTAGGCTTCTTAAGAAGAGGTTTAATTACAGCTACTTTAAAGGACTGTGGTACATAGCCTGTTACTAAAGACAAATTGATCATATCTAGTAAAGAAGTGCTCACTAAGGGTAAGGCTTCCTTAAGCAGCCTAGTTGGGATGGGATCTAAGAGACAGGTTGATGGTTTAGCTGAACAAATCATTGAAGTTAGTTCAGACAAGTCTACTGGAGAAAAACAGTCCAAATATATGTCAGGATTTACTGCGGTTACCAAGATTCCTGTGTTTGGGGAGAGAACGGTGCCTGTTGAGGGCAGGAGGTGGTTAATTTTGTCTCTAATAGTTAGAATTTTATCATTAAAGAAGCTCATAAAGTCGTTCATAAAGTACTCCTCATAATATTGCTCTCATGTACAAAGTTGCTTTACATCTTCATCATGTACCATAATTCACTTCGACTTGAGTGCTCTTTAATATTATCACCTAAAATGTACATTGATATGCTTGTTAAACACATATTTTCCTGTCACAGAAAGCATGTATGTGTAGTCCAGTGGTTTAAGGTTTTTTCCTTTCTGGAAACAAATCTTTTTTTCATTTTTAAAGTATGAAACAAATATTTGTAAAAAATAAAAATAAAAACACTATTTGTGCTTTGCTGAATAACATATTTGTATTCGGGCACACTCCTAGACAGCAAATCTGCTAGACCCACCATGCCATTGGAAACGCCCACTCAGAGGCTCAAGGCTTATGTACTGTTTCTACAAATATGTAGAAAAATGCTTTTATTCTCTTTTGAAACATGGAAAAAAATGCATAATAGCTGCAATATCATGATAGATAACATTTTCTTACACAACAGCGAAGAGAATTCAAATTTCAGTTTGACTTTAACAATGAACTTCAGCTCAAGACATTTGACCATGTGGCTTATACCCACCCCCACTCACTGGAAACAGCTCATTCACCAAGTGTGTTTCCCATTTCATTAGATATTAATGAGCTGGTGGGATTGGGTTTGGGAGAGCACTTAAAAAACAATTCTCTTAATTAATAATTGATTATTGACCTATCATCGGAGGCATTTTGGGAGTAAGACTATCTGCAATGTCAGGTTGTCGTGCCCACCATGAGATGTCAGGGTGTTGTTAGGAGTGTGGAAGGTCTATCAAGGGAGTTTGGGTGAGCTCTGGTTTCTGGCATAACTCTTTGAAATCTACATTTATGTACTGCTGACTGCTGGTTAACCAAGGCTGACAATTGTCTCACAAATTAATTAGATACCAATAGTTAGGGAGTGAACCGGCTGGTAGTTTATATATTGATATTTTTAAAATATATCAGATGTTTTTTTCTGGAAATCTAGATCACCATAAGATACTAGTCTCTCACATCATACTTTTAAGGAGGTATGTTTGTTTTAGTAATGACAAAAAGTCAAGCTCATAGCTCATGAAAGCTGCACTCATGCAGATACTAGGGTCTTGGTGGCTGATATGGTGTGCTGTGTTGTGGCTGAGCCCACAGTCTCTAGTATTTCTGCTTAAGAGACAGTGAGCTAATTGAGGATGATCTCACTGATTACGACTCCTGAGTGGACCATTTATCTGTGTTATCCTTCAGCTCTACTGCACCTTTTACTCCCTTTCTTTCAGCAATTCCCTGTTTTTTCTCCTGTGATTCCTGTTTCTCTTTTACCAAGGTCACACATACAATCAGTGCAACCTATCCTGGCTTTTCTCTGTGGCTCCTCTCCCATCTTTGATTCTCTGTCTTGACTACTGTGCCCCAAGCTGGCTATTTATATAGGAAATGGCAGTTTCACCATGTTTGATCATTACTTTATTAATACTTATTTTTACTCACCAAAAAGTGTGTTGTTGTATTGCTCTATTGTTTATTTTGTTGTGATGCAAATAATACTCATACAGCATTTTTTTTCGTCATTTAGGGTCTGTCCATCTTTTGCACGGATTACATGGATAAATTACTCTTTTTACTCGCAAAGTTTTATTGCACTTACAGTACATAATGAATGAATGTTATATACCAAATTTATTTGCACTCGTTTAATTTCAGCTCAGTGTGAGAGTCTCTGCTGCATTTTTCTGTCATTTATGGTCGTGCTACTCTCCCCTGCTGTCTATGGTTCACTGTGGGTGGGGCTGAGCCCTCTGTGTGTGTGCAGCACACACAGGAAAGACAGTGAACCAGGTGAAGTACTCGAGTTGACGACAACTACACTTGTTACGTTACTGTAAGTGCAATAAAAGCTTTGGGAGTAAAAGCCAAAAAGTAATTTAATTTAATCTGCACAAAGAATGGATAGACAAGGGGTGGGGTGTGCACAGACCAACTATTTATTCAATCAAAATGTGTTATATTGGGATATGAATTGTTATCGGGATATGAAATTACCTATATCAGGAGATGAGATTTTGGTCATATCACCCAGCTCTAATAGATGGATGGATGGTATGTCTTAAAGGTAATACTCATATGTGGATCTGATTAACCTGTTTTTTCCTTTTAATGTCAACCTAAGTCACTTTGAAATTAGAACAAAAATTCCACACTATATAGTGCTATGAAATATGGTGTCATATATCTGTGTCAACCAGATCAGCAGACTTGAGACTTGGACAGCCTAAAGACTTGACTCAGGATTTCAAAACCAAAACACTCCTGTTAAAAGGAGCAACAACAAAAATAAATAAGATACAGGTAAGTGGTGCAGGACTATGGATTGAAAGCTATGTAAAAAAAACAAAAAAAACAACTAATAATAAAAATATGTTTAAATGTAATGTCATTTTGATTGTGAAGCATTCACAGACTTGAAACTTGCAATTGTCATATGAAGACTTGTGACCCTCACCCTCAAGGACAAGGGACTTGAATTGAGACTTGCCTTGACAAGAGTCTTGATGTGGACTTGCCCTAAAACGATTTGAGAAGAGCTTGGGTTTAACTGAAGCCATTGTGTGGAGAAAAATGCCATGTTTTTATTGCTCCACTGTTCATCAAATGGAAATATTCTAGATTTGTTTGGCATAATTTATTTTGCATTTCCCGAGAAGACAGTCTGCCATATTTGGTGTCCTCAGAAACTTTTGGATCTACAGCAGAATTTCAAAATAGTGATTGAATGTTATCCTTAGTTTGAATCTTGTCAAATATACTGTCCCCAACTTGCCCTGTTTTTCTTCTCACCACAGCAAGGGAAGAGAATGTGGCCACTTTCCGAGGCTCAGAGTACTTCTGCTACGACCTCTCCCAGAACCCCATCCAGAGCAGCAGCGACGAGATCACACTCTCCTTCAAGACATGGCAGCGCAACGGCCTAATCCTTCACACCGGCAAGTCAGCCGACTACGTCAACCTGGCACTGAAGGACGGCGCTGTCTCCCTTGTAATTAACCTGGGCTCTGGAGCCTTTGAGGCCATTGTTGAGCCAGTCAATGGGAAGTTCAATGACAACTCATGGCATGATGTCAAAGTGACCCGCAACCTCCGGCAGGTAAGGCACTGAGGTGGAGTGTAATATGTGAAAAAGTGAATGTTGTGGTTAGTTGCAAAGCTTTCTTAAATCGTATCTTATTGAATGGTACTGATGGTGATAAATAGCATCCGAACATTGTCTCATTACTGACTGCAGGCTGTGTGGAGCAATTTTTACTCTAACAGAGCAAACTATAATATTGGATGGTGTGACGCAGCAAATATGTTCTTCATTTAGGACTCTTCAGCTCTCCATTTCCTCATAGGTCAGCACTGTAAAAACTTGTTTGCAGTTGGTCAGTGGTGCAAATTTGTTTGTCAGAGTTCCTCAAAGTGGGACTTGTGGATAAAAGCTCTGTGCAGAATGGCTTCATGTCTATGATTATGATGATTATGGTGATTGTAGTCTAAAATTTTGTTGTCATAAATGCTGATATGACTGGGCCCTAAGGCATCACAGACTGATAAGGCTGCCAGACATGAACATGTGTGAAGTTTACTGACCTCACCTTATAGGATTTTATCTTATAGGTAGGCTATCGAAACCCAAATTTAAAACCACCATTTTGCAAAGCAGCTTATTATAACATCTTATTATTGCAGCTTTTAGCAAAAGATTTTTTTGTATTATACTGTTAACCTTGAAAAGGATTTTTCTTAGGCTAATGTTCATTTTTTAAACTAGCAGAGCAGCCCTTTCCAGATCTGATTTTCCCACTGTCTGTCATCTTAGCACTTCTCCATCAGTCAAGACATCCCTGCGCATTTCATGGTTGTAGAAGGCTGCTTACTTCCTCTATATATGTCTATGTATAGATATTTTATTGGGTGATCATGGTGATAAACTCAAGTCATCCAAGACCTCTGATGATAACCCAAGACTGATAAACCTACATGTTTAAATATGTAAATAGACACTTCCTTTAAACCGACCTCCTTTTGAGTAGAACTGTGAAGTGTACAGGTTTTGATTTTGAAAAAAAGAATAATCCAATCTGATCCATAAATACACAAATAAACTACATTAAAGATTCAAAAGTCAAGATTCAAGATTTAGTTTATTGTAATTTTCTTGTGTATTTGCATACACAAATAAAACAAAATGCTGTTCCTCCCAGCCCACAGCAGTGCAACAACCATAGAAAGGATAAAGATATACTGTATATCTAAAAATTGCCTTTGAAAAATGATTAAAAAAATATATAAATCCCAAGAGGAAAAAAAAACAATAACAAAGGATGAGCAGTTAGCAGCACAATGCATTAAAGTGCATTTAGAGAGAAAATTACATCTCTCAGTTCAATTTAGACAGCTCTTGCATGTCAACGAGTGACCAGCACTGATGGGAGTTATATAATCAATTTTGTCCAGAGAACATTAGGCAACATGATTGTTGGAACTGCAGGTTTGTATGGGTTAACAGTTAGCCTAGCTTGCACTCCTCCATGCTTGCCCCACTTCCACTCCCTGTTTCACTGCTTTTGATGTTTCCTCTCCAGCGCAACTCCAGGCTGACTTAACTGACTTAAAGTTGACTTTATAGTTAAAGAACAAGGCTGGTAATAATATGTATTTTTCTTGTCAACTAATCTCATAAAAAAGTCAATTTGTTAGTCTCTTAATACTTTCTGACATCAGGATTATGTACTGTATGTGGAATTGAGTCAAAATAAACTACAGTACACACACAATACTTGTTTGTAGAGCAATTCATTGTTGGTTTGATCTGCACATGGGAATTGTTTACTATGAGACAAAAATATCACCAGACTATGGGTGTCCAAATCAAGTTTTTTTTTTTGGTTCTGAGTTCTTTAATATATGGTATCTGCTGATATCAAGTCCCATCAAATAGTTTAATTTACCTGAATGACACAGCTGCCCAGTGCACACTCAAGCTACACTCTGACAATAAGATCAGATAGAACTTCACTTATTTCTAAACAAATGTTTGTGCCAAAATGCTCCATAGACATAGTAAAAATATATACATAGAAGAAGAAGATACAGTGTTGATTAAACATGCATCTAGCACATTAATATGTAGGCCTATATACACAACAGCTGTAGCTACTATATTTGGCAAACCTTATTTTTTGCAAGCTACTTGATCCAAACACTGGAGATTCTGGTTTAAAACTGTTGATAATATGAATGAAAGTCTAACTTTTAGAATGCAACTCAGTTTATAGTTACATGCTCCGTACAACCTCTGTCACTCATTCAGTTCTGCCATTGCTGCTACACTGCTGCTTGCTTCAGAATTTAACTCCCTCCACCTCCCCTGCCTCCTTCTGTATTAGCATTCAGTTGTTTATGATGCTGAATTTTTCTTTTTAACTTGTTCATGTTCATCAAATGTTGTGTATCCCGGGCTCTGAGCTCACAGGTTTTTGAGCTCAGGGACAGTCTGTGTCAGGCTGCTTAGATTCCTCCCAGAGGATCACATGATTAGAGCCCCACTGCCAAGTTAAAATGCAATTAAATAAATCTAAACATGACACGAGTGTCCTGACTGAATTAACATTAAATTAGCCATGATGTTTGTCATTTTAACCTGCATCAGCAAGAATCAGTGCTGGCAAAAAATGAGAAACTGCTACCTGTTTGATCTTTGCTGATAGGAAAGAGAGAGGAGAGATTAAAAAAAAAGATTTAATAACAGATTTGTTTGTGTCAGAGTTAAGAAATATGTGTATTTTGCTCATCTGGATGTCAGTCACACTCACTGGTGTCTCAGTATAGTTTTATCACATTTTCAACACTTTGTCACTAACAATGAAGCAAAATGCTTGCATAAAGGCATAAAGGAGAGAAACACAGTAAAGAAAGTACAAACATTTGATCAGGTTTATTTTACAGAGCCATAAAATAAGCCTGGATTGGCTCAGGCACATCCATAAACTAGACATATCCTTTAAAACACCACAAATGTAAGCATCCAAAATCCATGAGATGACAGTCACAAACATTGGATGCTTTTGGGAAACAAGTCTCTGTCTTCCCTGATTTCCTTTTTCAATCCTTTCAACCTTGCCAGAGTTTCCCCTCATTACCCTCTACCAATGTCTTCCCTGTTACAACTCTTCTTTTAGTAGTGACTCAAAGAATAATTTTTTTTTTATTAATGTGTACTAACTCACTACATCACTTTTCATAATTTGATTTTCATTTGATTTGCTTTAATGTATTAACAACCCCACTGCTCACTGTATTAAATTTGTTTCTTACCCACCCCACCTCTCTGCAAAGCAATCAGGCATTGGATACGCTATGGTAAACACACTCCATTGTATGGTAGATATCATTCATTGATTATTGTCATTTTTTGGTTTGCTCTGTACTCTTCCCCTTCCTCCTTCTTTAACTACTGCACATCAAATACCGTTCTCACAACAATAAGAAAATGGGGTTTGTATTTCCCAGCTTTCATGTTGGTATAACTTCTGTCCGTACATTTTTCACCTGGGTCATCCTTTCACATTGACTTCCTACTTTCCTTCTTAACCTCTTCCTCTTTTTTAATCACCCATGACTTTTGCTTCTCTAGTGTTCTACTCAAGCTCCTGATTTTCCTGTTACATGTTTTTGGTGATACTGTTGTGGAAACTATCAGAGGCCTACTACAACCAAAAATGAGAATGAAAAAAATCTACACTGGAGCTCTGACAATTTTGTCCTATATAAGATGTGCATGGCCTAACATAGATTGAGCCCACCTTACACCTGACTCTCATCTTCATTACCATCCTTGAGCAAGTGAAAATACAAGGTGACCCACCCTGCAGGGATACAGTTATAAAATTATATAACTCCAGTGACACCACAAGCATTTTTGGCACCAGTCTGTACAATAGTAGTTGATAACAATATTTGACTTTTGACACACTTGGAAAAATATCCACAAAGCAAATAGGGAACAAAAGTATTTTTTTGGAATGAATTGCACATGAAGTAGAATCAAATGTCCCTAACTTGTTTAGATGGTTTGAGACAAATAAAACCCTATGCAACAATAACTGCATACTCATTAGGAGAAGGCCTGGCCTGGGTTTGGCCGCAACATGTGATGCTAAAACATGAGGTATGTGGTTTCAGTACAGTTCTTAGTTAAATGATTCTCCGCCCTTAGCTGAGGCTACTCACCCTTTTGCTTGTCTTTATCTTCACCTCTGATGGCACACAGTGGTATTCAGATGAACATCTGTGAAAAAGAAACAGATTGTAATTGGTCTTGGAATTCAGTGAATAGTATGACGTTTTGAAAGTCTAAAAAAATTCGGTAAAGTGCATATATTTCAGAAGTAGTATGAATAAAATGTACTTAAGGTATTTAAAATAAAAGTATTATGCAGCATGTTATACTGTTATATACTGTGTATTAGTGGATCATTATTATTGTTGTATTAACATGTAAACGACATTTCAATGTTGAGGCTAGTCGAGATGCAGCAAATTTGAACTACTTTATGTAGGGTAGTTTAATCTACGACAATGCATCCTATTTTATAAACTGATCATATGTTTTGAAGTCTTAATCTGCAAAGTAACCACTAACTGTAGCTGTCAAATACATGCAGTGGTGAAGAAGTATAAAGAAGCATATACACTCAAGTCAAGCACAAGTACCTAATGTTGTACTTAAGCACTAATTATATACAGTATGGTACAAAAATACAATATTTGAATGAATGTACTTAGTTACTTTCCACCACTGCTCTTCAGACTTTTAATTCTAAAAACAAATGCTGTCAAAGATCAAATATTTTTTTGACAATAAGTTATTCCTAGACATCCTGCAGTGTGGGTCTGCACCTTCCATTCTGTGTGTCCTATATGTTTGCATTTGATTTAGTGTGGTGTGACACACTCCCTTTTCCCTCCTTTCCATTGGTCTGTGAGTGTTTTTCATTTGCTCCTTTATGTTACTTCTGTTACAATGTCTTTTTTAGTTTCTTTCTTCCCTCACTTATTTAGACACAAAAGAAGATAAAATAAAACAGCAAATACCACAGAGTAATATTAACGCATCTTTGTCAGTGTCTGGAGTTAAATTCAGTTAACGTCTTCATTTTGACGTTCTACTTAACCCTTCATGTCTATCAATAGTTTAAACTCTCACAAATAGCATCTGCTAACTCACATCAAAGGTAAAGAAAATGATGGGATGTCAGATTTTCTTTATCTGTCTTGTCTGATCCATAACAGAGGTAAACGCAACCTACCAGAGATTTTGAATTCATACAGACCTGAGTGAATTCCAAATCAATACCGTAGACTTCCTCCTATCTTTATAATCCAAGAAAAACATTTTATTTCCAACCTCACTATTCATCCCTTATTGTCAGGTTACAATATCAGTGGATGGGATTCTGACCACTACGGGTTACACCCAGGAAGACTACACTATGTTGGGCTCTGATGACTTCTTCTACGTGGGTGGAAGCCCCAGCACCGCTGACCTGCCTGGATCTCCAGTCAGCAACAACTTCATGGGCTGTCTCAAGGAGGTAAAGTGCCTGACTGACTGTTTACAGTATGTTGGAGTGAAACATGCTTGTATACAGCAAAATCACCAGTGTTAAATTAACTCTGAAAGAGTTAAATTTAACACCAGAAAAGTGTCTGTATGTGTCCACTCTTTTATGTGTTAAATTAACACTTCTGAAAGGGTTGACTTTTTAATACGCACCCAGACTTATTTCAACACTGTAAGTTGGAAATTAACACTGGCTAACACTGAATAGTGTTAGCACTACTCTACCAGACTACACTTGACTCCAATATAGTAACACTAACAGGTAAGGGTATAGAATAGGGATGCACGATATTGGATTTTTTGCCGATATCCAATATGCCGATATTTCCAACTCATTGTGGCCTATTGCCGATGTCGATACCGATATATGCACATATTTTTTTCCAGCTGGTTGAGGAGACTATTATGCATGCAAGCATAGATTGTACTAAGTATGATCAAGAAAGACAATATATGAAGGAAGAAGGAAGATTGGAGATCAGGAGCTCAGCATTAAAACTTTAATGAACTTGCCAAGTGGATTGAGCAGTAGAGTTTTCTTTGAGATTATAAGACAGACAAGATTAATGTGTAGAATTTAATCTGTGGTCCACACTCTGGAGCAGAAGGTGGTAGTAATGCACCTAATACGCTGGTTGCCAACTGCTGTTACAAACCAAAAGGAAGAAGTCCCCCCCCCCCCCCCAAACAGAGTGGTACATCCTGTCAGCCGAAGTGTTTCCTATCTGTGCAGCCGAACATTACATCTCCTCGACAGACTGTTTCACCCCACGGTCCCGATGCTTCCTCCGCAGGCTCCACTTCACTCAAGGTGCCCGTCAGACTGGCTGCTTCTTCCCACTTTAACCTAAATAACTAACCACTAATGCTCCGCTAGCCGCAGCATGACCATAGGGAGCACAGCCAGCTAGCCTCCCAGTTAACATTAGCCCCGGCTCTCCATGTGGATCCAACTGGAGCACTGAGCCCCGGTTTGTTATTTAGGTTAAAATGGGAAGAAGAAGCAGGTCTGACGGGCAGCTTGAGTGAAGTGGAGCCTGTGGAAGAAGCACCAGGACTGTCAAGGTGACACAGTCCATTGAGGGAAGCACCGTCAGGAGGCGGAGGAGAAGGCGACATATTTCATTTTAGAGCTTTTATCGGCCAATACCGATGACCTGGCGATAATATCGTGCATCCCTAATATACAATGTTATGAATGTTGGACAACCAATTCCCCCTCCACCACAACCACCTACCCCACATACCTATCAATTACAAAAATACAAGACAACAACTTACACAAAAGTATTGTCTATTTAAAGGCAGGTACACTACAAACATAATTCATTAACTGAAAACAGTTCAGCATGGAAAAGTCATACAAAATTACAGTTCGGGAAGATACACATTTTGTCATCGGTGTCATATGAAAATTGCCTATCATAAGGTCTGTAGTACATTAAGTCATCTACACAGATCAGTGTGAAGACATATGTTTTCTTCTCAATGCCAAATGTATTTAAGTGATCATCAAAATACATTGTTGAGACTTAACAAGTTAGAAGATAAGTGCTGTCATCTCTAACAATTACACTGACAATCCTTTTGAACAAAGGCATCTCATTTTCAACACCAGAACATAAATACATCCCAACCTGATACTCCGTGCCATAGCTTTTGACCCAAGAAGTTTTTGAAACATTAAAGGACACATCAAAAGTTTCATTCAGTGCTTCACTGCCCTCTAAACTGCTGAGCAAAACCAAAATTGCCAAATTGTAATTTTTTTTTTTTAAATCTTCAAAATGAAAAGCCAGCTGATTCTAATGACTCTTTAACAGTGTTTTTGTGATGTTTTTTAAAGTGCTTTACAGACTTTTTGAAGTTGTGCTTTCCTTCAAACCTCATTCATCACATGTGTATGAGTGGCCCAATTTTCCTAATGCAGCTTGGGTAATGGATCATGGTGCTTTGGAATCAAATTTAGCTCTGGAAAGAGAGATTTAAAAAGCTTTTGATGACCAAAACTCAGATGTTTCAAATAGTAAGTCATACCATAGGTTACAATTGGTGAAAACACAATGTTTATGATGTGAATTAAGCGTATTAAGTTCCAACAGCTATCATTCCTGCAAACTAAATCTCCAAACATCAATGGGTTATTGCATAAGAAGCACCGTGACTGAACAGCATTGCTATTGTCATCCAGTTTCAGCCCACTTGGCCTGTTTTTTCTCTGTGTATATCCATAATTAAAGCTCATAATTCCCTCTGACAATGAACTCAAGGATATGGAGTTTTTAATCAAGTACTGAAACACAAGTTTTAACTCACACTGCACCAGTCCTTCCAGTAGATCATATATTATATCTACTAGGTGTGTCTGAATACAAATACGTTTTTTACGAATATTTGTTTCATACAAATATTTTTTAAATTATTTGTTTCTGGGAAGAAAAAAAAACCATGTCAAATAGCGTGTAGGTCGGTTACATCGCTATCTCAGTCTCTCTCCTCTGCTCCACTGCTACATCTATCAGTAGGTCTCAACGAAGGGAGTCACATCCACCTGCTACATGATTCACATTTTCTAATTTGGACATCACTCCCGCAGTTGGTGGGTTAGAGCTAGGGTTAGGGTTAGGGTTAACCCTAACCCTAAGATCAGTCCCTTCCATTGGGTCTCGGGTAGTCCACTGCAGCAACTCCCACAAAATGCCCAAATCAGAGGGAGCATATTTCTAACCTTTAATGAAATTCACTACACTTGTACATTCTTAGCAGATGCAGAATAGGTCTGCAGGATATTTGATTTTGTTTGTGCAGTCAATGAATGATAAGATGATGATTTTTTTTGCTTGTGTGTGTTGCAGTAGCCTAGATTCTATGGCTCAGGTGAAGTCATAAAATGAGATTTCAGGGTGAATGAATGTCTTCACCTGGGTGTTGATTACTGGTGATTGATTTAAAGAAGGGATGAAACGGAATATGTCAAGAGTGTTCACAGGACATACATGTTCATCAAGCCATGTATGTGATAATTTACAGGAGCTTTTGACACCAGAAGGACTCTGGAGGCCTAGATAGCTATAGTTGTTGTAATAAATGTCAAAGAATGAAATGCTTCAACACAGTTGGGTAGTTTAGGGGTTCTCCCCCAAGAATATTTGATGTTATTTGACTAAAAACTATGCACTTTCACATTATTTTTGACTTTACAATATGTATTTTAAAAAATCGCTGGTTGTAGTTTTTCACAGTACACTCAAACATTAGCAAATAGAAAAGTGAAACAAATATGCTCACTAATGAACTAAGCACTATATCCTGAAGTAATCCTAATTCAGAACAGGATTAGAATTGATTTATATTTTAAAAATAACTAAATATTGTTTCCAGAGCAGTAATGTTTACAACAGCAAAGTAACTATATAAACTCAATATCTCACTGGAAACAAATCTAAAATGTCAGTAAAATAAATAATATTCTGACATCAAAATACTGAGTGTGTTTAGAAGGAATGAAGAACACAGACATCAGTCATTCATCCTGTCCCTGCAGGTATCACTGGTAGAGACAGGAGGGGCTGGTTTGGGAGGGAGGGCTGCCATTTCAGCCAGTAGTTAAGTTTTGGGGACTTTAAGGAGACTGTGGGCAAAGCAGTTGAAAATATTGCTTTTCTACATGTTTATATTTGTTTAACAGGTGGTTTGATAAAATACATATTGGCTTTTCAGTCGCAAATGTTTTACTTCACTTACAGTAATGAGCATAGTTCTCGTCAACTCGAGTAAAATGTTATGTTTCACTTCACTTGGTTCACTGTCTCCACCACGGCCTCTCTGCTACTGTCCGCTGTGTGTGTGTGTGTGGAGGAGCTGAGCCCCACCCTCAATCAAACACGGACAGGCAAGCAGATGAGAGGAGGAGAGGCTGCAGCAATGACACCAATTCCAATTCGCTCACCACAAGCTCCAGTCAGCTGCTTGAAGTGGTGAAAGTGTGTATGGTTTGCATTTGTTGTGACTATTAAATTACAATGTAAAATTCCAGCTGTGGCATTCAACATTTAGCAGTGGCACTGCGCTGCTGTTGCAAGCATATAGGAGAAACACTGCAAACAGATCTCCACAATAAACCCCAGATGTTATAGATCATATACCGACATTGATATGTTTACATGCATACACAACATATATAACTATAAAAGTTTCAAGAACAGACAGAAGACTGGGAAATTATATCATAACCTTTATTAAAGGGTCAACAATTATTATTTGCTTATTTAATTTTGCTTCAGCTACAAATACTGTTGTAATTCATGCCAATGGATCTCAGTAGAGCTGCAACAGAACAGTAGATTATGACAGATGAATTTTGGGTTTTAAGGGACTTTGTTTTCAAGGTGTAAGATTTGCCCTATACACACTGCAACACACACACAGACACACACCCACACGCCCACAAATGTACATACACACACACACACACACACACATCTTGTTCCCTCAAGCACATGATGTCATATTGACTGGAGCCAGTAGCTGCAGTTTTCTGTCACTGTTCCACAGAGACACACATGCACACACACACACACACACACATACACACACACACACACATACACACACCCACACACACACACACAGTGTCAGATGGGACACAGGGAGAGGGAGGAAGTGGCACAGTAACCATTTAATCCCCCTCTGGCCTACTTCCTGCTTTTTGCCATGCTGGACAGGTTTGTTATTCCTTGTACCACCCGCCCCTCACACACCCAAACACTTACACACACGTCTGAGTTCTTTATTTCTGCATGATGAAACATAGAGATATCATGGTGGTGTCACATAACAAACAAGAAATGCATTTTCATGTGTGGGCTAACACGCACACATGCATACAGTTCATTCATAATGTCATTGTCACACACATTGCCCAATGCAATATGTCACTGTTGATTTATTAACTCAGAAATCTGCAAATCAAGCAGCACAGTGAAATGAAAACAGTGCTGCAGCATATGGAGCTATCATTCAAATGAAATATTTGCTACTATCATTAAATAATAAAGTAATAGTAATAATTAAAGCTGCAAGCAGCGTTGAACGGGCCCTCGTGCCTTTGCAACATCGGGCCACGGCGCAGTCGAAGGGCTTCTGTCACAGGCATGTAGATGTCTTCAGACCCGGGCTGTTTTCAGACAGTGCTAGAAGGAGATAAACATCACTTCCTTTGTCCACTATTTTGCCTGCTGCTGGGGCTGCTTTGCTGCAATTTTGTAGGGGGCGCTATTCAGCCAGTTTACATCACTGATAAAATATTGTCATGTAGACGTGTTCAGACCGGGACTCTTATCAAACATGCAAAGTTTGGTGCAGACTGGAGCATGTACAGTAAAGTTATAGCAACTTCCTCTGTCATGGTGAAACATCAAATCTCAACGGCAACAGAAATGAAAACACATCTTACCACGATGTCAGTACGACCAAGTAGGAAGAGCCAAGCTCAAGCAGGCTGTTTTTGTAAGCTTGCATGATGACACGTCATCAGGCCATCACAACGCCTAGTAATTGAGCCAATAATAGCACCAATCACGTCAATAAAATGGCATTTTCTGGGACTTTCTAGGAGCTGATGAATCACAAAGCTCTGGGAATCTGCCTGATTGCACTTCATGTCTGTCATACATTTAAATGTATGGTGCCACAAGTACTTGCTGGACAAAGAAGTGTAACTTTAGTTGTCTAACACTGCATGAAGGAGTTGAATATCATTTCCTGTGTCCACAATATAGTGCTAGAAAACACGCCTTAAATAAACATCATTTCGCTGTATATCAACTGTAGTGTACACCTTGAAAACTTCATGTGTATCAGATGATGTTTGTCATATAAGGCTAACTTCATCATCATCAAAATTGTGTACTTTTAACACTTTTAACCCACATGACCTGGTCAAAGTTTGAGTGAAATATGTACTGTCACAGGGCTCTACAGTGCGAGTATTTCACTCGCATTTGTTCCTAAAAATAGATATGTGCGAAGTGGAAAAATAATTTACTCGCACACTGTGTGACTGCAAATTACAACCATAACACTATATGAAACACTAGAGGGATTTAAAGTTGAAATGATGGATACAGAAAGTGGTGACGCTAATAAGGCTAACATTAGCTGCAGCATGACGGGAAGGAAGCATAACCAGTTAGCCTCTACTCGGCTCTCAGCTAGCCCCCGCTCTCTGTTTGGATCCAATCGGACCACCGAGCCCCGGTTTGTTATTTAGGTTAAAGTGGGAAGAACCAGGGGGTCTGTCGGTCAGTTAAGTGAAATGAAGCCTGCGGAAGAAACAACGGGACCATCAGGGTGAAACAGTCCGTGGAGGAGTTGCTGTGTTCGGCTTCACAGATAGGAAATCCGTCGGCTGACAGGATGTATCATTCTGTTTGAAAATACCTTTTCTTCTCATCTTTTTGGTTTATAACAGCGGTTGACAACCAGCATATTAGGTACATTATAGTCACCCTACACGCTGTACTGTGGACCAAAAATTAAATCCTACACTTTAATCCTGTCCATATAATGAACTCAAAAAGACAAAAACACTGCTGCTCCACCCACTTGGCATGTTCATTAAAGTTATAATGTTAAGCCCAAAAACTCTAGTCTTCCTGAGTTCTTCCCTCATATATTGTCTTTCTTTACTATTAGTGCAATATATGATTGCAGTTGTAATAGTGTCCTCAGCCAAGTGGGAATATGTGTGCTATATCACCATAACCAATCAGAAAAAATGAGAGTCAAAAACCAATCATGTTAAATAAGCGTGATCTCAATATTGAGGAAGAATAATCGTGATTATGATTTTTGCCACAATCATGCATCCCTAAAGACAACATAAATTTTGATTTACATACACACGCACACACACACACACACACACACACACACACACACACACACACACACACAGTTTAAATATGTATGTATTGTGCTTCTGAATTTCTATGTGTGCTCCAACATTTTTCATTTGTGAGCACATGTACTCCCTCAGAAAAAAATAAGCATTGAACACTGCTGTCAGATGTGTAGAAACAATAAGTAACTGCAGCTGGACACAGAAAAATACTCATATATTTGAAGGGAGAGTGTGAGCGAACCGCTAGGTGCTCGGGCCCTAATAGAGGAAAAACAGCAGAACAGAGCTACAAAATTTAGTTATGATTTTGTTTTTCTACTGCACTTTATCACTTAACAGTCACCCTCACTCCATTTTTTCCCTTCGCCTCATAGGTCATCCCCACTACTGATTATACATATAAGACCTACAATTTTTGTAAAATAAATGATAGTAACCCCAAACTTCATACAAAGTTTATATATAATGTACTGTAAGTATATAGACCTTTCTGCTATATCCTATAAAACTGAGGTACATTCAACTGTCACACCCATGCCCCCCCTTTCTTCCATCTTTCTCCCTGTCAGATTGAGAGCAGGATTTCAAAGCAGTCTTCTAGTGGAAATATCTTCATAAATCCCATGACTTTGGCCAAATCTTACATTAAAAATCACATTTTCGTCGCAAATCCATTGATACAGGTTTGAAAGTGGTCTGACTTATAGTTTAGATGTCAGACGCCTCAGTTTGGCACAAAGTCCATGCCCAGAGATTGCCTCCCCATTGGTTTACATTGTAAGGTGCAATGTGGCACTCCAACTTTCGGGGCTTATAAAATCTAAACCATTCGAGTTATTACAAAGTTTTTAATAACTTTTGTTCAGCACAGTGTGATAAGTTAGGTATTAAAGTTTGATAAAATGTAAAAATTATCCCCCAAAGTGCCAAAATGTGCTCTATAGCACCACCTATGTATCTAATATCTCTGCCACGGCCCGTAGGAATGTCGCAGAGAGATCAAACCAAAACTTAAGTATTTGTCTCGTTAAGACCTACAAATCATATGCCGACACCCCTCACCTAAATCCAACAGGAAGTCCGAAATATTCCCATCAAAGTACAACTTTGCGCCAATTTTGGACCCCCAAGAAACGCCATCTCCTCCCAGGGCGTTAATGGTATCAGCTTCAAACTTGAATACATGACTTATGACACTGTGCTGAACAAAAGTTGTTAAAAACTTCAAGGCAATCTCTAGGCATGGATGGTGTGTCAAACAAATGGTTCTTATGTCTAAACTATAAGTCTGACCACTTTGAAACCTGTATCAATGGATTCGCGACGAAATTTCCTACAAAGCAATATGATATTTCATGTAAGATTTGGCCAAAGTCATGGGATTTATGAAGATATTTCCACTAGAAGATTGCTCTGAAATCCTGCTCTTGATCTGACAGGGAGAAGGAGGGAAGAAAGGCGGGGGATGGGTGTGACAGTTGAATGTAGCTCAGTTTTATAGGATATAGCATAATATATACTTACAGTACATTATCTACAAACTTTGTATGAAGTTTGGGGTTATTATCATTTATTTTGCAATAATTGTAGGTCTTATATGTATAATCAGTAGTGGGGATGACCTATGAGGGGAAGGAAAAAATGGAGTGAGGGTGACTGTTAAGTGATGAAGTGCTGTAGAAAAACAAAATCATAACTAAATTTTGTAGCTCTGTACTGCAATTTTTCATTTATTAAGGCCCAAGCACCTAGTGGTTCACAAAGTATTTTTCTGTGTCCAGCTGCAGTTACTTATTATCTCTACACACCTGACAGCACACATGTCAATCAAACTTTGACCAGGTCATGTGGGTTAAAAGTCTTTACTTTTCTAAAAATAGACTTGATGAAAATTAGGAAGTGAATTTCTTTTACACACAAACTCATCGAAAGTTTTCAAATTATTTATTGAAATTAAAGTGAATGGGCCCTAAACTTGCATAATTTTGATGACACAGGGGAGAGCAAGACAGACATGTCTCATACTGCAGAAAATTGTTATCCTCTGACTGTTGAGATTTGATGTTTCGCCATGACAGAGGAAATTGCTATAACTTTATTGTACATGCTCTGGTTGCACCACACTTTACATGTTTGTAAAGTCAGACCTGTCAGCCCAGGTCTGGAGACATCTACATGCCTGTGACAGAAGCCCTTGGACTGCACTGCACCCCAACATGCACAAGGGTGCGAAGGCCCATTCAACGCTGCTTGCAGCTTTAATGATTAAGGTGTTTACATTTAGTTGTACTGGGCCCTAATTTATGTACATTACATTATATACAATAGTCAACAATACAATAATAATAATAATAATAATAATAATAATAATAATAATAATAATAATAATAATAATAATAATACAATAGTCATAGTCAGGTACTCACCGCTAGATGCCACTAAATCCTACGCACTGCACCTTGAAGGCAATTTATCAAATTTCACGCAGATCCCTCTGGTGCCACAAAAGTCTTTACAGCATATGCAGTAGTGCTCGCCAACACATGTAGACAGAATCTGATATGCAACATCTGTCAATGTCCCCTTCAAGGTTCAGATGTGAAAACAGTATGTACTCTCATCAAGCACTTTATTAGGTATACCTGTGTAATCTAATGCAATCCAATTGCAATCCAAATTCTGCTTTTATGAAGCTTACACAAAGAGTACTTTTATATAGCTTCAAAGCAGAATTATGAACTTTATCCTGGATGGACTTAGACTCTAACTGGAACGAGCGGTATCAATGACTAAGAAGAAAGGATGCTAGTTTTAAGGCAAATTCTGTCAAATGACAGGTTCAATTAGTGGAAAAAATAAACTGATATTACTGCAAAAATGCAGATGGCATTCATATCTGTTCAGAGGTGATCTGTTCACATCCTAATTATTCTGTTACACACAGGTTAGTCTAAGTTATTTTATGTAAAGCCATTTTCAAAGCGTCAAAATCTGAAAACCGACTGCTTTTCATTCTGCACAGCATGATATAATGCACACATAAACAAACATTAATATATGCACATTGGTCACAAACACACTGTCTGAAACATTGTCATCATACTTTCTCCACCATACAGTCACATACATTCTGCCCATCAAAGGCCCACCCACCCACACATCTGCAGCACCCACCAGCTGTTCCTATGTCTGCTGTCCAGCACCCTCTTGTCCTCCACTCTCTGCTATTAGAGCTAATTTGCCTGCTGCCAATACTCTTGTCCTCACCATCTACAGAGTGGCATTATGGATAAATGTTTTGTTACCATGGCATCAGGTACTGGTCGCCCTTGGTAGCCCCTGTGGCTGGCTGGCCCATGATTATTATGCTTTTCATAAGCCAGCAATTACAGAGAAAGCCTACATCTCAGAGCCTACAAAACACATAATGGCCTACAATAACACATAATTGCTATAATTGTGATTGTCATTGCACCCCCATCAACCACTCAAATGGAGCCCTCTGGCTGTGCCTGTATACTGTATCTAACAAGGAAACACAAAGGACGAGTTCACAGTCTGAACACTGAGGACGAGCAAAATAGAAATGACTGCTGTTCTCCAGTAGTAACAGTATTTTACTGTAATTCAGTATTTGTATTGCATTCATTAGTATAGCATAGTCTCTTCCACTACATTTAAAAAATATATACTTTTTACTCTAGTAAGTTTCTTAGATGTTACTTGCTGCAAAATGAGCTCCAAAGTCAGGCCAGTAGCAATTGCATTTCATGAACATTAACTCCACTATATTATTTACAGCTATAATAATTAGTCACATGTTTTACAGTGTACATTTTTTTAAAAAAAGACATGAGCTTAACAGTATAAGTAGTTAGTAGTTAAATTTAGCTTCACTTAAACCACCTACAACAGTGAAGCACTGCCTACACAGTCATGAATCAGTAAAAATAATCCAATATACTGTATATACATTGTAATCCTATAACACTACTGAGGATCATTCTACTGCATAATGAGTAGTTTTACTTTTAATACTTTATGTACATTTTACTGATAATATGTTTTACTTAAAGCTGCATTTTGTCTCTCTGGGGCTGTAAACACAGCACTTACCTGTTATTACATTATAAAATTGTTATAGTAAAAGTGACAGGAATAGTTACCCTTTGACACATCCAGCAGACATAGAGCAACCATTGGAGTCATGTTTATGTGATTGTATGATGAATGTAAGTCCAGTATTCAGTCTGCTTTTGGCTCTGGTTTGATATCCAGCGACTCTTTATTTGCTAAATGCTTCACTATGATCACTAACTGTGTCAATCTGCTGTTAAGTGTTTGCCAGGTAGTCTACAGTAGGTTTATCAAAGCTTCTTCACTGAAAACAGATGTTTCTGATGAGGGAAACTGCAGAGTTGACAGTCTTTGGGATTGCCATTACAAGTACCACCTTTCACATTACATGTAGAAACTTCCATTGTGAATATAAAACTGCATAGTGCAGCTTTTTGTAAAGTTTTGGATGAAAGACTGTTACTTAAAATGGACTGTTTGTACACTGTGGTATTGCTTTGTTGTATTAAGTTAAGTTAATGATCTGAATACTATTCTCACCACTGTGCAGATAAGTTCACAGACATTTTGATTTGCTGTATGTCACCATGCCAGTACAGTGGAGGTAAATGGCATTTTGCTGTGGCACTGAGAGGACTAAATGAGGAAAGTAAACACAATACTATTGCTAGCTGTATACTGAGAGAGAATATGTTTACTATAATTATATTTCACTTATTCACACTCTGTTATAGGTCAGGTGAAAATATTATTATTTAGACCTTCATATTGAAGTTGCTGTGTATCCCAGGGTAAGCTATGTTTTTTTCTGTTATCATGTGGCTTTTTTGCATATTCACTTTTTTTGTTGTGGTTACCTTATGAAAATTTTGAATGTATACTGTTCTATTTTTAAATTATTTTAAAACTATATTAGCTATTTCATACACTGTATAACTATATTTATTCATTTTGATTCAGTGATTCAATCTTTCATACCTGGTTGCCCTGGGAGCTGTAGCATGATGTTATGCTTTCTTCTTTCAGCTCTGAACAAAGCATAATGTTGCCAAAATGTCTGCTATGAAATGAATTCTTTGCTGCGTTGTGCCAATTTGTCTGGAAGTTATTATACATGTTTTTACCTAACATCAATACTACTTTCTTTATTTTTGGGCTACTTTCTAAAAGTCATAACTTAAGGACTAAGGAGGATGCCAGCTCATATTGTTTTCTGATGAGGAAATGATGCCACCCTGTAGACGGGACGACACTCTGCAAAAGCTCCATTCTGGTAAAACACTTCATGGAGTGTCTCATGGCAAGACCATGTGACTGATAATACTACAACACCAACAGTAAAAGTCAAGTGCTCATCACATGTGTGACTACCTGAGGGTTACACCAATATGAATATACAGTATAGTATTTTTTTTTCATAAAATCATTAAATGAATTGCCAGCTATTTTTGATAATCAATTAATTATTTTGAGTCATTTAAAAAAAGGCCTTAATTCTCTGAATCCAGATTCTCAGATGTGAATATTTTCTGAATTCTTTAGTCTTCCGTGACAGTAAAGTATTACAGTATCTCTGGGTTGTGGACTGTTGGTCAAGACATGACACGACCACTACTTTATGCGATCTGCATGATGGAATAGCTTTGTCCTGGATCTCAGGACAGACAGAAGTCTTTGGTCAGACGATCTCAGTTCTCTGACAATGTGAGATGGGGACAGTAGTTCTGCAATGTAAGAGGAGGCAAAGCCACTTAACACCTTGTAAACAAACATCAGGATTTTAAAATCAATTCTATAGCTAACAGGCAGCCAGTGTAGGGAGGCAAGAATGTGACTTGTCCCCTCTTTTTTGACTTTGTCAAACCTCTTGCCGCTGCATTTTGAACTAGTTGGAGATGTAATAAACAAGACTGAGTGATACCAAAGTATAACAAGTTGCAATAATCAAGACAGGAGGATTCAATTCAATTCAATTTTATTTATATAGTGCCAAAACACAACAAAAGTCGTCTCAGGGCACTGAGAGACAGGGCAGGTCTAGACCATACTCATTAATTTACAGAGACCCAACAATTCCCCCATGAGCAAGCACTTGGCGACAGCAGTAAGGAAAAATTCCCCTTTAACGGGAAGAAACCTCAAGTAGAACCCGGCTCTAGGTGGGCAGCCATCTGCTTTGACCGGTTGGGTTGAGAGAGAAAGAAGGGGGGGCAGGGGGAGCCTCCCCTCCTGGTTCCACAGGAGAGGAGCCTGATAGCTGAAGGCTCTGCCTTCTACTTTTGGATACTATAGGAACCACAAGTAAGCCTGCATTCTGGGAGCGCAGGATATGAAGGCATGGATGACTTTCTCCAGGTCATAGGCACAGAGAATTGATCTGAGTTTGGAGATGCTACAGAGCTGCATGAAGCTTGATTTTACAACCTGATTGACTTGTTTGTCAAACTTCAATCCTGAATCGAAAATAAGAGATTAGATTTTTTGCATGTGATTTAACAGAGGGAGCCAAAGGGGCAAGATGAGGAGAAATAGTGTTGGTCAAATGCTGTGGTCCAAATAAAATAACATCAGTTTTATTCTCATTTAGCTGGAGAAAGTTTGCAGCCAATCAGTTCAATTTTGGCTCAGTTATTTGGAAACAGTATAATGTGGGCAAGATCGGGTAAGATTCTGGTAACAACTAAAAAAATATAAAAACAAAGCTGGAGTCCACATGGTCCAGTTTTTTCCCGAACAGAGCACTGAACACTGAAGATAACCATGAAATCTGAATGATTCCTAAATTAATTCCTATTGATTCTGGTGAACCCTGACCTCCTCTCAAGTGCCACTACCAGATGCATTTATAAATATTAACATGTACTGATATTTTCTAAAAACATTTATGCTCCCCAAAGGATGAAAATTTAACCTTTTAACACTGTGAGATTTCTTGAGAAAGAACGATTCAAAAGAACGTTAGAGTTCTTTCAGAACTGTAAAAGCCTGGATAATTTCAACATGGAGAATTGATCTGGGTCTTTGAATACTGGACTGGCGCTGGGAATCTGCTATCTGTTATCATTTGCACGTTGTGACCATTAGGACTCAAGGATTCAAGGATTCAAGGACTTTTACTGTCATATCACCACAGTTACATTTATACTTTTCAGTTTCAAATGCTACTTATGATGAAATAAAATTGCATTTGTCAGGCTTGGTGAAAAGGTAGTGTAAATGCAACAGGTATTAAAACTTCAGAAGAATAAAATTAAGGTTTAAAAATGTATTTTAAAATAAATAAAGAATAGAGAGAATAGAGAATGTAAGAATATAGTGTGCAAGGTTGAATTAGTACAGGTATTGAGAAACTGTAGCAGCGTTCATGAACATGGGTTGTGCAAAAGATATACACTACAATTAGCTAATTTTCTACAATACAGAAATACAGAATACACCAAGTGCAGTAGTCCAAGAGGATCAGGTTATCCAGTAATTGACCATACAACTTTGTTGAGGTTTATGCGATTGGATTTTGTTTGTGTGAGTATGTGTAGGAAGGGTTAGGGGCATGGGGGAGTTGAGTGTGGAACAGAGAGTCTCTCCAAAAGTGTCCATTGGGTGCTGGGGGGCAGCAGGGTGTTGAAGAGTCTAAATTAGACAGAGGCCCTCAAATAAAAAACACAGCTGTGAACACAACTTACAGTATGGCCACAGACAAAGCCACCTACATGGTATTCCAGTATGTCCACTACATTTTGGCATTTTGGCAGCATAAACAAGCAATATGATGTCTAAAATAGTATTTATACAATCAGCTGTTTTGGTTGCTCAAAGCCACATCCATGGTCAAAATTAACCCTAACTCTAGTTCTAGCGCAGGTGGAGCCCTCTACTGGACTCTATGGGTAATACTCCTCTTCAATCACACACACACAATCGCTAACTAAAATTTGCACATATGTAGCCGGCCAATCAGGATGCGCCTACTGATAACATGCATCCCGCACCCTATATATGCAGCGTCTTGCTGCCACTCACCATCCAAAACCACTTCAGTGGACAGTGTGGGAGCAGAAGGGTCCATCGGTAGAGGGCTCCGCCTGTGCTTATAGAACTAGAATTACAATATCATAACCTTTGGTTCTGGATAGTCTGTATGACCTATGCAGATGGTCCAGCCCTCATCAGCCTATCCCTCTCAGGAGAACAAGCCTGAGGAGGTTGGCCTAACATGGCAGTGTGCCTGTTGAGCCTGCCTCCTGGGACACAGCTCCACACACCTGGAGAATGGACCAGGGCTGAGCCACCAATATTTGAGTCGTCTCTGCATACCACGGTGCCGAACGGTGGTCTGGGGCTATCAGGATGACCAACAACTGCTCTTGTCTCACTCTCTTCAGTAGTGGGTGAATGAGACAAAGAGAGGGAAAGGTGTAAGCAGCCTTCTTGGCCATGGCATATGTGCAAACGAGTCCACCCCCATGGGTGGATCGTCGTGCGACATCAGGGCTGCAGACCTGACTCCACCACATGAAGTGTTGGAAAACCAGGAGCACCACCTGAAGTTCCTGGAGGTTGATGCATCTGTTTTCTCCTGAAGGCCAAACAACACCTACCGCTCTCCCCAGACAGGAGCCCCCCCACCCCGTCAGGGACATATCTGTGAACACCCCTATGTAGGAGGTCACTTGGCCTAGCATTGTCCCTACCAGCAGATGCTGTTGGGACCCCAGTAGTGCAGGCCCTCCTGCACTGATAGGGGGATGTTCACCAAGTGATTCTTGTGACTCTGTGGATCCAAGCGTAGGCTAGTGAACCACTGTTGCAAGCATCGCATGTGCAGGAGCCCCAGCGGTATGACTAGATGGCCCACCACCATAAGCCCTAATGCCTGCATGACAGTCAGAGCTGTCACTGCCACTCCCCACTGCAGTCTGAGGACTGCCTACTGCAGGAAAAAAGACATGTATATGGAAAAATGTCTGCAGATTTGGAAATTAAACAACTTATTGATTTCTAATGCCACCTTTATTTTGATTCAATGCTTTACTCATGTGCCACAATAATGTAATGTTTTTGAGTTAAAATATCTTCATTTGGGGGCTTCTCCCTTTTAGGAACCAAAAATAAGCCTGCTCTCTGGCAGCATGATGTTCTAGTGGGGTAGGGTACTATGAGCTCTTTAAGATATGATGGTGCCTGACAATTAAGGGCTTTGTAGGTGAGGAGAAGAATTTTAAATTCTGTTCTGGATTTTACAGGGAGCCAACGCAGTGAAGATATAATGGGAGAAATATGATCTCTCTTCCTCTCCCTCTTTTGTTAGTATAAGTGTAGTTGCATTCTGGACAGCTGGAGAGTCTTTATTGACTTATTAGGGCAGCCTGATAATAATGCAGCCTACACGTAACAAATGTGTGGGCTAGTTTTTCTGCATCTTTTTGAGACAGGATGTGCCTGATTTTTGCAATATTACGTACGCAGTTCTTGAAATTTGATTATGTGAAAGTTAAAGGACACATCCTGATCAAAGATAACTTTACGGTGGTGCTGGAGGCCAGGGTAATGCCATCTAGAGTAGCTATGTCATTAGATAATGTGTTTCTAAGGTGTCTAGGGCCCAGCACGATGTCAGTTTTGTCCGAGTTTAATAGCAGAAAAATGCAGGTCATCCAGGTCTTAATGTCCTTAACGCATGCTTGGAGTTTAGTTAACTGATTGGATTCAACTGGCTTCATTGATAAATATAATTGGGTATCATCTGTACAACAATGAAAATTTATGGAGTGTTTCCTAGTAATATTACCTGAAGAAAGCATATATAAGGTGACTAGAATTTGTCCGAGCACAGGACCTTGTGGAACTCCATGTCTAACTTTTGTGTGCATGGAGGATTCATTAACATGTAAAAACTGAAATCGATCTGATAAATAGGACTTAAACCATCTTGATGCAGTTCCTTTGAAGTCTGTGTAAAGGAAAATCAGAGATTTCTTTTGAAACACATTATACATGTTAAAAAATAATTGCTGAAAACTTGTGAAAAGACTGTGAACTATGTAGTACTGAATTGTGGAGTTAGGCTGTTAAAAAGTTTTTCACCATTTCTGTTTCCGGTTTTGTTGGGTGTGCCTAAAACAGCTGCAACATGTTGTAGAGCTGATACTAGCATGACACAACCCCCCCTCAATACTATATAAGAACTAAAGTGCCTTGGCTTTGGCTGGGTGTGTAGTCTGTTGTCTGCTAAAGGTAGCATGCAATACTTTCATTGCAAGCTTAGCATTAGCAACCTGAGGTATGCTGCAGTCACAACAGTACATGTAAACTTTCTGGGCAAATAGAAGGATCTACACTTAACTATGAGATATTCTATGTTAGCAGAGCCGTGCCTCTCGACTGGTACTGTCCATGCACCAAGCTTTGTTAACATAAATGCACAGTCCTCACGCCCCTCTGGTCTTACTGGAGTCATTAGCTGTTGTATCCACCCTGAGGATGTAGCACCCCTGTAGCTCAATGGTGCTATCGGGGTTGCTGCTGTTAAGCCATGTTTCCATAAAAATCATTAAGTTGCAATCCATAATCCTTTTATGAGTGGTGATCCGCAGTGACAGTTCATCCATTTTGTTCACCAGAGACTGTACATTGGTGAGGAAAATGCTGGGTAGACATGGCCGATGAAGAGTTAGCCTTAGCTTAGCTGTAAGCTCTCTCCCAGCTGATAAACACTAGTGTCATAGTATTAGCTGTTGCTGGTGAATGGGGTTAGGGTCTTTGGGGTCAGTCAACGGTAGAGCTCAAGGAGTTATTTCAAACCCCGCTGAAGCATCTGTTGAGTCAGTGTTAAAGCTACAGTCCAATGAGAGGCTATATCTATATCTTGCTGCAGGTGCAGCACTTCTGCCAGGAGCCATGCCTGTGAAGTAGCCCTCTTTGTCTCTCTGTCCAGTCTCACCCTCTCTGTCTCAGGCTGTGTTGCTACTCCAGTGCCTTTGCCGTCACAACAGATATACTCCCTCGGCTGTGGCTCCAGTCCCCTGCCAGCGCTTTTCAAAGAAGCGAGTAACACAGACACCGAACTTAATTGAAAATAACAATAATTTAACATGACGATGATAGGTGATGGATTGCTTGTCAACTACTCATATGAGTTACATTTTTACTGAAATAAGTAATTTACCTACAAAAGAGGTGACAAATTAAATAGTGGCTCCTAGTATTGCTTTATTTTTGAAATACCATCCATGTTGCTTGTCTCACACCTACAAATAAGGCCTATTTTAAATTGTATATTTTTTTAATGGAGTTCATCATGAGTGTTGTTAAGTTCAGAGGGTCAATGGCTGTTCAGTTAGGTGAGCAGACATGCTCCCAGCGTTTCAGAGTTCAGAATACTGCTTGTTTTTCCATGATTTTGAAACCTAATTTTATATACTCTGTTATTTTTTTAATCAGACAATTTGGCTGGGTGCTTAATAACACATATTTTGTGGTGTGAAAAACTCACACCACAAAACAAACTATTATTGCTTTAGACAGACTTAAATGCCACTAAGGGTAAGACTTCCTTAAGCAGCCTAGTTGGGATGGGGTCTAAGAGACAGGTTGATGTTTTAGATGAAGCAATCGTTGAAGTTAGTTAAGGAAGGTTGATTGGAGAAAAACAGTATATATCAGGTTTTACAGCTGTTTCTAAGGTTCCTATGTTTGGGGATAAATCAGTGCCTGTTGAGGGCAGGAGGTGATGAATTTAGTCTCTAATAGTTATAACTTTGTCATTAAAGAAGCTCACGAAGTTGTTACTACTGAGAGTTATAGGAATATATGGATCAATAGAGTTATGATTCTTTGTCAGTCTGGCCAAAGTGCTGAAAAGTAACCTAGGGCTGTTTATTCTCCTCTATTAATGATGAGCAAAAGGTGGCTCCGGCATTACAGAGGGCCTTCCTATATGTTTTAAGACTATCTTGTCAGACGAAGCAAGATTCTTCCAGTTTGGTGGAACGCCATATCCTTTCAAATTTTCACAATGTTTGCTTTGATTTGATGGTTTGGGAGTTATACCATGGAGATAACCTCTTATCTAGGGGTGATGGAGTCGAGTGTCATTCGCAGTGAGCCTGCAGCACTATCAACAAGATTATCAATTTTGGAGGGACTAAAGTTAGCATAAGAGTCCTCCGTAGTATTGAGACATGGCATTGAATTCAGTGCTGATGGAATTGCTTCCTTAAATTTAGCTACAGCGCTATCAGATAGGCATCTAGTGAAGACATTTTTGTCTAAAGGTGCGTAGTCCAGTAATAGGAATTCAAAAGTTATTAAGTAATGGTCTGATAAAATAGGATTTTGTGGAGAAACTATTAAATATTCACCCACCCTAGTCCATGGCTCACTGAAGTCATCAGAGAGTAAAGGGCAGAACTCAGAGCAGAAGAGAGAAAGTGGTGTAAATTCAGAGAGTCCGCTGACCTCTGACTATCAGGGTCTTCTTGCATCATTCTCCTCAAGTTTAAATTCTGCTCACTCACTCCTCAATCAGCCTCCTCCTCCGCCCTCTACTGTGTCTCCCCTCTGACCAAGGAGGAAGTCTCTAAAATTCTGCCGGACTCTCGTCCCACTACCTGTGCACTGGACATAATACCATCCAACCTGCTACAGAACATTTCTACCACACTTAACCCTGCAGCCACACACATCATCAACTCCTCACTTACAATGAATGCTGCATTTAAGCAAGTCCAAGTCACCACCCTGCTCAAAAAACCTACACTCAACCCAACCCAGATTGAAAACTACAGACCAGCTTCACTCCTGCCCTTCCTATCAAAAATACTTTAGCGCACAGTCTTTAACCAAGTCTCTGAATTCCTTTTTGAGAACAACCTGTATGACCCGAATCAGTCCAACTTTAAGCGGGGTTGAGGGCAGTCTCGGTAGAGTTACCGAGACTGCACTCCTGTCTGTTATGGATTCACTACGCCCAGCTAGAGCTGCTGGTCAGTCTGCAGCCCTTTTGCTGCTGGACCTGTCAGCTGCCTTTGGTCCAGTTAACCACCAAATCCTCCTCTCCACACTCACCAAGCTTGGTATCTCAGAATCCGCCCTCCACTGGTTCATATCTTACCTATCAGGGAGATATTTTAGAGTATCTTGGGGGGGAGAAGTGTCCAAACTGCACAGTGTCATGAATCATCCTGTCTTTAGGTTATGTTTTGTTTTTTCTCTCTCACTTAGTCCTGCATTTCCTGTTTTATTTTGATTTCTAACTCTCCTTTCATTTCAGATCCACTTCTTGCCCTTGTGTGTTTCTCACTCCTGTCCTCATCATCATCCCCTAATGTCCTCCGCCTGTGTCTCATTACCCTCATTCCCCTTGTGTATTTAGTCTGTGTGACCCCTGCTCCAGTTCGTCTTAGCCCTTTGTCGCAAGCGTTTCAGCATTATCTTCTTTGTTATAGTCTCTAGTGTTTTTTGACCGCGGATCTGCTTTTTTGACTCTGCCTCTGCCTAGCCCTTTTGGTCTTGTTGCCTTCTCTGACTGCCTGCCCGTGTACAGAACCTGCAATTAAAAGACATTGTTTTTTGGAACTGTTGTTCAAGTCGTGCGTTTGGATCTAGCCCTGGTGTACCAGCCATCCCTTGTCAGTACAAACTGGCCACACCATGGACCCAGCCGACTCAACCACACAAGAAGCTGCTCTGCACTCTCAGGGTGTGCACTCAGCACGAGGAGCAGTGAGTATGCTTAGTTAGAAACCAAAATAAAACAGGACTAAATGAGAGAGAAAAAGCAAAACATAACCTAAAGACAGGATGATTAATGACACACAGCTCGTCCACAGGGGTTCCTCAAGGGTCAGTGCTTGGTCCCCTTCTTTTCTCATTATACACCAGCTCACTTGGTGCAATCATCCACTCCCATGGTTTCTCATACTATTGCTATGCTGACGAAACCCAGCTCTTCCTGTCATTCCTGCCAGAAGACCACACAGTCTTGGCTAGGATCTCGTCATGCCTTGCCGATATATCAGCATGGATGAAAGAACGCCACCTTCAACTCAACCTCACTAAGACCGAACTCCTTGTCACCCCAGTTAGTCCCTCCATACAGCAAAACATCAGCATCTGGCTTGAATCAACCCATCTCATACTCACAAAGTCTGCCCAGAACTTGAGTGTCATGACTGATGACCAACTAAGGTTCACATGGCCTCAGTTGCTCGGTCATGTGGGTTTGCCCTTTACAACGTCAGGAAGATCAGTCCCTACCTGTCTGAGCATGCAGCACAACTCCCGGTACAGGCTCTCACAATATCATGCATTGACTACTGCAACTCCTTACTGGCAGGACTCCCCGCATGTACATTCAAACCTCTGCAGATGATCCAGAACGCGGCAGCATGTCTGGTCTTCAACCAGCCGAAAACAGTACATGTCACCCCACTATTGATATCCCTCCACTGGCTCCCAGTTGCTGCCCGCATCAAATTCAAAACCCTGACACTTGCTTATGAAACAGCAACTAAAACAGCTCCTGCCTACCTGAACTCCCTCATTCAGGTCTACACTCCCTCCCACTCACTACGTTCTGCCTGGCACCACCACCACAACAGGGCCCTAAGTTGCTAGCTAGACTCTTCTCCTCTGTAGTTCCCCAGTGGTGGAACAAGTAACCAAACTCTGTTCAATCTGCAGAGTCCCTCTCAATCTTTATGAAAAGACTAAAGACCCAGCTCTTTCATGAACACCTCTGCACTTGATGGACTAAAGGTGGAGAAAAAACAAAAAGACGATTATTTAAAAAAAAGAAATCTGCATCTATGCAATCCATGCACTCTATGCATTGCCTCAGTGCACTGCCTGTTGGCACCTACATTCTATCAGACTCAAACTTAAGCTTTATGGTAGTTACCCGTGTTGTTCCCCTGCTTGTGTTGTATCAGTCTCAGATGTACGTCATTTTGGATAAAAGCGTCTGCTAAATAAAATTGTAAATTGTAAATTGTAAATTTTCAGTTTTGATGCCATATGTCAGAACAAGTTTGAGGGTGTGGTTAAGACAGTGAGTGGATTTATTTACACTCTGAGAGAAGCCAATTGAGTCTAATTATGAAAAAAGCAGTGCTAGGGCTATCATTATCGACATCCATACCATAATTACTTTATCTGTGGTAAGGACTAGGTTTGATAAAAACTGATAAAAATTCAGAGTACAGGCCAGGAGGACAGTACACTATAACAAATAGAATTGGCCATAAAGTTTTCCTAGTTGGGTGTGAAAGACTAAGAACAAGGCTTTTGAATGAGTTATAATTAAATTTAGGGTTGATTAAGGGCTGAGAAAGGGATTGATTAAAAATGGCTGCAACTCCACCTTCTCGGCCGGTGTCTCAAACAGTATCTCAAACGTGAGTATTAATATGACTGAGGGGAGTGGATTCGTTTAGGCTAACATATTCTTCACAGCCAGGTTTCAGTAAGACAAAATAAATCAATATGATAATCTGAGATTAGATTGTTTACTAATACGGCTTTAGGTGACAGAGATCTAATGTTTAAGAGGCCACATTAAATTCTCCTATTTTGTTGTACTATTGTAGTGGTGGTGTTGATTTTTCTTAAAATTTTTATGAATGAATCCTTTTCTGTTTACTTTAGATTTAATTGATTTAAGTGGTTGGGGGACAAACACAGTTTCTACGGGGTTTTGGGTGCGTAACTGCTCTCATGAAAGTGCAGTGAAGTGTGTAGGACTGCAGCTCTGCGTCCCGGTCTCAACTCTGGGTTGTCATGGTTTTGGTCTGCTAATAAACTCTAGATATGAGAGCAGCTCCATCCAAAGTGGGATGTATGCCGTCTCTCCTAATCAGACCACGTCTTCCCCAGAAAGTCTGCCAATTGTCCATAAAGTCCACATTGTTTGCTGGGCACCACCTCGACAGTCAGCAGTTGAATGATGACATGCATGTCATCACTGGCTCAGGAGGTAGAGCAGGTCATCCACAAATCGGAAGATTAGCGGTTCGTTTCCCGGCTCTTCCAGTCTGCATGTTGAAGTGTCCTTGGGCAAGATACTGAACCCCAAATGTGTGTGAATGCTTAGTTCCCTCTAATGGGCAGGTTGGGACCTTGGTGAATGTGACTTGTAGTATAAAAGTGCTTTGAGTGGTCAGAAGACTAGAAAGGCACTATACAAGTAAGACAACATTGTCTTTGCATATGTACTGGCATGTGCCTGAATACAAATACATTATTTGGCAACCGCAAATGGGGGGGGGGGGGGGGGGTTAACAAATATTTGTTTCATACAAATATTTTAAAAATTATTGTTTTTGGGAAGAACAAAAAAAACATGTCAAATACCAGCACGCAGGTCAGTTTCATCGCTATCTCAGTCTCTGTCCTCTGCTCCACTGTTACATCTATCATCAGGTCTCAATGAGGGGAGTCACATCCACCTGCTGCATGATACATTTCCTAATTTGGACATCAGCTGAGGGTGTTCCCCAGAGAAAGCTGAGCTACTGAAACAAGCGAAGACCTCCCAAGGGACTCTTCATAACCTGTTGTTCCCGTTCTCCTTTCCACAAAGTTAGGTTGTAAAAAATGAAAAGTGCAAAGCAAGAATTGCCTTTGAGGTTCTTCCCTATATGTTATACAATGTGCTGTCTCTGTGTTATGGTTGTATGAATAGGTAGAGGTCTGTCTGCAATGAGGCAATGAGTAAAGTTTTAGCTCAGTAGTCAGCGCAGTCATCTATGACCTGGAAGACTCCAGTTCAAGACCAGGTGTGGGGACCTCCTTCGTAAGATAGTTTATTCATGAACACTTAATGTAACACTTTCATTTTCTAAAATTAAAAGCATAATTAAGACAAAAACAGAATTTTTAAGCCTCTTTCCACTTTTATTCGCATACAAATACAAATACAAATACAAATACAAATACAAATAATTTTGCTGCCTCAACAAATACAGATATGAATACAAATACTGGGCCCTCTGCACATCCCTCATATGTAAACACTGACTCCTACTTAATTTTACTGACCTCCAATTGGCATAATTGGGAGTCATTCCCCCAGACATGAATTACAATCATATCATATTTACGCTTATCCTTAGCCAGAAGTTTCATGTTGTCCACTCTGGCCCCTGAAATACATCTGACTATGGCTCTAGTGAGAAACATTTCTCACTATAAAGCTGCCAATAATCATTTCTCAGCAGGTGTGTTGCTGAGTGGAGAGAACCTGTTAAAAACATGAACTGGTTGGTGGTGAACCATGGGCTTCTGCTTAGGGCTATGCTTCCTTCAGACAGTCACCCAGCCACCCTGGTTTCCTGGCTGCTTGGGAACTACCAGGGGAATGGGAGCTATGCTAGGTCGGCCCGCACCGGCTACTGGGGGCTGGCTAACTACAGTAGTTAACCATTGGTTTTCCATGGTACAGAGCTGCACTTCCAATTCACTGAGCCTTGCCTCCAACACTGCAAATCAACATTTATTACATGTACCACTATCACTAAAGGAGGCAGAGGAGTGGCTAAACATATGACACACTGAGCAAGACAGAGAAGGAGAGTGAGAGGGAGAGAAAGAGAGAAGCCATTGCTAACTGCTAAGCTAAGTTAGCTGCTAAGTCCACCAGCACCACCCAGCTAAAAATTACATATTGAGATCTGAAAACAATACAGGCACAGCTAAGACAACAAGAGCATATTTTACAGGTGTAAATGCAAAGACCTATGGATCAGATGTCATTATCCAGGTAACGTATACAAATTGCATGATAATACCAGGTTTACATGGGGCCTTAATGACTACTGTTTTTCAGTATTTAAACTCTAGTCTACATGTGTCCCCAATATTAAATCCAAAGAAAAAGTGTTTTGTGTAACAAATACAAATCAAGTTGACTCAGTATTATAAAATCATAACAGTCAGCAATAGAGAGAGCAAAGCAGATTTATTTCAGTGAAAATGTTGTAGATATTACTTTATTAATTGCTTCAAAGCCAGTTGGTCACTGGGGCAAGTGAAATTTCATTTTGCTTTCCCTCCTGTGTTGTTGTTAAGTCTAAAGAAACAACATTATCATTTTTATTTAGGCTATTATTTTGAAGGAAAGAGTGGAGCTTTTTAAGAGACTCGGGGTATTTATGTTCACTCAGAACAGCAGAAGGAATGGCTTCTTCTTTTAGAGAGGTGGGGCAATGATAGTGATGGATGAAAGGAGAGAGAGGAGGATGGATGTAACAAAAAGAGAAGGAAAGGCAAAAAAAGAGTGAGAGAGAGAGAGAGAGAGACATGAGGAAAAGACAATTTTCCACCCAGTCCCTGAGCACCTTAAGGGATGAGTTGATTTACTGTCAAATCTGCTGGTGGATTATCGGTAATCTCAGCGAGGCTCCTCAATCTACCCTCTTAGACAGAACTCTGGGCGAGGACAGGAAACAGAGACATTAATATAAAAGAGAGTGGAATGAAGGAGTGTGTGTTTGTTTTGTGTATGTATGTGCCTGAAATATAGCCAGACAGAGGGTGTTTCTCTCCCTAGGGAATTAGAGGAAAAAAGGCCTTCAATTTTCCACTTGAGCAGATTTCAATTTACACACACATCCCCCTCCATGACTCCATCCTTCCATTGTTATTGACAGCATTTATGGCTGCTGTGATAAAAGATTGGCCACTTAGTGTTTTTCACTCTTTTGTGTTCCATCATTGGATGGACACTCGCTCATACAGTAGACTGTTGCAATACAGGTGTCCGGTGCAATCCAGCTTTATGGCAAGGGGTGTTAACTGTATATGGGTATGAGTGTAGCACAGACAGATCTGTGGTTTGTCGGTGTAATTAATTCAGTATGTAACAGTTGAAAGTGCAGCATCTTCAGTATTAGTCAGTGTGAGTCATGCCATAATGACTTTTTAAAACCAATTAAAGATCTAAAAACAATAAAATGAAGGCTTAAAAGGGGGAGCTGATGTACTGCAGTCTGGCGTCCACCAACCACAGTGTGAGGGACTACAAGTATGCTATCTGTGAAAACAAAACAGAAAACACCACAAACAAAAAACACCAACTAAATAATGCCAGAACATACCCCACACTATCAAAGGTGAATGAACTCCCAGTGAATCAAATACTCCTGTGACTGGAGGCCACCACCTAGAGAGGAAACTAGAAGGAAAAAGAAAAAAAAGAGTGAACAACCTACTCTAAAAACCGTAAATAAATGCTGCTTGCTTAAAAACGTAAACTTAAACCTAAAATAAACAGTAGCCATTGCTGCCTGTAAAATGCGCTTACTTTGAGCCAGGTAATTTAAAAGACTATCTTTCTTCCTTTTCTTGGTCACACCTAAAATTATGGCAAGACCCATTAAAACAAACACAAGTACCTCTGGATGCATTTGCATTCCTACATCACCCAACATTAAAAAAGGGTTTTATTTAACCCAAAAAGAAATAATTCTCAAATACGTGCAACAAAAAGTTCTAGGACAATAAAAGAGGTCAACTAAACAGAGCTAAACCCAGGCTATGACAACATAATATACACTGAATAGAACTGAACAGGCCAAACTAACCTCACAAACTGAACACAAAATAGAACATATATAATGGCTGATCACAAACACAAATTAAGTATTTAAAAAAAAATTGAAATCCGTCCACCATGTTGTTTTCTCACTAGCAATAGGGAAAAGCCAAAATTAAGAGATGACTATATTTGTACAAAAACTAGTTTCATGATATAATGTTGGCATCGGAGATGCAGTGTTACTGTTACAAGGCCAAATGTCATGCTGTAGAATGAGACACAGAGTATGGAAGAAGAGGCGACCACTGGAGCTGCATTACAGCCGCAATTGAAAGAGGCACTGGGGCTAGGAATGGCTTTGCAGCATTAACCGGTGATGACTGGTGTGGTATCTGTGGCTGTGATGTATGAATCACAAATAGATTGTAGAAAAAAGAAAAAAAAAATAGAAAAAACCGTTAGTGCAAGAGGGCGACAGACATCCGATCAGATGAGTGGCCATCACAGTCTGTAATGAAACAGCAACAAGTCTATAAGCCATGAAACCATTCTGGTTCACCACCACAGTACGACTGGAGCCATATACAGAATGTGACATAATATGTCATAACAAAATACAACTGTAGTTTTGTGCTGTCCATAAAAAACAATATTTTGCTAAACTGAATGCATAACGATCAATGACTTACATATGTCAACTGCATGGACTGCCACAGCAGCACTGTCAGTATTGTGCTGCATGGAGGTATCAACAACACTAAGGTGTGGGGCCTGTGAGTGAGCTGTGCTCTGCTGTTGCAATATTGCTTGAGTGCTGAAACGACCTGTGTGCGTGTGTTTGTGTCTAAGTATGCATACACTATGGCAGACAGATTTTGTGCTTGATGTCAGCCTCCTAAATTAGCTGAAGGAAACCACACACAAGAGCTGTGTGTGTGTGTGTGTGTGTGTGTATGTCCAGCTTTTTTGTTGAGCTACTAGTCTTAGTAAGAGGCTGAGCAGAACATGTCAGCTCACAGAGAGTCAATTACCTCAGTCTCAGTCAGCTATTGTGTTAGTATTTTGTAGAGGCATATTAACACAGAGTAGCGCAACATTCAACAGTCTGCCTTACCAAGCTTTATCTCCCCAGGTTGTTCTTCTTCTAGAATATTTAGTATTTTCTTTTCATACATTTTCTTTTTTATATTTTTGTTTATAGAGTATTTCTATAGAAGCCTTCTTGAAATGTCAGATTACAGCAACTAATCTTCAAATAGCAAATTACCACAGTAAATAATGAATATTCATGGGAAATAAATGTAAAATCCAACCCTCAAATCATAAATATGCATACCTAATAATGAAAAGCCGAACATCAATTACAAATACACATTGCAATTAATGACAAGCCAACCATTATAAAAATAAAGCTCAAACAATTAACGACAACACATCAAATAATGAATACAGAGGTAGAATAGTAAGTAGTAAGAAGTGAGTCATTATATAAGAAAAGATGAAGTCCATAAAATAACCCCCATACAAACTACTGTAAATATAGCTCCATCTTTTTTATTTTAAGGTCTATGTCTAGTTGACACCACTAGATGTCACAATTTCATTTTTCAACTTGGGCCTTCATTATTTTTATTACTGCCATTCGTTGTTCCATGCGTGATCTGTTATTTGACTTGTGCTGTGCACCTGGCCTGTCAATCAAAGCTGAGAACCAAACGCTCCAACCATGGGGGTGGACAAGGGGTATTACCAAAGTATACTTAAATACCATTATGTTCATTATGAAGAATGGCCCCTGAGATTATTAAATACTGTATATTGTATTATTTGACCACCAATACTCATTAAGTACTTATTACTTAGTTTGTTTAATCACAATGTATCATATTTTAAAAATAATCTAATCTTTTGTAATGATAGTCAGTAAAATAACCATTAACTCTGTCAGCTGTCAGATAAATGTAGTGAAGTGAAAAGTACAGCATTTTCCTCCGAAATATATTGAATGTAATCACAATAATTTCGTAAATGTACCACGTTACTTTCTACCACAGCTGAGGTGCTCTCTAAATTGCTAGTATATAGTGATTGTTATTTTATTTATTCATTTACTTTTAGTTTTATTTCATTTGTACTGCTCACATTACATTACAGTGAGTGACAGCAGGTTCCAACTTTGGTGATGAGATGTACCACTTGTTTATATTTGCATTGTGCATTTAAGGTGACTCGTTTTTAAGTTTGATTCATCTGTACAGTATCATCAGTCACACACCCATCATACATTTCAGTCTGAATAGAACATCTTGTAAATATGTGACCGTGAATCTAAATTCATATCTACAGAAGTGCACTGCATCCATCTTTAAAACACTAATATAGATAACCTTCTTAATATTTTGAAGTATTTCCTTGTTTAATGAGAAGAATGACAATGCAGCTTGGTTACAAACCAATGTTAATCATTGTAACTTTGTTGTAAAGTGTTACCACAGTACCTGGTTGAGTCAGAAGATTAAAGCTATCCATCTTTGACAATACTTAAAGAGAATAATAACTGTAATGCTATCTCTTCGCAGGTGGTGTATAAGAACAATGACATCCGTCTTGAATTGTCCCGCCTTGCTCGAATTGTGGACCCTAAGATGAAAATCCAAGGTGAAGTGTCCTACAAGTGTGAGAATGTGGCCACCTTGGACCCCATTTCTTTCGAGACTCCAGAGGCCTACATCAGCTTGCCCAAGTGGAACACAAAGCGGATGGGATCCATTTCCTTTGATTTCCGCACTACCGAGCCCAATGGCCTCATCCTCTTCACCCATGGCAAACCCCAGGAGCGCAAAGATGCTGCCCGTAGCCAGAAGAACACCAAGGTCAGTCCACAATCCCTAAGGACACTTTCTAATGTACACTCTGCTTTAAAAATTCCTTCCTAACAATATCAGACAGCATTTTATTTAACACTTGTACATCCTATGACCTGGATGACTGAGAATCTTCATAGGCATGGCAAATATGTCATTAAGAATTTGTTGTTCTTTGGCTTTTTGGCTTGTGACCCAGTAAAGTGAAGCAATGTTTACCCATGACCCCTGATCACATTGAGGGGTGAGCTGCATGCAGTTTAACCACACAGAGAGAGAGAGAGTTTTACCTATGTACCCTTAGAGGGGTACATAGGGCTACAACACAATTCTGCAAATAACTGCAGCATTACAGCAAATCAAACAATCCACACGTTGCATTCTTTTTTTAAGAAAGAGAACTTTGATTGAATGGTAATTTCTGTTTCTGCCCATGTTCAGGTGGATTTCTTTGCAGTAGAGCTGCTGGATGGCAGTCTGTACCTGCTGTTGGACATGGGCTCAGGGACTATCAAGGTGAAGGCCACCCAGACAAAGGTCAATGATGGTGCCTGGTATCATGTGGACATCCAGAGAGATGGACGCTCAGGTCAGTGAAATAGTGAAGTGTTCTAGGTCTCATGGAAATTGAATAACCTTTTATCCTTTCAAGTTCAAGAATTGTCTTTACAAAATACTATGAAAAGTAAACCAAAAGCTTTAATTAGTGATAACAAGTAATGGACAACTTGTTCTGTCAGAGATTTGTTGACTTTCCTTTAATAGTAAAAATTAAAGTTAATAAAATTTTATATAATTTTTAAAGAACATTAAAGTAATACAGTGCAAGAACTGACTCGAACAAAAGTATACCAAAAGCTTTCTTTTGTTCTGAACAGAGTAAATATAAGTTCATTCCCTCCATCATTATGTATATGATTTCTATTTCCTGTACCTGATCTCTACTCCCTCCATTCACACCACAGGCACCATCTCTGTGAACAGCAGAAGGACCCCATTCACAGCCAGTGGTGAGAGTGAGATCCTGGACCTGGAAGGCGACATGTATTTGGGGGGGCTTCCCACTGACCGTACCAACCTCATCCTGCCTACTGAGCTCTGGACAGCGATGCTCAACTACGGCTACGTGGGCTGTATCCGTGACCTTTTCATTGACGGTCGAAGCAAGGACATCCGTCAGATTGCTGAGGCACAAAATGGCGCTGGCATCAAACCCTCATGTAACAAGCAACCTGGCAAGCAGTGTGAGAGCTACCCATGCAAGAACCGAGGTGTCTGCAAAGAAGGCTGGAATCGATTCATCTGTGACTGCACTGGCACTGGCTTCTGGTCACGCACCTGTGAGAGAGGTAAATGTCCCTCTCATTTTATTTGTGATGCTTTGGCCAACTACAGGTCTTCTTCAGGCAAATATCCAAAGGAAGGAAACTGAATACATATATATATATATATATATATATATATATATATATATATATATATATATATATATATATTAATGTAGGACTAGTAGTAGTTTTCATTTTTCAATGCTGAGTAAAGCTCTTCAGATTGTTTCAGTGTTCATTTTGCTTAAGAATTGATGATTTTTTTTGGGGGGGGGTCGGGATCTTTTTATCTCTGAACATCCTGAATGCATGTAGTATTGCGTTACGTCAGGCAGAGCTCTAAAGATGCATTTACATCAACTGATGAGCTGTCAGGGTTCCCCGGTCTTATGCCGGGTAACACATGTGCCAAAGTGGTGACTATCAAACTGTCTTTAGCCTATTGCTTGACCTGCAGCACTTTCAACCTGGCTGTGACTAATTGGGCTGTTTACCCTTACTTTTGCCAACTTGTAAAACCTTAGAGGGCTTTCTTTTTCTCAGACATTGTGACTTGCAGCTCTGCTTAATAACTGTTAAGTGAATAAATTGTCAACCACTGTTACCTTTTTAACTGGATCAGACATAGATTGCTTATTGTCTTGTGATTGAATATAGTTAGTAGATGACACTCAAAGCAACTGCTTTACATGTTAAATATTTGACTTTTGCTGTGTGATTTAGCACCTCTGGTTCTTCTTCCTAATAGGAAGATACACAGTATTTCATAAAAGTGTTAAATTTTAGGCATTATTCCAACTGCTGAGTGCTTTGATGACTAAAAGACGGAACTGAGGAATATAAAGTGCTGCTTGAAAGTTTGTGAACCCTTAAACCCTCTATTATATAGATATAATATATCATATATATTATGATATATATATCATAAATATGACCTAAAACGTGATCAGATATATACAGTCCTAAAACTAGATAAAGTGGGCCCATTTAAACAAATGAGACAAAAAATAAACTTTTTCATTTATTAATTGAGGAAAATTATCCAATCTTACACATTTGTGTGAGGCAAAAGTACGTGGACCCTTGTTTTCAGTAACTGGTGTTTGCAGCAATAACTTCAACCAAACGCTTCCGGTAACTGTTTGTCAGTCCTGTACACTGGCTTGGAGGAATTTCAGCCCAATCCTCCTTACAGAACAGTCTCAACTCAGGGATGTTGGTGGGCTTCTTTTCATGAACTGCCTGCTTCAGGTCCTTATGCAGCATTTCTATAGGATTAAGGTCAGGACTTTAACTTGACCATTCCAAAACATTATCTTTCCTCTGCTCCAACCATTCTTTGGTAGAATGACTTGTGTGTTTAGGGTCGTTGTCTTACTAGGTCATCCATTTTCTGTTGAGCTTCAGTTCACAGACGGATACCTTGACATTTTCCTATAGAATGTGCTGTTACAACTCAGAACTCATAGCTCCCTCAATGATTACAAGCTGTCCTGGTTCAGAGGCAGCAAAGCAGGCCCAAACCATGATAATGCCACCACCATGTTTCACAGATGGTTTAAGGTTCTTATGCAGGAATGCAGTGTTTGCTCATTGCCAAACATAATGCTTCTCATTCAAGCCAAAAAGTTCGATTTTGGTATCATCCATCCACAGAAAATTTTTTTCATTCACCTTCTGTCTTATTTGCATGGTCTTCGGCGAACCCTAGATGGCAGCAATGTTCTTTTTGGAGAGAAGTGTTTTTTCCTTGCAACTCTGCCATGCACACCATTGATGTTCAATGCTCTCCTGATGGTGGACTCATGAGCATTGACTGTCGCCACTGCAAGAGAGACCTTTAGTTTCCTAGGCGTTACCGGGGGTACTTTGTGACCTCCCAGAGTATTATATGCCTGCTCTTGGTGTGATCTTTGTTCAACCACTTCTGGGGAGGGTAACAATAGTGTTGGATGTCTTGAATTTGTTCATGATCTGCCTGACAATCGACTGGTGGAGTCCAAACTCTTTAGAAATGGTTTTGTAACCCTTTTTTAGCCTGGTGAGCATCAACAACTCTTCTTCTAAGGTCCTCAGAAATATCCTTTGTTTGAGCCATGACTTACTTCCATAAACCTGTGTTGTGAAGCTCAGACTTTGACAGTGAAGAACCTGATTTCTTTTCTTTGAATAAGGCAGGGCCTCCCAGACTCACACTTGACTGTAGTCCCATTGATTGAAACACCTGACTCTAATTTCCCCTTCAAATTAATATATAATTCACATACTTTTGCCACGCAAAAAATATGAAACATTGGATCATTTTCCTCAATAAACAATGAATGAACAAGTGTAAGGTTTTTGTGGCCTGTCAATTGGAGAAAAACAGCCTAAATATATATCAGGTTTTACAGCTGTTTCTAAGGTTCCTGTGTTTGTGGATAAATCGGTGCCTGTTGAGGGCAGGAGGTCATGAATTTTGTCTCTAATAGTTAGAATTTTATCAGTAAAGAAGCTCTTGAAATCATTACTACTGAGAGCACTAGGAATACATGGATCAATAGAGTTATGTCAGCCTGGTCAAAGTGCTGAAAAGGAACCTAGGGTTGTTTTTATTCTCCTCTATTAATGATGAGTAATGGGCTGCTCTGGCATGACAGAGGGCCTTCCTATATGTTTTGAGACTATCTTGCCAGACAAAGCCAGATTCTTCTAGTTTGGTGGAACGCCAAATCCTTTCAAATTTTCGTGATGTTTGCTTTTATTTGCAGGTTTGGGAGTTATACCATGGGGCTAACCCCTTTTGTTTTATTATCTTCTTTTTCAAAGGGGCGATGGAGTCCAGTGATATCAGCAGTGAGCCTGCGGCACTAGCAACAAGATTATCAGTTTGGGAGGGACAAAAATTGGTGTAGGAGTCCTCTGTTGTATTGAGACATGGCATTGAATTCAGTGCTTACGGAATTGTTTCCTTAAATTTAGCTACAGTTATTAAGTGATTGTCTGATAAAATAGGATTTTGAGGAAAAACTATTAAATGTTCAATTTCAATGCCGTAAGTCAGAACAAGATCGAGGGTGTGCTTAAGACAGTGAGTGGGATTATTTACACTCTGAGAGAAGCCAATTGAGTCTAATAATGAAATAAATGCAGTGCTAATTCTCATTATTGATGTCCACATGAATATTGAAATCACCTACTATAATTACTTTATCTGTACTAAGGACAAAGTTTGATAAAAACTCTGAGAATTCAAATAAAAATTCAGAGTATGGGCCAGGAGGACAGTACACTATAACAAATGGAACTGGCTGTTAAGTTTTTCAGGTTGGGTGAGAGACTAAGAACAGGACTTTCGAATGAGTTGTAATTAAATTTAGGTCTAGGGTTGATAATTAGGCTTAAGTTGAAGATGGCTGAAACTCCACCTCCTCGGCCAGTGTCTCAAGGAATGTTAGTATTAATATGACTGGGGGGAGTGGATTCATTTAGGCTGACATACTCTTCATGACAGCCAGGTTTTAGTAAAACAAAATAAATCAATACTATAATCTGAGACTAGATCATTTACTAATACGGCTTTAGATGATAGTGATCTCATGTTTAAGAGTCCACATTTAATTCTCCTATTTTGTTGTACTATCGCAGAGGTGGTGTTAATTTTTATTAGATATTTATAAATGACTCCTCTTTTGTTTATTTTAGATTTAATTTATTTAAATTTAAGTGGTCAGGGAACAGACACAGTTTCTATGTGGTTTTAGGTGGGTAACTGCTCTAATGGAAGCACAGAGAAGTGTGTACGACTGCAGCTCTGCCACCTGGTCTCAACTCTGGGTTGTCATTGTTTTGGTCTGCTAATAAACTCAGCCGTGTTTCTAGATATGAGAGCAGCTCCATCCAAAGTGGGATGTATGCTGTCTCTCCTAATCAGACCAGGTCTTCCCCAGAAAATTTGCCAGTTGTCTATGAAGCCCACGTTGTTTGCTGGACACCACCTTGACAGCCAGCGGTTGAATGATGTCATGTGGCTATACATGTCATCACTGGTCATATTTGGCAAAAATCCTCTAAGAAAACCTTTCTTTCAGAGCCGAGCTCTGAGCCAAGCTTTCAGAGCAGTCTGAAGCCAGTGCTTTTTGCATTACAGGCATTACTTCTACATATGTTTACCTATGACACATAGGCCACTTTTAACATCAACATCTGACATTGAAATTAAGGAAAAGCATAATAGGCCTCCTTTAAAATCACCTAGTGATTCACTATTGCTTTAGTAACCTGATAGACAATCATATTTTAGTAGTTAAGTAGATAAGAAGTCACGTTGAAAGTATGAAGTGAACGTAAAGATATAATGTGTGAAGAATTTCAGGTTGAATGTTTTATTATGAAGTAAAAGTTATGTTGAATATTTGAAATTGTTTCTGAACGATTATCTAGTCACTGCAAATGTTGGTTACAGTCATAACTGTTGCTTTAACTTTTATTTCACTATAGTATTAAACATCATATCCTTGATAGTGCAATTAACCAGAAATGTCATATGGAAGGATTGACTTTTATGAAATGAATATATAATGCTCAACTGTTTTTCTGAATAGTTTTACAACACAGGCCTCATTTGTGTTTTAACAACATTTCGCTTATGAGTTATCGACATGTTCATCACTCTTAAGTGTCCTCTGGAAACACTATCATTGTCACATCTGATGTGTGGTTTATTTTCAGCATTTTTGTTAATGTTGTATCCCAGCTACTTGTTGTGGTATTTGCAGCGCGTTTTCCAAATGCTGCGCATGTGTTGTCAGATCGATGATGTTTTCTTAATTTGTTTGTGTTTTGTCTGTTTGCATGTGTTTTCTTAAGTTGCAGCGTGTTGGCCCTTGTTGACCTCCATAGTTTGGGGTGAATAAACACCAAAAAGTGTTTATTCCAAATAGTCAAACTGACAGACTGTAATACACTCTAGAGATCAAATTATTTGAATAATGCAAGGACCATGAAAGTTTAATGTTGTCCGACTCTGCCATTTGTTACTTTCTTTTTTGGTCTGCTGACATGCCAATTTTACTCTTCTTCTCACTTGTAACTTTCAACACTCCGGTTGGTGGTGGCTGTTGTATTTTCTCCAACATGTTTGTCATGGTCACCTTCCTTCTTGTTGTTTTTTTGTTCCATGGTGGTTGGCAAACTATGAAGTGACTCACTACTAGGCTTGTACCGATTTGCGATTGGATCATACACCTCCCCCCTCCCCCCATCCAGGGTGCTCGCGTCCTTGGTCCACTGAAATGCAATGGTTTTGATGATGGTCACTGTCTGACTAACAGGAAAAGGTAGACAAAAGTGTGTGTAAATATGCAGCTCTCTGTTTTAGAGAAGTGAACTGCATTCATTTGAAAGCATCTTAAAATCTTAAAGTAATCTGCCTGTACATTAGTCTCTGGGTGACGGAGTGTTGAGTATTTACAGAATACTAACCTTTGTCTCACAAAGCTGTTAAAACAAGCTTTCGCCCAAACGCTTACCTTTTTTGAAGATGAACTACAAGATGACTCGAACATGTGCACACTGTACACCATCTGGGTGCTGTACTGCCCTCACTCCTTACGACGGTACTTTCTGCCAAGAAAGACAGGCTGTAGCGGGTCATAATATAACTTGGGGTGGGTGTGATGCATTGCTTTGAAATCTTTTGTTTTTTTAAAAAAAGAATGTACTTTTCATAGAGCAGAGAGATTGAGAATTATTGCCTCAGCTGTACAAACTGTGGCTGCCTCTACATATTGAAGCAGATGCCATACAGTCATGATCAGGCCATGTAAGTCCAGTAGAAGTACTGTGTCTGCACACCAGCTGCATTACTGCGTTTTGTGCATAAACCATGCATACGCTCATTTCTATGCATAGAATCTGATCTTTTTTCTTGTGCTTGAGAATGTGCGCACATTCAGCTGTTTTTATCTATACATTTTAACAAGGCAAAAGGTTTTAGTTATCGGGCACTGAGATTGGTTGGGAGAGCTCCTTTTTATCTCTACTCCCTAGCCACCTCATCTTCAATCCATGGCACCACCCCCCTTTCTGGCTGTGTCGGCTGTACTCACCTGGCCGAGAAGATTGTAGAGCTGGAATGAAGAATCTCCACACTCTACCAGATCCATGAAGCCAAGAAGTTCATGGAAACTATCACTTTCGGTCCAGCACAAACCGACACAGCCTGTGTCCAAGTGCCTGATACCACTGCTCCTTGTCCTGCCGCTGAGAATACTGAAGCTGTCTCTCCTCCAGAGCCTGTCATTGCTCACTATCCTGCTGCTGCTACTTCTTCTCCAGTCACCATCTTGAATGACTCCTGGATATGGCTTGGGGCTAGACCTAAAGCCCTGATCAGCTTCACTCTATCCCGTCATGAGCCTGGGTCCCTAGTTGGTGCCCGTGGCAGGAGAGGGAGGCGCTCACCTCATGCACCTCCTCATTACAACATCCAGCTGGAGAACAAATACAAGAAAATACAACATCCTGCACCTTCATGACTTCCATCCTTCAGCTGCAGAATCACGGCCTCCTCCTCCATCTCCTCTGCCATTTCATGGGTCCCACGACTCTCTGTTACCTCTAGTCCCTCCACCTGGACACTCCTCTCACAATCTTCGTCTACATTTTGCTTTCCAGGTGCTAGGGTGTGTGATGTCCTGGAAAAAATCCCCAGCACCCTTGCTAAACACCCACTTGCCCAAAACATTGGTACTTCATGTAGGCTATGATGATATTCCCAGTCAGTCCTCTGAAATTTTAAAACGTGACTTCAGCAAGCTCCCCAACTCCCTTGTGGTCCATAATAGATGAATCTTCATCTCTGGTCCCCTCCTCCCAACCAACCACCACATGGGTCATCTTAATTTTCATACCTTTACGCACTTTAATCGACAACTTATTTTACACTATCTGGAACTCCCCTTCACCCTGACTAGAATTGGTTTTCTTGCCAATTGGTGAACATAGAACCTTTGACTACTTTTGAATTACAACTAACTAAAGTTGGTTGGCAAAAGCCATTTTATTGTGTTTTAAATTATAAACCTCCTGGTCCAGCAGGTCAGTTTTTATCTGAGCAAAGTGTTACTAATTTATGATTTTAGCCTGCACATCAATGATACCACTAATTGTGTAGCCACTGAATTTCTTAATATTACTGATTCTTTAATTTCAAGCAACATGTTACTTTACTTTGGACCTTGTTTTTACTTTACGACTAGATACTGATCATATCTGTTGTGAGGACTTACTGATCATTGATCATAAATGTATTTTCTTTGCTGTCTCTATAAATGCTGACCCTTTGTGTCCTAAAAGAACATTGTGTTCTCGTATCATTACTTGAGATTACAGTTGATCAGTTCTCAGTGCACTTTTGCTGTGACATTAATACTAATCTTAACGATGTAGAGTTTTTAATGCAGTCTTTTAATGAGCATTACTCCATGTTGTTGGACAGAGTGGCACCTTTAAAGGTTAGGACTAGAGCTATTTGTAACACTTCTCCATGGATGACCAACGCTGTCTGCTGCCTGAGAAGAAGTGTTGCAGGACTGAACAAATCTCTGACACTCTTTTAATGCACTATGTGGCGATCACTCCCACAGAATAAAAAATAATAATAATAATAAGGATTTGAAAGTTTTGTATCAGTTTGGTATCTGTGCTATGTTCGTGACTAAGCAAATACCTTACATTCATTTTTTAAATATATGTTATGTTTTGGTATGCGATTGCCCATTTTGTTTTTTGTTGTTTTTTTTACTTACTTCCACACCCCACTAGTCCAGTCAGCCAGTGAGTTAGCTCCACGTTGCCACTCCCTCGGAGTCCAGCCTCTTCCGTTTTTCGTACCAGGAGATTTAATTTAGTATGGCGGGAGTCGCCGGCAGGTGAACAGCAGGAGAGAAACCCTCGTGAGTCATCCATGTCAGTAGTAAGCCTATCCTTGGCCATCAGCGCGCGTTACAGTCCACGTCGTTAACATCCACCTTGGTTGCCCTCGGGCCGTGGATACTGCAGCCTCTCTTCTTATCTCCACGAACACACCGAACCGTCCGTGTTTATAACTCCGGACAACGCACGTTTCCACACTTCAATCAATCAATCAATCAATCTTTATTTATATAGCGCCATATCACAACAGATGTCATCTCAAGGCACTTTTCACATAGAGCAGGTCAAGACCGTACTCTTTAATTTACAGAGACCCAACAGTTCCCCCATGAGCAAGCACTTGGCGACAGCGGTAAGGAAAAACTCCCCTTTAACGGGTAGAAACCTCAAGCAGACCCTGGCTCTTGGTGGGCGGCCATCTGCTTTGACCGGTTGGGTTGAGAGAGAGAAAGAGAGAGGGAAAGGGGGAGGGGGGACAGAAGAAAAACAATGACAACAACAAACAACAACAAGCACAAGCATCAACAGACAGGGAAGGATGCCATCAGGACTGTGAAGGACCGCGAAGGTTCGGCCCGGGAGTCAGGTTTTCCTGTGAGATGAGAAAGCACAAAAAACTCCGGGGAAGAAGCAAAGTTAGTGACATGCATTGATGTTACATGAATGCATACAGATGGAGAGGAGGAGGAGGAGAGAGGAGCTCAGTGCATCATGGGAAGTCCCCCAGTAGTCTAGGCCTATAGCAGCATAACTAAGGGCTGATCCAAGGCGAGCCTGGTCGGCCCTAACTATAAGCTTTATCAAAAAGGAAAGTTTTAAGCCTACTCTTAAACATAGAGAGGGTGTCTGCACCCCGGACTGAATCCGGTAGATGGTTCCATAGAAGAGGAGCCTGATAGCTGAAGGCTCTGCCTCCCATTCTGCTTTTAAAGACTGTAGGGACCACCAGTAAGCCTGCATACTGGGAGCGCAGTGTTCTGAGTCGGTGAGTCGGCTAAAGCCGGGTGACTTCACTGTGCTCTTTTCGTTATCTTTTCTTTTCTTTTTTGACGGGGCTTTTGGGGTTGGTAGGACGGTGAAAAGCTGAACTGACTTCCTTATTTTGAGTTTTGTTTGGAATTCCGGGAAAACCCGAGGCGGATTATTTTCGTTTGAAACTGAACTGTATTGAGAAACGGGAAAAACCCGGAACGGAGCACTATTTTTGTTTATGGACCTGGACTGATTTGTTGAAGAGTTTTGTTTTTCGTGTGAGTGCTCTAATATAATTTTGTGAAATTCAAATGGTGGTGTGTTTGGCCTTATTAACTTTATTTAAGTGTTCATTTTGTGTTTGTTTATACAATACCAAAAGGTCTTTTGAAAGTATTTTTTAGGGTCATGAGTTAACCATGTATCCTTTGTGGGGTTGAGGGTAATTCAAATTGTCCAAACCGCATACATAAATAAATGGCGCCCAATGTTAAAAGAACCCTAAAATACTAAAAAAATAAATAAAAAAAACTGCAAACAATCATTATTGGTTGTGGGTTGTGTTTGCGTCTCAGTACAAAGGATGGCTTCAGCTCTGGAGGATATCTTGAACTTCCCCTCTGAGGCTCACAAAACAGGACCTGAAACAGAAAGTTCTGTGTTAGATGGTGGAGTATTAAAGGACCCTCTACCAATCTCTGGTTCACCTATGACAAATCACTCTTTATTGGACATGGATTTGTGTGGGGACTCCGACTTGACGCTACCTTTGCTCGCTCTGCCGCAAGGTGGTGCTGCTTCATCGGAGGCCACCACTGGGTCAGGGCTCAAGCACTTGGCCCAGGAATTTTTGCATATAAGCATCCAGGAAGGATTCCAGTCCCTTTCAGAGGCACAGAGCAACCATAAGGATGAACTCAAGCTTGCTCTAGGTGTTGTAACAAAAGATCTTACTGCATACTATGATGAGCAACTGCGGCAGTTGAGATCGGCCATGGATAAACAGTTCAATTATGTACGCGAACAGTATTCGATTACATTGAACTGGCGCTTGCAAAGCCACCATGCAGACCTATTAAAGGCGATGAAGGAAACCCTAAGCCCTGTGTTATAGAATGTCACACACTTACAGTGTGAGGTCTGGAAGTGTTCCCAACATTTGGAGGGGATGGTGGGTGAAATGTCCACCATGAGAACACAGAGTCTCCGTGTGTCAGCACTATCTGATGCCTCGGTTCAAACTAGTCCTGGTAGTGATCAGGCGGCACTTCCCCAGCGGCATCGGCTGCAGTCGACAATGCATGCAGGATTGTTGGAGAGTCCGCCGTGTTCACCAGATGATTCTCCCATTTCAGGGGATTTGGGCTGCCGTTTCATGGGGAAATGTCCTCTTAAATTGCAGTTTCCTACCTTTGGCAGGATGGAGGACAACCCTGACCCTCTGTTGTACTTGGACAGATGTAAAGATTTCTTGGCTCTCAATCCGCTGACTGATGGGGAACTGATGGTGACTTTCAGGAATGTCTTGTTTGGTACTGCGAGGGATTGGTGGGATGTGACTCGTGCAACTACTCATTCATGGAAAGACTTCCAGTCCAAGTTCCTTTCTGCTTTCCTGTCTGAGGACTATGAGGATGAGCTGGCAGAAAGAGTGTGGACACGGGCTCAAGGAGAGGATGAGAGCATAAGAGACTTTGCTTACCTGTATCGTTCATTATGCTGTCGCTGGAGGCCTGACATTACAGAGGAGGCTGTCATTAAACTCATCCTCAGGAACATCAATCCCCGTATGGCCAGCCAACTTGGTCCATCAGTAGAGCAGTCCCCATCACCTTCCCCCTGTCTATCCTTCACGCCTGCCTATAGGCACAGTGCTGCTCCCACTTTCGGCAGTCCGCTACCACAGCAGTTAAAGGTGCCTCTCACCATCGGCTCCTGGGAAGGGACAGCCAATCTGGACACAGGATCATCATACACATTGCTAAATGAAAACCTGTGGATGAGCATTAAACCACCTGCATCCAGACTTACCCCATGGTCAGGCGTCCCCTTGTACCTGGCAAATGGGAAACAGGAGCATCCTCTTGGATGGACAGATATGGAGATCTGCCTGCATGGGAAGACCTGGTTAATACCCATGGTTGTGCTGTCTCCTCAGGCACTAGCATTCTCTGTTGTACTGGGACTGGATTTTGCGTTTTTCAGTGGGATGCACATTGATGTGGCAGGTGGCACTTACTGGTTCCGCGGAGAGACGGGGAGGTACTTTTTTCAAGCGTGTCACCCCGGCACATCAGAGGGGGAGGGGGCTGGCAACCATGTTGCCCTCTTCCTGGCAAATGCTCCGGAGATTTTACAACCTCAATTACCAGACATGACAGATCTTTTTGAGAAGGCAGTTCAAGGCTCACACCTGGAGGGGCAAATGAGAGAGAGACTTCTGGAGATGCTGCATTATAACAATAATGTCTGCACTACCAAAGTCGGGCACACAGGACTACTCAAGCATCAAATGTTCATGACGGAGGATATGCCAATAAAACAGAAACCCTACCATCTCTCTCCACCAAAACAGAAGGTTTTAAAGGAGCTTCTGGATGAAATGCTGGAAAGTAAAGTTATAGAACCTTCATCCTCCCCATGGGCTTCTCCAGAAGCCTAGGTTCTGTGTAGATTACAGAAAACCCAATGCCAGAACTCTCACTGATGCCTATCCCCTCCCTACCATCCAGGAAATCCTTGAGTCCCTTGCTGGAGCCACTGTATTCACTGCTCTGGATCTCAACAGTGGATACTGGCAAGTGGAGATGGATCCAAAATCCCGAGCCATGACCACTTTCATCTGTCCATACGGCCTATTCCAGTTCAAGGTGATGCCCTTTGGCCTGAAAAACGCACCAGCCACCTTCCAGCGGCTTATGGACACTGTCTTGGGTGAACTCAAGGGAGAAACTTGTTTTGTGTATCTGGATGACATCATCATTTACTCCAACTCCTGGCAGCAACATTTCAGGGATGTCCAAACCATCATGGACAAGCTTAGGCAGGCAGGGCTCACTGTTAATGTAAAGAAGAGTAAGTTCTTCCGTACCTCTCTGACATTCCTTGGACACGTTGTGTCAGCACAGGGGGTTCAGGTGGAGCCAGAGAAAACCCAGACTGTCCAGAACTTCCCTGTGCCCACCAACAGGAAATCTCTGGAGCGGTTCCTGGGAATAGCGGGATGGTACCATCGGTTTGTGCCAAATTTTTCACAAATTGCAGAGCCCCTCGATGCCTTGAAAAGGAAGGGGGTCAAGTTCTGCTGGTCCCCTGAATGTCAAACTGCCTTCGATACCCTCAAAAAGCACCTAATGAATCCTCCTATCCTGGGACATCCGAACTTTGATCTTCCATTCCTGGTTTACACCGATGCTAGTGAGGTAGGGCTGGGTGCAGTGATTGTTCAACGCACTAACAATGGGACCGAAGAAATCCTGGCTTATGGCAGCCGCAGCCTTAACCCAGCTGAAAAAAACTACTCCACTACAGAGCTGGAGTGTCTGGCTGTGGTTTGGGCTGTGAAGAAGTGGAGAGTTTATCTGGAAGGACGCCTCTTTACTGTGGTTACAGATCATTCTTCGCTCCTGTGGGTGTTTAAGACCACTAAACCCAGCACCCGTCTGATCCGGTGGGCTCACAGGCTTCAAGAGTTCACCTTCACGGTGGAGTGCAGAAAAGGCAGATATAATACTGTTCCAGATGCCCTATCTAGAGCTCCATGTGATGGATCTGACACTACTCACCATCCTCTCTGTGCCACAATGGTGTCTGCCAAACCAGAGTTTCCAGAGGATATGCCCATCACTGTCCAAGAGGTGTGGAATGCCTAGAAAAAAGACCCTGAGTGTCAGACGCTCTATGAAAACATCCAAGAGAAGGGAGAAATGCAAGCAAACAACAACACTCTGTACACCATTTTTGAGGATCTGATTTATCGGGTTGTGAAACTGGAATATAAAACCATATACCAAATATACATACCTGAGAGCTTGCATTCCCACTTTCTGACATCATTCCATGAAGACCCCCTTGCTGGCCACCTGGGTAGATACAAAACATACAGGAGGATGCAGAATCTGGTTTACTGGCCCAAAATGAGCTCGGATGTCAAACAACATGTGACAAATTGCCACGTCTGTCAACTATACAAACCTGAAAGCCGCAAACCAGCTGGAAAACTACAGCAAACACTGGTATGCCGTCCCTGGGAAATGTTGGGCATGGACTTAATGGGTCCGTTCCCCAGGAGTTCAAGCAGAAATGTTTACTTACTGGTTTTTGTGGATTATTACTCCAGATGGGTGGAGCTCTTCCCTTTAAGGAACGCCACTGCTGAATCCATCTCATGCATTCTCATCCAGGAGATTGTCACCAGATGGGGAATACCTGAGTACATTCTCTCTGACCGAGGTTCTCAATTTGTTTCCTCCATCTTCCAGGCTACCTGTGAAACATGGAATGTGTCACACAAACTCACATCGGCTTGCCATCCACAGACTAATTTGACAGAGTGAATCGGACCTTAAAAACTATGATGGCCTCCTATGTGGGCTCCAGGCACAAAAACTGGGATAAACACCTTCATGAGTTCAGGTTTGCCTTGAACTCTGCTGTTCAGGAGTCCACAGGAGTCACACCGGGTGAACTCAACCCACAACTCAGGGGACCGCTGGATGTCTTGCTGCAGCCCAGAAATGCCCTGCCCGACTCGTCTGTCTACCAAAAAATCACACAGCTTGATGACCTCAAAGCTTTTGTTGCAAAGAATCTCTCTCTGGCCCGTAAGCGGTTGGGGACCACTGCTATACTGTTTTGAGAAGTGGGCTACAGTTGAGATTGACTAACTCTGAAAGTCTAGGGCAGATGTTGATTCCTAAATATGTGATATTATCAGTGCACAGAGGAAGAGGTGGTGTTTGGACTGCTACATCCCAGCTATTAGGGCTGAGTGGGAGAATGGTGTTGGTGAGTTAGTGTGAGATGTGTAATGGATTAAGTTAAATAGTCTGCATAGGTTGTTAGATGAATGTCTTCCTTTGATAAAGCCAGTTTGCTCTGAGTGGATTATAGATTGAATGACTGTTCAGATTTGTGATGTTAGGGCCTTGCTAATGATTTTTGTGTTTGTGTTGATGAGAGATGGGGGCAATAGCTTGATGATGGAGTCTTTATCGGGTTTTAGTAAAAGAGAGATTGTCACAGTGTTCATGTCTATGGGGAGTTTGAACTTGAAGCCATCAAGTCTTGATGATTTATTGTTAGGCATGAGTTTGAGTGCATTGTGGAATTCTGTTGTTGTAAACGGTTTCTCAAGTGCATTTGCTCGGTCCTCAGTAAATTGCAGTAAATCAATATTGCTCAGGCATATGTCAGTGTCTTCTTGGCTTGGTTTATGTATTGATGAGTATAGGTTGGTTTAAAAATCTTGAAAGGTCTTATTTTCTTCCTCAGTTGTCTGCACATTCTTCACTGCTGAGTTCATAATCATTGAGATTGTTGTTTTTTCTTTGTTTTGCTTGATTTGACCCCCTAACCTAACCGTTTTGAGATTTATTACTGTAATCAAAATTTTCATGTCTGAGTCTGTGTAGGAGGACCCAAGCTTTTCTATTTGTGTGTTCACTCAGTTGTAATTTGTATTTCCGTAAATCATTCTGGATTTGTGCTGTGGGGTTATCTGCATTGATATTAGCTACTTCTTTAATCTTTTGTTCTAAGTGCATTTCCTGTTCGTTGTCTTTTTTTATTGTGTGGAATATGATATGATTTTCCTCTTAATGTCGCTTTCCCTGTTTCCCGAAGTAGTGATGGTGCTATTTCTGGTGAATCATTTATTTCAAGGCAGGAATCCTACTCTTTTAATATCATTATAGAGGTTGGGGTCATCACGTAAGGATGTATTAAATCACCATTTGTTAAATCTGTTGGATGGTTTGCAAGAATGGTTGCAGGTGAGGGAGAAAGGAGCATGATCACTGATGGTGATGGGGTGTATTAGTATGTCTGAGATTTGGGAATAATAAAGTTACTGGTTAAAAAGAAGTCAACACGAGAGTAGGAGTGATGAAACGGTGAAAAGAATGAAAATTCTTCTAATCGCCAACCATCACCAAGACCAAAACTCATGAATTGTTTAAAAAAAAAAGGATGAGTCGCCATTATTTGGGCCGTAAATACTTGCAATAGTGATTGGGCTGTTGTGTATTGTGATATTGATTATGTTAAATCATTCTTCAAGATCTGTGATGGTGTTGTTATGAATAAATAAATATAAATATAGATATTAAAATGGCCACCCCTCTCTGCCTGGAGATGAAATGGGCAGAGAAGATTTGATTACATTGTGGTGTTCTTAATTTATGATAGTCAGTTGCCCAAAAATTGCCCAGGGTATCCCTAACCAGAGGATAGCTAGGCACGCTATAAAAATATCAACATCTAAATATTACTTTCAGATTGTTTCAATTTGAGCTAGAAATATAGCAACGCTTATCGGTTTTGGCTAGTAGCAACCTAGCAAACTGTTAGCTCACCTATGCAACCTAATGTTACTTTACTTCCATGGTGTAAAAATGCTAATGTAAAAAGCAAATATGCATTTTAATACCATCATAATAATAAAGCTGTAGTAACAGACTAGTGTAAACAAATACATTTTAAAACTTTCATGTTGGTCTCACCTTGTAATTTGCTCATCTTTGTACAGCCGTTTTTACCTCCTCCTCCTCATTTTTTTTCTTTAAATTTTGCAGGCAGCAGAGCTTTCTGTGATGACATCACAAACATTAATTGGCTGAGGCAGTTGTTGTCCTAGGGCTATCATACAAAATGTTGGTCTGAGAACCACAACCACTTGGCAAAATCAGGATGTGCGTGACATGATGTGGGAATCTGATGTCTGAGTATGTTTATGTGTAGATGGGTGAGCAAGTGTTCTTCCATAGCTGTAGAGCGTGTGTGTGTGTGTGTGTGTGTGGGAGAATAGGAGATATGGGTCTTCTCAGAGACATGGTACATGGGTGTGTTTTGGATGGGGGGGGGGTCTGGTATGAAAAAAGCAAGAGAGACAGAGAAAGCAAAGAATGAAAGAAAAAAGATGAATACATAGAATACAAAGACATTAATTAAAATTTCACATGAACTGGTTTTTCCCAAGTGCTAAGGTGCCTAGTGAAGCCAAAATGATTAGCCAGGGGTTATTTTCTTGTCACTGAAGAGTTTGCCTTCAATGTACAACTTATCAGTTGAAATAACTGCTAATAACATGCATTTCCTTCTTGCATGTTCTGTTTTCTGATTGGGAGTAATATTTTGCATCTGTCCAGGATTTCTCGGGGGAATTGGTCATTGAGTCCGTAGTCCATGCCTTTCTGTTTGCTGTCTTCTGTCTGTCTGCTGTGACGCTGTACCTGCTGTTTTTGTTTGAAATGTTCGAATTTTGCAACTATGGGACGTGGGCGTTTGTTTGCAGGGTTTTTTGCTTCTAAGTGGTGTACTCAGTGGAATGTAATGTTGTTTACTGTGTCCGGGGAGATTTGGAGGTGAGTGATCATAAATTCCTTTATCAGCTGTTCTGGGTTGTTGTCATGCGTTCGTTCCGGCATACCAGAAAAAACAAGGTTGTCTCTCATGCTGCATGACTGTAGATCGAGTATGGTTTCTTTCATGTCTTTCTTTTCTTTAGCAACGGAGGCAAGCTGAGTTGTGAGGGAGGTAACAGAGGGATTTGTTTTCTTTAGCCAGTATGGTGAGTTATTCCTAAGTGAATTCCAGGCTTTCGCGTAGCTTCTGGAATTCCTTGTGAAGCACTTCAACAAGAGTGATTCTTGCATCTAGTCCAGAGAGTTTATTGTCAATTGAAAATAAGATGTAAATGATCTCAGTACAATATGATTTATCCGGGGAGCTGTGAATGGAAGGCCTTCCAGATCGAACGGTTGTGTTATTCCAGGTGTTAGGTCCAGAAAGGTTTATTTTGTTGGATAAAGGAAAGTAGAAGTTGTATTTATATCTAGCAGAGGGGAGCTGCCATTGCACCAATCTCATCAGGTCTCACACCCAAATCTAATCTAAACCTCTTAACATCTCTCAAAATGGAACAATAGATGATAAGAGGAAGTGGTTTGAATGGTGGAATGAACTGGGGATGAATCTGGGGTTATGCAATGGTTATGTTACCTAACCAATGGCACCCAACTGTCACTCAAAGCGGCCATGCCTTTAATTATACATAACTTTAAGCCATTATAATAGAGTTACATAAAAATTCACCCCCTGTACAGTTGTCATGAATGGGGAAATTAGCTTTTGTACCAGGCTGCAGTTCCTCAAATGGCCACTTGAGGCTGGCTCCAAAAGTGAGTCAATCCCCATAGACCCCCATGTTAAAATGCCCAACTTTACAGCAGAAATAAACATGTTTACAGCCTGGTACAAAAAATGGTTTTGGTCTCTATAGCTAATTTCTCCTTTCATGACAACTGTACGGACTGAATTTTTCTATAACTCATCCATTTAAATTTTAGGGCCGTAAGACATTTAGCATATACATATTATTTTTAAACAGAGAAGTGTTCATTTTAGCCGTGGAGTGATTTAGATGTGTCATTTTACCAACAAAGTTCATTTCAAATTTATAGTATTGTTCTATTGTTACAACAGATTTATGTTCTCATCAAAAACAGATAACATATCACATGATTTATACGTGTTTCCTATGTATTTTCTTAGTATTCAGAGATATATAAAGTACCACAAAGCTTATAATCTGATACAGATACAGATCAGTGATGAATACTAGAAAGACTGAACACTAAAAACATTCACAGATCTAAAAGTGTAGGTTCACATAAAGTATTAATGCATGTATCAAATACATGACTTACACACTCTTATCTTTATGCACTACATACAGAACATATTCTACAAAGCTGACATGTTAACACTTGTTATTCTAGTTACTTGAAGCTTATTACTCAATATACGGCTCAGCTTCGAAACAAACTGAAGAAATTGTCACAAGCAAGCAGCCAGACCTCCTGCACACTCATTCAATTGTAAATAGTTTGAGGTGCTTTATACTGTAAATAGGTTACTTATGTACATTTTATTTGTCATGTAATATTACTTGTGCTATTGTTTCTTTTACAATAAAGTGACAACAGTGAATTGTTTCTGAACAAATACATGTTTGTTACATCATTGTACAATAATCTAGTTTTAATAGACTCTCACCTTCATTTAGACTAATGGCATGTATAAATCAATTAACAGTATGTAGTCTTAACAAGCTAAACAAAATTAATTATGACTTTTTACAGTTGTACGAATTTATTTGGCTCAAGAATAAATATATACAGAAGGTTGGATTACAAGTCACAAATATAAATGCACAGCTATATAGAGGGCAATTTAATATGGCAGATATGAAGTTTGATGTGGTGACTGTGGATACTTCACAGGTGGTCTTCATCTGATGCAGGGGCATCCTCTGTCTCTGTGGAGTCTGGAAAAAATACAATTAAAAATCTCAAAGAATCCACATGTTGAATCCTTACATGCTAAGAAATACTTCTATAGCTACAAAACCTTTTTACACATGTGTAAATTATATTTGCCAAATACATTATTTGGCAAAGCACAAATAGTGGGTTTTTTACAAACATTTATTTTGTACAAAAATTTTTAAAACATCAAATACCAGTGTGCAGGTCAGTTACATCGCTATCTCAGTCTCTTTCCTCTTCTCTGCTGCTACGTCTATCAGTAGGTCTCAACAAGGCGAGTCACATCAACCTGCTAAATGTTGCTACACATTTCCTTATTTGGACATCATTCTCGGAGTTGGGGGTGTTCCCCAGAGATTAAGCTGAGCTTACGACACAAGCAAAGTGCTTACAAGGGACTCTCCATAACCTGTTGTTCCCCTTCTCCTTTCCACAAAGTTAGGTTGTAAACAATAGGCAATAAATGAAAAGTGCAAAGCAAGAATCACCTTTGAAGTTCTCCATACGTTACATGCTCAACTGTCTCTATGTTATGGGTGTATAAATAATGTAGAGGTCTGTCTGCATGTTGGCAATGCTCTTGGTTTTAGCTCAGTAGTCAGCGCAGTCATCTATGATCTGGGAGACTAGAGTTCGAGACCCAGTGTGGGGACCTCCTTCATAAGGTAGTTTATTCATAAACACTTATTTTAACACTTTAATATCCTAAAATTAAAAGCATGATAAAAAAATAAAAAACAGATTTTTACCCCTATTTCCACTTTTATTTGAATACAAATATAAACAATTTTGCTGTCTTAACAAATATAGATACAAATACAAATACTGGTCTCTCTGCACACCCCTAGTAACTTCAGTGTTGCACACACAGGTAGGAAATTTGTGTGTCTGTCTCTCATGTACCTTCACTGTCGCATAAAAAGATGGGAAATTTGTGTGTCCATCTCTCAGGCTTTGTGAAACCTCACTGCACAGATTTTAATTACACATACACAAAACATCTACAGCTACAAAAACTTTTTACACATGTGCAAATTATATCTATGTGCATAAAAAAACATTTCACAGGCTCAAAATATTCATGACCATTATTTGATTCCATATTCATGGAAGATGGATATCCATCACTGTCTGTGCACAGTCACTGTGGTATTACACCCTGGACCTTCCCAGCAGGTTAATCCAGCCATGATCTGGACCAAAGTGCAGGACCATCCAACCAACAATGCCAGCCTTAGAGCCACACCACTAGCACAACTATTTGAATATTTGTACAAAGTATCAGGTTCCAGCTTATAATATTCACCACATCCTTACATGTAATATGACTAACATCTCTCTGTGCTCCTGTCTTTGTCATACAGAGGCTTCCATCCTCTCCTATGATGGCAGCATGTATATGAAGGTGGTGATGCCGACCATTATGCACACTGAGGCTGAGGACGTCTCCCTGCGTTTTCGCTCCCAGCGGGCTTATGGCCTCCTCATGGCCACCACCTCCCGAGACTCAGCTGACACGCTCAGGCTGGAGTTGGATGGGGGTCGTGTCAAACTCACGGTCAACCTAGGTATCGTATGCTCCCCCCCACCCATCTGCCTCCACACCGCCACCTTCTCCATGAGATGGTTTGCCATTGAGTGGTAACTTCTTCTCTCCTCTCACTCTCTTTCTGTTTTTTTGTGCACAGTCTTTCCATCAGTTATCATCACTATAATCCCTTAAGGTTTCTATCAGCTTTGGAAGATAGATAATACAGATTTTATCTTGTCTGCATGGGTGTCAATGCAGTTTGTGTTCACAGATAACTATGGAGAACTTACTGAATTCAAATATTTAGTGGAAAATGTCAACTTATTTAATTCCAGTGGTAAACATGTTTGGCCCATCTTTGAAAGAGACAAACCATAGTCATATCCACATTCCTGTTCCTACAGAACTTTTGAGACAGTCACAGCACAATAAGCAGAACACATATTATGAAGTGATGTAGAGACTCTTGCTTTTAAAGTTTAGTCTAATAAAATCTTTTTAAAGAACAAAGTGTGCTGAGACTTTCTAAGAGGTGACCTCCACCAAGTGTGCCCATCATTCAACAGGACATTAAAATATACTTTGTTTTTCTTTCTACCTAATCTCATTTCTCAGTCTGACATCAAGACATCTCTCTGTCACCTTCCTGTTCTTCTGGGTAGTTGTTTTCTTTGCTTACAGTCGTGTCTTTATGGGAGTCTATGCTTTTTCTGTGTTTTGTTTTTATGTTTAGCTGTCAACTCCATCTTCCATCATGCTTAGTCAAAAGATGGTATTCACCCCTTCAAAGGCCTTAAGCCTGCGGCCCGTCAGGCGAACAGCCCGAGAACAGAGCCCAGCAAAACCTACAGCTGGCTGCGACCCCAAGTACCTCCAAACACTTCCAGTCCTAATATGTAAACCCTAATGAAAAATGAGTCACACACATCAATTTACATCTTGCATATATGGTATGCCTACTAAAAATTATAAGTCGTAAGAGTGATAGTAATGTTTGCAGATGTTAGCTGGTTTGTCAAGCCACATTTAGATAAATCCTTCTTTCATCATATAACATATTATTAGTTCATGCATGTCATAATCTACATTTCAGTCAAAGCTTTGCAGCTGTAATTGGTCAGTGATGCTGATTTCTTAGCCTATGTTAATGTGTGTGATTTTCCACAGATTTTTTGTAAATATCTAAATATTTATATATCTTGCTTATATAGATTTAGCTTCTTTTCTGTGACACATGTAGGCATAGGATAGTACTCCAAATCTGATGGTTGGGGTTCCTGTGCCTCTGCATGGTGCTGGTGCTGATTGGATCGCGGCTGTTTGCTCCCACTTTTCTGTTGCGGTTGACGACACATGAAACCACTAGCCACATGGTGACCAACCCTCAATGTCCTCACAGCTGCATATAGCAGTTACTCTGGCCTCAGTGGCCTTCAGATTTTCATTTTATATCACACTACTGTCTTACAAAGTAAACTTTTTTGCTGTTTGAATAGAAAATCAAAGTATATCAGTCTATATTTCTTGACTTTTCACACATCTCTGGCTCTAAAATGGATGGCTGCTTCCACCTAGTTGGTGTGGAAGCTTTGACGTTTCTAATCTGAATATTTTAAACCTAAAGTCAAAACGTCTGTTTTGGGTTGGAAATCTCATGTAGCTGGTACTACAAGTGGCCATTTTACTGTTGATATTGTCACTAAACAACTAACTCATTTGAACTCTGGTACTATGGGTAAAGAGCACAAGCTCTAGAAAAGCATCTTTTATCAACTAGCATATTTCTGTGACTGACAGATCCAGGCATTGTTTTGTTTACCATTGAATGATGTTGGAAATCTTTAAAATCTATCAAAGAAATTTGTCATAAAGTTAAATACAAATACCAAAGGATTAAAATGGCTGCCCTCCTACATGTGTACGTCCCCGGAAGGGTGGACCTTTTGTTTTTGGATGTCTGCAGCAGTTACCTTGAAGGATGCAATTTCATCTGTCATTTATTCTTCCCCATCTAGACTGTATCAGGATAAACTGTAACTCCAGTAAGTTAACACTCAAGTTTCATTTTGCTTTCTATGTTGATGATGTGTTGATTGTTGTTTTTTTTAAAAGGAAATGTGTTTTTAAATATTCAAGCACCACCCACCACTTACTCTTGAGCTTATCATGTGGAAGATGAGTTTGCCCAGTTGGTCTGACTACCCATAATCCTACAGAAATACTCTCAGTCAAAGGGAATGAGTGGTGATTTCTTTTCAATATTAGACATGCTTTAACTTATTTTTAATCAATTACTTTCCTCCATTTTATGCTGAGGGATCTGCTGTCTCACTTTCTGTTTGCTATCAAAAATAAAACCATTTTCACACCATTTTGCTCTGTATACAGTTGTCACAATATACATTTGAAATAACTCTTAAAGTATATATTTCACTTTGCTGCAATTTTCAAGATCAGGATAGGAAATCACCACTTATTGCCTTGTATTAGAAGTGACAACAATCTGAGGTGTTTTTTTGCAAACAGAGGTTAATTGTAGCTGAGTGCTACTTGAGTGCATTATCTAACCTAAAGAGAGACTGTTAATAAATATATTTCATACTGTGACACCTTTGTTCTCAGTAGCTGGGATTAACACTTAATTTGGATAGTCTATAATTATGTTGGTACTGCAGATGTAGATATTTAACTCTGTTTTCCTATTTGGTGGATCTCGATAGACTAAATAACCTTAACCCTTACCACATTTTAATCTTAACTGCAGAATTCCCTTATCCTGTTTCTAAATTCCTTTCATCCAAGTCCAACGGAAATGAAATAGCTTTTTTTCTACAACAGCATACATATCTGCTCTATAAATTACTTATCCTGTGTTCCCCTTTAAAAAAAAATCAGAAAACAAAACAAAGACATATATATTTTAAATTCTTTGGTTTCATGATGTCGCCCTCTAGTTTTAAGCGTTACTTTGATGAAATGCTGTTCTGTTATCTGTCCATGTAGATGGAGACCTCCATGTAGATAAAAGTGTCACTACTGCAAATGAAATCATGCATAAAGCAATAATGTTGCGTTCTTCCATTGGCAGAGCAGACAGTCATACTAAGAATGAATGACTGGTATGAATAACAAGTAAATTCCATCATAGCACACCAGTAAAATTGGTGAGACAGTACTTGTCCTGACCCCATGCTTCAAGAACCTACATTCCATTAGACCAAAACATCAACCACAATGTAAGAGTATGGAACACAGTTTAGAAGGCTGCTAAATTTAGATGAAAAGGCAACATACAATATTAACATGGTTTAAATGTAACATATTGTCCCTCTGGCTGAGTATGGCATTAAATCCTCTATCAGAACAGCATACATGGAGGTCAGTACACAGTCTCTGTGCAATGTAATGTATGAAATAAAATTTCATCCCAGCTGTAAAACTTTGCTGTAACCTCACCAACATTGCTGAAATTTGCCAACACCCAAAACAGATGCAGCAGCATCACCATGAAGGTTACACAGATGTAGTCCCAACAGAAATAAACAGCATAAATGAATTAAATTAAAGGAAAATTCCACATTTTTATCGGCATCATGCAATGATCCTATGCAGACCTTAATTGACTGGATCTTACAGGCCTGTCTGAGCAGTTCAATATCACCACTTAATATATTTATATATTGAATATGAATATAGCTGACCTGACACTAGTTTATTAACCTTTGACCGCCAGTGTGTCCATTGTTCTAACCTATGGAATGTTATTTTGATTTCTATCTTATATTGATGGAGATCCAACAATTTCCAAGTACACCAAATGCCTCTGGCTAAATTTTAGAGAATGTCTATAAAATGATGCATAGCCTAAGACAACTGGATTGACAATTTGATTTAATGGTGCAGCCATAAATATGTTATTCACTATTGAATCATTATGTCATTATTGAATATATATGTTAAAACACACAGGAACAAGCTGATAAACATCATATGCTGTCATACGGTGAAAAGGGTTTTTCAAAATGAATGTAACTAACAGGGATTTAAAACCAAGAAAAGAGTTTAAGAGATTAAACACTTCCATCTGCTGGACATTTCTAGTCACAACATTTTCTGTAACAGAGGCACAATGTTAGAATGTCATTAACTACAATTCTTGATTGTTAACCTTGAGCAACATGCATGTTCATGACAGATAAAAGACTGATCCAAATCAAAATACTGAAAAGTCACACTATAATATAATACATAATAATAACACACAATTTGATATTTTTGAATCAGACTGTTTAATGAAAAAAGTAGTTAGTTTGGTCGTGATAGGAGACTCAGTATCAACATTGTACTCAAATATGCAGAGTATATAGGCTAGTTCTGTTAGGGAAATTCAATATCCAACATTTTATATCAGGTAACATTCTATACATAATATGTTTAGGAATGGCGATTCAGTGAGGTCTGTTTGCTGCTTTTACAATCCTAAAGTTGTTTATAGTGTCTCAGTTGCATATCAGTTGTTAGACTTTCACAAATCACTATGGAATACACACACACATATATATATATATATATATATATATATATATATATATATATATATATATATATATATATATATATAAAGATCAGTTATGTTATATAATGAATAATTACAAATCAAGAGGCTGAAACCCCCAGTAGATAAATATTAGTAATTTTGTGTCTTTTACCACTAGAAATATACCTCCAAGTTAATGCAGCTTTGTGGAGTAGAGGAGATCAAGTGATTAGTGATTCACTTCAGAATATGTGCTCTCAGACACAGAAAGGACAAAGGTGCTAAGAATGGTGATAAACAGCCTCAGCTTTGTTCCATCAGATCAGAAAATGCTAGTATGGGCTCATTTTCTAACCTGTGAAAAAGTAGTTTGTCAATAGTTTTCAGAGCTTTCAACTGTGATTTTAAAAAAGCTTGGTGGACCTTCAGGTTCGATTTTTTTTTTTTTGGCCAAATCCATATGGGTTTTGGACATATTTTATTGTTTAGTTTTGAGGACTTGTTAGTATCTCAGTTATCAAAATGTGTGTGTGACAGCAAAGCTCTCCTTATACTAGACTGGTGTCCTATGTGGCTCGGTTTTTGGCTTGCATTTCATGGTATGAAAAAATAATGAAGAGAGAAACAAAATGATGGAGAGGATGGAAGGAAGGGAAGAAGTAAAGAAGGATGTCTATAAAGCTATGATGATGAGGAAAAGCAATGTTGTAGTTGCCCTTTGAGACTCATGACTCTGTTCTGCAGCATAGTGGTCAGATGTATTCAATGAGAATTACAAATGTCACATATGTTATGTATTTTGTATTTTTTCATTGTGTATTTCACTGACTAAACCAAACCTTTGTTTCCCAAAGGTATAAGAATAAGTTTGAAAACTACATTTATAGGCATTTTCAAGCCACTAAGCTGCTTGTAGAATTTCTGCCACAGATTCCAGACGGACTGATGGGAAAACAAAGGTTTGGTTTTAGGCTCAGGATGTCTTTAACTTTGTGATTGACCATTGTTCTCAGGCAAGGGACCGGAGACGCTGTATGCTGGGCAAAAGCTCAATGATAATGAATGGCATACAGTGCGTGTGGTGCGTCGTGGCAAAACCTACAAGCTAACAGTTGACGATGATGTAGCAGAAGGTACTTACTTGCATCAACCCAGGTTCATTCTTGAAGAAATGTTCTTAGTATTGCCTTGTTATTGGTATTATACCATGCTGTGTTGCCGTAGAGACTGATAGTACTAGTACATAATTCTGCTACAAAGAGAGCCTGTAGACATGTTTACATACATCTAATACTGTTAATGTAATTTTCTCCTTAAATCAGCCCTTTTGTGTTAGTGTCAGACAGTGTTCTCTTTTCTTTTCGTTTTTTGTCTTTCTTTTCAACCCATCCCCTCCACCCTCCCCATCTTCAGGCCAAATGGTGGGCGACCACACTCGTCTGGAGTTCCACAGCATCGAAACAGGCATCATGACAGACCGCCGATTTGTTTCCAGTATCCCATCCAGCTTCATTGGTCATCTGCAGAGCCTCAGGTACACAGAACATTAACTTTTTTTTATTTATATATAAGTTTCTCTAATCATTTTGTCTTATTAGCAGGAATCAAATAACAAGGAACCAACTCACAAATAAATATCACCCAAATTCTGCATCTTTACAGTTACTTTGGTTTTATGTTTTTATGGCACATTTACAGTTCGGTTGAGTCTTAATGCTTTCATCAGCCTGTTTCCAGCAGCAGGTAGCTGTTTTTAGCAAGTTTAACAAGCTCTGATAAACCCTATAGACCAAAGCAGAGCTAAAAAGAGAGTCAGTATTAGACTTACATTCATCTAGTGAACACAAACACAACAAAAATTATTGCAAACGTTGCTTTGTGTTTACTGAATGTGTAAATATAAATGTTTTAATATGCCTTATAACTTCATATAATACATTGTGGATTTTGTGTAGTATATTGTAGAGTTCTGCCCCCACATGAAAAAAAAGTTAGTGAATTCAGCTTTATTTTCTCAGGAAGCAAACAATGCACGTGGAGACTTATTTAGCTAAGGGTTTGTCATATTTAAACTCTGGAGTCTTTACATCTCTATTTTCCAGACTTTGAAGAACAAGTAGGACCTTATTTTTAGGACAATAATTTCACTAAGTGCCTGTTCCTTTCCTTTCCCAGATTTAATGGCATGCTCTACATCGACCTTTGCAAGAATGGTGACATTGATTATTGTGAGCTCAACGCCCGCTTTGGGATTCGTTCCATTATTGCTGACCCAGTCACCTTCAAATCCAAGAGCAGCTATCTGAGCCTGGCAACCCTACAGGCCTACACATCCATGCACCTCTTCTTCCAATTCAAGACCACCTCCCCAGACGGCTTCATACTCTTCAACTCTGGAGATGGAAATGATTTTATCGCTGTAGAACTGGTTAAGGGGTAGGTTTTATTTTGAAAGGATTACTTGTTAACCTTTTCACACTGAAACCTTGAAGTTTTAGTAGTAACATAAAATTTGTTCACAGAATGTTATTTTGAGTTTCTCTGATGTTTTTAGGAGCTTTATTTTGACAGTGGAATCATAATGACCAGCACACAGCCTTAGAGCATCTTGTGATCTACATAATAACAGACAGATTGTAGGATACGATAAAATGTATTTTATTTTCTTAGTATACAGTATATGATTGTGAAATTGCATGTGTCTAGTGCATCTACAGGATCTGATGCATTTCCAGATAATTTAACAAGACAATGGGCCTCATGCAATTTGTAGGAACAGATTTGTTCTTAATCAGAATCAGCATTATTGGCCAAGTATACTTACGCATACAAGGAATTTGGCTGTGGTTTTTAGTGGCTCTGAGGGTACTTACACATAGTTCTGAGAACAATGATCAATGATATATTGGAGTTGGAACAGGTTATGTCCAGACCTTGAGGGGTCCCGGCCTGTTTTCTCACTCTGGGGGTGTACAAGTCTTGAATGGTGGGGACTGATCCTATCTGTCTGACTGTCTGTTGTAGTCTGTTCCTGTTCTGTTGTGGCCAATCCAAACCAGTCAGTGATGGATGTACAGAGAGCAGACTCAATGACTGCAATGTAAAACTGGATCATCAGCTCCTGGCACAGGAAGCATATCCTCTGCTGAGCCTTCTTGATGATCAATGTTGGTTTCTCATGTTGGACATGGGAGATTGTAGATCACAGAAACTTGAAGGTCTCCATGACTGACATAGTCTGTTGAGTATGGTGAGGGGGGGCAGTGCTGGGGGCTACTCCTGAAGTCCACTGTCATCTCCGTAGTTTTGAGTGTGTTCAGCTTCATGTTGTTTCTACTGCACCACAGGGCCAGCTGTTCAACCTCCTGTCTGTTTGCAGCCATCACCATCTCTGATGAGACCGATAACTGTTATGTCGTCTTCAAACTTACTGTAAGTTTAACTGATGGTCCTGTAGTTGTTTAGTGCTGTGATGGAGGGTTTCTTTATGATCAGAATGATTACGGAACATTTGAAATAGGAGGGAACTTCACACAACTCCAGTGATCTGTGTGAATATGGGGGTCAGCTGGTCAGCACAGGCTGGAGGGTGACACACCATCTGAGCCTAGTGCCTTCCAGAGCTTCTGTCTCAGAAGAGGCGACACACACCCTCTTCAGCAGAGCTGTTGTCATCAGACTGGATTTATGTTGATTTTGTCAGCACTGCAGTGCAACAGCTTCGGAATGAATGCTGGTTAACGCTGCTAGGTAGTTTATGGGTCACAGCTAAATCACTATTTTATACTGACTCAATAGTGTGACAACAGAAAAATAAATGAGATGAGATGTAAATGAACCCAACTTGGCTGAAATAAAACACACTGATGCTAAGTCATTAGCTGATGACCTGTGTTTCAACTTTTGTGTGTAGCTTCTCTTTGCTACTCTTATCTCCTTTGTCAGTGTTTTTTGGCTTGTTCGTGTTGCAGTGGGTTAAGTCTCCACTGCTCCTTGGTCCAACAAAGCTGCCTGAGTTTAGCTGTAAACTTGTCATTGTTGTATGTGCAGAATGTCTTAGTAGGCACACACAAACACAAAATGGCATGTACGAGGGATTTAAGATAATTTGTTTTCTTGTGCTAAATATGGTGCTGAAATTAACTTAAATAAAATATTTAAGTAAATGAATATTCCATTCACCATATCATCTTCATGGCTGCCAATTTCTCTGTCCAGTATCATCTTGTGTTGTAGCTGACAGTGTAACATCACCTATGGTAGGCTATAATATTCTCTGTGACTGTCACATCCCTTGACTGCCCTCTAATATGGACCACTTGTGCTACTCTGCCACTCCAGTACAGGAGTCCAGACCAGCCCTCACATTAATGTGGTAATATCTAGCTTGTCAAGGTTTCTAGTCACAATTTAGGCTGGTGTGGAAAAGACTCGTCCACCTCCTAACTGTCTTTTTCCTAAAGTCTTCCCCACTACCTGTTTCCTTTCTTCCCTATTGACCTGACCTGAAGATACAGAGTAAAAATACTTGTTTTATTGTTTAAGCTGCAAGTTTACTTTTGCTGCTCAGGAAATGTCCATTTCCAGAGTCTAGACCAACTGAAAAGATTCTTCATCTATGGACTGATTGTCACACACAATCTGTAATTTTACATCACTGAGGCGGGACTAATTGTTCTATAAAGAGATCCTTAATAGAATGTAATGATAACAAAAAATACATTTATTTTAACTACTGATTATATAGTTTACTTAACAGCAATGAACGGTAAAACTGATTAAAAGTTACAATTTCAGTAAAACAGAAATACTAAATTTTTCCCATCTTTAACAGTTTCACTTCTCCTTTAAGTTCACTTGAATGGTTAGACAGTTCAACTTTTACATTTAGTCATTCTAAGATACTATATTTCATCATAAAGCAGACTTTTAAACATTAATCAACATAATCATAGAACATACTGACAGCCTCTCCTGATGCATAGTTGGCCGATACCAGTTTCTAATATGGTCCATCACTGAGAATGACCTCTCACAAATCACTGTGCGAACTGGTAACAAGAGGGCTAGTGTAAAAAAGTTTCTCATAGTTTGGATAATGTCCACAGGTGAGTTCCTTCTTAATACTTAATACCCCTCTTAATAAGTACCACAGTTATCTCAATGGACAGCTGTGGTAACTTTGCTGTCCTCACTGTCATCTCAGTTACTGTGAGCTTTGGACTGATGGAGAGTATAGCGGAGTATTGGCTGATCACGATCAGGCATCTACCCTGTGCACTATTGCCATGTACTGCGCCGAAGATCTGAACACTCACTCACAATAGTGTCTAAAACAGGGATGTTAAGCTGCCTGGTCCATTTCTGTTTCATGCTTTCTTCACTGGCCGTCTGGACAAGGGTGCTGATGCACAGTCCAGTGCAGATGTTTTTTCTCACACGCGCTTGCTTGCTCTCCCATCCTCCCTCTTCTTCAAGTTTTCCATGTATTTCCTCAAGGATTCCAGAATGCGTGCAGCAATAGACAGTGTTGTGTCTTACTCTGGGAGTCCTGTATGTGCAAAGTGGACAGTGCTCACCAGTTGATTAAAAGTTATTAGGCACACACAGAAATCTTCATTTCTAAAAATATTCAGCAGACCAAACCAGATCAAACTTATGGTTAAGTGGAATTGCCAGTTTAGACAAAGAGGTGATTAGATCCTTTTATGAGTGTATTACTGTGCTGTAAGCTCAGCTTTAGCACCTAGCTCCTTCTGGATATTGTATACATTGTGGGTTCACTGCTGTGTGATTAATTTTGCAGACATCCACCAAAACCAAATGAAGTGTGTGCGCCATGCAATGGATGTAGACAGCGGAGATATGATCCTGACGCAGTTTTTGCTGAATGCCATTCACATGGCCAGACATCAGGGCAGCCCCATCACAACTATGTGCAACAACTTGTACAGTCCACATTGCTCCACAAACTGCCAAATATGACCATAGAGACCCTTAGCATCCATCTTTTTAGAGCAATCTACAAATCCAAGAAACCACTCTTTTATTTCCTGTATTTCTGCATATCTCACACATAATGTCAACTGCTCCTGCTTAAAAACTGCACACTTCATTCACAATGAGCGTAGCCATAGAATCCGTTATCCTCAATGTTCTGAATGATGTTGCATTTCTAATGTCTCATTATGCATTTCATTTCACGATTTTGGTTGTGATTTCCAACAGTTAGTTCTGTGTTATTGTGGCTTGTTAGATTGAGGGAGAAATTCCACCTCAATTTGAAAGCCTCATCATGCGGGGAATACCATTAACACTATTCCAGAAAGTTTTCCTGATTTGTTGCTCTCTCACTTTAATCGTGCAAGTCCTTGTTTGTTCAAGAAAAGCAGCATCCAGCAATTGTAATTGCAGATTCCCTGTTGCATTGCACAGTGCCCTATATTTACAGTATCCTATCCTATTCCAATTTGGCCTTCTTAAAAATATGCCAACTTCACTATCATCAGTTCCTGTTTGCTATGTACCCATGGATGTACAGACAACTAGTACTGGGTTACTGTAATCCTGAAGACAATTTAAAAATGGGATGATGGATCAATGCATCAACGCGACTGCCATATTGAAACGGGCAGTTGTCCCTTTGAATCATGGATGTATTAAGAGAGCTGGATATGTGTCATACCAAAATACATATAGTAACAGCAGGCTAATATTACTAAAATAAATTAACACTGAGTCTGCATTATTTTAGAAGCATATTCAGTGCTCATATAGCATTGTTATATGGCTACTATGATGACTTAAAATATATAGAATAGAAACTCAATACATTTTTTAATAGTTATTACTAAAATTAAAAATGTTAATGTCAATATTCTTCACAATTCTATTTTAATGGTATTCGTATTTCTACACACAATCTACTGACATTTCCAACATGATTTACATAATTGATGCATACAATAAGTTGTGGGCCTATCATCTGTTTGTTCAAGTAGTTCCAGTGGAACAGTTACATATTCTTCTGAAATTGTAAAAGCAAAACTCAAAGCAGCAGGAAAATGAAACTGAGTTGTAGGCTTCATGTTTATGTATGAGAAACATGATCAATGTAAAGTGTAATCAATATGAAAACAGCATTTATTCTTTGAAGAAGATAATCAGGTAGCTGCTTGGACACTGGTTGGCTCCTATGTGTGTATGTGGTTGTATCCAGGTTTGCTGGTTAGCCACTTAACATTGCTTACAGTGATAACAGTATATTAAATTCAACATGTTGGTGACAGTAGAGTGTTATGTAATAACTACTCGCCCATGAAATTATTCCTTGTTTCTTGGTTTTGGTGTTTCTTTCATTGCTATGAAAGTCTGGTATTCTCTAATGCAGAGAGTGGCCAGAAATGGACAATGGTGTCTCTCTCAACTGGGCAGGCATGCCTCAGCATTTGAAAACATCTGCCCAAGACTAACTCTTTATTTCTGTCACACAAGACAGAAAAGAGTTGAGAGAGGTTTGGGCTAAGAATATAAAAATGTGAGGCAGAATAACTTTTCTCTTTTGCAGATACATCCACTATGTTTTTGACCTTGGAAATGGGCCCAACCTCATCAAGGGTAAAAGTGAAAGGGCACTAAATGACAACCAGTGGCACAATGTGGCAATCACCCGAGACAACAGCAACACCCACACACTGAAAGTAGATGCTACAGCCACTAGTCAGAGTATCAATGGAGCCAAGAACCTGGACCTGAAAGGTATGCAAAGAACATGACACCTGTTACATGTTTATATTTCCTTGTGTGTTCAGTTCTCATTGAGCTACACTGGTTTAAGTTGGTGAACTACTTAAACACCTGCAATGACTCTCACTCCGCTAACATGTCCATTTGACTGCACAAGTCATTCAGTCATTCTCTAAGGTCAGTTTCCCTACAATATTATTTATCTTGGAAACAATCAAGTGGAGTAAGATATATGTAAACACAGCACAAAAAGTAAGGAAATTTGTGTTTGGTAGATTATTTTTTTGTTGTAACAGTGCTTCTTGGCAATAAATCTTATACTGTTGGAAAGCCTGTTTATTTCCCTTTTAAATGGTGCCACATTTGTAAAGAACATGCATCTGTGGGATGAGCAGCAGAGCTGAGTATGTGGGTTACACCCATGAAAAATATGCCAAATCTTCTCTGCCAATGCCAATCAGCTCATTCTGCCATTGACTTTTGTTTGGTGTTTGGTGGATTGGATGTTTGAAGTTTGAAGAAACAAGACATATTTGCAATTTAACAATTTATTCATTTAATTAACAGGAGCCTCAGCAGCGTGTGGAAGAACCATACACAGCCACAACAGCCTGGCACCTCCTCCTCATGGAGATGCCATGAATGGGATGCCATCCCACAGCAGTGTGCAACCAGGCTGGTGACCAGCATGAGGAGGAGGTGCCAGACTGTTGTGGCTGTGTATGGTTCTTCCACATGCTACTGAGGCTCCGGTTTGTTAAATGAATAAATTGTTAAATTGCCAATATGTCTTGTTTCTTCAAACTTCAGTCATCCAAAAACAAGAGTCAGTGGCAAGATTTATTGCCAAGAAGCATTGTTACAACAAAGAAATAATCTACCACACACAAATTTCCTTACTTTTTGTGCTATGTTTATATATAAGCTACCCAGAGAGAAGTAATCAGTAGCAAATGGTGTCATTTACGAAAAACTAAAAAATAGTAAATCATTCTACCTTATGACATTTGAGCTTCACACTCCAAAGTGAGTATGAGAATAGCCTATTGAACTGTTGTGTGTGCTGCTACTTCTCACCAAAGAACCACCACATTGTTGGATGTGAAAATGTTCCTCTTGTTGTTATGTTAGTGTTTTACCCACACAAATGAAGATCCTCTTGTACTTCTCCTCCTACAGTGTGTCTTTGTTTCCCACAACCCAGGTGATCTGTTCATCGCAGGACTGGGTCCAGGCATGTATGGCAACCTGCCTAAACTGGTGGCTTCCAGAGAAGGCTTCCAGGGCTGCTTGGCGTCCATGGATCTCAATGGTCGCCTGCCAGATCTCCTTAGTGACGCCTTGTTTCGCAGCGGGCAGATTGAACGTGGATGCGAAGGTACTCCGTCCCTCAAATCCAAGCCTGATTTAGACTACTACAACACAAACTTCAACTCCAGCTCCAGCAGCCCATTCTTCCTGCTCAATGCAAACAGTAGCTCCACAGCCCTGCATCCATACGGAAGTCCCTCCATCCTATTAACTGTACTTGTTGCTTCATTTACCCATTGCTAGAATCAGGCCAAACATCAAACACCTCCTCACCTAAAACACAACATGCTATCGGCTACACTGGTCGCCCACTGACAGTGCTGTCACCATCACCATCAGAGCAGTTTATGCCAGTGCAGTGACACAAAACACTGCCAGGTGTTCCATTTTTAATCTCATGTCCTTTTGTTAAGTTTTTTTTTTTCCAAATTTCTGTGCATGTTTAGAGTCTTATACAATTTTCTCATATGAGAGGGTACAACAGAACTCCCAACACGCGGCTGGTTTAGGTGTGTTGGTACAAAGCCACTTCATTTATTACTTTGATTGTACAGAGATACATTCACATTCAGAGACAGCAGAGGAAAACATTTGCCCTTCAGTGAATCTATAAGATATTCTAATTGACCCTTCACTAAGCCCCACCCCCCTTAGTTATTGTTGCTATGCCTGTCAAGTTTCCATTTTAGCACTGCACATACTATATGTAGTTTACAGTGATAACAGTGGCAGATGCACCACTGGAGGTCTGTAGTCATTTTGAAACAATAGATCCTTGATTTCAGAAAGAAGTAGACAAAAGCAGTCTATGTTCTCTCCAGAACAAAGTCAGGAAAAGACAAAAGCAGGTTCCCATTTTTGGTTTGCAAGGGTTGAAATGAAAACTGTGTCTTCTATTAGCTCCAGCTTGCTAACATAAACTCTGTGAGTTGGTTGAAAACTTTTGATTGCTACATATATAATGTCATGCTAATACAGTGCTCTGTGATGATCCAAAAAACACTAACCAGTCCCAGGAAGATTGCATGTGCATCACTGGCAGTTAATAATCCAAGATTACACGGAAATAAAGGATTGTTCTTGTGTTACAGGGTTAGTCCTATATTGTAGTGTAGTATTATAAAATGCAATGTAAATATTTTTATGTTTTATTGTTAGTATTTTTAAGCAATTTGTTTCACTTTTACATGACAGATGGTTTGAGGATGAGGGCTTACTAATGAGTATGGCAAAGTTGCCACAGAGCAAGGCAGTGCGGCTCACGTTAGCCTAAACTCTGATATAGTAGCATCAGGGAGTCCCTAAATGGGACATGAGTGTTCAGGCACAGCATTGAGTGTAGGTCACCCAGGCCCAATACACAATCACTGTAGTTATGTGCATAAAACAGAGGAAAATAGATTTGAAGCAGAAAAATAAATTTTGTGTTGCAGTTACACACCCATAGCACAGGTGAAATGTGAGCCATTACATGGCCTGTGTAGACAGCTGTATTGATTGTAATTAGAAGTGTTATCTGTTCCATCAGACATGTTGGAGATGGATGACTGAAAAACATGGCTGGAACTATTACCAGCAATATGTATCAAAAGTAAAAGTTCTCATTATGCAAAATGGCAATATTCAGAGAATTTTATTTATTTTTTACTTATAACAATACTTCATGTGTTTTAAGATCATGATATGTTTTACTTGAAAATACTTAAAATTAGTGGCTAAAGTGCCTAAAATAAATGTAATGATGGGATGATAATGACTAAAAAGTACAATATTTCCTTCAGAAATGCAGTGGAGTAGAAGTATAAGTACAAGTACTTCAAAAGTTACATTCCAGTTAGTTAAGTTCCATCTGTAATGCCTCCTGTGTAGACAAACTTAACTTCTGGCCTTGGAAGTAACTACTTGGACAATTGCTGTTTGGGATCGGGGCTTAACAAATGGTCAATTACAGGGGAAGTACAAAGAAAATATAGAAAACTAAAAAAATTCTATGAATTTTCATGTGTGGTATTACACGTGACATGACATCAAAGCAGCATCAGGTCATACCCAGAGTCTAGCCCATACAGTTTGTGTACAATGCAAAAATTGCCAAAGGTTTTCATTCATTTTATGTCGATTTCCTATTTTTCTTTCATATTATGTAGCTTTATCAAAATGGGCTGTTGAAACATTTTGCACGAGCAAGCAAATATCAGTGTGGACAAAATGTTTCCATCTTCCTATGCAAGTTGTGCATTTTTTTGTGGTTGTTTTTGTCATCCTCTTAGGTTTTGGGTCAGCTTTCACAACCTGTTCTTGTCTTTCTTTTATGTCTGCCGTATCATTCAGTTGGACATTGAGTGTACTGTACTGTTTTTTTTTAATATTACTTAGAGAGCCCCATGTAAGACAAATTAATGTGTTAGTCAAAAAGTCAGTTTAATCAAAACAAAAAATAATGTTATCTATACTGTATGTCCTCCTCACTGTGACATTTTGAATGAGGTTGATATCAATGTTATTTACTGTACTGCAAGAAAGTAAAGATTGATTGATTGATTTTTCAAAATAAAATCTCATCAATCACAGTTTGTCGGTCTTGTGTCATGCCCATGGCTTTCTCATGTCTCATTTTTTTGTGTGCTTGTATTTCTTTTTTTTTTTTTTTTGCTTATGTATCATGATCAATTGATCAAACTGTATTGCCATGTACTGCCTGCATTTCATCACATGTTTTCATCACATAAAATGGATGTTTCTTCAGCCAGTAATCCCTTATCAAAGCCCATTAATGGTTATTAAACTGGTAGCTCAGATTGCAGCAGTACATTGTACAGTCACTAGATAGTGATACTGCACTGCTAGCAAACTCTTAACAGAATAGCATCAGTAGAAGTAACATGAGTAAGCATGTCACTGATGTTACATCTCACATTTAATCCTGAATCACATCAGTGGATCAGTCACTAGCGATAGATGGAGTATCCACAGCAGGATATTCCTGCATTGTAAATCCAAAATTCCATCCCCTCCTCTAACTCATCATAAATTCACTTGGTCCTGAACAGCTCCTCTAATTTAAGATTAACAGAGCAACTTGCATCATTTCATCAGGTAAGTCTCCACTCAGCACACTTTAGCTGGATAGATTGATGTAGACTGACTCAATTAATGTACGTGCATGTGTAAGCAGATGTTTTGGAGATATCAATTTCACATTTTTGCCTAAATATGACTTCAGTGTCTGCCCTCTTATATGACCCAGTCAAGCTCAAGCAAGTGTATACAAGTGTGTAAGGAGAAGACCAGTCTATTTTCAAAGTTTTATAACAGAAAACATAAAAATGTCTGTCTTTAGAAAACTTTGAAACTTTGCTTTTGTTTTACAACTTAACATATTATTTAATACAATAAAACAAATGAAAATGGCATGGCCAAAATATTGGTACCCTCAACCTTATATTTTGTAGCACAGCCTTTGGAGGCAATAACTGCAGTCAAGCACCTTCTCTAACTCTGAATAAGGTTTCTACACTTCTCCACTAGTAGTTCTACTCCAGTCCTCTCAGGTTTGATGGGTGCCATCCCCCAACTGCAAGTTTCAGCTCTTTCCACAGATGTTCAAAGGGATTCAGATCAGGACTCATAGCAGACCACTCCAGAACGGTCCCACGTTTTCTTCTCATCTACTCTTGGGTGCTTTTTGATGTATGTTTGGGGTCACTATCCTGCTGGAAGACCCATGACCTGTGACTAGGACACAGCTTTCTGACACTGGGCTGTATGTTTCGCTCCAAAATGCCTTGATAGTCTTCTGATTTCTTTGTGCCCTGCACAGATACAACGCACCCAGTTCCTGAGGCAGCAAAGCAACCTCAAACCATCACTGAGTCTCCTCCATGTTTCACAGTAGGCATGGTGTTCTTTTCATTGAAGGCTTCATTTTTTCTTCTGTAAACATAGGGCTGGTGTGATTTACCAAAAAGCTCTAATTTTGTTTCATCTGTCAAAAGCATATTCTCCCAGAGGGACTGTGGCTTGTCAACATGCATTTTAGCAAAGTCCAGCCTGGCTTTTTTTGTGTCTCCCTCTTAGAAGTGGGGTCTTCCTGGGTCTTCTACCATGAAGCCCATTTTCATTCAGATAGCGACAGATGGTGCGACTTGAAACTATTGTACCTTGAACTTGAAGATCAGCTTGGATCTCTATTGTAGTTTTCCTTAGTTCTTTCTCGACCATTTAAGCAATCCATCTGTTCAATCTCGGGCCAATTTTCCTCTTGCAACCATGTCCAGAGATGTTGGCTACAGTTCCATGGGCCTTAAACTTCTTAATAATATTGGCAACAGTGGTTGTTTTTTTCCACTGCAAACCAAACATAGACATACATTGATAATAAAATATTTTAATTTCAACACTGTTCAGGGCTAATGGTGCATTATTGTAATAAAATGTGATTGTACCAATAATTTCGGCCATGTCTGTATAACACAACACGTGGCTGTTTGCCAGATACATTGTGTGTTTTTCTATGTGCCATTTTTATTCTTGAGGAGTGGAAGCCATTGCAACACTATTTTATTCAGACATTTTACAATCCACAAACTGCCCAGCAGCAGATGAAGAGACATATTTTTCAAATATGCACGTCATTAGTTGAGAAATTTTGAAGTAATGACAGATTACTATCTGTCATTTTTAAACATTAGTTTAAAAGTATTAAAAGATTTGACAGGATGACTTTGGGAGTTCGAGGCAACAATACCAGTGCATAAGTATACCATATTATATTTATAAGTCTACTCTGATTATGGTTAAGCCCTCAGTGAATTCATTTATATATTAAACCCAGATCTGTGTGTTTGTGTGTATGGCTGTGGGGATTGCTGGACTTCAACAGGTCCCAGTACCACCTGTCAGGAGGACTCCTGCGCCAACATGGGTATTTGTATCCAGCAGTGGGAGAACTACACCTGCGACTGCTCCATGACCTCCTACACCGGCACACAGTGCAATGACCGTGAGTGCTGATGTCACTTAATATCACACATGTATGACTGGAAGTGGACCAAATTGCAGTATGAAGCACACCACCTAAACACCTCTTTTGTGCCATTAGTGATTGCTCAGAATGATGGTGGAGACTATGAAGATAAGTTACAATATTTCTACCAGAGTGAAAATTTTATTTTACATGCACAGAAAAACACCACATACATGGATGTTGTGTGTTGTCACAGCAAATGTCTGTACTGACTGCAGTTTGTGGCTAAGCACAAGCTTCAAAAAATACTCCAAAGGTTAAACCTGCATGAATCCAGCATGACAAATATTCACTTTGCATTATATGTGGCTGCAACTTTAGGCTCATACTTTTCTACAGCCTGCTCCCACAGCTGTACACCTACAGCTCCATGCAATGAGAGGAAATTTGTCAGAAAATAAATCTTTGGTAAACCTAGCTCTTCACATTTTGCTCCTCCAAAGACACAATATGCCAAAAGTTGATTACAATTTATGTTTGATTTTACATGTGATCTCTCCATCAAAAGTAAGTGCTGTTGCTTGTGTCTTAATGAGTTTCATCCTTTACCACACTTGAAAGCAAGTTTCGGGGCCTTAGAGAGTACCAGTGAGTATACCCTCACACTCAGTCATCAGCATGACATCACCTTTCTGTGTAAAATAATTACACACACACACACTTGATGGAGGGTCTAACCAAGGGAGTGATGTAAACCTGATCAGTTGGTGTTTAGTAAACAGTTCTCAACTCATGTGAAACTGTGATGCGTTGCGTACAAAAGCTTTTTCCACTGTCTAAATCAGTCCACCTGGAAACATAATAAATGCAAAAATGCCACTATATCACATCATGAAGACTCAAGGGTCTTGAAGCTGCTCTGGTGGTTTATACTGGTCCAAAGGCTGAAACACATCATGCTAGCACTTCATTTAAAGAAATCACTTTGGAAGTCAATCAAACTACACACAGATGTAGAAATGTACAGTTAGAATCACATCCCAATGGAGTACACTCGTTAGATAAGTGTGCTTCCAACAACTCATCAACTGAAATTTTTAGATTAATTCAGAAAATACAGTTAGGAAAGGTTTATTCTTTACTCTTTATTCTAGAATTCTTTCGTCTACTTGTTTCTTGCTTTGTCATAACATAAATTGTCTTTCTTGTACACAGACTCTGTGCTGGCAGTAAAGATAGCTTTGTTTTGTCTACTCTCCTCTACTGCCTTTCAGCTTCTGACACATAGAAAAATATTTCCACACCTTCCAAAATCCAAAGCCAAAAGCAAATTGTGACAAACTGGGTGAGACCACACCATTTGTCCCCATTATACTTTGACTTTCTTTCCATACTTGTCATTTGTTTGTTAAACCAGTATATGATCACCAGTGATGTCATTGGTTGGACCAAATATGGGGGGGGGGGGGGGGGGGGGGGGAATATGTATTTTTTCATTTCATTTTTTTGAGACACTTGTTTTGTTGTTACACAGGTTGGAATACATCACTTTTTTTAGTCACGGAACAAGTCTGAGTCTGCCTCTTATCACCTTCCTTGACACTCACTAAGCTCTCTATTAAAGCAACTTTAATTGAATAAGGACTAGGGAAGTGCAGAGAGCCCAGTACTTGTATTTGTATCTGTATTTGTTGAGGCAGCAAAATTATTTGTATTTGTATTTGTATTCGAATAAAAGTGGAGGGTTACAAATCCTGTTTTTGTTTTTATTACACTTTAAGTTTAGAAAATGAAGGTGTAAACTACCTTACAAAGGAGACCCCCACACCGGGTCTCTAACTGGAGTCTACCAGGTCATAGATGACTGTGCTGACTACTGAGCTAAAACTTTACTCATCACCTCATTGCAGATAGACCTGTACCTATTTATACACCCATTATACAGAGACAGCAACTTCAAAGGAACTTCAAAGGCAATTCTTGCTTTGCACTTTTAATTTATTGCCTATTTTTTACAACCTAACTTTGTGGAAAGGAGAAGGGGAACAACAGGTTATGGAGAGTCCCTTGGGAGCATTTCGTTTGTGTCAGTAGCTCAGCTTTATCTCTGGGGAACACCCCCAACTCCGGGAGTGATGTCCAAATTAGGAAATGTGCATCATGTAGCAGGAGGATGTGACTCCCTTTGTTAAGACCTGCTGATAGACGTGCTGATAGCAGAGGAGAGAGACTGAGATAGCAATGTAACCGACCTGCATGCTGGTATTTGACATGGGCTTTTTTTTCTTCCTGAAAACAAATCATTTTTTAAATATTTGGATGAAACAAATATTTGTAAAAAAAAAAAAAAAAAAAAAAAAAACTATTTGTGCTTTGCCGAATAATGTATTTGTATTCGGGTACACCCCTAATAAGAACAGAGGTCTTGTGAGTGTCAGGTCCATAGCTCAGCAAAGATATATTTATATCTTTGCATGTAATTAATATTTTTATTCATTCTCTGGTTGAAGAAAAGAGGGATATGCTCCTCAGACTCTCAGTCAGGCCTAGAATATCTACCTCTGCTGGACATTGATGAGCCCCAGTGGCTTTTTTGAGTCTGAACAAATTTACCTAAAAGGACAACATCCTTTTTTAACTTTTCTTCCTCTGTCGCTCTCTGTTTTCTTTTACTGAGGCTAAGAAATTTGGGTCATCTTCAGGACTGAACATAAATGGATGTACACTGGGCACATGTGTACCTCCTGAGTAGCTGTGGCTCAGGAGATAGAAGTGGTTGTCCACTAATCAGGAGGTTGGTGGTTTGATCCCCAACTCCTCCTGTCCACATGCCGGGCTTGAAGCACTTATGTACATGGATCCAGTATTTGAAATGGAAAGTTGGGCTTTTGTATATAGTATATGACATTACAATGATGTAGGTGTATATATTGTGATTGATGGACTCTCCTGACACCTGCTGTTAAAGTCCAACTGAGATTCTGTTTCATTCTTTGTCTGCTACAGCATACATATCTGCTCTGTGTTCTCCTCTGAGAAAAATGTGTTTGCATAAATTCAATGAAAAACCAATCCTTTATCCTTCTACATAGATGGAGACCATATTTTGGTACAGCAAATTAAATCTTGCATAAAGCAGTGACATGGCATTTTATCATAGGCAGAGCAGATGTTCACACTGAGCCTGATAGCATCCTGCTACAGACTAAGAGCCACAGACTGATCAACAAACCACATTAGCTTTCCTGCTGAGGTCACTTTCTTACCTAACTCTCTAACATGAACAAACATCTTGTCCTGCACCTTTGTTATGTCCCATGAGGTACAGTATTTTTGCAACTGATTACCACACGTTATATCACCTAAGTAACATCAAAGGGAGCAATGCAAACAAACTGAAACAATTCATTACACCTGATCGAGGGCACGGCAACATAGCCTGCACACACACATGCACACAGACAGCTAGCAGACAACCGCAGCAACATTAATCTCAACTATTCATACAGACACACAGGCAACAAAACCCAAGCAGTAAAAACAAAATGATGGAGCCTACCAGACACAACAGTAATTTGGCACAGTGGTCAAATAACCATACAGTCACATAGCAGCAGCATATCCACTCCTTGCCATGGTCAGCAACACCGCGGGGATAGAGAATTCAAATAGCTTACCTGTGATGACTGCATGTCAACACTGAAATAATTTCAGTATAGTCCAGAGTTCTGTTTCAGGGAAAATATGGAAAAAGTTCAGTCTGTGTGTCACCACTGTTGATCTGATTGACAGATGAGAGGAGTAATCACGGTACAGATTGTCATGTAGGCTGATCACGGCCTAGGACACTAGTCATCTTTGGAGGTACGGGTCTGTGTATTTACCTTATGCAGCCCATCCATTTTTTGCTTGTTCCATTCCTTGTCATATGCCCCACATCAAGCATATCCATCGGATTAAATGGACGACGGTGCAAAGATACCTTCGGCATGAACTAGCTTACAGCTAGCTTACTTTGTGTTGCTGTAGCTGTTTCTATGGTGAAAAACGTCAAGAGCTTTGATGCTAACAATACCGTATGATAATAAAATTATAAATGCTGTTATAGTCCTGCCGGGGGACTTCCCGTGATGCACCTTCTCTCCTCCTCCCCCTCTCCATCTGTATGTATTCATGTACCATTCATGCATATTACTAACTTAGCTTCTTCCCCAGAGTTTCTGTGCTTTCTCGTCTCACAGGATAATGTCCCTTAGGATATGGACCCCCTGGTTATGGGCAGTGGGCCTATGAGGACCATGGCTGCAGGGACACTGTTTGTTATTATTGTTGTTATTATGCTTCTCTGTGTCTCTCTCCCCCTCCCTCCTTCTGTCTCTCTCAACCCAACCGTTCAAGGCAGATGGCCACCCACCTAGAGCCCAGTTCAGCTTGAGGTTTCTTCCAGTTAAAGGGGAGTTTTTCCTTGCTGGTGTCGCCATGTGCTTGCTCATGGGGGAATGTTGGGTCTCTGTAAATTAAAGAGTATGGTCTAGACCTGCTCTATGTGAAAAGTGCCCCTAACTTCTGTTATGATTTGGCACTATATAAATAAAATTGAATTGAATTGCATTGAATAAATTATTTACAAAAGAGATTATAAAACAGGTCAGTTATTTGCTAAAATGCGGGTACAAGGTGATCACAAGCAGCAGATGTCAATGTACACAACACAATAAATCCTTCTGGTGTAGACAAGAAGTTGAAAGACAAAACTGTGGAGATGGAGTACCTCCTTGTTGCTGAAACGCGTAAGGTTAATAGGTCACAGGGGCTTAACATTAAATTCAGTACTTCATCAAGTACTGGATCCACCAACGGTGAAAAGATGGTGCTGACCAAGCGGCAACCTCCAGGGCTGGAAAATGAAGCCAATGCAGAAGTGCCTAAAACTGCAGTTCCTTGAATGGCCACTTGAGGCTGGGTCCAAAAGTGAGTCAATTCCCATAGACCCCTATGTTAAAATGCCCAATTTTACAGCAGAAATAAAAATGTTTACAGCCTTGTACAAAAAACGGTTTTGGTCTCTATAGCTAATTTCCCCTTTCATGACAATCGTACAGGGGGAGAACTTTTTTTATAATTCACCTGTTTGAATGTTATTAAGCTGTAAAGGCATAATTAAGTAAGTGGCTGCTTCAAGTGACAGGTCGTTAGCAGCTAGGTTGCATGTTTCAGTAACCAGGTTTCATTCAGCCCACCTCAGCTCTACTTCTTCGTCCATTTTGGATTAGCAGGGAGTTAGGCGGAGTTAGGCACTGCCAAGATGGTGACGGCCAGAGCCGCCCATTTTGAGCTTCAAAACTGCTCTTCACGAACCAGTGGGTGACATCATGGTGGCTACGTCCATATTTTTTACAGTCTATGGTGCTCACTGGTCGTTTAAGAGCTGAATTAATTCTGCCCAGGAAATTGTGTGGGTCACCAAGCAGCTATCTTTGAGAATAATGGCTGAATTTAGACATTTTTTCCCTGGTTGCATTGTGGTGGGATAAAGTTAAACAAACTGCTTTGTTCTGTTGTTATACTAACATGAGGCTAATTCAAAGCTGCTTGGTAGAGAGGATCCCTTCCCTGTGTGTTGCTCTGCTGCACACTTGAGTGACAGCTTAGGATGATGGACAGATGAGGTCCTGACAGTTTTACAAAATGTATTTGTGGCCACTCAGAAACAAAATTATCATCATCATCATCATCATCATCATCATCACCAAACATATCCTTTAATTCCTAAGACAAACAGGGATATAACAGATACATCTTATTTTAGACCCATTTAGCCTGAATAAACTGGATTGCACAATCTGAACAATAGTTTTGGCCTTATGTCTGCAACAGAGGAGACTCATCCATAGAGGCAGAGGAGGTTACTCCTCCTCTATTTTTTGAGAGGCAAGAGGGAGATCATATAAATATAAAAAAGAATAATCAGAAATTGCAAATTGCAAACTATATTTTTAAACACACCAGTAAAACATTACATCTTATTTAGACCCTTTCAACAACCAAATTTGCTTTTTTCAGATTTAGAGGTTACGTTTCACTTCTTTTATCAAGCAGTAGATAGCTGCTTCTGTTAGCCAATGCAACAGTTGGCATGTTGTAGCAGCCCAGAAGGACTGTCAAGGACTGTTGTTAAGGTAATGGGAGAATGGATTTGGACTGGGCGGCACAGCGGGGGCAGGACGCCGCCAGGGAGCGCCTGGAGAGCTCCGCTCTGCTGGCGCAGCCTTGGGCTACGCTGCCTCAGTTATCTGGGCTGGATCCTCAGCAGGTCTACAGTGACGTGCTGCAGCCCGACATACCACTGCTCTGAAGTGAACTCCTCTCAGCAACAATAGAAAGTTAACAACATAAATAAAACAACCAGAAGGCTGTTCCATCAACGCAGCTTGAAGTGTGCGCGTGAACGGAGTACATAAACAGCCCAGAACAGTTGATTGTCAAAAAGACGATACTATGTCGCAAAAAGAAGAGAAAACTAGAGCAGTGTTCTTCTCCACAGCAGAACAAAGCTGCTTATGAAACTGTATGAAGAATATAGAGGGTTTTTCACCAAAAAGGGCAAAACTACTGCAATTAACGAGGTGAAGGAGATGACTTGGCACAAAATTGATGACAGATCAAATGTTTACCTTTAGGTGTTTAGTGATAGCCTAAAGGTGTGAACTTATTACTAGAAGGTTGATGGTTCAATTCCTGCATCCGCATCCAGCTTAATGAGTTTGTATCGTGAAATGAAGAGCAGCGCTTGTTCCTGTTCATGGTTTTGTCTTTATTTGTTAATAAATGAGCATTCAGATCAGTGACTGTGGTTAAATTATCACTAGGCTAGATAATATCAGATGTATATTTAAAACTATGGTGTAGGCAACTCAAGAGAACCGACTTACCAACATTATCATACTCTTTGATACATTTTCTCTTTCACAGGATGTCCATTTACAAGCATCACTGAAACTTAAATTAACTGGAAACTGGAGAAGGATATAAGTACAGTGGAAACCGCTTATAGTGATCACGTCTGTCTGGTTCGAATATCACTATAAGCAGATGATTGTTATAGCCTTTTCTTTTTCTTTATTTGTCATGGAGAATACCATCTAATTGACATTTGTATATTTATTAGCCTACCTGAATATAAGTTAATGAATTTTAATAACTGTTTCATGATACGGTTGCTGTTTCAAACGCAGTGTGCACATTCTTGAAGCAGCAGGTTCTGACTTTTGCCTATGACAAGTTCCTTATTATAGGTAAAGATAGCGGTGAAATTTACTTAAATTTCTTCCCCCACTTTTACGCAGCAGGGTCAGTGACAAATAAGGGTTAGAATGATGTCCAAATCAAAAATATGCTTTAAACATTTTAAAACAACATGTCTGATGTTTGTTTAAATGTATAGTTTGCATTTCTGTTGGTTTCATAGTATTTGATATGACATTTCTACCATTTTTAACCAAATACCAAAACTATAGGCCCATTAAATTGTCAAGTGGTGTAACCACAAAAGCATGACAAGTATTAAATAATTCACCCTCCTAGATGTTATGCAAGAGTACTCATGAAAATAAGTTATTTATTATGAAATATCACCTCAAAGTATATTTAAAATATTTTATTTCTGAACTCAGATAATATGGGTTTTTATTGTACTGAGCAAGTCAGTATGCCGTAAACATTAATGTTTTCTCTCTATTCTTGGGTCAGTTGGTTTAAAATCATTTTGAATTTCATTTTTACAGTGCAGTAGAATGCTAAAATCTTATCCATAGTAACTTTTTTGCACAATATCGGACTTTATGAGAAACATTGGTTACGCCAATTGACATTTATCGGTTACACCAACTGACCATACTATCTGTACAGCAAAATGACAAGCAATTTCCACTTGAAATTGAATGAAAAGTCATGGAGTAAAATTATTTTGATATTTTAATAAATGTTTTAACACACATAGATATATATAAGACTCAAATAAGACAGAAAGCCCAACACATTGTGTCTGACCCAATGCATCCCTTATTTAATGAATTCATAAAACTGCCATCAGGAAGGCGATACAGAGCTGCCAAAGTAACCAAAAACATCTATAAGAATTAATTCATACCAAGTGCAATAACACTACTTAACTCACACTAGGCCAACCATAACAGGCCAATATCTTTCTCTGCTGTCTGTGTTTCGTCCGTGCTATTTATTGTATTTATTGTGTTTCTACTTTGTCTACTAGTGTTTTTAAAACCTACATGTGAACCCAAAGATAAATTTCCACATCTGTGGACAATAAAGTGATTATTATTATTATAAAACATTTCAAACATCCCAATCCCAATGAGAAAACTTCACAAACATCACACTTCCTGGCTTTGAGTCTGGAATTGTTTCCAGTCTTCTGTTATGAGTTTGTAATGACGGGAGTTAACAGGATCTGGCTCAGAGATCATGAAGAGCACATCAGATTCATAGTAGAAGAGGAGGTTGGGTGGGTGAGGCCAGATGAAAACATTCTTTGCATTCAGCTGTTTCATGCAGCTCACTTCTATCTCATCGCCCACCACCTGAACGATCTGCCCCACAAAAGGCTTACCCTCATATCTCACCACAATGAATTTGCCTCTCTGATCTTCCAGGCTGGGTGTTTCTTGGACTTCTGACAAATTTCTGAAGTCTACTGTTGATGGATTGTAAGATTTGCAAATGGCTGGTCTTGAGCAGAGGCATGATATGTCTCAGTACTGAATCTTGGCTGGCTCTTCGCAGATCACTTGATGGAGTTTCATTGTGCCTTTCACAGCTGGTACATCTGCTGGGACTTTCTCATCAAACTTTGCTACATCCTCCTCAGATATCCAATAGTATTGAATAGTAGAAGTCTGTTTAATCAGGAAATTGTAAAGATCCTCAGGGGTCTGCAAATCTTTTCTCTCTGCACTGCTGTATTGGCAAGACACTTCACAGCTGCCCCAACTCCATCAGGTGCGCCTTTCCCGTGTGCCTTCTCACTGAAGTTCCAAGTCCCACTCTTGAAACTGAAGAAGAAAAGGTACAGTACTCAAGAGGTAAAAGTTATTTCGTGTCTGTGTTACAGGCCCATCACTTATAATGTGGAGGGAGGAAGGTGGCGTTTCACATTTCGTCATGGCATGTGCCCACACAGCACATTCATCATGGCGAAGACAGCCAGAGATGGTGGCATAGGTGTGAGTTGCATTACCTGTGTATACCACACAGGTGTGGATGGTTGCCTGCTTCCAGCTGCCAGCAAAGTGAAAGGGCTGGATCTCGCGATTTAATTTGTAGCCATAATTTTCCGAGAAATCAATATGAACACACAGTTCATCTGTAAGCAGAGAATGTTTTAATTCTCGCAGGGACCTGGTCTGGTGCAGCCAGTTAAACTGATGGCGCATGAAGGTGTCCAGCTGCTTGTTCAGGAGACTGAGAAGGTCTGCCATCCTGCCACTCTTCTCAATCTATTGATATTTTGCAGATGTTTTCTCCTCCTCTGTAACAACAGTCCTCTCCCACTGCTCCCATGTGACAATGCTATTATCTAGTGGGCCCTCGAACTCCACTTCATTGTGGCAACACCTAGTACACAAGCGGTACATACACTTATGGTTGGCTGGGTCACAAACAATTGCTTCCAGGAGATCCGAAATGCTGTTAGTCAACAAAATGCCTTTCTGACAGAGCTTGTCAACAATCATTTTGTTGTCGTGGTCATAGCAGGCACAGGTGTTTCAGTCGGACTCTTGCTGGAGTAACATAAAAAGGGCAGTATCTGAGGAACTGTCTGTATGAGACTGCATAGTGTTTCAGGGCAGTTGTATTGTAGTTGGCGTGGAGGTCAGAGACTGAAGCAGCACTCTCCTTTGGTGTTTATGTGTTTTTTGTAATGGTGTCTTTTTTACCTGACAGCATGCGGCTATTTTCGTCCCTACAGAGAAAGCTGACTACCCTCTCCCTTTTCTCCTCTGCAATTTCCTTTTTGTCTCTCTTCTTGTTTCCCACATTTACTTTCTGTCCTTTCTTCTCTTTGAGTTTCTCGAGTTTCCATTGCAGCTTTTTTGCCTACATTCTTTTACTCTTAAGTTCTTTCTTTATTTTGATGAGCTCAAACCTTAGCCTTTCCTTTTCCTTCAACATTGCTCTATGTTTGCTGGTACTTTTCTGCACTGCCCTTACAGGAGTTGATGATGCCTGTGGTCTCTCTAAACTTGGCTGCACATAGTCATGATCAGCAAGGTTTACTATGGGCTCTGGAGGGCCATTAAGTTGGTCATTTGCTGTTGAATTCAGTGAGGGAGGAGTAAGGTTCAAAACATCAGCAAGCACCCTTTGTGATCTTTCCCTGTCTCTTTCTCCTTTGATAGCTAAGAGTAAAAAAGATGAATACCAAAGTTATTCTTATGTCTAGAGCCTTAATTCATCTTCCATTTCAACTTCACATCTCTCACTTACATTATCCTTTCAGGAGATCTACATCACTGATTTTACTTTCACATGAAGCACGGTGAGGGGGGGGGGGGGGGGGGGGGGGTGTATGTAGTGTGCCTTTGCTTTCTTTTAGCCAGGTAATTTGCCCTTGCAGCAGGATCCGCGTTAACCTGTGCTCTGTGGTGAGCCACTTTTTCCTTGTAAGAGGCATCTATCAGGAGAAGAGGAGAGAGTTTATTGTTTGCATGCATAAACAAGTTTCAACCTACATACTGCTTGCTTATATACATTATCCTATAGAAATGTGATATTAAAATCAGATTTCATTTATAGATTTTAAAGCTCTTTTTAGATCACATTTCAAGCTGCACATTATAGTATATTATTATTTTATTATTATCATTATTAATAATATTAATAATAATAAATAATAATAATAATAATAACAATACATAATGATTATAATAATAAACATTACAAAAATAGAACTATTGTCCATAAATTGATCAAATAAGTCTCATAAGGGAAGATGTCCAATGGTGTAACCCAGTTACACCACTTGACATTTCAAATTGAAACCAAAATTTGCAGGCGTTATTGTGGATGACTATGTGAATATTTAAAACTATTTTTCACATTAAATTGAATATTTTATGATGATTATGATTTATTAACATTTTACTGAGGTCATACCATTTGACATGTAATCTAATCATACCTGACCATGGCCTGAAAATGCTTTATTTTGTCAAATTTTAGAGAGAGTTACTAACCTTGACTTGTGGCAGTTGGGGTCTTCAGCATGGATGTATAAAGAGAACTGGATACAGGGAGAGCACCGGGCTTTGTAGCAAATTTGACATAGCGGCTAAACCGTGTAATTACAACGTCACGTGATGCACACTGGCCCAAAAAGACTTTTTCCCAACGAAATTACTTGTCTCACTATCAGAATTTGATCCATTTGGTCCAATCATATTTCAAAAGCCTCGAAGAGCCGCACAATTGAATTGTTTCATCCCCATTCAAGTTAGCTGGAGGGCTAAACCAGAAGTAGCTGACTCGGCCAGCAAACGTCACCACTGCGCTTGCTCTAAGGGCCGCACAAATGCGGAAGCAATGCAGAAGTTGTTGAACTTTTTTGGCTTCATGCACCACTGAGCAACTTTCATAGGAATGAACGGGGCCCCACCTCCAATGCTGTATCCAGTTCTCTTTATACATCTATGGTCTTCAGGGGTCCTTCTGTTTGACATTGTATCCTGTCACATGATCTTCTGGCTAAAAATTTTCAAAATGGCTTCAAAAATGGTGGTTACACCACTTGACATACCAGAAGTTTAACTTGGCAGACATGATTCCCCATATTAATAAAAATATTCAGAACTACCATGTTTCTCTACTATTATTAGGTATTAAAAATACTTGTTTAAGATTATGCCAATGTATTTCAGAGGCCATTTAGAACTAAATTACACATTTTTTTCAGCAACTTAAATTCTTGGTGCTACATTTTTATGGTTACACCATTTAGACAATTCTGCCCTTATTCTCTCAATATACTCTCAAACCTTAATAAAATTAAGTTATTCAAACCTCAAGGACAGAAAGAAATGAGCAGCACGTCTTTCACCCAGCAGCAGCCGCTTATCATGGGAGTAAATTACAAAAATAGATTTATGTGGTTTAAAATGTTTTTCCATATGTTGTCATGTATGAAGAGACCCAAATGAACACTGTAGGCAGACTACTTGATTTCTATGGGCAACATATTTAAACAGCATAAATGTTGTATAGGAATGATTCTGTCTCAGAGCTTTTTGATCCATATAAGCGGCTGATCATTATAACAATGATCACTATAAGCAGTTACCACTGTATACATTTAAAGACAGCAGAAGGACATGGTTTGGACTTTAGGCTATTTAATTTTCTTTTTGTCCTCACAGCTTGAACAAAATGAGTGAATGAATGAATCAATAACTTCAGAATAATGCTGGCACACATTTATTTCTTAAATTATGAATACTAAGCTTTTAATTAAAAGGGTTGGGAGTGCAAAAAGACACTTGATGGAACCGTCTTTTGAGAGTCTGTTTCCGTCCATCAGACATTCTTTGACACAAAGCTAAATTAAGCTTGACCGTCAGCCTGCCACGGAGCAGGCTAGTTCTGCTGACTAAGTTACCATGGTTACTGAGTTGGGACTCATACAAGCCGCAGTGATGGAACGGAACTCCGATTTAAATTAACGAGGCTTATCAAAATAAGCCAGGCTATCCCCTTAGCCAGCTTGATGAAACACCCCTCTGGAGAGTTAGCTTGTTTGTCATTGTTGCTAATGATATCAGGCTGGTTAACAGCAGCCACAAAGTTCTGTTAACTAACAAACAAGATGACCAGCAGCCACAAATGGATGTTATGACATGGATACTTCATCTCCATGAAAGAAAGAAGACATCAGATAACGTGAGTCAGATACACCCTCTCTCTCTCTTTCTTTCTCTTTGGTCGCTAATTTTCTTAAATGTCTCTGTGTGTAGCTGTTGAATGAATTTATCTCCTTAACAAGAATGCAGCAAATGTGCAGTGGGTAGTTAGCTTGTTGAAGTTACAGTGAGCTGTCTGGACTAAGTCATTCATTTGGAATTGATCCAGTTTTCATATGAGTGGTTGTGCAGTCACCTGTTGATGTGTGATTTGTAAATGAGTATGTAGGAGCTCTGGCTGATTGCTTTTGACAGTTTCTTCAGTTCGTTTTTAAGCTGAGCCGTATATTGAATAATAAGCTGAAAGTAATTAAAAAAACAAGTGTTAACATGTCAGCTTTGTAGACTATATTCTGTATATCGTGCATATAGATAAGAGTGTGTAAATCATGTAGCCTATTCGATACATGCATTACTTTTTGATGTGAACCTACACTTTTAGATCTGTGAATGTTTTTAGTGTTCAGTCTTTCTAGTATACATCACTGATCTGTACCTGTATCAAATTATAAGCTATGTGGTACTTTATATATTTCTGAATACTAAGAAAATACATAGGAAACACGTGTAAATCATGATATGTTGGCTGTTTTTGATGAGAACATAAATCTGTTGTCACAGTAGAACAATACTATAAATTTGAAATTAACTTTGTTGGTAAAATGACACATCTGAATCACTCCACGGCTAAAATGAACACTTCTTTGTTTAGAAAAAATATGTACATGCTAAATGTCTTTAAAGAAGCAAGCTTTCCACTCAGGGGTCTTTGTTTTTGAAAGCAAATTGTTTTATTGGCATATAAAATTGCTCCCCACACCTCAAATTTCATCAGGTGGGGGACAATGATATAGTATGATGCAGTTTGTTGTAAGATTCTGTGTTGGTTTTTCTCCTGTCCTCCACAATGTTTTGAGTCACCAGCCGCCACTGGTCTGCAACAAGTTTTACCTGGTGTTACACATCCCAGCCAAGTGGGTTTTATGAAGAACAGAACCTCTACTGACAATATAAGAAAATTGTTACACTTAATGTGGTTGGGCCAAACCAATATTATACCAATAGCTGCCATTTCCTTAGTTGCTGAAAAGGCTTTTAATAAGGGAATAGGGCTTACTTTTTTTCCATTTAATCCCATTATGTGTTTGGTCTCGCTTTTCTCAGTAAGTCAAGATAAAATATAAAGAACTGAAGGCTGCTGCAATAACTAAAGGAACATATAACCCTTCTTTCCCCTTTCCCTGGATGGACCTGTCAGGGCTGTTCCTTAAGTCCTTTAATCAATCAATCAATCAATCAATCTTTATTTATATAGCGCCATATCACAACAGAAGTCATCTCAAGGCACTTTTCACATAGAGCAGGTCAAGACCGTACTCTTTAATTTACAGAGACCCAACAGTTCCCCCATGAGCAAGCACTTGGCGACAGCGGTAAGGAAAAACTCCCCTTTAACGGGTAGAAACCTCAAGCAGACCCCGGCTCTTGGTGGGCGGCCATCTGCTTTGACCGGTTGGGTTGAGAGAGAGAAAGAGAGAGGGGAAGGGGGAGGGGGGACAGCAGAAAAACAATGACAACAACAAACAACAACAAGCACAAGCATCAACAGACAGGGAAGGATGCCATCAGGACTGTGAAGAACCGCGAAGGTTCGGCCCGGGAGTCAGGTTTTCCTGTGAGATGAGAAAGCACAAAAAACTCCGGGGAAGAAGCAAAGTTAGTGACATGCATTGCTGTTACATGAATGCATACAGATGGAGAGGAGGAGGAGGAGAGAGGAGCTCAGTGCATCATGGGAAGTCCCCCAGTAGTCTAGGCCTATAGCAGCATAACTAAGGACTGATCCAAGGCGAGCCTGGTCGGCCCTAACTATAAGCTTTATCAAAAAGGAAAGTTTTAAGCCTACTCTTAAACATAGAGAGGGTGTCTGCACCCCGGACTGAATCCGGTAGATGGTTCCAAAGAAGAGGAGCCTGATAGCTGAAGGCTCTGCCTCCCATTCTACTTTTAAAGACTGTAGGGACCACCAGTAAGCCTGCATACTGGGAGCAGTAAGCCTGCATACTTTATTGTTGATATTTTTCATAAACCTTGGGTATCCATATTAGTGCAAATGCTGGCATCAGGAGGGTTGAGGGTGGTTGGGAGGAACATAAATTACTGCTTTATACAGATGACATCTGACCCTTTGATATCTCTGCCACATTTGATGGTCACTATTCATGATCAGACTACACAATGAATGATTAAGTCAGAGGCCATGCCCCTCTCTACATTATGGAGCTTTTTTCCTATCTTTATTCAGGAGTGTGGTATATCAATTTGAGAGCATGATTTATTGATTTCATGTTCAAATTTTGTAATATTGTCCCTAAAAACCCTGCCCTTGCACTCAAATAGCCTCTGCTTGCACTTTGATTTGCTCTGTTTCTGCTCAAACTGTGTGCTTGCACTCAGATATACTGTTGCTTGCACAGATTTCTAGCGCTCCAGCTTCAGCTCTTCTCCTCACACTCAGGCTGCTTCTGTGTGCTCATGGAACTTCTGCTCTCAGATTTCTGCTCTGCTCTCTGATTTTTTGTTCAACAACCCTGTAAAAATGCCCCAATCAATAGAAGGCCAGGTATAGTGTTGACCAATGAAATGATCCCTGCCTCCTTGTGGGCATGTTCGCTTTACTTCTTAGAGTGTCCTATACATGCCAGTACTCTTTAATTGGGTTCATCCACTCCCACCCTCCAGGGTTTTATTAATGTACTTTCCTTCCTTTCTTTATGACTTTTAGAATGAAAGGACAGTTAATTTATACACCAGCACGCATACTTTTTACTATAATAGCTACATACAGTATCATAGTAGCTGCATATGGCACAGCGCCTGTCCGTCGGTGTACTGGAGGAGAAAACAATGTCACCTTCATCATACGTCATCAACGTTTCTATGGTTAAGCCTGTGTTAGAATGGCAAGATAGCCGCTTGAACTCATTTTTTATATGTGAAATTGAAGTGATAAGCATTACATGGCTAATGTTTATTAGCCTGATTCACTCAACACTCATCAGCTCATAAAACCGTCATAAAAACTGATTTTAATCCTGCAGCTTTGGTTGTTTAACTGTCACATTCACACCAAGAGTCGGTCTCAGAGAAGAGCTGAAGCTGGAGTGCAGGAAATCTGTGCAAGCAACAATATATCTGAGTGCAAGCACACAGTTTGAGCAGAAACAGAGCAAATCTAAGCGCAACCAGAGGCTAATTGAGTGCAAGGGCAGGGTTTTGAGGGACAATACTACAAAATTTGAAAGTGAAATCAGTCAATCATGCTCTCAAATTGATATACCACGCTCTTGACTAAAGATAGGAAAAAGGCTCCATCCTACATCATGTTACACAAATATAGTGGACATTTTTTTAATTTAAGTGGATTCCTAAGGACATGAAGTATCTTGGAATCAGACTTTAACCAACTGTTACTACCCCAAAGTTAATTACATTGTCATTATGTTGCGAATCACAGTACCATCTGCCATCTTTTAGTGATAACTGTCAAACATTTTTATGGGGAGCAAAAAGACCCAGGATTGAACAAAGTTAAATGTGTGTCCCTAAAGAGAAGGGAGACTAGGTCTACCCAATCCTAGATTACACCTACTGTATCATTCGAAATGGCTAAACTGGCCAAATATTGGAAAATGGCAGAAGACAAAGGAGATTGGATCAACCCTTTCTTTACAAAACCAATAAAAACTAAAATGGCAGAAAAAGTACAACTATTGAGGCCTGTGGGGACATTAGAGAGTACAAAGAAAACAATTTTATCCAAGAAATAAACTTAGTACCAAAACCAAACTTTTCCAAAGCAGAAGTGCATTCTATGAGATCAAACACTTTCCCTGCATTTAAGATGACCAATTTGCTGGTGTATGCAAGTCACCACAGTAAATAATCAACACACTGTATATTGGAAGAGAGTTAATGACCTCTTATGAATTCTGTTCAGTCTGCTGCACTGGCTGGTTCGAGAAATAACGTTATCAGTGAGGCACAGATCTGCTTTTGTGTCTATGACAGGCAGGATGTGTGTTTTTCTCACCACATTGCATCTAACACAGCGCTCATGGATGTGCTCAGTGCTAAGCTTTTTTTGGCTAGCACTGTCTGCAGCTGAATAAAGCCTCCTGTCGTCTGCTTCTCTGACAGAGAGAAGAGAGGCAGGGGCACCAGCAGAGCAAGTGCTTTCTGCATTACGCAGCCTCTGAATGTAACATGTTTTTATTAAAACATTTTTAACATGTGAACAGACACACAATGGACTTGAACAGTGGTGGGAAGGGGCGGTGAACTCAGCTGGCACATGGTGGGGGGGGGGGGGCAGTTGAATGTAGCCCACGCTGATGTGATGCTCCCTTCCGTTGACGGTCGTTTTGGTGCCGCTGACTTTCCCCAAGCATAACCCAGCTTCAGCAGGGGTCTGTCTGTGCTCCTTGCTGCAGCTTGGGCCGCTCTGTGGTCCCAGGTGTGTCGTTACTGTGGTGTCTCCATCGAGGTGGTATGGGAGGTGGCTGAAGCAGTGGGGGCAGACAGTGCTCTGCCCTGCCTGTGCACTCTCCTCCTTGCCATGGCATTGTGGCAGAGCGCCTTGTCATCTCTCTGGTTCGAAGAAGGCACAAGTGACAGATGACACCTCAGCTGCACCTTCTCTCCTTCCAGCCTCTTGAAGTGCTGAGTCACAGAGGAGATGGATCTGAGAAGAACATTCGGAGAAATGGGAGCTCTCAGAAGGTCCTCTCTGTCCTTCCTTTGTAGAGCGCTGAGTCCCAGCCACACACGACGTAAGCCTGCTGTGGCAAGCAACATCACTCAACCTGTGGTAGTTGCAACACCCAGAATGAGGTTGTTAATCTGACCGATGGTGCGACCCAGTAATTCAACCTATTCAGCCGTGGAGGAGGCGTGCAGCGATGTATTTGCCACTGCAATGTCCAACACACCCAGATTGTTCACTACCGCACCCAACACTACTTTCTCAGAATATTCCAGCGTGTCTCTGTCCTGCATCAGTGGAGGCTGCAACCTTCTTGCTGCTGCCCAGCCAGCTGAGTGGGGAATCAGGAGGGCTGCAAGGGCCTCTTCCAGGGAGGGCACACTAGGACAGCCTGTCTACATGTGGCCCTGCACTCTCAGGAAGGAAACCAGTCCCACCACTGGTGACTTTGTTTTCAGCAGCTCCTTCCATGATGATTGGGTGCACTGCCAGATGTCCAGGAGAGGAGGCAAAACAAAGGCAGGCTGTTAAATCCTTCATAGAGCTGGCCGACTTTTGGTGGGATTTAGCAAACTGAAGTTGGTGGTCAGTTTCAACTTAATACAGAGAAAATTTAGTTTTTTTTTTAAGAAAGGTGGAAGGATACCAATATTTTTGGACACATTTGTATATATTACTCTTGGTGAGAATGATAGGGGGATTTTTTATATACTGAAGTGTGTGTGTTTCCTGATGCTTTTACGTACTTCTTGTTTTCTTGTCATCCATGGGGAGTTTTTTGAGGTCATCATGCAGATGATTGAGGTGGGTGCCATCATTAGGGTGCAGGCTTGGGGGGTTGGTGATGGTGGGCTGTGTAGTGGCTTTTTGGTTGATGGGGTCATGTATGAGAGATAGACTGGACAAGTCTTGGAGGTGTTCACCAGCACAGTTGACACACTTGGCTTCTTGCTTTTCCTTTGTGCAGGTTTTGTGGTGGTGATTTTCTCCTGTGAGTAATGTGAGCAGAGCCAATTTGGGTTAAAATACTCATTTTGGGTTTTTTTTTATTTATTTTTTTTTTGTCACACTTTTTCTGTTGCACCAGTCCTCAGAGGTTGTTGCTGTTGCTTGAAAATTATATTTGAACTTGCTGAAGATGAAGAGAGGCTATAAAAATCCTGTCCAAACATGCCTGTTATACACTGACTTCTCACCATTTATATTGCAAGACAGTAATTCTTACTACTTGTCCCAGAGAAATCCAAGCCCAGCTGTTTAAATGACTATCGCCCAATAGCCCTGACCTCTGTGGTGAAGAAGGGCTGATGAAAGGCTTCATCACCTCCTCCTTTCACCCTGGACCCTCTGCAATTCACATATCACCCCAACAGATCCACAGAGCCTACATGTTCCCCACAGCCCTAGGCCACTTGGGCACCAGGAGGGATAAATTATGTTAGAATGCTGTTTGTTGATTACGGTTCCGTATTTAACACAATAATCCCCTCCAGACAGGTCACTAAACTGAGAGACCTAGGATTACACTCCTCCCTGTGCAGGTGGGTCTTCAACTTCCTGACCAGCAGACCACAGGTTGAAAAGTGGGCCACCATGTGTCATCCCTTCTCACCCTCAACAACGGATCCCCCGAGGCTACGTGCTGAGCCCCACATAGGACTGTGTGGCCACTTCAGACTCTAACACCATTGTCAAGTTAGCTGACAACACAGCTGTGGTGAGCCTGATCTCCAATAATGATGAAAAGGCCTACCTGATGGAGATTAACCACCTGAATAACTGTGCCAAAAGAATAACCTCATGCTGAATGTCAGTAAAACTGAGGGACTGATACTGAACTTTGGCAGGAAGCAAACTACCACCCACTCAGGATCAACGGAGCTCAGGTGGAGAGGGTGGACAGCTTTAAATATCTTGGTGTCCACATCACACAGGACCTGTTATGGTCCTGCCACATCAACACCCTGATGAAGAAAGCCCGTCAGCATCTCTACCACCTTAGACACCTGGGGGACTTTAAGCTCCCCTCAGGGTGCTTAGGAACTTTTAAACTTGAACCACAGAGAACATCCTGTCTCAGAGAGGATGAGGGGGAGCTTCTCAATGAGAACTGTTAGTTTGCATTATTTGCACAGTTCTGTGTATAGTACATGTGTGTAAATAGTCTACATTTTTATTCTCATTTTATTTATTTAATTGTAACTTACACATTAAATTTAGTGTATGTCTCAAATTTTAATCACTCTTTTAGGTGTGCTATGACTGTCACTAAATATGGGCCTGTACATGTCTTCAGACCGGGACTCTTAACAAGCATATGAAATTTGGAAAAGATCAGACCATGTGGAGTTAAGTTATAAGGCTTTCAAATTTCATGGCGAGACATCAAATTCGCCACGTCGTCATGGCAACACCTTTCAACAAACAGTCACCAACTTCAGAATATACAATCTCCAAGGTCTTGAGGCTATTCTGAGTAAATTTGAGGTTCAAAGTGTAAAACATGTAACTTCCTGTTGCCAGTAGGTGGCGCTATTATTCAGATCCAGTATTGACACATGGATCTGTTCAGGGCGGGACTCTTTACAAGCACAAAAGGTTTGGGTCTCATAGGATCATGTATGCCGGAGTTATGGCCATTTCAATTTTCATGGCGAAGGATCGGAATTCATCGCCCAGCCACGCCCCACTGGGAAGGTCAAAAACTCACCGTTTTGATAACTTTTCATCTCCAAGGTCTGTAGATGATACTGACTGAATTTAAATTTGCTGAGGTGAAATCTCTAGGAGGAGTTTGTTAAAGTATGCAGGCTGGAAATGGCAAAATCAGCGTCAAAATTGCAACTTTGATCCAAAATGGCTGACTTCCTGTTGGACCTAGGGTATAGCTCCAAGAAAGTTTTTGGTGTGTCTGGACATGATACATATGCCCTGTAAATTTCATTTTGGTCTACGTTAATCTGGAAGGCGGGGCTTCAATTTTGAAATTTTCAAGGGGGCGCTGTTGAGCCATTTTGCCATGCCCAACCCCAAGTCCCATATCAGATATCATGTTTTCCTACTTCAGACACATGCCAAGTTTCGTGAGTTTTTAAGCATCTCTAGCCACTTAAAAATAGCTTCCTGTGTCATGGCGAACAATGCATCGCTACGGCAACAGCTTTTGGTGAAAACTCAAGAGCTTCAGGAGTTATCATCACCAAGGTCTTATATCTTAGCTGAGTCAATTTCAGGTGCATTGGCCAAATTTACTTGGAGTAATTATACAAAGTATGACGCATGTTACTTCATTTCGACAGTAGGTGGCGCTATGACTGTCACTAAATATGGGCCGGTACATGTCTTCAGAACAGAACAAGAATAAGATTTTCGGAAAAAATTGGACCATGTGGAGTCAAGTTATAAGGCTTTGAAATTTCATGGTGAGACATCGACATTCGCCATATCGTCATGGCAACATCTTTCCACATAGAGTCACCAACTTCAGAATCTCCAAGGTCTTGAGGCTATTCTGAGTAAATTTGAGGTGGATCCAATCACCTTGCTACCCACAGGGCGTCAAAGTGTAAAACATGTAACTTCCTGTTGTCAGTAGGTGGCGCTATGACTCAGATCCAGTATTGACACATGGATCTGTTCAGGGCAGGACTCTTTTTAAGCACAAAAGGTTTGGGTCTCTTAGGATCATGTATGCTGGAGTTATGGCCATTTCAATTTTCATGGCGAAGGATCGAAATTCGCCGCCTGGCCTTAAAATATCAAATTTTTTGCCAGAACTGATGTGCCCGTCAACTTTGGTGAGTTTTGGGGTATGTGTGTCTGAGATATAGGCACTCAAAGAGTTGTGATAATTAAAGCTGCAAGCAGTGTTGAACGGGCCCTCGCACCACCGCGCATGTCGGGCTGCGGCGCAATCGAAAGGCTTCTGTCACGGGCATGTAGATGTCTTCAGACCCGGGCTTCCTAATAAAGGAACTGCAGACTGCAGTACAGAGCTATAAATTTTAGTTTTGATTTTATTTTTCTACTGCACTTTATCACTAAACTGTCACCCTCACTCCATTTTTTCCTTCCCCTCATAGGTCATCGCCACTACTAAATTATACATGTAAGACCTATAATTATTGTAAAATAAATTAGAATAACACCAAACTTCATAAAAAGTTTGTATATAATGTATATCATAATATCAGATCAACTTGTGTACTGGAGCATTTTGCAATCCTAGTTGAGCCTTTACCTAGTTGTTCTAGTTGGAATTTCTCTGTGATCATTTTTAGTTTTTTCCTCTTAGTTTTATCCTCCCAGTTCACATTAAAATCACCCATAGGTAATGATTCTTTGTTAAGATTGCACTCTTTCAAAACTTCTGTGATTTGATCATGGAAAGAGTCATCTGCAGAAGGGGGCCTACAGACACCTATGATGTTAAAAGACATTTGTTGGGATAATATTATCTTTATCCCAACATATTCTAACGTGTTACTCGCATTATAAACCACACGTTCACATTTGATGTTGTCTCTCACATAAAAAAGCACCCCTCCTCCTCTTCCATCAGGTCTGTCTGTTCTGAAACATTGGTATCCGGGCACTGTGAACACACTTGCAGGAGTTGTTTGTTTCAACCATGTTTCAGTCAGACAGAGAAAGTCCAGATTTGAGTCAGACACAAGATGAGATAGCTGATTGCTCTTTGCAGTAATGCTTCTGATGTTAAAATGTCCATCGAATAGCGCCCTCGGTTTCAGCTTCGGGTCCCATAAGTTTTTTGCATGATTGACAGTTTGGAAGGTTTTGAATAACCTCTGCCTCTACACTGCAGCGTTTCGACACACAGTGGTGTCAGCAGCAGGTTTTGTGAGAGAGACACTGGACCTATCAAGGTTTCCACAGCCCAGTAGCGAAAAGTTATTCATTGAGACATCATGCCTTGTGTTAACAAAGTTTAGTCTGTTAAGGAAGAAGCCCGGCTCAGAAAGTTGCTGCTCATTCGTCACTGGCACCAGAGGAGTCCCAGACACACTCAGGCACAAATCAGCATCGATGTTCTGCAGCACTCCAGGGGTCACTTGTCCAAGATTTAGCTGAACATCTCCGGAGAGCAGGATCAGCATGAAGAGGAGACCTGCTATTCTCCAAAATGGGGTGGCAGATGACCGGTCCACTGGATCAGTGATTCGCTCTGGTACCTGGGCTCGCCTGTGCTGCAGGACAGAGGAATAGAATGTAAAATATCCCAGTAAGTTATGATGAAAACTCACTTTAGGAGTGTCAGCTGGCCATGAGCCAGCATTTGTCCCAAGCTCAATCACTCATTGTACCAGTTGTTTTCCATCAGTGTTGATTGCTCTGGCCAGACAGACACACATGTACAGGCAATACAGCGATGAGTACCAACAGTAGTCCAAAGAGTACACCATGAAACACAGCCCAGGTGTTTTTGCTGATGAAACACTGCTTTGAACTTGACGCAGGTTTTGACAGGCATGCTCTGTGTTATGATGAACTGCCTCAGAGGACAGTCCTATATAGCAATCTCATCCAGGATCCCGGTGGCCAGAGGGTAGAAGCTCCTCTTGAGCCTCTCAGCTCCAGCCCAGAAGATCCATGTGGCCAGGACCGTTTCCTGCGATGTTGAGATGGATGTACAGATGGTCTTACTTGATGTTTAATCTGATGTTTATGTTTGAAAACCTGGACTGGCCTGGTAGCAGAGTCGGCAGGGGGATGAGCTGACCATCTCCCCATCCCGATGAGTGACCCCCAGTCATATGCCATCACTTCTTGAGTCCAGGGTGCACAGAGAGAGAGGCTCCAGCATGTGTGGATTACATTACCAGAAAGGATCCTTTTGTATAATGTTGTATATGTTTTCATTTCTTCACTATAGTGGTTCCATAGATTAACTTTGTTGTGATACAATGAAGTTTTGCATTAGTCCTCATTAATTGTTTTTTGAGCATACATATTCCTCTGAAATCATATTTACTTTCCCTCATTTGAAACCACCTTTGGATACTGTTTGGTAACTGCTGATTTTTTACTCTGTCCATGATTTGAATAGTTTTGAAATCACCAGGTCCTTAAATTTCAGTGCATTTAGTGTGATGAAGAGTGGGTTTGTTGGTTCTCTGTAAGCGGTTTTATTTACAATTCTTATGGCTCTTTTTTGGAGGGTGAAGATTAGATCTATGTTTGTTTTGTATGTGTTCCCCCACACTTCCACACAGTAGGTACTGTATGGGAGTATGAAAGAACAGTACAAGGTGTTGATGATGGTTGATTTAGGAGATCTTTGACTTTATATAATATTGCTGTTGACTTCGATATTTTTGCCTTAATATAATCTTCTTTCTGTGAGACTGCAAAACACATAGAACTGGCAAGAAACACCTTTGCAAATCTAAAAGGAAAGGAGACTTGGCATTTCTAATGTTTTATCATATTACTGGGCTTCAAAAATGAGGATTATGACATACTGGCTAGATGACACAGCAACTCTGCCAAAATGGCTTGAAATGGAACAGGAGGCATGTCAACCTTACTCTATAGGTGCCATCCTTTTGTCACCTTACACCATTGAAAAATCTGTATATAATTGCAATTTAGTGATTCACAGTACCCTGCGCATTTGGAAACAAATTAGATCACATTATGACCCATATTTTATGCTTTACCTATCACTGGAAACCCTACTTTTGCCCCATCTAATCTAGATAATACTTTTAAACTCTGGAAAAAGGCAGGAATCCATACAATAGGAGACTTGTACTGTAACAGCCCTTGGCTTAATTGAGCAAGACACAGAGAATCCCCAAACTGATGCTTCACGGTTTGTTTTATTTCTCATTATCAGCCATCATCTCATGCACCATGGAAAGCACCTTCGGACTTATAGACCGTATGAATTAGCGGTCAGTTATATGTACATTGAGGGCACCTTTGCTTCTTTTACACAAATACAGAGTAAATACAAATGACCAGGAAGCAACTTCTTTAGATATCTGCAAATAAGAGATTATGTAAGACCACACCTGCAAAATCTTCCGACTTTTAGAGGCTACAGTCTCGATGGATGTGTCTGACCTTCATCATTCTCAGAAAAACAAACTATCAGCTCAGTTGATTTTACTTTAATAAAAGCAAAATGGGAGAAAGAAATGAACATAGAGATCTTGGACACTCTGTGGTAAAGAAGTTTGGAGCACACCCATTGGTGTTCTAATAATGAAAGGTACTGTTTAATCCACTTTAAAATTATACACCGTCTTCATTATTCTAAAGAGAGGTCACATAGAATATACCTCAAGATTTCCCCAACATGTGACAGATGCCTTTCAGCAGATGACACACTGCTCCACAGCTTTGCTCTGTGCCCCAGAGTTATGATCAGTATTTTTAATATTTAAGATACTTCAAAACCAGTTAGAACCAGATCCACTCACTATTATTTGAGGAACTTCTGATGACGCTATAAAATCAAGCACCACCCAGCAATGTTTCCTATCCTATAGTCTTATCATTACAAAGAAGTTGCTTCTCACGCGTTGGAAAAAGAAAGAAGTGTCCACTACAAAGATGTGGCGTAGCAACCTCACAAACACACTCCATTTAGAAAGAACAAGGTACACTCTTATAGACAAACTACCACATTTTGACAAGGTTTGGTCACCTCTCACTCATTATCTTTCACCCGTGATGTAAAAATGGCATTCTCCCCTTTACACCAACAAAGTAGTGTACAGATGGAAGGGTAGGGCTGGGGGGCAGGGATAGAGTTTAGGGGACGGCATTCTATTTATTTTCCTTCTCTCTTGTACTTTGTACTTTGTATTTTATTATATAGATATATTGTTTTTTGCTTTTGTTCTTGTTTTCTTTTTTTAAAAAATATCTTCAGCTATCACCATTACTTTACATACATTTGTTCAAAGACAATGAAAAAGAGCAAAGTGTCATCTAATTGCATGTTTATTTGTGCGGATATATGTGCTCATGTCTATGTATATATGTCAATATACTCAAATAGAAACATTTCAAATTAAAAAAACAAGATTTCAAGATAGAATTGTGACAGAGATCCCAATGTAACAAGGCCCTTTTCCAGCCAATCCTTCCAACAAAAACAGGATTTATCAATACATAACTTTAGATTCAGCCAAATACTCAAAGAGACATTTAGACACAGATCCAAATCAAACATTCAGGCAACTTAAGTCCACATTAATTTTAGGTGAGCAATTATTGGATGCACTTTTGCTTCCCAAACCTCCTCTGTCTGTCCTTTGTAGTTTACTGAAGTGTAATCAGGGTAGTTTACGATTCAAAATAAATGTCTTTGTTATCCTGTCAAACCATCTGAAATATGAAAGGGGAACCTCCAGTGGAAGAGAGTACATGAGGAAATTGAGTTTGGGAATGCACTTCATATTTACAACATTAATCTTCCCAGCCTTAGACAAATTAAGAGCTGCCCATCTATTAACATTTCAAGAGATTTTATGTATCAAAATAACTTTAACCAGGTCTTTAAACTGAGGGGGAAATAGGATGCCTAGGTATCTGTTACTTTGCTTGTGCCACTGAAATGCATCTGGTTGGATAATGCATCCAGAGCTGTATCATCTCTGGGTGTGGCATGGGAGGCCCTTAAGGCCACAGAGGACCAATTAGTCTCTAAATAATCTTTTAGCTCTGTCCACAACCACTCTATATTTATGGTTCCTGTAAAAGAGATGAATTAAGACGCCATCTACAAGAACGTCTTCTTTCACACTGAGGCAACAATCTTAGCACACCTGGGCATGATCTGAAATTATGATATTCCCTTTTAAACATCACTTAGTGGAGAAAATGAGCGTGAAAGGGACACTCCAGTTTCAGTGGACAATTTTCAGCCGTGCAAGGAATATAAGAACGGCGATATCTGAAGTAGTGTCAGGATATGTACATATTGCTGAAGTGCAGGACCTCCCTTTTGCTAGCATTGATGGGACATACAGTATATACCTCCAATCCCTGGAAAGACGAGTCTTATGTTGTCTTAGTATGCCTGTGTCTGAATGTCTAAAATCCTTCTGAGTATTTTGGGTTTTAGAGTTTGTGTTGTGCATCTTTCAGGCCAGGATAAGTAAAGAAAGAAGTAAAGAAAAACGCCTCATTATCCTCCAAAAAAATAGGCTGTGGGCTGCATAAAGCTGATAGCTTATAAAAGCAACATGTTTTACTTAAATTATTGTGATAATTGTATTGATGCTGCATGTGTGCTGTTTTTAAAATAAATAAAGAAAAATTTACTAATGTATGTAAGCATGTGTGTTGTATGATCTCAACATCATGGAGTCACTTGAGATTACATGAAGAGACAGAAGCAACTGAGATGCCTAAATCCACAGAAGAACTGTGGCAACTTTTCCAAGATGCTGGAACAACCGACCTGCCAAGTACCTGAAAAACTGTGCAGGTGTACCAAGGAGAACTGCTGCTGTTTTAAAGGCAAAGTGTGCTCACATCAAATGTTGATTAATTTAGGTTTCTCCTCTTTACTGAACTTTGTTTGAAGTTAATTGAAAATAAAAACTTTTCATGGCATTATTTAGAAAGCATCCTCACTTTATTTTAGTTCTTAAAACTTTTCCACAGTACTGTGTATATACAGTGCGTATGTATATGTGTGTGTGTGTGTGTGTGTGTGTGTGTATGTATGTATGTATATATCTGATGTTCTTTTACATTTACATACCTGTTACATATACATATATATATATATATATATATATATATATATACACACACACACACACACACACATACATAGGATGTGGTCCTTGTTTTTTGTTTAGATTTGACTTCCTCTATTTATACTTCTCCTCCTGCTTTCTTCAGCTGGGACAACATACATTTTTGGCAAAGGAGGTGGCCTCATCACATTCAAGTGGCCAGCCAATGAGAGACCAAGCACGAGGACAGACAGGCTGACCGTTGGCTTCAGTACCTCCCTGAAAGATGGTATCCTTGTCAGGATTGACAGTGCTCCTGGTCTGGGGGACTATCTCATGCTGCACATAGTAAGTTGTCACACACATCCTGCTTGTCTCATATATGTTTGGTAGTGTCTCAGCTTCCCTTTGTTTGGTTTTCTTACTACTGTACCTTTACCATATGGTGTGCCTGGTGTGTGCTTCAGGTGACTTGACACAACACAAAGTGGTCAGTGTATGTTAGACTAATAGGAGAGAGTTCCACTGCCAGCCACTCTAAAGTGCAGCAGAAAGACATGGTCAAGAAAGTGGCAAGAAAGAAGCACTTGAAATCCTCGTTTAGGCCAAAAAGGTTGGGGATATACTACTGTCACATTCTTCTGGCATTTATACCATGGTTGGCAGCTATAATTTAAAAAAAAAAAAAAGAACCCCATAATATTTATGTTCTCTATCTGTTTTCGTCTCAGGGTGCACCTGAATTCTTCGTTTACATGTTACATGTATAAAAATATTAACTTTTTTCATCCCATTTGAATTTGCAAGGTTTTAGTTGCAGAGGATGCATACGCCCTTGCAGACTGCAGCAATTTAACATATTTAAAGGTTTATATTTTATTTTTATTATTTTTATTTCTTTATGCTAACCTGTTTGTAGTTCAGCATCCTTAATAACAAGTTTTCCTACAGCATCTTCACTATCTTCCACTGTTTGATTATCAACTGATTAGAGATTAAGTCACACATGGTATCTCATTCTTTGCCTGCACCCACATATATTTTGGTGAAACAGAACAATCGTTGGACAAAATATTATCAATATACTTCATAGACATATAGTCACCATTCTGTACCAGTATGTCACTAATTACGACAATACCTCTTCTTTAATGTAGCAAAAAGCTATTTACAGACAAAAAGACTCATGAAAACAAGAATGTTTTCAGTAGTCCTGACTATTGAGCTCAAGTTTGGCTTTTTATGTACACATTGTTATTTTTGTTTTCTTTTTATGTATTTTTATGTGCGCATCTACTGTGTCATAATTAAATTAAAAACATATATTAAGTGACAAATGTTTAACCTTGGTCTTTAATAATTGAATTATTTGTTTTTCACTGTGACATGAATTTTCAGTGCCATGTTGAAATCAAATCCCAACACAAACAAAGTGAATAGGAGTATTGCATTTCAGTGTTCAGGAGAGAGCAGCATAGACCTGTCAACACTAAATTATTCACTAAAGTGCTGGGAGCTTTTTCTTTTTTGAGAGGGGGACGCATTGCGATGCCAAAATGAAAAAAGAATACAACTGTTCAGTCACAGCTTTGGGGTCATTACCATGGACCAAGCTTATCGGCATCAGACGAGAGTTGATAGCTGGCATGACAGACAAACTTTCACATTAAAGTGGTTTCCTGTGGGCCAATGCTGGAGGGACACTTCTATTGACTATACATCCACTTACACTTATGATTAACTGTCTGCTGTTTTAATTGACGGATTGTGCCGCAGGAAGTTGTATCGACACTTAGAGGGATCTTCTTGGTACAATTGTTAGTAAGCGTTATCCAATTAGCTAACCCTAACCCTCACCCCATGAGGTAATGGTGAATGTGAGAGATGGATGAATTTTGCTGTGCACTATGTTACTATTACTGATAAAAGCAGAGAGTCTAGAAGGCTAACTTTTAGCAAGTTAAATAAATAACTTACAGCTACAAAAAGGCACTCACAGTGGCCCTCATTTATCAAATGAACGTACAACAGAATAGGGGCGTACGGTCATTTCCATGCAAAGCTCGGCATTTATCAATTTGGACATGAGTGGAGGCTACGATCAAATCTCATGTCAAGTCTCCACTCATGTTCGCAAGTTTTTAAGTCAGCATGGACTTGCAGTGCAGCATAATAAATCTGGCTGTGTCGGATAATGGTTATTAGACCATGCTAGTGCAGTGTCCGTTCAGACAGACAGAGGTTCCCAGATTAGATATTGCATCTAAAATGTTGAATTTTATGAATGATATGTATTCTATTATTATTACTATAATTACTATTATTATTGGTATTATTATTATTATTATCATCTAAGCATATGCGGCCACATATTCATCACTTAAAAATATGTAGCCTATGGCAAAATATTCTATTTTGTAAAGGCATACATTAACTATGTGTCATATGCCATTTTGAGATAACCTACTTGGTAGGCCAGGTTACAGGTGACATAATTACACACAACTAAAATTAATTGACAGCAATGGGTAGCCTAACTGATTTGCATTGTGATAGGTTAGATGCTTATTCAGTCACCTACTTAAACAAGAGCCTTGACAGTCATCAAATCTCAGCCATGGCAGATCTTGCTCTGTTATAAGACCTCTACACGCCTGTAAGATGCAACAGGGTATTTCGGGACTGCAGGGATCTTTTCATTAAGTCGCTTTCGTCTCCCAAGGCATCTCCTTCTGGAATTATGCCACAATTTGGAACCTCAGTGAAGGAGAGAAACCTGATGTTTGAATGCCATACCTGTGCCAGTGCAGGTGCTCTCCACATTGGGGTTTTTATCCAACTGGACCTTTCAGTGAGAGATCGGGGATAGGTTTGGTATGTCACAGCCCATCATTAGCAGAACAATGCCAGCAGTGTTGGCTGCTATCAAGTCCCTTTCTCGTCAATACATTTCCATACAATGATGCTCAGCAAACCATGATTAAGAGGGGATTTTATGAGATTGCTGGGTTTCCTAATGTGATTGGTGCAATTTATTGTACCCATGTGCATCTGAAGCCACCTTCCATGAATGATTACATATTCATCAATCGTAAAAACTATCACTACATAAATGTTCAGGTCATTTGTGATGCCAGGCTCTCTCTCCTAATCGTGGTAACTTGGTGGCCTGGGGGACACAGGACTCCTTCATTTTTCAAAAGAGCAGCATAGGGACACGGCTACAGGAGGGCACACTGCAGGGCCAGAGTCATCTCCTTGGTGAGTAACTACTGTGTTAAAGTAATATTCTAAAAGTATTCGAATGACTAACATTTTGGTGTGATTTGTGTATTAGATTACAAAGGCTTTCCCCTCATGGAATACCTGGTAACACCACTGGCCAACCCTGCAACAGAACAGGAGCACCGATTCAATAATGAGCACATACGCACACGGGCCATGGTGGAGTGCTGCATCGGGTTGCTTAAGGGCAGATGGCTCTGTCTAGGATCAGCAGGGGGAACTCTACTGTATATGCCAGAGAAAGTTTATGACATCATTTTGGCCTGTGGGATTCTGCACAATATTGCACAGGATAACAGGATGCCATTTGATGTTCTAATGCAGCCAGATGAGCCTATGCCCAGAGAGCTGTGGCCAGCACAGCCACATCAGGGGGCTATACGGAGGAGACAGGACCTCATTCATTGCCTCTTAAATGTAAAGTATTAAATACTTATGTTTGCCAAGTAGGCTACTCAATACAAGAAACAGAAACTGCACAACATTTAGTCAGACATTTTATTTGTGTGATGCATGTTTAGTCAAACATTTTATGTATGTCATGCATGTTTCAGGTTTCTGTTTATGTCTAAGTTTTGTTGATGGCCAGAAGTGAGCAATTTATCTCCGCCACTGATCGACAAATTTCGATTTGTTTTCCCAGGACCTCTGCTGTCAGAATCCAGGACCGTGGTGGTGGGCCAGCACGGGGGGCAGAGGACACACGCCCTCTCTCACAGCTGGCGGTTGCCTGGCTCAGTGGGGCTGGCTCCAGGCCGGTTTGTGTAGCCTAGGGCTGAACAACTCCACTGGCGCCTGGCTCTGATTGATCTGAAACATCATTAAAATGAGGAAATAAATAAACTCTGCAACTGTGTAATTCTCTTTCTTTCTTTGATATGGACAGAGCAAATTTTAATATAGGCTACAAAAATACTAGTTGCCTAGGCTATTAAATATTTACCATTATCTGGCTCGGACACAGGTGGTGCATCTTTGTCTCCTCTGCCACTTATGCCTGAAATTGAAGCAAATCTGATGAGCACAGCCACACGCTCCTCAGTCTGCGTCAATGCAAGGATGGGATCTGGCCGGCCTCCTCCTTTCTGCATGGTGCTGCACCCATGGGCAGCTTTTTGGTGGCAATTTTGAGGGCTGACGATTTTTTCTTCACCTAAATGTACAGAATTGCGATATAAGCAAATATATATACACATATATACATATAGATACATATACATATACACACATATATATGTGTGTGTCTGTGTATGTGTGTATAAAAAAAAAATCCCCCTCTCAGTCCTTTTCTAACTGCACTCCATGAAAGCCTGGTGAATGATTTCATCCAACTACTGGCCAATAACCTGCCTCTGTACAACATGGAAGCTCCAGTCAGACATCTTAGCAGCTAAGATGAATAGGTACATGGCCCAATACATGAGCAGGGCCCAGAAAGGAATTCGTAGTAATACCAGGGGAGCCAAGCACCAGCTACCAGTCAACAGAGCAGTCACCCAAGACTGCAAGACCAGGCAGACCAACCTGTGCACCTCCTGGATTGAGTGCAGGAAAGCCTACAACTCAATATCACATACATGGATACTGGAATGTTTGGAAATGTACAACATCAACAGGACGCTAAGAGCCTTCATCACGAACTCAATGGGGCTGTGGAAAACAACTCTGGAGGCCAACTCAAAGCCAGTTGCACAAGTTACCATCAAGTGCGGTATATACCAAGGTGATGCATTATCCCCGCTGCTGTTCTGCATAGGCCTGAACCCCCTCAACCAGATCATCTCGAAGAGTGGCTATGGATACCGGTTCCGAAGTGGAACAACCATCAGTCACCTCCTCTACATGGATGACATCAAGCTGTATGCCAGAAATGAGAGAGACATCGACTCACTGATCCACATCACCAGGATTTACAGCAACGACATCAGAATGTCATTTGGACTAGATAAGTGTGGTTGGATGGTATCGAATAGAGGGAAGATGATCAGAACCAAGGGGGTTGAACTACCAGAATGCAGCATTGCAGATGTTCAGGACAGCTACAAATACCTTGCACAGGCAAATGGGAACCATGAGGAGGCCGCAAGGAGGTCAGCCACAGCCAAATACCTACACAGAGTAAGGCAGGTCCTGAAAAGTCGGCTGAATGGGAAGAACGAGATACGAGCCATTAACACGTACGCCCTGCCAGTCATCAGATAACCCGCTAGTATAATAAGCTGGCCAAAGGAGGAGATAGAGGCCAATGATATGAATACAAGGAAGCTCCCCACAATGCATGGAGGGTTTCATCCCAAGTCAAGCACCCTGAGACTGTGCACTAAGCAGAACGAGGGAGGCTTAGGACTGGTGAGCGTCAGAGCCACTGTCCAGGATGAAACAACCAAGGTCCAGGAATACATCAGGAAGATGGCCCCCAAAGATGAGCTGCTAAGTGAATACCTCAGGCAGCAGAAACCCACTACACAGCATGTACCACCAAAACATAGAAGAAGTGGCTGATATCAAGAAATCCTACCAGTGGCTAGAAAAGGCTGGACTGAAAGACAACACAGAAGCACTAATCATGGAAGCACAAGAACAGGCACTTAATACAAGATCAATAGAGGCAGGGATCTACCACACCAGACAAGACCCTAGGTGCAGGCTGTGCAAAGATGCTCCTGAGACAGTTCAGCACATAATAGCAGGGTGGAAGATGCAGGTAGGAACAGTGTACATGGAATGCCATAACCAAGTGGCTGGCATAGTGTACAGGAACATCTGCACTGAGTATGGGCTGGAAGTCCCAAGGTCAAAATGGAAGACACCTCCTAAGGTGGTTGAGAATGACCAAGGCAAGATCCTGTGGGACTTCCAGAACCAGACGGACAAGCTGGTGATGGCTAACCAACTGGACATTGTGTTGATCGACAAACAACAGAAGAAAGCAGTGGTGATAGACGTAGCAATCCCAAGCGACAGCAACATCATGAAGAAGGAACATGAGAAGCTCGAAAAATACCAAGGGCTGAAGAGGAGCTAGAAAAGATGTGAAGAGTAAAGGCAAGAGTGGTGCCGGTGGTAATGGGAGCACTGGGGGCTGTGACCCACAAACTGGGAGAGTGGCTCCAGCAGATCCCAGTTACAACATCTGAGGTCTCTGTCCAGAAGAGCACAGTCCTAGGAAGTAGAGGACCCGAGCTTGAGGAAGACACACCACCACCACCACCACCACCCCCCATGAGAGAGGGGTGAGAGGAGGATTTATATATATATATATATATATATATATATCACGGATTAATTAATTAGATATTCAAACATCAGCTGGAGTTCAGTTGTCAATGCCAGTGCTATTTCTTTCTATACTGCATTTTTCTGACTTCCTTTGATGCCACTTTTCAAGCTGCAAGATAAAACTAACTTGTTCAGTAGAACTGCAATGTTATGGTTTCTATTTCAAGGTCTGAGAAGTTTCTCTTCTTGGCCGTATTCCGCATCTCCATGTCGTAAAATCTAGGGGTGAGGCCTCTAAACTGAGAATATATAGGGGCTTTAAATTACGATTGTTTTCAGCCGTCACATTTATCAACGCCCGATCATTCTTATACTGTGACTGGCGAGATACGAACATTTCATTAATCACATGTGAACCCTATCGTAAGATGGTTTCAGTGCTCAGATCTGCACTGGTTTATATGTTAGATTGATAAATTATGTTTCCCCTTAAAGCTATTTTCTGGAATTCAGCACTTTGTTGTGTTGTAAGAGCAAATTACAGTTGTTTCTGCTGTCAGTGTAACTATTTCATATGTCAAGCATACCTGATATGCCACCCCAAATCTATGTTTTTAGTATCTCTTTAGTAAGTGATTTGCTTTGTCACATGTTATCAGATAGAATGCTTCAGTCTGTGATATTTAATCAGTGCAAACATGCAGAAATTTCTGTACCATGAATATTCCTAACTGGGTTATGGCATAACCCTACTTTTGGCTCTTGGGAACCTCTTTGCCAGGATCCTGCTGCAGTGGTCTCTGGCCACCACTGGATCTAGATGCAGACAGGAGCAGGCAAGGATTAGACAACTGGTAGAGAAGACCAAGGAGTCTGACAGGACTGTCTACATTTCTTTTTTGGATTTCAAGGCAGCATTTGACAGCGCATTCAGGGTGCCACCCATGCCTCCGGAGTCCCACACAAGCAGTGCCAACTCTTCAAGCAGCTTTAGCTTTATGAAAGCGGTGTCCATCTGAGGGACAGAGAGTTGGACAGATTTTCGTTGTCTCTGGTGTACAACAAATTCGTGTCATAGCCCAAGATCTTTTCAGCTGTGTGATATCATGTTACCCCTTGCTGCCAAGGTGGGACCCTTGCTGGGCATGCCCCTGGGTGACAGCACACTCATGGACATGGACTATGTGGACAACATTACTCTTGCAGCCCCTACTGTTAGAGACCTTGCCAAAGTCCTTGAGATCCTGAATATCAAGGCTTGCAAAGATGGTATTAAGATCAGGTGGTCCAAGACCAAGGCCATGCTCATCAGCCCTAGCAACACCATCCCAGAGACTCTGGTCATTCATAGTGAGCCAGCCAAGTTTATCACCAACTTCACCTACCCAGGCTGTATTATCATAGCTGATGACAGGGTTGATGCCGACATCATAGCCATGATATCCAAAGCAGCTGGACCTATAGAATGTGTTGTAATATGACTTCAATGATGATTTAAAAAATACAAGTATGTTTTTACATTTATTTAAATAGTAAATGTAACTACTACTAAAAATTGTCAATTGTCAATGCATGTGCAACATGCTTCACAATTCTGTTTTAATATTTCCCACATTTCCCACACTATTTACATAAATTATGTATACAGTAGGTTATATCATCAGTTTGTGCAAGTAGTTACAGTGTAACAGTTACACATTCTGCTCAATCAATTGCTTTTCTAGAGGAAAGCAGCGGTCAGAAAAAGAAAAAAGCAGAAAAAAGATGCTGATGCTGTGAGATACATTTCCAAATTAATATAAAAAAAATCTAAATCCAACATCATCCCTATTGGAATTAAATTATCAGGCACTGTTAAATATCATTAAAAATGAAGTTTCCATAAGTGCAAACTGGCTCTGTTTTAGATTTGATTGCCAGACGTCATAAAGGAATGATGTACAATGCTACTATCAGTGCAAACACAGGTAGCCACCACACTGTTCACCCACTTTTATGTTTGGTCAGTCTCCTCTGTATAGGCAGACAGCATGGTATTTCAATATGGTGACTGAAGAGAAGAGGAATATCATTTCTTGAATGCTCAGTATATTTTTACCTGAATATCACTAAATGACTACAAGTTTAAATGGAAATTTAGATTCTTGTTCTGCTTTGAAAAACTGGACACTTGGGATTCATCGTTAGTGAATCCAAACTGACTACAGTTGCTTTTGTTTGAAAAGTAAAAATTTACCTTTACAGCTACCTTTAAATCTAGAGAGACAGACTGATACTGAAAAGATTTTGGAATTTTGAACTATTACTTTTGTTCTTACAACACAACAAAGTGCTGAATTCCAGAAAATTGCTTTAAGGGGAGACATACTGTGAGTGTCCTTTCGCTGTGAGTTATTTATTTAGCTGTCTAAAAGTTAGCCTTCTAGATTCTATGCTTTTTATCATTAATAAACATAGCACAAAAAGTAAGGAAATGTATGTTTGATAGATTATTTCTTTGTTGTAACAATGCTTCTTGGCAATAAATCTTATACCGTTGGAAAGCCTGTTTATTTCCCTTTTAAATGGTGCCACATTTGTAAGGAACATGCATTTATGGGATGAGCAGCAGAGCTGAGCATGTGGCTTGCGCCTATGAAAAATTCACCGAATCTTCTCTGCCAATGCCAAACAGCTTATTCTGCCATTGACATTGTTTGGAGTTTGAAGAAACAAGACATATTGGCAATTTAACAATTTATGCATATAACAAACAGGAGCCTCAGTAGCATGTGGAAGAACCATACACAGCCACAACAGCCTGGCACCTCCTCCTCATGCTGGTTACCAGCCTGGTCGCACACTGCTGTGGGATAGCATCCCATTCTTCAACCAGTATTTGTCGCAAGTCAGCCAACGTGGTTGTGTTGGTCACTCTGGCATGACCAGTATGCCCAAGGTGATCCCACAAGTGTTCAATGGGGTTGAGGTCAGGACTGCTGGCAGGCCATTCCATCCTCTCCACTTCCAAATTCTGGAGGTAGTCTCTGATAAACCCCGCTCTGTGGGTGCAAGCAGTGTCATCTTGGAGGATAGAGTTTGGTCCCAGACTGTGGAGAGATGGAATTGCCAGTGGTTGCAGAATCTCATTTCGATATCTCTCTGCATTGAGATTGCCTCCAATGATGACAAGCCTTGTTTTTCCAGTGAGGGAGATGCCACCCCACAGCATCACACTGCCTCCACCAAAAGATGTTACTCTGTTGGTGCAGCAATCAGCATAGCGTTGTCCGCGTCTTCTCCATACTTTGACCCTATATTCCAACTGCCGTAGGCAGAATCTGGACTCATCGCTGAACATAACGTTCCTCCACATATTCAGGTTCCAGTGCACGTTTTGCCGACACCAGGGCAAATGGGCCTAATGGTAAAGGGCATTCATGGCAGGCCTCCTGGCAGCCCTATGCAGCACTTGGGGGTACCAGAAGCTCAAAACAAGAGTTAACAGCAACAGCAAAATAAGCTGTTTGGCATTGGCAGAGAAGATTTGGCAAATTTTTCATGGGCACAAGTCACATACTCAACTCTGCTGCTCATCCCACAAATGCATGTTCCTTACAAATGTGGCACCATTTAAAAGGGAAATAAACAGGCTTTCCAATGGTATAAGATTTATTGCCAAGAAGCATTGTTAGAACAAAGAAATAATCTACCAGACACAAATTTCCTTACTTTTTGTGTTATGTTTAGTAACATTATGCACTGCAAAATTCATCCATCCTATAGTGTCACATTCAGCCCTTCAGGCAATTCTAGATCTCTACCTTGTAGACATCTGTTAGCATTAGCTATTCGTCCTCCAATAAACCTGCCGTTTACTGTAAGCTAATCCTAGCTAACTAATACTAATTAGCTCAGCTGTCAACAATTACCAAGAATTGTGCCAAGATGATCCCTCTAGGTGTCTGTACAACTTCTTGCAGCACAATTCATCAGTTAAAATGGCATACAGTTAATCACAAGTGAAACTGAATGTACCAACAAATCATTCATATTAAACAACCATATTGTTCATTTGCACCATGCACTACAAAACAACCAATAGTAGTGTTTTCTAATATGACACCTCTATTGGCAGTAATCAGCAGGACAACGTCATTTGTCTGTGCTTTCCAAAACCATTACACATGACTGTTAAACAGAAATGATGTTTTCTGATGTAACAATACTGTGGTGAAGGTTAGGGAAAGATCATGGTTTGGGTTCAAATGATCCCTTTTTCAAGATTGGAGAAATATGGTTTCGTCATGGCTAAAGTAAACACCACGGGGTTAAGGTCGTAGATATGGTTTTTAAAAAACTGTCCCGACTCGAGGTTGGAAACGTGACATTTGCGGTTGGACACGGGAAACAAACGAGCAAGCAAGTTAGGCTTAATCTATCCTCTCAACCTGCCACCACCAAATGAGGAAATTTGTCACCTTATATCAGCGTCATCTGAATTGTACTATTTCTCTGGGTCATAATTACTACAGCTGCTAAATGGCGTCTGTCACTCAAACATAACTGTTGGTCATTTTTGGCTGACTGATATTATGACCTATTGTGTCATTCTTGGGAGGACAGGCTTGAATATACAGTCAACAGTAGCATCCCTCCAGCATTGGCCCACAGGAAACTGTTATCATGTGAAAGGTTGTCTGTCATGGCTGCTATCGTCAGTGCCACTAAGCTCCGCCCATGGCCCCACCCCCCAAACCTGTGATTGGACATTTGATTGTTTTTTTATTTTGGCGTGTCCAGTGCTTCTCCAGCTCCCCTCCACCTCCTATTGCAAACTAATGACAGTGTTTTGTATTTAGTGTTGGCAGGTCTGTGCTGCTCTCTGCTGAACACTGAAATGCAGCACCCCTCTTCACTTTGTTTTCTGTGTTGTGATTTGATTTCAATATGGCACAGACAATTCACAATGAAAAACAATCAATTAGGTTATTAAAGACCTAAAACGTTAGATAATTTTCATTTAACATATGCTTTTAATTTAATTATATGAAAGTAAATGTAGACATATTGAAATATGAATAACAATGTGTATTTCTTTCTTTGATTTCTTTTCATTTAGGCATTTAAAATCTTCCATACTTATCACACAGTCTGTGTTCAGTAAATATTACATGAAGACATTTATCACTGTAGTTTAAATTTGTGACATATTTTAAAACTTACACTATTTTTATGTACAGGTTTTAGAAGCATCCAAACACATCCTTTTAGAGCTGCTGGAGTTTAATATGATTGTTTGAAACTGATTTTACTTTATCTTAAAAAATAAAATGATGAATGTTGTCATAGTCTACAGGTTGAAGCAAAATATTTTCAAATATATTGCAAAATTATTGAATTGTCAAGGATAAGGGCACGTCTTTGTTTTTGACATGTATCAAATATTCACATATCATTCACCAGCCACTTAAAAAGGTTCATAAATGTGCATAGAAACATCATTCAAGGTTCAAAGAAATCTTTATTATCCCCAAGGGGCAATTTATTGTACAGTCAGCAGTACCACACAACCATCACACCAAACAATAAATACAACATAACATACAACATGATAATTACAATGTGTTATTTAAAAGGCCATTAGCAGCCTGAACAAAATAATTCTTAAGCCTATTGATCCTGCATGTAGGCAGACTGTATCTGTGGCCAGACGGGAGCAACTTAAACTTACTGGGCAGGGCATGGCTAGATTCAGCCAGGACTGACTGGGCCTTCGTCAAGGTCCTATCCTGATACAATAGAGTCAAATCATTAAGAGTTGTGCCTGCAATTTTGCTGCACACTTTGACTATACCATGCAGCCTGTTTCTGTTTTTTAGGGTAAGTGACCCATAAAAGCCGATGAGAGAATCAAGACAGATTTCATAAAACAAGAATAAAGCTTTTTCATAAAAGTGTTGTCCACCTTAAAACTATGAAGTTATTGATAAAAATACATCCACTGGTGGGCTTTTTTGCATACAGCATCTACCTGTAGCTCGACGGTCAGCTCATTATCAAATACAGTGCCAAGATATTTGTACTGCTGCACAAACTCAACAGCCTGATCATTAATTAACAAAGGGAGGATTATTCCTGAAATCTATTGTCATCTCTTTAGTTTTGGACACATTGATGTTTAAGAAGGATGTCCTGCACCAGTCTGTGAATTCTGCCACTACACGGCCATGATCAGGGTCATCACTGCTGAGGAGAGACACGATCACCAAATTATCAGAGAACTTGAGGATATAACGCCTTAAATATTGGCTTTGGCAATTGTTTGTGTACAACACTAATAAAAGAGGTGAAAGGACGCACCCCTGGGGCGATCTGGTGAAGGAAAAAAGAACATCAGATGAAACACTGTTAACTTTCACATGTTGCAACCTTTCAGTTAAAAAGTCCATCAGCCAACATATCAGGTCAGGATCAATGCTCTGGATGCTCCTTAACCTTTCTGCTAAAATATGTGGTTGGATACAATTAAAAGCTGTGAGGAAATCAATAAAAACTAGCCATACAAAAGTTTTTGCACCCTCAAGGTGTGACAGAATCATGTTCAGTAGGGTGCTCATGGCATCATCAGCACCCCTGCCAGACCTATAGGCAAACTGAAGCGGATCCAAATTTTCCTGCACTGTGTTTGAGAAGGTCATCCTTCACAATCTTCTCAAGTAATTTCATAACCAAAGATGTCAGCGTCACAGGCCTGTAGTCATTCAGTGACTCTGGAGAATTGTTTTGTGGCGCAGGTACAATTGAATACTTCCAAACACAAGGAACCCTATGGAGTTGGAGAGACAACTTAAAAATAAAACAGAATATATCTGCCAACCGTTTGGCACAACTTATAAGAATATGACCTCCAATACCATCAGGGCCAGGACTTTTCCTTTCCTTTACAGCCCAGAAAAGTTTCAGGACCCTACCCCTGTGAAAGAGCACACTGTTCTGCTCGGAAACAGCATTTTGGACATTAAAATGATTATAAAAAATGTCCAGTTCATTTGAAAGGTCACAATTAGGCTTGCCATTAAGGGAGATGAGACACTTCTTGGACTGCATCCCCATCATGGTTTTCACTCCATCCCAAGTAGGGTGTGAATTTCAATTGCTTAGCAACCTCTCTACCTTATCTTTGTAATTATACTCTCGCGATCTTAGGTTCCTTCTTGACAGAAGTTCCCTGTACTGAAACACATCACCCTGATTAAAACTAATATTCCACTGGATAATTGTGTTTGATAAATGGAAATTGATTTCTGGGGAATGACCAAGCCCTCACAAAAAGTAATATATGAAGACGTAGTCTCTGTCAGTTCATCCAAATCAACAAAAACATTCTTAAACAAGTCCCAGTTGGTATAGCTGTAACAGTCCTAGAGGCATTGATAGACTCCTCAGACCAGATCGGAACTAAACGCCATTCTGGCTTGTTTCTCTTCAGGACCAGTTTGTAGGACAGAACTAAATAAATAACCTTGTGATCTGACGTACCGAGTGGAGCTCTACGACGGGATTTGTAAACTCCCATCACAGATCCATAACAGAGGTCTAAGCATTTCATGAGTCGTGTCGTACAAGTAACATACTGGTAAAAATTCTGGTACTGGTAAAAGGGACGTAGTAACACAGACAAAAATTCAATGTCAGAGGTGCACAATGTCTTCTTAACAACCACAGTGTTACACTAGTTTTTGTTAACATAGGGACACAAGCCTCCACCAAGTGATTTACTGGTCACTGTGGTGTCTCTGTCAAGGTGAAATGGTACTCCAAAGCCCTCAATTCCCAAATCGGACTGTGAGGCTTGTTCTTTGAGCCATGTTTCTGTTTGCCCGAAGCTCATCAACTTTGTTGCGGAGTAACTGGACATTGGCAAGGATCACTGTGGAAAGGGGTATCCGACAGTGGCCTTGTCTCTTGAGCCTCTGGTGCACACCACCACGTCTCTCCCTTTTCCTCACATCCGTCGGCTTGAATGCCCAGCTCCGGTGCCCCACAGCAGGATCCAGCCGGATGATCTCTGTGGGAAGGGCTGCTGAGGGACTTGCGGAGAAGCAGGAGGAACTCAGGGCTATACTGGAGAGGCTCCTGGTTTTCACAAAATCCTCACAAAAAGTGGCTTAAAAGAATTAAAATGAGGGGAAAGCCTATCAAACTAAGGTGAGTCATTGTTGCTCCTGTCCCACGCAGATCAGTTAAAAAATAAATTAGTAGTAATGACAAGACAAGTCAAACAAGTTAAAAACCACAGCACACAGAGCACACCACACAACTGCTGTTGCATTTTGCCATTACCAGCACCATTACCAGCCACATTGTATAAAATATAGTATGAGAGAAATAAAGAAAACTTGAGAAAAAATGAAAAATATATTACATTGTCTTATGTGAGTCACAACAGCTCTTCATAATAGTTAGAAACTTCCTGATTTTTGTTGATTACACAGATATTTTATACGCTACTTATATATGCTTATATACTTTTATATCATTAATACACGTTATCAATCAATCAGTCAATCAATCAATTTTTATTCATATAGCGCCATATCACAACAAAAGTAATCTCAAGGCACTTTTCACATAGAGCAGGTCAAGACTGTACTCTTTAATTTACAGAGACCCAACAATTCCCCCATGAGCAAGCACTTGGCGACAGCGGTAAGGAAAAACTCCCCTTTAACGGGTAGAAACCTCAAGCAGAACCCAGCTCTTGGTGGTCGGCCATCTGCTTTGACCGGTTGGGTTGAGAGAGAGAGAGAGAGAGATAGAGAGAGGGAAAGGGAGAGGGGAGACAGAAGAACAACAATCATAACAATAACAATAAGCACATCGTAGTGTAACGTTACAGTTACACTACAGTCTTGCTCACCTACAGAGAAAATTTGTCCTAATCATAGTTCAATAATAAAGTCATAACACAGTTAAACCAGTGCAAAATTGGACACAAAAAGGCATAATGTGGTGCACTTGGCTTTCAAGTGCAAACAATAGGGTTCAGTCTGAAAAAGCCACAATGTCATGCATTGTATCAATATTTCATTACAGAGTGGGACAAGTCACCGCTACCAAAGAAAACAAATTGTTGTCATGCCATACAGTTAGCGTCTCTGTATGATTGTCTCTATGAGATTACAGCTATTATTATAGGTATTATTCCACAAGAACAAAAACCAAACAAACAAATGGCTCAGTGTTTATAATGAATGAAAAATTCTGTTTTCTCATTTCAGCAACAAGGCAAAATTGGAGTGACATTCAACATTGGCACAGTGGATATCAGTGTGCAGGAGAGCAGTATCCCAGTGAATGATGGGAAGTATCATGTGGTCCGCTTCACCAGGAATGGTGGTAATGCTACACTGCAAGTGGATAACTGGTCCATCAATGAACACTTCCCTACAGGTACAACACAAATTAATCAATCGAATCTAAAACTAATCAGTCTTTCAGACAACCGTCTTTATTGTACAAACATGCTGACAATCATAATTGTTAGCAAATCTGACATTATCAGTTATCAATGAACTGCTCATTGTAAGGAAAAGTATAACAATTAGTATCAACAAGCTGCAATTAGGCAACGGGATTACGTCAATATGACAAAGTTGAAAAGGTCACTGGGCAGCATTTGCTTCCAACAGAAGAGTAGCATTATTAAATCGTCTGCTCAACTCTTGTGTTTGTTCTCACATTCTATGTGTGACTATTGCTTTTAAGCTTTTAAACATTCTGCACATACTTTGAGTTAGCTCATGATGGAGTATATCTGTCAGTGCAGTATCAGATTGAGGGAGTAACAAGCCAAAAACCCTGTCAGTACAAGGTATTTACCACTGTTTTCTTGTACTCTTGTTTTCCTGAGCTATTCTAGTGGCATAGCTCCCCATGACTTTGGTGGTCAAAGCCAACTACCTTATTAGAGCAGAGATCTAAAAAACACACTGATATGTCACGTTCATTGAAATAGCAGCAAATGATTATTAAAATACATAGATAGTTATATTACATGCAGTTCTAATATTAAGGGTGGTTGTTTATCAGTGAGAAAAACAGAGTTATTTCACTTTTGTTCAAGAAGCATGCCTTAAATGCTTGGTGAAACATAAAGCAGGTGCATCTAATAAATACAGGGCTGCCTTAGCTCTAAGCAGAAGTTTATTTTGGGAACCCCCCACTTTTAATCTACAATTTAACAATCTTTCACCTTCATCAACAAAAATAAAGCTATTATCTGGTTGCATTAAATATAATGAATAAAATTACAACTGAAGCATAGTAATTAAGATATATCATGTCAACTTTAAGATCATTGTATCAGATCTGCATGTAAATTCTAAATTTACTCATTTGGAGTGATGAGGTCTGGAATAAACATTTCATCAAACAGCATGTCCTTCAGTTTTGCTGTATATTGAAAGTGCCAAGGGTCACTACATACCTAAAACCGCCAACGGGCTACCGCGTTTCTAATACTAAAAAATGTACTCTGTCGTTATTTTAAAGCGTTCTCTTCACAAAGGAATGTCTAAGGTCAAAAAATGAGTTTGTTTAATCATCAGCTGTGTTTTGGTCCTCTTGTTTTATAATCCAAGTACCTTTAAGAACACTAATTGCTTTGCATGGCCGTCAGTATACCTCAGTCTAAAATGACACTGAAAATGGGTATTAAAAGGAAATATTTGCATATTTGGGTGGTGTGATATTATTATAAAATGACATTCATCACATAATGAGATAACCCATGTTATTTAAATTACCAAGTAGCCTAAATACCCCAAATAGAAAATAATGATCTGTAATAATAACAATAAACAACCTCCATGCTTATGGGTGATTTAAGGTCAAAGTCATCAGTTGACAAAGTCTTTATTTGGCAAAGTGAAGCACACAATTTCACCTAATCAGTTATTAATCTAGGCATTTCAACAATGTGTGAATAAGAGAACATCACCAAGAAAGTTGAGGTAACCATTAGAGCTTTTTTTAATTTATAATATCATAATGCAAATATATATTTTTCTTTTGGTGTTCCATTCATGAAAACAGAGAAAGACAATTGGCAAATTAGGCTATATATTCTATAAACAATAAATGATAATGTGGCAAAACAAAAATGAATGAATAATAAATTAAGTAAAAATAAGTTTCACACACAATGAACGTTTGTGAGTAGGCTAAATCATCCTCATTTTAACATATCTGATTATACGTGTCCCTCAAACACTCTGAGCAGACATTCAACACCTTGACTCTGCATTTTCCACAAATAGCTATCCTGCACTTCAGGCACTTGACAAAGGTTTTTCAGCGGGTCATTCTTCTCTGCTCTTTTTATAATTTAATTATGACTTGACATAGTTATCAGATCATACACTCCAACAAATGCCGTTGCTTAGCATTTTAGAATGTTTAAACATAAATCATGTGGAAACAAATGCAATTCATTTATGGGTAATTTTTACCCGGTGGCGGTTATAGGTATAAATGCCTGTGTTTTTAATCATCTTCACTATTTTAAACAATAGGGGGTGCTACACAACTTTATTTTAGGAAATAAATGTCCCCCAAAAACTGGGGGACACGAATATTTCATTAAAAGCATACAATTGGAAAAACACCCCTAGTAAATTTTACCCTGTGGTGGTTCTATTGTTAATAATCCATCAAGTAACCATCGTAAGAACACTTTCAAAAACTAATTAAATAAACAAATAAATGGTTTGTGTACTTATATCTCTATTATCAACCATGCAAAAAGAAAGAACCTCTTTACTGTTTTTGTGAAGATTGCTTGCAGCCATTTTGACATTTTTGACTCTCTAAAACAAACTGTAAAAGCTGCACCAAGAGCTGAACATATATCTCTATTATTGACCGTGCAAAATTAAAAACTTCCTTACTGTTTTTGTGAAGATTGCCTGCAGCCATTTTGACATTTTTAATTGTCTAAAACAAACTGCAAAAGCTGCACCAAGAGCCGAACCAGATGGCCAAAATGGCATATTATCATTTTACAGAAAGGCTTGCAGAGGTGTTTCCTTTGTCCAGAATAGTAAGAAATCTACTGCAGCACAAAAGCAACCTTCAACTTGTGCTAAAAATGTACATACTTAGTTCAGTTTTGCTGTGCAATAGAGACTTTATTTTGTTGTTGTTGTTGCTTGTGTGTTTGTTTTTGACCTGCAGCCTTGGGCTACAAATTTGAACACAACAAACACATGCATAGATTTTTATGACGGAAAATTAATAAAATGTTGGTCTTATAAATACACATAGTGTCAAGTGACATTACTGCGTGATCAAATAGCCCAGGTTGTGAAAAAAAATATATCAATTACTTGCGAGTACCTTACAGTCATGAATTTATACAAACATACATAGTAAGAGATCCGAGGCAGCACTAATAAAGTAAAAGGGCCAAGACCTTGCAGGGTAATAAAAGCTCTTATTATACTCATGTGCTCAAGACCTCATCACTCCAGATTCTGATGTAATGTTCTCTCTGTTGAGGCACCAGTTTGATCTCCAAGGTAACTGATAGGTGGAGCTCATCTCATTCATACACTTACTCATCTAAAGTAAGCTATCGGATCATTATCAGAGCATTGTGTTATCCAACTAGCCATGTAGGTTACAGTGAAGCATTTTCAAAGAAAAAGAAGCGCAAACTTTAATTTATAGGCCACTTATAGGCCAAACTTTAATTGCCTTTGAGAGAGGTTGAAATTCAGAATATTCCTCTACAACAATTAATGTTAGAAGTTGGTATGCTGTAGATGATGACATACTGGCTGACCAGTGTCCCATGACTGAATCTTGAGTAACAACTTGACAACTGATGTCTGATGTGTTTTGAACATGGGTCCTTAGAGGAAGAGTATGTGTGGGAAAAGGAAAAGGTTTCTGCAAATTGCCTATGAAACACCAGAACTCATCCTTATCAGAAGTAGCATTAAGCACAACTTGTCATTGGATGTCAAACCTGTCCATCTCACTTCATGCCCATATTGCCATTATTAAAATGGATGTATTACCTCATGCTAACTTTTATTCTTAAGTGCTACCTCTGTCTCCACCTTTAGATTATTGGGACAAAGGTCACTCATTGGTCTCAAATTTTATATGGAAGGGGAAGCAAACCTGTACCAAATTTTCAAATATGCAGTATAATAAGGCCTCTCACTACCTAATTTCAAATTATACTATTGGGCTTTCATTTTACAAACACTTTATCTGTGGCTTAATCCAAATACAGCTGCATCCAGCAGGACAATAGAGGAAAAGTTTGCTTCTCCTCACAGATTACAGAATTTAATTTACTCTAATTTCTCTGTGGAAAAAAAAGTTTGGTTGTGTCCCTATTATTTCCCCTCTTTGTTCTATTTGTTGAGAAACACACTCAGGCAAACCTCAAAGGACAATATGCCTTTTACATTCTCACACTGGATGGGTGATTGGGGGATAGTCTGCTCTGATCTTTGGAAATTTAGTAAGAAGTTTTCAGGTCTGACAGCTAGATTGCAGTGGCATAGGCATACATAAACTGAAAGCATTCAAAGTAGTTTGAGATGATGGGTAGAAATGACGAAAATATTTTACTTAAGTAAAAGTACTGTTACTTCAAAGAGATTTTAGTTTACATTAGATAAGCAAGACTTTATTGATCCCCAGAGGGAAAATTTACACGTTACAGCAGTGCAGAAAACAAGATAACAGATAAGTAGTAACTAGGAGTAGTTAACACAACAAAATAAAATGTCAAGTAAATGGAATTCAATCTATATAGATTGTAAACATTATTCACATTACAATACACAGGCTTCATGGCCTGACTTGTGGGTTCTAAAAATAGAAATATTATGCAAAATATGTGCAAAAGTAATTGTGGTAGATGTAGCTATAGATATTCTGTATATGTATATATGTTATATAGGTGAAGTATAGGGGAAATAATGAATACAAAATAAATTAATAAAAGTAATATTAATTTTATTATTAAACGTAATAGTATTATGTTTTTACAGTATTTATAGTGTGTGTGTGAGAGAGAGAGAGAGAGAGAGAGAGAGAGAGAGAGAGAGAGAGAGAGAGAAAGAGAGAGCATATGTGGTGGCAAACATAATTGGAGGCAAACGATATGTTTTTCAAAAATGTTGATATTGTGTGTGTAAATAATCACTGATATTTCAGAGAGCTTTTTAATCCTTTTTATGGGTATATTTGAGGCACTCAAAGCTGCAAAGGCAGCAAAATTATTTATATTTGTATTTGAATAAAAGTGCAAAGAGGCTTAAAAATCCTGTTTTTGTTTTTATTGTGCTTTTAATTTTAGAAAATTAAAGTGTTACATTAAAGTGTTAAGTGTTCATGAATACATCCCCACACTGGGTCTCAAACTGGAGTCTCCCAGATCATAGACAACTGTGCTGACTACTGAGCTAAAACTTTACTCATCGCCTCATTGCAGACAGATCTCTACCTATTTATATACCCATAACACAGACAGCACAGAGTGTAATGTGGAACTTCAAAGGCAATTCTAGCTTTGCACTTTTCATTTATTGCCTATTTTTTACAACCTAACTTTGTGAAAAGGAGAAAGGGAACATAAGGTCATGGAGCACTTGGGAGCACTTTGCGTGTGTCAGTAGCGTAGCTTTATTTCTCGGGAACATCCCTAACTCCGGGAATGATGTCCAAATTACGAAATGTGCATCATGTAGCAGGTCCCCTCATTGAGACCTGCTGATAGATATGAACAGTGGAGCAGAGGAGAGAGACTGAGATAGCGATGTAACCGACCTGTGTGCTAGTATTTTACACTTTTGTTTTTTTTCTTCACAAAAACAAATAATTTTTAAAATATTTGTATGAAACTTATATTCATTAAAAAAACCAACTATTTGTGCTTTGCCAAATAACATATTTGTATTCGGGCACATCCCTAATGTTGACGTTTAACCCAAACCTCAGTCTTGCCCTAAGGACTGATGCTAGCCACTTTGCTAGACGTGCCTCTGGCAACAGTGGCCTCCCCGAGACCATGCCTGATATGGAGAAGTTTTTGTTCGGCATGGAAGAGTGAATCATTTCCAAACTTTTGGACCAACTCTCTGCTGACCATACCATGAAAGAAGAACATGGCCATGCAATTCAACAAATGGAAACATTGCTTAATGATATGCAAAACAAGCTAATAAATTTGGAATCCACCCATGCCACTCTCACCAAAGATAGCGTGGCAATGTGTCTCTGGTTAGAGTGGCATGGGTGGATTCATAATTTATTAGCTTGGCTTGCATATCGTTAAGCAAACACAACTGAAGACGGATGATTTGGAAAACAGGACGAGGCAGAATAACCTTTGCATAACCGGCATACCCAAGAAAGCTGAAGGTCTGCATCCCATCATAATTACAGAGATATACTTGAAGGTAATCTTGAACACCATGCCCATGCCTCTGGTGGTGGATAGGGCACACAGATGGGCCACCAAAAGATGCAGACAGGGTGACCACACTCATCTGTTCATCACACAAATCCATCACTACTAGAATAAGGAGTGCATCCTGAAGCATGCAAGAGAAGCAGATCCCCCTCATCTTCCGTGGGTCAGAAATAAAATGTTTCCCCAACACCCCAATAGAGGTGTGCTAGAAGAGAGCTGCATTCTCTGCTGCTAAGTCTCAGATGAGAAACGCCAGATTGTCCTGCCAGATGTTTTTCTCTGCCAAGCTTCACTGCCAAGAACAGCCAGAAACAAACCTGTCTTTCTCCATGAGAGGTGTCCTCATGTCTTTAAGACATGGGCCCAAAAAGTAATCTTGGAACTCATTAACAGGTTGCATGGGCCAAACAAATCACCATGAAGTTGGTGAGTACTGCTATTTTCAACCTCTTACCAACCTCTTTTGAGGCAAAGTGGCATCTGCCTTGTACAGAATTACTCTCCAAAGCCCGAAAACATGGTTGCTGTTTGTTTCTTTGTAATGAAGGAACATATCACCTAGTGTGGCTCATTGACAATAATAGTTTCTGGACAACAATTGAGGTCTACTGCACAGAGGAATAAGATACATCAGGTTTTGGATACACACACAATACTTGTTGGTGGATCAGTTCATTGTTGGTTTGGAACATGAGAACATGAGATTTGTTGACAGTAAGAAAAATATAGAAAATCGCTAATCATATTCATTAAGATTGTTTAGGCAAGGCAAGGCAAGACTGCCAGAAATGTATCCTGATGTAGACCACTCATGCCCTCAATGTAAAGGGCAACATGCAGACCCTACATGGAACATATGTTTTGGTCCTGCCCTTACCGTGTCATATTCTGGTCTGCTATATTTGATGCTTACACAAGGATATTTCATAGAACAATCCCTCCCAACCCTTTATGTGCTATATTTGGTTTAAATACTAATTAATAATTTATGAGGGTCTAGACCTGCTTTATTGTATACTATGAGAGCCTACATAATCCTCTCTTCCTATGTCTTTCAAGATTTGGATGTTTTTCTACCAATTTTTATTATTATCACCATCACATATTTTTTGTCATTTATGTTGTGGTATAGACTACATCTGCTATTATATTACTATGCAACTTTGTGGACTCTTTTGGGATAGCTGATGAGCCAGGTGGTGGGCTTGTTGTTGGAGGGATGGGACAATTACATACAGTCTAACCCTAACCCTAACACCCCCTGGTTGAGGAATAATGTATATAATTCACCAAATGGCACAACTGAAGTGGCTGACAAGGGCAAGTAGCTAGCATTTGGTGCATCTATCTGCTTGGAGATAGTTTGACAGAGGCACAGTGATGCAATGTATTTTCTCTCAAAGGGTTGAGGGGTGGGATGAAGGTGAGTCAAGGGGTAGGAGAAATTGGGGTCAAGGGGCGGGATGAAAGAGGGTAGGGATGAAGCAGAGTTGAAGGCTGGGATGAAAGAGGATCAAGGGGTGGGACATAGCAGGATTGAGGGGTGGGATGAAGGAGGGTGAGGGCAAGGGTGAGGGCAAGGGGTCGTGTGGAGGGCAATAAGCAGTGAATGATGAATGGTTCTTCAGAACTAATTTTAGGGTGTTTATTGTAATTGGTACTATTGGATATGGCATTGTCATGAACCATGCTTCAAATTTGATTTAATAAAAGGCAGTGGCAAACAGAAAAGTCTTCAGCTGCAATGTAAAAGAACTGAGAGTTGCAGCAGACCTGCAGTTTTCTGGGAGTTTGTTCCAGATATGTGGAGCATAAAAACTGAACGCTGCTTCTCCATATTTAGTTTTCACTCTGGTGACAGAAAGCAGACTTGTCCCAGATGACCTGAGAGGTCTAGATGGTTGTATAACATAGCAGCAGATCAGAAATGTATTTTGGCCCTATACTAGGGTTGCACGATATTATCGGCACGTCATTGGTATCGGCCGATAAAAGCTCTGAAACAAAATATCGGCATCGGCCAATTCTGCTGATTATGAGAGGCCGATATGTCGCCTTCTCCTCCGCCGCCTGACTGTGCTTCCCTCGACGGACTGTGTCATCCCGACAGTCCCGGTGCTTCCTCCACAGGCTCCACTTCACTCAGCTGCCCATCAGACCCGCTGCTTCTTCCCACTTTAACCTGAATAACAAACGGGGTCTCGGTGCTCTGGTTGGATCCACATGGAGAGCCGGGGCTAATGTTAGCTGAGAGGCTAGCGGAGCGTTAGCCACAGCATGACCAGAGCTAATGTTAGCCCCGGCTATCCATGTGGATCCAACCAGAGCACCGAGCTCCAGACTCTGACAGACAGGAAGCCAGTGTAGGGAACTGACAACTAGAGTGATGTGATCCACTTAGTAAGGGCTCAAGCAGCAGGATTCTGATTCAGCTGCAGCTGTCTGGTCGATTTTTTAGGAAGACCTGTAAAGACACCGTCACAGTAGTTGAGTCTACTGAATATAAATGCATGGACAAGTTTTTCCAAATCCTGCTGAAACAAGTCCTTTAATTCTTGATATAACTAACTCTTCAGGTGATAGTAGGCTGACTTTGTAATTGTCTAATGTGGCTGTTGAAATTCAGGTCTGAGTCCACAAAGATTTCTGGCTTGGTTCGTGTTTTTTAACATTATTGATTGAAGCTGGGCACTGACTTTTAATCATTCTTCCTTGGCTCCAAAAACAATTACTTTAGTTCTATCTTTGTTTGATTGAAGAAATTTTTGGCACATCCAATCATTGATTTGTTCAGTGCACTTAATCAATGCTTGTAATGGTCCATAGTCCCCTGGTGATATGGTTATGTAAATTTGTATGTCGTCTGCATAATTATGGTAACATATTTGTTTGTGGTTTTCCATAATCTGAGCCGGCGGAGGCATGTAGATGTTGAACAGAAGAGGCCTGGGGGAACTCTGCATGTGATTTTTGTCCACTCAGATGTATAATTACCTATAGACACAATGTAGTCCCTGTCCTTTAAATAGGATTCAAACCAGTTTAGTGCTGTGCCAGAAAGTCCCACCCAGTTTTCCAGTCTGCCTAGTAATATGTTGTGGTCGACCTTGTCAAATGCAGCAATGATATCCAGTAATACTATTACTGAAATTTTGACACTGTCTGTATTGTCATTGAAGACCTTAGCAAGAGCAGTCTCAGCTGTGGTGTGGTTGAAATCCTGACTGAAAGACATCAAAACAGTTGTTAAGTGTCAAGTTGAAAAAGCTGTTTTCAACAGCTTTTTCAATTATTTTGGGAGGTTTGATATGGGAGGTTTGATATGGGCCTATAATTGTTCATTAGTTGTCTAGATTGTTTTTTTTAAGAGTGGCTTGATGACGGGTGTTTTCAGGGCCTGTGAAAAGACACCTGAGACAAGAGACACGTTGAAAATTTGTAGAAGATCTGAGGCCATGCAATTTGAAATAATTTTGAAAAAGCTTGTTGGAAGAATATCGAGGCAGCAGGAGGAGGATTTCAGATGTTGTATAATGTCCTCCAAGCTTTTATAGTTGTTTGGATAAAATTGTCATACTACTTGAACTGATTTTAAGTGGACACAGAAACAACACATATCCTGTACCTGATATAGAGGCACTTACTGCTTGTCTAATTTTCTGAATTTTGTCAGTAAAGAATAAGGCAAATTCACCCTGGTGGATAGAAGTTAAGGGGCACAGGAGGGTTTGTTAGCCTGTCAACAGAGGCAAACAATGCACATGCATTATTATTGTATTTGGTGATGATGTCAGAGAAGAAGGACCACGTTGCATTTCTCAGTTCCAAATTATAAATGCAAAGTCTCTCTTTATAGTTGTCGTAATGAACCTGGAGATTTGTTTCTGTTCCTATCAGCGTTGCATTTCTCACGCTGAAAAAGAGAGGGCACATGTGGAAGAAAAAGCCCAAATCGATATTTAACTAGTGTTTTCAGTGATATACCATTTTGTGATTACTTCTGTTACTTCTCAAAGAGAACACATGAATGATCAGAGAGCAAAATCAGTCATCACAACATTAGAAATGCTCAGACCCTTGGAGATAGTTAAGTCCAGAGTGTGCCCTTTGTTGTTGTGTATGGGCTCCGTCACATGCTGAGTCAGTCCATAGTTATCAAGAACACAACACAGTTCTTTAGTGCTGCTGTCATGGGGGTTGTCAACATGGATGTTAAAAACACCAATAATAACTACACAAAGTCAATACACATTATAGACAGCATCTCAACAAAATTTGCACAGTATTTAGGTGGCCTGTAGATATTTAGAAATATACCTCAAGAAGAGGAATTCAACTGAAGAGCCACATATTCAAAAGAAGCAAAATTTCCACAAGACATCTGCTTGCATTGGAGGGAACCATTAATCAAAATGCCAACTCCGCCTTTTTTCTTATGCACTCTAGCTTCACTCATAAAACTGAAGGGATTGACTTGATAGGAACAGCTGCACTGTTATCTTGGTCTAACCAACTTTCAGTTAAAAACATAAAATCAAGATTGTGCTTGACAAGAAGGTCATTGATTAAAAATGTTTTTCCTGCCAAAGACCTGCCATTTAATAAAGCTAAATATATTGTGTTAAAAGCATTACCTGCCCAATTTTTTCAGACAGGCTGTGGATGATGAAGAACAGATGCTAAATTTGATAAATATGCCATTCTTTTTCCTATTCTATGAAGACAGGAAATGAGCAAGCTACCTGCACACTAGGCCCCAGCTTTTCCTGGGAAGAGTCATGAGTGCCATCAGCCTTGCAGCCTGGACCCAGCATATATCAGTTAGAGCTTGCTGTATTTTGTACACAAATAACTAGACGTGCTGTGCTTTTATCAGGCTGGGGAGACAGAGGATGATTCTGAAACCGTCATGGATGGGGAGGAGGGGCCAGATGCTGCAACTGTGATTAATTTGTCAATAATTTAATCACTGGCTTATCAGATCAGAACCTATGTGCGAGAAAACTGACTAAAAGTAGATTGTTATGTTATGTTATATTGCTTGATGTACTGTCCTCTGATAATCTGGACTATGGCTATGATACTTTTATTCGCAGAATCTACTCTGTTAGGGAAAGATTTAATGTGAGGATACAGATCAAATCTAAAAATAAAAACAATTTATCGTCGTTTAATGAAAATTTCTGGGAACTAATGAAATCTAGAGATGCTGCACTAAGTAAGGCAATTAAAACTAGAAGAGACTCTGACATACTGATTTATAGCTATCCAAGAGCTAAGAGAAGCTAAATCTCATTTTTATCTCAATATGTTGAATGAGGCAAAAGACAACAGTAAATTGATCTGGAAAATCATCGATAATCTCACAAGGAGGGATCCAAAATCTTTAGGAGAATTTAAACTCAAAGTGCAGGGAAAGTTAATTGAAGATCATCTTACGGTGGCTTCTGTCTTTAATCATTTTTTTCTTGAGTATCGAGAAAAAAAAATATGAAAAGGAAACTGGATATTGTTCTTACAGGTGCTACAGGACTATAGGAAGACTAATGGGTTACAGGTAAACTAAATCATGAGCTCTTTAAAAAGCTCCAAAAGTAGAGGTGCTTTCCAATTTGACACCATGTTTGTCAAATCACACAAAGATATTTTAACTCCCCCCATTGCTCATTTAATTAACTTGCTTTTTAAACTCAGCTCCTTTCCTGATGACTGAAAATGTGCCTTTGTCATGCCTATTTTTAAATATGGAGACTGCCTTGAAGCCAGTAACTACAGACCAATAAATATACTGCCAATACTCTCAAAGGTTGCTGAGAAAGTTATCATTAAACAACTGACAACATTTCTTAATACAAGCAATTTTGGTCTACATTGTATGCAATTTGGCTTTCATTCCACCAAAGCTCCTACCTTGCACTTAATAGAGCAAGTTAAATCAAAACTTGACAAAGGAGGAGTAGTTGGTGCTGTATTTTTAGATCTGCGTAAAGCATTTGATACAGTCAATCATGATGTTTTAATATCGAAACTCTCTAAATTTAACTTCTCATCTAGAGCACTGGCATGGATGTCTTCATATTTATCTAATAGGATACAGTGTGTTAAAGTTGGTGACATATTGTCCAGTAACTTGTGCACAATGGATGTTCCACAAGGGTCAGTGTTAGGTCCCTTATTATTTAGCCTATATATTAATGATCTCCCTCAACAGTGTCATGATGTATAACTACAAATGTATGCAGATGAAACCGCTGTGTACACACATGCAAAAACAGCTGAGTTCGCTGCTGCTAAGCTAATAATTGCATTGGAAAGGATCACACATTGGCTTGATCAATCATGTCTGAGTTTAAATGTAAACAAGACAAAAGGTATGTTTTTCTCTAAAACTATGGTACAACCTCCTAACGCTGATATTTCCATCAAAGTTGAAAAAATTGACATAGTTACTGATTTTAAATATCTTGGTGACACTGGATGCAAATTTGAAGTTTAAGAAACATGTTTAAAAAAACAGTTAAAACCATAAAGTACAACTTAGCAAATTTTAGACATATTAGAAACTATCTCTCTTTGGACGCAGCCAAGATATTTATGCATGCTATGATTCTTTCCCATATGTCTTATTGCATCACATGTTGGGTGCAGGCTGGAGAAGCAGCCATAAAACCTCTTGAGTCCTTATACAAACAAACTCTAAAAACTCTGGACAAAAAGCCAATGCATTTCCATCACTGTAGGGTACTGGAGAAATAAAATTTACTGAGCTTTGAGAATTTTAGATTATTCTCAAATTTGTGCCTAGTTTATACAATTTTAAATGGGTTGGCCCCTCTTCCACTATGGGACTTTGTGTGCACTTGCTCACAAAGTTCTATTATCCTCTATACAAGATTGTACCATACCATTTCGTCGCGCTGCATTTGGGCAGTCAGCTTTCTCCGTGAAAGCCATAACTCAGCGGAGTGCCCTAGCTGATGATATGAAGAATTGTAGTTCAATCAATACATTCAAGGCCAAATTAAAAAGTCTACTAAAGACCCATCAGCTGTGTGAGTACTGAGTCTAACCTCCATCTATGGTCTTCCCATTAGCGCAGGTAGTCTTGCTTTTAATTTGACAAGTTTACATTATTAATTTCTAATTGCCATTGTGGATGTGCTGTTGTGTGTAGCTTTGTATTTCGTATGGTGTGTTCTGTGTGGGTTTCTTTTGCTTTGTACTGTTTGTTGTTGTGCTGTTTTATGTTTTGATTGTGGGGGACTACGGATGTAAATTAGCTTCAAGCTAACTCCGGTGCAGTGCATCTTAATATTTAAAACTGCACACTGTCCCAATCAATAAATCAAATCAATCAATCAAAACTGGCAGAAGACTTAAAGCCATTGGTGGAAGTGGAGAGAAAATGGGAGTAAGGCAGGTTATAAGTTTGGGCCAAGCAGCAACCAGCTCTTTCATCTGGTCAGTAAACTCCAAGAAGGGTGAGTGGGATTTGAAGGGGGGGGGGGTTAAGGGGGTGAATTCCTCCTCTCTTGTCCTTGGCAGAGGGAAGTAAAATAGGTACATGCAGTTGAAAGCCATATGTTCAGTGCAAACAATCTGCTGAATCTCTCAGCTCCTCAGGACCACTGATAAACACCTCAGCATTCAGAGAGCTGATTGTGTTCAACAGATTAATAAAGCCTCATTTCAGTACTTCACCACATCATTGGTCCATATGTGCACTGTGATATTTTTCACAGTTGGATGTACAGCCGCAATATGCAGGATCCTTTCAGTCATGTCAGAAACCATATCCTTGGGAAAACAAAATATTTTGGTGTTTTTACTGCACATGCTTTTTAAATCTTTTACAGCATAGTCACCCACAATCAGAATTTGAGGCCTGGTTGTTAGATTTCCCTGTAGCCTTTATTTTCTGATTTACTCTCAGTTCTTACCCTGCTGTGGGAAGATGAGAGGTTATCCAGATCATCAGACAGAGATCCAGGGTCCTACAACAGTGGAGCAAATCTGTTTTCCAGTTGCACACTTGGTTGCTGGGGAGGCTTGTTGTTCTCCATTTTGCAGCTGTCCACGGCTGTGTCCTACTAAGAACAGGGGTTGATAAGGCGCTCTGCCTGGATGATAATGCAGGCCATCCAGTCGCATCACAAATCCCAGGGCACTGGGCTCTGCTTGTTACTTGTCCTCCCATTTCCCAGGGAAATGATTTACTCTTAGGCTTTGCGCCAAGGAGAACTACTACTTGTAGATTTATTATCTAGTACACAGCCCTCCTGTTTCTTGGTAGTCTTGTTGGTGCTAATTAGCCATGTGTTAGCATGCTCTTGTTCACTGTTTTGAGTCCATGGTAAAGCGGCGCCATTCCCACGTAGTCCATTCACTTCCATGTTCACTTCTAACCTCTGAATTTTGGTTTCCAGCACTGCAGTCTTCTGTAGAAGTTTATGGTAGTTGTCCACGGAGAAGGGGGGTATCTTGCTGCTAATTAGCTTAGCTAAGTGCCATTTCAAGTCACTGCAGTACAGGCTTGTGCTGTTGGTAGGCCACACTCACATAGTGCTGAGGAGGTCATAAAAATGTTGCAATATGGCAATAGCCTACTATATCTACAAAAATTACAGTCACAGTGATTTATAAGTATCTAGGAGCTGCTGCTCATAATTTATCACAGAAGAAAAACAAGAATATCAGCAGAAAAATGACCTGTAGTTCCCCCTCTCCTTTCCACAAGGCGGTTAAGTTATAAAAAATAGGCAATAAATGAAATGTGCAAAGCAAGAATTCCCTTTGAAGTTCCTCCCTACACATTATATGCTGTGCTGTCTCTGTGTTATGGGTATATAAATAGGTAGAGGTCTGTCTGCATTGAGGCACTAGGTAAAGTTTTAGCTCAGTAGTCAGCACAGTCATCTATGATCTGGAAGACTCCAGTTCAAGACCCAGTGTGGGGACCTCCTTTGTAAGGTAGTTTATTCATGAACACTTATTGTAACACTTCAATTTTCTAAAATTAAAAGTGTATTAAAACCAAAAACAAAAACAGGATTTTTGAGCCTCTTTCCACTTTTATTGAAATAGAAATACAAATAATTTTGCTGCCTCAACAAATATACAAATACTGGGCTTTTTGCACATTCCTAATATATACAGATGGTTGACAAATTATAGGACAAACCTGAAGAAACAAACAAACATGAAGTGTCTTAGGATGTAGTCAGGCTGCCACAAGCCTCCATAACAGCTTCAGTGGTCCTTGCCACGTCTGTGGAACTCTATTGGAGGGAGGAACACCATTCCTCAATCATATATACAATTTTTATTTAATCAGGTAATCTCATTAAGATCAAAATCTCTTTTGCAAGAGACACCTGAGCGCAGCAGATAGAAAGAAAAACAAACATCTGGACATAACAAAAGGACATACAGCATCAGAGACAATCACAGACATCACTAAATAGATTTGAAATTGAAAGTTTATATTATATCATTTGGTCTTATGGAGATGGTGGTGGAGAGCAAATCTTCCATAGGTGTTCAACTGGGTTGAGATCTGGTGACTGTAAAAGCCCTAATTTTATTCACATCATTTTCATACACAGCAAACCATTCAGTGAGCCCTGGTGCACAGACACATCTGCATTTTAAATGTTTTTCGATTCTTTTATTCAGATTTTTCCTTTAATTTGTCCCTCCGGCAAGGTGGCGGCTGTGGCACAGGAGGTAGAGCAGGTCATGCACTAATTGGGAGATCAGCGGTTCGATTCCCAGCTCCTCCATTCCGCATGTCAAGGGCAAGATACTGAACCCCAAATTGCTCCTGATGGCTGTGCCATCAGTGTGTGCATGATTAGATTCCCTCTGATGGGCAGGTTGGGACCATGCATGGTAGCTCCTGTACCCATTCAGCGTATGAATATGGGTAAATGTGACTCATAGTGTAAAAAGCGCTTTAAGTGGTCAGAGGACTAGAAAGGCATATCATTTACCATTTCTGTATTTGTATATATATCGGTCAGCTGATATTATCAGCCGATATTGGCCTATCACAGATATATGGGTATCGGCGTATATGTTGTCCAATATGCACCGATATATTTTTTTATTTTTTATATATATAGTTATATAGGCAGCATTTCATGTATATTTGATTAATTCAAGTTTAGCATATACATATGTTTTTTTGTTCTGTTTTTTTATTTGTAGTAATTTATAATTATTATATTCCTAGTGAAGTTTACTGTTTCAGTGCACTTATGTCATTTTGGGCAATAAAAATAATGCTAAACTGTAAAATATCCTGCCTCCATTACATATCTTCATCACAAGTGTTTGACATTTGAGGGATCATTGCAAAATATGCATTTTTATGTATATATACGATTGTCGGCCAATATATTGATATGGGAATTTTTTTTACTCCCTAATATTGGTATCAGCCTCAAAAATCCAGTATCAATCCAGCCCTGATATATACATATGTGTGCGTATATATATATATATATACGCACACATATGTAGTAAACAAACAAAAACTGGTTCATATTTTCATATTTTAGATTCCTCAAAGTAGCCACCGTCTGCATTGGTGAGAGCTTTGCACACTATTGGCAATGTCTTAACCAGCTTCATGAGGTAGTCACCTGAAATGGTTTTCAGTTAACAGATGTGCCTTGTCAAAAGTTAACTAGTGAAATTTCTTGCCTTCTTAATGCATTTGAGACCATCATTTGTGTCCTGCTGAGGTAGTATTGGTATACAGCAAATAGTCCTATTAAACTACTGTAGTAATTCATATTATGGTGTTGGGCCTTGACTACAAATTTGGCTATCAGCAATAATTAATGATTATCAAAGACAATTATTGAATCAAATCAATAGAAATTATTAATAAGAATTAATAATAACGTGGCACCACCCTGGAGTCAGGGAAAAAAATAGCCAATTCAGTCTCAAAATTTACTAAGCTATCAATTTGGAACTCTGATTTATTAATAATAACTTAATAACCATAACCAAAATTACCACAATTAAAGCTGCAAGCAGCGTTGAACGGGCCCTCGCACCTCTGCACACGTCCGATCGCAGCTCAATCGAAGGGCTTCTGTGACGGGCATGTAGATGTCTTCAGACCCGGGCTGTTTTCAGACAATTCAGGAAGGAGATAAACATCACTTCCTTTGTCCACTATTTTGCCCGCTGTTGGGGCTGCTTTACTGAAATTTCGTAGGGGGCGCTATTCAGCCAGTTTGCATCACTGATGGAATGTTGTCATGTACACATGTTCAGGCCGGGAGTCTTATCAAACATGTAAAGTTTGGTGCAGACTGGAGCATTTACAATAAAGTTCTAGCAACTTCCTCTGTCATGGCAAAACATTAAATCTCAACAGTGTGAGAATGAGAATTTTCTGCAGGGTGGGACATGGCTGCCTTGCTCACACCTGTGTCATCAAAATCATGCAAGTTTTGCGCCCATTCACTTGAATTTCAATTAGTAAATTGAAAACCCTTGATGAGTTTGTGTGTAAAACAAATTAATTTCATCAAGTCTATTTTTAGGAAAGTAAATATTTTTAACTAGGGATGCACGACATTGGATTTTTGCAGATATCCGATATGCTGATATTTCCAACTCCTTGTGGCCAATTGCCGATGCCGATATATGCATATATTTTTACCATCTGGCTGAGGAGGCTATTATGCATGCACGCAGAGATTATACTATGACCAAGAAAGACAATATATGAAGGAAGAACTTAGGAAGACTGAAGTTCAGTAACTCAGCATTCCTGAGACAAAACTTCCTGCCAAGTGAGTGGAGCAGTAGAGTTTTCTTTCAGTTTATTAGACAGACAGGATAAATGTGTAGGATTTAATCTCTGGTCCACACTCCGGAGCAGAAGGTGGCGTTAATGCACCTAATACGCTGGTTGCCAACCGCCAGCATAAACCAAAAAGAAGAAGTTTTTTTTTTTCCAAACAGAGTGGTACATCCTGGCAGCCAAACTATTCCCTAACTGTGCAGCTGAACACAGCAGCTCGTCCGCGGACTGTTTCACGCCAATGGTCCCGGTGTTTCCTCCGCAGGCTCCACTTCACTCAGCTGCCCGACAGACCCGCTGCTTCTTCCCACTTTAACCTGAATAACTAACTTGGGTTCGGTGCTCCAGTTGGATCCACCTGGAGAGCCAGGGCTAACCTTAGCTGGGAGGCTAGTGGAGCGTTGGCTGCAGCATGACTGGAGGGAAGCACGACCAGTTAGCTTCAACTAGCCTCTCACCTAGACCCAGCTCTCTGTTTGGATCCAACCAGACCACTGAGCCCCGGTTTGTTATTCAGGTTAAAGTGAGAAGAAGCAGCGGGTCTGTCGGCCAGCTGAGTTAAGTGAAACCTGCAGAAGGAACACCGGGACCATCACGGAGAAACAGTCTCCTCTTTTTTGTTTATAGCAGCGGTTGGCAACCAGCATATTAGGTGCATTACTGCCACCCTCCGCTTCAGATTAATAACCAATGATTAAATCCTACACATTATTCCTGTATGTCTAATAAACTACAGAACAAAACTGCTGCTCCACCCTCTTGGCAGGTCCATTAAAGTTTTAATGTTGTGCTCCGGAACTCCAGTCTTCCTGAGTTCTTCCCTCATATAGGCTATAGTCTTTCTTGATCATTAGTACAATATATGATTGCATGTGTAATAGTCTCCTCAGCCAAGTGGGAAAAAATATGTGCATATATGAACATCGGCAATTGGCAAAAAATGACAGTCAAAAAGTAATCGTGTTAAATAATCGTGATCTCAATATTGAACAAGATAATCGTGATTATGATTTTTGCCATAATCAAGCACCCCTAAAAACAACAGAAATTTTGATTTACATACACACAGACACACACACACAAAAAGAGTTTAAATATGTATGTGATAAATTGTAAATATGTATGTAATTAATTATTTTCTTTAAGAAACTGTTACTTGAACATTTTTCAGTGTGCTCCTAAAGTTATATGTGTGCTCCTAATTTTTTTCATTTAGGAGCACATGTACTCCTTGGAAAAAAGTAAGGATTAAACACTGCTGTCAGATGTGTAGAAACACTAAGTAACTGGAGTGTGGCGCAGTCCAAGGGCTTCTGTCATGGGCATATAGATGTTTTCAGACCTGGGCTGACAGGTCTTACTTTACCCATCCCCCCTTCCCATTGTCTCTCTCTCCCTCTCAGTTGGAGAGGAGAATGTCACTCTTCTTGTGAAATATCCTCATAAATCCCATGACTTTGGCCAAATCCTACATTAAAAATCACATTTTTTTGTAGGAAATTTCCTCTCTAATCCATTGATACAGGTTTCAAAGTGGTTGGACTTATATTTTAGACATCAGAACCATTTGTTTGACACAAAGTCCATGCCTAGAGATTGCCTCTCCATTGGTTTACATTGTAAGGTGTGATGTGGCACTACAACTTTCAGGGCTTATTATACCTAAACCGTTCGAGTTATTACAAAGTTTTTAATAATTTTTGTTCAGCACAGTGTGATAAGTCATATATCAAAGTTTGAAGCTTTAACACCCTAGGAGGAGATAGCATTTCTTGGGGGTCCAAAATAGGCGCAAAGTCGTACTTTAAAGAGCATATTGGGGACTTCCTTGTTGGATTTAGGTCAGGGGTGTCAGTGTATGATTTGTAGGTCTTGATGAGACAAATAATTGAGTTTTGGTTCTATCTCTCTAGAACATTCCTACGGGCTGTGGCAGCCATATTAGATACATAGGTGGCGCTATAGAGCACATTTTGGCACTTTGGGGGATAATTTTTACATTTTATCAGATTTTTCACCAGACCTGATGTGCGTGCCAAATTTGGTAAGTTTTTGAGCATGTTTAGGGGGTCAAATTAAGGGTTGAAGTGGCTTGAGCCCCTTTGAGGCTCAGGCCCTAATTAAAGCTGCAAGCAGCGTTGAACGGGCCCTCGCGCCTTTGCGCACGTTGGGCCGCGGCGCAGTCGAAGGGTTTCTGTAACGGGCATGTAGATGTCTTCAGACCCGGGCTGTTTTCAGACAGTGCAAGAAGGAGATAAACATCACTTCCTTTGTCCACTATCTTACCTGCTGCTGGGGCTGCTTTGCTGCAATTTTGTAGGGGGTGCTATTCAGTCAGTTTGATTGCACTTCTATGTGGCATACGTTTAAATGTACATTGTTACGAGTACTTGCTGGACAAAGACATGTAACTTTAGTTTTTCACTGTTATCTAACATTGCATGAGGGAGTTAAATATCATTTCCTGAGTCCATTAAAGTTGAGCCATTAAAGTTTTAATGCTGAGCCCCAGAACTCAAGTCTTCCTGAGTTCTTCCCTATATAGGCTAAAGTCTTTCTTGATCATTAGTACAATATATGATTACATTTGTAATAGTCTCCTCAGCCAAGTGGGAAAAAATATGTGCATATATCAACATCGGCAACTGGCAAAAATGTCAAAAAGTGATCATGTTAAATAATCATGATCTCAATATTGAACAAAAATAATCGTGATTATGATTTCAGATTTCAGTGTACTCCTAAAGTTATATGTGTGCTCCTAATTTTTTTCATTTAGGAGCACATGTACTCCTTGAAAAAAAAGTAAGGATTGAACACTGCTGTCAGATGTGTAGAAACACTAAGTAACTGGAGTGTGGCGCAGTCCAAGGGCTTCTGTCACAGGCATGTAGATGTCTTCAGACCTGGGCTGACAGGTCTTACTTTACCCACCCCCCCCTCCCATTCTCTCTCTCTCCCTCTCAGCTGGAGAGAAGGATTTCAGAGTACCCTTCTTGTGAAATATCCTCATAAATCCCATGACTTTGGCCAAATCGTACATTAAAAATCAAATTTTTTTGTAGGAATTTTCGTTGTGAATCCCTTGATACAGGTTTGAAAGTGGTCAGACTTATAGTTTAGACGTCAGACGCCCCAGTTTGGCACAAAGTCCATGCCCAGAGATTGCCTCCCCATTGGTTTACATTGTAAGGTGTGATGTCGCACTCCAACTTTCAGGGCTTACTAGATCTAAACCATTCCAGTCATTACAAAGTTTTTAATAACTTTTGTTCAGCACAGTGTGATAAGTCATGTATTAAAGTTTGAAGCCGATACCATTAACGCCCTAGGAGGAGATAGCGTTTATTCAAGGTCCAAAATTGGCACAAAGTCGTACTTTGATGAGAACACTGCGGACTTCCTATTGGATTTAGGTCAGGGGTGCCAGCATATGATTTGTAGGTCTTGATGAGACGAATAATTGAGTTTTGGTTCGATCTCTCTACAACATTCTTACGGGCCGTGGCGGCCGTTTTAGATACATAGGTAAGTACAGGAGCCACAAAACAGAGTTAACTTGCCACTAACTCTACACAAAGGACTGGACCTGGGCCCTCTGACCTGCAGACTGGAGCACCAGACCTACAGAGCAAATCCTGCATCCTTTCAGCTTTGGAGCCAAACCCTTCACAGCCTTTCTCTTCCACGGATTCACTCGCTAAGAAGCAGCGCACCACAAAGCATCTCTTTCTTCATGGACTGGTAACAACTGGGCAAAGTGTGCAAATCTAGTTTTAAAACTCTTAACTGTGTAGTTCTCTGTTTAAGGCCAGTTGGTGTAAGCTAAAGGTGCCAGGTTAGGAAGAGGTTAGTTGCATGCAAGGCCTAGTTACTGGATGTAACGTGTGTTAAGCATGCTAACATTAACTTGGCAGTTTGACAATGCAATAACCTGACCATCACAACAAGGACATCACAACAACAGTTCAATGAATAACCTTAGGCAAATCAATACATGTACAGTACATTGATTGAGTTAAATGCTCTTGCTTAGCCATGCTATGCTACACTATATGTTGCTAGGCTATGCCCAGTTGTTACTGAGTCCATGGAGGGAGAGAGATGCTTTGTGGTGTGCTGCTTCTTAGCTGGCGAATCCGTGGATGAGTCATGCTGATAAGAGTTTGGCTCCAAGGCTGAAGGATGCCGGGCTTGCTGGGAGGTTGGTGCTCCAGTTGTGCAGGTCAGAGGGCCCAGGTCACTCCTTTGTCCAGTCCTTACAGACTTAGTGGCAAGCTAACTCTGCTTTGTGGCTCCTGTGCTTGTTAAACCAGCCAGCAGACTTGTGTAGTAGCTGCTGACACTAGAACTTAGTTACTGAGTCTTAGGCAGGCTCTCACGTCTTCTGCTGTAAAGAAAAGACTTCTGTGTGTGTCTGCTGTGAGCAGACTTAGGTGCGAACAACCACAGACTCTGGAGAGATTGAGTTTCTAGAGGATTGAGTTTCTTGAGGACACTGTTTGTTTCTTAGAGTCTTGAAACATGTGGTCGGCCAGTGAGACCCAATAATGGCAGGAAGTGCTCAGCTAAGTAAACAGAAATGACAGTCCATCATTACTTTAAGACATGAAGGTCAGCTGTTACATACACGTAGTCCAGGTTCATACAGTGAAACTCTTTGGAGTAAAGCAGCCGTCCTCCTGATAAATCCTGAGCTCATTATGTCAAGCAGCGCAGCAAAACTAAAAACTTTTTCAACTAGTTATCAACTTGACAAGACACAGGAAACTATCCAGCAACGTTTAGCTTCTGAAATATTTTTTTAGACAAGCAAAAAACTTTGAAGATGAAAAAGGGGTAGGGGAACGGGGAAAACAGGAGGTGGATTACATTTTTTTAAATTTACATGAAAAACGGAAAATCAAAATAATATATTGCTTTATCCTGTTATCAAACAAGTTGAACATGGCTTTGGACCTGGAGGCAGCAATGCAATTCTCGTGCCTGGTCTGCAGGAAAACAGAGGACGTCAGTTTAGTAGGCGGTCCTTCAGTGTGGCCCAGGATACATTGCGTTTGCACTGCTAAATGAATGTGGCCACATGCGGCCCAGACCACCTCCAAATGTGGTCTGAGTGATCAGATCTCATGCGTCTTGAGTGCATTCACTCCTGTACTTAGAGCTGTCCACTTGTGATCAGATCACTTGAGACAGATGTTAATGCCAGGTGTAAACAGGGCCCAAGAATGCAGTTCATTAGAGTTACCAGCCACAGAAATTGCCAATTAACAGCACTGGCAATTTATTCAGAATTCAAGGCGCACTTAACCAATATGGCTACCACAACATCCTGCAGCGACATGCCATCCAATCTGGTTTGCGCTTAGTGGAACCTTCATTTGTTTTTCAACAGGACAATGACCCAAAACATACCTCCAGGTTATGTAAGGGCAATTTGACCAAAAAAAGAGAGTGATGGAGTGCTGCATCAGATGGCCTAGCCTCCATAATCACCAGACCTAAACCCAAATGTGGTGGTTTGGGGTGAATTGGACCAAAGAGTGAAGGGAAAGTAGCCAACAAGTGCTCAGCATATGTGGGAACTCTTGGACTGTTGGAAAACCATTCCAGATGACTACCCCATGAAGCTGGTTGAGACATTGCAAATAGTGTGCAAAGCTGTCATCAAAGTAAAAGGTGGCTACTTTGAGAAATCTAAAATATGAAAGATATTTTGGTTTACACTTTTTTGTAAACTACATGAGTCTATATGTGTTATTTTATAGATTTGGTACCTTCAGTGAGTGAGTAAGTGAGTAGGTGTGTCCAAACTTTTGACTGGTACTGCATAAACATAGCACAAAAAGTAAGGAAATTTGTGTTTGGTAGATTATTTCTTTGTTGTAACAATGCATCTTGGTAATAAATCTTATACCGTTGAAAAGCCTGTTTATTTTCCTTTTAAATGGTGCCACATTTGTAAGGAACATGCATTTGTGGGATGAGCAGCAGAGCTGAACATGTGGCTGGCACCCATGAAAAATTCGCCAAATCTTCTCTGCCAATGCCAAACAGCTTATTCTACCAGTGACATTGTTTGGTGTTTGGTGGATTGGATGATTGAAGTTTGAAGAAACAAGACATATTGGCAATTTAACACTTTATTCATATAACAAACAGTAGCCTCAGTAGCGTGTGGAAGAACCATACACAGCCACAACAGCCCAGCACCTCCTCATGCTGGTCACCAGCCTGGTCGAACACTGCTGTGATTGGCATCCCATTCTTCAACCAGTATTTGTCGCAAGTCAGCCAACATGGTTGTGTTGGTCACTCTGGCATGAACAGCACGCCCAAGCTGATCCCACAAGTGTTCAATGGGGTTGAGGTCAGGACTGCTGGCAGGCCATTCCATCCTCTCCACTCCGAAATTCAAGATTTTCATGGCCACAAGCCACATACTCAGGTCTGCTGCCCATCCCACAAATGCATGTTCCTTACAAATGTGGCACCATTTAAAAGGGAAATAAACAGGCTTTCCAACAGTATAAGATTTGTTGCCAAGAAGCATTGTTACAACAAAGAAATAATCTACCAAACACATATTCCCTTACTTTTTGTGCTATATTTATACGTGTGTATATTTTGTATGTGTGTTTTGTTCAAGTACTTCTGAACACAGTTGGTAACATGAAGGTGAACTTTTCACCAAAAAAAATCACCATTTCCCCTACCATTGCCTCGGAGGGGCAGCCCACCCCCCCAACTGGACTACCCAGCAGCCTCTGAAAGATAGGATGAGACAATACCATTTGTATCAATTAGTTTGATGTTGCATCAAAATACATAGCCCGTCTTTTCTGTAAAGCCGTGCCAGTGTTTGCATCTCTCCTCTCTTCACACTCTCTGCGCAACCCCACCCCCTCACAACTTCTCCTGTAATAGGAGAGAGACACCTGCCAGTGTCAGACAGCGAGGCTATCAGGTTCAGCGACAACAGTGAATAAAGTGTCAAAATGAATCAGCAGCAACGTGTTAAGCACGAGGCACGAGTTCACATGCGGATAGATAGGTTATGATAAACAGTGGCGTTACTTGTGAATGGAGCCACACTAGCTAACTAGCTTGTAGCCAACTAGACTGGGTTGCTAAGCAACTTGCGTCTGCTGTCCGCTCATAAACACCGGCAGCCAAGTCAAACACAGAAAGGTGTTTAACTGTTTTACCAGACTGTTTCTCTTCACACTCACTTCCTGTCTTAAGTATGTAGTATAAGCACAAAACCTGTAAGAGATGTTCTGTCATGGAGTGGAGCAGGTGGACCCAAACACAGAAGACGGCAGGCAGGATCAGAAGTGGAATATTTATTGAATAACACAAGACTGAGACACAGGAACAAGGAACACTGACCAGATACGCAGACGCTTCAACAAAAACTAGAGAACAGGACTTAAATACACAGGGTCTGGTTACAAACTGAACACAGGTGAGTGAAACAAGACACAGGTGAAACTCATAAGGGCAATCAACAAAGGCAGGCAAACACAGGAAGTAAAGGTAACAAAACACAAGGAGAAAACATATCAAAATAAAACAGGAACTAAAGTAATCATACAACAAGGAACAGGTGACACAACACAAGGGCAGACTGGGAGCTGATAGAGTGGGGAAGACACTAGGAACAGGAAGGACTAACAAGGGTAATGCCGGGCAGGTGAGAGGAGGAGCACATGAACACAGGAGGAGTGAAGGAACACACAAGGGAAACACAAAGGGTGCATCCACGTTTCCCTCACTTGCGTCTTTTCCTTGCGTCTTAGTCCCTCCCACCATGGATGCAAGGAGAGACACAAGGAAACCAAGCGAGGAGAGAGGAAACGAGGAAATTTGTTTTAAGAGACATGAGACATCCTCTCCTCTGAAGCGTCATGTGAAGCGACGTCCATTTCTGATGACGGCGACAGCTGATCACAGCTGGATCAGCTGTCAGTCAGCTTTAACAGCTGTAGAAACCATTTCTACTCGCAGAATGCGTTTATACTATTTATTGATCATTTCCATCTGTATTTTTTGATAACCCTGATAATGAATTCATCATTCAATAACCCAGAATATGACCAGGGTGTCTTCTGAACACTGGAAAATATGTATTTGGCTAAATGTTTCAGGGCAAATGGAAATGATGTAACTCATATCAAACCTGACACTCAGGAATTTTCAGCCTCACATGTGAATGGAAATGACGATAAATGATGTAAAATATACATGTGTTTAACTGTTATTATGGATAAAGTTAAAGTCAGGAAGAGTCTGTCTGTCAGCAAGGAACAGTTTAATGGAGAAAATAACATCATGAAAAAAAAAAATCTTTCTAATAAATGAAGAAAGTTGTTTATGGTTCTTTTGTTGGTCAGACCGACAATTAACAGATTTTTAACTATAGGATGAATATATAAATAAACATAAAACTTGGGAATGATACACTTAAATTTAATCTGTAATCTGTCTCCACTTCGGCATGAAACTGCAGTGATGTGTCAGATCAGTCTGATCAGCTGCAGCATCCAATCAATAACTGTTATCCAATAAGGGGGCGTGTCGGCCAGTAAAAGACTTCCGTGAAGTCTGCTCTCATGTTTCCTCGCTCCTTGCTCCTCCGAGCAAAATAAGAGACTTGGGACGCCTGTCAAAATGGCGCATTGGGAACAACTTCCGGTTCAGGCAAGGAGCGAGGAGCCATAAAATAAGAGACTTGAGACGTACCCACAGAAAACCAAATCCCAGAACACACAACACAATCCAACCAAAAATGCAAGAAAGTCCCCCAAAGTAAATTAACATAAATGACCTCAACCAAATGACCAAGCAACTTAAGTGTAACACAGAAAACCCAAAACCCATGTGACATGTACAGGGCTACGTAGGAGGAAATACTTTGTCCAATAAAGAACTGTCTACCTCAGTCGAAAACTTTGTCAAAGCAAGTAGGCCTGTTGGTATTTTTGTTCTGTTTATATTTTAATTGTTAACTACAAAGCTGTATATTTTGTTTAGTAGGAGAGGAGTATCTGTAATTGTACTCTATTTTAATCAATCTGTTGATTGATTAAATTGTTGTTGAAAACAACTGAAGGAGCATTGTCGTGTGTCCCACATTTCCAACTGTGAATCAGGACAGTTTTTTTAAAAATTGTTACTATGATCATCCCCTAAACTTAACTGCGTAGTTATTATTCTTGCCATGATGAAGAAGGTTGTCTAAGTTTAACCCACACCACATGCTCTAACCTTAACAAAGTGGTCATTTTAACCCAGACCAAGATCTTTCCCTAAACCTTACCAAATGGCTTTTATGCCTAAACCTAACCAGACCTTAACCATAGCATTATCACATCATAAAACATCATTATTTTTTAACAGTGATTTGTAAAATTTTTGAAACAGTGGTCATTGCATACCAGTTTGCTATTATGTGTGAGCTATGAGCCCTCACTGACATCAGCTATATTTACTCTGGAGAATCCTCATTTCAAATCCTGATTTGTACCTCTGTATAGTTTAAAAAGTCAGTTCCATAAATGCACATGCTGCCCATTGAACTTCAAATTATGTTAAGCTATGCCCTTACATGCTGTGACTTATGTGGGACCATGTCCTGTTGCGCCTCTGTTATGCCTCTGTCATATTAAAATAATCAAAGCCCAGAAAAATGTAGCTGATAATCCATTGTGATATCATGCAAACTACGGCACAGTCAAAAATGCTATTTTCAATGTATGTTATTACCATTTTTATAACCTTTCAGTTATGATCAGGGCTCATCCTTTTAATTTTTTTCTGATTTTACCTAGATGTAATTACACCACACTTTCAGGAGGACATTCCCCTCTTCTCATTTCTCAGTTTGTACATCCTCGGTTCCTTTCCTCGCCTCCTCTCCCCACATCTTAGTCCTTCCTACCTGAGATGCGAGCGGAGGAGGCGAGGAAGAGACACGAGAAGGGAGGAGTCGAAACAACAGGCATTTAACAAAATGAGACATCCTTGCTTCGGAGCCGTCATGTCAGTTAAATATAATGTGCAGCAGAGCTGCATCATTTGTCCATTGTTTTGTTACAGCCTACCACTGTATTTTGTGATCTCTGACAGATGAGCAGAACAGTGTTCAGGGCAACTTATATATTTACTTTTAATTCAAATCACAACGTGATAATATATATATGATATAACAAGAATGTACGGATGACATACATTGTTATATTTTACTTAACGCGTGTACACACACACACACACACACACACACACACACCACACACACACACACACACACACGCATACATATATATATATCCTAGCATTACAAATGGTTTACAAACCAGCTATGTGTCACGGCTCTTTTATACGTCACGGGTGCCAAAAAGACCTCCGCAAAGGATACACTTGTGTATCCTCGCTCATGGCTCCTCCGGCAAGCATCCTCTCTCCTCCAGATGCAGTTTAGGAATTGAGACATCCCTAAACATGACATGCTGAGATCAATTTCCGGGACGGGGGAGAGAGGAGACAAGGAGGCACAAAATAGAGAAATGAGAAGTGCCCATAGTTTACCATTGATTACAGTAAATAAGGTTTATCCATTAACAGAGAGTGTGCATGTGATGTTACCGCATGTGTAGTCACCAGTCACTACCCAGGGGTGGAAAACACTCAGCAATCAGTATCTTCCTTTGTGCATTCACATGGAAATAAACATGAAAACCAAACATTTCAGGCAAATGGCCTAATGGACTGCCAAAGGTTAAACAGAATAGAAGAACTGTGAAAAGATATTTTCTAAAGGAATGTGAAAACCTTAAATTGTTCAAAATGAAAGACCCCCCTCCACAAATAAAACTGTGGAAACTAAAACAAACAATGAATACATTTGACACAAAACTACACAATTTTAGTTTCAAAATGCATTTCATTGTCCTCATACTGACAGAAAAAAACTGCAGTGGTTTCAGACAACAGGGGACAAATGCATAAAATTCTGTGTAGATGTATGACTACGAGGTCCCAGAGTGGCTGTCATTACACACGGCTGTGGCTCTGTATAGTATCCATCTCATTAATTAATCACATGGACCTGTAAACCATCATCATCAGTGATATTGCATCATCATTTTTAAACATCAGAAATGTAACCAATGATTAACTTATTTCTCCATTTCCACCTTATTATATAACCCATTGCTGGCTCTTGATAAACATGTGTATGGCTGATCTGAAGTATGCATGAGGTGTGCACATTTTCACTGTATATTATGTTTTTATAAATGCCAGTTTATCTATGAGAAATGGCGTGTGCATGGTTTTTGTGCGTACACATCATTTATACATCTGGCCCCTGGAATATTTACACCTGTAATTTGTGCATTAACAATCAAACAGCAATTGTACTGTGGGTATCTTATATATATGTTTGTTTTACACATAGTATAACAGCCCCACCAATTATAGCAGCTGTAGGGAGTTTGTTTTGCCACTCAGTGGTGAGCCAGGTAGTATCTCACAAAACGTGATGTCAGTGCATACTCTATACAAAGTGAAAAGGAAAGATCGGCTGAATACACAGACAAGCCCCAAAGATGATGAGCCTCAGATATACTGTAACTAAAACAAGTTTAATAAGAATGTAATCTTCAGCTAAAATAATTTAAACATATTGTAAATGTTAGAGGGAAAGTGATATTTCCTACTGATGACATGATGCTGATAATCAATAAATGTCTTTATAAATGTCTTCTTAAACTTTAAAGGGAACAGTGACATTGAACGCTATCAAATGGCCAATAAGAAAATTCCTTTCAAATACGCCAGACCAGTAGAGGAGTGGCTACAAGAAAAAGGTAATTTCAAACAAACATGTTTCTATGCTTATGTGTGTTCACTATACTGATATAATGTGAAAAGACTCATCTGCATTTCTCTAATGAGAACATGAAATCTATGTGCATGGTCTCTATTTAAAGCTTAAATGGATTGTGTGAGTTTAGAGATTCAAAAACAATGAAAAATGTCATTTGATTTTTTTTTCAGTGATAGTCAACCCTTAAGGTATTTTAATGCATATCATAATTTCTTTGTTATTAGGCCAAAATGATACTTTCCTATTTCTAACAAAGTACCGTTAAACATAGTGTCAATAGAATGAACATGAATGTAAACCCATGCATGTAGTAATTGTATATGGAATTTCATGTGGGCTAAAAATGATAAATCCATAACTAATTAATTAACTAAATAAATGAACCAATAAACTGTAAATAATTCAATATATAATCAAAATTAATGAGTAATAGTCATGAGTTGAGAAAAAAATCCCAGCTCATATTTTAAAAATGTTATTACACATATTCACTGAGCAGCTGGCGTGGCTGTAGACTTTCCTGTTTTGATCGTGCAAGTGCAACAACCAGCGCAAAGTGGTAGGTCTTGGGTGCAAAGACTAAGTGCAAAAGGGCTGGGTGTGGTCATTGATAATAAAACTCTCAGCCAGTCACATCCCTGGTCTTATAGCTCTGACACAGCTGAGCCAATCACAGTAAGGCAATATCTCATCAAATGGAGAGATGCTTCCAGGAAATCATACTGTTGGTGGCAGGACGTGAGTGCAGCACCACAAATCTGCAGCCAGAGGCAGATGGTGTGGGTTTTATAACACCTAATCTGTACAAAAACAAGAAAAGTAATGAATTGTACAACAGTTTGTTGAAGCCGTTTATACTGTATGATTGCATCAATCCAACACTATTTCAGTCACAATTCCAATGTATCTCATGTCATAAATGGTCACTGTTACGACTCTCATATTGAGATCATATTGTAACTGATGCGACACAATAGCGTTTGCACTGTAACTCAAGAATAAAGCATGCTCTAAAAGATGTTTAATAATCAGAAATGTGTAATTAAATCTGAAGGTGTAAATTATCAGTTGATAATCGGCAGGGAATAAATCTCTGATCAGGGAGATACAACAAAGCTTGGTAAGGCAGCTAGTAAGAACTGTACAAAGTCTACCAAACAATAGAGAGTGAATTTGGATGACAGAGATAATGCAGGGAAACCTAATTCTGACTCATAATACTAGATAGGCTGCAGGTTAGATTGTAAAGTTACTGACTCCACCCTTTTTTGCATCCCTATTATTATTATTATTATTATTATTATTATTATTATTATTATTATTATTATTATTGTTGTTGTTGTTGTTGTTGTTGTTGTTGTTGTTATTATTACATGTTTTTGTCTATCCTTGCAATGGGGAATGCATGGATACAATAACAGTCTACACAAGGTAGCAGGCCAAGTATAATTTTGATTATATGATGTTTATGTTTTTATTTCTCATGTTTATGTTTTTGGGGTTTTTTTGTTTTGTTTTTTGCTTCTACATGATTTGCTATTCTCAAGGCTGGATATATATGTTGAGCATTTGTAATTCTGCCTAAAGTTATGTGAAAATGAATGCTCAGTTAATTACCATTGCTATTGTTCTTTCAAGCCATGAGTCATTTAAATAGCATTTATTTAAATGTAAATGGAGTCCATAACTGTTTTAAGGTTTTACAACAATTCAAAAAAGAAAAGGGAGTTATATCGTTTCTCCAAGAGAAACATTTAACACAAGACAAACATAAGGACCTTCCACCTTCCAGGACCTTCCACGCTATGGTTATCCTAGTGGTAAAGTTAAGCTCTAGGGGGGGGAAACGCTTACAGAGGACATCCTTCTTTCTAGATATAGGTTTAAAGAAACAGCTAAAAATTGCGTCAGTGACTGATATTTATGATACAGAAGAAATTAACAGTATCATGGTATGGGACAAAGCAAAAGCTGTGTTACGGGGAGATGTAATAGCCAGTTCATGAGGAAAAAGATAGTGGGAATAGACTAAAAACCAGCTTGAGCTACACATCAAAGAACTAGTAGATAAACATAAAATAATATGTAATATGGATGTAACTACACAACTCAAAAATAAATGTGCAGGCCTTTTCACAGAAGAGGGTGAGAAATTTCTAATATTTACAAAACCAAAATGTTAGGAAGAAGGACCAAAATCTATTTAACTCCTAGTGGACAGGCTTAAGCACCAAAGAAGGTAAGTCTTATGTCACCAAGCTAAAAGATGACATGAGAACAAAATCATGACAGAAAAGTTGACATTGCAGAAAGAATCATTTGTAAAATATTGTGTGAAATTATGTAAGAATGAAATGGAGAGAAGAGACAGAAGAAATTGAAACATACCTTGAGAAACTTGAGAAAATGCTCATTACAACTATAACAATAGAGGATTTCAATTAAATGAAGTAAAAAAAATGTCTGTGAAGATTCTCAGTCATCCAGGTCATGGTATATCCAGAAGGGATGATTGATCCAAAGTTTTAAAAAGTTAAAAAAAAAAAAAAAACCCTGGGAGACAATGGGTGCACTAATGAATTCTATAAGTTCCAAGAAGGTCTGATACCTCTTTTACAAAAACCTTACAACTATACTTTAGAATCAGGTGCTTGGGCATCCACATGGAATTCATCCATAGTTACAGGCATTTATGAGGATGGAAAAGATGCAACAGAATGTTCCTCTGATAGACCAATATCGTTATTGAATACAACTGAAAAAATCCTACCAGTTGTCATGACAAACAAGCTCAAGGAAATCTTTCCAGACATAAGAGATAGGGATTAGTGTGGATTCACTCCGAACAGCCTTATGTTTAACAACATCAGACATACTTCAAACATAATTGAGTTTTCTCAAAAAATTAAGAAAAAATAAACCACATCAAATGTAAATCCACATGTAGAGCTAACCAATTTACAGATATTTTTAAAGGGAATTTTATATTTAAATGATAAAAAACAGAGTAAAATAAAATATTTAGAATCACAATCCACAATGACCTAAACAAAATCTGTGATCTCAATGATCAAAATCCAGAAAACAAAATCAAAGACCTGAACGGTTCAAAACTGAGACCTGATTCTATATTGGATTGGAGTGAATACAATTATAATAATATTCAAAGTTTACCAATCCCAATCCATCCAGCAAGCTTCAAGATGGAATAGAATGGTAACAAATTTCATCTTGAATAACAACAGGAAAAAAGTAAAATTGAAAACATTAGTAAAATCTAAAGATTGAAGTTGATTGGCACCACCAGACCTGCAGAATTATTTTAACTTCACAGGTCAGCACAATAATGAAATGGTCCAGTGGCAAAACTGAAGCGAAGGGCTTCTTTATAGTAAAAGAATTGGTTCCAATGTCAATAAAAACACTGCCCTTTATTGGTGAGAGAGACACTGTACTGCTGAATGACAAAACAGATGGATCAATAACATCTTGCATAACTGGCCCAAAAAATGTTGTAAAGTCAGGTCAATTTTTGTCAATTGTATTTTATTTGTATAGACCAATATCACAATATCACAAATTAGCCTCAGGGGGATTCACAATCTGTATAGCAATATAACATCCTCTGTCCTTAGACCCTTGATTTGAGTAAGGAAAAACCCCTGAAAAAAGTAACTATCCAAGATAAATGGCATGGGACCAAACCTAACAATGGATAATGCATAATGTATCCATAAAGGTCTGGGTTCCAAAACTATTACAAATATATAAATATATATAATATTAAAGATATACTCACAAATGTTAACTAAAATGTTATGAATTCTTTTGAAGCCATATCAATCAAATATAACCCTGTAGAGTTGGACTTCTATAAATATCTACAAGTGAGAAATTATCTTCAAAATGCCGAAAAAAGAGAGGAGGTTTCAAAGTACCATTATGTTTGCATTATGTATGATACTATACTATAATATGAACACTAACAACCTCCTCTTGAACATAAACAGAATTTTAGAAAAGCACACCAAAACACAGGACACAATTAAGCTACAATGGAACTCGGAACAAGAGGGTCAGTTATAAATGAGAGTGATTAGGAGAATGTTCATAAAGAATTACATAAAACAACAAACTCAAAAATACTTTCTCATTCTCAGTTTTCATGGAAAATGTACATTATATTCTTTATTACTACTAAATTAAGAATAAGGATTAAGTCCCAGTGTTTTGGTGAAAAGAATGCAAACCACTCATATTTTCTGCATTACTAGAAATGTATTGGCAATCAGTTATAACTGTAGTATATATTATTTTTAATTAAACCATAATGTATTATTTTAGGTATAACACCATCTGTCTAAATATGTGTATGAAACAATGCGAACAATGTAAAATGTAATCAGAAATTTGCGATCAATTTCAATAGAGTAAAAACAGAAGAAGAACAAAACATAAAACCGCTACTGATAATCTGACTTTGCTCACGATACTGTTAAAATGTGTGTAGAGTGCATGTGGTTATTTTGTTGCAGCCGTGTTGGTGGCTGCAGATTTATCAACATACCTGTCTTGCTGCCTTCAGATGCTGCAGGGATTTAATGAACTGAATAAGAAGTTTTTCATACAGTATAAAGCAGCTGTGGACAACAGAGACTGTAAGAATCACCCCCTTTTCGTTCATAGATAAATGCAAACTGCCTTAACCACATTAAAAGTAATTTTTTTTATGTTGATTTGAATGCATCTACTGGGTGAAGAATGATAAATTAAAACAGTTTATTTTAAAAATTATAATTTTAAGCATCATTCCATTATTGCTGCGCATTTGCCGCACAAAAGGGCACAACAAACTTCAAGGTCAGCATAATACTGTTGAAGCACTGCTTGCACTGGTCGTTGCTCCACCACGACAATAGGGCCCTTAATCTTAAATCATGCAGTTATAAAAAGGTATATGAAAAGGTGCTTTTCTTTGTTGAAAATATCTTACATCTGGATGTCTCCTCTAGGACGGCAGCTAACAATTTTCAACACTCAAGCAACAGTTGCAATTGGTGGTAGTGATCGAGGCCGGCCATTTCAGGGTCAACTATCTGGTCTTTATTACAATGGCCTCAAGGTGTTGAACATGGCCGCTGAGGGCAACCCTAACATCAAGATTAACGGCAGTGTGAGATTGGTAGGTGATGTGCCTAGTGTGGCAGGCTCAGCCAGGACCACAGCCATGCCTCCAGAGATGTCCACTACCTTCATTGAGACTACTACCATGATGTCCACCACCACCACACGGAAACACAGATCCTCCTCAACTGTACAGGTTTGGACAGACTTCCATAATAACACATTAAAACATGTAAACAAAGAAACACTAATATACTGTGCGTGGGACATGTAGTACATACATAATAGTCAGAAAACTGTGGGATGGTTTGAGCTCCTTCTTATTAGTGTTACAGAAAATCAAATATCTTATTGGGAAATTGAAGCTGGCCTGCTTGAAGTTGACGCATTAAACTAAGCAACCAATCAGATCAATGATGCAATCATGCATGCAGTCTATATGAGTGGATCATGGTGCCTGTCGACATGGTCCTTTGGTCAGTGCATAAAAATTGCATTCCCCTGCACCACATGTTATTTTGCTCGGAAATACTGTCAGCTGTTTTGCTGAGTATATTGTTGTGACCAGGAAAGTCTGGCCTCATTAAAGCCTCATTCATATGAATATAATCTGGTCTATTGACAGCCAAACATTTTTGTTTGATGGCCAGTTTCAATTAAGATGAACACAGATTTTGTGTTTTTGTTGTATTTACCTGGATTATTTTTTTTATAAAATACATAATTTGCAATACAATAAAATGACAAGTAAAGCAAAACCTTAATTAAAGTTGATGTTGCCTGCCTTTCAGGCTTATACCAAATGAAGTGAAAATGGACATTTGAACTGTGTGATATTCCAATTTGGTTATTTTATTATATGTATTAATATTTGTATTAAATTCCTGTTCATACTTCCAGATACCAGTCTTCTTACTGTTTGATGATTGCTCTCACAGCTGTATTGTAGTTATGTTTGAGCTGCATTGATTGCAATGCAAACTGAACTTTTCCTTCTGTTGTTTTACATTAAAAAGTGTCCACCAGTGAACCAATTGGAAGCCTATAATTAAACACTGAAATTAAATGCAACATGTTTGACATTGAGTCAGTGGAGTTTTGGTATTTGTTGACAAAAAAAACTTGATTCAATGTGCAATTACTAGTGTTTCCTTGAACTTTCAACCCAGTCTCACAGTCTTCGTCAGACACCTGTATTAAGGTGTGGGCTGACAGAAGCATAAAGGAAACCCACTCACACAAACCAATATCTCAGTTTGAACTCTAACCACCTCTAACTTACAGCACAAAAGGTCAGTACTGAGGATTTTATCAGTGAGGAGGAGGACAGAGAGAGGGTGGTGCCACAAGGGGGCATTCAGGGCCAAAAGGAACAATGAGTGGATGATAAGAATCCCAATTTAAGACAAGGACTGGACACTGCTAAATCAGGGTGGGACTCCCTTACATGGCTAGACTGTCAGAGTTCCCCTTTCTTCTTTATCATGTTAACTATCTCTGACAAAAATAAACTTAAACCTAAAATCTTCTGCCCCCTTATCCCCAATCTCTTAGACTTGAACAACAGAGCTCTCACATGCCTTACACTCATAATAGCAAATGACAGTGATAACCACCTAAATCCACACTTCACACTGCTGCCCTCTGGTCACAGATACAGGACTTCAAAATGGAGAAGAGCTCAGAGTTTTTTCCCTTCTACCACAGCAGCCCTGAACAAACTGCCTGTTTGATATTGTTGTGTAGATTTAGACTCATCTGTGTGAGTGTATACATGTCTATGTCAGTATGAGTTGGGATACAGACAGGGGCATGAATGTATGTGTGTAGATGTGAACAAGTGTGTATTTCATCTATTGTGTCTATCAGTATGTTATTGTGTAGATGTGTATCTGTATGTGTGGAATATGTAGAAGCTGTCAAAACAAATCTCTCTCTGGGACAAAAAAGACTATCCATGACAACGAAGCAAACTCTCATCAGCTGAGGGAGACTGTGAGACGCAGTTGAAAAGCTTTGAAAAAAGCTGGCAAGTGAACCTTAAGATCTTTTTGTCAAGCTACTGTTGCCAAGGTCAATAATGAACTTGTTCATGTTCACCTTCTAACTTGTTTTGTATGTTTTCACTTGTCTTTGTGTATCTTTGTTTTTTTTCTGGTGGGTCTGTGTTTGGGTGTCTTCGCTCTGGCTGATGACCAACGCTCTGCCCATGAAGCATACGCCAGATGACATGGGCTCATCTGCAGAGTGTTCGAGTGATGACGAAGACCTGGAGGAGTGTGAAACTAGTCATGCAGGTGGGCTAGGTTAGTTTGAATTTGCTTGCTTTCTTTGTGCTTTCACTCATCTGTACCAGCGGATCAAGGTATCCTCAAAGCATCATACCCCATGGTTAGACAAAGTGTAACTTCATAAAACAGTCAACATAGTAACAATACATAGCAAGCTGCACTACACATGACCCAATCCAAGGACAGCTGGATTGTTAAATGCAAAGATCACTTTCAATTGAATATTGCTGAACAGTACAACAGTAATACAGAAAGTTCATTTATTATGTTGCCAGTTTATAACAGTAACACAGAAGGCCATTAATGTCATGAGCTACACTTACACATGGGGTCATCCAAAGTGGTTAACATGGTCACCAATATACTTGCAAATTTTGACTGGTGAGAGGAAAAATAAGAGTTAGTACATATCATCACAAAATTTGTATGATGAATGGTGAACCATCATCAACCAATGATGCTGCAGTATGTATTGCATTGTGTTTAAGTCACTGCTACCGCCATTCACTGCTCTGATTTTCATTGTGAAACAATACATTTTGACTGTTTTTGTTTTTAGTAGTACAGTGATGTTTTCTACTTTTTGTTTTTATTTGTGTTTCTCCATATTTAGAGGCTTGCATTGTTGGTTCATATAATAGAGAACAGATATCATTGAATTTCTGTGTATAAGTTTTCCTTTTTTTGGGTCATACTTTTGCTTCTAGGTGTACTTGTTATTCTGTCTTTTTTGTATCTAAATATTAAAAAATCTAAAACAATAAAGCATTGTTATAACATAGAGAATCAGTTTGAAAGAATTTGGGAATTTCCATATTTTAGCAAAGTTAACTTTTGTAGGAAACAACAAATAGCCATTTTGTGACTTCCATACTAAAGAATCAAACTACTGACAGATTCTTTTTCTGAAGGATTACAGTTTTATATTGTACATGCCATGCCCTCTAACAGGCTTTGGTATTGGTTTAACCCATCGAGGCTCAGCCTCAGCACCTTGAGACAGATCTTTGCACTCACTGCCCAATCAGGAGGTAGCAACCACAAACTTTAAAGCGCCAGCACATCCGTTGTTCATCTCCCTCTTTCTCTCAGCCACCTTGAATTCAGTACATAGCATTCAGCAAAGGCTTCTTCATCATCCGGTGTCTCTGAGATAAACTGTAAAACTAGATTATAAACTAGATTAGAGGCACCCCACCTAGGGTGGTGTTGCTTCTTCTCCTATCTCAGGCAAGGTGATTGAGGAGTTGTCAGTGTCAGATTCTTGCATGTCTCCCCTAGACTCTATCTCCCTTCCCCACATACTTCTCTTCACCAGTTAAGAGTAATCTATGCACCTCCACATTTCTAGACTGTTTCAGATGCATTTCATGTTGGTAAGAGCACAATTTTGCATGTATGCAAATTAGGTAATGTTCATGCATTCAGTGCAAAATTGGCCCCTTTCTATGCAAATAAGCCTTGTTGTGAAAACAGTCTAATTCACAAAGACCAGCGCTAATTGCCACACATAATAAGGGTGGAGTTATTAGCATCTTCAGATAGTTGGTGTCAACTGCGCGCACACTCACTCCTCATTCACTCTCTCTCTCTGTCTCTCTCTCTTCAAATCTTCAAGGTTGTGAGGCCATGAATGATATTGAATTGATACTGATTGATATCAAGGGCAAAATCCTCAGTCAGACATTGGGGGGATCAAGTGGGTATGGGGTGGTAAGCTTATCTTGGACTTTCATCTACTTAAAAATAAAAATGTCCTGACAGACAATTCCATCATATAAACCTGGAATCTGTGTGTAACAGCTGACCTGTATAGATATGTTGCAGAACACAGAACATTAATTACAGTCAGATCGTGACCGATCTGGTGTTAATGAAGTTGCCGCTGCTGTGCAGCGTGCATAAATGCACTTAGCCTCTTTCTCAGTTTGGAGTTGCACTTATCATTTTAGCTGCTGTGTGATGCTGCAGCCAGCTGTGACACACAGCTAGCTGTGGGCAACAAATAACATCAGTACTGATGTTTCTGCGAAATCCCGCATACACTAAATGACACCTAAATGACATTATTGTAAGATTCAGACATTCATCTAACACATATGAGACCTGCCTCAGTCACATTAATAGCTGTATTTTGCCATTTGACATTTCAGTAGATTATGTTATAGAACATCTAGTGAAATACTAGAGAAACCAACAAGTTGGTTTGTGATTGTGGAGAGCTCTGTGTGTGTGAACCTCTGCTAATTAAAGACACAGAATTTGAGGATTTTGTGCTCAGCATTTTTCATTATAGACCAGTCTGTGTCATGAAATGTGAAGAAAAGCCTAAAACACTGGAAACTCAAACTGCTCAACAAAACAAATCATTAGCGCAAAATCTTTTGTGAATAGAAGCTTAAAATGGGGCAGATTGTGGGTGCAATGCAAATGTGGAATTCACAGTGCTATTAGCTGACACTGTAAATTCGTGGATTTGGACCAATGTCCCCCCCGCCCCCCCAAGACCATCACCAGAAAAATCTCTCGTTTTTTTTCTTTGTTGGCAGGTAAGGAGCAGGCTGATCCTCCTCCTGTACATGTTTTGCATTAATCTGACAGTATTTTGGGTCGGCCTACAGCCAACCTGTACAGCTACCTCCTAATTGGGCGGTGAGTGCAGAGATTTGTCTCAAGGTGCTGAGACGTGGCCTTGATGGGGTAAACCAATAACGAAGCCCATTAGAAGGCTATGCACATACTCATAGAACTGGAGTTACATCCAGGAAACTACTATTTTTAACATGTTCATAACATTTTTTAGTTTCTATAGCCCATTTTGAAAAATACAACATAAAATTTCAAAATAATGCTTATTTTAATACCACAATACGTAATTCAATTAACAATATCCACCCAGACATTAAACAGAATGCCTTCAAAGTGCTGCTATTTCTTCAATATTTTGTTCATGTTGGGGATGAAGACAAGCTGTCAAATTCCAGTAAAAAACATTCCTGCTATAGTAAATCCACATTCTCCACTTCTCTGACACTTAAAAACTATAAAACTATATTTTCCGAATGAGGCCACATTCACCATACAACCAGGCTTTAAGCATGTGAATATTTGTATCTAAAATGATGATGAAGTATTCTGCAAATAAAAAGCGGTATATATATACTGCTATACTGCTGTTCTGGTGACCGTCAGTTGGTTCTCCCTTTGGAAGGTCATTCCCAAATTTTTTCAGAGTATGCAAGATGTCATGGTGTAAATGGGTTTAAAGGTGTGCTTTGTATTCTGAGATTCATTAGGATTTGTGAAGAAAGACAAAGACAGGGCCCCAGTCATCCAATCATGCGTTTACACAGAAATTCACACCATTCTAACACTGACATCACTTTGATATTGACAGCGGCATGCTCTGTTGAGTTGAAATTTCCTTTGTTGTATTATTTTAGGAGTCAATAGTATTTCCAGTTTCATTTAGTCTGTTCTAAATTTTATAATCGAGCCATCATTTCCATCTACCAGCCAATTATCCAAAAACATATTCTTGTATTTTGGCCTCATCATGTGTGGCATGGCATTTTGGTGCGTGTTCTTTGTTTCCACATAATCTCTGGAGCATTTGTGCCACACAACTTTTAATGAAAACATCCCCTTTTTTCTACGCAAAAAGAAGGCAAAAACAAAATCTCATCATCAACATTTTTGTTCTGAACAGGGAAAGTGCCTTATGTAACTGATGACAGTTGTATTTGAAAACCTTGCACTCTCCTAATTCTTCAGTCTTCTGGGCCCTGTACATCCCCTACCAATTTCCGCCCTAATGCATTTTAATATTAATTTTAAAAAAATAATATTTTTGCATAGATGGCATGAAAAGATCTTTTTGCCAAAAATTAAATTTTTTCCACTTAATTTCCTCTTAAGCAATCATTGGTACCATGATTTAGCAAACTATTTAAATCGTTGTCCTCAGGGTGATGTTTGATCATTTCTTTGCATGCTTTTTGATTGGTGTAATTTTTGATCTTTGACTCCATGCCCCTGCATTTAGACTAACTTGATTGCTTTGTCTGCATTCATGTATAATTTGGAAACCATTTTTGCGGTCGCAGCGAGATCGAATGTCATCTATCTTACCCCGCACTGTCTTTATTTTGTCAGTGTGGCTGTTGTCTGTCTGGTTTGTCTGAAAAATTTGTCAAGTGATTCTGTTCTCTGTCGTAAGTCTGTCGTGTCTTCTTTTCAATTAATTTCATAAGATGGCAATCAAGAAGGGTTCTTAAATAGTTAATACCATTAGATATCTGATGAGCAAGTAATCAGGTTCTCTAATTTTTCTTGGAGACCATACAATACATACAGAGACCATAACAAGGCATACAATACAGTGCAAAATCAAAGGTCAGCAATCTTAAAAGTTAGTCAACAGGTGACAGGAAAGTGAAAAACAGGAAGATCAAACTCTGGCTTAGACTTTGTCCACACTAAATGAGCTAAATGTGAAAAGCACATCCACATTTAATTTTCAGGTTGTTTTCATGCCAAATGTACCTGAAAAAAAAAGTCCAAAAAAAAGTAATAGCCATGTTGGTCCACAGCACAAAACATCTTAGTTTCACACTAACGGCTCTAAAATTGTGAGATGTCTACATTTTTTTGTGGCCTATTCTTTTTTATTGGCCTGCGTCCACATCAAGTGACTGTCAAGTTTCTGTCACACAAACAAAATGGCTGACATTTGTAAAGATACTTTCAGCATTAAAATGCGTTTAGATATCATTTCTAGCGAGAAATGTGTATTTTACTTTTATAATCTTCGTTCAGTGAATGTACATGATGTTTAATTTGTTAGTTATTACAAAGATTCTTTCACGTCCCACCAAAAATTGTTTGTTATGGTGGTTGCTACGGACACAATCGCTGAAATACATAGCTTGCATGTTGTTTGAAAAAATGTGTAGTTATCTCAGCTATTATGTCATTTGTGTTATTTTATGTAACTATTTGATGATGTTCTTTCAATAAAAAAAAAAACATAGATTTTAGACTGCCCCAGGGATGATGTATTTCTTCTTTGGATTTCTGACAGACAGCATCAATCTGGTGGATGGACCAGAGGACCCGCTGCCAGGAAGTAGCCTATTTTCGATAGCCCACCGTCAATTTTAATGATATCCTCAACATTTCTCGACACTAAAAGACTAAAGTGTCCTTGATAACTCAACAATATGTTACATTAATGTTAAGGACATCCATTTTAACTATTTCACCTTCGATTCTCAGAAATCAAGTTTTTTGTCAGTCTTTGATAGCTTCATCACCTATGAGCTTCAGATGAAGCAGTCTGCTTTGCATTACAAAATTTTTACTTACTATTATATCTTGTATTTACTTTTAAATACTGGATTTATTCCAAACTGATTAAGATTTTTGTGTGCAACTGGTTCAGTCTCCCCCGATTCACACACACACACACACACACACACACAACGTTGGCTGAACAAACATTTTGAATCCAGAACAAAGAAGCTCCTTAAACACAATTTGAAGCGCTGCATAACTCCCAGAGACACTGAATACCAACTCAAAACCACATTTCTAGAATACTAGCTAGAATATCTGAAATAAACCAACACTTACTTTTTCTTAACATAGATCATCTAGATGCAGTCTAATTACTTGTTCAGCTGCACTAGATATTTGATATATACAGTAGATATATATTTTTATGACCAACTCTACTCTGCAAACTATAAAGTTTGCAAACTTTGTAGTTTACTTTGCAAACTAAAAAGTTTGCAAAGAAATGCAACTGTGGTGCTGATTTGTATCAAGCTGCATGGCACAACTCTAGGAAATTGTAGTTTTTAAAAAATGGAAGTTGTAAATACTGAGTTGAGAGTACACTGAGGAGTTTTGGGGGTAGTAAACACATAAATCAGATTTTAAATATCTAATTGTTAAATGGGTGTAAATTAATTTTAACCATATTTTACCCATATTTGACAGCACCCCTAGTTTTTGACTATACTCACATGATAGCTGAGCTCAAGCCCTCTCTGTAACAGTTGGTCTTTCAAACATGCAACGAGGTCAAGGTTCAAAGGTTAGTATTTCAGAGCAGGAGCCATGTAGAATCTTCATACTGATATATGTTACTCTCAAGGTCGAGACTTTTCCAACAATGTATTCAGTTTAGTTCTACGACAAAGTCTTAATTTTTTCATTGCATGGACACAAGTAATCCCGGGCCTAGTTTCAGAGAGAACTTTGAAAGCCCAATGTATAAAATTCAGCTTTTTCTTCATCTGTTGTTTTTTCTTTTTAGTGGAAATAGTGACCAAAATGAGTCATCTTCAGAGATTTCAATACTGCTGACAATCTAGGGCATTACTACAGGCTTGTGGGAAGGCCTGAAGTGCTTGGGTTATAGTTAGGTTATATTAAAATTAAATTGAAATTTTAAAATCTATTTACAGAACGGAATAGTAGTAATTTATATCCATTTTGAAATGGGATATTAAACCTGAAATGAAATATTCACTGTACAAAGGAAAAATGGACTGTGCGGACAAAGAAATAAAGTTGATGAAATATATGAAGGTGACAAGCAAAAATTACATGTGACGTGTATAAATAATTAAACTATGTCATAGACAGTTGAATGCAATGCACAATCTAAAGTCCAGTTTGATGAAATATATGAAAGTGACAAGTGCACACTGTAAAAAATGGCTGTGAAATCCACAATAATACTGTGTGTCTACAGAGTTAATTACCGTGAACTGTGAATATTTTACAGTATAGAACTGCATATTGGCCTAAAAACACAGTAATCAACATGATCACAGCAGTGAGCACACTACTGTAGAAAATCACGGTAATAATCCCACTACTGTAGAAAATCACAGTAAACATTATATTACTGTAGAATATCACAGTAACCATAATTTTACTGTAGAAAATCACAGTAACCATTATATTACTGTAGAAAATCACAGTAATATCCATACTACTGTAGAAAATCCTCAAATTCATGGTGCAAATTAAAGAATTCAAACATTAGTTAGAAATAATTATTATATTATTATATTCATATGAATTCAAATACCCCAAGATAGCCTTGTATCTTCACACTTCTGTAGGCTGTTACTTTTCAGTTTTTAAATTTGTCTTAATGTTTATCAGGTCATGACAGGCTGTCTGTGAAGTTGTGAGCTGATTGGTTGAGCCAAAGAAATGCGTCACGTGATCTCAAATTTGAATACCATTACTGTCAGTCTAGGCACCAAAGTTCTTCACTGCAGCCGGTTTGGGAATTTTTGGATTAACTAGATTTTCTTTTTTTTTTTACCTTAAAGGATTTTCTTTTAAGAGTACTCATGTTCTTGTCTGTTTTTGTTCAGTGTTAAGTTGTCAGACGGTATCATAGATGGATTATATGGACTTTCTGACATCCTACAGCTTGCTACCTGTAACATTTGACTACAGAATACTCTGAAAGGACGCAACAAACTTGGAATATTCATAAATGAGCGCTAGAAGATATGGAAGACCACAACTCCCCAAGAGCCTGAGACATCTGCTCAACAGATACTTGAATACTTGAATATATATTTTGCCTTGTGGATGGTGCACTTCTTGCAGTGGTGATTGTGGTGAGGAGTAACGTTAGCAGTCAGTCTGGAGCAGCAACAGGAGTCACCGACATCAGCAGCTGATTAGTAAGTGTCCTCAACATTAAAACACTCGGTCCTGACTTACACCAGACATTACACTAAGCTAGTTTTTGTAGTTAAATTATTGACATCAATCTCTAGCTGCTCAGAATTGTGCTGTGCTAACATTATTTTGTTTGCTAGTGCTGACAGAAATCCATAGTTAACCTGACTGTGCTTTATGTTAAACTCAAACAGCTTCATATTACAAATCTAACTTGTCAATATGCCTTAATATGCCTTACAGATGTTAGCTTTGTATCTTCTGCGTTCAAAGGGCATGTGAGAGCCCCATGAAAGGACAGTTAATTAAAAAGTAATCACTCTCAGTAAAAATAATGTTTTCTAAAGTCATGCATGGCTCTTAATCCTGATGACTTTCTTCATCTTATTTCTTCTCCTCACAGGTGGTGATCACTCCTGCCGATGCCTGAGCCCAGTCTCTCCCCATCATCACAGGTCTAACTGTGCAAGGTAAGATTTAAAATCCACAGACAAAGCCAATTTAGTCAGCACTTGTGGCAGGTGTGCTTGTTATATTATGCACCTGTTTCAGACAATTCATATTTATATTTTATATTTATTTTGGCTTAGACACAAGCACCTCAGCAGTCATCTGCTTAGATCTGTTCTTGTGTACTAACTCAAACAAGCAATGCTTTCTCTGTTGTGTAAATTTCTTAGTTTTCACAGAGGAAACAGTACTTTAAGGTAACAGAATTGTTGTAAATTCAGTGTTTGATCATTACTATTCAGGAGAACCTGAACCTGAGATCCTGTATGCCACCACCTTGGCTGTCCTCTTCACATTTTACTATATGTTCACAGTTGAATATCAGAAGGAAACAATGACATTGCAGGAGTCTGTTCAAAAGGTATTGCTCATCAACATTTTTACATCATATCCTATTTCCTTTACATTCTGTATATGTTTTCCCTGTGATTGCTAAGCTTGCCATTAAGATGTCTTTAAAAGTTTGTTACAATAGGTAATTCAAATCTTGTTATGTATAACCTATTCTGCAAAATCTTACTTCTGTGTTTGACTGTCTTAAAAACTTTTTTCTTTGATCATAGCTTGGCTTTGATCATAGCTTGGCTATTAAAGTTTTTCTGTCATCTACAGTGGCTGTCATTCAATTTGCTGAAGAACACAAAGCAGCAGTGGAGGATCATAGTGAAATCACCCACTCCTGACCTGCAAGGATCCAAAGCCTTTTGAACCAGCGGACTTGTGTTGCAAAGTGGACTGAGGTGGGCTTTTGGACTTTTTACAGACCAGTACGCATCCACAAACACCATTTTGAAGACTCTAAGAACACCTGTCTACCTGGTGACTTGACATCTCCCACAGTATCCATGTTTAGATTACCCAAGAGTGTTTTGTTTCAAGGCAATTGCAGTGTCTAGTATATTGTCAAGTTCAGTGATTCAACTTTTTTTTTACTTGTAATGGGCTCAAGAAATGACATTGTTTTTTTTTTTTCATGAGGATTTGTATTACTGTGGCTACAGATTTTCCATGGGCGCAAGCCACATACTCAGCTCTGCTGCTCATCCCACAAATGCATGTTCCTTACAAATGTGGCACCATTTAAAAGGGAAATAAACAGGCTTTCCAATGGTATAAGATTAATTGCCAAGATGCATTGTTACAACAAAGAAGTAATCTACCAAACACAAATTTCCTTACTTTTTGTGCTATGTCTATTAATTTTACTGCTTTTCAGTGTATGCGCATTAGCAAAAAATATATTATGACAGACTTATATGGTCCTGGAGGCTTTTTTGTATAGCACATTGGGCTGGACTTGTGTGTCAAATTTCAGGTCAATTGGACTTATGGTGTGAGGGGTATGGTCTTTCCAAAATTTAATTTTTGGGCCTTAATTACAACCCCACCGTCTGGCCAATTGGGCTCATATTAAAGAGTATGGTCAAGACCTGCTCTATGTGAAAAGTGCTCTGAGATAACTTTTGTTATGATTTGGCATAATACAAATAAAAACTGAAACTGAAATATTTCTTGCACATGCATATCATTTCCAGTTATTGTGCCAAGGTTTTAGCTTGTTCCAGCTCACAGCAATTTGAGCCACAGCAACCCCTTCGGGGTTTGAAATCCTAATAATAAACCTGGACAAACTTAGAAGGGTTCTAACCCTTCGGGGTTTGAAACCTAACAAAAGTTTTGCTCATGGGTGATGTAGCCAATGGGTGATGTAGATGTCAGCCATCAACTGACAAAAAAACTTGATTTCTCAGAATTGAAGGTGAAATAATTAAAACTGATGGCCTTAACATTAACTTGTCATATTGTTACGTTATCAAGGACACTTTTGTGTTTTAATGTTGAGAAATGTTGAGGATATCATTAAAATCGACAATGAGGAAAATGGGCTACTTCCTGGCAGCTGGTCCTCTGGTCCACTCACCGGACTGATATGGTCTCTCAGAAATCCAAAGAAGAAGAAATACATCATCCCTGGGGCAGTCTAAAATCTATGTTTTTTTTATTGAAAGAACATCATCAACAATTACAAAAAATAACACAAATAACATAACAGCTCACCACACAACACAAAGACAATGGCTACATTTACATAGACCCTAATATTCCACCAAAAATCAAAACAATGGTAATAAATAATCAGAATAAAAATACCTCATGTAACCACCTGAATTGGAAGAGACTGGTCTGATCCGGCCTGATTGGAAGGAATTTTCAATCATTTTGAGAGGGGTTGTGTAAACCTTTGATAATCTGTTCAATAGGAAAATATTAGCGCCCAATTACCATGTGAACACATAATCCGGTCACTTCTCTGGAATAAATATATTCTTTCTGTCCATGTTTGCACAGTTTGGGGTATCATTAGGTGATGTAACAGTAGAGAAAGAGAGAGAGAGCGTGGAGTATGAAGTTAGCACACCAAAGTTAGCATGCCAATAGAACAGAATAGGCCAAAAAAATGTAGACATCTCTCAATTTTTGTGGACCAATGTAGCTATTACACATTTTGATGTGAGACTGGGTTGTTAACAGAAATAAAACAAAATTAAATCAAGTAACAACAGTGCCTCTCTATTCAATAACACTTTTTAAAAAAAATGTATTTAAACCTTCATTTATTCAGGTAATTTCACTGAGAGCAATGCTCTCTTTCTCAGGAAAGCCCTGATCACATTCACACACTTACACATTCACACCTGGAAGCTGCTCAGTACAAACACGATGTGATCTGCCAGCTACTGAGGGGCTCCACTGGAGCAGTTGGGGTTAAGGGCCTTGCTCAAGGGCACCTCAGTGGTAATGAGGTAGGGGCGAGCGCTGCTTCTTCACTTTCCCCACCCAGATCCTGCCAGTCTGGGGGACTGAACTGGCAACCCTCCGGTCACAAGCTTGCTTCTCTAACCTTTAGGCCACCGCTGCCACAATGGGGAACTCTCCTCTTGCAGACAACTGGTGTGTTTCAGTAATTTGGTATACCCAGGAACAGAACCTTGAAGACCATATATGGGAACTGCAATGAACTACAAATCACACAGTTCTATTGAGCATTTTCTAAAGTTAGGCAAACATTGGTCTCCTTTCATTTCCACTAGAGCATAGAAAGACAAGTGCCATCTTATGCAATTCCTCTCTGATTATATTTTTACCTACATGTGCAGTCCACATGGTTCATGTGGGATGCATAGACAAAATATTGAATCATGTGTCAAAAGAGGATTAAAGCTGATATCCATAATGTTTTTCAGTCAATACATGTTCATATATATCCTTCTGAGTGGTGGAGATATCATAAAACATACAGACCACAGCTGTGGTTTGACTGTGGCACTGTTTATACACTAGGATTGTTTGTTTGAGTCTAAACCTGAGTCTGACTGCCAATCTTCCCCTGGGATAGCTGCTGCCATCACACTGGTTAATTGGTGTTCTGAAGGTACATTTGGATAGTGTTTTCTTTGTCAAAGTGCAGATGTTAACTACCATTGCTAAGAAACAAAATTGGTGTCTGTTTCGGCATATGTACAATATGTGGGCAAAGCAATGTGAGCACACTTGAGGGAGGTGCAATTACCCCATGGTCCAAAGACTTGTAAAGCAAGTGCCCCTTTTTCATTACCTGTCCAGGTAAAAAATATTATGTGGCATCAAATTGGACTTCAGTTTTACATCAATGAGGGATTTTATTTATCTTCCTCTAGTGGTAATATGGTGTTCTGACAACACACAAGCCATATCGCAGTTCAAGTGGGACCAGTCACAGCCTATGTTTTTTGGTCTGCACCCTGAATTTGAAAAGGTATTTCTCTGGGGCAGACCTCTAATGATTTGAACCTAAACATTACTGTGAACACACCACTGGACCCACTATAAACTGCTGCTGAGAAATATAGTAAGTTATAGTAAGTTTTGTTTTGGCAGGTTCAGTCATACCTTGTCATGGTTGTCATGGTGCCAACAAGTGAGACGTTAAATATAAAATGCTTGTATTTTCATGCAATTCAAATTCAACGCTTAAGTCCCATCAGTATCTGATTTCATCAGTTGGAGTAAGTTTTCCTTTGGCAGGTTCAGACAAACTGCAGCCTCCATTCAACTGTTATCTTTGGAGCACACCTGTTATAGATATCAGCTTTAAGCTTGTGATTTGACTCTTTATCATACTTGAGTCCTGAATCAATTGCATTTCACATATAGAACTTGACACAATATTGCAAACATATGTTTCGTGTTTTTTTGTTATTGTTGTTGTTGTTCTTTTTCCCCACTGCTATTAGTTAAATTTGACCTGTGTCCCAATTGCATACTATACAATAATTCTTATTAAACCAGTTGTTGTTGTGTGTGTGTGTGTGTGTGTGTGTGTGTGTGTGTGTGTGTGTGTGTGTGTGTAATTAAGTACACACACACACATACTGAGTATACATGTATACTCAGTTTGCATGCTGAATTGACTTGATATTGTCGTGACATTGATACTATTGTGTCACAATGCGATGCTCAACAGCACTAGAGGATAGCTGGCTGTAGCCTTCTAAAGTTGCAGTCTGATTGATGTCCTTCTGTACACATGTTGTATCATGAGTATCACATGTTCTTTCTTGCCGTTACAATCCGTTACATTAAATTCATTAAATATTAGTTTATAGTAAGGGATTGGGACACAGCGTCTGCCATTTTGGTCAGTCTTACCTGCCCCCAGTTTTCTGTGTTGTTTCTTTTCTACTCTACCTAAATGCAACTTACTTTAAGCATGCATGAACATCCTGCAGTACAACTAAAATAAAACCAAAAAATAATAATGATAACCCATTCTCAGCCAGTACCGTCTCTCTCTGATGTACACCCAGACTGCACGGCCGGTCCATGTCTAAAGATTAACATTACAGATAGATTTGTCATCAAGAAACACATGAGAGAGGAGCCCGTCCTCCAGTCGAGTGCCTCTCTCAACAGTATCTGTTTTCTATTGTGTGCATCTGGTTGTAGTGTGTGCAAAATTTTAAATGGCTTTGTTCTTTCATCTTCACATTTATTATTTGATAGTTTTAACAGGTCATATTTTTGTATTAATCCAATTAATCAATAACATTTTGGTTCTTATTATGGTTTTTGGCTTATTAGATATGTTTGGTTTTATTTGTTTAGTTTTTTGTTTTTGTTTTTGTCAATCAGATAATACTTAAATCACAGTGTGAAACATTTTTTGATATAATTTGACATTTTTGGATTTGGAACTACTTCAGTAACTAACTTGTGTGTTTGTTTGTTTTTTTTTCTTACTATATACTTTCTTGATAAATATTGAATTTAAAAAGTAAACATTTAAAACAACAACAGTTGCACATCAGCTTTATTTTAGGAATTTTATAAGCATATGCCCAAGCCCACAAATTAGTAGGTGAAGCAGTTCCAGATCCACTTCTTACATATCTTCTATTTTCCTATTTTGACAAAACAAATAAATCTTTACTGAATAATATTTTGACTGTAAGACAAAAAAACAAATGAACTGCATGGCTAAGAAGTTGCAGTTTAGGGCTTGTCAGACTTGTCAGTGTTAGAGTTCTTCTGTTCTTTTCTGTAGATGGGCATGTATATGCTCATTGTTTGTATATCCCCATCCCTTCCTTACAGCCAAAAGCTCTAATGCCGCCCGACCGCTTCGTACTGCCTTTACATGGACATGGCAACTGACTTACACTGTCACCTTCATCACCCTCATTTCCTGTGTAGTATGTTCATAGGTCCCACCCCTACTTCACCTTCTCCCTTGTCTTTAGAAATATTAAAATATAAATTCATCCATCCATTCTACACTAAAGAACAAATAACAATTTAAGCAAAAACTATAACATGAATAGATTTTAGATTCTATTGAAGTCTATTGCAATGAAAAAAATGTAGATACACATTTTTTGTAAAAACAAACAAACAAACAAACATACAAAAAACAGGAAAAAAAACATAAAAAAACAGAGTTATGGTGTTTATTTTTTATGTTATGTGGTGTGGATGTATGTGTTGTTGCCTCCCTGTACCGTCATGTTTAAAGATAGAACACACTCTCCAATGGATAAAAATGATCTTTAACGGTACCAAGCAGCTCTCCAACATTGTTATACAACTTTTCCTTTGTAAATTCTTTTCTTCCTGCCTAAATCATGCGGGCAATATGTTGATGTAAGTTGACAATATATGTATGTTTTCATTCTCTTTGAAATGGTTCTTAAAGATGCAGTTTGTAAATTGTGAGAAGTGGATCTCAAAAATTGTATTCTTGGTGTGTCTCACTGTAAAAGCAAGGAAGCTAATGAACATGGTAGGTGTTACATGTAGCAATTTTAGCTATGTCACATCATTGAATTGTTACTGCATAATTGATTCAGACAATATTAAGATATAAATAAATGTGGTCACAAGTAAACCCTGTATATCTTTATGCTTCAAAGCCATAGGTAACACCACCAATTCAACAGTTGTAAACTGTTGCATTACAGGTGGAGAGTTTCCTAATATGAATTGCTGCTCCTGCTGCTCCTCCCTGGACTTTTGAAGCATTTAGATTTCTGCATATTGAACTTTTTAGTGGGGCAGCTAAGTGCAAAATCATTCAGATGGTGATACAAGCATGAAATTTTGCATGTGGCTCACCTTCAAGGTGCTTTTTAAAAAATTAATATTAGCCAAATAAAAATCCAATATGGCCACCATTTGTCAAGATGGCCACCAAATTATGGTTACTGGATGCAATTATCGTCATATAATCAAAACAAACTGTCCAAAATTAATATTTGAGGGGTCATGGAGAATCTGTTTCCCAACATCTGGGTTTGTAGGATGGATTTGTTCATACTTTTTGGAAGGTTTAAGACATTTTATGTTTAAGTTGCCTAATATTTTACTTGATGATTCTGTTTTCATGGTAAGTAGACATCTGGATGTATTATAGTGTATTTATTGAACTTTAGAACTGGCACACACAGCTACAAAATGCAGTACAGCTCAGGCCAGACCAGTAGCATTTGCATCTTCCATGGCATTCATCTTACATCTGCATTTCGTCAGCTATTGGCAACACCTTGCAATAGGTTAGAGACTCATCCAGCAAACCTTCCATCATCACCATGCTTTTGTCCAACCCTATTCACAGGGATTTAGGTACTGTGGCCTACATGGAGTTCTTCTCTGAAGTCTGCATATCAGTGTCATCAATGACTGGTGGATGTTGGCTAGGTTTTGAGAAGACAAGTGTGGCCTGATCATACCCATTCCAAGTGTCCCAAGCAGACGTATTTCCTTTGCCTCATAATGCCGACACCACATCACAATCACTAAAGGCAGAACAGAATTCCTCTCCCAAGTACGGAGCAGATCTCATGAATGGCTTCATTTCAGGCTTCATCCTTGACCAAAGGCATTCAGCAGTTTTGCAAGACCCAGCTCTTTCAAGGATGGAAGACACAATACTGCTATTACAGTCACATTGTGTCATTGGCTTTAATCATCAATACCTTGTTACCACTTAGGACTGAATCTTTTGCATACACAAACATTTATTTATCTGCCTCTTCATGAGTACAAGGAGATACATTGTTCAGACACATTGCTTGATTGGACTGTGCATTGCCCACTTTGGTCACAATGATTGTATTTATTATTTGGATGCCAACAATTTTGTCTGCTAGAGAATGAAAGAGCTCTGATTTGTTGATGTTGTCTTGCAAAAAGTTGAGCCAATTAATGGGTGTTTTGGTGAGGTCTGTCACCCTCCTTCTCATTCCCGTCCCTTGCTTTGTTCTTGCCTCAGCCCTCAGACTAGATGCAACGTAAACATCAAAACAACTGTATCTGAGTGCTTGTACTTTGTCACATAAGCCTCTACTGCAGGAATACCATTTTGCATGGCATACTGACTTAAAGATTTTGTTGCTAGGGTTGCCAGGATATTCACCGATGTTGAGCCATCGATGACAGTAGCATCTGCCACTAGTTCAAGATCTGGCATCTCGATTTTGGATTCAAAGATCTCTTGGTTACATGTAGCTGTCCATTGTCACTCAGAGAGACAGGGAATAGAGTGTTTTCATGCTGAAAGAATTGTATTACGTCATATGCCCTTCTTTGACAAGAAATGAAAAGTTGAAAGAAAAGATGGAAGTCCTATTTCAGTATTACTTTTCAGAGTTTCACAGCAGTGATGTCACCAGTGTACCCTTCACTCATTACCATTACAGGTGGATTTTCAAGTGGCTTTATATCAACTAACCCTTGATTTGGTGCTTGTATCACAAAATGTTCAATTCTAGCAAAATTTGCACTTAGCTGCCCCACTAATTCTCTTTACTCTTCAGCCACAGATGCTACAGTTGCTCAACACAAAGCACCTCACAAATGTTCTGGCTGTACCATAGGATTAAATTGGATCAAGGGAAACCCTGCTGATTGTTGGGAATATTTTTAAACTGAATATAAGCTGACTCACTATTTAGAATTTAGTAATACTTTACATGAACACAGAGTGCTACATGTAGTACCTTTAAGAAATACTAACTACATCAGCGACACTGATCATAATATCATCTGTTTGAAGCAGCATTTTCTAAAAGCTTGCAAACTGCATCTCTGATCAAGCTGTGGACATTGACAGCTGAATAAGTCTTCAGTTCAATTATAGAATAAAATGGCATTTGTTTGATCTAACAATTTGTGTGCTTGTGAATGTATATGTTGGTGTTTGTGGTAACGTGTGAGTCGCAGAATATAACTTGGACTATGCGTCAAATATTCAGTATGGGCATGCACAGTGGATGTTTTTCATGTCAATGGCAGTTTGAATGTTCACACCATTAATACCTCCCTGAGATTACATTTCCATGATAAGAAAAACCAACTTTTTTGAATTTCACCTTAAAATCAGTTGTAGCATTTGTCAACCCTTGTCACCAGAAGGTTTACAGTGCCATATTGTTATGTGCAGTCTTTAAAAAGGCTAGTCATAACTGTTGCTCTTGTTTTTTGGGTTGTTTTTTTTTGCTTTAATGTGCTGTTTTACTGAACAAGAACAATTTTAAAAGCTGTTCAATTGCATATTATAATTTGTTCTTTCACACTTCATTCAGAATCTACAAAGACTGAAGAGATACAGATGGAGTTTGTAGATGGAGGGGAATATAGAGCAACATACTTTAGTTACATTGCTCAAAAGGTTGTGGTTTGAAGCTGTTTGTTATTATTAAACTGTAGTGTTGGGTAAAAGTTACTCAACCCAGCTCAATCAAAACCCATTCAGCCACTTCCCCACATTACATAGCCTGTACCAAATGCAGGAAAAAAACAATGAGACCTCATAGCTTAACAAGCAGCTAGTGCAGAGGTTGACAGTATTGACTCATCACCAACAGTTAGCTTAGCTATAATAATGGTATGGATGTGTTCCAACAGATAAGCCACAGGATTCATACACCTTCCAACTCTAAACAAAACCTAGGACATCCCCAGATGTACCTGTAGCTAAGAAGACACACCATTTAAATAAGACAAATGTAGTTACCTGAAATTGCAACCCCTAGCTGGCTCCCACGCCCCACCTCCAGCCCCTGCACCGAGCTAACAAGTCCCAGACCAGTCTGCCCACTGAAGACACATGGGTATTGCTCCTCCCATCCAGCTCCTGGTAACAGAGCCAACAGACCAACCCTGATTAGTGTAATGCAACTAACTCAACCTAACTCTGATTAGTGTAATGCAATTACTGAATTTAAAATTTTGAGTGCAGTCAATAACTGGTAAACTATTTAAGAATCCACTGTACATGTTACAGTAATGTGTATAATATGTTACACCTGACAGTGTTGAATGGTTTGCTAAATGTTGGTTATAAGGAATTACCAACAGCAATTTTACTAACTGTAATAAGTAATTTTACCAAGACCCATGTTTAAATTGTTTAAATAGTTGGAAAATTAGATGTCTGTTGTTCTGTAGTCATACCAAGATGGTCAAATGGAACAAAATTTTATTTCAAGTTTATGATGTGGACAAAAACTCATCTATAACAGGCCTAGCAAAAAGTGATGTGGTAAACTTATAGCACAGCACACCGTAGTAGCTTTCTATGGTGGCAAATACATCATAGAGATTCGATTATTTGCAGTTTGAAAGAACTGTTCTTATGTTATCTTTTTTTTTTCTTTTTTTCTTTCTTTTTTTTTTTACCTTTTTGACTGTGGTTAAAAAGAAAAATTGTTTTAAACTGTGTAGTAGGAGCATGTATGTAAGTGGATTAGTTAGGAAACCTGTTCTGGTGAGCAAGGGCTTAGAAATTTGACTCTAGAAGGGCTAACAAAATGAAGCTGTTAAACACACATTGGGATAAAGAATGTCCTTCATGACATCTTTCACACAGGCCAATATTTCACAAAGGGTGAGCATTCAGGTGACTTTGCTCTGCCATTAACATTGTTTCAACTTAAAATCAAAGTTATAGTTAAACAGCTTTTTTCTCGGTTACGGAGCTGATCATACGGCAGAATAATTGTCCCTTGTTGAGTAAAAACTGAACAGGCATTTTTTTCTAATTGCCAAGAAACAGTACGGTGAAAAAAAAGAGGACTCCAGACTATACCTTTTTCCAGAGATGATTTGCACATGATAATTAGAACTGCTGTTTTTACATAGAATTATTTGGATGTTTAATCACTCTAATGACAAATTACCTGGCATTCACATCCGATTTCATGTCAGCCCTGATTCACCAAGATTTTCTTTTGGGTTTAAAGAAAACAGTAATTTGCATCCTTATCCTAATAATTATTTTATAGAGGGTTTTCTCATTTTTCCTCTTACTTAGTTTTTAAAAATAGTTCCATCTTCACTATTCAAGGTGGTAGCCAACTTGTGCCAAAACAAACTGGATGTTTGTCTCCTCTCACTGACGTTAACTTTAAGATTGAGATCACTTTTACCTCCAGAACAGCTCTGCATCTGAGAAATGTTTGTAAAACTATAACCACATTTTTTGGTGTTATCATAAAAAAGCAAGAGGTTTAAGATGATCAGAGAGCCAGTAAGAAGTAACACACATATCAATCATTTCTATTATCATAGCAATCTGTATTTTGGATAATAAGTTTAATTTTATCTAAATTAATGTTACTGAATGTGCTGTGAAATAGAAAGAAGTTTGTTACATATTAGGAGTTTATTCAAAGTTTTCCTTCCTACTCAATAATGGGATAATTTGTATTTAGCACATAAAGTTTATTAGTTTACATTTGAAGATTTTACTCTCCTTTAAAAGTTTCTTAAATGATATTGAGAGAGAATTAAATATACCTAACTAAAGTGACCACTTTGATATAAAAAAAAATATATGTATATCAAAAAAAAAAAACCTTTTATCTCTCTGGCTCATCCTTACACACCTCTTAAGCCTTTTGACAATTATATCAGATTATATCAGAAATCAAATCTGTGACATACCTATTTTTTCAAATTGCTTAAATCTTGATATCTTAAATTGATATGTAAAGTTTATTTTCATGGATTTGGATTAAGTCATTGCCTGTTTCGTTTTTCTGTCCATATATATATATATATATATAATTAATTATATTTCATAAAACCCCCATGCTGCCCTCTAACATTACTACCTGTCTTTCTCCAACCCCAGGAGCTGAATTAGTCATCTCAGTACTTGAGGATCCATTAGCGCACCCCCCTGTAGCTCCTCGTGCACCCTTCATTCACACTCCCTCAACACACCACCCACTCCTCACCATTATTGAGACCACCAAAGAGTCCCTGTCCAAGGCCACTGAGGCGGGGGTACCTTGCTTGTCGGACCGAGGCAGCGATGATTGTGATGATGATGGCTTGGTGATATCGGGGTATGGCTCTGGGGAAGCGTTCAAGTCTAACCTGCCCCCTACCGATGATGAAGATTTTTACACGACCTTCTCCTTGATAACAGATAAGACCTTGTCCACGTCGGGCTTTGAAGGTGGCTACAAAGCTCACGCGCCCAAGACTTTTAGACAAAACAAACATTCAGTCTCCAGACGCGGTAGGACTACCACTACCGCCATACCACTTACCGCCGACCAGAGCCGCACCACCGCCACCTCTGCCTTCACTGCCACCCTCCACAATGCTCCCGCCAAACAGCTGGCTGGCAAAATGAATAACCGCGAGCTAAAACCCCAGCCCGACCTAGTGTTGCTTCCATTGCCCACATCCTTTGAGGTAGACAGCACCAAGCTGAGGGGCCCATTAATAACCTCCCCCATGTTCCGTAATATACCCACAGCACTCCCCACAGAACCGGGCGTCAGGCGTGTTCCAGGGCCCTCAGAAGTGGTTCGTGAATCTAGCAGCACCACCGGGATGGTCATCGGAATAGTGGCAGCCGCTGCCCTGTGCATCCTCATCCTTCTTTATGCCATGTATAAGTACAGGAACAGGGATGAAGGGTCCTACCAGGTGGACGAGAGCAGGAACTACATCACCAACTCAGCTGTGCAGAGCAATGGCGCTGTCATGAAGGACAAACAGCAGAGCTTGAAAGGCAGCAACAAAAAACAGAAAAATAAGGATAAGGAATATTATGTGTGACTGTGAGACTTATGTCAACATGAGACAGTAAAGAAAGAAAGCACTAAGAGAACATTTACTTTCCGCAAGGAGCTATGACAAATGATGGTATAACATGGATGTGCTGAGTAGTTGAACTGATGACATGTACTGTAATATAAAGCACACTTACTATTGTAAGCATAACGAGAAGGCTAAATAGCAACTTTAGAGACCTTCCTCTTCTATCTGGTCAGAGACGTTATCAGTATAGAAATATTTCACAGCTACATCATTCTCCTAAGTGACTTTTAGAGCAATGTGATCCTTGGCATTAAACAAAAAACTTTTTTGTAAAATCACAAAAGGCTCATAATCTTGACCATTTTCAGCATGTAAGCGACATGTAGTGCTTAACAAGAGGGTGTCAGACACGCGATCGTTGTCAAAGTAAAAAAGGACTCTTGTATCAGAATACGACAAAATTTGTATGGTTTATACATAAAAGTGTGGTATCTTACTTATTTTTGCTTTCAGCAAATGAAAAAAAAAACAAAAAGAACAGCAAGAAATTTTCTGTGTATAAAATGAAAGCAAGTGAGCAAATTGCCATGGGCAGATCTAATTGAATCTGTTCACTCTGGGATCTGATGTACCACAGTTATTCTCATTGTCTGACAGACAGTGACTCACTTTGTGGAAACATGTGGTGGTTGTCTTGGTAAAAAGCAACTGATTGTAAAATGCATGCCATCCTAATTTTACAGTAAAGTACAGTACAGTAAAAGTCCAGTATACAGTGTTACACTTGGACCATGTTCTATCTAATGCCAAGACAGTTCATCATCTGATCAGAACTTAGCCCCTCCCCTCTTTTTGAAGCCCTCAAAGATATTAATCATGGAAAAAAATGATTCTCTTAAAGAAAAAGTCTATTAATGATGCACAGCAAGTGGTGGTCTTATCTTTTTGCAAAACTGTATGTTGGTTCATTGCCTATCATTCCGTTTTTCTATGGAGGTGTCAGGAGAGAGACAAATGCAGTACTACAACATTGTTAACAAATGTGTATACAGAAATAAATCAAATGGTGAAAGTGTGAGTTCTATCTGCTGTCACAGTCGACTGTGTCAAAAACAAGAAATTTGTTTACATATTTTATTACATGCTAGCTGTTGTAATTTGTAGGTAGGATATTGTACATATACCATGACAGTTGTAATTTTTTAGTATCTCTATTGTACAGACTGGACATATGGTTTATCAGCATATTTCATGACAAAATCTATTAACTGTTAATTTACATGGAGAAAAACTTTAGTCAGAATGTGGAGAATCATATTGATATTTCATATAAAATAAAAATGTATTGTTAGCCTAGAGATCTAACCAGAGATGTTTCTAAAGTTGCATGAATATTTAACTACTTGCAGTTGTCCAACAAATACAAGGTGCCCTTCCTTCTGTATCATGGCTTTCTTGTTCTGGGTTACACTAGTGTTATTTCTTTTTGGAAGAGAATAAAGTCAGAGTTATGACAGAGAGAAAAACAAAAAGGCTGTAATGGTTGGGGGTTCACAGTTAAGAAGAGCTGAAATTGTGGTATTTTTGTTGTTGTTTGTTGTTTTCTTTGTTTTTTTTTAATCGGACTGGTCACTTCAAATCATTGTCTTGTCATCTTTCTTATCATTAGTTAACATCTTGTTTTGACAATATTTTACTGTCCAATTATGTTCCCATTCTCTGCCATTGTCATTTAATACTTTGTTATTTAATGATGTGGAGGTGAAGTCTTTTTCTTGCCTGAAATTCAGATTTTTGTGTTATAATTGGTACTTTTCATAACCTTTTTTCATTACTTTGATAACAAATAAAACAAATTCTAAAATATCTTTTTATTTTTCTCTGAAAGTACACTGTAGTCCTTGGACTACAATCGAAATCCAATTATGCATTTACTTATGGAAATATGACACCGCTTTAACATTTTCCCTCTTTCTCAGCATGGAGATGCCCCTGAAAGCTTGTTTTTTCTCCCCAACTCAATATATACCAGAGATCAAATTTCAAGTTTTGTTTTTAAAAAATGGTTTGACAGTCAAGAACACCAATCTGCTTTAGATTTTGTTTCAAATGTTGCTAAATTCTGATTGGTGCAGTAAGGCTACTTGTTAGGGTGATACCATGCTCAATGATGGAGATGCATTATGGTGTAAAATAATGCACTTAGTCAATGTTTTTGCTATTTACTTTTAACTGTCACGACCTGACTATGAAGTCAAGACAAAAGAGAGGGGGACACAGGCTGAGGGCAAATAATGAGACATTTATTTAACTAAGAAGTACAACAGTAAACACAAAACTGACTAAGAATATAATGGGATGTGGTCATCAGTAGTGAGGGTGCGTGTATGCATGAATGCAAAGTGTCATGTGAGGAAAAGATGTTGAATGACTGAAAACAAAATAACATTGCACTGGGAGGAGGAGAACCTTGCAGCTAGAAAGGCAGGGTCTTATGGGATGAGAGTACCGGGTCCAGGTGCCTCCAACTACCTTGATCAGCTCTCCACCCTCTGGGTGCCTGCTGCATTATAGAAACAGAATATAAGCACAAGCGGGTGGACCGTCACATTACTCACTGGCAATAATGGACACTGGAACATTTTATGGTCTAAAGGGGTAAAAGGAACCTGATGGAGTAGGGTTTTTCTTAATGATGTTGAGGACGAGGAAGTGAGGAACACAGGAGTCCACAATCTGGTCTGAGAGGCAGTTATGTAAGTTTCACTGCTCCAGAGCAAACACACAAAAAACACATATTCTTGCTCCTTAAACAATTAGACATTTCTTCAACAAGTGAACTATAACATGAACAGCATTTTGAGAAATGTAGGGTGGAATGGGGTGGATGCAAGAAACAGGAGAGAGTAACATGAAGTCCTGCAAATATACTGTGTTAACTATAAAAGCAGAGTTCATAAATGTTACAACCAAGGCTTCACACAGAGTGAGACACCAGAAAATTAAGATGGATGTCTATAAAATTTAATTGAAAAAATACTTATTATTGCATACAGTTAAAGAAATGCAGGTGATAATAAGTATGAATGTTCTCATACTTCCTTAATGCATGTGTTCATATATTTTCCCCCAAGGCCAACAAAGGAATTTAGCTGACTAATATGTGAAGTTGCGACAGCTACAACAGCTCAGTTTGATTTATCTTTGGTAAGCCATGAAACTTCAGCATGTCCTCTGCTGTTGGGTAAAACTTCTTCCAGACGTCTAACTGTTGTTACTGCTTTAGCTATGTATTGTTGTATAGGATCCAATAAGATTTTAATGTGGGTGTTGTTGTTACTAAGTATTTGTACCTTTGTTTGATATGCCTCACGATCCAATAGGACCCTTCCTTTGTCCGCCTATAGAATGGTGAGCTCTGTCACAGTTCTCTGTTCTTTTGGCAGAATGTTTGATTTGGGGTGACATTGTTCTACTTAAAATCCTGCCTACATTTCCTGGTAAAAAAAAGGTCAGCTTTGTTCTTGCTTTTAATCTGTTGGCATGCAATCTCATAGTGGCTATGATTTCATGACTTCATGGCTTCTTTCCATGTTACTGGCAGCTGTGACTGAGCCAGGGTGTGGCGTGACTGCATCCAGTGGACGTCGGAGAGACCAAGGTCAATCTCATGACCTTCACCCCAGCCACCTTCTCCAGCTCCTTCTGGGGGATTCCATGGACTTCTCAGGTGGCTCTGGAAGAAAAGGTCCACAGGGAAGCACCCAAAAAAAACTGGGCTCATTCAGCACAAAAGCTCTGTCTACCATGACAGTCTGGTACAATCACATAATTGTCATTATGCACTAATCCCTTTGTTGAGGTTAAACCCTAACTCACTCCATCCACTGGGAAGCTTAAAGTCACATTCCAATAAAGGCAGCAGAACTACATCATCTGCTAAAAGCAGAGATCATCTCTCAGCTACAACACAATGCATCAGTTTAAGGTTCAGGAATGTTCACATAACCAGTAGCCCAGTATGATATAAGTATGATAGGAATGTTCCCTCAGTGTGAGCGATCATACCATGAGAGATATGAGATGATCATTTATTGATCAGTGTCAGTGTGAATAATTTCTTATTTAAACAGTAATGTGCTATAAACTTTCATGGCAGGGGACTGTTCTGAAAACCTTTTATGATGTGACCATGTTTGGTTAGGTCTAGGCACAAAAACAACTTGTATGGGTTTAGGGAAGATCATGATTTAGGTCAAAATAAGTACTTTGTTTTAAATTTAGGGTTAGGTTACGGCAATAACAGCATGGTTAAGGTTAAACACAATGTTAACCCATGTCTTCTGTATTAAAGTCTGATGGTTTGTTTACCCATCGACCCACGCCAACCTCTTCTGTACATGGACTTTGTCACCCTATAATAATGTCACCTGATTTCCTCCTTTGTTCCGATCATAATTACTGCTGCCACTAGAGGGCTTTTCTTCTCCAAATTTTTCTCCCAACTCATAATGCAGTGACTGCTTGGTAATGTGATAACTTGTCAAAACCAGCGACAAACTTTTGTGTATTCCTTCCTCTAACAATATCCTTATTGTTAGAGGAAGGAATACTTTATCAGCAGGTTGACTTGTGGCAGGCTTCAGTAGGGGCAATTCACTCAAGCTTGTCCCTTTAACCCTTGAATACATTCAACATTCCTACATACCACGGGTCATTAGCAACCTGTTATGTGTATAAACCAAATGGAATGACATATTAAAATAATATTGCTTGTAAACTTTTCATAGCAAATAACTAAAACTAATAAAGATATATTACAGTGGCCCTGAAGTGCACATCACAACGACAAATAGGAAAACACAACAAATGACAAAACACAACAGCAAATCAAAAAACACAACAACAACAAATAACAAAACACAACAACAAACAACAAAACACAACAACAAAAGAGAGAGCATGACAACAAATCACAAAACACAACAACAAATAACAAAACACAACAGCAAATAACAAAACACAACTTCAAAAGCAGACAACACAACCGCAAAAGCAGAAAATACAACAACATTAACTTGTACCAGAAACAAAGCTTGCTATCAACAAAGCTTGTTGCTGACTGGACACTCTCCCATTGACAGCATGTGGATTTTTGTTTTTTTTTTTTTTTTTTTGTCCTTCACATGAAAAACAGGAAAACAAAGTAATACATTGATTGGTTATCCTGTTATGAATCAAGTTGAACACAGCTTTGGGCGGAGACTACATGGACCCCAAATGAAGGCGGACAGCACCTCCTTCCTGTTAAAAAGACAGACAGTGCGTCCATCCAATCAGCGATGATCTTTGTCGATAGGAGAGTGTCCAATCAGCAACAAGCTTTGTCGATCGCAGGTACCTACCTTTCATATATGATGTTATTTGCTGTTGTGTTTTGTCATTTGTTGTTGTGATGTGCACTTCAGGGCCACCGTAATATATATACATATATATATATATATATATATATATATATATATATGTGTGTGTGTGTGTGTGTATGTGTGTGTGTGTGTGTGTTACACTTTATTTATACCAATATTATGCCCTGCTACAAATAGGCTCCTGTAACTACTCATTGACTTGAACTTACCAAACAGAAATCATCAACAGTCACATGGAACATAGCTGTGCACACTTTGCCAATCCACTGTTTTGCAGTTGAGCATGGATGTGGCTTCTCCAGTGTTTTCGCTGTTGTTCCTCAGCTTAAGTTGCTCTCTCTCTGGAAAAACCAGAGACTTTCAGGGCACCACAGCAGCTGAAGCGTGAGGTTTTTTAAGGAATGTGTGATGCCTTTAATATGGTCTTGCTTCCCAAGTTGTATATTTGGCCATAAAAATCCCTTGTGCATTTATAGTAGCAAATGTGAGGCAGTTGTAGAAATAACTCAAGGCCTGGGTCTGTGTAATGCTTATCAGTTAAATTTTTCATAGAAAAAACAACGGAAAATTGAAATAAATTTTGCATCAACAAACATCTGATTTTTAAAAAAAAATCATTATAAAACATATTTAGTATGTTAAACAAATGTATAAATCTGAACAAAAATACATTTAAATTGCCAACTTCAAATAAAAGCTGATTTTTATACAATATTCTTTTGTAAATTCATAGGATTATCCAATCCATCCACAAGACTTTCCCATCAATGTACAGATTTCTGTAAAACACACAAAAAATTATGTAAAATTACATTCAAATTACCCTCCTTCAAACCTGCCACTTAAAGGCTATTTGAGGCTTAAGAGACCTCTACTGCCCTCACTTCATGTTTGTATATGTAGTTATGAAGAAAGCTAAAACTGTCCCATAAAGGACCCAAGACAGGATCAGGTATAAAACTGTAAAACAAAGACATTCACATTTTAAGTCTCATATAACATCAAAATATCTTGATACAACTGAAATAGCAAGCATGACATGACTAACATGGTAGCATGACAGCAGGAAAAGTAAGGCAAATAAGTCTGAATAATCATCACAAAATAATTCTTAATTATACTGGCATTTGACATGTTAACAGTATACAAACAAATAAACTTACACACAGACATATATATATATATATATATATACACACACACACACACACACACACCTCGTGGCATTGTATGTTACCTGAAATCATAAGTCTTCTAAAGGAAATCAAGGAAAATCAAAGAAATAAAAAGGAAAACTAAAGCGAGAAAATGGTGTCTCCTTCCCTCCACTGACCCCCAAGAGAGAGTAACAATTAAATTCAGGTTCCAATTAAAGCTGCAAGCAGTGTTGAACGGGACTTCGCACCCTTGCGCACGTCGGGGCACGGTGCAGTCCAAGGGCTTCTGTCACAGATGTCTCCAGACCTGGGCTGACAGGTCTGACTTTACAAACATGTGAAGTTTGGTGCAGACTGGAGCATGTACAATAAAGTTATAGCAATTTCCTCTGTCATGGAAAAACATCAAATCTCAACGGTGTGAGGATGACAATTTTCTGCAGGGTGTGACATGTCTGTCTTGCTCACCCCTGTGTCATCAAAATTATGTAAGTTTTGGGCCCATTCACTTTAATTTCAATAACTAAATTAAAATTTGATGAGTTTGTGTGTAAAAGAAATTCAACTCCTAAAAAAACACTCATCTCTGCACCATGACATGGGAAGTGCCTTTTCTGCTGTTATCCTTGGAAAACAATCTTTTTTGATGAAGAATGAGTGATTTTGGATGATCTGGCTCACATATGATGAAAAACCACTCATTTCTCCACTATAACATGGGAAGTGCCTTTTCTGCTGTTATCCTTGCAAAACACTGCTTTTGGAGGCCCAGCACGTGGGAAAAGGCCAGAAATGACAGATCCAGATACCATTCTGTGTATGATGAAACTGCTCATACAATTAGTGATTTTGGATGATTCTGGTTTAGAGCTGATAAAAAAAAACACTCATTTCTGCACCATGACATGGGAAGTACCTTTTCTGCTGGTGTCCTTGTAAAACACTCTTTTTTTGATATAGAATGAGTGATTTTGTATGATTCTGGTTTATATATGATGAAAAACCAGTAGATTCTGGACAATGACATGGGAATTACCTTTTCTGCTGTTATCCTGGCAAAACACTATTTTTTGATGCAGAATAAATGGACAAAAGCCAAAAGAGAGATTATGAACTATTATTCTGTGTAAGGTGAAAGTGCTCATGAAAGTAGTGATTTTGGATGATTCTGGTTCAGATCTGATGAAAAACCACTAATTTCTGCTCAATGACATGGGAAGTACCTTTTCTGCTGTTATCCTGGCAAAACACTCTTCTTTGATGCAAAATGAGTGATTTTGGATGATGAAAAACCATTCATTTCTGCATCATGACATGGAAAGTGCTTTTTCTGCTGTTAAAGCACTGCTTTTGGAGCCCCAGCACGTGGGAAAAAGCCAGAAATGACAGATCTAGATACAATTCTGTGTATGATGAAACTGCTCATACAATTAGTGATTTTGGATGATTCTGGTTCAGATCTGATAAAAAAAAACCCACTCATTTCTGCACCATGACATGGGAAGTACCTTTTCTGCTGGTGTCCTTGCAAAACATTCTTCTTTGATGCAGAATAAATGGACAACAGCCAAAAGAGAGATTATGAACTATTATTCTGTGTAAGTTGAAAGTGCTCATGAAAGTAGTGATTTTGTACGATTCTGGTTTATATATGATGAAAAGACCAGTAGATTCTGGACAATGACATGGGAATTACCTTTTCTGCTGTTATCCTGGCAAAACACTCTTTTTTGATGCAGAATAAATGGACAAAAGCCAAAAGAGAGATTATGAACTATTATTCTGTGTAAGTTGAAAGTGCTCATGAAAGTAGTGATTTTGGATGATACTGGTTCAGATCTGATAAAAAAAAAAAAACACTCATTTCTCCACCATGACATGGGAAGTGCCATTTCTGCTGTTATCCTCACAAAACACTCTTCTTCGATGCAGAATGAGTGATTTTAGGTGATCTGGTTAACATATGACGAAAAACCACTCATTTCTGCACCATGACATGGGAAGTGCCTTTTCTTCTGTTATCCTTGCAAAACAATCTTTTTTGATGCACAATGAGTGATTTTGGATGATCTGGCTCACATATGATGAAAAACCACTCATTTCTCCACTATGACATGTGAAGTGCCTTTTCTGCTGTTATCCTTGCAAAACACTGCTTTTGGAGGCCCAGCACGTGGGAAAAGGCCAGAAATGACAGATCCAGATACCATTCCGTGTATAATGAAACTGCTCATACAATTTGTGATTTTGGATGATTCTGGTTCAGATCTGATGAAAAACCACTAATTTCTGCTCAATGACATGGGAAGTACCTTTTCTGCTGTTATCCTGGCAAAACACTCTCCTTTGATGCAAAATGAGTGATTTTGGATGATCTGGCTCACATATGATGAAAAACCACTCAAACTATTATTCACTATTCCACTATTATTCTGTGTAAGGTGAAAGTGCTCATGAAAGTAGTGATATTGGATGATTCTCACTCATTTCTGCTCAAAGACATGGGAAGTACCTTTTCTGCTGTTATCCTGGCAAAACACTCTTCTTTGATGCACAGTGAGTGATTTTGGATGATTCTGTTTCAGATCTGATGAAAAACCACTCATTTCTACTCAATGACATGGGGAGTACCTCTTCTGCTGTTATCCTGGCAAAACATTCTTCTTTGATGCAGAATAAATGGACAACAGCCAAAAGAAAGATTATGAACTATTATTCTGTGTAAGTTGAAAGTGCTCATGAAAGTAGTGATTTTGGATGATACTGGTTCAGATCTGATAAAAAAAAAAACCCACTCATTTCTGATCCTCAGCAGTGCCTGTGCGTCGCTGAACTGCTGCGTCTCTCACGCTTGTAGCGTCCACACTGGAAGCGTGACTGCTGCGGTGCTTCTGCCACTGGCAGCCCTATCTTTCTATCATGTTCCCTGTCTGTTTCTGCTGAGAACCACGGTCACACGGCGAAAATAGGCGAGACCTCGAATCTCTAGATGAAGCGACGCAGCAGCCATGCGCATCTCAAGCTTCATTTATACTCCCGGGCAGACGCACACACGTACAGCACTATGTTCCTGCCTATTTTCTGCCTGCTCAGTATTAAAAAGTCTTAAGAAACCAATACTCTAATATGACAGGGGGCATCACAGGGTATCATAATTCTGAGTTTTATTCATTTTTACGGGAGCATTCTTTTCTTATTGACCTTGTCTTATTGACTCACACACACTCTCTCTCTCTCTCTCACTCACACACACACTCTCTATCTCTCTCACTCACTCATGCATGCACTCACTCACACACACAATTTCTCTCTCTTCCTCTGTAGATGTGTACAAGGCCTGCTAGAAGCAGACACTTTGTTGTTAAAAGTGTTTTGTGGAGCCATGCACGGACCCATAACATTTTTTAAAAAAAACACTTAAATACTTATGCTTATCCTGGTATGTAGCCTATCTATTAAAGTAGTTGGTGCCCCACCAATTTTTACATATAGAAAGGCATATATGACACTATGAGGACACTGTTCATAGAATCAGTGATTTTGGATGATTTTCACTCAGAGGTTATGAAAATCCACTCATATTTTATGAATGACAGTGGAGAGGCTTTTAAAGCATTAATTCTGCAAAACATTGATTTTTGAGAAACGGACAGGAATGACACAATAACATATTCTCTGTAGGATGACTATGGTCATAAAATTACTGATTTGGGATTATTCTGGCTCAAATCTAATGAAAAATTACTAGTTTGTGTGGAACAGCAGTGAAATTGCTTTTCCTGCAAATATTGTGTATGCCAGGACTCTGCTAGTAGAATTGAGCGTTTGGGATGAGTCTGCATCGATTCTGATGAAAAGTGACTATTTTGTGTTGAATAACATTGAAATTGATAGAAACATATAGAAAAACAAATGCTGTGTGTGCCTTGACTCTGCTAGCAGAACCAAGCATGAGGTGTGAGTCTGGATCGAATATGATGAAAAGTGACTAGTTTGTGTCCAATAACACTGAAATTGATAGAAACATATGAAAATGCATATACTGTGTGTGCCGTGACTCTGCTACCAGAATCATGCATTCGGTGTGAGTCTGGATCTAATATGATGAAAAATGACTAGTTTGTGTCCAATAACACTGAAATTGATAGAAACATATGAAAATGCATGTACTGTGTGTGCCGTGACTCTGCTACTACAACAGAGCGTTTTGGACGAGTCTGCATCATTTCTGATGAAAAGTCACTAGTTTGTGTCCGATAACACTAAAACTGATAGAAACATATGAAAATGCATATACTGTGTGTGCCGTGACTCTGCTAGAAGAACATAGCGTTTTGGATGAGTCTGCATCGATTCTGATGAAAAGTGACTAATCAGAGGGGAATAACACTGAAATTGATAGAAACATATGAAAATGCATATACTGTGTGTGCCATGAATCTGCGACTAAAACAGAGCGTTTTGGACGAATTTGCATCGATTCCGATGAAAACTGACTATTAAATGTCCAATAACACAGAACTTGATAGAAATATATGAAAATGCATATACTTTGTGTGCCATGACTCTGTTAGCAGAATTATGCAGTCAGTGTGAGTCTGGATCGAATATGATGAAAAGTGACTAATTAGAGTGGAATAACACTGAAATTGATAGAAACATATGAAAATGCTTATACTGTGTGCCGTGACTCTGCTAGCTTAATCATGCATTCGGTGTGAGTCTGGATCTAGAATGATGTAAAGTGACTAGTTTGGGTCCAATAACACTGAAATTGACAGAAACATGAAAATGCATGTACTGTGTGTACCGCGACTCTGCTACAAGAACAGAGCGTTTTGGACGAATTTCCATCGATTCTGAGGAAAAGAGACTACTTTGTGTCCGATAACACTGAAATTGATAGAAACATATGAAAATGCATATACTGTGTGTGCCATGAATCTGTTACTAGAACATAGCATTTTGGACGAGTCTGCATCGATTCTGATGAAAAGTGACTAATCAGAGGGGAATAACACTGAAATTGATAGAAACATATGAAAATGCATATACTGTGTGTGCCATGAATCTGCGACTAGAACAGAGCGTTTTGGACGCGTTTGCATCGATTTTGATAAAAAGTGATTAGTTAGAGTGGAATAACACTGAAATTCATAGAAACATATGAAAATGCATATACTGTGTGTGCCTTGACTCTGCTAGCAGAGTCATGCATCCGGTATGAGTCTTGATGGAATATGATGAAAAGTGACTAGTTAGAGTGGAAGAATACTGAAATTCATAGAAACATATGAAAATGCATATACTGTGTGCCGTGACTCTGCTAGCAGAATCATGCATTCGGTGTGAGTCTGGATCTAGAATGATGTAAAGTGACTAGTTTGAGTCCAATAACACTGAAATTGACAGAAACACATGAAAATGCATGTACTGTGTGTTCCGCGACTCTGCTACAAGAACAGAGCGTTTTGGACGAATTTCCATCGATTCTGAGGAAAAGTGACTAGTTTGTGTCCGATAACACTGAAATTGATAGAAACATATGAAAATGCATATACTGTGTGTGCCATGAATCTGTTACTAGAACAGAGCGTTTTGGACGAGTCTGCATCGATTCTGATGAAAAGTGACTAATCAGAGGGAAATAACACTGAAATTGATAGAAACATATGAAAATGCATGTACTGTGTGTTCTGCGACTTTACTACTAGAACAGAGCATTTTGGACACGTTTACATCGATTCTGATGAAAAGTGACTAGTTTGTGTCCAATAACACTGAAATTGATAGAAACATATGAAAATGCATGTAATGTGTGTTCTGCGACCTTACTACTAGAACAGAGCATTTTGGACATGTTTACATCGATTTTGATGAAAAGTGACTAGTTTGTGTCCAATGACACTGAAATTGATAGAAGCATATAAAAAATGCATATACTGTGTGTGCCATGAATCTCTTACAAGAACAGAGCGTTTCGGAGGACTCTGCATCGATTCTGATGAAAAGTGACTAATCAGAGTGGAATAACACTGAAATTGACAGAAACATATGAAAATGCATATACTGTGTGCGCCTTGACTCTGCTAGCAGAATCATGCATTCGGTTTGAGTCTGGATCGAATATGATGAAAACTGACTAATTAGAGTGGAATAACACTGAAATTGATAGAAACATATGAAAATGCATGTACTGTGTGTGCCGTGACTCTGCTACTACAATAGAGCGTTTTGGGTGAGTCTGCATCGATTCTGATGAAAAGTGACCAGTTTCTGTCCAATAACACTGAAATTGATAGAAGTATATGAAAATGCATATACTGTGTGTGCCATGATTCTGTTACTAGAACAGAGCGTTTTGGACGAGTCTGCATCGATTCTCATGAAAAGTGACTAATCAGAGTGGAATAACACTGAAATTGACAGAAACATATGAAAATGCATGTACTGTGTGTTCTGCGACTTTACTACTAGAACAGAGCGTTTTGGACACGTTTACATCGATTTTGATGAAAAGTGACTAGTTAGAGTGGAATAACACTGAAATTGATAGAAACATATGAAAATGCATGTAATGTTTGTTCCGCGACTCTGTAACTAGAACAGAGTGTTTTGGACGAGTCTGCATCGATTCTCATGAAAATGACTAATCAGAGTGGAATAACACTGAAATTGATAGAAACATATGAAAATTCATGTATTGTGTGTTCTGCGACTTTACTACTAGAGCAGAGCGTTTTGGACGTGTTTGCATCGATTTTGATGAAAAGTCACTAGTTTGGGCCCAATAACACTGAAATTGACAGAAACACATGAAAATGCATATTCTGTGTGTGCCTTCACTCTGCTAGCAGAACCAAGCTTTAGGTGTGAGTCTGCATCGATTCTGATGAAAAGTGACTAATTTGGGCCCGATAACACTGAAATTGACAGAAACACATGAAAATGCATGTACGGTGTGTGCCGTGACTAGTTTCTGTCCGATAACACTGAAATTGATAGAAACACATGAAAATGCAAATTCTGTGTGTGCCTTCACTCTGCTAGCAGAACCAAGCATTAGGTGTGAGTCTGGATCGAATATGATGAAAAGTGAC